>NC_080416.1:9837500-11087500 GCF_030265065.1 Corythoichthys intestinalis | reverse complement strand
CGATGTATATTTGTTGAATGTAAATTCAGACATCAAGGCATTGAGTTTAAGGAGAAAAAAAACAGTGGAAGCTGCATTTCTTATCAAACTAACAATGCATTTCAATCACTGCGTTAACTACTATTTGGATTGAGATTTTTTTTTGTGTTCAATTTCCAAACTAGGACAGCGACTTCGATTCAACAGGCGGTCTTCTCGGCGCCACCATCGGCAGAGTCAAAAAGCTTTCTAGAGGCAGTCAAACCAAACTACTGTGCTACATGTTGCTCTTCTGCCTTTTTGTCTTCTTCGTACTCTACTGGTTCATCAAGTTGAGGTGACGGCTACCTCTTTTTGGACTCTGAATGTCCCATCACACACCTCGGAATGGCTTAAGTTCATTAAAAAAAAAAAAAAAAAAAGCCCAAAGCTGACTTGCGAACGGTTATATTGTCCTGTGAATAATAAATCCCTTAATGTACAGAGCTAATTTAGGAAAATTACATTTACATGGATGGAAGAGATGAGAAATTCCACCGTTGACAATTTGAGAAACGAGTGTGTACTGTAATCAGTTTATAATGTCATCTTCATAACGCTGGGAGTAAATAAGTTACACAATTCTCTCTGAGAGATATCAGACTACGAAATGTATTTTCAATGTAAATAGATCTTTTTAACCAATAAACATTTACCAGGTGGTTCCTTCAATTAAAACTGACAATGTCTTGTTTTTCAAACACCGGAAACACAAATTTTTGTCTTGAGGTGATATTTACAAATGTAGACTTAATTATTCACATGTTAAATGAAGCACTTAGGTGATAAGCGTGTTCTCCTCGTCAAAATTAGTTTCATAATATCACATTTCCAAGACGATTGATGAGAAAATCCTTATTTCTTGGGGAGAATGTCCATGTATTTGCAGATAATTCCGAGCATGACCTCATCAGCTCCTGCGCCGATGGACATTAACCTGGAGTCTCTGTTGGAAGACAACGTCAGTGATTTATCATCTCCAGTGCCACTCCTACTTCAAACTATATACATGCGCTATCACTAGATGTCAGTACAGTGTCAAATGACGCCCACTGGAGGTATTTTTCCTCATAAAGAGCTTAGACAAAGCTCAACTTAAGGGGGCCCACAAGGAGGCCAGTTATAATAACAGTTTCCTAGCAACGTTGATCATTTATGAAAAGAAAAAAAAAACGTATCCAATGTAGAGGCAGCACAATAGCATATTCTTGCACAAATATAAAATTTTCTGATAGTGCTTGTGAGGGGTTTTACGTCTTAAGACTATGTTAAACTAGCATTTAATTCATTATAGGGCTGCACCTATCGATTATTTTAGTTAAATAAACTAGTTAGTTCGAATGATCGAGTAATCGGATAAGGAACATAAAATACCTGAGCTGAGCTTCAAACGGTATAAAGAATTGAAGATCTAAATAAAAATAAAGAACAATTGGCTAACTTACATAGCAAAAGTCCGCTAGCTTAATTGCTATAAAATTCAAACTTTTTTAAACACTGCTCTGAACAAATGGTTCAAACGCATATTCCTATAAACTGGGGCTGTCAAAATTATCGCGTTAACGGGCGGTAATTAATTTTTGTAATTAATCACGTTAAAATATTTGATGCAATTAACCGACATACCCCGCTCAAACAGATTAAAATGACAGCAGCGTAATGTTCGCTTGTTACTTGTTTTTTGGTGTTTGGCGCCCTCTGCTGGCGCTTGGGTCCAACTGATTTCATGTGTTACACCATGAGTGAACATTGTGTAATTATTGACATCATCAATGGCGAGCTACTAACGGTAGTTTATTTTTTGATTGAAAATTTTACAAATTTTAATAAAACGAAAACATTAAGAGGGGTTTTAATATAAAATTTCTATAACTTGTACTAACATTTATCTTTTAAGAAGTACAAGTCTTTCTATCCATGGATCGCTTTAAGAGAATGTTAATAATGTTAATGCCATCTTGTTTTATTGTTAAAATAAATACCGTACTTGTGTACCGTATGTTAAATGTATATATCCGTCTTGTGTCTTATCTTTCCATTCCAACAATAATTTACAGAAAAATATTGCATATTTTACCGATGGTTTGAATTACGATTAATTAATGTTTAAGCTGTAATTAACTCGATTAAAAAAATTAATCCTTTGACAGCTCTACTATAAACTAAATTATGAATGCACAAAAAAATTAGCTCAAACAAAAACCTATTAATTAATTAATTAACGAATACTCGAAGCAGCAAAGTTTAATTCGAATCTTTTTTCTAATCGAATTACTCGAATTAATCGTTGCAGCACTAATTAATATTTGTAACAAATAGAGCTTGTGGTGGCCTTTTTTGAATTTTTTTGTTGCTTTTGTAAGTGGCCAATTCTTTCCAAATGTAGTAGTAGTGTGTTCAACCATTACATGTGTTATTAATGCACCATTAGTTTGCGTTGTGTGGTGCCTTATAACATCCCTGTTTTTTTCTTTATTCATCAAGTCCTGTTCCTCAATATTTAATTGAATTTAATCATTTTGGCAATCATGAAGGATAATACAAATACCTGTAGAATCTGCTGACGAGCACATCACTGGTGAATCCCATTCCTCCCCAGTACTGGAGGCAACTGTCACTCAGTTCCCTGGCCAGGCGCCCCCCTTTTAGTTTGGCCATGGATGCCATTTTTGTGACATCATTACCTTTGATATACAAGGCTAAAACCAGCACAAATACAACTATTTAGTCCCTTTTTCTTTTTTTTAAAGATTAATCTCCAGTGATAATCACAATTCACCTGTGGCTTGATAGAGGAGGGAACGTAGCAACTCCACCTCAGTTTGCAGCTCAGCCAACCTGAAATGGACCGCCTGGTGATAGAGGACGGGATTATTGAAAATCTTCCTCTGCCGAGTGTAGTCGATGGTCTCCTGAATGACGACGTCCATTGTGGTCAGGACTGGAGGAGAGTGAGATATGCATTCCATCTTGTCCTGCTTTATTTCTGCTAAATTCTTCCAAAAACATTATCGGACTCTTGTCAAAATGAAACCCAAACATATTTTCCTTAGACGAGATTACTGGTTTGACCTCGGTGAACTTAATCATCGTAAAATGTACAACTGACAGTAACAGCGGTGGGAAATGGATGACACGAGAGCAAAGGACAAATAGAAAGAAAGTGAGGTAAGAGGAGTAAAGTTCTCACTATTGGCCACAGCCCAGAGTCTCTCTTCTTGAAACTGAAGCATCTGATAGGTAAAGCCCATGCCTTCCTGACCGATGACGTTTTTGCAAGGAACTCTGACATCTTCTAAGAAAACTTCGGCCGTATCTGAGGACCACATGCCAAGTTTGTCGATCTTGCGAGCAATGTGAACTCCTACGACGGGAGAGGGAGCGAAATCAGTTTATTGGCCGCCATTGACTGTGATGGGTGAATCAGAATTGGTCTAAAATTGATCAATTTTCACACTGACCACACAGTAGCTTTGGCATATTAACAGTTACAACACTGAAACTAAGGAAACAGATCAACAACCTTCTTACTGTTTAAATGGTTTTAATGCTATTTAATAATTAAAATGAATGTTTTACTGAAGGAACCTTGAAGAAATGTACATTTTCTGCAATTAATCTCAATTACTGAGATTAATCTAGTTATGAGATTAATTTTAAATAAATAAAAACAAATGTTGATTTACTTGAGTGTAATCAGCACAAATTCGACAAAAAACAAAAAAACGTTACTGATCGGCTGCCATTGACTGGGATAGACGTCCAATCCACTTTGACTGGCAGTCCTCACAGTCAAAATAGATTGGACAAATTTGAACATCTGCCGCTGTCCATAGACTTCATAATGTATTGACGTCTCAGATTGGTCATGCACTGCTTCTCGCATTCAAGTAGGGGGCTGCCCACATCAAGAGGAGCTATTCGCAAACACGCACGCAGCGATCTAACGCCGGATTTCTATTGAAAACTTACGAAAGCTGTACCGCATGCAAACAAGAAGGATTGTTTCGGGAGGGATTTGTTCGAGGATTCAAGGTAATTATTATATTTTTCGTACCATGCACGCATTTTGAAACGTTGTAAAAAGAAATCAATGGGAGGAATTAACCGCTACTGCATTGGTATCATAGTTCGCAATATTTACGTAAAATAAATGCTAACTGCACGTTTTGTTTTTTATATTAACCAAGAATCGATACTGTATTACGTCCATATCTATAAAGAATTTGGGGATTTAAGCATTTATTCACAGGTATTTTCACCGGAAAAGCTAAGTTTAAATCAGGTGGCCACTGGCTACATTCACTAACAGACTACGGTAGCATTGTACTTCGACATATTCACGTAAAATAAACCCTAACTGCACGTTTTTTTTTGTTTTTTTTTTTGCTTTCAACCAAGAATCAAGACTGTTTTACGTCCATATAAATAAAGAATTCAGGGATAAAAGCATTCACAAGATTTTTTACCAGAAAAGCCCTGTTTACATCAGGCGGCTGCTCGCTACATTCACTAACAGACTAGCATTGTACTTCGACATATTTACGTAAAATAAACGCTAACTGCACGTTTTTTTTTTTGCCTTTAACCAAGAATCGAGACTGTTTTACATCCATATCTATAAAGAATTCAGCGATTTAAGCATTTATTCACAAGAATTTTCACCAGAAAAGCTCTGTTTAGATCAGGCAGCCGCTAGCGACATTCACTAACAAACAGGCATTGTACTTCGACACATTTACATGAAATAAACCCTAACTGCACATTTTGTTTGCTTTTAACCAAGAATCAAGACTGTTTTACATCCATATCTATAAAGAACATAAGGATTTAAGCATTTATTCACAAGAATTTTCACCGGAAAAGCTCTGTTTACATCAGGCGGCCGCTAGCTACATTCACTAACAGACTAGCATTGTACTTCGACATATTTACATAAAATAAACGCTAACTGCACGTTTTTTTGCTTTTAACCAGGAATCGAGACTGTTTTACGTCCATATCTATAACAAATTCAGGGATTTAAGCATTTATTCACAAGAATTTTCACCGGAAAAGCTCTGTTTAGATCAGGCAGCCGCTAGCGACATTCACTAACAAACACGCATTGTACTTCGACACATTTGCGTAAAATAAACCCTAACTGCACGTTTTTTTTTTTTTGCTTTTAACCAAGTATAAAGACTGTTTTACATCCATGTCTATAAAGAACTTAAGGATTTAAATATTTATTCACAAGAATTTTCACCGGAAAAGCTCTGTTAACATCAGGCAGCTGCTAGCTACATTCACTAACAGACTAGCATTGTACTTCGACATATTTACGTAAAATAAACGCTAACTGCACGGTTTTTGCGCTTTCAACCAAGAATCGAGACTGTTTTTACGTCCATATCTATAAAGCATTCGGGGATTTAAGCATTTTCTCACAAGAATTTTCACCGGAAAAGCTCTTTGTCTGTGATTCCACTCGTTCAGCTTTGACAGCCTCGCCAACAATGCAGGCCCCCTATTTATCGGCCCCTCATCCCGTCAATACATTATGAAGTCTATGCGCTGTCATTGGCAGCCACTGAGTGAATATCCTGGCGATTTGTGTTAAAAATGATTCATGAATAAACTCTCACTTTAGAAACTTTAACTACAAGTATTCTATTTAAAAATATTTAGTTGTTGTAATAGGAAAAACAATTAGTGTTCTAACTACGGAACCAATCATTCAACCATCCTATTTCAAATAGATTTGACATCTTTCACTGTCAATTGCAATGAACAATTTAATGATAACTTGCTGATCTTACCTGGCAGGTTCATAGGCAAACAAATAAGTGATTTGTTCCGATGCGGGGGTCCGTCACTAGTGTTGGCGAGGAGACACATCCAGTCCGCTTGGGTGCCGTTGGTGGTCCACATTTTGCCGCCATTGATGACATATTCGTCCCCTTGTCTCACTGCTTTGGTCTTGATACCTGTTTTAACATCATGCTAAGGAAGTGTCCCTCAACTTGTCGGTTAAACTCGAAGAAAGGAAAATAAGAACCTACTTGACACATCGGAACCCGCCCCCACTTCACTCACTCCCAGACAGGCAACTTTATCCCCCAGGACGCTCGGAAGCAGAAATTCTTTTTTGAGCTCGTCTGAACCGAACCTGCAAAAACACACAGTTGACAAGTTGCACTTTTGGAGTCTAAAGTCAACAAGTCTGACATTCAGGCAAAAAAAAAAACAACAACTCAATTTTAAAACAGTTCTGCTAGGCTTAAGGCAATTGCGTCTACATCCATTTTTTAAACAATCCTCTCCTGTTATTTTGACCTCGTTTCGGGCAAGAATTGTTCCCTTAATTAAACTCGAGAGACACTTCCCGCTTATTTCTATGAGCTCCATCTTATGTCACTAGAAGTCACTTCATTGCAGGGGAATAACAGAACATGGGGGAGAAATTTCACTCAGATGTCATATAATAGTCTGGGGTGAGGCTTGGTTAATTAACTTTGTTTACCAACATGAGACATTCCTAAAACCCTCCCAGTAAAAAATGTAAAACATGTAAAGACACGTTTTTGGCATTGAATAAGCTAATAGTTCAAACAGGGTGTGTTTACAAGGTGGTAGAAAAAGAAATGCGTAAATTAAAATGTCCTGGGTAGGCATGTGCCGATATGATATTCTGACGGTATGATAACAGTAAGTCAAAATATCACTGTTTCACGGTATTGCAATTACAGTTCTAAAATGTGTTACTTTGAGATATCTGGGCTTAAAAAAATCTTTTTTCCATTGAACAGGATTTTATTTTTCAAAACATATTAGCAAACTGGAACATAAGTATGATGCAAAATATTCTAAATATAATAAAAAGTAAATGCAGTCCTTTAGGTGAGCCTAAACCCAAAGCCACAGCTCAACATTTATCCATCGGAACAAACATAATTGCATTATTTTCCATAAAAGCCTGTGTGTATGTCTTGTATTATGTTTACATTATACACATACTCTCTTTCTCAACACAGACAGTTGCCAGAGAAAAAAGCATCACATGTTTAACCACCGCTAGACACACTAAACATGCTGGAGTCAACTCTCGTAGCTGGTGGGAAACGTTCATAACAGTGTTTACTAACCTTTAATTTTGTAAAAATGCAAAATCATATTGCAGGTATTGCCTTCTCGGCAGCCACCCTCCACAAAACATGTTTTACATGTCGGCTGGCCCTCGTCCTCTAGGCCGTGGCTGTCTGTAACTTTTCTGTAGCTGAAGTGTTCCCATACTTGCGATTTCGTTTTTGATGGGGGAAAAAGTTCAGGAGTTTTACCTCCTCTAGCCATCATGTAGCACAGCTGACTCACTGACACTGAGCAACAACCAGTGGAGGAGAGTTGAGCCTTTCAGCTGCAAGCAAAGGATTTGTCCGTGTATTTTTGGGACATAAAAAATAGCTAATACCTTAGGGACGGTATGGTGTAAAATATTTTCGGTTTTGAAACCTTGACGTTTTCATACCTTGAAACCTGCAATCGGCACATGTCTCGTCCAGGAAGGTGCTGTCACTATTAACTGATAAATCGGAAAATAATTATGAAATTAATCAATTTTGGCCATCACCGCGCAGCCATAACATAGTATATTTCTTCCTTTGGGGTGGATTTATTATCAAAAGCAGTATTAAACCAGTGTCATCTTTGTAAAAAAAAATCACAATGCAAACTAGAGGAGCAGACCACAGCCTAACCAGCCAAATTCAAAGCATCACCATGTTTCTGACCTTTGACCCTTTCGCTTCTCATCATATAACCTACCCTGCAAATTTAAGTTAAATAGGCGAATTCATTACTAAGTTATCTCAAAATCCCTTTTCTGTGACCGTTCACCTTATTACCCTAAGTCTCTTCAATTTCATATTACAAACATATCCTATAAATTTGATAATATTCCCATTATTCGTTCTTGAGTTATCTTGAACACAAGCATACAAACAAACAGACAAACAGAACCGAATAGACAGCTTCACCTACTGGTGAATGTAACACTGGGTATGTTTACACGGACAAAATTTCTTCAATCCGATCAGCGTTCAGATTAAAATTATGATCGCATGCAATGTGTTCATGGACACTAAAAGTAATGATCCGATTAGGTCTTGCGTGTTCATGCATCAGAATGTCAGTTGGAACAAATTATTTTGAAGTTTTTAAAGCAACGCTAGGTGACTTTTCAACCTTTATAAAATAGTTTCATAACATTTGTGATGATATGTCGACTGACAACTAGTTGAATGACACCTCGTTTATATCTTGAGGGGGTCTGTGTTGCTTTCACCAGCACTAATTACCTTTGAGGAGGGTGGCAGGAACCCTGCCACACACACACACACACACACACACACACAAAAAAAATACAAATGTTCTGACTGCTTCACGGCATATGTCACTTCCCCTTTCCCAAATCATTATAAAGACGTAAGTCAAAGCGTACGCTTTCAAGCAAATTCAGCAAAGATGGCAACGTAACAAAAGAGACAAAAAGTTTTGACTGAGGAGGAAAAAAAAGGGAGGTTACCAGGATTTACAGAGTAAATATTGGCCCGGCTTTCACTTTCTGTTGCACTGACGAGATCAGGTGGGGTAGGTGGGTTAGCCACACTAAGCCACAGGTTGCTAACCGTCATATGCTGTTGTTTAGCCACAGCTGGATGCATTACCTTATTACTATTCATCCTTACAGAAATGTCGTTTAATCCATCTACAGGCAACCGGGAGATCATGATTTTACAACACTGTGCAATCTTATTTTTGAACCCAAGTGTTCGCTAAATTGTTCAGTTACAAACAAAAAAATACCGTTTGTATTTTCATCCATTCTCTTGTTGTTGTTGTTGTTGTAGTAGATGAATTCATAGGTCTAAAACAGTTTTTTTCATGTCCATGTGAGCTATTTTTTTTTTTGCTAAGACAACAAAAGCGCATGAACAGGACGTAGTCGTAATTACTAGGGCTGTCAAACGATTACAATTTTTTCATCAAGTTAATTACAGCTTAGAAATTAATCGTAATTAATCGCAATTCAAACCATCTATAAAATATGTCATATTTTTCTGTAAATTATTGTTGGAATGGAAAGATAAAACAAGATAGATATATACATTCAACATACGGTACATAAGTACTGTATTTGTTTATTATAACAATAAATCAACAAGATGGCATTAACATTATCAACATTCTGTTAAAGCGATCCATGGATAGAAAGACTTGTAGTTCTTAAAAGATAAATGTTAGTACAAGTTATAGAAATTTTATATTAAAACCCCTCTTAATGTTTTAGTTTTAACAAAAATTTGTAAACTTTTCAATCAAAAAAATAAACTAGTAGCCCGCCATTGTTGATGTCAATAATTACACAATGCTCATGGGTGCTTAAGCCCATAAAATCAGTCGCACCCAAGCACCAGCAGAGGGCGACAAAACTCCAAAAAACACAAGTAACAAGTTGGCATTGCACTGTGCTGTCATTTTAATCTGTTCGAGCGGGGCATGTGCGTTAATTGCGTCAAATATTTTCACGTTATTAATTTAAAAAAATAATTACTGCCCGTTAACGCGATAATTTTGACAGCCCTATTAATTACCAATGTGGAAAAGTTCATCTTTCCCACAGCATGTAAAGGCAGCATGACCAAATATACCAGAGAAGAATAGTAGAAGAGGAAGCCCTACTGACTTACGTGTCAACAAAACATCGTTCTGTCCATTTAGACAATAAACATTAGCATTATTTTATGTATTTTTCCCGTTTTTCCAAAGCCTTTTGATATTTTAAAGATCTTTTAATATCTCCAGCAACGTGTTCGTCTCAGTCTTCCGCTCGCTTTGCTTCTACTAATTTATGGGAATAAGAGAAACTCATAACTGAAGTCACAGGTAAGGACGGTTTATTCCAAAATTTTGGTATAAATTGTTTTCATGCGCAACGATCGGATTATCAATCAGCATAGACTACCCAACTCCTCAGAATAGAATCTTGATCGGAATGGGCTGGATCGGGTTAGAACATGAAAAATCGGGTGTGTCCATGAAGCATTTTTATTCTGACTAGGCTTTTAATTAGAATAAAAGTGTCCAATGACACAATGACAGTTACATAGATGGTATTTATTGTCCAACTTTACTTGGTGCATAGTATTTTGTTCCAAAGCACATTTAGGACTAAAATGTTAATGTGATTTACATATGCCCAGATTGGTCGCCTACTCACAGAAATAATCAGGGATTAGTCAACTATCCAAATGCGCTTTTGTCGCAACCTTAGTTACTTGTTGCTTGAAAAACATCTATATGCATATCTGTCTGGCTTTTGCTCCATCAGTGAAAGCAGAAGAAAAAGGGACAAAGCTGCCGTGATCCCCGGCCGGCGTTAGAGGCAGATTAGCTCTTCTGCTAAATATGCAGCTCCACACAGCAGTGATGCCAAAGTAAGCTGTAGGCGGACAGCAGGAATAAAAGGATTGGGGCCGTGCTTTGCAGGAGTCTTTCAGAATTGTTACCTGGCCAGCGCGGGGGTCGTCATGTCCGTCTGAACGCCGATGGCCATGGGGATTCCTCCGCAGCGGATGTGACCGAGCTCTTCGGAAACTGCCACACTGTAGCTGTAGTCCAGTCCCAATCCGCCATATTCTAAAAATGAAACATGTACACAGTTGGAAATTGTCATCCAACTTATTGAACCATGTTGTGATCGATGTCCAAAATGGCAGCAAATGAGTTAAAACTCTTTTTGTTAGTTTGCTTTTTTAGTCTAGTTTTTCATCACAATTTATTTCTGTTCATTTGACTCAAGGTAAACTGTTACAAGCTTTGGTTTGAGGTTTAAAAAAAGTTTAATCGCATGAATCTATCGCTAGATTAATCGTGATTAACTGCAGTCTTTTGGCCAAAAATACTTATTAGTCTTAGTCAACCAGTATTTTAGTCATTTCAAAATGTGTTTGTCTTCGTCTAGTTATAGTCCACAAATTAGCATACAAATTTAGTCTAGTTTTAGTTGACAGTTACTCAAAATGTTTTCATCTTTAAAATTCAAGTTTCATTCCAATCAAACATAGACAGACGATAACATATTGAGCAACGACAATGCCAAATTTGTGATGATAATGCACTCAGCAGGAAAAGTAGTACATTATTTTCAATTAAACCCACCTAGAAGCCATGAATTGTATGTAAAAAAAAAAAAAAGTTGAGTGTTTGACTCATTTGCTCCCAAACACATATAAATACGTTCTATTTTTAATTATTTCAGTGTCCCAAAGACGTATTTATAGGTCTTTTACGTTTTCGTTTTTAAAAGAGACATCTCTGGGTTCTGATTCAATTTAGTTCCAAAGCACATAGCTGAAAATCAATTTTAAAGCAATAAAACTGGCCACAGAATGGCAGTAGCGCATTTGGTAAGACCCGTAACCCGATTCAACGGCAACGAATGGCTGGGCCACACGGCCGGGGCGCCGGCGGAAGATGACCGAATGGAGTACAATCTAGAGGATGCCCGGGATGCCAGGTGCTGGACAACTGAGCAGAATGACCGGGACCACCAGTGCAGCGGACGATGCCGTTGAGTCCGTGCTGCTCGCCGAGCAGACCCCGCAGAGACTCAAAAAAATCCATCTTCATAAGACAGGCGGTGATGAGGGAAAAGTTTACCCGGCTGTCGTGGCCACAACAGCGTCATCTCTCAGTTAGTTATGTGTAAATAAATTGTTACTTTGCTATCAAAAGCTCTATTTGTCTTGTTTTTTATGTTATTTTGTAAAAGGAAAACATTATTCAGATGTTTGGGATGTAACTGAAGCAGAAAATAGCTGTGTTAAAGTCAAAGTTATGTTTGAAATGTACGCTTTCACAAAAAGCTCAATTTCTGTTTTTTTCATCAGAAATTGGAAAATTGCTCAAACTAAGCTATTTTCTAATGATGATTTCTAAAGAATGGAAAAATATATGAACTTACTTTTTTTCCTGCTGAAAGAAGAGAGTCTAATCTTTCTTTTGGTGGCTTCCATGTTTATATAACAATAGAACAAAATTTTCTGTGGGCCTTGCAAAATCAGTCAAAATCCAGTAAAACGGCCGGGAGCAAAGGGGGTTGCACCGATGAAAATGGCTGGGAGTGAATGAGTTAAATTGCCTTTCAAGATGACATGTCTGTTCTTGGTGCTGGATTCTATCAAATAAACCCCCCCCCCCCCCCCCCCCCCCCAAAATGCGACTTATATACTCCTGTGCGACATATATGTTTTTAAACTTTTCATTGCGCATTTTTTTGCTGGTGCGACTTAAAGTGCAAAAAATACGGTACTAAATAGGGTTCTTCCGATTAGGCCTGTCGCGATAAAAAATATTAGTGTGCGATAATTATTCTCATAAATTATTGCGATATGCGATATTATTGCGCCCCCCCAATTTTTTTTTAAAACCAATTCACAATAACACAGTGAGAATACAGTATACATTAATAGATACATTCAAAAATACTTTTTAAGAAATCACAACTAAAAACAATAGACCATACCTCTT
This sequence comes from Corythoichthys intestinalis, assembly GCF_030265065.1. Classification (NCBI taxonomy): domain Eukaryota; kingdom Metazoa; phylum Chordata; class Actinopteri; order Syngnathiformes; family Syngnathidae; genus Corythoichthys; species Corythoichthys intestinalis. Next base: position 11,074,912 of record NC_080416.1, on the reverse strand, counting down.
AAGTTAAAAAACAACAACAATATTGATACCGCACAGCACCACAGAATAAATGTGTTTAAAAAAAAAAAAAAAAAATTAATAACTTAAGTATTTAGGCAAATGAAAACTTTTCCCCGTCATAGCTTCTGCAATGGTGTTCCATAGGGATGCAACGATACAGTTAAGTCACGGTTCGGTACGATTTTTGATACGGAGGTCATGATTTTCGATCCGATTCAATACATTTAATGCTCTGTAAAAAAAAAAAAAAAAATTACATTTTTTGTTTCGTTTTTTTTTTTTTGCTAGCGAGCAAAAATTAAATTGCAATCATATAAACATGCATTTTAGTGCATAATATTTACTGTATGTGCTTACTTCTTACTGATCTGAAAAATGTTTGTACAAAAGTGCTGAGAGCAATCTTTACAGTTTGTAAAGTGAGGCAAGGCACACTGTTGATTGCTACAGCTTTCTTAGCAGCTAAGTTTACTACATGAGCAAGACATCCTATTTGTGGTCCGAATCCATCTGTGTCACGTACTGAATTAACAATATTTGCAACATTATCTGTAGTCACTGGTATGGAATGATTTGGCCTTCTTAACTTCCATTCAGTCATGACAGTTTAGAATTCATTGATGTAGTATATGGACTACGTAACCCATAATCACTCTGTGCTCACGTAGCCAATGGCATGGGACGTAGCACATCTAGTGTGCCATTTTATGATATCTAGTGTGTGCGCGCATTAAAAAAGTTAACAAGCGCCGTTGAAGTCACGTCTGCTCATTACTACACAACACCAGCATATGACACAGCGCTCTTAATTTCATTCAGTTGTTTATTGTCAAAGCGAGGTTGTTCGTAGCAGCCTAGTCGGTAACAATGTTTTGGCGGACTTCGTTGTAAATATCCGGTGTTGTGCCGAAAAACAGCCACCCGCGTGAAATGTCACTCCTGACGGGAGCGCCCACACGTCAACGACACCGGCGCGCTGTAGATGGTCCACAGTTACTCCGGAGCATTGATGCGGCCGGTATACGTTGAACAACAGGATATAATGGGAACGATTGGCTCCGGCGCTAGTTTTTGCCGGACTTGGAACGAAGATGCATTTTGCGCAGTTGGTAACGAGGAATCCGAACTTTTAACAGCACGTCTGCCGCACGCGCGCACGCACGTGCACGCGAGGCGATAAATTGCAGCGGAAAAATTACCGCCTTCATTTTTATATATCGCGCGATAAATGGAATTATTGCATATTGCGACAGGCTTAGTTCCAATCATGTTTTTTTGCTCCCGATCCGATCCTGATCGTTTTAGTTTGGGTATCTGCCGATCCCGATATTTCCCGATCCGATTGCTTTTTTTTGTTGCTCCCAATTCCAATCATTCCCGATAATTTTTCCCGATCATATACATTTTGGCAATGCATTAAGAAAAAAATGAACAAAACTCGGACGAATATATACATTCAACATACCGTACACAAGTACTGTATTTGTTTATTATGACAATAAATCCTCAAGATGGCATTTACATTATTAACATTCTTTCTGTGAGAGGGATCTACAGATAGAAAGACTTGTGACTTTGTATATTGTGACTAAATATTGCCATCTAGTGTATTTGTTGAGCTTTCAATAAATGATACTGTAGCCATGCCCAAATGAATGATGGGAAGTGGAACCATGACTGTGCGTAGTGCTACCAATTGATATATCTTCTCTGTGTTGGGAAATAACATAAGGTGTTAAGAAAAAGATCAATTACTACCTTGCTTCCCCACATTGCTTCCCATGATATTTCTAATCGTAGGGAGAGGGATTGTAAGGCTTTAGCCAATTAAAAAAAAGGCTCCAAAGACTGCCAAAATTCACGCTACTCATTATACGCTGCCTTTTATCTCTCTATATAGGTAAAACGGAGCCATTACAGATTGAGCGCGACAATGCGTGAGTGGGTTGTGCAGTGCATGCATTAATTGCGTTAAATATTTTAACGTGATACATTTTTAAAAAAATTAATTACCGCCGTTATCGGCGTTATAAATTTGATAACCCTACCTTAAGCCTAAACTTAAGACTCTGGATGAGTGTAACATATTATGTTTGTAACGTTAATTAGAAAACGATATAATTAAAAAATATATATATATTAAAAAAAAGCATGGCCGATATTTTTTTGCCGATTTCGATACTTTGAAAATGACGTGATCGGTGCCGATCGATCGGGACATCTCTAGTACTAAATATTAAAGATTTTTAAATCAATGGCAATATTTTTTTAGGTGTTTCTAATAACATAATTTAGTGAAAGAGAGAAATTGTGCCGTATTAGAGCCTACAAGTCTTTAAATCTGAGGTACCCTTTAAAGAATGCCAATTTTCCGTACTGCATGACGCCTTCCATTGTAAACCAGCAGGGGTTCGAAATGTATCTTAATGCATATTATGTGCAATTTTCTTTGTTATATGCGTGTCCAGTGTTAGTTTCCTCAACTGCAGTGTAATAAACTGCTTGGAAATCATCAACATTAGACTCGCTTAGCCTTTCAAATATAACCTGGCACTAAACTAATTCCGCCCAATGCATGATTGACATCAGCGCTCACTGCTAATGAACAATTAGGGGCAAATTTACCACACAATTTAGTTATGGAATTGAGAACTGCGCTATCAGCAATAGAAGGGGGATAATGGTCCAAAAGAGGGAAATTAGGGACAAACATAAGAGTGAGAGAAGAGATACTAGGCCAAGCAAACTCAAAATGGGGGTAGGAAAAGGCCGAGCCAAAACTAAGAGGAAACAGGTGCAGCTGGAGCGTGATAGTGCACGCTGGAAACCCTGCGGTGGATCATGTGGACAGAAGGAAGCGCCGAGGTTTATCCCGCTTAAAACTCAACAGCGGGCAGTCTTCTTGAACAAACAAGCAAAAGAAAAACAAACAAGTATGCTTCAAATTTCAAATGTCAATCTTCGAGCTCGCGCTGCCAAAGCGAGCCGTGAAATGCATTAGTCAGAGTATTACTAAAGCGCGAATCATACCAGCTCATTTATCAAGATGGACTAGAAACAATTCTGCCTGCCAGTTCCTATCTGTCAACTGGGTTGCCGTTGCCATGGTGTGAAAGACGGGTTCCTCCCAGTTGGGGCAGAGGAAGCCGGGCAGGGCGCCAGGGGTCATCACTGTCGTCTCCCCCGACACGGCTGTCTTGGGAAAACTTCCTGTTCCCATGTTTTGACAGGTAACGCCGATTTTCCGTGTCACAAAAAGTCATAAACGGGTTTTGTGGAGGTTTTCATCATCCGCTCAAGGCCCAAACATTCCAAAGCTTGTTTTGTAAAAATGATGGCAAATTTAGTTCATCAATCCCAAAGTGGGACGTCAGCGCACGCAAAGGAGAGTTTGGGGAAGCAACAAAACACATCTTCTCAACCGAGACTTTATATTTTGTTTAAGTGAGGCTACATGAAATCTAGGTCAACAGTTAACTCACTGGCTGCATTAACGGCAGAGGTGGGAAATAACGCGTTACATGTACTCAGTTATGTTTATTTTAGGGCTGCAGCTATCGATTATTTAAGTAGTCGATAAATCAATGAACTAGTCAGTTCGAATAATCGAGTAATCGGAGGAACATGAAAAATTAAAATACCTGAGCTGAGCCTCAAACGGTATAATAATAAAAAAAAAAAAAAGGATTTATGTACAACAAAAGAACAATTGGCTAACTTACATGGCAAAAGTCTGCTAGTTTAAATGTAATAAAATGCTACTGTTTTTTTTTTTAATATAATGCTCTTAACAAATAGTTCAGACACTTATTCCAACAAAAAAAAAAAACGGCTAAATATACCTATTAACTAAATTACGAATGCATTAAAAAAATCTTAGCTCAAACAAAAACTTGGTTTACATTGGTCCTATCAGGGAGCAGTTGGATTCAGCCATGTAGAATGAGGTAGATCAGAGAAGTGTAGTGTATCCACCCTGATCAATAAAACTAAATGCAAACACTTTCAAAATAAACCATTACACCACTTTAATTTAACGAATACTCAAAGCAACAAAACTGAATTCGAATATTTTTTTCTAATCGAATACTCGAGTTGATCGATTAATCGTTACAACACTAGTTTATTTGAGTAACTTTTTGACAAAAATGTACTTCTAAGAGTAGTTTTATTAAGCTTTACTTTTTACTTTTATTTCAGTAGATTCGAAACGCTGCTCTTACTCAGCCACTTTGGGTTACACTAGAGTCGTTACATTTTTCCTCTTTATTCTACACATTAGATTTATTATTTTTTTGCCCAGCGATGCAAAGAGTAGAGATGTGCCTGGTGTATTACCAGGGTAGCTCTACCGATTTCATCAATGAGACGTTGCAACAATAATCACATGACCCCATTACAACAAATCAGACGCAAGCTTGCCACACTATCTTCACGCCAGCCTGTTCAATCATGTGGAGTCTTTAAAGCACCGTAAAAATGAAGTATTTGATATCGAGCGCTGCCCTCAACATGACTCAAAAGCGCAGATGTTAGCCTGTCTCCTAGTTTTTATATGGCACCGATTGACCACAGAAAACCGGAGATATGATCTCTTCACTATTCAAACTCAGAACTATTTTCTCCACTTGAGGGCAGTCATGCTCTTTGAACGAATAATGCTTCAGTCATGCTCTTTGAACGAATAATGCTTCATTTATGTAATTTTTTGTTCCCTGGTCGGAATTCAGTTTTTCTATGTGTTTCTTTGGCTTAATGTGGTTATGTAATGGGTTATTGTACAGTATCATTATAGCAACAGTCCATATCGAGAACTTTGTGCTCAGAAAAACAAACACCATTGTTTAAAAAAAATTCCAACTAAAATATAAGCAGTTACTCACAATGTTGCTCATTGCGTGAGTATTCTTTTCACTAAATACTTATTTACTTGTTGTTAAATAAATTTTTTGGATGACTACTTGAGTAATATTACTTGAGTACTTACTAAAATTTTGGGCTACTCTACGCACCTCTGATTAACGGTGATAGACATCCAATACATTTGGACTAAGTGGTCTCGCTGTGACCATTATGTTGTGCCGTGGTTACCATGGTAACCAGATATTTATGACAAAAATGCTTGCTCCTGATGTAAACTATGGTACTTTTTGTTCATTTTTAGTCGCTAGATAGGGCACTTTTTGAACCTGCTATTGAGGGCCATATCCAGAGTTAATTTGTCTTTTCATTTAAATTTTATTAATTGTGTTTTTATTAACATTTTAATTTATAATCTAAAATCTATTCTAACCCTTAAAAAACACAATAAAACATACATACATACATACACAATACATTTAAAGCAACACTGGGTAACTTTTTAACCATTATAAAATATTTTCATAACATTTGTGATGATATGTCGACTGACAACTAGTTCAATGACACCTCTTTTATATCTTGAGGGGGTCTGTATCGCTTTTACCGGCACTATGTTTGCAAAAAAGAACATTCCACAGAAGTTTTGGCAAAATATTTTGTGGACTGATGAAACTAAAGATGAATTGTTTGGGAGTAACACACAACGTCATGTGCAGAGGAAAAATGGAACAGCTCACCAATATCAACACCTCATCCCCACCGTGAAGCATGGTGGAGGGAGCTTCATGACTTGGGGCTGTTTTACTACCTCAGGGCCTGGAGAACTTGCAATCAATAATGGAAGAATGAATTTAAAAGTTTATCAGGATGCTTCGCACAAAAACCTGAGGCCGTCTGTCCGACAGTTGATGGAAAAAAGAGGATGGATGCTGCAACAAGACAATGATCCAAAACACCGAAGTAAATCAACTTCAGAATGGTTTCAGAAGAACAAAATACACGTTCTGGAGTGGCCAAGTCAAAGTCCAGACTTAAAGATAGCGATTCATGCCAGACATCCCAGGAATCTGACTGAACAACAGTAGTTTTGTACAGGAGAACGGGCCAATATTAGTCCTGATGGATGCGGTGGATGCGCCAGGCTGATCTGCAGCTACAGGAAGCTTTTGGTTGAAGTTATTGCTGCCAAAGAAGGGCCACAAAATATTTAATGTGATGGTTCACTTACTTATTTTTCACCATTCTGTCATTGTTTGCATACTATCCTCATTAGAATACGAAAACCTATAAATGTTTGGGTGGTTTTAGTTAAAGCAGACACTGTTCTTTCATCTGTGTGATTTTAACAAATATCAGATTACATTTGATGGTGATTTTATGCAGAAATGTGAGAAATTCCAAAACGTTCAGATACTTTTTCATACCATTGTAATTGTCATGTTTCAGTGTTTATCACAGAGGAAACCAGGTAGCAATTAATCTCAATGAATCAAGATTAATCTAGGAATAGATTACCCCACTTCAAACCAAGGATTGTAACAGACTCACTATAGTCAAAACAACGGGAATAAATAAAATAAAAAAAGATGGCCTCATTGGCTGCCAGCAACGCCGATAATAATCGCTGTCAGCTTCTCCCATTCGAAACGGATTGGACGTCAATCGGCGTCAATTGCCGCCAATGAGTCAATATGGTGACTCTTGCCTGTATTTGTACGAATAGTCAATACATAAATATCTCGCCATCTTGTCACACGACACATTGCAAAGACTCTTTGCGGGCAGATAATTGAATTGAGTCTTTGCACAGTCGTCCCTCAGGTCGTCGCTCTCTAATCCTGTCAACTAATGCTGGCGGTGTGTGTGCTCAGCACATTTTAATTCCCTCGCCCGCCCTCTTCCTTGACCTACACACACCTACTGAAATCTACCTCCCTACAACTGCGTAAACTGTTCATGTTATGATGAAGTGAAGCAACAAATTCATCTGGGTAAAATGTTTGTACTTAATGGTATGTTGGCTTCTTTTCAATTCCTAGATATGATGCACATTAATCACGGAGATGAGAAGTGATTCAAATCACAGACGTCATTGGGATTGAGGCGCCAATGAGTAATCGTTGTTAATAATTACGACTACATGATTCTTGCTAAATAAAATGTGAGAAAATGTCGCAGCAGAGCCAAGCACAACAAATACGAGCTGTGTCTTACGGTTTGAGAAGCAGCTGGACTGGTTTAGATGCGTTTTGAAATTCACTGTCAAACATGTCTAAACAAGCTTGTCAAAATTTGCTACTGCCTTGACAAGGGTGGATTAATCGTGCTTTTGGAATATTTATACGCACACTTAACATATACACTGACACTTGCCTTCTAAGTTTTTTTTTTTCAGCTACAAATCATCTTCTAAAATAAAAAGATCAAATTATTGATTACTTGTGACAAGAACTAATTGAGGCAAACTTGAGCCAGACAGAGGTGCTTTAGATTCAGAAAAGATCACTTTAAGGGTTGATTAATTGCTAATTGTCACTATTTCTACGGGCTGAAGTCAAAGGAGCTAACAGAGTAATCAATTGCTTGCTATGTGAGGCCATGTAAACAATTTCATTACCTAAATTATTGTAAAAATATTCGGATATGTCTTTTTTTACAGTGAAATATTTGGTAAAGCCGCTATCGTGTTAGCATGCGCACATGCTCCATTCACGATTACATCGACAAAATGGCATCACAACAACAAGGCAGGGGCAGAAGAGGTGTAGAACACCAGTAGAAGGGCATCCAGTCCTTAGCAGTGTAATAGAAGCAGTGAACTATGCAGAGTCTGAAGACGAGTCCCCAGAGAAAGAGGACATGGATTCGGAGGAAGAGGATTTGATCAACAGTGGCATTGATCCCCTCCAAGAAGGTAATAAAATGAAAAAATATAGCCACTTATCATGAAGAAACCCATCCCAGATGTAAAAGATGAACTTTTATTGAAATGAATAGAAAATTTTTATATTATTGTTATTTTTCATGTTTCATGAAAATAATGTTTACTGTTTAAAAAATATTGTCAAAAAGCGCAATTTTTGCAATGTAAATTATTCCGTGCTCATTTACTCAACCTCGATGAGCAAAATGTCAAATTAAAGCTAAGATTTTACATTTTTATGATCAGTTGTCGACTCAAAATCTTACTGAAATTTATAGTTTATCAGTAGTCAAGCAATGTGCGTGATTTTCCATATTTGGCATGATAAATTCTTCAACTTTAGCTGGTTATAACACTTTCAAAAATGTAAAAATCTGAATTTCATAACATAATCCTTTGAGGACTTAGAAATAAAAAGATGTGCAACAAAGCATGTTTAAATATTTTTTTATTTTAGTTATAATCAACCTCTAATTTCACAAAAAAAAATGCTTGAAGTGTAAAGGGTTCAACATATAAATAAAATTGTCCGATAATGACTTTTTAACTGATAACCGATATAACTGATGTTGTCCAACTCCATAAACCTGATATTGATAGATACTGTCGTGGACTTGGCATATTCATTATTTTTCAATCATTTATTGATTGTTTAATTTTTGCATAATGAATGCAAATGGTCTGCTCACATAACAAACCCCAAGCATCTTATTTTGGAGACATCTAATGGTCAATAAGCATAACTGCTGTGCTAAGCTGTGACCAGCCCTTGCACAAAAGGCAGAAGGCTTCTACATTCACTTTAGTGCTGCAACGATTAATCGATTAACTCGAGTATTCGATTAGAAAAAAATATTCGAATTAAATTTTGTTGCCTCGAGTATTCGTTTAATTAAAGTGGCGTTGTAATGTTTTATTCTGAAAGTGTTTAGATTTAGTTTATTGATTAGGGTGGATACATTTCCCTCTGGTCTGCCTTAGTTCACGTGACTGAATCCAACTGCTCCCTGTTAAGACCAACGTAAGCTAAGTTTTTCTATGGGATATTGTTTTTCCATGCATTCTTAATTTAGTTTATATGTATATTTAGCTGTTTTTTTGTGGTAATATGAGTCCAAACCATTTGTTAAGAGCATTGGGAAAAAAAACGTTAGCATTTTATAGCATTTAAGCTAGCGGACTTTTGCCATGTAAGTTAGCCAATTGTTCTTTTGTTGTACATAGATCCCCATTTATTTTTAATACCGTTTGAGGCTCAGCTCAGGTATTTTAATTTTTCATGTTCCTTTTCCGATTACTCGATTATTCGAACTAGCTAGTTCAACGATTAATCGACTACTAAAATAATCGATAGCTGCAGCCCTAATTCACTTTAATGGCAACATTCATATTGGGCCAAAACCGATAATGGAAAACTGATGTCGATATTATCGGCTAGCCAATAATATCAGACAACTCTACGAGTAAACAAATAATCCGAAATGTCCTAAAAAATCCAGAATATTGCTCTCAACTCAAACATTATCTGCATGTTAATGTAGCCCAGTACTTCTCAAATATTGGGGCGGAGTGATGCTGGGGGTGGCGCGTGTGACCTTGGTGAACATACTTTTTTGCCGTACTAGAATAGAGTGTAATTGCATATCCACTCAGTGCGTGGCAGTGCCGCTCTCATTTTCAGCATATGCGCAATATCTTTGAACCAAACATGAGCACACAGCAAAGAGCACTGGAGATATGAAAAGCTAAGACAAAGAAATATGAAGAAGCATATGTAGCATTTGGCTTTGACTTTTAGTGGGAGAGGGGAAAGACCAGTCTTTTTACTTTGTTTGAAAATGTTCGCAGTGGACAGCAGGAATAATTTTTTTCAGCGAAAATGTGCCGAATATTGCCAACAATCCTCCCGCTTTGTCAGTGTTACATCAGTAACCCAGCGAGCACTGTCAGCATCATTAAAGGTGGCATACCAAATTGCTCAGTGCAAAATAACCCCACACCATAAGAAAGGAGCTGATACAGCCTGCAGCACGAACAAAACGGCCCCTCTGTCCAATAACATTGTCGTTTTTGTTCTATTCATTTTTTTTTTATTTTTTATTTTATTTTTTGCATATTGCCCTTGTGAGTTAATGTTGCTAATCAATTTCAATTTATTATTGTGTATTGATTTTATTAAATTTAAATTTTCAGTCTCAAATGGTCAAAAATGTATCTTGATTGTATTTTTACAGTATGGATGTGGTTTTTTTTCTTTACACTTTATTGTAAGTTGATCTATATTACTTCTTTCTTTAATATTAAAAAGAAAATGTTATGCAGAGGTGTACTTATAATAATAAGAATTTTGTATACAAATGATACTACAGTATATTTACTGTGGCGGTAGAGAGTGTGGGCGCGGAACGTTTACGTCTTCCTGGGGGGGGGGGGGCATAACAGAAAATAATTGAGAAGCACTGATGTAGCCAATGTATGCTATGCAAAGGCATAATGATAATCTGGAATCAATAATTATTGTGTTAACCTTTACATCTCACCAACTGGCTTGGTGACTCCAAGAAAACCAGCGTTCCCGAGAATCTTGAAGATTTTATGGGCTGGAAACTTCCCCTCTGCCTCCCACTGATCCACATACGGGTTGATCTCCTGGTCAATAATCTATAGGAAACAAGAAACTGTTTATTTATGTGAATATCCAGCATGGTAACTCATTTATTGACATGCAAATGGCTGCACGAGAATCTCCATTACACTCAGAAAATGACATTCAATGGCATCACGTAAATACATACGTTTCCTGCTGTGTGGTATACACATACACCCTGAAAGTCTATGTAATCTATTTCTAGCAGACAGCTACCAAATGCATTACAGAACAATGAATAGTGAGCAGCCTGGGAAAATGCATTACATGGCGAATCTATACCGTTGCAGGTGATGAATACAGTGATAGCATACAGGGTATTCCCTCTTATAGATTTGTTTTAAATGGCTCGGCTGGAAGCAGACGTGTGTTTTGGCGCAAATCCCAACCCGAAACATTGAAGTGTAAAACAAATGCTATAAAAAGAAGGTGAGAGATGATGTAGGAAAGGCATTTAGATAGATACAAGTATGGTAAACATGACAATCGTTCAGGGTGTATAGTAGGAAGTGGGTGGAGGTACAGTATTTTCTCATCCACAGGTCAACACGCGAAAGGTCAAACCTAGCAGAATCGTGTTAGCTTGTATAATTATGTCAAACAATTGACTCACACAGGAGAATGAATCAATGGATTCTGATTATTCAACAGAATTTTGCATAATATTCTTCAACCTGGAGAGCAATCACGCTATTGTAGCAAAGTGGCATCATGATTCATCGCGTTATTGGAAGAGCCGGTTGTGTGAGTCAGGAAACGAGGTCCTACAAGAGTAAAGAGCAGGTGGGCAATTGGTTTTTAAAGTTTGGACGCCAGTAAACTTTGGCAACATGACTCATGCTAGGAATCGGGAAGTGGTCAGCAGCTGGATAAGAGCTTAGAAATGAGCGACCTATTGTGATGTTCGAAAGAACTATTTCCGTGGCTACTCAGAATCCAAATGTTCAATGTGGTCAGTGTGAAATTGTACAGTGCAATGTCTCTATTTGTGAATGTATTGTTTGTATTATTATTACCATTTTTTTTTTTAATCACTGGATTAGGGCTGCCATGATTAATCGGCTAATTAATAACCAATCATCAAATAAATTTAAAACTTTTTATTAGAGTTCTTTGATATTACCATGTAAGCCGATAATATCGGCCTATAATTTGAAAATGATATCAGATAATATCGACACAGGTTTAAGGTCAATATGCATGTTGCCTTCAAAGTGAATGCAGAACCCTTCTACCTTCTGCCTTTGTACAAGGGCTGGTCACAGCTTAGCACAGCAGTTATGCTTATTGACCATAATATATGTACAAACTACGTACGATGCATGGGATTTGTTAAGTGAGCATTATCTAGAGATCGACCGATATGAGTTTTTCAGGACCGATATCAATTAATAGTAGTTAGAGGGGCCGATAACCGATTTTAAGAGCCGATATTCATTTGCAGTAAAAGTGTAAAAATTGGCATAAAAAAATTGAATGATGCAAACACTGAACATCATTGAAATGCCGAAAGCATGTTTATTGAAGTTTTCAGCACGTTATTGTCCCACTGTGCCTTCATAATGCGAATAATTTTAAAACAAGAATAACGTAGAAAAATGCTTGTCTTTACTAAATACTTCATTGAGTGAGTCCAGTCAGATCCGCTCACTGCTGAGAACAGCCGCGCACACACACACGATGAGTTGCCACAGCGCACTAGTGTTTAACAAGCCAAATGATGACACAATCAGTCTTTGAAGGTAGTGCTTCAACGCCTGTCAATCATTGTTAACTTTTACAAGCACAACTTGCACTGCACTGCTGACCAAGGAAAGCAGCAGGAGGGAGAGTGAGGCTGTACGAGCATGAAGCAGAATAACAAACATAGTTTTTAAAATTAAAAACGGGATCATTTTAATCTTATTGCGATCCTCTAAAAAATGGGACGATCCCTCCTCCCTATTCCTAGTTTTAAATTGACTTTTTCATAACGACCGGTCGGATTAAAAGACCGACCGAAAGGCCAATACCGATATACAGTACGTCAAATTTCCAAATATCGGCCGGGCGATATATCGGTCTGCCTCTAACATTAGCATTATTAAAGCATTCAGTGGGGCATCACAATACAATTAGCCATAATTATGTTAAGTCCACGACTGCACATATCGTTATTGGTTTGATATCTGTATCAGATTTTTGGACTTGGGCAATATCGGGATATTGGTTAAAAATTATTATCGAACAACTCTAATCTTTATCATCCATTCATTGTTTAGAAGACTTAGTTAAGCTAAAAAAAAATTTCATTTTAGTCCATTAACAGTAAATTTGATACCAAACATGATAAATTGCATTGTTAAAAAGTATTCATATAGTACAATCTTTGGAATCTTTGGAAACATGTTAAGCCCAAAGTAACATAACAATAAATATCATGTGATTTACATGATTTATACACGAGCTGATTAGTTGATCAATTGTAAAAATAATTGTGGCTAGTTGACTATCAAAATAATCGTTTGTGAAGCCATAAATTGGATTACCGGTAATATAATTTTTAGGTGCCAAAATCAGCATTGGCTGTTATTGATGGCGATAGCTAATTGAACTCAAATCTGTTACAAGGTTTTGTCTTGAGTTAAAAAAAAAAAAAAAGTTATATCATTGTGGAACCCTGAACGATCCGATCTCCATAAAAAAATAAAACTAAAAAAATTTAAAAAAAGGTTACTGTTGTGTTTTTTTGTCTGGCTGCCATTTTGGCACAGCTTGATAAGGCAATGTTTTTGACCCCGTCTTTGCACATCAGTCTGATGTGAGCGCGTCCTGGTATGTTACACAAATAGTCCACAATAACCTTTTGTGAAAACACGCAGCATCCCTCCCAAACGTCCCGTATCTTTCTTTGCGTTTCCAGCCAATTCGTGTCCCTCCCTTTCCCTCCTGAGGATCTGAACTTTGAACACGGATGACTTAACGGCGGAATAACGGCGGCCACCGCTAGCGTTTTACTGTCTGCTCTCACGAGCGGTTTGTTTGTGAGGGCGAGTTTTTCAAGGTTACACTTTCACAAGTGCCGACTTGCCTTAACGGCTTAATGAAAGAATAATAAAGGAGGAAGCGCTGTTCATAATCCTTCATATTACAAGCGCCTATTTATCTCGTGTTATTGGTTAGGGTTTATTTGATGATTCCCATCAGCAGTAAATGTCAGTACTGCAAGAGTAATAATTCACTGCCATTGACGACGACAGAGTTCCAATCCACTTGAACAGTTAAAATAAATGGACCATCTATCGCCGTCAATGGTGGCCAATCAGTTAAATCAATCACGATTAATCGAGGAATCGATTAATTGCAATTATTTCATTATTTTTTTCAAATTTACTTATATCAACCACAGACTTCACTATCAGTTGACGAATCAGCTCCTACAGACTTTGCGCCACGGCTTCCCGTATGGGGGCAGGCAGAGTGTCGCGAAAGCTTTCACTGCGATATACTCAAACACACGCTGCATTCCAATGCCGGATTAAGGTGGAAACAGGACGAAAGTTTTACTGCATACAAGCAGGCAGGAGTGTCTCAAGAGTGATTTGGTCAAGGATTCAAGGTAATTATTATATAACATAGCACCATGCACGCACTTTGAAACGTGAAAAAAAAAGGAAATTAATGGAAAAATTTCGCGTTAAAAGGTTATGGGCGAGCACTGCTGCACCAAGCCACGGATTTCTCGCTACATTTTTGGGACCTAAAAAAATGGCTCATTCCGTAACTAAGGTATGACGGAAAATTTTACTAGTTTTGAAACGGTGATGTTTTTATACTGCGGTATATCTTGAAACCGGTAACTGGCACATGCCTAGTTGGAACGTCACGCGCATGTGCAGAACCGCAAAGTTGCAATTTCTGATCGGGTACAAAATCTGACAGAACACTGGCCCAGTACAGTACCGACGCAGATATGAAATTAATATTAAGATGAATCTGACACAGTTTCAGTGTTTAACTGGATAAAATAATTGCTGTCTGCAGTTCTATGTATCGACTCTGTCAATAATAGCTAGCACAATTATTAGTGAACTGCAATTTGAACTAGTTCATGTAGAAAATGAACTTTTCCAAAACTGCTAATCCATGAATGAACTGGGATTGGACATCAGTAACCGTCAATGGCGCTGAAACATGATCATTCACTACCAGTGTGGATTGTTTGTGTCACAAACAAGCACGTGTCTTGGAAATGTCGGCACGGAGCAAATCTGACCTTTAATACACACCGAGGGATTTCCTATGACTCAATTCTTATACAGTAGCATCTTTCATAAACTCCCGAGGATTCTTTTAATAAACCACGTTGCCTGGAGTTCCTTTTCCCAGCCTAACAGCATATTGTTCCGCGTTTCCTTTTTACATTTCTACCCTCGCCATATTCCCCGTGCTAGTTTATTTTCAACCTCCTGGCATCCTTTGAAGGTTTAGTCACACAGAATGCTTCCCTCCATTTACCGCAACATTTCTGCTGTCTGCTCTAAATTGGGTTGCTGTTGTTATTTTTGACCGTCTTATCTACAAATGTCTGTCTGCTTTTTTAAAATAGACTTAAGGCATTTTATTTTTTTTAACTACAAGACTGAAGAAAAATGGATTAAAAAAAGATACGTAGCTCAAGTCGAACCCTCATGTGCGCAATGTGATCCTTTATAGGATATCCTGCCAATATTTTACACGCCTTCCCAGTCTTACAAAACAAGGAAAGTTGTGAAATTTTGTGCACATCCAGCTGCAATATCTGATGGGCAGCTTCACTAAACTCAAGAGTCCCACGGACAGTCTAAAAATCTTCTGTTGCCTCATTATACATTTAAGGTGAAGATACACTAACACCACATTGATTTAGGTGGGCAACTGGGGAATGAGAACATAAATAAAAAATGGAACATATATAACCTGAGTTCAAAGTCATAGTTTTTTTTTTTTTTTTTTTTAAGTCATGATTTTGTTCACGAGGGAAGCTGAACCCATGACAAAACATTGAAAAATCCATATTTGTATGCACTCATGTCTTACAATCATATACTATGTGCTTAAAGATACATTAACTGATGCCTGTTGGTTGGACTCATGCAATGTTTAGTATTGCTGCAACCTGTAAACGAGGATTGGTCAGTGCTGTAAAAGAAACTGTAGCTTTAAAAATCTGCCAGTTGGGGTATTAATTAGAGCTGAAACGAATACTCGAGCAACTCGAGTAACTCGAGTTTAAAAACTGATCCGAGTAATTTTATTCACCTCGAGTAATCGTTTATTTTGACAGCTCTAAGCATCACGTTTTGCTAGGACTACTTTTAATGCGGGACAACGCGCTGTCACGTGCGGAGAGGAAGAAGGGGAAAAAAAAAAAAAAACTTACCGCAGCCGACAGCCGCCACAAACGACGCCGACGTTGCTAAATACTAGCCCGCACAATGCTACATTGGTAACAGGTAGCATCTGGTGCGTCTCATAGAGATCACATGTATGTTGAACTAGATGCACAGTGAAAGACTAGGCCGCGTCTGGGCAGCGTTAGCAAACAGCCGCCATCTTAAAGCAGTAGAGCGCTAAGCGCTAATAAAGAGCGCTAAGCGCTAATATATAAGATTAACGTTACTGTCACTACTAGCTCACCTTACGTTAGCACTGCGGAGGGCTAGGTTTCAATTAATTAAGACCGCTTTCGATGCGTGGCTAACGTGTCTTTCATACAGGCTTTAACATAACATAGCGTTGTGGAGTGATGAGGGTGTCAAATAAAAACTCAATAATGCTAACTATCAATTTTAGCTCAGTAGTCATTGCTGGATAAAACACCAAGTAGCACTAGTCCCTAATGTCCTCCAATACAGCCTGTATCATACATTTATTTTGAACAGTGCAAAAACTCAAAATCCTAACAGGACTTACAGTTTAGACTAACTTAAAACTTAACTAGAACTTAAAAATGGCTTGACACAAATAGATATTTAATTGAAAAACGTGGGAAAAAATCCTAACTTTTTAGTGATGTGTGTTATCAAGCGTAAAGGCATTTTTAGGTGTGTTTATATATATATATATATATATATATACTTTTTAAAAATAAGATCTAAAGGTTTTTTGAGTGAAAACAGTGAATTAGTCATTTTTTAAAATTCTAGTTACATCTGAGATGCAATTGTTGGCTGTTTTTAACAATATACATCAAAAATAAAGACATTGATTGACTGAAAATGATAAAATGTCTTGTTTTCTCATGTATATCTATAATTGCTCTTCACCTAAAAATATATTTGTTTTATCCGATTACTCGATTAATCGATAGAATTTTCAGTCGATTACTCGATTACTCAAATATTCGATAGCTGCAGCCCTAGTATTAATACATTTGCTCATACTTAATTTAATTATTTGACTGGAAAAGACAGAAAATGAACATTGTCTATTAGTCTGAAGCTTCTTGCCTGGTGGAGAAAGTCCCCTGACCTCAACCCAATAGAAAACCTTTGCAGGCACCCAGACTTGCATGTTTCCAAGCGGCTGCTGAGAAACATGAAGCGTTGCTGTTAAAATAAATAAATAAAGATGAATGTAGGCCATAATCCCTCCTGAGCTGAGTGTAAACCCAGTGACCCAACTCCAGCTGATTGCTGCGCTTCCCAAAAAGCGTTTCTCCACCATGTCGAGACATCGCAACGCTGCAGACAACTAAGGAAATCACACTGAGCTATAGGGGCCCGGTTGACAGGGGTCCAAATCAGTGACAAAACAGTATTACTCCATATCAACCATATTTCATTGATACATTAGGATTTAGAAATAATTTAGATTCATTAAATAATCATGACGCCCTTTTTGTTTCAATCTAGGGGTTGACAATATGTTGATATATTTAAAAAAGATGTCACTTTTTAATAAAAGAAAACTAGCAAGTTACTACAGTGATCCCTCGCTACTTCGCACTTCAAACTTCACGCCCTCAGTCCATCGCGGACCCCCCTAATCACAAAATAAAAAATGAATAAATACAGGTGAGCTGTCCCGATCCGATCACGTAGTCTCATTCTCCCTCCCGCTGCTTTTCCTGGTCAGGCAGTGCACCGGAGTTGTTTATTAAAGTTAACGATGATTGACAGACATTAAGGTTTGATCTTGCCAGAGATGCTTGAAAGCCGAAACTTCAAAGCGCCGCATACGTCATCCATCGTTCAGCTTGTTAAACAGTTGCTGTGGCAACTCATTGTGTGTAAGTGAGCAGCTTGAGTGGATTTGAGTGGACTCACTCAATGAAGACAAGCATTTTTCCACTTTATTCTTGTTTAAAAATAATACGGTGGGACAGCAACATGTTTAAAACTTATCCTGATTATTACAAAGCCTGTCGCGATATTCCATTTATCGCACGATAAATAAAAATGAAGGCTATAATTTTCCTGCTGCGATTTATCACCTTGCATGCACATGCGATAAATGTGCAACGGACGTGCTGTTAAAAGTTCGGCCTCCTTGTTACCAACTATGCAATATGATGCGACGAGGACTCACTCTTTTTTATTGACTTCTGGGTATGTTTGTTTAATACATTTGAGTTTGAGTAACCATCATTTAATGGAGGGAGGCGGGGCCGAGTACACTGTCAGCACACAGTAATGAGCGAGCAGAGTGAGGAAGACGGAAAATCCTGATTTCCAAGCCAAACACCAATTATAATATATATATAATATTTTGATTTTAAACCAAATGAAAATGGGGAGGCAACAAAAAGGATGAACCAGTCAGCAAAATGTATTTAAGGGCCAAAACAACAAATCTACATGCTCATTCGAAACACTATCACCCTCTCTAGTTTTCACTGCTTGGTAAGACAACTGCATCACAACAAGCGGAGCCTTCCTCGTCACATCAACTGACAATTACAGAGGTGTTCGCTTGATGTGAGAAATACAAATGAGACCGCACAAAATGGCGTTCCCTCGCAGAAAGTGTAGTCCACTATATTCAGGCATGAAAATGGGTGTGGGGTTAAAAAGGTGAGAAGGGTGTGGAGGAAATATGTTCCGGTACACTGTACAACTAGGGCTGTCCCAAAAGACTGATTTTCTCCCGATTAGTCAGCCGACAACTAAGGTAAGAATTCTTTTCTCACTTTTTTTTTTTTTTTTACTAATTTAGCAATTAAATTTTTGATGACGCTTATTTGGAACACTTAAATTCTTTATTAAAGTACAAATAAACACGTAAATAACAACAATAAATCACAAATAAACAATGAATTCATTTGCTGATAGCATTAACTAGTGCAAAAGAATGGAATGTAAACAGATTTAGAACACTGACTTTGCCTTTCCAAAATGATTGAAAACAATAAAAAAAAATAAAAAATCTAGCATTAATATTATATAATAGTATTATAATTATTGCCAATCAGATTTTTCATAAAGGGTGTCATTTTAAAGCTATTCTTAGTTTAGACTCTGAATTCTGAGGGATTAACTCCAGAAATCGTTATTTATATGATGAACATTTTATTTTGAAATGTTCACCCGAAGTCCGTTCGCTAAACTGCTAACAGTAAGCTTTACACCCCACAAAAAAAGCTCTTTTTGTCATTGTATGTGGTGTCAGTAATCAATTTTCCCCCCTTTTTTTCATTTGCAAATGCTGTTAACCAGCGATTTTTCATGTTTGAAGTGTCACCTTTTAACCGCAAGTTTGCGTTTTGGAGAAGACTGCCAATGTTTTATAGCAGGCTAAAGTAGGTTGTCTTTTTTCCCCATTAGCCTCAATGTAGCAATGCTAACATATACAGTGTTTAATATCGATGAGTTTCCTTATTTTATATGTCTGAACTTTAATTCTATGGCGTGTTGATCACCAATAAACATCTGGGAAAAGAACTGGAGTCTCACATGCCATCAACACGCACGTGTACACGCACGCACGCGACGATAAAACGCAGCCGTGAAAATGACCCCCCTCGTTTTTATTTACCATGCAATAAATGGACTCATTGCATATCGGGACAAGCTTAGCAACTTCAATAAAACATGTCTTTAGTTAGTTAGATCGACTTACAATCTGCCAGTTTGTAATTGTCTCCTGTCGTCTTCCAAAATTACAGGTGGGTGACGGCGCTTTAAGTGTTCATTCACGGCCGACGTGCAGCCAAGCTTGGCATTGAAGAGACGGGACACAACAGTGTACCCTCCTTTGTTTCGTTGAAATAAGTCAATGTCTTGGCCTCTTTGGTGCGCTTTTTTGGCTTTGTGCCGCTTTCCCCACTTGCATACAAAGTGTCCGACATTAAAAAAAATCACCCGAACCCCCCATCCCCCCTAAAAATTTTCTCCTCGGATCTACACAATTCTCGTAGGTCACCCGTTTTGACCTCCAAACGGAGAATTTCGCCGACAGGTGAGAGATTTTCATGTTTGTATATTGCTGAAGAAATGAGACCATTTAACCTCTGTTTCATGTTGTTTGATACTTATTGAAGCCCAATTTTTTTTTTTTTACTGCTACTTACTCTATTTTTCTTTGTTGTTGTTGAAGTGTGTGTGTGTGTGTGTGGGGGGGGGGGCAAAAAAGTATTGCAGATATGAGATAATTTCTCGCCCACTAAAATTTGTTATCGCGACATTTCATTTGAAGTGCTTAAAAACCATTGCTTAAAATGTATATATATATTTAGATAAAAGTTTTATACTTTGGGGGGAAAAAAGTGGATGCATCTGTGAATTATGAAGATTGATTTTTATAAAAGGGATCCAGGAGGCCATCTCTCTGCACACTTGCAGCTTTTATGTAGTAAAACAAAAGTTTACGTGTTCAAATAAATAAAATAAAACAATTGCACGTCCTGCAGTAGGACTATTGCGCATGCACATATCGCGATGGCGATATTCAAACGATATATTGTATTGTGCAGGCATACTTCAGACTCTTACTATCAAAATGGATTTGGCGTCAATTGCTGTCAACCATCAGCCACCGGCAGTGAATGATCACTGCCAACCCTCCCTGTCAAAATGGATTGGACGTGGATGGCCGTCAACGACTTAAAATATTTTTTCTATTTATAACAGTTCTATTGTGGAATAATGTATACTGATTTCCTGCCCTGAGTATCCATTATTGTTGTATCGCCATATTGTGAGTTCATCATTATCGTGAGCCATATATCACAAATCGTATTGCAAGGTACCCAGCGGTTCCAACCAACCTCTACTTCAATCTGCAAAAATCACAACTCTCATTATTTTTTAAGAGCATGTTAAAACTTTGTTCTGCGTAAACCTATATACACAATGTAAAAAAAAGATTACGCTTTTATACATGGACTTTGATTGTGCAGATGTTCCTAATGTTGTGACTGCGAATGTTTATTTATAAAGCGATTGCACAAGGACCTTTCACCCACTTTTGCAGCTCTGCTGCAATGGTGGACACTATTGTTATGTCAAGGACATAAAACGTGTCCCAAAAAACAACACTTTACTTTCCACAACGCTAAAAGCTTGCTAATAGTATTAGCGACAAATCTTACCTTTTTGAGGGATTCCTTCAACGCAAAGTGTTCCGGAGTGTAGAGAACATGGTCAACCAAAAGCTCTGGAGGGCTGCTATCTACTTTTTTGGACGATGCGTGGTCTGCAAACGAGCGGACGCTAAAGGACAAACATTTGTAGAAAGGACGGACGCTAGCTAGCGGGCTTAAACAAACAGATACACAGCGAAGTGCCATTGTTGTTTTGGTTCAGGTGCGCATGCGCAGAACGAGTTCATGACAGGCGAATCGAAATATACATTTTTGAAAATTCATATTAAATAGACAAAAATAAAGACATTTGTAATGCTTATGATTTAATCTCTATTATTTTTAATTTAAAATTTAATTGATGCATTTTGCTGCCATACATTTTTTACATCTATCCAGTGACATTTATTACAGAAGCATCCAGTATCAAATGCACTTTTTCTGCAATTGATCACCATAATTCAAGTTTAAGATAGTAATACTTGTAGATTAATCTAATTTAACCATCTATTTACTTCAAAACAAAGATTGTAACATATTTACTTGGGTCCAATCAACAAAAAAAAATTACGTTTAAAAGATTAACTCATTTGATGTTACTGACGGTGGTAGACATCCAATCCATTTTGACTATCTTAGTCGAGAAAGATTGGACGCAGTGGTGGATTCACCAGGGTGGCAAGCGGGGCAACTGCCACCCTATAAGATGGCTTGCAACTCAAGTTGTCTCCTAATCGGTACTGTTGAAAACTTAAATTTGACCTTTACTGCCATCAATTAAATAATGGAGTCAGTAAGGATCCTTATAATAACATATGAAATACCGGATTGGCCCGAATATAAGACGGTGTTTTTTGCATTGAAATAAGACTGAAAAAGTGGGAGTTGTCTTATATTCGGGGTCTAGACATTATACCCATTCACGACGCTAGATGGCGCCAGATATCATTGAAACGAATGCTGAACTTGAGGAGTAATGTTCTGTCATGACAAATCTCAGCTACTCTCAAGTTTAACCAGTTTGCATTATTTTATTGCAATGTTTTTCCTTATTCAGATTCGTTTCAAGACTACAGTTACAGTTAGACCTCACTTTGATGGTTAATGCAGTTATTGCAATTTTGTTGTTTTATCACAATAGCTTGGTTTATTTACATTTCAAAAACCAGAAGCCATATGTGAGAAGCCTAATGTGATTGCGCTTTAGTTTACACATTTAAATGTTCAGATATTAAGATTTGAATGAGGCAAAATAACATACTTTTTCTCTCAAATATATTGTTATAATCATTTGTTTCAAATGTACTGTAATTATTTTCTGTATACAAATTAATTTGGTATTCAAAAAGTCTTTTTTCAAATTTGAGTCTTGAAAAAGGGGGGTCGTCTTATAATCAGGGCAGTCTTATATTCGGTCCAATACGGTAGATTGTATGTTTAAACTTTTCTATATTAGTTTGTAAATATCTACATATGATTTCTTAGCAAACTGATTCAGTATGTGTACACATCAACCATATGTAGACAGTTGGGGTGTAACAACTAATCCATGTGGATCAATATATCGATTTGTTAGACACATTTGAACGTAATTCAATTAAAATGCAAAATGATTCTATTTTCGGTATTTCGTTTTGTAAATATACTTATTTTCCATTAACAAAACTGTCATGCACACCAAAACTGATTTGTTATTGCTTTCGCTAAATTGGAACAGATTTTGTTAAATGTCTTCATCAATTCGTATTAAATCAATCAAAGGCCTTTAAATCGAATTGTCGCATTATATCATACCATTGTCCAAAGAACGCATCAAAAATTTTTTTGCCACCCTCAAAAAGTTTCTGCCCCAGCTCTTGCCATACTATATTTTTCTAGATCCGCCCCTGATTGAGCGTATATTGACGTCAGTGGATAAGGTTCTGCAAAATGTTCCACTATAATACTGCTTATAAATGATTTATCGAGTCAAGTTCAGTTATTAAGAAGCATATTTATTGGAGGGTAACTGTCAGATATTCGCTTATGAAAAAAAAAAATCTATAATTCTGTCAAAGCCGGGGAATGTCATTTACAAGGAAGTTGTGTCACTTCTTCTGCCCTTCTAGTTTCTCAGTCTGCAAATCCATTTTGTGAGGGCAAGAAAATGTCCTTGGCGTCTAATCGTAGATATGAAGAACTCTTCATGTTCAGTCTAACAAAGGACGCAACCACCTTTTTCCTTAAAGGGGTTCTTCTCCTCTGAAATGCCCTTGACAAGAGTGTCCTCATCCACTCCGGCCTGAATGTAGTCCTTGATCTCCTCGCAGCATTTTGATGTCTAAAGGGAACACGAGCAGACATGATTTATTCCGCTTAAAAAAAAAAAAAGTCTTAAATCGCAACATGAAATATTAAATTCAAGGAAAAAAAAACGCACCATCCACCGCTGAAGTTTCACTTCAGTCTTAAGTTGGTTCACTTCCATCAAAGCTTTGTCTTTGTCGGTCAGATCTTCTACATTTATGACCGGCATTTTCTAGAAAATAAGCCAATCCTGTCAATGCAAGAGTTTAAAAGTCCAGGAATAATCTTTAGGATACTCACGATTGCTAGCAGGCAGCAGTCTTTCACTGCGACGCTCCTGCAGAAGAATCTTCTCCTTCTGCTAAATCTGCTTTATAAAGTCATCTGCATAAATGATCCTAATCTCCTAATCTGATTTAAACAAGACCCCTGTGGGAACACGGTTGCATTTTAAGGATGTTTTTGACTGAAGGCGAAAATCATTCAGGTTTATTTTAGGACTCTTGAATGATGTGTGAAGCTTTGAAATCTTTTTTCCGAGTGTTAAGGAGCAGAACTTTATTTTTGAGTTAAGTGTGCTATTCTGCCAGGTCACTTTGATACAAGAGCTTATCGGTATTTAACCTTCTACTGTCAAGGTGCATTCTTGTCTTTAGCATGGTGGATTCCAAAAACAGCCCGAAGGCAAATTAATGAATAGTAAGAACTGCTTTTTTTTTTTTCAACATTCCAAAAATTCCAACATATTCAGAATGATTATGTTTCAGTGCCGTTGACGACGATAGACGTTCAATCCGTTTTGACTGGGATAGGCTGGCAGCGAATGATAGTTGTCGTCTCTCCTAGCAAAAATGCATTGAACGTCTATCACCGTCAACGGCAGTTTATCTTTTATAGTCTTATTTGTGTTTGTGTGTATTTGAATCAAGTAAATATGTTACAAGCAGAGTTGTCCGATAATGACATTTTAACCGATATCCCAATGTTGTCCAACCCAAAAATCTGATAGCAATATCAAACAGATACCGATATATTCTTTTGTGGACCTAACATATTATTGCTAAATGCTAATTACATTGTGTTGGCCCACTGGATGCTTAAATAATGATAAATGTAACAACTTCAAGGTTCTTCACATAACATAAATATTCCGTGAAAAATAAGAGAACAAACTCAACTGAAGTTATAAAAAAGTGCCCAAATAATGTCCAATATAAAAATGAGCCAAAATGTCCATAATTAAATAAAATGAATAATTCACAATAAATCATGTTTACACTAGTTAGCGCAAAGAACCACTAGGGGCGGCCAAAGCATTAGAAATACAGACCAGCAATCATTGGACACGCCAATGCATTGAAAATTCCCTGGATGCATTTTGTTATATTTTTGGACAGAATGTGATTATAATTACACGGTTAGGACAAAAAATGGAAACACCTAAAAAAATTATAAAAAACTGATATAGTGTACGTCCGCCTTTTGTGGGAATTACAGCACCAATTTGCCGAGGTATTGATTCATACACCTTGTGAATTGTTTCCAAAGGAATTTTAAGCCATTCTTCAGTCAGAATACCCTCTAACTCTTTTAGAGACGATGGCGGTGGTAATCAAAGTCTTAATTAAATCTCTAAAACTGACCATAAATGCTCAATAATATTGAGGACTGGGGATTGTGCCGGCCATACAAGATGCTTAACTTCATTAGAATGTTCGTCATGCCATTCTTTAACAATTATGTTGCCAAAGTGTTAGGTGTTTCCATTATTTTGTCCAACCCCTGTATGTGTTTTATTACTTTTTTTCGTGACTATTTCTTTCTGGTGATGCGGGAGTTTTATGTGATGAGTTTAAAATGAATTATTTGTAATTTATTGGTGATTTTATTTGTGCACCATTAGTGATTAGGGTCTTTCTCTCAGTTAACAAATCCCAAGCATCTCCGTATGGAGACTTCTAAAGGTCATTCTAAGCACAGCTGCTGTGACCAGCCCATGCACAAAGGCTGCAGGCATCAAGATTAATTTATAACTCATATCATATCTATTTATAACTCACTAATTTATTCATAACATAGTCATATAACCAATACCGATATTTTCGGACGTTATCTGAAATGCTTTAATGGCCGATATTATCGATCGGACAACTCTAGTTCCAAGCTTCGGTTTCATGTTAAAATCAAGTTTGACCACATTGATCGATTGCGAGACTAATTGCAATTAAGATTAGCTGTTGAAAATGTGTATTTCTGGAATTCCTTCTGGAATGAACATCAATTGCTGGATGTGTGTACAAAGTATAACAAGTATAACTAATATAGCATTTTATTTAAAAATATTAAGATATATGCATGCATATATGTACAAAATCAGTTTTCTGTAATGTACAGCAGGGGTCCCCAACCTATTCCACAAAGGCCCACTGTGGGTGCAGGATTTCATTCCTACCAAACAAGATGACAACACTTTTTCCCCAATCTGGTGTTTTACAAGTGCAATCAGTTGATTGCAGTCAGGTGTGGCTTGTTTTAGCAGAAGCCTCATTGGCTCAACTGCCTCTGCTGGATCGGCTGGAACAAAAACCAGGACCCACAGTGGGCCTTGAGGACTGGGTTGGAGACCCCTGATGTACAGTATATCATAATTATTACATTTGCAGTGCTTAAAAACCATTTATAAAATTATATATAGATATTTTTTCTTTTCTCTTAAAATTATACTTTGGAAAAAAAAAAAACATTTTTTTCCTTAAGCTGCGCCTCTGCGGATTTTCGATTGTGCAAAACCGGGAAAATCACTGTACAGTGATCCTTCGTTTCTTTGTGCTTCGAACTTCGCGCCTTCAGTCCATTGCGGATTTTTTTTTCCCCAATTAAAAAAAAAAAAAATATATATATATATACATAAAAATGAGCTGTCCCGAGCCGATCGCGTTGTCTCCTTCCCACCCACCCTCCCTTTGTTGTTCAGGCAATACACTGGAGTTGCTTATTAAAGTTCAATCGTTGATAGACATTTGATCTTGCCACAGATCCCTGGAAGCCTAAGCATCAAATCAACACATGTGTCAATCATCGTTTAATTTTGTTAAACAGTTGGTGTGGCAACTCATTGTGTGTAAGTGAGGAGACGGAGTAGATTTGAATGAAGCTTTTGATAAAAACAAGCATTTTCATACTTTGTTCTTGTTAAAAAATAATGCGGTGGGACAGTAACATGTTTAAAACTTAATAACTAATAATCATAACATTTGAAGTGCTTAAAAACCATTTATTAAAATATACAGTTTTTTTTTTTTTTAAATTATAATTTTACATTATACTTTGGGGGGGGGGGGGGGGGGGGTTAAAAACATGTCTTATATGTATCTCTTTCCAATGCTAAATCTGAATAAATACATTGAACACACACACACACACAAAAAAAATATTTTTTTTTGGGGTGTGGGGCCCTACTTCGCAGTTTTTCACTTATCGCTGCGGGTTCTGGTCCCTATTACTAGAATGCCCAGCAGAGGCCGATTTGGCCTTTCCCATGGCAAATCCTCATAATCCAGAATTCGCTGGGACGAAAAACGAGGGATTAATGTATTACCTATTAAGAGGCACACACACAAAAAAGGATTTGGACAAAGGTTTGGCCAAAAATGTCCTAACCGATTAATCGACTATCAAAAATAGTTGTTTATTTGATAATTTAGTTAGTTGTCGATTAGTCATTCATCCTGGCAGCCGTATTTACTACATATTGATAGCTATCACCAATATAAAAGCAAACCACTTAATAAACTACTTTGGACATTACACAGCTTTTCTCCATTTGTTCCCATGTTTCATGATTCAGGAAGTGTTGCAGATGCTAGATTTTTAAATTATTCATTTCAAGTCAACTACTTAATTAAAGCGCTTCACTACCTAAAGAATCTACTTTACCTCCTCCCATTACCTAAGACTTGACTATCCAATTTGTCACTTCTTACTTTTGCTAATTCTTGCCCCATCCACGTGATGTCATCAATGAATTTCTCTTGGGAGAAAGCAGCCGCGAGTGCGATCACCCTGACTCACTGCATCTCCGCCCCTGAGCTTCCCCCCCTTGTGGGAAACAAAAGACTATAAAACAGGCGTCTCCTTGCACAGTCGGAGCGACGAACAACACTGGGAGCACAATGGACTTTAGCTTCTTGGCTTTATTGGCTTTTTCCTCTTCTTTTTACAAGGCGGTGGCGTTGCACCCTCAAGGTAAGTGAGTACCTCAAGTGGGGAACTCTGAGAGCTTCTAGTAGTGAATATTTCAAGAGTGTTGAATTTGTGTACTTGTTTCAGGTGTGTGCCTCCTCCAAATGGACGAGGGTCCGTGCAGAGCTGAAATGAGTCGTTATTACTACAATACCATCACGCAGAAGTGTGAGCTTTTCTACTACGGCGGGTGTCATGGAAACGCCAACAACTTCAGGAGTTATCATGAATGCCACAAAACGTGTTTTAGAATACCGAGTAAGTTCATAAACAAGACATTGCTTGACGTGTAGTCTTTTCTACAAATTTTTTGCAACAGGGACTGAACAGGATCATTTTTCAGTGCCATTCCCAACAAATACATGTCCGTTTTAAATTTGGTTCACCACTTTGCGAGAGACTGCGTGCACAAAAAAGTCAGATTGACATGTTTGCCATTACACTTAAGTCATTGGCTGACACTGATGGTGATAGATGTCCAATCTGTTTTGACTGGGAGGGGGTGACAGTTCCAATGTTCACCAATGTGTGAGTGCACAAAAAAATTTAGATTGACATGTTCATAATTATTCTTAACTTATTGGCTTCCATTGACCGTGATCGACATCCAATCTATTTTTACTAGTAAACACTGCCAGTCTCTCCTAGTCAAAAAGGGATTTTGATGTCTAACGCAGTCAATGAGTTAATTTTTTAGATTTAAATTATTTGTGTTATTTGATTGAAATAAGTTAAGACATTTGTACATAAGCTTAAAAACCCCCCATAGACTTCATAATATATTGACGGGACACAAGGTGCGGGGCTGATTAATAGGGGGCCTATCTCTGTGTAAGCTGATCGAGTGGAAACACAGACAAAGCGCTTATTACGTTGAAAATTCTTGTGAATAAATGCTTAAATCCCTGAATACTTAAACAGTCTCAATACTTGGTTAAAAGCAAAAAAAAAACAAAAAAAAAAACAAACAAACAAAAAAAAACATGCAGTTAGCATTTATTTTACGTAAATATTGTGACCTATAATGCCAATGCCGTAACGGCTAATTTCTCCCATTGATTTTTTTCCCACAAGGTTTCAAAATGCATGCAGGGTACGAATAATATAATAATTACCTTGAATCCTCGAACAAATCACTCCTGAGACAATCCTTCCTGTTTGTATTCGGTACAGCTTTCGTGCTTTTCCAACCTAAATCCGACGTTGGATCACTGCTTGGTTAAAAGCAATAAAAAAATAAAAAATAAAAAAAAATAAAAGAAAGAAAACGGCAGTTAGCATTTATTTTACGTAAATATATCGAATGTGCTGCTAGTCTTAAGCCACTGTGGCGCCGCCTTATCACCACAAAGAGCTTTTTACATTGAACATTTTTGTGAATAAATGCGTAAATCCCTGAATTCTTTATGGATATGGACGTAAAACAGTCTCGATTCTTGGTTAAAAGCATAAAAAAAAAAAAAAAAAATGGGCAGTTAGCATTTATTTTATTGTAAATATGTTGAATGTGCTGCTAGTCTTTAAGCCACTGTGGTGCTGCCTTATCACCACAAACAGCTTTTTATGTTGAAAATTCTTGTGAATAAATGCGTAAATCCCTGAATTTTTAAAAGATATGAACATAAAACAGTCTCGATCCTTGGTTAAAAGAAAAAAAAAACAGAAGTTAGCATTAAATTTTACGTAAATATTGCAAATTATGACGCCAATGCCGTAGCGGTTAATTTCTCCCATAGATTTTTTTCAAAGTTTAAGTTTAAAAATTTAAGCATGGTACGAAAAAAATAATAATTACCTTGAATCCTCGGATAAATTACTCCTGAGACAATCTTTCCTGTTTGTATGTGGTACAGCTTTCGTACTTTTTCAACCTAAATCCAGCGTTGGATCGCTGCATGTGTTGAATAACTGTTACCGACTGCGAATAACTGAAGCGCAATGTGGGACGGCCTCCTACTTGAAGGCGTGGCGCAGTGTCTGTGTGAATGTGTCCCGTCAAAATATCATGAAGTCTATGAAAAATCATTAATCTATTGCCAGATTCATCTCGATTAATTGCAGAAATGAGTCCATCTCAGTCAATGGCGCTGAAATTTGATCATTCACTACCAGCCTTCCTCAATAAAATTAAAAAATCAATCAATCAATCAATCAATCAATCAATCAATCAATCAATCAATCAATCAATCAATCAATCAATCAATCAATCAATCAATCAATCAATCAATCAATCAATCAATCAATCAATCAATCAATCAATCAGTCAATCAATCAATCAATCAATCAAAAAATTAATAAATAAACCTAGTTATAGATTAATCTATATTGTGTGATGTGTTAAATCTTTTTGAACCAATATCGTTGTGTTCATTTGAATTGAATAAATATGTTGAAAGTTTTGGTCTAAACTTGAAACCAAAGAAGAACAAACAAGATTAATCTTATTAATTTATATGATTAATAGCAATAGACAGCACATCTATTGCTGCTAATAGGAGAGAGTGAGTTAACCGTATCTACAAGTTTGCACACCCTTCCCTTTGAAAAAATTGTATCAGATGTTGAAATTGACATATGAACTTTTTGTTGTTTTTTCCTTCAACCAGAAATCCCTCAAACGTGTCGCTTCCCCATGGAGGAGGGTCCCTGCCGAGCCCTCTTCACTCGCTATTTTTTCAACATGACCAGCATGCAATGCGAGGTCTTCTACTACGGCGGCTGCCAGGGCAACGACAACCGCTTCCCAGATCTGGCATCCTGCAACGAGTACTGCAGCCCACGAAAAAGTAAGATAAAATGAAAAATTCTGAAATAATTTCCATTTTCTGAACGATTGTGTTGTTTTCTCAGCACTTCCTGTATTGTGCTTGGACCCTCTGGACAAAGGCAAATGTTCCGCCTCCATTCCGCGTTACTACTATAATAAGAGCACCAAGATGTGTGAGGAGTTCATGTACTCAGGATGCGGTGGGAGCAGCAACAACTTCGTCTCCAGGCATAGCTGCATGGACGTGTGTGTTAAAGGTTTGAGCAAATTCAAGATTTTCGAGCAATATTGCAGTCGGTAGTCATTTTTTGTCATGTAAACTAACCTTTTGTTAAAAATGTTGTTTCAGGAGGGAGAAAAAACAGCGTCAAAGGAAAAATACGCCGCTTGAGACGAAATCGCATCACTTTCTTGCAAGCGTAGACTTAATGTACACACAAATACACACAAAACTGTATTTCCTTGATTTGATTCTGACGACAGCATGGTCTGCTGAATTTTTTTGTAAGTATGTAATGTATGTTATATATGACTAACTGTGTGAATCACCGTTTTGTATAAATATCTATTTTATAAAGTATTTTTTTCTATTTGTTTGTGGACTGCTTTGGAATTCTTTTAGGCTTGGAAGTGTAACTGAAAATTGTCTGGAGATAAAAATGCTAGCAACATCACTTGTGTTTAAAAAGGACATTTATTAGGATAATTTCGCAACACAAGATTCACAGAAATCTTACATTTTTTTAAGCTATAGACAAGTTTCTTGAGCAAAAAATGGGCGGCGCCATCTTTGAAATTTTTTTATCTGAACTTCCGGTTTAGATAGAACAACATGAAGTGCGGTCGGTTGAAGTAAGCAGTGTGTTGAAAAAGTTAAAATTGCAAAATCAAACCAGAGGAACCTACAGAATCTCCAAAAATGGATTCAGCACGACGTAGGTGAGACTCCGAGACTTTCTGTGCTGTAAGTGAACTCCTGGAAGCGCCTATATATATGGTTGAAAGTAGAATGTTTTGAACAGCGTCCAGCTTTAAAGCGCCAGTGTGTGCGCCTTGCCATATGCCTTAAATCGAAACCAGCTGCATACAATAAGTTAAGGATGCGCTTTAAACCTAAGGATCTACCTAATAGATTGTATTTTTTGTTCTTATGCCTTCATTGATCATTCATGGATAAAATTATGCAGCCTGTGTTGACGTGAGGAGTAGATTGATACGCCGGCCACTTGAGTGACCAAAATGAGGCGAAATTACAAATAATATTACAGTTGTCGAATGCAGAAGGGCTGACCCGGATATCGTTGCTACAAGGAAATAATACTACAAAGTATGTACAGTGGGGCAAATAAGTATTTAGTCAACCACCAATTGTGCAAGTTCTGCCACTTGAAAATATTAGAGAGGCCTTTAATTGTCAACATGGGTAAACCTCAACCATGAGAGACATAATGTGGAAAAAAAAAAACAGAAAATTTCATTGTTTGATTTTTAAAGAATTTATTTGCAAATCATTGTGGAAAATAAGTATTTGGTCAATACCAAGAGTTCATCTCAATACTTTGTTATGTACCCTTTGTTGGCAATAACGGAGGCCAAACGTTTCTCTTCACAAGCTTTTCACACACTGTTGCTGGTATTTTGACCCATTCCTCCATGCAGATCTCCTCTAGAGCAGAGATGTTTTGGGGCTGTCGTTGGGCAACACAGACTTTCAACTCCCTCCGCAGATTTTCTATGGGGTTGAGATCTGGAGACTGGCTAGGCCACTCCAGGCCCTTGAAATGCTTCTTACGAAGCCACTCCTTTGTTGCCCTGGCTGTGTGTTTGGGATCATTGTCATGCTGAAAGACCCAGCCACGTCTCATCTTCAATGCCCTTGCTGATGGAAGGAGATTTTCACTCAAAATCTCTCGATACATGGCCCCATTCGTTCTATCCTTTACACAGATCAGTTGTCCTGGTCCCTTTGCAGAAAAACAGCCAAAAGAATGATGTTTCCACGCCCATGCTTCACAGTGGGTATGGTGTTCTTCAGATGCAATTCAGTATTCTTTCTTCTCCAAACACGAGAAGCTGTGTTTCTACCAAAAAGTTCTATTTCGGTTTCATCTGACCATAACACCTTCTCCCAGTCCTCTTCTGGATCATCCAAATGCTCTCTAGCAAACCGCACACGGGCCTGGACGTGTACTGGCTTCAGCAGGGGGACACGTCTGGCAGTGCAGGATTTGAGTCCCTGGCGGTGCATTGTGTTACTGATAGTAGCCTTTGTTACTGTGGTCCCAGCTCTCTGTAGGTCACTAGGTCCCCCCGTGTGGTTCTGGGATTTTTGCTCACCGTTCTTGTTATCATTTTGACGCCACGGGGTGAGATCTTGCATGGAGCCCCAGATCGAGGGAGGTTATCAGTGGTCTTTTATGTCTTCCATTTTCTAATAATTGCTCCCACAGTTGATTTCTTTACATCAAGCGAAGAGTGAAGAGCTACAGAAAACATTTGGCCTCCTTTATTGCCAACAAAGGGTACATAACAAAATATTGAGATGAACTTTTGGTATTGACCAAGTACTTATTTTCCACTGTGATTTGCAAATAAATTCTTTAAAAATCAAACAATGTGATTTTCTATTTTTGTTTTCCACATTCCGTCTCTCATGGTTGAGGTTTACCCATGTTGACAATTACAGGCCTCTCTAGTCTTTTCAAGTAGGAGAACTTGCACAATTGGTGGTTGACTAAATACTTATTTGCCCCACAGTACATATAAACAAAAACAGTATGTCATCCTTTTTTTTTTTTATTGCAGATATTGATCGCAATAAAACATTTGGACAGCATGATTCCATTTCTTGTTCTATTGAAAACGATTGCTGCATGTGCAAAACAGGTCAATAAAACACAATTTATAAAATTATTAGAAAAATAGCATATGAGAATGTGATGTCAGACAGCAGAGCTCCGGAGCCTCGCCAAACTTTCACCCGACATTACAGCCTCCAGACGGGCTTTCTCCTGCTGTCCTCAGTAATTCCAGCTCCAATAGCGTATCTTAAAGTTGCTGCAGTTAAAAAGCTCGTAGTTGGATCTCAGGATTGAGCTGACCCCCGGGTAGAACGCACGTAGTCTCGATAAATGTCCATCAACGTACAGTAAGTGTTGTTGTGAGGCACATC
This sequence comes from Corythoichthys intestinalis, assembly GCF_030265065.1. Lineage (NCBI taxonomy): Eukaryota > Metazoa > Chordata > Actinopteri > Syngnathiformes > Syngnathidae > Corythoichthys > Corythoichthys intestinalis. The sequence continues at coordinate 11,041,469 of NC_080416.1, read as the reverse complement.
AACTTGTCTTCCCTTGCCTTTTCCACCTGTAAACAAACTAACAAAAAACTTGCATTTATGCGTTGACATAATTGTGCCATTCAACACGTACTGATTAGCAACAGGCTAGCAGCAGATACAGTAGTTGCAGTAAATAATATTAAAGGTCATCAAAATTACAACCATCATCAGAATAACAATACCAAAGGCAACAAGTCGTTTCATGATTTTTTAGCTTAAGTATTTTTGAGCACCACACATGAAAATGCAGGGATAGGAAGAACATACTGTACCTTCCATGACACAGCAGTAACATGGCAACAAAAACACCCGGTCTTTGTGGTGGCATGAGCTTGGTTCCACATCTGCCTTCATTGAACATGTTGACGTGATGATGGCAGATGGATGCGGTATTTCCAAATTGTCTTTTTTAAGGGATTTTGATGAGTAATGTTACTCCAGCTCCACTGTTGTTTTGGATGGAGAAATTCTAAAACTGAGGTTGCGAGCAGACATGCGGAAGTAAAGTGGAAGTACCTCGGAAACTTGTCCATAAATTAGATTACTAGTTGCCTGGTGAAGGATAGTTTCAATAACTACTGGAGAGGCCTTACAGGATGTAATTACTGTAATTTTTGGACTATAAGCCACAACTTTTTTTCCCCCTTATTTTGAATCCTGCGGTTTATAGTCCACTGTGGCTTATTTGTTGATTTATTTGGGTTGATAGGCAGGGGTGAAAGTGGTTAGAATTTCTTGCCGGAACTCGCCGACGTGAAGGCTGCCACGGAGCAAGAAACGTTATTTATTTATTTATTTTATTTTTAAGATTTGGGGGGGGGGGGGGGGGGTCAAAACCAGTCAAATGCAACTGTTTTGGTCAGTTATTTCTATAACACATACAAAAATTTTCATCCTAAATTGTATTTTTTCAATGATTTGCAAAATAAAAGTTAACAAAAACAGCTATAACCCCAACCTCCATCTTCTAATTTTTATTTTCCCTCATTTACTCACATACTAAATGCCAAATCTCAATTTTAACTACATAGCAACACATGATGTATATCAAAATTGGAGATAATGTAAACATTTACTTTTTGTTGTGTTTTTTTAATAATAAGGATATAAGTAACCTACATTAAGAAAAATAAGTACAAATGACTTATGTTATGCAGAGTGAAATGGAATATATTTTGAAGATTGTGCAAACATTTTTTTTTTTTTTAAATCATAAGGAAATGAATAACTAGCCTAACATAAATGAACAAATATAAGACTAAATTGCACATTGACAGCTAAGATGTTCTGAACCTCCCGATCAGAGCAAATAAAACTAAATATGATAAATAAGCCTCTTCAACTCTTTCCTTGCTCTTAAAGATTTGATCCATTTTCTGTTGCATTGCCCTTTTTTTTTTGCCGTTTCAGAAAACATGCACATTTGAACCAATCAGAGCTAACTATGTCTGGTGATCACATGTCAGTATGTCAGCCAATTGAACGGATAAATGAGTCCAGGCGTTTTGCTTTGCTGCGTGCATCCGCACATTGACGTCATCGTCAGACTCAGATAACTGCAGCAGCTGGGGAAACCTCCATGCCGTCCGTGGAATACAATAATTAATAAATATAGGTGGAAACGGATTACGCTACACAAGCACTTTATTATGCTTTTTGTTAACACTTGTGTATGTGAATCTGATGTTGGTAGATTGTTTTCTTCTTGGAGATGAAATGCATGTGTGGCAGCTTTGTATTAAAAAAAAAAAAAAATTATTTATTTTTTACACACTGTTTTGACAGTTGCAGTCATATTTTCGGAATCAAAGCACCGTATACAGGAACCGCGTTCTGGCCCTGAATCTTATACCGGAACCGCGTTCCTGACCCTGAATCTTATACCGGAACTGCGTTCCTGACCCTGAATCTTATACCGGAACTGCGTTCCTGACCCTGAATCTTATACCGGAACCGCGTTCCTGACCCTGAATCTTATACCGGAACTGCGTTCCTGACCCTGAATCTTATACCGGAACTGCGTTCCTGACCGTTCTGGCCCACTTTCACCCCTGTTAATAGGTAACACTTGATTTGACAGCGGCTTCATAAGACCGTCAGTAATAATAATTAAAAGTAATTATGACACTGTCATGGGCATTAATTAATGCTTATGACAGATGTCATTAAGTGTCATCCGGCAACCTGTGTCACTAACTCCCATTTTGTCGAAGTCGGATCTTTTACATCAATTCAAAAGTGAGATAATTTGCCGGATGATACAATGACATCCGTCATAAGCATTCATTAATGCTAATCGCAGTGTCATTTCATAATGATGATTGTCTTATGGCGCTACTGTCAAATAAAGTCTTACCAAATACCATAACTAGCAATTAATGAAACAACTGGAACAGTAACTGAAGAAATAATTAGCACAGAACATGAATTTTGATTGTTGTTTACATCTGTAGCGCTGCAATGCATGCTAGGAGGCATGTTGGAAGACAACAGTGTTGACAGCAGGTGGCTTATCGAAAACAAAATGCCGTTTCCGTGTCAAATTTGGTGTGTGGCGACTTATTGTCAGGTGCGCCTTATAGTGCGAAAATTACGGTACTCAGGTTCCTACAGTTCAAAAGCAGCTTTTTTTTTTTTTTTCCGCTCATGCCGGGACTCACTAAATCGTGAACCCCGCCATTGTCATCTGTCATTGGCAGTTAATTGGTTAAATGTCTTGACAGTGTTAAAATGCAAATAAAGTTGTTTTTAAAGTTAAAAGCTATTTGACTTGACATCCATACAATTGTTTTGTGTTTAGTTCTGTATGTAAGGTTCCATTTTATTCGAGTTACTCACTCATTACAGTATTGTGCTGAAGTCAAAACACAAAGGCTTACTGTTGACTTTCACTCCTTCCCGCTCACACTTTCTAAGGAAGTTGCTCACCACAGTATAAAACAGGAAGAAAAAAAATCATGCAGTGTTGGAAGAGCTGGCAGTGAATAATCATGTTTTAGTGCCACTGATGCGATAGTTTCGCCTTTACCAGTCGAAATGGATTGGACGTCCATCGCCGTCAATGGCAGTCAATGAGATTAAAAAAAAAAAAAAAGGATGCTGTGATAAATTGAGCCTCTTTTCATTAGGCGCAGTACATTAGGCAGCACATTGTTGCTCTCGTTAACGGGTAATTAACAGCTACTTGCATTGGAGGAACATTTTTCTTATTTAACCAAGGATTTATTACATGCACAGTGTTGACTTTCACTCAATTTGGTTGTATAATGTTAGGTGGTGACTCATGTAAAAAGCATGACAGTGTGGAATGATGACGGATTAAGAGTTTTTGTATTGAAAACAGGAAAGCAGATGCCAATTTATCAAATAAACCTCTTAAAATTGGAGTGGAGACGATTTAAGAAAAGAAGTTCTTGCTGACCCCTGGTGGCATCTTTATTAAATTAATGATTGAATTGCTAACAATACAGTAGAATGAAAAAATATCTGAACCTTTTGGAATTTCTCACATTTCTGCATAAAATCATCATCAAATGTCATCTGATCTTTGTCAAAATCACACAGATGTAAAAACAGTGTCTGCTTTCACTAAAACCACCCAAACATTTAAAGGTTTTCATATTTTAATGAGGATAGCATGCAAACAATGACAGAGAGCGGAAAATAAGTAAGTGAACCCTCTGCCTAAGGAGACTTAAAGAGCAGCTGAAACCAATTTTTAATTAAAAATTTTACGTCAGGTGTGTGCCCAATCACTGACGAGTGGTTTAAAGCTGCCCTGTCCACTATAAAACCCACACCTGGTAAGAATTGTCTTGATGAGAAGCATTGTCTGATGTGCATCATGGTTCGGTCAAAAGAGCTTTCTGAAGACCTGCGAAGGATACAAAACCATCCCTAAAAGTCTGGACGTTCATCAATCCACAGTCAGAGAAGCGGTCTATAAATGGAGAGCGTTTGGCACTGTTGCTTTTCTCCCAAGGAGTGGCCGTCCACCAAAGATGACGCCAAGAGTTCAGCGCAGAATACTCAGAGATGTAAAAAAGAACTATAGAGTGTTTGCTAAAAACTTACAAAAATCACTGACACAGTCCAGTATCTCTGTGCACACATCAACTATATGTAAAACTATGACAAAGAATGGTGTTCATGGGAGGACTACACGTAGGAAGCCACTGCTGTCTAAAAAAAAAAAACATTGCTGCTGTTTAATGTTCGCAAACAGGCATTTAGAAACTCCACAGAAGTTTTGGCAAAATATTTTGTGGACTCATGAAACCAAAGTTAAATTTTTTGGGAGTAACACACAACGTCATGTGTGGAGGAAAAATGGAACAGCTCACCAACATCAACACCTCATCCCCATTGGGAAGCATGGTGGAGGGAGCATCATGATTTGGGGTTGTTTTGCTGTCTCAGGGCCTGGCCAACTTACAATCATTAAGGGAAGAATTCAAACGTTTATCAGGATGTTTTGCAGGAAAACCTGAGGCCGTCTGTCAGACAGTTGAAGCTAAAAAGAGGATGGATGCTGCAACAAGACAATGATACAAAACACAGAAGTAAATCAACTTCAGAATGATTTCAGAAGAACAAAATACACGTTCTGGAGTGGCCAAGTCAAAGTCCATACTTCAACCCCATTGAGATGCTGTGACATAACCTAACCTAACCTAACCTAACCTAACCTAACCTAACCTAACCTAACCTAACCTAACCTAACCTAACCTAACCTAACCTAACCTAACCTAACCTAACCTGGCTTTTGTCAAAGCAGACACTGTTTTTTCATCTGTGTGATTTTGACAAAGATCAGATCACATTTGATGGTGATTTCATGTAGAAATGTGAGCAATTCCTAAAGGTTCAGATACTTTTTCATACCACTGAATGTATATTTAAATAATATTAATATGTAATTCAAAATATGTTTTTTGTTGTGTCTTGTTGCTTTTTACATTGTTGAGATATTGGAAGAACTTTTTCGAGCGCTGACTCATTGCCGCAATTACTTGTAAAGTGGATTTTTCTTTCCACTTAAAAAAAAAGGCATATTTTGCCAGGTTTTGGCTGTTTCGGCATGACATAAAAAGACAGGACCCACCAATTTGTTTCCAGGTTTTAATAGAAATGTCATATTTTGTTTCATTTTTAGCCCACAGTTTGTTGACAATTTCATGTGAAATAAATTGCTAGCTGGCAGCATTGGGCTTATTTTAAAAACATCTGTTTACCCTCGAGTGGATGTGACTCCAAACTTAGTATTAAAGTTTTGCTGGCATCCCTCACCCTCCAAGATTTTATCGGTTAGACATGATTGATGTACAGTATATGGTGGTAAAACTATGTCCTGCTCTTCAGAAGTCATGCTGAAAATGATGTTGTCTACATGGGAAAGAAAAGCCAGTCCATAATGTGCCAACGTCCAGGCACACTTTTAAATGATTGAGAGTTGTTTGTGCTTCCAATTTGATGTATGAATGCATGAGCACCTCCTTGCACTGGTTGTTAAACTTCCCGTAAATCTTAAAGTGATTACACCTTGCTTTGCAATTGATTTTTTTGTGCCAAGTAGTTCTAATTTTAGCAAGTCTATATGTTTCCCTGCATTCTGAGGAGTCGGAGCAAAAAGCTAAAAAGAAGAGTAAATACTAGTAAATGTGTCCTACAATATGAAAGCCGTCGGCATGACTAAAAAAAAAAAAGAAAAAAAAAATCTGTATATTTTTTTTCTACTAGGTTTTCTGAGCTGAGTTGCTAAACAGCTTAGAGAAAAGCCACAAGAGCCCGAGAAACAAACATAATATGATTGTTACAGTGGCAAATTCTCAAACTGTCTATGACAGCATCAGCGTGATTAGGCTTGGATGCCTTAGACATATCCTTACGATATTAATATTAATAATAAGATCTGTTGACATGAGACTAGTTAGTCATTGTTTCTGATGAAATCTCACAATCTACAAGATTTTTTTTGTGCATGTACAGACAAAATGTGAGAACATTTTTTTTCCCCGACTGATTATGTGCTGAGGTGTTTTCCTAATTCCAAACTTTGCCCAAACACTCATAGGGGCCCAATTTGTTTTTTTTTCCCCTTTTCCACCCAATAGTTCATTTATTACCCTACCTCCCAATATGTGCAAGTCTTTGAGTTTTATTGCAACATTTTATTATATTGCTTATGTGCTGAGGTGACTTTTCTTCTCTAATTCCACACTTTGCCCCTCTGTCGACAGAGTGTAGTTTGAGAGTTGTTGTTTTTCCCCCTTCCACCTTCTAGTTTTCCCTTTTTTAATCCCTCCCAAATGTACAAATCTTTTAAGTTCTCATGTAATGATTTTTTCCTGTTGTTTATCTGCAAAGGTGTTTTACCAATTCCGCATAAGAGCATAGCTTGAGTTGTTTCCCTTTTGCAACCTCTAGTTTTCATTTTTTCCCCCATATCTCACATGAGCAATTATTTTGATTTTTCCCCATTTCTCACATGACCAATTAATTTGAATTCTGTTGTAATGTTTTCTTCTGATGCTTATGTGCTGAGGTGATTTTTCTTCCCAAATTCCGCATTTTGACCTTGCACCAACAGAGTGTAGTTTGAGAGTTGTGTCCCCCCCCCCTCCCCCACCTTCTAGTTTTCCCTCATTTAATCCTTTGCAAATGTACAAATCTTTTGAGTATTCATGTAATGATTTATTCTGTTGCTTATCTGCAAAGGAGTTTTCCCAATTCCACATAAGAGCGTAGCTTGAGTTGTTTCCCTTTTCCACTCTCTAGTTTTGAATTATTTTCCTTTTTCCTCAGTATCCCACATGAGTAATTATTTTGAATTCTATTGTAATGTCTTCTTCTGCTGCTTATATGCTGAGGTGATTTCTCTTCCTTAATTCTGCACTTTGTCCTCTACTGACTGAGTGTAGTTTATAAGTTGTTTTTCCTCCTTCCATCTTCTTGTTTCCCTCTTTTTAATCCCTCCCAAATGTACAATGACTTATTCTATTGTTTATCTGCAAAGGTGTTTTCCCAATTCCACGTAAGAGAATAGCTTGAGTTGTTTCCCTTTTACACCCTCTAGTTTTCATCCCCCCCATCTTTCACATGAGCAAATATTTTGAATTCTGTTGTAATGTTTTCTTCTGATGCTTATGTGCTGGGGTGATGTTTCTTCTCAAATTCTGCACTTTGCCCCTCTACCGACTGGGTGTAGTTTGAGAGTTGTTGTTTTCCCTCTTCCATCTTACATTTTCCCCTCTTTTTAAATCCCTCCCAAATGTATAAATCTTTTGAGTTCTCATGTGATGATTTATTCTGTTGCTTATCTGCAAAGGTGTTTTCCCAATTCCATGTAAGAGCATAGCTTGAGGTGTTTCCCTTTTCCACCCTGTACTTTTCAAATTTTTTCTTTTTCCCCGTATTCAATATGAGCAATTATTTTGAATTCTGTTGTAATGTTTTCTTCTGCTGCTTATGTGCCGAGGTGATTTTTCTTCTCAAATTCTGCACTTTACCCCTCTACCGATGGAGTAGTTTGATAGTTGTTTTTTTTCCTCTTCCATCTTCGAGTTTTCCCTCTTTTTTATCCCTCCAAATGGAAAAATCTTTTGAGTTCTCATTTAATGATGTATTCTATTGCTTATCTGCAAATGTGTTTTCCCAATTCCACATAAGAGCATAGCTTGAGTATTTTCCCCTTTTCCACCCTGTACTTTTCAAATTTTTTTCTTTTTCCCCGTATTCAATGTGAGAAATTATTTTGAATTCTGTTGTAATGTTTTCTTCTGCTGCTTATGTGCTGAGGTGATTTTTCTTCTCAAATTCTGCACTTTACCCCTCTACCGATGGAGTAGTTTGATAGTTGTTTTTTTTCCCTCTTCCATCTTCGAGTTTTCCCTCTTTTTATCCCTCCAAATGGAAAAATCTTTTGAGTTCTCATTTAATGATGTATTCTATTGCTTATCTGCAAATGTGTTTTCCCAATTCCACATAAGAGCATAGCTTGAGTATTTTCCCCTTTTCCACCCTCTAGTTTTTAATTATTTTCCAATATCCCACGAGTAATTATTTTGAATTTTATTGTAATTTCTTCTGTTGCTTATGTGCCGAGGTGATTTCTCTTCCCAAATTCTGCACTTTACCCCTCTACTGACAGAGTGTAGTTTGAGAGTTGATGTTTCCCCCCCTTCCACCTTCTAGTTTTCCCTCTTAGTAATCCCTCCAAATGGAAAAATCTTTTGAGTTCTCATGTAATGATTTATTCTGTTGCCCATCTGCAAAGGTGTTTTCCCAATTCCACGTAAGGGCATAACTTGAGTTTTTTTTCCCTTTTCCACCCTCTAGTTTTCAATGATTCCCCCCCCCCCCCATACCCCACATGAGTAATTATTTTAAATTTTATTATAATGTGTTCTTCTGCTACTTATGTGCTAAGGTGATTTCTCTTCCCAAATTTCCCACTTTGTCCCTCTACTGACAGAGTGTAGTTTGAGAGTTGTTGTTTTTCCCCCTTCCACCTTCTAGTTGTCCCTTTTTTTCATCCTTCCCAAGTGTACAAATCTTTTGAGTTCTCATGTAATGATTTATTCTGTTGCTTATCTGCAAAGGTGTTTTCTCAATTTCACACAAGAGTATAGCTTGAGTTATTTCCCTTTTCCACCCTCTATTTTTTTTCTTTTTTCCTCCTACATCTCAAATGAGCAATTATTTTGAATTCTGTTGTAATATTTTCTTGAGCTGCTTATGTTCTGAGGTGATTTCTCTTCCCAAATTCCACTTTTCCCTTCTACCGATGGAGTGTAGTTTGAGATTTGTTTTCCCCCTTCCACCTTTCCCATTTTCTTACTCCCTCCCAAATGTACAAATCTTTTCACACAAGAGTATAGCTTGAGTTATTTCCCTTTTCCACCCTCTAGATTTTTCCCCCCTCCCATATCTCAAATGAGCAGTTATTTTGAATTCTGTTGTAATATTTTCTTCTGCTGCTTATGCTCTGAGGTGATTTCTCTTCCCAAGTTACACACTTTTGCCTTCTACCGATGGAGTGTAGTTTGAGAGTTGTTTTTCCCACTTCCACCTGATAGTTTTCCTTTTTAATAATCACCTCCCAAATGTATAAATCTTTTGAGTTCTCATGTAATGATTGATTTTGTTGCTTATCTGTAAAAGTGTTTTCCCAATTCCACATAAGAGCATAACTTCAGATTTTTTCCCTTTTCCACCCTGTAGTTTTCAATTATTTTCCTTTTCTGCTCCATATCCCACATGAGTAATTATTTTAAATTCTATTATAATGTCTTCTTCTGCTGCTTATGTGCTAAGGTGATTTTGTCTTCCCAAATTTCCCACTTTGTCCCTTTTCTGACAGAGTTTAGTTTGAGAATTGTTGTTTTACCCCCTTCCACCTTCTAGTTTCCCCCCTTTTTTAACCCCTCCCAAATGTACAAATCTTTTGAGTTGTGATGTAATGTTTTCATCTGCTGCTTATGTGCTGAGCTGCATCTTGCGTTGATTTCCCCCCCCCCCTCTTCCACCCTATTCTTCCTAAACCACACTGTGCCCCTCCTCCACTGGGAGCATAGTTTGGAGTTGCTTTTTTTTGTCTCGCTTCCATCCTCCTGTTTGATTGTCACATCCATCCAAATTACACATCCCTTCCACCTGTCCAACCTAAATAAAATTCGATTAGTTGTCGAAATGCTCAGTCATGCCTCTGCCTGGCAAAGCACAAAGTGACCCAAAAATCTCATATCACTGTTGCGATTGCGCTTTGCAAAGTCATGTATTTAGTGGCCTTTGTCTGCCATTTTGCTTACACCGCATATCATAAAGGCATTTTTTCATGCCAGAAAGTGACGCTCAGCCTTTTTCTGTGCATCATTATTCTCCAGAATCAAAGCCGGTGTCTCACAAAAGTTTTTCTCATTGATACACCCACCATCAACTCGACAAAAAGCAGTAATGAGGAGTTTTGGACTCCTATTGGTGGCAAATGGGACTAATCTAAGTCAGGGGGATGCCAGCAGGCGTAGTTAATGAGATAATGGCGCTTTTCCATTTTCATGAATGCACATAACGTTCAATTCATCTGAATTGGGAGTTAATAGGAAATAGTATTTCCTTTTTGTCAGGCTATTTAGAAATGTATTTAGTCTTTTTGGTGTTGATTTGACTCAAGTATGTGTTTTGCAAGCTTTGATGTGAAAACAAACAAACAAACAAACAAAATACTCAAATCCATGACTAGATTTACTTTTATTAAATGAATTGGTGGTGAGAGTAATCACGATGAATTGAAATCAGTGGTAGAAAAGGTGCATTCCTTTTGTAAAAAAAGTTTGTTGCTGTTCTTGTCAATAGTAGTGAAAGATAAATGAGTTAATAGTAAAATAATATCTATTGAGGCTTATTTCATAATTAATCCATTTATAGTCACACTTTTTTGTTGATTTGTTTCAAATAAATCTGAAAGCTTTGTTCTGAATCTAAAAAGCACAAATATTAATCTAGATTAATCACGATTAATCTAGATTATTCCCAGAAAATGTCCTTCTGTAATAAATATCTATAGCAGTAGTTCTTAGCCTTGTTAAAGGTACTGCACAGTCAAGGTTTATGCAACCAAGCAGGTTTAATGTTGAACAATATAAGATCAAGTCCTCCAAATTTGAATGAAAAGTTCTACGATATGCACATTGAGCCAGTCTTGGTTGAGTGGTCTGATGATGCTGCAGCCATAAAGATAAAAACATACATTTTGGCCTGTTTAAAAACATGCTGTCTAAATGAGAAGATATTTGAATGGAAATTCACTTAGGTTTTAGTGTGCTAGTTTAGATACAGTGGGGTATATAAGTATTTAGTCAATCACTAATTGTGCAAGTTCTCCCACTTGAAAATATTAGGGGGGCCTGTAATTGTCAACATGGTTAAACCTCAACCATGAGAGACAGAATGTAAAAAAAAAAACAAAAAAACAGAAAATCAGCTTGTTTGATTTTTAAAGAATTTCTTTGCAAATCATGGTGGAAAATAAGTATTTGGTCAATACCAAAAGTTCATCTCAATACTTTGTTATGTACCCTTTGTTGGCAATAACGGAGGCCATACGTTTTCTGTAACTCCTCACAAGCTTTTCACACACTGTGGCTGGTATTTTGGCCCATTCCTCCATGCAGATCTCCTCGATAGCAGTGATGTTTTGGGGCTGTCATTGGGCAACACGGACTTTCAACTCCCTCCACAGATTTTTTATGGGGTTGAGATCTAGAGACTAGTTAGGCCACTCCAGGACTTGAAATGCTTCTTCCGAAGCCACTCCTTTGTTGCCCTGGCTGTGTGTTTGGGATCATTGTGATGCTGAAAGACCCAGCCACATCTCATCTTCAATGCCCTTGCTGATGGAAGGAGATTTTCACTCAAAATATCTCGATACATGGCCCCATTTATTCTTTCCTTTACACAGATTAGTTGTCCTTGTCTGTTTGCAGAAAAACAGCCCCAAAGCATGATGTTTCCACCCCCATGCTTCACAGTGGGTATGGTGCAATTCAGTATTCTTTTTCCTCCAAACAAGACCCTGTGTTTCTGCCAAAAAGTTCTATTTTGGTTTCATCTGACCATAACACATTCTCTCAGTCCTCTTCTGGATCATCCAAATGCTCTCTAGCGAACCGCAGATGGGCCTGGACATGTACATTCTTCAGCAGGGGGACACGTCTGGCAGTGCAGGATTTTAGTCCCTGGCGGCGCATTGTGTTACTGATAGTAGCCTTTGTTACTACGGTCCCAGCTCTCTGTAGGTCATTCACTAGGTCCCCCCCGTGTGGTTCTGGGATTTTTGCTCCCCGTTCTTGTTATCATTTTGACACCACGGGGTGAGGAGGGAGTTGAAAGTCCGTGTTGCCCAACGACAGCCCCAAAACATCACTGCTATAGAGGAGATCTGCATGGAGGAATGGGCCAAAATACCAGCAACAGTGTGTGAAAAGCTTGTGAAGAGTTACAGAAAATGTTTGGCCTCCGTTATTGCCAACAAAGGGTACATAACAAAGTATTGAGATGAACTTTTGGTATAGACCAAATACCTATTTTCCACCATGATTTGCAAATAAATTCTTTAAAAATCAAACAATGTGATTTTCTGTTTTTTTTTTTCCCCACATTCTGTCTCTCATGGTTGAGGTTTACCCATGTTGACAATTACAGGGCTCTCTAATATTTTCAAGTGGGAGAACTTGCACAATTCGTGGTTGACTAAATACTTATTTGCCCCACTGTATATTGATTTTGAATTTGGAAAAAAAAAAAAAAGATTTTCTAAATCCAAAGGATACGGTTATTACACGTGCGAAACTCATGGGGGTGCGGTACCTTTAACTGTCATGTTTACATCTCAGATGATATCAAATTTAACGAAACAATCTGAACAAAATGGTCACCAAATTTGTACACAAAGTCATTATATTAAAAAATAAGAAAACATGAATCTTCACAAAAATTTTGTAAACAGTGTTAATTTAAAGCAAATAATTTTGCCTTTTTGATTGGCTTTTCACATTGGAAAATGAAATTAAACGCAAATCATTTCACGCCGTTTCTAATTTTGTTTTCATGTCGACATTCTCATTCTATCGCATCCTTGCCTCACACAATATTATCATGGCGTAAAATGTGAAGCAAATTTTTTTTTTATATTTAAGCATGACACGCCACCCGTACGTCTGTTGTACTTCCTTACACTAAGTGAAAGTCAAACCAGTGCAAACCAGTTTCTCCTCCCATCAGATAGTCTATTAGCAGTTGAAAGGATTGGAATAAAGCCTGTAAATTGGCGAGGAACCAGTCCAAAACCTATTTTAAAACGCCACTTTGCCTAGATTTAGTCAGCTTCCAAAAATCGGGCCCTGTGTGTCTTAACCTTCACCGAACCCCCCAGGGCTCTGCAACCCAAAATGTAGGAAGAGCCGTATCGGACCAAAAAAACAAAACAAAAAACAAGTATGTCTGGAGCTGCAAAAAATTAAAAGCCTTATATAAGCCTTATAATGAAGGCAACACATGCTGTATGTATATATGTTAGCTATATTAGTCTACTACCAAAATGACTACCGGTAAGTTGACTACAAATACAGTACATATTGAGCCTTCATAATTACCGTATTTTCTACAGTATAAGGTGCACAGCATTATAAGGCGCATAGAATAGACACTAAGGTAAAGGCTGGGGTTATGTTATGTATCTATTAGATGGAGTTGTGCTCAGAGTTGCAGTGAGACCTTTTGCGGCTCAATATTGATTCACATAATGGTCCTTCTCAAAAAATTAGTATATTGTGATAAAGTTCATTATTTTCTGTAATGTACAGATAAACATTAGACTTTCATATAGTTTACTGTATATTCATTACACAAAACTGAAGTAGTTCAAGCCTTTTATTGTTTTAATATTGATGATTTTGGAAAAAAGTCAAGAAAAAACAAAAATCCCTATCTCAAAAAATTAGCATATCATGAAAAGGAACTCTAAAGAAGCTACTAACATAATCATCTGAATCAACGAATTAACTCAAAACCCCTGCGAAAGATTCCCGAGGCTTTTAAAAACTCCCAGTCTGGTTCATTACTCAAAACCGCAATCATGGGCAAGACTGCCGACCTGACTGCTGTCCAGAATAACCATCATTGACACCCTCAAGCAAGAGGCTAAGACACAGAAAGAAATTTCTGCGCAAATAGGCTGTTCCCAGAGTGCTGTATCAAGGCACCGCTGTGGGAAGGAAAAAGTGTGGCAGGAAACGCTGCACAACCAGAAGAGGTGACCTCACCCTGAGAATGATTGCGGAGAAGGGCCGATTCCAGACCTTGAAGGACCTGCAGAAACAGTGGACTGAGTCTGGAGTAGAAACATCCAGAGCCACCGTGCACAGGCGTGTGCTGGAAATGGGCTAGAGGTGCCGCATTCCCCAGGTCAAGCCACTTTTGAACCTGAAACAGCGGCAGAAGCGCCTGACCTAGGCTACAGAGAAGACGCACTGGACTGTTGCTCAGTGGTCCAAAGTACTTTTTTCAGATAAAAGCAAATTTTGCATGTCATTTGGAAATCAAGGTCCCAGAGGAAATGCCAAAATGCTTGAAGTCCAGTGTCAAGTACCCACAGTCAGTGATGGTCTGGGGTGCCATGTCAGCTGCTGGTGTTGGTCTACTGTGTTTTATCAAGGGCAATGTCAATGCAGCTAGCTATCAAGAGATTTTGGAGCACTTCAGCTTCCATCTGCTGAAAAGCTTTATGGAGACGAAGATTTCATTTTTCAGCACGACCTGGCACCTGCTCACAGTGCCAAAACCACTGGTAAATGGTTTACTGACCATGGCATTACTGTGCTCAATTGGCCTGCCAACTCTCCTGACCTGAACCCCATAGAGAATCTGTGGGATATTGTGAAGAGGAAGTTGAGAGACACCAGACCCAACACTGTGGATGATCTTAAGGCCACTATCGAAGCATCCTGGACCTCCATAACACCTCAGCAGTGCCAAAGGCTGATTGCCTCCGTGCCACACCGCATTGAAGCAGTCATTTCTGCAAAAGGATTCCCGACCAAGTATTGAGTGCATAGCTTATATAATTAATCGAAGGTATTAAAAAACACTTTTTTGTATTGGTCGGATGAAATATGCTAATTTTTGAGATAGGGATTTTTGTTTTTTTTCTTGATTTTTTGTCAAAATCATCAATATTAAAACAATAAAAGGCTTGAACTACTTCAGTTGTGTGTAATGAATCTAAAATATATAAAAGTCTAATGTTTATCAGTACATTACAGAAAATAATGAACTTTATCACAATATGCTAATTTTTTGAGAGGGACTAGTATAAGATGCATCGGATTATAAGGGGCACTGTCTGCTTTTGAGAAAATGTAATGCTTTTACATGCGCCTTATAGTGCGGAATGTACGGTTTATTTTCCATGCTGTGCATCCTATTGTGAACTACGCACCGCATGACTACTCTTTTGTATGATGCCGCCTCAATTTTAACTTCATTACAATGTTAATGAATTACAATCATGTTTGTCCTCCTACATAAACCATATTAAAACAAAAACTATATTTCTCTCCCCCATCTTTTTCCATTTTCAAACATTTTTGAAAAAGCTCCAGGAAGCCATCAGGGCAGTGCTAAAGAGCCGCATGTGGCTCCAGAGACGTGGGTTGCTGAGACTGACTCACCCAACACCTGGGGTTCAATCAAACCCAGGTTAAGAACCACTGGTCTATCATTGACAGCAGTGACTATACTCAAAAAAATGACTCACTAAAAGACAATGTGTATTTTCAGCAAGAACAAATCATGTTTCCAAGGTGAGCATGATTAAATCATGCAGTCCATACATAATCATGAACAATGAATGAGTAGCTAGATTAGATCATGTTATGCAACATAATGTTAACGTGCCTTTCCAACTAATTGCAATAGTCTCGTCATTTCTCGCGAGATTTAAAAGTAGTGTTGCCAACTCCCTGAAAAAATAGGTGACACCTCATTGGTAGAGCTGGCCGGCCCAATAACCGTCACCATTTAATTATTATTTTGTTCGTGAAAAGTGATTTTTTTTTTAAATTAGATGTGGCTTTGCTAGGCACAGGCCCAGCTAGTAAAATTCCTCAACTTTATTTTTATTTCTTTCTTTCATAATCTTATTATCCACGTTTTTTCGGCACACTGGAGACTCCAAACCGTTTGACCGACCGGCACCGTTTAAATATCATTGACATTGAACTGGCGCCTAAGTTAGTCAATACCACTGACAGCTATGTACGTCCATGCCATTGACTATCATGACTGTCGCTACTATTGATGCCAATGTACTGGATTCCATTAAGGCATATATAAATTGATGCCATTGACAGCCATTTACCCTAATTTTCGCACTATAAGGCGCACCTGACTATAAGCCGCAGCCCACCAAATTTGGCAAGAAAACGGCATTTGTTCATAGATAAGCCGCACTGGACTATAAGCCGCAGCTGTCCTCACTGTATCATGGGATATTTACACCAAAATACAGTATATTAACCAGTACAACCTTATTTGACAGCGGCATCATACGACTGACTGTCATAAGACCAAATGAACCATCATTAAACTTTGAACCAATTAGTGCAAAGCTTTATTGCTTCAAGAAGCTTCATTTGGCCATCACTGCTCCCTTGGGGGAGACATTCAACCTCTGCTGCCACCTGCTGTTGACTGTTGTCATCCAACATGCGTCTTAGCATGCATTGCAGCGCTACAGATGTAAATAACAAACAAAAATCATGTTCTGTGCTAAATATTTCTTCATTTACTGTTCCAATTGTTTCATCAATTGCTAGTTATGGTATTTGCTAACACTTTATTTGACATTGGTGCCGTAAGACTGTCATTACACAATCATAATTATGACATGTCTCTGTCCTGAGCATTCATGAATGCTTATAACAGATGTCATTTTGTGTCATCGGGCAAATGATCTCACTTTTGAATGGATGCAAAAGATCCAAGATGGACAAAAATTGAGTTAGTGACATAATTTGCCAAATGACACTTAATGACATAAGCATTCAGTAATGTCCATGATAGTGTCATGTCATAATTTTGATGATCTTATGACAGTCTTATGACACTGCTGTTAAATAGAGTGTTACCTAAAACAAAATCAACAAATAAGCCGCACTGGACTATAAGCCACAGGTATCAAAATGAAAGAAAAAAGTAGCAGCTTATATTCCGAAAATTACGGTACGTTAAAATTAGGGCTGTCAAACGAATAAAATTTTTAATCGAGTCAATCACAGCTTAGAAATTAATTAATCGTAATTAATCGCAATTCAAACTATTTCTAAAATATGCCATATTTTTCTGTAAATTATTGTTAGAATGGAAAGATAAGACAAGATGGATATATACATTCAACATACTGTACATATGTACTGTATTTGTTTATTATAACAATAAACCCACAAAATGGCATTAACATTGTTAACATTCTTTCTGTGAAAGGGATCCACGAATAGATTCTTAAAGGATAAATGTGAGTTTGTATATTGTGACTAAATATTGCCATCTAGTGTATTTGTTGAGCTTTCAGTAAATGATACTGTAGTGACTTAACTGTTTTGCCCAAATGCATGATGGGAAGTGGGGCAACCATGACTGTGTGTGGTGGCTGCAAATGGTATATCTTCTCTGCATTGTGTTAAATGCAGGGTGTTAAGAAAAAGATCAACTCCTGCCATTCTTCCACATGTCGCTCGCCTCAATAGTTATAATTGTTGTGGAAGAGATGTCAAAGCTTTTGGCAATTAAAAGCATGGTTCAAATGAATGCCTGTATCCACTCCACTCACTTGTCACTGCCTCTTAGCTCTGTGTATACGTAAAACGGCGCCATTGTAGTCTGTTTGCGGCAATGCGTGAGTGGGTTGTTCCGTGCATGCGTTTATTATTTTAAACGTGATTAAATAAAAAAAATACCGCCCGTTACCGCGATAAATTTGACAGCCCTAGTTGTGCCTTATGTTGGCTCAACATGTGTGCCAAAGAACACAATTGCAATTTGCAAGAAAGCAATTTAATCAGGTGCAAATTATGTATTTCTTTAATGTCGGTTCAACATGTTTTTTGGGTTGAACATGTTTGCCCTATGTTGGCTGAACAAGAGTGTGCTATGTTCGCTCAACATGAGTGCCTAATTTTGGCTAGACATGTGTGCTTTATGTTAAAGGGACACAATTGCTAAATGCTGAAGGAAAGCAATATTATCAGGTGCAAATTTTATGTCAGTTCAACACCCCTTTTTTTGAGTGTAAGCGAAATGCAAATATTTACAAGACAATGCAGAGTATTCCGATGATCATCTTCAACTCCAAGGCCACTCCAGTGCTTGCTGAGAAACCAGATTGCAGAAATTTCTCGGCTTTTAGGCCCTCACCCACACAAAAATAGCACTTTCATCCAATGTTTGACCTTCAAAGTGCCAAACGCTCTGCAGAGGCAAGCGCTCCAAAATATTCACAAATGTGTTTCTGAGAAAGGTCACGCGTTTTTTTCAAAATATGAATCTATTTCTCCATATATGAGAGAAGCCACTTCCCCACGCACGCACATCAACACACATACACGTGCCGCGGAAGCTGAGACGAGGAGGAGCTCCAGTTTAATGCGGCTGCTGCCGTTCGACGGAACATTACGGGAGGAGCGGCCAGTCGGGAGGCTGTCACTGCTTCTCACATTGGCGACCCACCCGAGGCGATGCTGTTCAAAGGTGGACTCTCACCTGCGAGATTGCTTTATAACTGATGCTTTTTAACCTATTTGGAGGAAAAAGTTTGGTTATTTTGCCAATTTCTTGAAAGGAGTTGTGTTTTTTATCCTTCTTCTGGGCTTCTTAGTGTTTCTCCTGGTATCTATTGGAGTAAGGTAAGTCATTATTTACATTGTTGGAATTTGAGTGAAGTCATTTTGAAGCTCTGCCATGTTTTTTTTTCTCAAATCAGGAGAAATTCTGTGATATTTGTACAAGAATCATTTGATCTGGAGGTACTTTGTATGTTTTTCCACATTCTCAATTCATTTCTGCTTGGGATTTCTGAACAATAAAATGGGAGCACGCGCATCTATCTTTGAAGAGATAGACAGACAGACGTGGGTGAGGGATGACAAACTTATCTGCCAGGAGCAGAAAGCAGCGCTCTGTCTGCTGTCACTGCGGATCTCCTCATTGATGTTTCCCTCATTCGGAGCTATTACTCGCGTCCCCCCTGCGACAGCCTGAATCAGTCGCTGTCACTTGTTCGCTCCCATTGACGGGGGTGGCTGTCTAATTTGTCCGAACCGAGAAGGTTGGCGGTGTTTATGTTTAAGTGGCTTTTGACACAGGTAGACGGTCCAATCCATTCTGACCGGGAGGATGAAACAATCACTGCCAGCCTTCCAAGTCAAATTGGATTCGACGAATATCACCGTTAATAGCAGTTTTTGGTGCCCTTTTTTGGTCTTAATTTGAATGATTTACAAGCTTTGCTCTGAAGTTAAAAAAAGTTTACCATCATTTTCAGACGTTAAGACCCCCTCAATTTTTTAATCCTGCTGTTTATAGTCCAATGTGGCTTATTCGTTGATATAATCAGGTTAATAGGCAACACTTTATTTGGCAGCGGCATCATTACACTGCCATAAGACAGTCATAATTATGACATGACACTATCATAGGCATTAATGAATGCTTATGACAGATGTCATTAAAGTGTCATCCAGGCAAATTATGTCACTAACGCCATTTACGTCCAGCTCGGATCTTTAACATCCATTCAAAAGTGAGATAATTTACCAGATGACACAACTTGACATCTGTCATAAGCATTCATTAATGCTCATGGCAGTGTCATATCATTATAATGATGGTGTTATGACAATCTTATGGCACCACTGTCAAATAAAGTGTTACCAAATACCATAACTAGCAATTAATGAAACAATCGGAACAGTAACTGAAGGAAGAAATAATTAGAACATTAATTTTTTAACCCCCGAAATTTTGATTGTTATTTACATCTGTAGCGCTGCAATGCATGCTAGGAGGCATGTTGGACACAAATTTTGACAGCAGGTGGCAGCAGAAGTTGACTGTCTCCCCCAAGGCTTCTTGAGGCAATGAAGCTTTGCAGCCAATTGGTTCAAAGTATTTGATCATTGCAAACCCTCACAGTCAAATCAGATTGGACATCTATCACCGTCAATGGCAGTAAGTGAGTTGAGTACAGTTTTTGATACCGTTTTTTTTTTTTTCCGTCTTAATTTGACTATTCCAAGCTTTGGTCTGAAGTTAAAAAAGCTTACCGGTAATAGCATGAATCTACTGTGAGATTAATTGCGACTAATTTAGATTAATTGTTGAAATTCTGATGTTAGCACCAATTATTTGATCACTGCCAGCGCTCAGTCAAAATACATTGGACGTCTGTCACTGTCAATGGCAGTAAGTGAGTTGAGTACAGTTTTTGATACCTTTTTTTTGTCTTAATTTGACTGATTTGACTATTACAAGCTTTGGTCTTAATAAAAGTTAAAAACGACATTAATCTAATATAACATTAATTGTGATTGAGATTATTTGTTAAAAATTTACATTTCTTATCTCTGGTTCAATCTATTATAAATGTTGATCGCCAAATGAGTGTAAAAAGCACAATGTATTCGATCACTGCAAACCCTCACAGTTGAATTAGATTGGACGTCTATCACCGTCAATGGCAGCAAGTGTGTTAAGTCCAGTTTTTTATATTGTTTTGTTTTTCTTTGTCTTTATTTGACTCATTTAACAGTTAAAAGATTTGGTCTAAATTGAAAAATAAGTTCAACCACATAAATCTACTTTGAGATTGCAGTTTTACAGATTGCAGATTTACAGTTACAGTTGTGTAATAAATGTTGATTGCCGGATGGGTATATAAAATCACAAAGCATTGTAGTCACAATGGATTGGACGTCTAGTGCTGTCAATGGCAGCCACTGAGTTAATAGTTAATAAACATAAATGGAGGTTTCGGTCATCTGTTGGCCTACTTCAATATAATGTTCTGATTAATTTTTGCCCCTACATTTGAAAACATTTATTGTTTACTTAGTGTAAGTATATATTGCATTTATATTTATTTTAAACACAAGTATTTGCGCTTCTGGTACCGGGCAGATACATGTAAAGGACAAAAAAACAAAAACAAAAAAAAAGACTTGTTGAATTTACTAAAGATTGCAACATTTAAGGCATCAAGTGTCTTTATTTCTATTCTTGGATTTTATTTCAATAATCCACATTGCCCTTCACTGACAAATCTGTACCGTAAATACTCCTGAATGATCAATAGGTGGTGCTAGAACAGAGCTGACTGGTGTGCTTTTATGGATTTTGCTCTGTTCAAAGAGCATTTTACATAAAAACTTATAACAAAAACATTTTTCATCACTGTGAACAATAATGATCTTTTCTTAATTTATTCACAATTCCTTTGGGGATTAAATATGAACTTTAATATACCCTAACCTTATGAATTACATTGTATGAATGTTTAATATTGTACCTTATTATTATTATCATCAGCATTGACATTTGAATTGACCTGAATGCCAACACTCTAGTGTTGCACCTGCCAATAAACATGCCCAGAAAATGTCAGGACATTTTTTGAAGAAGTAAAAAAAAAAAAAAAAAACCTCATGTTTTTATACGCAACTATTTGCTGAAAGAAAAAAAACATGAAAGGTCACACGAGGAATTGTTTAACATTCAGCACTGTTTGTCTGTGTCACCCCGTGAATGTGAAACCGGCGCGGCGTGTAGTTGGAGTCGAGTACACTCAGAAATTAAATTTATAGCCGAACAGAAATGATTTAATGGTTGAAAGAAGAGATATTTTTAAAGGGCTTGAATCAAAGGAAGCAATGAATGTTGTGAACGCTTCTCCCCTAAGGGCAACTCTGTGCGTGAGCGAGGATCATTAGGTCATTAGGACCGAGTACACTATCCTAAACAGCCAGACTGGTTATTGATTTCCTCTGCCATATCGTTCTTTTTCATCCTTTTTTAACCCCATCATTTAAGTACGTTCCCGGCCACTTTCTATCACTTGCGGGGGCCAACTGTAATAGCACGTGTGTTTAAGATTGTGGTATTGATTGTGGGTATAAGGGAAAGTGCTGAACTGCCTTTTTCAGATGTTTTCTGTCCACTTTCTAACATGCTGTTTTAGCTATTTGGGGTGGAACTTTAGAGTTAGATTTGTGTAGCAGTTTTTACAACAGTTCCAAATGACAAGAGGAAAATAAGTGAAAAAAAATTATAAAGCCAAGGCCAGACTGTAGATGTAGTCGGTTTGAAAGTAACCGCTTTCAAAGCGGAATGATTTTTGCTTTGTTGAAATTCTGTCAGAAATTAGAAAATCTTCCTGAATATTGTGTATACAGTGGGGCAAATAAGTATTTAGTCAACCACTAATTGTGCAAGTTCTCACACTTGAAAATATTACAGAGGCCTGTAATTGTTAACATGGGTAAACCTCAACCATGAGAGACAATGTGGAAAAAAAAAAAACAGAAAATCACATTGTTTGATTTTTAAAGGATTTATTTGCAAATCATGGCGGAAAATAAGTATTTGGTCAATACCAAAAGTTCATCTCAATAGTTTGTTATGTACCCTTTGTTGACAATAAGGGAGGCCAAACGTTTTCTGTAACTCTTCACAAGCTTTTCACACACTGTTGCTGGTATTTTGGCCCATTCCTCCATGCAGATCTCCTCTAGAGCAATGATGTTTTGGGGCTGTCGTTGGGTAACACAGACTTTCAACTCCCTCCACAGATTTTCTATGGGGTTGAGATCTGGAGACTGGCTAGCCACTCCAGGACCTTGAAATGCTTCTTACGAAGCCACTCCTTTGTTGCCCTGGCTGTGTGTTTGGGTTCATTGTCATGCTGAAAGATCCAGCCACGTCTCATCTTCAATGCCCTTGCTGATGGAAGGAGATTTTCACTGAAAATCACCCGATACATTGCCCCATGCATTTTTTCCTTTACACAGATCAGTCGTCCTGGTCCCTTTGCAGAAAAACAGCCCCAAAGGATGATGTTTCCACCCCCATGCTTCACAGTGGGTATGGTGTTCTTCGGATGCAAGTCATTATTCTTTCTCATCCAAACACAAGAACCTGTGTTTCTACCGAAAAGTTCCTCTTTTGGTTTCATCTGACCATAACACATTCTCCCAGGTCTCTTCTGGATCATCCGAATGCTCTCTAGCGAACCGCAGACGGGCCTGGACGTGTACTTTCTTCAGCAGGGGGACACGTCTGGCAGTGCAGGATTTGAGTCCCTGGCGGTGCATTGTGTTACTGATAGTAGCCTTTGTTACTGTGGTCCCAGCTCTTTGTAGGCCATTCACTAGGTCCCCCCGTGTTGTTCTTGGATTTTTGCTCACCGTTTTTGTTATCATTTTGATGCCGCGGGGTGAGATCTTGCATGGAGCCCCAGATCGAGGGAGATTATCAGTGGTCTTGTATGTCTTCCATTTTAATTGCTCCCACAGTTGATTTTTTTTACACCAAGCGTTTTACCTATTGCAGATTGTCTTCCCAGCCTGGTGCAGGTCTACAATTTTGTCTCTGGTGTCATTCGACAGCTGTTTGGTCTTGGCCATAGTTGAGTTTGGAGTGTGACTGACAGAGGTTGTGGACAGGTGTCTTTTATACTGATAATGAGTTAAAACAGGTGTTATTAATACAGGTAATTAATGGAGTCTCGTTAGACCTCGTTAAAAGATGTAAGACCTCTTTGACAGCCAGATATGTTGCTTGTTTGCAGGTGACCAAATAATTATTTTCCACTCTAATTTGGAAATAAATTCTTTAAAAATCAAACAATGTGATTTTCTTTTTGTTTTTTTCCACATTCTGTCTCTCATGGTTGAGGTTTACCCATGTTGACAATTACAGGCCTCTCTAACCTTTTCAAGTAGGAGAACTTGCACAATTGGTGGTTGACTAAATACTCATTTGCCCCACTGTAAATGCATATATTAAGTAATTAGAGTTGTCTGATAATGACGTTTTAACAGACATCCCGATATTATCTAATGCCAAAAATCTGACACTGATATCAAACCGACATACTCGGAGATTGAGGGGAGCAGTGTTGTGTTCGTTAACGATGACGATAACATTTCGTCAACGAACAATTTTTTAATGACAATGACGTGACGACATCGAGCTAAAAACCTGTCATGGGAGACTAAAACATAACGAGACGGATGCCAGTTTTCGTCTGACAAGAGGAAAACTAGATAAAAATACGCCATACCTTCCGTCAAAAGCCGGGGTCAACGTGACTAGAATGTATTGACAAATGTCCCTGACATAAAGGTTGGCACTGAGCCTGCTTTTTTTTTTTTTTTTGGGGGGGTGGGGGGGGGGGGGGTCCAAACGTCCTAAAACCAACAAAATGCAAAAACTGCTTTTGGCACAGTTATACATATAACACACAGTGTAACACAACAGGTTTTACACATGCATTAGCTATTGAATTGCACTGAAACAAGGCATAAATGAGAAACAGATTTTCATTCAAAATTGTATTTTTTCCACTGACTGGCAAAATCCCATCTAAAACCAATCTCATTTTGAATACAAATGACAAAGTGGTGTGAAAAAGTAACTGAACCTTTTGGAATTTCTCACATTTCTGCATAAAATCATCAAATATGAGCTGATCTTTGTCAAAATCACACAGATGAAAAAACTGTCTGCTTTAACTAAAACCACCCAATCATTTATAGGTTTTCATATTTTAATGAGGATAGTATGCAAACAATGAAAGAAGGGGGAAAAATAAGTAAGTGAACCATCACATTTAATATTTTGTGCACCCCCTTTGGCAGCAATAACTTTAACCAGACACTTCCTGGAGCTGCAGATCAGTCTGGCACATCGATCAGGACCTCTTATTCTTCTCTACAAAACTGCTCAGTCAGATTCCTGGGACTTCTGGCCTGAATCGCTGTCTTTATGTCATGCCACATCATCTCAATGTGGTTCTTTCTCAAAATCACACAGATGTAAAAACTGTGCATTTCAACCTATCAGAGCCAACTATCCATGCTGATCACATGTCTGTCAGCCAATTGAATGGACAACTGATTCAAGGGTGGTTTTCTTGCTTGCATGCGCACCTCATAACTCGTCAGACTCAGATACACTGGATGCTGGGCAGAGCTCCGTGGAATGAATAAGTAACGGTGGAAATGGATTACACTACGCAAGCACTTTATTAGGCTTGTTGTGAACAGTGTTGTTAATCTTACTTAAGTAATTAATTACAGTTAAAAATTACTTCTCCCGAAAAGTAATTGCGTAACTTAGTTACTTTAATGTTAGAGTAATTAGTTACTTGGCAAAGTAACTGGTGATAATTTTCATGCTTTTTTCTAAAAAAAACCCCAAAACAAAACAAAACAAAACAAAAAACAGGTCACACAATGTGAAGTTTAAAGGGTTTTTGGGACAATTGGCCCTAGCCCAATTCTTTACCCGAAACTCAACTAGACACAGGGATATTGCGGATATTGCAATAACTAGATAGTAACCTTTGCTATGTGTGGAGATCATTTAATGTTGTGAATCAACCGTCAAAAGTTGTTAAAATTGCTCCCGTTATTGCATTAGTTCCCTTCTGTCTATTTTCGACATGTGTAAGTTTTAAAACTGTTTCATCATTTAAAGATAGATTTAGGTGAAGATTTTGCCGATTTAGGAGCATTTTAGATAAAAAAGATTTAGATAAAAGGTTCTGTACAACAGAGCCTTCAAGAGAAGTCTACTGCTTTAAGATGGCGGCTGTTTACTAACAGATCTAGTTCTTTATTATACATGTTGCTAATGTCACCGTGTCTGTCATTTGAATCTAGTTCTGTATATATGTGATATCTACCGAAGCATCATGTGGGCGTAGTTTGTAGGCTATCAACTACAGTCAGGTATTATTGGAGCTACCTAGCATAGTAGCATCGCGTTTGCAACGGCGGCACACTTCCTTGCTTCCTCCCCACTCCTCCTCTTTTGACGCGAGAAAAGTCTGAAAAAGACTTTTCTCGCGTCAGTCAATCAACATCGTACCGCATAGTAACGCACGCCTTTCCTGCCTCAGTAACGGTAACAGCGTTGCCAAGATGAGAAAATTAATTAGATTACTCACTACTGAAGAAAATAACGCCGTTAGTAACGCCGTTATATTCTAACGCCGTTATTAACAACACTGTTTGTGAACAGTTGTGTATGGAAATCTGACGTTAATAGATCGTTTTCTTCTTGTATATGCATATGTGGCAGCCTAGGAGGGTATATTTTAACATGGGATTTTGACAGTTGGCGTTATATTTCGGGATAAAAGCACCGTTCCGCCCTGTTCCGCCCCTGAATCTTTTAACGGAACGGTGCCGGTTTTCACCCCCGGTCATAAGTTCAAAATGTGTGACATTTTCTTATCGTATGTGTAGTTAGCACTCATCCTAACCATTTGGACATCCAAACCATTTGGACGTCCATCACCGTCAATGGGACTTACAAAACATGATAATCTTAATTGAAATATTTTATTGTGGTCATAGTTTTCACCCTAAGCTGAGCACTCCGTATTACACGTAGTGATAAATACAGTCTTTCTTGTGATCAGGGCAGCTTTCGGCTGTCTGTTTGCAGCATGCATCCGTCGGAGCCAGAAGCCATCCCGCCCCTTTGACCCAGTCGAGCGTACGCAGCGGTCTGAAGGGAACTCTAGTTAATGACTTTCGGCTCCAATCCAGCAACAAAATACTTTGTTCGCTGCTTTCCCAGAGCTCTGCTGTGTCGCCGTTCCAGTTGAATATCAATAGACAAACGTCGGGAGTGTCCAAATGGGAGCTGAAATCTAAAGGGGTTATCAGATTTTTGTTATTATGTACTAAAATGCTATTTCAATGATTTTTATTCATTTTACTGGAACCAAATCTGCCGGTAAATCTGTTAAGATTACCTTTCTAATATGGCCCATCTGAACAATTACCGCTACTTGACAGGGATAGACATCGAATCTATTTGATGTGAGAGAGGCTGACAGTAATTATTCATTTGGTCATTGCCATTTATTTTTAATACAGAAGTAGAAATGTACATTTTCAAAATTAATCTCAATTAATTGCAAATAATCTGGAAATAGATTCATGTCGTTAAACATCAACTGAAACTTAAGACCAAAACTTGCAACAAATCAACACATACAAAAAGATCGTTGTAAAAGCACATTATCTGCAATTAATCAAAATTAATCGCGCAATAGATTAATGTGATTAACCTTTATTTTTTATTTTTTTTAACTGCAGACCAAAGCTTCTAACAGATTGTTTTGTAGTCAAATCAACAGATAGTAATTAGACTAAAGAGAATGATTTTCAGAAATGTACATTTTCTAGAATCAATCTCAGTTAATCGCAGTTAATCTAGCAATAGATTCATCTGGCTAAACAATTATTTTAAACTTCAGAACAAAGCTTGTAACAACTTTAAACCAAATCAAAATATATGAATTGGACCAAAAAGATTGCTGTGAATGCACATTTTCTGCGATTAATCTAAATTGATCTAGCTATATATTAATGTAACTATATATATATATATTTTTTTTTACTTCAATCCAAAGCTTCTAACAGTTTTGTAGTCAAATCCACACATAGTAATTAGACTAAATGGATTAATTTTCTGAAATGTAAGTTTTCTAGAATTAATCTCAGTTAATCCAGCAATAGATTCATCTGGCTAAACAATTATTTTAAACTTCAGACCAAAGCTTGTAACAACTTTAAACCAAATCAACATATGTAAAATCGGACCAAAAAGATTGTTGCGAATGCACATTTTCTGTGATTAATCTAAATTGATCTAGCTATAGATTAATGTGACAATTTATTTGTTTCTTTTTTTTTGTTTGTTTCTTTTTTCTTTTTTAAACTTCAAACCAAAGCTTCTAACAGATTGTTTTGTAGTCAAATCAACACATAGTAATTAGATTGAAGAGATTAATTTTCAGAAATGTACATTTTCTAGAATTAATCTCAGTTAATCGCAGTTAATCTAGCAATAGATTCATCTGGTGAAACAATTATTTTAAACTTCAGACCAAAATTTGTAACAACTTTATTTAAGACAAGTCAGCACATAGAAATTGGACCAAAAAGATTGTTGAGAATGCACATTTTCTGCAATTAATCTAGTTATAGTCTAATGTGATTTAATTTTTGTTTTGTTTGTTTTAAATTTCAAACCAAAGCTTCTAACAGATTTTTTTGATTCAAATCAACACATGGTAAATTGGCATAAAAGATTAATTTTCAGAAATGTTAATTATTCTCGATTTAATCTCAATTAGTCGCAAATAATCTAGTAATAGAGTTATGTGTTTAAACAATAATTTAAAACTTCAAACCAAAGCTTTTAACAGATTTATGAGTCAAGTCAACACATGGTAAATTGGCAAAACAGATTAATTTTAAGAAATGTAAATTATTCTAAAATTAATCTCAATCGCAAATAATCTAGTAAAAGATTCACGTGTTTAAACAATCATTTTCAACTACAAACCAAAACTTGTAACAACTTTATTTTGGCCAAATCAACACATACAAAAAGACTTTTGTAAATGCACATTATCTGCAACTAATCTAAATTAATCGAGAAAACGTGATAAATCCTGTTGAGCGATCATTCGCTGTCAACCACTGTCAACATTTGACGTCTATCCCCGTCAATAGCAGCCAATGAGTTCATCTTTTTAATCCAATTTCTCGCTGTTAATTTAAGTCAGCTAAATCTGTTACAAGCTTTCATTTGAAGTTAAAAAAGATTCATTACATTAATCTATTGCATAATTAATCACTATTAATCGCAAAAAATGCCAATGCGCTCACTCCTGCCATTATTTCATTTCAAACATTCTTGCAAAGATAATTAAAAAGTGCAGCGTATTGAAGAGCGAGTGAGCGCTCCTGTCGAGTTAATTTTAGATTGCCAGTGACGTTTGGCCCAACGTTAAGATGAGGATTTAATTAATTTCTTTTGCAATAGTACACACAATATCTACTTAAGCCCAGAAAAAAGGAACTCCATTTAATTCCTCATCAACCAATCATGAGACGAGAAGTCAGCATCACGTGACGTGCTTGTCGGCCGCTAGGCAACAGTTTGTCAAGGTTATCTGTCCGCGTTTAGAGTCCATATTTAGATGTATTATAGCGTACACTTCCAGTAAATCTGCACTGAAAGTTAATTGTGTGTCCCCAAATGTCAAACCCTCTCTTTGATAAAAGACCGTGTCACAGGAACGTTAGTGCGGGTAGTGGAAATGAATGTTGGGAAGTTAAGAACTGGCAAAAGGTAGATTTGTCATAGTCATCACTTGGAACTGCAATCATTAATCCGTGCATGGTTAAAACTAATCCATTGTGCTTTTATCGTAAATGCAAAGACACCAGATGAGAATGGTGACATTTAGAACAAGTCAAGTTTGATTTAAGCTGACAAATGCAGTGATGAAATGGACTGAATACACAATGTGAACTACACCAGAATTTACAGTCCTATTTGTTTGTCAGACATAATATAATAGCGATTAGGGCTGTCAAGATAAGTCCGATGAATCAATAGAATGATCGAGCGAATGATCAATTCAAAAAATATTTGATAGTGTCAGCCCCAATGGTATTCCAGACTAATACTTTTCAAAATGACTTCTGTGCCTGCGAAATCCATCATCTCATTACTTATGCGCTTCTTGATCCATGTCAGCTTTGAAAAAAATATTCAATCAGTAAAATGTGATTAAAGAAATGAGGGGGATAAAAACATCTTGGGAAATATCTGCATTTTTTTTCTTTCAGGCAAAAATGCAACAGGAAAAAAAAAATCTAGTTGGACTGTTGGAGCTGACGGTTATTATTCCTTGCCACTGACGTCGATAGATGTTTATTACAGAAGGAATGAGGAAGAAGAAATGCACATTTTCCGCAATTAATCGCGATTAATCTCACTTAAGGTGCTTTCAAAGATTAGACGAGGACCAGGTTCCGGTTGGAGAGCTACCTCGCAACAAGACTTGCAAATGACTTGTTGAAAAGGTTCAGCATTCACACTGCGCCAACCGAACTTTCTGAGTAGCATCACGTCACAGCGTACTGCTGTGACGCTAATGTAGCATAGTCGCCACTCGGCCAGTGGCGGGTTCGCTCCCTCCCGACTCGATGCCGGGCGAACTGGAGTACCGTATTGGCCCGAATATAAGACAGCTGTGATTATAAGACAACCCCCTCTTTTTCAAGAATCAGGTTTGAAAAAAAGACTTTTTGAACACCAAATTAATTTTTATACAGAAAATAATTACAGTACATCCGAAACAAATGATTATAACAATATATTTGAGAGAAAAAGCATGTTATTTTGCCTCATTCAAATCTTAATATCTGAACACTTAAATATGTAAACTAAATATGTAAAAAGTGCAATCACATTCATATTGAATGGCTTCTGGTTTTTGAAATGTAAATAAACCAATCTATTGTGATTAGGGCTGTCAACCGATTAAAATTTTTAATCGAGTTAATCACAGCTTAAAAATTAATTAATCATAATTTATCGCAGTTCAAACCATCTATAAAATATGCCATATTTTTCTGTAAATTATTGTTGGAATGGAAAGATAAGACACAAGACGGATATATACATTCAACATACTGTACATAAGGACTGTATTTGTTTATTATAACAATAAATCAACAAGATGGCATTAACATGATTAACATTCTGTTAAAGCGATCCATGGAAAGAAAGACTTGTGGTTCTTAAAAGATCAATTTTAGTACAAGTTATAGAAATTTTATATTTAACCCCTCTTAATGTTTTCGTTTTAATAAAATTTGTAAAATTTTCAAACATAAAATAAACTAGTAGTTTGCCATTGTTGATGTCAATAATTGCACAATGCTCATCGTGCTGAAACCCATAAAATCAGTTGCAACCAAGCGCCAGAAGAGGGCGACAAAACACCAAAAAACACAAGTAACAAATGGACATGACACTGTGCTGTCATTTTAATCTGTTTGAGCGGGGCATGTGCGTTAAATGTGTCAAATATTTTAACGTGATTACTTAAAAAATTAATTACTGCCCGTTAACACGACAATTTTGACAGCCCTAACTGTGATAAAACAACAAAATTGCAATAATTGCATTAACCATCAAAGTGAAGTCTCACTGTAACTGTAGTCTTGAAACAAATCTGAACAAGGAAAAACCTTGCAATAAAAAATTGCAAACTGGTTAAAGAAGGCTTGAGATCTGTCATGACAGAACATCGCTTCAATGATATCTGGCGCCATCTAGCATTGTAAATGGGGTGAGTAGCTGAGATCTGTCATGACAGAACATTGCTTCAATGATATCTGGCGCCATCTAGCGTCGTGAATGGGTATAGACCGCGAACATAAGACGACCCCCTCTTTTTGAGTCTTATTTCAATGCAAAAAAAACGTCTTATATTCGGGCCAATACGGTATATAAAAAAATGCATAGGGGAAAATTTGTATGTGGTTTAAATCTGATCCAGGCCATATTTTTCCAGAATGTGTTCCAGATTAATGCGATTACATTTTTTTAATTGCAAATTTCAGACCAATCTTAAAAATTCATTCATTAACACTTCCGAACCACTTATCCTCACGAGGGTCGTGGGGGTGCTTGAGCCTATACCAGCTAACAATAGGCCGGAAGCAAACCCTAACCCTAACCGGTTCACCCAGAACTAGTTGCTAGCTAGTCGTAGGGAACACAGGCAACCATCCACACACTCGCTCACACTTTTGGACAATTTGGACTGCCAATTTAGATTTACCAAGTCAAATCAAAATAAAGAAATATAGACATTAATTACGGAAGGAACCGTCAAGATCAAGAACAACAACACATTTTCTGCCATTAAGATCAATTAATCACGATTAATCTACAAATACTGTTTATTAATCTCACATTAAAAAAACAAACAAAAATATTTAGACCACAGTAAGGGTGTCAACAATAATCGATGCGGCGATGCATCCCGATGCGGGGCAGGGACGATTCGATTCGATGCGGGCAACACGCTGAATCGATTCAGCGCATTTTAAAATATATAAGTACGTTCAAAAATCTTTGGTTTCCCCATTTGTATTGTTATTCTCATTTTTACCTGTAGAGAGAGCTACTTTACATTCAAAGCAAGCCCGTAGAGGTTAAATCGGGCCTAAAAAATTCCAGCCCAACCCGACACGTCCCGCTGGTATTGAAGCCCGACCGGCCAGATCAATTAACTATAGATTTGCATGCCCGAGCCGAGTGATGTGGGGAAAAAAAACGCAGCAGCAATTTATTTTCATTTCTTCAAGTTTTCTTACTGTTTAAATAGTCTACATATTTTTATAAGAGTTATAAAAGCCTTTACACAACGAAATAACGCTGGGAAAGTTTAATATAAAAAAAAACACGGTTTTGCAGACACACAGAGGAGAAGATTCGAAAGGATCACATTTGCCTTTGTGTGCATAAATAAAAGTGTCTTTCCTAACAAATTCTCAGTTGGCAGACAAAAAACGCAACTTTACTCAATATTTAAATAGTCTACATATTTTTAAGAGCTTTATAAAAGCATTTACTCAACCAAATAACGCTGGGAAAGTTTAATATTTAGAAAAAAACACGGTTTTACAGACACACAGAGAAGATTCGAAAGGATCACATTTACCTTTATGTGCATACATAAAAGGGTCTTTCGTAACGAATTCTCAGTTGGCAGAAAAAAAACGCAAGTTTACTCAATATTTAAATAGTCTACATATTTTTATGGGATTTATAGAAGAATTTACACAACGAAATAACGCTGGGAAAGTTTAATTAAAAAAAAACAAACAAAAAACACGGTTTTACAGACACACAGAGGAGAAGATTCAAAAGGATCACATTTGCCTTTGTGTGCATAAATAAAAGTGTCTTTCGTAACGCATTCTCAGTTGGCAGGAAAAAAACGCAAGTTTACTCAATATTTAAATAGTCTACATATTTTTATGAGAATTATAAAAGCATTCACACAACGAAATAACAGGAGGAGAAAAAGAAAAAGAGGGCTGCGCCACAGCCCTCTGCGCATTTTTTTTTTTTTTTTTGTAAATAATTTATTAGTCCGGCGCGGCGGCCCGACCCGACCCACCGAAACGTGAATGCTTAACATTTCGGGTCGGGTCGGGTTCGGGCACAAGATCTAACCTCTATGCAGGGGGGACGAGGAACCCAAATCCGCTTCCTTACCGGAGTAACGTCACAGACAAGCGCAGTTGTAATCGAGAGAGCAGAGAGATATGACATAACATAACAATGGCTGAAACGGAGAAAGAGGGAGCGAGAAATATTATAGATATAAGATAGGCTAGGCCTACATTTTACTTTTGTACTACACTGCAATTTAGTTGATGTTTTGTTTGCAACTGAACTGATCCCTGGATTGATATTGCGATAAAAATGCTGCTGCACTACAATATTTTCTTTGTCGTTTTCTTTAATATTTACTTGAATATTTTTATTGATGGGTCGTTGTGACTAAAATACAGTGACTGTTATTACTGATTTTGCACAGGAGTTCAGATGTTGCACTGTGTGAAAGGCTGCTACTACGTGTAAAAAAAAGAGAAAGCCCTGGTCTCATTCAAAGCACTAATTAAATGCTGTGATCTGATTTTTTTTTTTTTTAAAAGATATATATGAAAGTATACTATTTTCATTTTGACTTCAACCAGGAGTGACACAAGAGCCAATAAAAAGTTGTTTAATGCTTTAGAATTTTAATGCATCCCAGGCTTTAATGCATCGCGATGCATTGCCGAATTGAACCGAATCGAATCGTGACCCTCTGAATCGAATCAAATCGAATCGAATCGAATCGTGGCCTTCCGAATCGTAATCGAATCGAATCGTGAGGGCGGAGTCGATGCACACCTCTAGACCACAGCTAGCAAGAGATTTACTAGAGTCAAATCAACACACAGCAATGATAACAAAAAGATTAATTTATTGGCTGCCATTGATGGCGATAGACCGACTCCCCATTCAAATGGATTGGATGTCTATCGAAGTCAATGACCATGAAACATGAGCATTCAACTGCCAGTTAAAATGAATTTGAGGTCTGATGGCTTCCCCTCAGTGCAGTTAAGCCTTTTTTTTTTCGTCGCTGCCTTTCAATTGCCTTAAATTGAAGATTGAGTTGAAGGATTTGCTTCATGTCTGCCTTCAGGCCCTCTGATCTCCCCCCTGAGGGATTCATTTTCTGTCTGAATGTAGTCCTTGAGCCGCAGGAGCGCCTCTTTCATCTCACTTTTATACAACACCTCTTTTCTCTGTAATACACCTGTTGAACACTTCTCTTCAATGAAGCTCACAGTGTCGGATTTCATTCCATTTCAGTTTTTGTATTCCCTAAAATCTTTATTTATCGAGCAACGGGCAGCAATAATCTCAGTAGGTTGTTATTTTACTTGACGGTCTTCACGCTCCTGAAAAGACGGCGTTTTTATTGCTCATTTTTAAATGTCCGAAGTGGGGAACATTCTTGTTTTTATGTCGACATGTCGCTTCAAAAGTGATGGGATGTGAAATTATGTGTGGCATATTGTCTTTAGTAGAGTTGTCCGATACTATTGGGTAGCCGATAATATCAGCCAGTAATGATATCGGATTATATGGACTAGGGTTGTGACAAAATATTGAAATGGTGATATCTCGTGATACTTTGTATCCCAAAAGGTTATCGATATGCTCCTGCCAAAAATCGAGATAAAAAGGTGTCACTGTTTAAAAAAAAAAAAAAAAAAAAAAAGGGAACCAACAAGTTGCTACCAAAATATTCCACCATAATAGTGTCGCAGTTAACTATAAGGCTGCATTGATGGTGCTCGACGCCCAATCATTTAGACTGGGAAGGTTTGTCCATTCGACAAATCCAGTTCAGGGAAGGTCAAGTGGATGTTGGTGGGAGTTCAAGAACGGTAGTCAGGAACATGATTCTCTTTGACATAAAGTACTTCCTTTTCCTGCAACATCTGGAAATACGCGAACAATGTCAAAGTTAGGGAGCGGCACTCTTGTTTAAAGTTGTTTACAGTGATCAGGGTGAGGAAATTTCAGAGGAAGGTTCGTTGGAAAAAACAGATGTGGTTTTGTATTGTCCCGTTTTGCTTGACTGGTTCATTGCCATTGACAACATAAGATGGCGAAACTTTTTGAAGTCGGAGGGGCCCCAGTATTGACCAACAGTGCCCCAGGATAAATTTCACCGGTAAAAATAAATTTTGAGTTTCAAGTCCACATAGCATAACCTTAATATGATGATAATTTATGCATTTAACTTTGGCTGTAATAGGCATCATACAGTAGGGCAAATAAGTATTTAGTCAACCACCAATTGTGCAAGTTCTCCTACTTGAAAAGATTAGAGAGGCCTGTTATTGTAAACATGGGTAAACCTGAACCATGAGAGACAGAATGTGGGGAAAAAAAACAGAAAATCACATAGTTTGATTTTTAAAGAATTTATTTCCAAATTAGAGTGGAAAATAAGTATTTGGTCACCTACAAACAAGCAAGATTTCTGGCTGTCAAAGAGGGCTAACTTCTTCTAACGAGGTCTAACAAGGCTCAACTCCTGTATTAATAGCACCTGTTTTAACTCATTATCGGTATAAAAGACACCTATCCACCACCTCAGTCAGTCACACTCTATACTCCACTATGGCCAACACCAAAGAGCTGTCGAAGGACACTAGAGATAAAATTGTTGACCTGCACCAGGCTGGGAAGACTGAATCTGCAATAGGTAAAACACTTGGTGTAAAGAAATCAACTGTGGGACCAATTATTAGAAAATGGAAGAATACAAGACCACTGATAACCTCCCTCGATCTGGGGCTCCATGCAAGATCTCACCCCGTGGCGTTAAAATGATAACAAGAACGGTGAGCAAAAATCCCAGAACCACACGGGGGGACCTATTGAATGACCTACAGAGAACTGGGACTACAGTAACAAAGGCTACTATCAGTAACACAATGCGCCGCCAGGAACTCAAATCCTGCACTGCCAGATGTGTCCCCCTGCTGAAGAAAGTACACGTCCAGGTAGAGCAGGGCGGTAAACCGAAAATTTACCGTCACCGAAATTCTTAACGATGACCGACGTAATTTTGACCATGTCGGTAAATTCGGTAAATTAATAAAACAAGAAAATATAGTCTTTTCATCCCGCTTTGATTCTGTGTTGTCCGTCTATGTTCATTCCCCTTTAAGAAACCGTCAATGGGCTTACGTAGGGAGTCACGTGATCATCAAGGAGCCAATCAAACAAAAGCCCAGTAAGCTAACGCTAGCAGCTAACGCTACAAGCAAAACGTGATGGAGTGTGGCTTAAGGGAGGTTCACCAAACTTTTAACCGACATTTAGTAGACTCTTGGTGGCATCCAGACGGGCTTTCACCCGCTGTCCTCCCTGCTGTTCTCACAATTTCCGGAGATGGTGCTTTCAGTGCTTTCTACTGGTAGCCAGGCTAACGCTAGCTAGCGGCTAACGCTACAAATGAACGTGATGTAGTCGGATAGCGGCTCTAACTTGTCGAAACGGCTGAACTTAATGAGTGGATTGGGCACGGACTGCATCTAGCAATTACTATGTGGCATTATTTTGTATCTGTCTGTGTGTGATTCCTCTGATAGCTTTTGTGATGGTAAAGCATTCAGCTTAAAGTACAATCCAACGGCGAAACTTATAATGACCGAGAAATGGCCCCAGCTATTTTTCTGTATGTGCTTATTTCTGTGTCATTATTGCTATCATAAAATCTTAAGCGTTTCATTTGAAGAAGATCAATATAGCTTTAATGTGTGTGTGTCTCTCTCTGTTTGTTTGGGGTTTCATTTGTGCGTGCATTTATTAAAAAATGCACTGGGGGGGACCCTGAAACCATAATGTAAACACTTGTATTTAATAATTATGTCACAGCAGCCATTAACAAGTTGTCTTTTTGAAGTGTACTGTTCAAGCTGCAAGTCATTTGTGTTACAATGACATGTTTGCACAGGCATATTGATTTTGATCATGTACATTGTTCAAGTCATACACGCTGTTATAAATGTTCATACTTGAATTCTTATTGCTTACATTACATTTTTATAAACTTAATGTTTAGACTGCATGTACAATTGTTAAATACAGTATATGAAATTGAATGCTGGTAAATAAATCAAGAAACAGTTAATCTGTATTTCATGCATTGATTCAGATTTTCAAATTATATAACAGTACGTTTGGGCGAATTTATCGTCATTTATCGTTATCGAGATAAATCTGCTCAATTTATCGTGATACATGTTTAAGGCCATATCGCCCAGCCCTACGTCCAGGCCTGTCTGCGGTTCGCTAGAGAGCATTTGGATGATCCAGAAGAGGACTGGGAGAATGTGTTATGGTCAGATGAAACCAAAATAGAACTTTTTGGTAGAAACACATGTTTTCGCGTTTGGAGGAGAAAGAATACTGAATTGCTTCCGAAGAACAGCATACCCACTGTGAAGCATGGGGGTGGAAACATCATGCTTTGGGGCTTTTTTTCTGCAAAGTGACCAGGACGACTGGTCTGTGTAAAGGATAGAATGAATGGGGCCGTGTATTGAGAGATTTTGAGTGAAAATCTCCTTCCATCAGCAAGGGCATTGAAGATGAGACGTGGCTGGGTCTTTCAGCATGACAATCATAGGCAGAGTTTGACTTTTGGGGCAGGGAGGACACAACATGTTGATGACCCCAAAACGAAGTGTCAGCAATAAAATTAAAACTTACAATAATATTTAAAATAATAAGTTGACAATGAGTGTTTTCTGTTTCCCATCATTTTTTAGGGGAATTCTAAATCAGGCTGCTGAGGCAATACTTTTCGCCAAGATCTTTATTCATTGAATTTGATACGCCCACCGGTGTCGTGCCAATGTAGTTACCCCAGTCAAAAATTGTATCTCCTGGGCGAAGTCATATGGAGGTAGATTTGTCTTTTTTTTTTTTTTGATTGAATAATAAAGCTTCAATCAAAATTTATTTTCAACCAAAAAAAGTTGCTTCAATCAAAAAAACAACAACAAACAAACAAACAAAAAACAAACAAAAAAAGTGTTTTTCCAAAAATAAATTTGAAACAAAAAAACAAACAAACAAACAAACAAAATGCATGTGAAAGCCTTTTTTTCTTCAATTAATTTTTATTTTATAATTTTTTTTATATTTTTGATTGAAGCAACTTTTTGATTGAAGTAATGTTGATTCTGATTTGGGCCACATTTTGGCTAGGACATTTCTCTCTTTTTTATTCAATCAAAAAATAAGTTGCTTAAAAAAAATATTGATTTTCAATCAAAAAAAGAAAAAAAATCAATCATAGAAAAAGGTTTTTGAATACGAAAAAATATTTGAGATTGAAAAATTTGCATTTGAACACTTAAGTTTTCATTGAAAAATATTTAATTGAAGCAATCTTTTTTGTGTTTGGGCCATATTATGATTAGGAACTTTGTGTCTAAATCATTCAATCACCCCCAAAAGTTGCTTCAATCGATAAAAAAAATGTTTTTAATCAAAGACAAAAATTATTTCTAAAAATATTTTTTCTCAAATATATAAATTATATGCAGAGCAAATGACTAAGGTGTTCGAAAAATAATTTCGACCCATTATAAAAATGTTTTTTTGTTCATTTTATTCCTTTTTGTTGCAGTTTTATTGCTTTACAACTTTTATATATACTGTATATAGGAAAGTCAATTACATGCAATTACACTTTTCGCCAACCAAGGAGGGCTTGGACCCCCTGGCCCCACTTTAAAATCCGCTTATGATTACAATGATCCCAAACACACAGCCAGGGCACTAAAGGAGTGGCTTCGTAAGAAGCATTTCAAGGTCCTGGAGTGGCCTAGCCAGTCTCCAGATCTCAACCCCATAGAAAATCTGTGGAGGGAGTTGAAAGTCCGTGTTGCCCAACGACAGCCCCAAAACATCACTGCTCTAGAGGAGATCTGCATGGAGGAATGGGCCAAAATACCAGCAACAATGTGTGAAAATCTTGTGAAGATTTACAGAAAACATTTGGCCTCCGTTATTGCCAACAAAGGGTACATAACAAAGTATTGAGATGAACTTTTGGTATTGACCAAATGCTTATTTCCCACCATGATTTGCAAATAAATTCTTTAAAAATCATACAATGTGATTTTCTGGGGGGGGTTCCATATTCTGTCTCTCATGGTTGAGGTTTACCCATGTTGACAATTACAGGCCTCTAATATTTTCAAGTGGGAGAACTTGCACAATTAGTGGTTAACTAAATACATATTTGCCCCATTGTATATGATAGGCAAATGACTGGGACAGACACGTCTTCCTGCTCATAACAAGAGTAAAAAAAAATTGTATTATTTTAATTTGTTTTATTCATTTTCCCAGGAGATCACTCACTCTCTTGCCACTTAAAATTAAAAGCTACCACGCACGCTTTATTTGTGTTGTCTCGCTTTAGGGCACTCTAAAGGAACATATTTTCCTCCAGCGTTTGAGCGTCCTCAAAGCATGTCGTTGATTCTCTGGTGAGCATGAAGGAGTGCTTGGAAGCAGTGATGCAGAAGAGCTTTGTACGCTTTTTAAAAAAATTCCAGATGCTCGAAATGAGCCTCCTGTGATAAAAGGACTCTCTTTTGCCGCCTAGTAAACACTTGATTTACTTCTACTTAAAAATTATATAAAAAGTAATAAGAGACTGAATGGTTGTGATTGTTAGTCATGGATGTAGAACAGACATTTTCTGATTATTATCTACTTGGAGCTCATTCAAATGCATTAGGAAAATGTTCATGCTGGTCTTGTGCCTTTTTTCTTAAGCACTTTGTCAGTCTGCCTGTCATCAAGCTCTTTCAGATGCTATCAAGCGCACGCTACATCAAATGCGAATTGGGCGGACAGACTAATAGCTGGCATCTTATCGTTTTAAGACAAGCCGGTCGATAAATTGGCTAAACAACCTTAGGTGTGTTCATTTATCACGCGCAACTGTTTGGCATTTTATGTAGCATCCAGTCGAAATGACGGGCGACATGTGGGGTTCCTTACGTAACGGCTAAAAGCTAGGCTCGGATTGATCACCTTGCGAACCTTCCGAAGTGTCGCATGTAAGAGTGTTGATTTGGGTTGCAAGTCAAGGAAAG
The DNA here is from genome assembly GCF_030265065.1 of Corythoichthys intestinalis. Taxonomy (NCBI): domain Eukaryota; kingdom Metazoa; phylum Chordata; class Actinopteri; order Syngnathiformes; family Syngnathidae; genus Corythoichthys; species Corythoichthys intestinalis. Next base: position 11,001,543 of record NC_080416.1, on the reverse strand, counting down.
ACGGAGGGAATCGCTCATTTTCTGGGTTGGAAACAAAGACAGGCGTCAAAGCGCATTCTGCCGAAAGACATGGTGTGTAATCGTCTGTCAAGGATTGATGAGGAATGGATTGGCCGGGTGGAAGAAGCAGAAGCAATTTAGAAGGAGATGCTTTGAAACGAAATATGATTGAGAAACTTATAACACACACAAACTGACAGTTTTAACATCTTTTTTTTCGTTGGCTGTAGTTGATGGCGATAGATACAGTGGGGCAAATAAGTATTTAGACAACCACTAATTGTGCAAGTTCTCCCACTTGAAAATATTAAAGGCCTGTAATTGTCAACATGGGTAAACCTCAACCATGAGAAACAGAATGTGGAAAAAACCCCAGAAAATCACATTGTTTGATTTTTAAAGAATTTATTTGCAAATCATGGTGGAAAATAAGTTCATCTCATTGCTTTGTTATATACCCTTTGTTGGCAATAATGGAGGCCAAACGTTTTCTGTAACTCTTCACAAGCTTTTCACACACTGTTGCTGGTATTTTGGCCCATTCCTTCTTGCAGAGCTCCTCTAGAGCAGTGATGTTTTGGGGCTGTCATTGGGCAACACGGACTTTCAACTCCCTCCACAGATTTTCTATGGGGTTGAGATCTGTAGACTGGCTAGGCCACTCCAGGACTTCTTACGAAGCCACTCCTTTGTTGCCCTGGCTGTGTGTTTGGGATCATTGTCATGCTGAAAGACCCAGCCATGTCTTATCTTCAATGCCCTTGCTGATGGAAGGGGATTGTCACTCAAAATATCTCGATACATGGCCCCATTCATTCTTTTCTTTACACAGATCAGCCATCCTGGTCCCTTTGCAGAAAAACAGCCCCAAAGGATGATGTTTCCACCCCCATGCTTCACAGTGGGTATGGTGTTCTTCGGATGCAATTCATTTTTCTTTCTCCTCCAAACACGAGAACCCGTGTTTCTGCCAAAAGTTCTATTTTGGTTTCATTTGACCATAACACATTCTCTCAGTCTTCTTCTGGATCATCCAAAAGCTCTGTAGCGAACCCCAGACGGGCCTGGACGTGTACTTTCTTCAGCAGGGGAACACGTCTGGCAGTGCAGGATTTGAGTCCCTGGCGGCGCATTGTGTTACTGATAGTAGCCTTTGTTACTGTGGTCCCAGCTCTCTGTAGGTCATTCACTAGGTCCCCCCATGTGGTTCTGGGATTTTTGCTCACCGTTCTTGTTATCATTTTGACGCCACGGGGTGAGATCTTGCATGGAGCCCCAGATCGAGGGAGATTATCAGTGGTCTTGTATGTCTTCCATTTTCTAATAATTGCTCCCACAGTTGATTTCTTTACACTAAGCGAAGAGTGAAGAGTTACATAAAACGTTTGGCCTCCGTTATTGCCAACAAAGGGTACATAACAAAGTATTGAGATGAACTTTTGGTATTGACCAAATACTTATTTTCCACCATGATTTGCAAATAAATTCTTTAAAAATCAAACAATGTGATTTTCTGTTTTTTTTCCCACATTCTGTCTCTAATGGTTGAGGTTTACCCATGTTGACAATTACAGGCCTCTCTAATATTTTCAAGTGGGAGAACTTGCACTATTAGTTGTTGACTAGATACTTATTTGCCCCACTGTAGGTGACATAATCATCATGTTACGAGGCTTGAAACAAACAGGACATGCCGGCGCGTCCATTAACTTTAGAGGGTTAATCGGTAGAGTTGGTTGTGAATGTTCATGTTTGAAAGCTGGGAGGGGCAGGCAGCGATCATTCAACGTCTATCCTTGTCAATGCCATCCAATGAATGAAATGTTCAGTGCAGTATGTCATTCGATCTAAATAAATTCACCCAAGCAAAACACATTACTATGTATGCTTCCACTGAAAATAGGTTTTCATTTTAACTCGTCACTATGTCACTGTGAATATAGAACGCCATACATAATCATAAAAAAACAAGGTCAACGCAACCTTTCTCTGCACATATTTATGTAAATCGCATGTTTCACACAACATGTACAAATTGAGCATGTCACTCGGCAGTAACAGTAATTGCTGCAACTCTTCAGTCAAGACAGCTTGAAGGTCCAGCGCTAACAGGCGTCATGTGATACGCGCGTGGGTGAAATTCCCAATCTGTCACTGTTCATTCACTCATCCGACTAATCCCAGCACACTTCAATTGGACTCTGTCACATGACTTTAGCCGGATTGACGGAAGAATGTGCTGTCATGTCAGCACACAGAATTCTTACATGCAAGGCCTCATCAATTATGAATGGGCTGAGAGTGAGTCATCGTAGAAATGTTCCCGGATTCTCAAATCCCCAATCCTGAAAAGATCGATGCCTCGGAATGACCTGTATCTACGTTTTTTTTTACGGGGAATGAGTAAACAGCAAGTAGACAAGCGGGCGACACAACAGTCTGCGACATCATGTCTGATTACATCAAAGTGCTCTTCTGGTCATACTTGTTTCAATCTGCCATTTAATTGACAACAATTGTCTTAACTTAACCTTCAGTACCATCAAGGTGGACACTGAGACATTTCCAGGGCAGTCGAGACTCGAGAGACAGTTTCCGAGAACCCACGGCAAGAGCTATTCATAGAATATCTCGCTGTGAAGCAGCAGGTCTACTTTCTTTGAATAAGAAAAATATTTCCTTGTCTTCTTAGAAACGATCTAACGCTTGAAACCAGAGCTGGAAGTAGATTGGCAAATCAGATCGGAGCTTTAATCTTGGATTCAAGTCTTACCAAAGGGTCTCATATCTATTACTTCATTACACCTGAGGTAGAATGTCACTTTGAACCCCAGGTTTGTCTGGGAAATTTCGGAAAGCTTTGATTCGTCCAAATAATCTACAGTCATAGACTTCATAATGTATTGACGGGACACAGGGCGCGGGGCTGATAAATAGGGGGCCTGCATTGTTGGCGAGGCCATCAAAGCTGATCCTTTTTAGACATGGACGTAAAAGAGTCTCGATTCTTAGTCATAAAAGCAAAAAAAAAAACAACAACGCGCAATTAGCATTTATTTTACATAAATATGTCCAAGTACAATGCTAGTCTGTGTTAGTGAAAGTAGCTAGTGGCCTCCTTATGTAAACAGAGCTGAATAAATGCTTAAATCCCTTAAAGTAGGCTTAAAGTAGGGTTATCAAATTTATCGCGTTAACAGCGGTAATTAATTAAAAAAAATTTTTTAATCATGTTAAAATATTTAACGCAATTAACACATGCGCTGCACGACCCACTCATGCATTGTTGCGTTCAATCTATAATGGCGCCGTTTTACGTATATGTAGAGCTAAAAGGCAGCGTAAAATGAGTAGAGTGAATTTTGGCAGGCTTTGGAGCCTTTTTTTAATTGGCTAAAGCCTCACAATCCCCCTCTCAACAATTAGAAATATTGTGGGAAGCAATGTAGGGAAGAAAGGTAGTAGTTGATCTTTTTCTTAACACCCTATGTCAGGGGTCAGCAACCTTTTTGGTGTGGAGTGCCACTTTCAAATTTTCTTGTCAATCAGTGTGCCACCCCAAGATTAATGACGCGCATCTGAATTTTTATATCCGGCAGAGCTGTAATTTTACTCCAAATAAAAAAAACATGGACATACATTTAATTTGTATAACTACCATTCGTCTTCATCAATTAACTAAAAACTAATGCATATTGTAGAAAATATCAAAACTTGAAAATAAGTGCAACAGTAATAACAGCTGTACAGCTGTACCATTTTATGCAAACATATCACACACACACACACACACACACACACACACACACACACACACACACACCCCAGCACGCAAAGGGGAACAGGTGTGATTCTCAGTGCAGGTCTCCCACAGTACAGAGAGCCTTCAAAGTCAGAACAGCCGACTCTTACATTTTGTCTTGTTCACTAGCTTAAACAGTGAATTATATGCACAATTTTATATTTTATATTACACATATAAAAGATGCCCACTTTAATGTGTTCCTTGGCCCTGTTTTCTATGAATTTTCATGTTTTGTCTCGTAGTGGCGTTTGACACTTGTTGTGCGACACACACCACTCTCGAGGCATAATGCACAAAAAGAGCTACCGGAAGTAACCAGGCAACCAGTTGTTACCGGTATCCCCAAGGAGCCGCTGTCCCCTACAATATGATCGGCTTACTAGTTAAGCGTAGAAGAGGAATTGGGCGTCTGTGCGAGAAAAAGAGAGGGAGGAGCAAAGGAAGGTGTTGAGAGAGAGCGGAGAGCGCCGTGAAAAGGAGAGAAGAGGCTGTGTCCCCCGCCGGTTTTTGTTTTGTTTAATAAAAGTCTCCAGTAAAACGCCATCCAACGCGTCACAGTGTTTTTATACACATTGCCACCTCTCCGAAGTAAGCACCGGACGAATCGACGGCAACGAGCCACGTTAATCGCCGGTTCACTCCATACTAAAGTGCAAGCATCGCTTCACCCGCTGCCCTGACCTGACAGCTGGCAATCGGGGTCCAACCGGAGTATTGCGATGCGCCGGGACAGGGGTGTACAGTCCCGTATCTTAAGCGACCGGCCTCCGCGCCGGGGCGAGTGTGTGACATCGGGATCTCAATTCAAAGCCCGGCGCGGACGCCAGCGATTCGCCGGCTGTCTACTCGCTTACTAGCCCGCCGGCCTCCACGCTGGGGCTTGGAGTAACAGCACTAAAAAGTGCAGATTGGTGACAATCTGTACTTCCGCCAGCTCTCTGACTGGTTGGCTTCGTGACACGTTAGTAGCGGGTGCTGAACTGAGCGCGCAGAATTGAGTGCGCAGAGGGGGGAAAAAAACGACGAGCGCAGGAATCGAGAAATTGAAGCGCTGGAAGTGTGCTCAAAATCCATAATTGTTGCAAATAACGCTATAGGCAGAGGGGTCGGGAGGGACGCTCCTGTAAAGCCCTAAATAACAGGGTGTGCAACTAAAAATGTCTTAATTTCAGGTAAAAAAAAAAAATGATAATAATATTTTGCCATGCGCTCGCGTGTCACTGGTTAACCCATCGCGTGCCAGCGCTGACACGCGTGTCATAGGTTGCCGACCCCTGCCCTATGTTATTTCCCAACGCAGAGAAGATATATCAATTGGTGCCACTACGCACAGTCATGGTTGCACTTCCCATCATGCATTTGGGCAGAACAGTTAAATGGCTACAGTATCATTTACTGAAAGCTCAACAAATACACTAGATGGCAACATTTAGTCACAATATACAAAGTCATATTCATCCTTTAAGAGTTACAAGTCTTTCTATCCGTGGATCCCTCTCACAGAAAGAATGTTAATAATGTAAATGCCATCTTGAGGATTTATTGTCATAATAAACAAATACAGTACTTATGTACTGTATGTTGAATGTATATATTCGTCCGTGTTTTATTCATTTTTTTCTTAATGCATTGCCAAAATGTATATGATCGGGAAAAATGATCGGGAATGATTGGAATTGAATCGGGAGCAAAAAAAAAAAAAAAAAAAAAAGCAATCGGATCGGGAAATATCGGGATCGGCAGAAACTCAAACTAAAACGATCGGGAGCAAAAAAACATGATCGGAACAACCCTATCTATAACTGTCTGTAGCAGTGAAACGTAACCGCTCAAGGCTCTTAGTTACTTTCCTTGCAAGCACGTAACAATCAGTTTGCAATCAGTCACTTCCACTCAGAAAACAAAGCTCCGCTGTTCTGATAAGCAACCTATTCAGAAAAGACATTTTCCCATAATTCCTCTGCTAAGGGCAAACCAATTCATACATTTCCGAGACCTTCTTTCAGACCTTGGCTAAGGTTTTCCTTTTGTCATCCTAAGTGCTCCTCTATTCTGACTTGAGAGGCTTCAAACCCAAAACATACTCGGTGGCCGAGTGGCCTTTTCACGGTGACTTACAGGACTCTTCCGTGCCCAGCAGGCAGCTTGGTAGGTCGCCACTCCACGACTGATCATCCTGACCGTTCCACACAGTTGACTGATGAGGTTCTTATGGCGAATCTGCGTGACAAAGAGAAAGAATGAGCTGATTGATGACCACCAACTACTACTTCTGTGTTTTCTTTCGCTACGTTTAACAATGCCTCCGAATGATAAATACAGTATGCTTTGTCTGATTCACACACACAGCGTGCCATCTGACCTATCTACTTAAGGATTCCCAGTTTGTCTAGTCTCCTGAGAGGCCATAATCCTGATCTAAAACAACATTATGTTTCCCCGGTCATTCACTTTCACGGTTCACAAGCAGGTTGATGAAGGTTGATTGCAATTATTGTTTTTTTGTCTTGTTACAGACATCAGAGGGAAGATATGGAAGTAGGTGTTTGCTGTCTTTGGATACTTTGCAGTCTCTCACTGGTAAGGAGGCTTAAAAAAAGAGTCATGGATTTACAGTGGTATTAAAAAGTATTTGAAGCTTTTGGAATTTCTCACATTTCTGCATAAAATCTCCATCAAATGTGATCTGATCTTTGTCAAAATCACACAGATGAAAACACTGTGTGCTTTAACTAAAACCACCCTAAACATATATAGGTTTTCAGATTTTAATGAGGATATCAAGACAGTTCTTCCCAGGTGTGTTTTATATTGGAGAGCTCAGCTTTAACCCTTTAATGCCTGCAATATGAAGCAATTGGCAGAGAATACAAGATTTGAAAAATAAGGTCTTAATGAAACCTTTTTTTTTCAAATTTGTAAAAAAGAAAAAAAATGTGTAATAAGCGCTCTAATATCTATAACCTCTGCTAAATCCTGTTTTTTCCCCCTCATGGAACCTGCAGATGCATAAGTTGACTTGCATTCATTATTATTATTATTTTTTTTTTTTGAGGAAAGAGATTTCAAAATTCTAAATTAGTCTAAAAATCATGAAATTCTAATACCTATTTCCCACTGGCCAAAAAACCCATGTCAACCCACTAACAATCGGCTTTTGGTGGCAGTAAGAAAGGTGCAGCGACCCGCCTCGACCCGTGTCAATCAACCCGCCAAGCGACCCGCGTTAAAATCACCTCGGCTCTGATCGTCATGCAGTGTGAAAGCAAAACCTTGGGTCAACAGTCAACACCCTAATCTATGAGGTGACGTAGGCTCTTAGGTGATGCGTCATAACAATTTCGACCATTTTGAGGGCAATAAAAAGCATGAAAACAGAGAACACAAACGGAAAGGAGGCTTCCATGTTGCTCTGCATTGTTTACTTCCTTGAACTGAATGAATTCGATCGCACTTGTGTCGACGCACATCTTAGCGTGGTGACGTCACGTAACCTTACGCACGGCTGAGGAGGGGTGGGGGTTTAGACGGGTGGAAAAAAAAAAAGACACAGCTTTTTTTTTTTTTTGTCAATGGGAAAGGTAGCAAATACCAATTGCTATTGGGTTGCATTGGCTTGGAAAAAACGTTGACCCACTAGTTTCAGTGGGAAAGGGGCATAAGTGTATCAAATGTGATACATTTGGTATGAAGGGGTTTAACCACTCATCATTGATTGGGCACACACCTGACTTAAATTGTTTGGTTAAAATTGGTTTCAATTGCTCTTAAGCCTCCTTAGGCAGAGAGTTCAGATATTTATTGTTCTTCTTCTGTCATTGTTTGCATGCCCTTCTCATTAAAATATGAAAACCTATAAATGTTTGGGTGGTTTTAGTTAAAGCAAATGCTGTTTTTTTAATCTGTGTGATTTTGACAAAGATCAGCTCACATTTGATGGTTATTTCATGCAGAAATGTGAGGAATTCCAAAAGGTTCAGATACTTTTTCATACCACTGTATCGTGTTATATTGTTGGAGACATTTTTGGACTGAAAATGCTTAGAATGTGTTGTTTTTTTGTTGTTGTCAATGGCAGGCAATGAGTTAATCGCAAATATTCTCACATATATATACTGTATATACATATATACACAAACATATTTTTCCTTTGTTTTTTATTTTTTATTAAAAAGACAGTAAATATTTTTAATGTATTTTTCATTATTATAAAAAAAATAAAAAACTTTTTATTCGAATTTTTTAAAGTGTCATTATTTTTGTTACTTATTTATTATTATTTTATTTTATTACTATTATTATTTTAAAATTTGACAGTAAACATTGTCTGATTTCTGTCCTCCTCTTCCTTTCATTGAGGACATAAATTTTCTTCAAATTCAATCCCTTCACGGTAAAATAAAAATAATAAAGTTAAATACAATAATAATAATAATAATGATGATACATAAGGAAATAAAAGCAATAAATAAATGATCAATTATTAGAGTTGTCCAATAATGACTTTTTAACTGATAGCTCAATATCGTCCAACTCCAAAAATCCGAAACCGATGTATGCAGTCGTGGACTTAGCATATTATAGCTAATTGTATTGTGATGCCCCACTGGATGCTTTAATAATGATAAATGTAACAACTTCAAGGTTTTCAAACATTCTGTGAAAAATAACTAAAAAGTACCTACATTGCACCCCTATATTTATTGTTGAAATAAAAAAAAAAAATGCAAAAATCAGTTTTTTTGGATCAAGTGCAAGTACAAAGTGCAGAGTGCCAATAAGGCACTGTCATATGCATATTGGCCCAAAACCGATAATGAAAAACTGATGTCGATATTATTCGATATCATTTAAAATGCTTTTATCGGATGATATCATCGGTTATGTGATAATATCAATAACTCTAATAATTATTATAATAAAATACATACAATTTTATGTATGATGTGTCGGCAAACCAAAATGTTGAAAGAGCCATATTGGACTGAAAAAAACAATAATTAAATATGTCTTCAGCTGCAAAAAATGTAAAAGCCTCTTAAAAGCCATAAAAGGCAGTACATGTTGTATATACCGTATCTATATTTGCCATCTTAGTTTACTATCAAAATGACTAAGTTGGCTGCAAATATGTAAAGAGCCTTCATGATTACTGTATTTTCTGCACTATAAGGCTCATCTAAAATATTTCAATTTTTTTCAAATGCTGAATGTGCGCCTCATAATCAGCTCAATATTGGTTAATCATGGCATTACATTCCCTTTAGCATCGCTCCATCTAGAGGATGCGCAACTTAACCCCAACCACTAGTATAACTACTACTACTACTGCGCCTTATAATGCGGTGCACGTCATATACGTGTATATATACCGGTACTGTAAATAAAGTTTTAAAATGGGCCATTCATTGAAGATGCGCCCTATACGCCGATGCTCCTTATAATGTGGAAAATATGGTAAATGTTTAATTTCCCTGCAGTGCATCCTTTTGAGAATGATGCACCACGTGACTACTCCGTTGTACGATGCCGCCTCAAGTTTCACTTTATTACAATATTAATGAATTAGAAGAATGCTTTTGCTCCTTTAGAAACTATGTGAAACACAAATATACTAGTCCTTCTCAAAAGATTAGCATATTGTGATAAAGTTCATTATTTTCTGTAATATACTGATAAACATTAGACTTTCACATGTTTTAGATTCATTACACATTCATTAACAATAGTATTTGTTTTATTTTTTATTTTATTCTATTCGTGATTAAATGCGATTTTATGTATAATTTTATTTCCTATTTCGATGGTCTTTGTTTTTACGTTCTATTGATTTTAATGTGATTTTTATGATCTTCATGTGACGTAAAGCAATTTGAATTGCCTTTTGTTGAATTGTGCTATATAAATAAATTTGCCTTGCCTTGCCACACAACTGAAGTAGTTCAAGCCTTTTATTGTTTTAATATTGATGATTTTGGCAAAAAATTAAAGAAAAAACAAAAATCCCTATCCATCCAAAAAAAATAGCATATTTCATCCGATCAATACAAAAAAGTGTTTTTTAATACAAAAAAGTCAACCTTCAATTAATTGTATCAGCTACGCACTCAATACTTGGTCGGGAATCCTTTGCCAGAAATGACTGCTTCAATGAGGCGTGGCATGGAGGCAATCAGCCTGTGGCACTGCTGAGGTGTTATGGAGGCCCAGGGTGCTTCGATAGCGGCCTTCAGCTCATCCACAGTGTTGGGTCTGGTGTCTCTCAATTTCCTCTTCACAATATCCCACAGATTCTCTATGGGGTTCAGGTCAGGAGAGCTGGCAGGCCAATTGAGCACAGTAATCCCATGGTCAGTAAACCATTTACCAGTGGTTTTGGCACTGTGAGCAGGTGCCAGGTCGTGCTGAAAAATGAAATCTTCATCTCCATAAAGCTTTTCAGCAGATGGAAGCATGAAGTGCTCCAAAATCTCCTGATAGCTTGCTGCATTGACCCTGCCCTTGATAAAACACAGTTGACCAACACCAGCAGCTGACATGACATGGCACCCCAGACCATCACTGACTGTGGGTACTTGACACTGGACTTCAGGCATTTTGGCATTTCCTTCTCCCCAGTCTTCCTCCAAACTCTGGCACCTTGATTTCCGAATGACATGCAAAATTTCATCTAAAAAAAAGTACTTTGGACCACTGAGCAACAGTCCAGTGCTGCTTCTCTGTAGCCCAGGCCAGGCGTTTCTGCCGCCGTTTCAGGTTAAAAAGTGGCTTGACCTGGGGAAGCTCACCTGTAGCCCATTTCCAGCACACGCCTGTGCACGGTGGCTCTGGATGTTTCTACTCCAGACTCAGTACACTGTTTCTGCAGGTCCCCCAAGGTCTGGAATCGGCCCTTCGCCACAATCTTTCTCAGGGTGCGGTCACTTCTTCTGGTTGTACAGCGTTTCCTGCCACACTTTTTCCTTCCCACTGAAGTGCCTTGATACAGCACTCTGGGAACAGCCTATTCACTCAGAAATTTCTTTCTGTGTCTTAGCCTCTTGCTTGAGGGTGTCAATTATGGCTTTCTGGACAGCAGTCAGGTCGGCAGTCTTGCCCATGGTTGCGGTTTTGAGTAATGAACCAAGCTGGGAGTTTTTAAAAGCCTCAGGAATCTTTCGCAGGGGTTTTGAGTTAATTCGTTGATTCAGATGATTAGGTTAGTAGCTTCTTTAGAGTACCTTTTCATGATATGCTAATTTTTTGAGATAGGGATTTTTGGGTTTTCTTGACGTTTTTGCCAAAATCATCAATATTAAAACAATAAAAGGCTTGAAGTACTTCAGTTGTGTGTAATGAATCTAAAATATATGAAAGTCTAATTTTTATCAGTACATTACAGAAAATAATGAACTTTATCACAATATGCTAATTTTTTGAGAAGGACCAATATATTTCCTTCCCCCATCTTTTTCTATTTTCAAACATTTTTGAAAAAGCTCCAGGGAGCCACTAGGGCAACGCTAAAGAGCCACGGGTTGCTAACTCCTGATCTACGCTAAAACGCACTGAGGCTGCTTTGATCGGAAATGTCACAAATTCACGACAATAGACTGGAAGGGGTTAATTTTAGTGAGAAAAATAAAAAAACATGGAGTCAACATGATTTACTTTCGTGAGCGACACAAAATGACATAAAGGTCCCATCTGGCCTCTGAGCCTGGAGTTTAACACCTGTGATTTAATAATTTAAGCGGAAACTTGGCTAATTGGGTTTTTCTTTCTTACTGAAACTTCAGATCACATTACTGCCAATTTTAAATCCTTCTAATAGGTTGCATGGAGACATTTCAACAAAGGGAAAAGCGGATTACATAACTTGCTTTGTGTGTGCGTGCCCTTGTTTGGATGAGCAGAATATTTGATTCACACTTGAATGAGGTTGCTTGGAAAATAGCAGAGTTTAACTAAAGGCCATTCATCCAGAACTTTTCGTTTCAACGGGTAAAACAGAGTTCTCCGTATTCTTTTCCCTTTCAGTCAGCGCATCAGTCGATCTTGGTGGTGGCCTGGTGGTCGTATGTATGACGTCATTTACTTCAATGTTTGGAGTGACATCATATGTACGGCTGCTAAACTGCTACACGGGACGTCGTCGCCGCTTTGAGATGCTCTTCCGAAGACGCGATCTGGATGGCAATGTGTTGAAATTTCTCAACTATGCATTTGAGATTAGTGTCCTCTAAGAAGCTTTGTTTCTCCTCTAGACTGAAACTTTGTGAGATAAGTCTCAACAAAAAAGGCTCCCCCCGCCCCTTCAGTGAGCTCCATTATCAAAATCAGTTCGCACCGCAGGCCTTTTCATCTATTGCTACCTCCGATTGCAAACAATACAAGCTGATAAGAACTCTTTGAAAGAAAATGATTTCTTTGGGAACATATTTGGATGAATGTCATGAAAAAAAAAAACTTTAATCGAATTTTTAGTCTCCCATTTTGATGACATCATCTTTCTACCTGCTTTCACTCTTTTACATAGTCTCTGCAGTGCACGGCGCACGGCGTCCAGTCTGTTGCCAAAATGTCGCTCGAGCCAGGAATCGGCAAAGAGAGTCGATACCGATGTCTCAACAAAGACCGTCCACATAACAGAAGCGGTAAGAGGCTCATTTTCAGTCATTGACGTTTATTACAGAAGGAACTTGATATTAGCAATAGATTTTTATTTTTTTTTTTTACTTAAGATAGACTCTTTTAACAAATTTGAGTTAAATCAATATGAAGAATTAGACCAGAATATTGATTTGCTGCCACTGCTGGAAATTGACGTCCAATCCATTTTGACTCTCAAAATGGACTCAGAATGAGAATGAGTTAATGATTGATAATTCCGTCTAATATTTGGGCGATTAACCGATTAATTTCGATACAATCAACCATACCATCCTGCTCTCCCGATTAGAATCTGTACACATCTCTGGCACTGCACTTTCCTGGTTCCGCTCCTACCTCACCGACCGACTACAATTTATCACCATCAATCACTGCACGTCCCCTCCTGTTCCCCTACCACAAGGTGTCCCCCAAGGTTCAGTTCTTGGTCCCCTCCTCTTCATTTGCCCCCTTGGTCAGATCATCCGTAAACATGGCCTCCAATTTTACCGCTACGCTGACGACATCCAAATTTACATCTCCACAAAACAAATCTCGCACAGCACCGATTCCACACTTCACAACTGCCTCAGCGATATTAAATCCTGGATGCAAGAAAACCATCTTTACCTCAACAGTAACAAATCGGACATAATCATCATTGACCCTGCAGCTCACATCAAAGACTCAATTTTCCCTCACCATTACCAACTGCACCCTGCCTCTTTCAACACATTCCCGCAACCTAGGTACAGTGGGGCAAATAAGTATTTAGTCAACCACTAATTGTGCAAGTTCTCCCACTTGAAAATATTAGCGAGGCCTGTAATTGTCAACATGGGTAAACCTCAACCATGAGAGACGGAATGTGGTAGGAAAAAAACAGAAAATCACATTGTTTGATTTTTAAAGAATTTATTTGCAAATCATGGTGGAAAATAAGTATTTGGTCACTACCAAACGTTCATCTCAATACTTTGTTATGTACCCTTTGTTGGCAATAACGGAGGCCAAACATTTTCTGTAACTGTTCACAACCTTTTCACACACCGTTGCTGGTATTTTGGCCCATTGCTCCATGCAGATCTCCTCTAGAGCAGTGATGTTTTGGGGCTGTTGTTGGGCAACACGAACTTTCAACTCCCTCCACAGATTTTCTAAGGGTTTGAGATCTGGAGACTGGCTAGGCCACTCCAGGACCTTGAAATGCTTCTTACGAAGCCACTCCTTTGTTGCCCTGGCTGTGTGTTTGGGATAATTGTCATGCTGAAAGACCCAGCCACGTCTCATCTTCAATGCCCTTGCTGATGGAAGGAGATTTTCACTCAAAATATCTCGATACAAGGCCCCATTCATTCTTTCCTTTACACAGATCAGTCGTCCTGGTCCCTTTACAGAAAAACAGCCCAAAAGCATGATGTTTGCACCCCTATGCTTCACAGTGGGTATGGTGTTCTTCGGATGCAATTCAGTATTCTTTCTCCTCCAAACACGAGAACCTGTGTTTCTACCAAAATGTTCTATTTTGGTTTCATCTGACCATAACACATTCTCCCAGTCCTCTTCTGGATCATCCAAATGCTCTCTAGCGAACCGCACACGGGCCTGGACGTGTACTTTCTTCAGCAGGGGGACACGTCTGGCAGTGCAGGATTTGAGTCCCTGGTGGCGCATTGTGTTACTGATAGTAGCCTTTGTTACTGTGGTCCCAGCTCTCTGTAAGTCATTCACTAGTTCCCCCCGTGTGGTTCTGGGAATTTTTCTTACTGTTCTTGTTATCATTTTGACGCCACGGGGTGAGATCTTGCATGGAACCCCAGATCGAGGGAGATTATCAGTGGTCTTGTATGTCTTCCCTTTTCTAATAATTACTCCCACAGTTGATTTCTTTCCACCAAGTATTTTACCTATTGCAGATTGAGTCTTCCCAGCCTGGTGCAGGTCTACAATTTTGTCTCTGGTGTCCTTCGACAGCTCTTTAGTCTCAGCCATAGTGGAGTTTGGAGTGTGACTGACTGATGTTGTGGACAGGTGTCTTTTATACCGATAACGAGTTAAAACAGGTGCCATTAATACAGGTAACAAATGGAGCCTCGTTAGACCTCTTTGACAGCCAGAAATCTTGCTTGTTTGTAGGTGACCAAATACTTATTTTTCACTCTAATTTGGAAAGAAATTCTTTAAAAATCAAACAAAGTGATTTTCTGTTTTTTTCCCCACATTCTGTCTCTCATGGTTGAGGTTTACCCATGTTGACAATTAAAGGCCCCTCTAATGTTTTCAAGTAGGAGAACTTGCACAATTGGTGGTTGACTAAATACTTATTTGCCCCAATGTAGGTATCATTTTCGACGATAAACTAAGATTCAACCTGCACATCAACCACATTACCAGAACTGCCTTCTTTCACCTCAAGAACATAGCCCGTCTTCGCCCCTCCCTCACGTTCTCTGCTGCTGAAACCCTCATGCCTTCATCACGTCTAGACTTGACTACTGTAACAGCTACATCATTATTACTAAAATTAAAAGTGACTTGTTTACTTGGATAATGTACTTTTGGCAATTTCTATCATGTCTTGATGGCTGCACTTTCATGGCACTTCAACTCGCAATTCAGTTTGACTTGAAGGTAGTTCGTTAGTGTGTCCAATTATAAATCAAAAATGTCAATTGATAAAATTAACTTAATAATCCAATCTTTGAGTCAGGGAGCATTTCTTTTGCTAATTCTGAGAAGTGATCAGCAATAGTTGCAGGCAAATTGTGTTCGGCAACAAATTGGCAGAATAAAATCTCCGCTTTTGTCACTTTTCATTCTGCAGACTTCATCTTTATGACCATTGTTATTAATCTTACTTTTAAAAAGTAATTAATCAGTTACAAATTACTTCTCCCAAAAAGTAATTGAGTCAGTAACTCAGTTACCTGAATGTAAGAGTAATTAGTTACTTGGCAAAGTAACTGGTGTTACCTTTCATGTTTTTTTTTTCAATTTCTTTAAAAAAAAAAAAACCTTTGTAACCTTTGCTATGTTTGGAAGTCATTCATTTATTATTTCATTTGGACGTGAAAATTTTAAAACTGTTTCATCATTTAAAGATAGATTCAAGTCAAGATTTTGCCGATTTAGGAGTATTTTAGATAAAAGTTACTTAGGTTCGCTAGGAAAGTTCACGACAACAGAGCCTTTCTGAGAAGTGTACTGCTCTAAAATGGCGGCTGTTTAATAAAGTCACCGACTCTGTCATTTCACATGTAGTTCTATATGCATGAGATATCTATGCGTAGATTGTAGGCTGTCGGCTACACTCAGGAAATATTGGAGCCACCTAGCCTAGCATCGCGTTTGCAACAGTATCACAACAAACACTTTGCGCTCAGTGTCTCGGACTTTTCTCACATCATTCAACCAACGTAGTAAAGCACATTGTCTCGTTGCCAAAACGGTGACAAAATCCGAACGGAGAAAAAAAACGTAATGCATGAAAAACGTACAGAGTACACATTTGAAAATCAGTGCGCACTTGTACAAATTACGCCGAAACCGTACAATTTGACAGGTATGGATTATTCTGTTGACCCATTTTGCGATTAATTTAATTTTGCGATTAACTCATTAACTGCCATTGATTGTGATGGACATCAAATCTATTTGAACCGGTTAGCTGAAAGCAATAGTCCAATCCAACGTGACTGGAGGGCTGGCAGCAATCGCCATCAATGGCAGCCAATGAGTTAATCAATGAAATCTTACACTGCCAGACTCTCCCAGTTGTTTTGACAACAATAGAAGTCTAATTCATTCAACCTAAGAAAGTCTGCAGTGATCAGGAAGAAAGACAAAATGGCGGCGCACCGTAAATCAGACTTACCGTATTTTTCAGACTATAAGTTGCACCTGAGTATAAGTCGCACCAGCCATAAAATACCCAACGAAAAGGAAAAAAACCATATATAAGTCGCACCGAAGTATAAGTCGCATTTTTGGGGGAAATGTACTTGATAAAATCCAACACATAGAACAGATATGTCATCTTGAAAGGCAATTTAAAATAAAAATACAATAGAGAACAACATGCGGAATAAGTGTACAGTATGATAATGTTACATGAACAACGAAATGCGAACGTGGCCGATTTGTTAACGTAAAATAGCTATTAAGAGTAGCTATAGCATAAAGGAGATGCTAACAAGTTTACCAAACCATCAGTGTCACTCCAAAACACCAAAATAACACGTGAAATGATATAATAATGTGTTAATAATTTCACACATAAGTCGCTCCTGAGTATAAGTCGCACCCCCATCCAAACTATGAAAAAAACTGCGATTTAAAGTCCAAAAAATATGGTATATAAAGCTTTTTCGGTTCGAAAAAAACATTTTGGTGTTAGATCTACTATACCATGGGTGAGCATACCTGTTCTCAAGGGCCGTAGTGGGTCCTGGTCTTTGTTCCAACTGATATAGCGCATACAGTTTAACCCATAAATACCTGCAACATGAAGCAATTATTAGAGAATCCCAAAATTTGAAAAATAAGGTTCTAATGAAACCTTTTCTAATTTGTAAAAACAAAAGTCAAAATGAATATGTGAAATAATCGCTCTAATATCTATAACCCTTGCTAAATCCTGTTTTTTTTCTCTCATGGAACCTGCAGATACATGTGTTGACTTGCATCCATCATGTTTTTTTCAAAAAGAAATGTCCACATTCTGAATTAGTCTCAAAATCATGAAATTTTAGGTGTATCAAATGTGATACATTTGGAAATAAAGGGTTAACTAATGAGGTTTCTGCTGAAACAAGAAGCACCTCAGTTGATCGCACTTGCAAGACCCCAGTTTGGTGTAAAGGTTTTCTCTTGATGGGTTGGAATGGAAACCCGCACTGTACTAAATCTACTAGATCAGGGGTGTCTAAACTATTCCATATAGGGCCGCAGTGGGTGCTGGATTTCATTCCAAGAAAACAAGACGACACCTTCTCACCAATCTGGTGTCTTATAAGTGTAATGAGTTGATTGCAGTCAGGTGCTTCTTGTTTCAGCGGTAACCTCATTGGTTAAACTGTCTGTGCTAGATCAGTTGGAACAAAGACCAGGACCCACAGCGGCCCTTGTGGACCGGTTTGGACACCCATGTACTAGGTCTACTAAGACAACCACAGTTATTCAGGGAATTGGTTGCCATTGACAGCGAGAGATTTCCAGTCCATTTCCAGTCTATTGCCATCAACGGCAGCAACCAGTGGCGGTTTTAGGGGTGGGGCCATAGGGGCACTGGCCCCACCTCTAATTTGAAAAGGCACTGAAGTGCCCTTGTTCCCATTATAGCACAAAGCATGGCAATCGATGAATCATTTTCTAAAGTGAGAGACTATGAAATCAAGTTGTTTCTAGAGTATGTTAAATTTTATTGCTGCTTTTCGTGTTTAAAATGGCTTTAAAAAAAAACTGATTGAAGTATTGTTCCGTGCAGTGATGGATTTGGCAATTTTGGGGCTTAAGGCGAACATATCCAGGGGCCCTCTTCATGGGTCAGGGGTTAAAAAGGTGAGAAGGGTGTGGAGGAAATATGTTCCGGTACACTAGGGCTGTCCTAAATGACAAATTTTCTCCTGATTAGTCAGCCGACTAGTTTTACGATTAGTCGACCAATCTAATTTTTTTTTTAAAACTTATTTAGCAATGACATTTTTGTTGACGCTCATTAATTCACAAAACTATTTTGGAACACTTAAATTCTTTATTAAAGTACAAATAATCATGTAAATAACAATAATTAATCACAGATAAACAATGAGGTTAAATGCTGATAGCATATACTAGTGCAAAAGAGTGGAAAGTCAACAGATGAAAAGTGAAAAAACTGACAAATATGGCAGCGACACTAGGCCCCTGTGGGTTACTTGGCCCCTTTTTCAGAAAAATCTTAGAACCGCCACTGGCAGCAACTCCTAACAGCGCATTAAAAAACTCAGTTGTGTTCAGTTTCTCGGAACTAAACTGAAATTGTTGTCTTGTCTTTAGTGGGTACTTTGTGTGGACAAATGTGGGATGGATCTTTATGCTGGGAAGAAACACCGTTGAATACATCAGTAACACAGAAGTGTCCTCACCAACATCCGGGTAAGATCTCTCATATAACTCTAAAATAAACTGAATCAATCTATTGGAAAAAAAGATTGTCCATTACGATTCTGAAGGTTTTTGATCAACGAATCAAATAACACATCTGCGTTTTTTCGTGCAAATTTACAGGATTTGTGACAAAACATTGTGACCAACGGGGAAATTGGCTCCAAATAGAGTCCTCTTGTCCAGAAGCCTACGAGGACAGAATTGAGGTGTTTGTCTATTTTTAACTGTCTGAACTACTGGAAAAAAAGCTGAAATCTTTTTTTCCTGGTCTTTTCAGGACTTTTCCAATATGTTCCAAGATGAATCAACGAATGAACCAAACGGAAACATAAGGAAGAAATTACTTGAGAACAAAGAAAAATGCCTTAAGAAAATGAAACAAGATCTGGCTCAGAACAAAACAGGTGCTGTTTTTGTAGCATTTAATCCCAATTCATTAGCATTAAATTCTGATTTATTTATATGACAGGCTTGTTCTGTAGTGCAATTTGGGACGGTTGGCTTTGCTGGGACGAAACACCAGAGAAAACCTATGCCATGCAGAATTGTCCGGATTATTTTCTCAACTTTCAACCCTCAGGTTGACATTTCATGTCTTTATACTTATCTTTTGAGCCGATATGACGTATTTTTTTTGTGTGTGTCTAAAGGAAAGGCAAGCAAATACTGCGGAGAGGGTGGTGAGTGGTTCCGGCATCCGGAGAGCGACCAATTTTGGACCAACTACACTCTGTGCGCCAGCAATGAGAAGACATCAAGGGTGATGTTTTTGCTCAATGTGTTATGAAGTTCAATGACTCATTGGTGTTTATTATAGAATTAACTAGGAAAAATAAATAATCTCAAATAATCACATCTAATCTAGCAAGATTCATGTGTTTAATTTTTTAAAAACTTTAAACCAACTCATGTAACAGATTTAATTGAATTAAATTAAAAAAAAAAAAAAAAAAATGACACCAAAAAGATGAACTCATATAACACCATTGATGGAAATCGACGTCCCATCCATTTTCACTGTCAAAATGGTTTGGATGTCGATTGCGGCCAATGACACTGAAACGTGATCTGGCAGTGAATGTTTTGTGCACAAGAAACCATCAGGTGCGCACCAGGTTGTTTCGGGTGCGTTCTGAGATAATTTAATGGTGGCGATGTGCAAATAATGCAGTAATATCTTTAAAGTTGAGTCCAATCCACTACATGGTTTCTGATGCGCACCACATACTATCTGATGTGCACCAGATTTTTTATGTTGCCCACCAAATATTTCCTAATGCGCACCACATCCTATGTAGTGCGCACCAAAAAGTTTGTGGTGCGCACTATAATGTTTAGGTTGTGCACCATATAGTTTCTAGTGCGCACTACATCCTTTCAAGTGCGCACCAGATTGTTTGTGGTACGCACTATATTGTTTATGTTGCGCACCACATCCTAGCTAGTGCGCACCAACTATCTGGAAACTATCTGGTGCCCACTACATTTTTTATGTTGCATACCAGATAGTTTCTAGTGCTCACCACATCCTATCTAGTGCGCACCAGATTGTTTGTGGTGTGCACTATATTGTTTATGTTGTGCACCAGATAGGATGTGGTGCACACTAGAAACTATCTGCCCCGCACTATTGTTTATGTTGCGCACCACATCCTAGCTAGTGCGCACCAACTATCTGGAAACTATCTGGTGCTTACTACATTGTTTATGTTGCGCACCAGATATTTTCCAATGCGCACCACATGCTATCTAGTGTGCATCAGATTGTTTGTGGTGCACACTAGATTGTTTATGTTGCGCACCATAGTTTTGAGTGCGCACCACATAATATCTGGTGTGCACCAGATTGTTTGTGGTGCACACTATATTGTTTTCGTTGTGCACCAGATAGTTTCTAGTGTGCACCACATCCTATCTGCTCCGTACTGTTGTTTACGTTGCGCACCATAGTTTCTAGTGCGCACCGCATACTATCCAGTGCGCACTAGATTGTTTGTGGTGCGCACAATATTGTTTTCGTTGTGCACCAGATAGTTTCTAGTGTGCACCATATCCTATCTGCTCCGTACTATTGTTTATGTTGCGCACCATAGTTTCTAGTGCGCACCGCGTCCTATCTAGTGTGCACCAGATTGTTTGTGGTGCACACAATATTGTTTATGTTGTGCACCAGATAGTTTCTAGTGTGCACCACATCCTATCTGCTCCGTACTATTGTTTATGTTGCGCACCATAGTATCTAGTGCGCACCGCATCCTATCTAGTGCGCACCAGATTGTTTGTGGTGCGCAAAATATTGTTTATGTTGTGCACCAGATAGTTTCTAGTGCGCACCACATCCTATCTAGTGCGCACCAGATTGTTTATGGTGCACACTATATTGTTTATGTTGTGCACCAGATCGTTTCTAGTGTGCACCACATCCTATCTGCTCTGCACTATTGTTTATGTTGCGCAGCATTGTTTTGAGTGCGCACAACATAATATCTGGTGCGCACCACATCCTATCTAGTACACACCAGATAGTTTGTAGTGCGCACCAGAAACTATCTGGTTCGCACTAGATTGTTTATGTTGCACACCAGATGGTTTCTTAAGCGCACCACATACTATCTGGTGTGCACCAGATTGTTTCTAGTGTGCACCACAAACAGCAGATAGTATGTGGTGCACACTAGATAGGATGTGGTGCATACTCTAAATATGGTGCGCAACATAAACAATAGTGCGGACCAGATAGGATGTGGTGCACACTAGAAACTATCTGGTGCGCAACATAAACAATATAGTGCGCACTATATTGTTTTTGTTGCGCACCAGATAGTTTCTAGTGTGCACCACATAATATCTGGTGCGCACCACATCCTATCTAGTGCGCACCAGATTGTTTTTGTTGCGCACCAGATAGTTTCTAGTGTGCACCACATGCCATCTTGTGCGCGTCACATAATATCTGGTTCACACCACATCCTATCTGGTGCACACTATAAACAATGTGGTGTGCAACAGATAGTTTATAGTGTGCACCACATCCTACCTGGTGCGCACAACATTGTTTACATTTATTTTTGTCGATGTCCAAATAGGGGCCCCGTAGAAACATGATTGTGGACAGTGAATGAGTTTCTAGTTGCCACCACATACTTTAGATAGTTTTGCACCCGATAGTATGTGGTGCGCCCTAGAAACTATCTCGTGCGCACCACATACTATCTGGTGCGCCACTGATAGTTTCTAGTGCACACCACATACTATCTGGTGCGCACCAGATTGTTTCTGGTGCGCACCAGATAGTTTCTCGTGCGCACCACATACTACCTGATGTGCTTCATATTGTTTAAATTTATTTTATTTCTGTCGATGTCCCTTTTAGGGTCTCCATAGAAACATGACTGTTGACGGTGAATGAGTAAAGATATATTAATCCACCTAATAATTGCACGATCAACTGATGAATTCGACAGAATAATCTGCTGACTCGTTTTTGGAAATCATCTCATTTTGCGATTTTAACACTGTCAGCCTTTTCCAGTCAAAACAGATTGGACATCAATTGTTGACATGATTTGTCAGATGATACATTCTATGCACGTAACAGACAGAAAACTACTGCAGTGCATTTTCCTTTCAAGTTTAATGAAAGAGTCATTGTAGGAAATATATTGTCTCCAGCCATCAAAGTTAGACAAAATGGATTTTAGCGATTGTTATTTTTCCCGTGTTATTCATTGCTTGACTTTGACGTCACCGTTCCCGTCAGGGACTACAACGATAAGTCTAAGTGCTCTTGCTTTTATCTGCACTTTACCGGGCAACTATTGATTCATTGAAGACTAACAAAAATAGCTCAGGAGAATTTCATCACGTTTTTGTTGTTGTTTTGAATCCAATAGAGGCAAAAACTGCTCGAGAGTGAATATAAATGCCTTCTAAAAATGAGCCAAGACCCCACCTATTATGAGTCAGGTAACAAATTACTAAAATGTCAGAACTTCTAATATTTTAACGAATAAATTAAATGTTAAAGTTGGTGTTGCAGGGCTTTACTGCAGTCGGAACTGGGATGGATGGTTGTGCTGGGACGATACGCCGGCTGGAACGTACGCCACTCAACATTGTCCGGATTTCTTTTCAGCTGCAGAATTCACAGGTGGGAGGTGTTTTTTCTTCGTTCACCATGATTTACAACTTTGAGATTTTTCCATCTTTAGACAAGGCGAGCAAGTATTGCGGCGAAGACGGTAAATGGTATCGCCTCCCAGAAAGCAACAGAACGTGGACCAACTTCACACAGTGTGCCGTCGACATTCAAGAAAAGCTGGAGGTGATTTTTGTGTGTGCTTTAATAGAATCTGAGGTTCTTCAATGTTAAATTGATCGCGAAAGTATTGTTGAAAGAAGGTTTGACGGTTAACCAGAACAGACCAGTTGCAATCGATTTAACGCCTCTGAGAATGAACTGCCCCGAATGCATGAATGAGAATATTGACAAGCATAACTGAGGTTATGAACTCTTTCACTGGCAGTCGTTTTCAAAGCAGTTGCACAAATTGCCAAACTGTTTGTTTGAGAACCGCAGAATATGGGGATGCTAGAATCACCAACTTTACAAAAAGAGACTATTTTTGAATAGGAGTCTAGTCTTTCATCAGAAACCTAAATTTGAACATCAGTGGCTTTTTTACGTAAAGTTATGTAAATTATAGGCTGAATGATCAATGCAAAATAAATCTCAATTGACTTATACAACAGAAATGCAAAAAATAAACATTTGTCCATAGACTTCATAATGGTATTGAAGGGTCAGATCGGTCATGCACTGCACCTCGCCTTCAAGTAGGGGGCCACCCACATCAAGAGGAGCTATTCACAAACACATGCAGCGATCTAACACCGGATTTCTGTTGAAAAAGTACGAAAGCTGTACCGTATACAAACAGGAAGGATTGTCTCAGGAGTGATTTGTTCGAGGATTTAAGGTAATTATTGTATTTTTAGTACCATTTTGAAAGGTTGTGAAAAAAATTAATGGGAAAAATTAGCCGTTACTGGATTAGCATACTAGTTTGCAATATTTACGTAAAATAAATGTAAACTGCACAGTTTTTTTTTTTTGCTTTTAACCAAGAATCGAGACTGTTCTACATCCATATCCATAAAGAATTCGGGGATTTAAGCATTTATTCACAAGAATTTTCAACGGAAAAGCTCTGTTTACATAAGGCAGCCGCTAGCTACATTCACCAACAGACTAGCATTGTACTTCGACATATTTACGTAAAATAAATGCTAATTGGATGGGTTTTTTTGTTGTTGTTTTTTTTTACCTTTTAACCAAGAATCGAGATTCTTTTACGTCCATATTTATAAAGAATTTGGGGATTTGAGCATTTATTCACAAGAATTTTCACCGGAAAAGCTCTGTTTACATAAGGCAGTGGCTTACTACATTTACTAACAGACTAGCATTGTACTTCGACATATTTACGTAAAATAAATGCTAACTGCAGTTTTTTTTTGCTTTTAACCAAGAATAGAGACTGTTTTACGTCCATATGTATAAAGAATTCAGGGATTTAAGCATTTATTCACAAGAATTTTCACCGGAAAAGCTAGGTTTACATAATGCGGCAGCTAGCTACATTCACTAACAGACTAGCATTGTACTTCGACATATTTACGTAAGATAAATGCTAACTGCACAGTTTTTTTGCTGTTAACTAAGAATCGAGACTGTTTTACATCCATATCTATAAAGAATTTGGGGATTTAAGCATTTATTCACAAGAATTTTCACCGGAAAAGCTCTGTTTACATAAGGCGGTCGGTAGCTACATTTACTAACAGACTAGCAATGTACTTCAACATATTTACGTAAAATAAATGCTAACTGCACGTTGTTTTTTTTTTTCTTTTAACCAAGAATAGAGACTGTTTTACGTCCATATCTAAAAAGAATTCAGGGATTTAAGCGTTTATTCACAAGAATTTTCAACAAAAAAAGCTCTTTGTCTGTGATTCCACTCGGTCAGCCAACAATGCCCCCTATTGATCGGCCCCGTGTCCCGTCAATACAGTATAAAGTCTATGATTTGTCTTAAGAACACTCAACATTGTCAGTCTAAATAAAGAAATTAAATATACAGTAACCTAAAAAAAATTCTTCGTCACAGAAGTCTAATTAACTTAAACAGTAGGAAACACATAGAGGAGGACCCATCTCTCTAAGCAGCTTCCTACTCAAGTTTTGCAGGTTAGCAAATTCACATTGTTTAATGTTATGCCAACTTTGAGGTCAGACGTTCAGTAGCAAAATTAGTGGTGTGTTCCCCACCTCGACAACATTGTTGTCTTTTTACATTACTTACAGTGGCTGCTGCTGATGGTGGTCAGAATAAACTTCAAAGGGGGCACGTTGTCGACATGTTGTATTACTGTCAGGGCTGTGAGTGCGTGTATTTGGGGGGGTGGGTTAAGTCAGCAGCCAATCAAACGTGCGTTTGAAGGGAAAAAATGGACTGGCACATTCAGCAAGGCATAAGATGTCTGTTGAGTCGCTGCCTAGGTGTGAGGTGGGGGGTGTTCACTCTGGATAGCTGCAATTAGCATCTTGAATATTCGCAAATCCAGGGCTCCCTTGGCTTTGTCAAACACGGTGGGGGCAAATAAGTATTTAGTCAACCACTAATTGTGCAAGTTCTCCCACTTGAAAATATTAGAGAGGCCTGTAATTGTTAACATGGGTAAACCTCAACCAAGAGAGACAATGTGTTTGATTTTTAAAGGATTTATTTGCAAATCATAGCGGAAAATAAGTATTTGGTCAATACCAAAAGTTCATCTCAATACTTTGTTATGTACCCTTTGATGGCAATAACGGAGGCCAAACGTTTTCTGTAACTCTTCACAAGCTTTTCACACACTGTTGCTGGTATTTTGACCGGTTCCTACATGCAGATCTCCTCTAGAGCAGTGATGTTTTGGGGTGTCGTTGGGCAACACAGACTTTCAACTCTCTCTGCAGATTTTCTATGGGGTTGAGATCTGGAAACTGGCTAGGCCACTCCAGGACCTTGAAATGCTTCTTATGAAGCCACTACTTTGTTACCCTGGCTGTGTGTTTGGGATCATTGTCATGCTGAAAGACCCAGCCACGTCTCATTTTCAATGCCCTTGCTGATGGAAGGAGATTTTCACTCAAAAAATCTCGATACATGGCCCCATTCATTCTTTCCTTTACACAGATCAGTCGTCCTGGTCCCTTTGCAGAAAAACGGCTCCAAAGCATGATGTTTCACCCCCATGCTTCACAGTGGGTATGGTGCAATTCAGTATTCTTTTTCCTCTTAACACGAGAACCTGTTTCAACCAAAAAGTTCTATTTTGGTTTCATCTGACCATAACACATTCTCCCAGTACTCTTCCGGATCATCCAAACGCTCTCTAGTGAACCGCATACGGGCCTGGACGTGTACTTTCTTCAGCAGGGGGACACGTCTGTCAGTGCAGGATTTGAGTCCCTGGCGGCGCATTGTATTACTGATAGTAGCCTGTGTTACTGTGGTCCCAGCTCTCTGTAGGTCATTCACTAGGTGCCCCCGTGTGGTTCTGGGATTTTTGCTCACCGTTCTTGTTATAATTTTGACGCCACGGGGTGAGGAGGGAGTTGAAAGTCCGTGTTGCCCAATGACAGCCCCAAAACATCATTGCTCTAAAGGAGATCTGCATGGAGGAATGGGCCAAAATACCAGCAACAGTGTGTGAAAAGCTTGTGAAGAGTTACAGAAAACATTTGGCCTCTGTTATTGCCAACAAAGGGTACATAACAAAGAATTGAGATGAACTTTTGGTATTGACCAAATACTTATTTTCCACCATGATTTGCAAATAAATTCTTTAAAAATCAAACAATGTGATTTTCTCGGTTTTTTCCCCCTTATTCTGTCTCTCATGGTTGAGGTTTACCCATGTTGACAATTACAGGCCTCTCTAGTATTCTCAAGTGGGGGAACTTGCACAATTTGTGGTTGACTAAATACTTATTTACCCCACTGTACAAGAAATGGTGCAACTAAATATTCAGAGAGATTGAGACAGCTGTTCTTTCTCAATGCTGTAATGTCAGACAGTCCTCCGCAAACAGGCAGCCCTGCCCTGCAAAAACTCAAGATGTTAATTGGAGCACTCCAACCCTGTGGTTTTGCGAGTGTGAATGGAAATGACTAATGAGGATCTCAATACTCACAAAAGATATGCTGATTAGAGTCAGATGACCCTTCTCTGTATACAAAAGTGATTGGTATTAACTGATCCACCCTTGGTAGTTCTTGTAAAAGACTGCAAAGCTGCACGAAACATTTTCCTTGCAGTCTTAGTGCAATCGCCACGACTAGAAACATACGGTAGTTCAAACTGAATAAAATGCAGCTTTTTTATCTGAACAGGGAGCAAGCGCCCAACTCTCCGGAGACACCGAGCAAGACTTCGCAGAGGAGACCACAACCGGCCCCTTGGTGAACCAGGACCAGCAGGAGCCTGGAAGGGATAAAATCCTCGACAGCCAGTATAAGTGCTTTGAGAAGATGAAGAGTGATCCTCCGTATAACAAATCAAGTAATGACCTCACCGCTCTCAGCATTGGTAGCATGTGAATCATGTTTTTTTCTCTGTTTTTGGTGCAGCAGAACTGCACTGCAGTCGCAACTGGGACGGCTGGTTGTGCTGGGGGGACACTCCGGCGGGTACATACACCTCCCAAAACTGCCCCAATTATTTTGTCGATTTTGACCCGACAGGTAAGAAGTTTACTTGCATTGTAGTTGGAGTTTTCGCAGTATGGAAAACATATTTTTGGTACTTTTACTTGATTTTTATGTACAGAAAAGGCAACTAAGTACTGTGGGGATGATGGGCAGTGGTTTCGCCATCCTGACACCAACAGAACTTGGTCCAACTATACTCTCTGCAATGAAAACACTAAAGCGAAATTGAAGGTAAACAATCCATTTTGAACTGGGTAGGCAGTTCATTTCCTGCAATTAATCTAAATGAATCGCGATTCATCTAAAAATTGATTAATGTGATTTAAACGTTTTGTAATGTCAGACCAAAGCTTGTAAAGCTGGTTTACTTGAGTCAAATCAACAGAAAGAAATGAAACTAAAAAGATGAACTCCTAGGCTGCCATTGACAGCAATAGATGTCCAATTCATTTTGAGTGGGAGACTTGGCAGCGATCGATCAAAATGGAAGGGATGTCTATCTTCGTCCATGGCAGTGAATGAGTTAAGGTACTACACATGAAATATATTGAGTAACAGTAACGTTTTGATAACCTAAAACCAACAACAATGTGACTTTTTGTGTTTTTGTATGAGTACCGTAATCAAGCTTTTCCATTGTGCCAAGCCATGAAAATGTATCCTATTCATATCTGTGTGTAAAAAAAAAATAATTACTTTTACGATTCCTGTATTTACCATTAGAGTTGTCCGATATATCAGGTAGCCAATAATAGCGGCCGATAAAAGCATTTTAAAATCAGATACGATAATATCAACAAAATGCGTGTTGCTTTCAACGTGAATGTAGCAGTGTTGTTTTTGGTAGCCCTTTAAATTTTTGTCTTAGTCTTGTCATTTGGACGAAAATACGTAGTAATCTTAGACATATTTTAGTCATTTCAAAATGTTTTGGTCTTGGTCTAGTTTTGGACGACAAAATCTCATACAAATTTTGTCTAGTTTTAGTCGACAGTTACTCAAAATGTTTTCCTCTGTGAAATTCAAAAGTTTTTGTCCAAAAAGAAAGGTTTCCAACAATTTTGAATGAACATAGACAGACAACCACATATCTTCTAGCCTACTGACCAAAAAAGCTAAGTGGCTCTGCTTTAGACTGGCCAGTGTTTTAAGAGGACGCTCGCCATTCTGATGCTAATGCTAACGCGAATGCTATGCTAATGCTCGGATTAAATTTAGCGTCTGATGGTCACTCAGTGCAGACCTTTAAAAGCCAAAGCAACATTGCATATTCTCTCTTGCCAAGCTAAGAAACAAATCTTACCTGAAGATGAAGCGCAGCCTAGCTTGAGATACATCCTAAACTCCGGTGCGGAGGGAGAGGCACAGCACATGAGTGACACGACCCAAACCGTGTCACGATGCAATCTAATGTACAAAATGAAAATCACGCATTGTGATACGACAGATGTCGCATTTTCGTTTCGTGGTCGTCTCGTCACACGAAAACTGTTATGTACTAGTCTCACCAGACATGTTTTTAGCGTGTCATCATCATGAAAAAAATTGTTCATCGACGAAATATTTTCTTTATCGTCATTGTTGACGGAAACAACACTTCTGCCTTTATACAAGGCATGGTCATTGTTTAGCACAGCAGTTATGCTTATTGACCATTAGATGTCTCCAAACTAAGATGGTTGGGATTTGTTATGTGAGCATTATCGTTATTAAAGCATCCATTGGGGCATCACCATACAATTAGCCATAATATGTTAAGTCTATGACCGCATATATCAGAATCGGTTTGATATCGGTATTTTTGGAGTTAGACAATATAGGGATATCGGTTAAAAAAGTCATTAACGGACAACTCTATCTAAAATATTACTTTTTACTGAAATTTCATTCTATAGTTTTTCTTACTCATGCACTCCTGCTGACGACTATAGAAGTCAAATATCCATCATAGACTCCAACATCAGTTGACAAAGTGAGTGTCTCAAGAGTGATTTGGTCGAGGATTCAAGGTAATTATTATATTAAATAGCACCATGCATGCACTTTGAAATGTGGAAAAAAAAAAAAAAATCAATGGCTAAAATTTAGTGTAACTTTGTCTTGAAATATTTACGTAAAATGAATGATAACTGCCCGTTTTTTGCTTTCAACCAAGAATCTAGGCTGTTTTACGTCCAAATCCATAGAAAGTCCACGATTTAAGCATTTATTTACAAGAATTTTCAACTTAAAAAGCTCTTTGTTTCGTGACAGCCGCCATGTTGGATTAGACAATACTGTAACTTTTTCTTGAAATATTTATGTAAAATGAACGATAACTGCCCGTTTTTTGCTTTTAACCAAGAAAATAGACGGTTTTACGTTCATATCTGTAGAAAGTCCGCGATTTAAGCATTTATTTACAAGAATTTTCAACTTAAAAGCTCTTTGGTTCGTGAGGGCCGCAAAGTTGGATTTTGTATCTCTACACATTAGCGGAATTCAACCTAATCAAGTTGTGATTGTATATCGAAAAACGCCAAATTTTGCTTTTGGTGAGTAAAATTAAGATGATTCAGCATGCTTTCCTCAAGTATTAAGTTTCTGCTGTGAAAGTTGAGTGATTTATTAGCTGTTGAAAATTTGCACTAAATTAAAAAAAAAATTAACTTGCTATTTTGGGCAAAAACTTGTATGATATGTTAAATATTGCTATTAATCCTGAAAATATAGGCTATAATCTCTGCTTTAGGTGATTTTTGTGCATTCAGCACAACATTTGAGAATTTTGTAGCCATTTTAAGTTTTGTTTGTTGCCCCGAGACCCATCAACGGATAGTGAAGTCTATGTATCCATGTTAACTGATCAAATAAAACTGGAAAAAAAAAAAAAGAAAAGAAACACATTTTGTCTTGTACTGTCTGTGTTACTTAAAACATTGTTTATAATTTCCTTATTTTCATATATTTTGTTGTCTTTTGTCTTATATTCAATGCTGTTGTTGCATGTAATTTGACTTCCAATAAAGAGTTATCCCCAAAATAAAGCATCTTTGTGTCTTTTCGTGAGTGTCACCTCCATTTTCAGTTCAACTCATAAAATTGGCTTGTTTGAAAAATGACTGCTGCAAAAAATAGTGTGATTTTATTTCCGTGCTGTAACATAAAATTTATTTGTTTGCAGTCAGCGTACATCCTGTTTTACATGGCTATCGTGGGTCACGCCTTATCTATCGCCTCCCTGCTCATCTCCTTGGCCATCTTCTTCTACTTCAGGTAGAGTAATAACCCCGAATTCTCTCCCATCGAGATACACTTTGTCATCACGCCGAGATGATAAACGCAGCCAGTCTTTTATATCCACCTGTACATAATGTGGAGGTGTTCGAGGTTAGCGATAGTTAATTTTAGCTGCACTCTGTTCATGCTACTTTAATGGTGGTACTTAGTTTTATTTAGCTACTTGATTTAAAAAGCTCCTGGGGTTCCGTTTTGTAATAGCTCACCATCCACTCTGCTGTTATTGAAGGCTGCACTTTGAAAAGCACGTTGAATCACATAGAACCCTCAAGTCTTAGCATATGCAGATCACAAATCATAAAAAAATCTGCTTGGGGGAAATTAATCAAGTGGACAAGTTGGATTTAGGCTCAATTTCGGTTTCTTCAAACTTCAGAACTATTTTACGCAAGTACCGAGGGCCTGGTGTTATGTTATAGGATACAGATGTGAGGATTAAACGGGACGGTTGAAGATATGGAAACACTTCGAGACATACGCTTCTTAAAAGTCAACGTCAATTCCTGTATTTTTTATCTGATAGGAGTCTGAGCTGCCAGAGGATAACCCTGCACAAGAACCTTTTCTGTTCCTACGTGCTCAACTCGGCCCTGACTATCATTTACTTGGTGACTGTTGTCAACAATCCCAAATTGGTGGGCAGGAACCCAGTGAGTTTCACCATGTTTTGAATATTTGCATACAGTACAAATGTTAGTGTGGTTGCATTTCTTATTCCAGTTTATGTACTGGGGAATGTAACGTTCATGCTTGGGTGCAATTTACAGATGCTATGTCTTTTGATACAACTTGATTATGTTCAGGGTAAGCAACACATTGTCTGCCAGTGACAGTGAAGTCAAGTTTTAAGATTTTTGGTATTATTGTACTTAGACATGTGCCGATTACCGATTTCAAGGAAAACGTCAAGGTTTCAAAACCGCAAACATTTTCTGTCATACCGTCCCTGGGGAATTAGCTACCATAATTTTTGGACTATAAGGCGCACCGGACTATAAGCCGCCACCCACCAAATTTGACACGAAAACAGTATTTATTCAAAGATACTGTAAACCACACTGGCCTATAAGCCACAGCCGTCCTCACTGTATTATGGGAATTTACTAGGGATGTTAGGATTGCATATTTTCACGTCCGAGTCTGAGTCGCCTGATTTTGAGAATCTGCCGATACAGAGTCCCGATCTGAGAAAGCCTCACAGCACACTACCGCTAGTGTTGAACAAACTCAACAAGCTCATAAATTTGGCGCCTTTCTTTTCTGACTTCTCTTTACTTGCAAATACAGCAAATAAAGGTTTCCTTCCTGAATCTGACTCAGGAAGGTTTTCCTGAGTCAGACTTCTTTCTCTTTACTTGCAAATTCAGCCATTAGCTGAGGAGGGGGTTGGGCGAAACTAAGGAAGGGCCAAACCTGCCTGACTGGTTTGGCCCTTCCTGAGTCAGGCTACTTTCTCTTTACTTGCAAAGGTTTCGCCCAACCCCCTCCTCAGCTAATGGCTGAATTTGCAAGTAAAGAGAAAGTAGCCTGACTCAGGAAGGCCTGACTTGCAAATTCAGCCATTAGCTGAGGAGGGGGTTGGGTGAAACCTTCCTGAGTCAGGCTACTTTCAGACACTGTTACTTCTTACTTGACACTAAACTGCCAAATTTCTAAGGGTATTTTAATAATAGTATTTTAATAATTCAAATTTATTCGGATGTATTTGTTTGAATACCCTCTACATGTTAAAAAAACATTTTTGAGAAGATCAATTAACAATTTGCTGTGGATATACATTGATATACATAGATATTTAGAAATACTAAAACTAAGCACACCAAGCAACAGTGATATTAAGAAAAGCACCTCACATGAAATTGCTGGAAAAAAAATATGCAAGATTAGTAAATGCCACTCTTGGTTCAGAAACAAACTATCATTCAGGTTTCATACAATGGTGTAAATATTACATTTAATTTGAAACCAAATTAAATTAAACTGAACTAGTGTTCTACATCTACTGTATGTGCATGTGTTGTGGACCCTTCTGTTAGTTACAAGTGTTTGCTTTGTTTGCTTTGCTTAAATTAAATCAAACAAGCCTGATACATCCAAATAATATTCTAACAGCTGATGACCAGTATTATCTACTCTTAATGTGTTTTCTTCAGTCAGAAAAGGAAGAGTTAAAAAAGATTAATCACAATAAAAAGTGCACTAATTAGGGGTGTAATAAATAAAAAAAAGGACTCCACTAATTGTAATGTCAGTTCATTGTTCATTGTGTTTCTTCATTTGTAATGGTTTTTTTTTTCAGTTTTGCTAAACGCACAAGTGCACTTTTTATCGTCGCTTTTGGTTACATAACAACTGGCCGAACGGATTTATGACGTACGTGAGTGTGAAGGGGTGTCCCAATTCGTAGGGCTGACGTTTCAATTATTCAGTTATTATTGCTCCGCTTGAAGGGCCAAGGGGTAGGGGGAGAAAAATAGAAATGGGATGCGGCCGGCGGTGCATCAGTAATGGTCCCATTTACAAAACAAAGGCTAGGCTAGGCTTGGGGGTGATCCTTGGTAAGATTAGGGACCACCAAAACCCCTGGTACTTCTAGTGTTAACAAGCAGCTGCTCGGTGACCAAGAAAAGCAGCAGGAGCTAGAGGTAGAAACAGTGCGAGCATGATGCGGAGAAACCAATACAGTGCTGGCCAAAAGTATTGGCACAAAGAAAGTGTTACCTATTAACCCAAATAAATCAATAAGCCACAGTGGACTATAGGATACAAAATGAGGGAAATTATGGTATTTTTTATGTCCCAAAAATGCATGGAGAAATCCCTCACTTCCAGCTGTAAGGCTCAACCCTCCCCCACCGGTTGTTGCTCGGTGTCAGTGAGTCAGCTGTGCTGCGTGACGGCAGGAGGAGGTGAAGCTCCTGAACTTTTTCCCCCATTGAAGAAAACAAAATCGCTGGTATGGGAATACTTCGGCTACAGAAAAGGGGCTTAGAGGAGGAGGGCACACTGACATATAAAGAAGAAGAAAAAAACGTTTAAATGATCTAACTAAGATGGCGCTGGTGTACGTTGACGTGGCTTGCCGTCTCCCACTGTTTGTGTTTTTGTTGTTTTTGTCTTTTTTAATCTCGACCGTCAGTTCGGTTATTTATGATCGCCAAACGCTGTTAGATCTTCGCCCTGCTGCCAAGGATTTGGTGAAGGGCGACCACGAATGTTTTAAGACGTATCGGCCATTCCAACAGCCGGACTCGCTACCTGTCCACCTTTGCTGTACTTCCGCTCCCCTCCCTTGGTCTACACGCCGACGCCGCCGACGGGGAAAACGTGGCGGTCAGCTGGCGAGATTCAAGCTCTTTTTTGCTCGAACATTCGTGGCACGCCGGAGGAGAAGCGGAGCAGTGCCTGGCCTCTTTCTGCACCCGCGATCACTGGATTTGGTGGACGCCTGCCTGGTGTACGTCGCCGGCTCGGCCGGAGTGGCTCGCCCTGGCACCTGTTCCCCACGCCCCCGCTGGCGAGGTGCAAATCCCCACCATCTGCGGGCCCTGCCTCGTGCGCCCCGAGCAAGCCCCCCAACGGCCAGGTTCGCCCTTGTCAACGCGAGATCACTGAGCAACAAAACTTTCATTTCAAAGGATTTCTTTACATCGAACTCCCTGGATTTTTTATGTGTGACGGAGACATGGCTGAGCACCGGTGAGTACTCTTCTCTCGCCGAGCTGTTACCACCGGAATGCTGCTATTTTAACTCGCCGCGAGCTGAGGGTCGAAAAGGAGGTGGAGTAGCAGTTGTTTTTAAAGATTCTTTTAAAAGCCGGCCGATCAGCCTGCAAGCACCCTGCGTGACTTTTGAGCACTGCCTGTTCGAAATTGGTCGCTGGCACGCTGTACTGTGCGCTGTCATTTACCGACCACCCAAGTACAACAAGGATTTTTTAAGTGACTTTGCTGAATTCTTGGCTGAAATTTTACCAAAATATGATCATGTCCTCATTCTTGGGGATTTTAACATTCATGTCTGTTGCCCCGATGAGCCAATCTCCGGCAGCTTCTTAAATGTTATTGACTCTTTTAATCTTGTCCAATCGGTGGTCGGACCTACCCATCAACTCGGCCACACGCTTGATTTGGTGCTATCGCATGGGTTGTGTGTGTCCAATCTGAACATTCATGATGCAGTATTTTCAGACCACATGCCCATTTTATTTGACGTTCCTATTCGGCGGGAAGCTAAACTTTGCGCACCCCCAAAACGCTGTCGCACATTTCACTCCTCCTCTCCAGCTCTTTTCTCATCGACTTTTTTGGATATAAGCAACGATCTCCCTCATTCACCCGAGAGTTTAAATACTGACGAACTGGTTGCTTCTTTTAATACTGTTTGCTTACGAACATTGGACACGATCGCTCCCCTAAAAAATCGGCACGTCAAACCAGCACCGGAGCCCTGGCTTAATGACGTCACTCGCACCGCCAGACGAGAGTGCAGGAGAGCGGAGCGCTCTTGGAAAAAGGACAAGCTGCACGTTTCCTGGGAGATCCTAAAAGACTGCTTGGTGAAATATCAGAAGACTGTGAAAGCTGAGAAGCACAAGTACCTATCGGAAATTATTGCTAGTAGTAATAATCCCCGTGCTCTCTTCAAAACTATCAATTCTGTCCTCGATGCTCCAATTTCCCTAGATCCTGATGCATCAAATGAAAAATGTGACCGCTTTCTTCAATTCTTTATTGACAGAGTTGCTACAACTAGAGCCTCTATTTCACCATTTTGCAATGATCCCTCCGTTCCCATGCGCTGTTCATCTGTTTTCGCCCAGTTTGAGCAAGTTTCTTCTTCTTTGGTCGAAAACATTGTTAGTAATATAAAGCCCTCCGGTTCCCCCTCTGATGTAATTCCCCCTCGCTTATTTAAAGAGGTTTTTGACATCATTGCTCCACACGTCTTAAAAATTATTAACTGTAGTCTCCTTACTGGCACATTGCCATGTGACTTTAAGCATGCAGTAGTAGAACCTTTATTGAAGAAAAGAGGCCTAGACTCCACCCTCTGTTCAAATTTTAGGCCCATTTCTCATCTTCCATACATCTCTAAAATACTAGAAAAGGTTATCTATAGTCAGCTGCTACCATTCCTTGAAGAAAACCAGATTTCGGAACCATTCCAGTCTGGTTTTAAATCCCTCCACAGCACTGAGTCGGCACTTTTAAGAGTATCAAATGATATACTTCTGGCAACAGACTCTGGCAAGTTTGTTGTTTTAGTTCTTTTAGATTTATCTGCAGCATTTGATACCGTAGACCATCAGATTTTAATTTCTCGTCTTGAACACAGTGTGGGTATTCAAGGTGTCACTCTTGAATGGTTTAAGTCTTACCTAAATGAACAGAGTTTTTGTGTGAAAATGGGCAATTTCATGTCCAAAAAGGCATCGCTTCCACATGGGGTTCCCCAGGGATCTGTTCTCGGCCCTCTTTTATTTTCACTTTATTTATTGCCTCTTGGTTCTGTTTTTAGAAAACATGGTGTTTCATTTCATTTGTATGCTGATGACTGTCAGATCTATTTTCCATTGGCGCAGAATGGCACTTTCTGTCAACTTATTGAATGCCTCAACGATATAAAGTCGTGGCTCTCATGTAATTTTTTAAGTTTGAATGACAGTAAGTCTGAAGTCATGGTGTTCAAACCGAGTAGCCAGGCCTCCCTGAATGTTGACCTCGGTTTATTGTCTCCGTTTCTTAAGAATTATGTCAAAAATCTAGGGGTCCAATTTGATGCTGATTTTAAATTTGAGAAGCAGATTTCTTGTGTTGTTCGGGACTGTTTTTATCAGCTTCGCCAGATTGCTAAGGTGAAATCTATTGTTTCACGCTCTGATATTGAAAAATTGATTCATGCTTTTGTCACAACTCGGCTGGATTACGGTAATTCTTTGTATGCAGGTGTCGGTCGGGCGGCACTGGCCCGTCTGCAACTTGTACAAAACTCTGCTGCTCGACTCCTAACTAGAACCCGCAGGCGTGAACATATCACCCCAATTTTAGCATCTCTTCACTGGCTCCCGGTACATTACCGAATACATTTTAAGATATTATTATTTGTTTTTAAATGTTTGAATAATCTTGCGCCGCCATATTTGTCAGAACTGCTTCAGCCTTACAGTCCAACCAGAACCCTCAGATCAGCTGACCACCTGCTTCTAGTAGTCCCAAGATCAAGGCTGAAGCTTAGGGGTGACCGTGCATTTGCGGTGATGGCGCCCAGGCTGTGGAACCAATTACCACTTACTATTAGACAGGCCCCCTCACTTACGGATTTTAAATCACGTCTTAAAACATTTTATTTTTCTTCAGCTTTTAATGTGCAATGACAGTTTATGACCTCGTCTTTTATTTATTTTATTTTATGTGTTTGTTTTATCTTTCAAAGTTGACTTATTTTGCTGTGTTTTGCTATGTAAAGCACTTTGGTCTCCTTGGCGGATTTTTAAATGTGCTATACAAATAAAGTTGATTGATTGATTGATAAAACATGTTTGCGGAGGGTGGCTGCCGAGGAGACAATACCTCCAATATGATTTCGCTTTTATGCAAAATTAAAGGTTAGTAAACACTGTCATGAACGTTTCCCACCAGCTACGGGAGTTATCTCCAGCGTGTTTAGTGTGTCTAGCGGTGGTAAAGTGTGGTGTTTTTTTTTCTCTGGCAATTGTCTGTGTTGAGAAAGAGTGTGTATAATTGTATAATGTAAACAAGATGCGAGTCATACACATGTGTTATTTACGGAAAATAATTCAATTATTTTTGTTCTGATGGTAATAATGTTGACCTGTGGCTGTGGGTTTAGGCTCACCTAAAGGACTGCATTTATTTAATTTTTGTTTTGAATATTTGTTATTTTTTAAAATGTATCCTAAACTAACATTATACTTATGTTCCAATTTGCTAATATGTTTTGATAAAACAAAAATGTGTTTTTTTTTTTTTTTTTTTTAAACCCAGATATCTCAAAGTAACACATTTTAGAGCTGTAATTGCAATACCGTGATACCATGAAACCGTGATATTTGGGCTTAAGGTTATCATACAGTCACGATATCATACCCGCACATCGTATTATTCAAATACTGGTGGGGGAAAAAAACAAATTTACAGTATTATGTAAGACTTGATAAAATTCACTATGTATTTCACCTCCGTGAAGTTGGTCCCCCATCAGACGCAAATTTAGAGAAAAATTATGTCATTCGTTTGTGCTAGGTTTGTGCTGAATTTTTTTTCCCATTTGTGCTGGGATCGTTTTTGCGATATTAACAATTCAATAAAAGGTCAATCTGAGGTCAACCAGTTTGCTTGAGATATTAATTACGATTGATGACGTGACTCGCACCCCTCCATTTACAGCAAAATGGACCCGAAGCATGTTTGTGCTAGTTGTTGGGACACCCCTCTGTTTTGGGGAGAGTTGGAACGCACCATCAGCCGTGACGGAGGAACTGCGATTGACGTCATCATTCGAAATTAATGTCTCAATATCAATAAAGCGATAGCAGCACAAATGATTTTTTTTTACAGGAGAAAAAAAAGGCATGAAAGAGCCAAGGCCATACTGTAGATGTAGTCGGTTATTTCAAAAGCTAAATGAGGTTTGCTTTTAAAATTCTGTCAGAAACTGTAAAAATGCCATTTCTCCGTCCTGAATCTTGTGTATAAGTGCATATATTAGGGCTGTAATTAGAGTTTAGAATAATGACTTTTTAACAGATGTCCCGATATTGTCCAATTCCAAAAACCTGATACCGATATCAGATACCGATATATGCGGTGGTGGACTTAACATATTATGGCAAATTATATTGTGATGACCCACTGTATGCTTTAATCATATACTTAGGACTGCAGCTAACGAATATTTTAGGAGTCGAATAATCAATTAACTAGCTAGTTTGAATAATCGAGTAATTGAATAAGGAACATAAAAAATTAAAACACCTGAGCTGAGCCTTAACCGGTATTAAAAAAATACTGACAAAAGAACAATGGGCTGACTTACATAGCAAAATTCCACTAGCTTAAATGCTATAAAATGCTAACTTTTAAAAATAAATAATTACATTGCTATTAACAAATGACCTAAACACACATTCCCACAAAAAACAGCTAAATATACCTATGAACAACATTACAAATGCAATAAAAAACAAAACAAAAAACGAGCTCAACAAAAACTTAGCTTATGTTGGTCTTAACAGGGAGCAGCTGGATTCAGCCATGTGAAATGAGTTATGTCATATCCACTGTTGTCACTAGAGGGCAGTGTATCCACCCAAATCAATAAAACTAGATGCAAACAATTTAAAAACAAACCATTACAACGCCACTTTAATTAAACGAATACTCGAAGCGGCAAAATATAATTCAAATCTTTTTTCTAATCGAATTACTCGAGCTAATCGATTAATCATTGCAGCGCTAATCATAATAATGCCGACATAACAAATCCCAAGCCTCTTAATTTGGAGACATTATACAGTCAATAAACATAACTGCAGTGCTAATCTATGACCAGCCCTTGTACAAAGGTAGAAGGTTTCTACATTCACTTTGAAGGCAATAT
Organism: Corythoichthys intestinalis; assembly: GCF_030265065.1. Lineage (NCBI taxonomy): Eukaryota > Metazoa > Chordata > Actinopteri > Syngnathiformes > Syngnathidae > Corythoichthys > Corythoichthys intestinalis. The sequence continues at coordinate 10,962,296 of NC_080416.1, read as the reverse complement.
GCATATTGGCTCAAAACCGATAATGAAAAACCGATGTTGATATTATCCTATATAATTTTTAAAATGCTTTTATCTGCCGATATTGTAGGCTACCCGATAATATCGGACAACTTTACATGATAAAGTTACAATACGATAAATTTCATATTTTAAAAGATGAATTTCACGTTTAAACGTGATAAATGACAACTTTCAAAGAGCTAAATTTGCTAAATTTACACAATAAATTTCACATTTCAATGCAGTAAAATTCATGTATTAATTTAATAAATAAAAAAAGAATTCACCTTCATTGTGTGATATTTCCACTAAGTGCCATTGAACTGCATCTTTTTCTGTTTCAGAAAATCCCCGAATACTTTTTACGACTTATTCAAATCTCCGAGGTCTTCTTAGAACTTGACAATAAATCTGTCTTGGAAAAATGCTCCACAAGCAGGACAGAACATAAATAAAGCTTTTAGAAACTAATCCCGCTTGGAAAGAGTCAGAGACGTTAGTCAGCGCTCGGAATTTTCTATCTCTTTTTCTTCCCAAGTCAAATTGAAATTTAAAAAATAAAGGACGTGCAATAAATCCAACATGAAAAGTAGACTCAAGATTTTCCTGTTTTCTTTGTTTGTGATTTTGAGATAGCGGTTTGTCGCATCAAGGTTCCAAGCAGTCGGGAAAGAAAAAACGTTGATGCAGATGATGATCTTGGGCTGGAGACAAATCTCACTCATCTGCAATTCAAAAAAGGTTGAGAAGGGAGCATCTGCATTCTGTTTGGAGTCCTCGGAAATGTGATTAAGCGGGGAGGACGTTTTTGTGTAAAAGGTTGCAACAGGCTGAGTAATTGTTGTCTGTTTTGGGCAAAAAAAAAAAAAAAAAACCCTGGGAGGGAGACACAATTAGTCGTATTGTCAGGAATGCAGAATTTTCTTTTTTGCAATTTAGTTGTAGGATATTTTACGTACTACCAAATCTAAAAAGATAAATAAGGACAAAAAATATATATATAAAACAACCAACAACTTTGATTTTAACTGCTGCCTAACAGTTCGCTTCTGTTGTACTCATGAGAAAAAGCCAACATTAGTATGGATTTGCAATATTAATACAATTAACCCCTTTAGACCTGAGCATTCTGCTGAGGGACATGATGCATTCACGTCTCTATATCACCACCACAAAAGCTTCGGGAGCAAAGAGCAAAATAGTATCAGGGTGAAAAATTTGACAGCACACCGGCTGTGAACACGTGTGTGAGTGGGAGTGGTGGTGGTGGTTGGGGGGGGGGTCAAGTCATCAGCCAATCAAACTTGTGTTTGAGGGGGAAAAAATGGAGTAGCACATTCAGCAAGTAAAAAGAGGTCAATGTAAGTCTGAACATATTGAAAGTACTGTAATTCACTTAATAATGGTAGGGTTAATTCTATCCTTAAATTACCAATAGAATTGAAGTCATTATATAATGCAAAAAAGGTTGCGTAAAAGTTGGTGGGGACAGTTTGAGCATCCTGAAAAGTTGGTAGTGTTATGTCCCTACCGTCCCTATGCAAACCTACAAAACAACTAGCTGAACAGCTAGCTTCTACAGTCCCTGACAATAGTCTTGTCGCATATCCATTTTGTAGAAACAATTGCTAAGAACTAGGGCTGTCAAAATTATCGCGTTAACGCGTGGTAATTAATTTTTTAAATTAATCACGTTAAAATATTTGACGCAATTAACGCACATGTCCCGCTCAGACAGTATTCTGCCTTTTGGTAAGTTTTACAGCAAGGCTTTTTGTGCTGTCTAACAGCGAACTCTTGTGGTCGCTTTGCGACATGGTTTATTGTTTTCTTGCCAGTTCAATATGGCTGCACTATGTCTCGGGCTGACGCCTACGTTGTAATGTTGCACTTATATGATCATTGGACAAGATTTGTCCGTAAGTATGGTTGTTGTAAAGAATGTACATATTATGTTAGTAAGCGAAATGTTATATTTTTTGTATTAGCACTTTTTGTTTATGTTTAGTGAACCTGTATAGCGTGCTAAGCTAATGTTGTTGCTAAGGCAATGCTTGTGTACTTTTTTTTGTAGTTTTACGACAGTCTAAAGAGGACAATGGTTTGAGGCCATTTTATTAATAAATCAGATGAAAAAGGAAGAAGTCTGATTATTAAGGCTGTCTAGCTTTGGAAAAAGTAGACGCTTCGGAGTGTGGACAGCATAGACAGATTTAAATGACAGTCGAGTGAAATGCCCACCACAGTCCTTATGTACCGTATGTTGAATGTATATATCCATCTTGTATCTTATCTTTCCATTCCAACAATTTATTTTACAGAATATATATATAATTTACAGAAAAATATGGCATATTTTATAGATGGTTTGAATTGCGATTAATTACGATTAATTAATTTTAAAGCTGTAATTAACTCGATTAAAAATTTTAATCGTTTGGCAGCCCTACTAATAACCTGACTTTTAATTATTCAGTTGGGGTATGTTCACACTACAGGTCTTAATGCACGAATCCGATTTTTTCGTGTTTTTCTGACTTCAGTGAGGCATTAACTTGACGGTCTGAACGTGACAAGTCGCATACAACTGGACCATTTCAAATACGATCTGGGCCACATTTTTCCAGACTGTCGCGGCGGTCTGTACTGTCCAGTCTCTCAAATCGGAATTCATGCAGAAATTACGTCATCAAAAAGCGAGAGAGACGCCACGGTAGCGGTGCAGCTGTGCGTTATTAGCGCCGAGCTTGCCTTGAACACAGCTTTTTAGGAATGGTCGGACTTGACAACAGTCATAAAAAAAGATAAAAATGGGTTGAGGATAAGCCTGAGAATGATCGGTTTTCTCTCTGCTCCATATAAGCAATATTTCAACATTGCTTACACGGCCGAGAGTCGGGGCAAACTGCGGGTATGTGTGTGTGACATGCACGGACAGTGCGTGCATGCTATCGATCCATATACTTTGAATATAAGCCTAAACTGGGATTATTTATGTCTGTTATTTGTGTCCTCTTTTATAAAGTAAAATATGATATCCCTGGAATGACGGATGACGGCCAGCATGTGTGGTCATTTGTTTTGGTGCTTCTGCGCATGCGGGTCGTCTTGCTCAGCGCTTGTCGGACTGTGAATTAGTGCGCATGCGTATTACTTGAATGGTCTTAATGGACAAAGGCAGTCTGAACGGGCACGGCAAAAAAACACATATGACAAAAAAATCAGATTCGTGCATTAAGACCTGTAGTATGAACGTAGCCTTGGTTTCTGAAATGGCTCGTATGAAAGCTAAGACCCTCCCAAATGATGTTGAATGTACAAAAATATTTGTTTAGCTGAAAAAAAAAATCATTTAATGAAGACATAAAGGTCCAATTTTGGCAAGACAAAAGTTTTGTCACTGTCAGGAAATAAAACACAACCAGTATTCAATTTCAAGGACAGTTGCAAGGAGAAAAAGCTCATTCAAATCAGGAATTACTCGAGTTCCATTTTTAACGCGGCACGGGGATCATCTCCAACTCTCCTCTGCTCAAAAAGTGAGTACATGGCATGCAGTGATTGGTTAGTTCAAGAATAGTAATAGTTTAGGAAGTGCCTTATTTGGTGTTGTTTAAACGATACCTAGGAAAACCGAGAATGAAACTGAAGTATCAACTCTGGTGTTTTTCCACAGCTCATGACCTTGAGAATACGACTGTGGCGGGCACCAATAGGGAGGGAAAACTTGATACCACACTTGACTAAACCTTGTTGTATTATGTTCAAAGAAATACAACACATGAACCTGGATAAGTAGCCTAACTAATGAATATAGTATCACACCAGTAATGTGTTTTATAAGCATGAATAAGATACATTCCTTCACAGTCACCTACAGAAAGTAGTGTGAAAAATTGAACAAAAAATGTACTACAAATACAAAAATACGTTACATAACATAAGCGAATTAAGTAGCGGTGCTGTGAAATCGAAATGTAATATTTTGTATGACTTCCATTGGCTTCAGCAAGGATTTATACAATTTATTGATGACATGAACAGGAACATCAAAGAAAGCAGTCTTGCATGCCTCCCAGAGTTCATCAACATTCTTGGGTTTCATCTTCCATGCTTCCTCTTTCATCCTACCCCAGACATGCTCAATGATGTTCATGTCTGGTGACTGGGCTGGCCAGTTCTGGAGGATCTTGATTGAAGTATGGAATGGAGCACCATCCTGCTGCAGAATTTGTCCCTTTCTATGGTTAGGAATGTAAGAGGCAGCTAAAATTTGTTGATATTTCGGACTATTTATTTTGCCTTCCACCCTGCAGATCTCTCGCACACCCCTCATACTGGATGTAACCCCAGACAATGATTTTGCCACCACCAAACTTCACTGTTTTGTGGCAAATGGTGGATTTTTCAGATTAATTTTCCATTGAATTACACCACAGTTGCCGCAAATATTGCAGGAGACCTACTGGAGCCCGCATGGATCCGATCAGAAAAAAGTAAAGTTTGGTGGTGGCAAAATCATGGTCTGGGGTTACATCCAGTATGGGGGTGTGCGAGAGATCTGCAGGGTGGAAGGCAACATAAATAGTCTGAAATATCAACAAATCGTAGCTGCCTCTTACATTCCTAACCATAAAAACGGGACAAATTCTGCAGCAGGATGGTGCTCCATTGCATACTTCAATCTTTACCTCAAAGATCCTCAAGGCAAAGAAGATCAAGATCCTCCAGGACTGGCCAGCCCAGTCACCAGACATGAACATCATTGAGCATGTCTGGGGTAGGATGAAAGAGGAAGCACGGAAGACAAAACCCAAGAATGTTGATGAACTCTGGGAGGCATGCAAGACTGCTTTCTTTGATGTTCCTGACGACTCCATCAATAAATTGTATGAATCCTTGCCGAAGCCCGTGAAAGTCATACAAAATATTAAATTTTGATCTCACAGCACCACTACTTAATTCGCTTATGTTATGTAACATATTTTTGTATTTGAAGTACATTTGTTCAATTTTCACACTACTTTCTGTAGGTGACAAAACTTTTGTCTTGCCAAAATTGGACCTTTATGTCTTCATTAAATAATACATCTTTTTTCAGTCAAACAAACATATTTTTGTACATTCAACATCATTTGGGAGGGTCTTAGCTTTCATATGAGCCATTTCTGAAACCATTTGAATAATTAAAAGTCAGGTTATTAGTAGGGCTGTCAAACGACTAAAATTTTTAATCGAGTAAATCACAGCTAAAAATTAAATAATCGTAATTAATCGCCATTCAAACCATCTCTAAAATATGCCATATTTTTCTGTAAATTATTGTTGGAATGGAAAGACAAGACAAGACGGATATATACATTCAACATACTGTATATAAGTACTGTATTTGTTTATTATAACAATAAATCCACAAGATGGCATTAACATTATTAAACATTCTTTTTGTGAAAGGGATCCACGGATAGAAAGACTTGTAATTCTTAAAGGATAAATGTGAGTTTGTATATTGTTACTAAATATTGGCATCTAGTGTATTTGTTGAGCTTTCAGTAAATGATACTGTAGCGACTTAACTGTTCTGCCCAAATGCATGATGGGAAGTGGTGCAACCATGACTGTGTGTGGTGGCTGCAAATGCTATATCTTCTCTGCGTTGGGTACACTACAGGGTGTTGAGAAAAAGATCAACTCAAGTCATTCTTCCCCACATCGCTTTCCAAGCTTTTGGCAATTAAAAGCACGGCCCAATGAATGCTTGTATCTACTCCACTCACTTGACACTGCCTCTTATTTCTGTATATAAGTAAAACGGCGCCATTGTAGGCTGTTTGCTGCAATGCGTGAATGAGTTGTACCGCGAATGCGTTAATTGCGATAAATATTTTCACGTGATTAATCAAAAAAAAATTCATTACCGCCAGTTAACGCGATAAATTTGACAGCCCTACATTTAACAAAACAAATTGCATTCATTTGGGATGAAATGCATAACTGATCCTAAAACAATCTAATAATGATGTACTGGCAAGCAGGGTGGCAAGTGGGGTGGCCAACCAATTTATAGGGGTGGCCGTGGCCACCCCTGGGCACCCCCTGGTGGCGCCACTGTGTTTGCGGCAATGCGTGATTAATTTGAAAAATTAATTACCGCCCGTTAACGCGATAAATTTGAAAGCCCTAGTTATTAGCAATTGTTTCTACAAAATGGAAAAGCGACAAGACTTTTTTTAAGTGACTGTATTCCTGATAAAAAGCTAACGTCAGTGCAGATTTGCAGCCCTGTTAGCTACAACCTTGTTACCGTTAATAGGCTAATGATGTAAATATTGAAAAATTGTGTAAGAAACTTTAGACCAGTGGTGGCTTTTCTAGGTTGCAACTTGTTACTGATGGATAAGTAGCAGAAAACTAGAGAAATGCCGATTTTTTTCCCCACAAATCTTAAAGTCAAAATGTACTCCAATTCTGTTTGCAGGTAGGGTGCAAAGTACTTCACTTCTTCCACATGTACATGTTTGGGTGCACTTACTTCTGGATGCTATGTGAAGGAATATACTTGCACACGCTTATCGTGGTGGCCGTGTTTGCCGAGGAGCAGCATTTACACTGGTACTACCTCTTAGGTTGGGGTGAGTCGGCGTTATTTTCCCTTTCGGTTGCTTTTCGTACAAATAATCCGATTAATCTTGTCTGACTGCGAGCTTTCCTTCTCCAAGGCTTTCCTCTGGTGCCTGCGTCCATTCATGCTATGGCGAGGAGAACATTTTTTGATGACAAGTGAGTTCTGTCAACATAGAAACGATTGTTTTTGTGTGTTTGTTCATGTATTTTCTTTTCCCTCTGTAGCTGTTGGATGAGTGTGGAAACACATCTGCTTTATGCAGTCCACGGTCCTATAGTGGCGGCTCTCCTCGTAAGTAAAGCTAATCTATTTATAGCAGTGTGTGGCAGTACATTGTCTAAGAAACAACTCATTTGCATTTTGGAGTCTCCTTTAAAGGTTGCTTGTCTGTCTCGTGCAGGTAAATCTGTTTTTTTTGCTGAATATCATTCGAGTGCTGGTGACCAAGCTGAGGGACACGCACAAAGCAGAGTCCAACATGTACATGAAGGCCGTGAGGGCCACGCTTATTTTGGTGCCGCTTCTGGGAATACAGTTTGTAATTTTTCCGTGGAGGCCTGAGAACAGGCTGGCGGGGGAGGTCTACGAGTATATCATGCACATACTCATGCACTACCAGGTAAATTTGTCGATAAGGAGACGTCGCATAAATGCATATTTTCAATTAATCTATCAATAGATTACCTTTTTTCCAAACCAACATTGAGAAATTAGACCGTAAAGATGAACTCATTCGCTTCCATTGACGACAATAGATTTATTACAGAGGAAATGGTAATCTCAATAAATTGTGATTAATCTAACAATAGATTAATGAGATTAAACCGTTTTGAATGATCGCTGCCAACCTGTCCGCTAGAAATGGGTAGAAAAAGATTTGGAGCCCATCACGGTCAATAACAGAAAATTAGTAAATATTTAATAATTTAAAGAAATCGGTTACTAACTTTGGTCTGAAATTAAAAAAAAAAAAACTGGATTGGACATCCGTCAGAGAGAAACCGTGATGATAAAAAAAAAAAAATGCTTATTTTCAGCAATTATTGTAATTAATCTATCAATAGATTCATTTTTTCCTCAAAACAATATTGAGAAATTAGAACGAAAAAATGAACTCATCTGCTACCATGACAATAGATTTATTACAGAAGTAACCAGTAATCTCACTTAATCGCGATTAATCTAGTAATAGATTAATGAGATTAAACCGCTTTTTTCCCCTTTTCTTTAAATTACAAAGATTTACTCATTTGCTGCTATTGACAGTGAAGGGCGTCCAATCCATTTCTAGTGGGGGGATTGGCAGCGATCCTTCAAAACGGTTTAATCTCACTCTGTTGCTAGATTAATCGCAATTACCGTAATTTTCGGACTTTAAGGCGCACCTGACTACAAGCCGCCACCCACCAGATTTGACACAAAAACGGCATTTGTTACCGATAAGCCGCACTGGACTATAAACCGCAGCTGTCTTCACTGTATTATGGGATATTTACACCAAAAGATATTAACCAATACCACTTTATGACAGTGGCATCATAAAACTGTCATAAAACCAACTGAAACACCATGAAGAAGCTTCAAGAAGCTTCATTTGGCCATCACTGCTCCCTTGGAGGAAACAGTCAACCTCTGCTGCCACCTGCTGTAAACACTGTTGTCGTCCAACATGCCTCCTAGCACGCATTGCAGCGCCACGGATGAAAATAATCCAAATTTATGCATAGACTTCATTATGTATTGTATTGACGGGACTCGGGGCCGACTCATAGGGGGCCTATCTCCGTCAAAGCTGACAGAGCTGAAACACAGACAAAGAGCTTTTTCCGTTGAAAATTCTTGTGAATAAATGCTTAAATCCCTGAATTCTTTACAGATATTGATGTAAAACAGTCTCAATTCTTGGTTGAAAACAACAACAAAAAAACGTGCAGGTAGCATTTTTTTTTAACGCAAATATTGCAAACTATGAGGCTACTCAGAAAGGAAATTAGTGGCCGCCATATTTAAACAAAGAGGTTTTTCCATTGAACATTCTTGTGAAGAAATGCTTAAATCCCTGAATTCGTTATAGTTATGGACGTAGAACAGTCTCGATTCTTGGTTAAAAGCAAATAAAAACCGTGCAGGTAGCATTTATTTTACGTAGATATCGCTAACTATGAGGCTAGCCAGTAAGGAAATTAGCGGCCGCCATATGTAAACAAAGAGCTTTTTCTGTTGAAAATTCTTGTGAATGAATGCTTAAATCCCTGAATTCTTTATTGATATGGACGTGAAACAGTCTCGATTCCTGGTTAAAAGGAAAACAATGGGCAGTTAGCAGTTATTATACGTAAATATTGCGAAGTATAATACTAATGCTGTAGTGGCTAATTTCTCCCATTGATTTTTTTCACGACGTTTCAAAATGCATGCATGGTGGGATAAATATAGTAATCACCTTGAATCCTCGAACAAATCACTCTTGAGACAATCCTTCCTGTTTGTATGCGGTACAGCTTTCGTACTTTTTCAACCTAAATCCGGCGATAGCTCGCTGCATATGACCGACTGCTAACAAATGAAGCGGAGTATTGGACGGCCACCTTCAGGAAGGCGTTACGCAGTGAATGGGGAATGTGTCATGTTAATACATTATGAAGTCTATGATTTATGTTCTATGCTAATTATTTCTTCAGTTACTGTTCCAATTGTTTCATTAATTGCTAGTTATAGTATTTGGTAACATTTTATTTTAAAGTGGCACCATAAAACTGTCATAGTACCATCTTAATTATGACATGACACTGCCATGAGCAATAATGAATGCTTATGACAAATTGTCTCACTTTTGAATGGATGTAAAAGTAACGAGCTGGACAGAAATGGAGTTAGTGACATAATTTGCCGGATGACGCTTAATGACATCAGTCATAAGCATTCATTAATGCTCATGATAGTGTCATGTCATAATTATGACGGTCTCATGGCAGATTTATGACACTGCTGCCAAATAAAGTGCTACCTATAAACCTAAATAGATCAAAAAATAAGCCGCACTGGACTATAAGACACTGGATTCAAAATTGAGAGAAAAAAGTAGCGGCTTATCTATTCTATTCTATTCTATTCTATTCTATTCTATTCTATTCTATTCTATTCTATTCTATTCTATTTCGTCATGGCAGCCAATGAGTTCATCTTTTCGGCCTAGTTTCTCAATGTTGATTTGGAAAATCTATTGATAGATTAATCGCAATAATTGCTAAAAAAAAAATTCATTTTTAATTTTTTTTATTTTCATGGTTTCACACTGACGGATGTCCAATCCATTTTCATTCGGAAATGCCTTGCCACTGTTCTTTAATTTTTCTAACTATTTCATAACTGTGATTGTTTTGCAGGGTTTACTGGTGGCAACAATATTCTGCTTCTTCAATGGTGAGGTGAGTAATATTAGTTCGGCACATTATTAGGAAGTGGGGTCGTCTGATATTACCGCAAGGCCGATAAATGTCGACCGGTATAAGCATTTAAAATAATATCGGGAAAATATCGGCATTGGTTTTGCAAAGATATGTATGTTGGCTTAAAAGTTATTAGACAAGCCTGCAGCCTTTATACAGTAGCTAAGCTTAGAACGAACTCAAGATGTGTCCAAACTACGATGCTTGGGACTTGTTAAGTAAGACCAATTTCATTTATGGTGCACAAATAAAATGAACAAAAAATGAAAAATAAATGATAAACTCATCACATACAACTACTGCACTACCAGAAAGAAATAGTCACTACGAAAAGTAACAAATTGCTTAATTTATAGTTTATTTTTCACAGAATGTTCATTTGGAAAAACTTTGAAGCTGTTAAATTTATCATTATTAAAGCATCCCAATACAATTAACATAATTTTCGCACTATAAGGTGCACTTGACTATAAGCCGCCACCCACCAAATTTGATACGAAAACGGCATTTGAACATAAATAAGCCACACTGGACTATAAGCCACAGCTGTCCTCACTGTATTTTGGGATATTTACACCAAAAGATATGAAACGGTAACACTTTATTTGACAGTAACATCATACGACTGTCATAAACCAAATGAACCACCATGAAGCTTTGAAGCAATCGGCTACAAAGCTTCATTGCTTCAAAACGCTTCATTTGGCCATCACTGCTCCCTTGTGGAAGACAGTAAACCGGTTATGCCACCTGATATCAACACTGTTGTTGTCCAACATGCCTCCCAGCATGCATTGCAGCGCTTCAGATGTAAACAACAATCAAAATTCATCTTCTGTGTTAATTGTGTATTCACTCACTGTTCCAGTTGTTTCATTAATTGCTAGTTATGGTAATTGGTAACACTTTATTCGACACTGGCGCCAAAGACTGTGTTTAAACAATCGTAATTATGACATGACACTGGCATGAGCAGTAATGAATGCTTATAACAGATGTCAATTAGTGTTGTCCGGCAAATTATCTCTTTTGAATGGATGTAAAAGATCGGAGCTAGACATAAATGGAGTTAGTAACATAATTGATGTATGACATCAGTCATAAGCATTCAGTAATACCCATGATAGTGTCATAGTCTTATGACAGTCTTATGACGCCACTGACAAGAAAAGTGGGACAGAAACTGAATAAATAATTAGCACAGAACACAAATTTTGATTGTTATTTACATCTGTAGTGCTGCAATGCATGCTAGGAGGCATGTGTTGCCCATTAACCCAAATAAATCAACAAATAAGCCACACTGGACATGAAGGAAAATATCGATAAGGCATATCGGTTATCGTTTAAAAGTCATTACTGGACAACTCTGATAGGAAGAATTTAAAAATGTTAACATTGTCAACAGAGATGTCAAAAAATTTCGCATGATTTTGTTCACGCATTCAAATGAAAAGACTCGATTTATCTGTTAATTAAACCTAAAGCTTGTGGTGCAATGTCTCATTGTTCAAGTGCTGCTATCAAACTCGAGGTATGACTTCAAAGAGCTCGTAAGACCAGCGTTTGAGAAACCCACCAAGGTCAACTCTAAAGAGGGTGATCTAACGCACCGTCACCATGGAATCCGTGTTTTGTTTGTTCAAGCTAGCAGTTCGGGATCTCTTAATAAGAACGAGGTCTTCAATAGCTGTGTTTTTGTTTTTCAATTCAATCACCATCCACAATGAGGGCTTTGTGGGGCAAGGTCAGCGAAACAAAGGTCGACGCTGTCTTTGTGACGCCATGCGCGAAAACACGACATGGACGAGCGTGTCGTTCTCGTGGCTCGTTAGAAAAATTAGTTCGGATAGACTTTTAGAAGTAGAAGGTTAGCAGGGTGTCACATGTCTCATTAATGGGGATTTCTTTCCAGTCTAGTTCATTTGAACTGGCAGGGAAGAAAATCACATTTTGTGCAATTACTTCAGATCAGTAGTGATTAATCTATCAATAGATTTGCAGTGAATAATTAGTTTCAGTACAATAATTCATCGTATTACTTCACTCATAGATTAACAGCAAAACGAGATTAATCGCAAAAACGATTTCAAAGATTCATCTGTCAGTTTCTTTGAATAATCGCACAAATATTCAATGGAGTCATCTATCATAATTTCAGTCACTGTCAATGATTATGTTCCCTTGCCGATAGACGTTCAATTCATTTTGACTAGGACTGACAGCGGTATAATCCGTAGATTAATCTGAAATTGAGATTAACTGATTCAAGATCAAGATTTAATAGACACAAAAACTTGACTCATTCCCATGCTAATGATCAAATTTTGGTGCCATTGACGTCAATAAACATCCGGTGTTAGAATAGATTAATCGCGCACAACGAGATTATTCGCAAAATGTTTCAACAGATCAATCTCTGTATTTATCGGTCAATTGCACAATTATTCAACAGTTTAGTTTTACCTATACTTGACTCATTCACTGCCTATTATCGCGTTTCGGTGCCATTGACGGGGATAGACGTCCAATTTATTTTGACGAGGACTGAAAGCGTTACAATTCATAGATTAATCTCAAATTGAGATTGATTCAACAAATCTAATCGATCAGTAATATTTACAGATTCAGCTATCTTTAACTCTTCCTGCGAATAATCACATTTCAGTGCCATTGGCAGCAATAGATATCTGGTGTTCCAATTCATTGATTAATCATAAAATGAGGTTAGTTGCAAATATAATTCAACAAATTAATCTGTGGAGATTATCGGCCACTCGCACAAATACTCGACAGAAATACCAATAGTTAACTCATTCACTGCTTGTAATCATGCTTCCGTGCCATTAACGGCGATAAACATCCCAATTCATTTGGACTAGGAGTGATAGAGGTAGAATGCATAGATTAATCTCAAATTGAGAATAATTGATTCAAAAAAGTTTATTCATCAGAAATATTTGACAGATTCAGCTATCATTAACTCATTCCCTGCTAATGATCACATTTCTGTGCCGTTGACGGCAAAAGACATCTGGTGTTAGGATTAATAGATTAATCGTAAAACGATATTATTTACAGATATGATTCAACAGATTAATCAGTCGATTTTCAGTCGCACCAATATTCGACCAATTCAAGCATAGTTAACTCATTCGCTGCCAATGATCAAGTTTCCGTGCCATTGACGGGGATAGACATCCAATTCATTCTGACTAGGACTGACAGCGGTAGAATTCATAGATTAATCTCAAATTAACTGATTCAACAGGTTCAATTGATCACATATATTCAGCGATCATAAACTCATTCCGCAATAGACGTCTGGTGTTTGGATTAATAGATTCATCGTAAAATGAGATTAATCGCAAATATGATTCAACAGATTAATCTGTCGATTTTCAGTCGCACAAATATTCAACCTTTCATGAATAGTTAACTCATTCACTGCCTATGATCACGTTTCCGTGCCATTGACGGGGATATACATCTAATTCATTTCGGTGCGAATGAACAAATCTTGATGAAAAAAATATGATGCAAAAATCATGTTCGTCAATTGAATGGTCCAATTCTTTGCATGCAGGTGCAGGCGGCTCTAAAGAGACAATGGATGCAGTACAAGACCGAATGGGGTCAAAGACGAAAGGACCACTGCTCAATGCGTTCCACATCCTACACGGCCACCTCCATTACAGAGGTGCCGCCCTTTATGTACCACCAAGAGGGCAACAGCGAACACTTGAACGGCCGTCACGCCGACGATCCGGAACTGGTGGCGCTGAAAGCGGGAGAGATCCCTTAAAGCAAAAAACCCCCAAAACAAAACAAAAAAAAAAACTCCACATGGTAGTGAATCTCAGAGAAAAGTTTTTCAGGGGTCGAATCGGACGGAGTCACTTTTATCACTTTATTGACGATTTTTGTCACGAGGCTGCTGGCGAGGAGACGGGAATAACTGTGATGACAATTTAGTTCGAAGATGATGATCAACGACGAAGCCAAAGGGTACGGGATGTTGGTGAAAGACTAAACCGGGAAATTCTGTACGAGGGTTTAGGGTACAGTGGACTTGGATTTGCTTATTAGGATTTTTTTTTAAATTCCTTTTTCTTTTTTTGGGAAGCAATTGACAAAAAAAGCTTGTTAATATTTTATCGTCGATTTTTGATGAAGTATTTATCTTAGAATTTATTTTTTTTTTCCAATGTATTTTCAGTAACCGTCAATTATTTGTGGTTTTCCGCTGTAAAAAGTCTACACATGCCATGCTAAATGCTAGCGATGTTGTTAAAAAAAAAAAAAAAAAAAAAAAATCGAAAGAGTATGAAATACATTGTGGTTGCAAAAGTATGCACACCCCGTAATATTCTGGGGTGGGTTCCGAACAGATTCGCCTGCCGCCGTTAAAGTGCCTTTAATTTACAGACCTTTTTTTTTTTTTTTTTCCAGGCAGTATCTTCAAATTTTTGTGCTGCCATTGATTAGTATTATGAACTGTTCATGATTACCTTCATCTTAGTTTAAAATCATGCACTAAAATATTGCCTATAAATAAATTAAAAAAAACTGAGAAATTATAAACCAAAATGACAGATTTCGTAACAAATTAAAACGAATGAAAACATTGTCTGTGCCTTAAAAATCAAGCGCACAATAAAGACAGTTAAAATAAATAAATAATATTTTAATACATTTTAAGTAAGGTAGGAAAAAAAAACAATGGATTTAAAAAAAAGATAAATAATAAAAATAAATAAATAAATGAAGGATAAAAAAAAAAAACCTTGTTTAAAATCCACGCTCACTAAAATAACCCTCATTAAAAAAATAATAAAAATTCAACTAAGGCCACCTTTACACGACATCAATGTTTCGCAATAACGCAAAAGTGGCGTTTTACCGTTATTTTAATCCCGCGTTTACATGACCATTATGTGTGGGGAAAACTGCGTGCATACGGGAGCGTAAAAATGTAGTAGTGTGATACAACTGCAAGTAAGTATTTGAACACCTGTCTATCAGCAAGAATTCTGACCCTAAAAGACCTGTTAGTCCACCTCCACTCCATGAATTATGTGAATCAGATAGTTGTTTGAGGTCGATAGCAGCATAAAGACACCTGTCCACCCCATACAATTAGTATGACTCAAACTAGTAACATGGTCAAGACCAAAGAGCTGTCCAAAGACACTAGAGACAAAATTGTTCACCTCCACAAGTCTGGAAAGGGCTACAGAGCAATTGCCAAGCAGCTTTGTGAAAAAAGGTCGACTGTTGGAGCAATCATTGGACAATGGAAGAAGCTAAACATGACTGTCAGTCTCAATCGGAGTGGAGCCCCATGTAAGATATCACCTTGTGGCATCTCAATGATCCTAAGAAAGATGAGGAATCAGCCCAGGACAACACGACAGGAGTTGGTCAATGACCTGAAAACAGCTGGGACCACCGTGTCCAAGGTCACTGTTGGTAATACACTAAGACGTCATGGTTTAAAATCATGCATGGCACGAAACCAGTACATGGCCAGGCCTGTCTTAAGTTTGCCTATGACCATTTGGATGATGCAGAGGAGTCATGGGAGCGAGTTTTGTGCTCAGATGAAAGTAAAATAGAACTTTTTAGTCATAATTTCACACACAGTGTTTGGAGGAAGAAGAATGATGAGTACTATCTCTAGAACACCATCCCTACTGTGAAGCATGGGGGTGGTAGCATCATGCTTTGGGGGTGTTTTTCTGCGCATGCGACAGGATAAGTGCACTGTATAAAAGAGAGGATGACTGGGGCCCTGTAATGTAAGATTTTGAGGAAAAACCTTCCTTCCTTCAGTCAGAATGGTAAATGGTAAATTGTGTTATATGGCGCTTTTCCACCTTTCAACATTGAAGATGGGTCGTGCCTGGGTCTTTCAACATGAAAATGACCCGAAGCACACAGCCAGGAAAACCAAGGCTCTGTAAGAAGCATAACAAGGTTGTAATGCTGGAAGTCCCTTTTTTTGTTGTTGTTGTTGTTGCTATAAATACCAGAAAGGCGTCAAATGACCCCGATACCAAACTGACTACTGGGCTTTGTCAAACAATAGACCACTCAAAGAAGCAATCGAGCAGGCCACCCCCCCACACACTCCTGCGGAGTCGCTGCCTAGGCGTGAAGGAGGGGTGGGGTTTCACTCTGGATAGCTGCAATGGCTTACCGCACGCATGCTATTTTTAGACCGTGACGTTGCATCGTAAAGCGGAAGTAAAGTAGAAGTGGGGCATTATAGACCCTCCGTCGCATAGAAACTTTCTTAATTCTGCTACTTTTCGCCGGTAATCTTTCAAAAACGAACATGCTGATCACACATTGCTTTTTTGGAACGACTCAAGACATTACGACATATGAAGGATGTTTTTTTCATACGTTTTCTGAAACCAAAAACTCGGTAGGAAAAAATTTGAAAAATGAATCCACTTGCGCGGACTTTTAACACCAGCTCGGTGAATCCATTCACATTTCATACGCAGTAAACATTTTGTTTAGTTGACATGGTCTTTCAGAGGACAAAGAGGTAAGCCATTCTGATATTTTTTAACTTATTTTTAGCGTGACGTTGTGCCCTGCTGCTTCTCTCTGACAATGAATGACCTGAAAACAATTAAAATGGTATCTGACTGCCACTGTTGCCTTTTCTGTTGTTAAAAAAACTTCAGTAAAGGGGAAGTGTAAATAAATTATAAAATTAAAATGTGTTATCAATGAAAAAATTAAAAGTTTTTGTTGCCTGTCACTGAGGAGCATTCGCGATCGCTACGCAAAATATAAGTTACCCCCAAGAACGGTCAGAGACGTAGGACAACCAGAGGATATAATATATACGAAAGACAGGGCTGGTGGTAAAGGATGGCTTGTTCAAACAGGAGAATGTCATTGTCAGTCGCCTAAGAAAAAGGTGTCGATAAAAAAGCTAAGGCTATGCTAAGGTCGGCTCGTTTTTCAGCCCTCTACACTCAAGTCATCTCTTTAACTGAACATTTTTATGTACTTCCGAATCTTTGCAAGTGAAATTGGCACCAGGGACATCATTTTCGGAGAGAATTGGTAGGTTTAGCTTTGCAAACATCTCCTTCGTACACGATTTCCATTCATTTCCTATTGGCGACAAACGGTGGCGTGTCCTCCCTTAACAACAGAAGCAAACATCATGAATTTTAATGCGTGTAAGTGACGTGTTGCTTGCGGTACGCCATTAGCATCTTGAATATAAGAGACGAGTTGACTTCTTGGTGGGTTTTGCAAAGGAATTGGCTCACTCTCATGTGGGTGCAAAGAAGGCGCATAAGGAAAAATTGCTTTGGCAACAACCTCCAAACACTTAGTCCCGGGAAAAGGGGGAAGTGTCATATGTCACCACATAAAAAATGTTTTGTTTTTTTAGCAAACCGTCCCTTGTACTGCAGGCAAACTGCAGCTTTGGGAATATGTAAAAAGGTTGTCCACCTGATTGCCTGCCTGAGCGGTCCACAAAAGAAATGCTGATTAGGGTCAGATGATCTTTCTCTGGATACAAAAGGGATTTGTATCAACTTATCCACCCTTGGTAGTTCTAGTGCTAACATGGCCTAGCCTGGAAAACCTTTGGAGGGATCTTAAACTCCGTGCCTCTCAGCAACAGCCCTGAAACCTGACTGATGGGTGGGCCAAGAGCCCTCCCGCAGTGTGTGCAAACCTGGTGAAAACTACAGGAAACGTTTGACCTCTGTAATTGCAAACAAAGGCTACTGTACCAAATATTAACATACTTATTTGCAGCTGTACCACACAAATAAATCATTCAGAAAATCATACATTGCGATTTCTGGATTTTTTAGATTTTCTCTCTCACAGTGGACATGCCCCTACGATGAAAATTTCTGACCCCTCCATAATTTTTAAGTGGGAGAACTTGCAAAATAGAGGGTTATTCAAATACTTATTTTCTTCACTATATTTTAGAGCATTATCGCCACCTACTGTTTCGGAGTACGGAAGTCAGCTTTTGACCGGCGACGACAGAGGGGAGCGTTTTCAAGAGTTTTTAAAAAAAAAAAATTTAAATAAAACAAAAGCTAACAAACTCTTAGCACTTTAACATGGGTGTGTAGACTTACTCTATCCACTGTACGCACATAATCACACATGCAGCTCCGATATACGTACCAGCGTCAGCAGTCTGGTCACATGCCACGAAAACTTAACAACTAATCGTCTATGTTTGAAAACTCGGGAATCGTGTACATAGAAATTAGATTTGGAAAATGAATATTTTTCTTTCTATGAATATTTTATCATCTTTTCTCATTTCGGAGCTCTTTGTCCTGTGACGCCGCACATGAAGAAAAAACAAAAAACGAGCGTATGAAGCATACATATGTTTAAAAAGCTGCCATTGACGGTGATAGACGTCAATGGTCGTGAATGATTTAAGTATGTCAAAATCCCTGTTTTGAAAGCTTTACAAAATATTTGCTATTTAACAATAATTTTGTCTTTTTTTTGCAGGTTAGACAAAAAATAGTGACAATCAAATGGCGTATTTATTGTAGTATATTTCTCCATTCTGTGTCTCCGAGAAAGTTTTGGCACTTTTCTGTCAAGCCAGATTGCATCCAGTTTATGATTTGTTCACTGTTACACCAAGTTGGTGGATCCTGTTTTGTTGAAAGTGACATCATTGCAAATGTTGTTTAAATTCTCTTTTTTAAGAAAAAGCCTGACTGAGTGATGTTTTTTCAGTTTTTTTGGTATTATGTCACGCGACACAAAGTGGAATCAGTCATGGAAAAAATTAGGACACTCCACTAAATATTCAGCTCTTTATTAAGAAAAGTAAGAAAAGTTCAATTATCAATGTCTGATATTGTTTGGTTGATTTAGTGATTTAATTGCAGGTAAACAACAAAAATTTACTCATTAAACCAACTATATCAACAAAAATGCATATTCTAACTGAGGAAAAAGTTAGGACACCCTACAACCTAATAGCTAGTGTTATTCTACCCAAGGGCGTAGGTTTGCATAGGGACGGTAGGGACAAAACATTACCAATTTTTCAGGAAGCTAAAATTGTCCCCACCAACTTTTAAGCAACCTTATTTGTGTTATATCATGACTTCAGTTATATAGTTGAATTGTCTTCCCATATTTTTGAATTGTTGTAATTGACCCCACTATTATTAAGTGAATTATTTTCATTATGTTCAGACTTACATGTACCTCCTTTCACTTGCTGAATGTGCCGGTCCATTTTTTTTACCCCTCCTAAACGCACATTTGATTGGCTGATGACCTGAAAACACACACACACACACACATTTGATATTAGAGATATTAGGGATACTACAGTCCCTGACAAAAGTCTTGTCGCTCATCCATTTTGTAGAAATAATTGCTAATAACCTGACCTTTAATTATTCAATTGGTTTCAGAAATGACTCATATGAAAGCTAAGACCCTCCCAAATAATGTTGAAAGTACAAAGATATATTTGTTTCGATGAAAAAAGATTATTTAATGAAGACATAAAGGTCAAATTTTGGCAAGGCAAAAGTTTTGTCGCCCACAGAAAGTAGTGTGAAAATTGAACAAAAAATGTACTTCAAATACAAAAATATGTTACATTACATAAGCGTATTAAGTAGTGGTGCTGTGAGATCCAAATTTAATATTTTGTATGACTTCCATGGGCTTGCATGGACTGCATCCATGCGGTTCGGGAAGGATTCATACAATTTATTGATGAAGTCATCAGGAACATCAAAGAAAGCAGTCTTGCATGCCTCCCAGAGCTCATCAACATTCTTGGGTTTCGTCTTCCAGGCTTCCTCTTTCATCCTGTTCATGTCAGGTGACTGGGCTGGCCAGTCCTGGAGGATCTTGATCTTTGCCTTGAGGTAACTTTGAGGTAGAGATTGAAGTATGCGATGGAGCACCACCCTGCTGCAGAATTTGTCCCTTTTTATTGTTAGGAATGTAAAAGGCAGCTAAGATATGTTGATATTTCAGACTATTTATGTTGCCTTCCACCCTGTAGATCTCTCGCACACTCCCATACTGGATGTAACCCCAGACCATGATTTTGCCACCCCCAAACTTCAGATACTTATAGATATGGACGGAAAACAGTCTCGATTCTTAGTTAAAAGCATAAAAAAGGTGCAGCTAGCGTTTATTTTAAGTAAATATGTCGAAGTACAATGCTAGTCTGTTAGTGAATGTAGCTAGTGGCCGCTTGATGTAAACAGTGCTTTTCCGGTGAAAATTCTTGTGAATAAATGCTTAAATCCGCGAATTCTTTATAGATATGAACGTAAAACAGTCTCGATTCTTGGTTAAAAGCAAAAAAACAACAACAAAAAACAAAAAAAAAACATGCAGTTAGCTTATTTTACGTGAGTACATCAAAGTACAATGCTAGTCTGTTAGTGGAGGTAGCTAGCGACCACACGATGTAAACAGAGCTTTTCCAGTGATAATTCTTGTGAATAAATGCTTAAATCCCCGAATTTTTCATTGATATGGACGTGAAACCTTCTCGATTCTTGGTTAAAAGCAAAAAAAAATGTGCAGTTAGCACTCATTTTACGTAAATATTGCGAACTATGATGCCAATGCAGTAGCGGCTAATTTCTCCCATTGATTTTTTTTCAAAATGTTTCAAAATGCATGCATGGTACGAAAAATAATTACCTTGAATCCTCGAACAAATCATTCCTGGGACAATCCTTCCTGTTGGTATAAGGTACAGCTTACAGGAATGCTGTATTGGGTTTACGCCAAACATATCCTCTTTCACAGATGATGTCACATGTTTCTCAAGCACCCTCTGATACATGATAGAATTCATGGTGGATTCTATGATGGTGAGCTGGCCAGGTGCTGCTGCAGCAAAGCATCCCCAAACCATAACACTTCCACCGCCATGATTCACAGTTGGTTTGAGGATCTTTTCCTGGAATGCTGTATTGGGTTCATGCCAAACATGTCCTCTGTTCTGGTGTCCAAACAATTCAATTTTAGATTCATCTATCCAATGAACATGATTCCAGAAGTCCTGGTCTCTGTCTACATTCACTCTGGCACACTTCAGTCTTGCCTTCACGTTCTTCTTGGAGAGCAAAGGTTTCCTCCTTGCACACCTCCCATTCAGGTTAAACTTGTGAAGTCTCTTTTTGATTCACATCAACAGTAGCAAGAGCCTGCTGTAGGTCCTGTGAAAACATTTTAGGGTTTCTGGAGACCTGTTTTAGCATCTTGCTGTCTGCTCTTGGGGTGAACTTGCTTGGACGGCCAGACCTGGGCATGTTGGCAGTTGTTTTGAATGTCATCCACCTTGTAGACTATTTTCCGGATTGTGAATGGCTGATTTTATATTCTTTTGAGATCTTTTGAAATCCCTTACCAGACTCTTAAGCGTCTACAATTTTCTTTATGAAGGCCTCAGACAGCTCCTTTGATTTCAACATAGTGTTTTCTCTCACTTCAATAGTCAGGGGCACACCATACTAAATGTGAGTTTTAAATAAGGCAAGCATCTTTCAAAACACTGTGTAATGATGTTCTAATCACCTGATGTGATACACTTGTGTGTGATTTTAGCCATTTTAAGTGGGATTGAATGTGGGGGTGTCTTAATTTATTCCTCAACAGAAATTGCATTTATATAAAATTACATTTTACAGAGGGTTATAAAAAAATCTTTTTTTCCAGTTTTGTATAGTTCTATTACTTGAATCTCTCAAGATTGTTACAATTGATATTAAATATCCATATGACCAAATATATTAGAAAACACACAGGCTTCCATAGGGTGTCCTAATTTTTTCACATGACTGTATAAGTCCTTTCCTGTTAGTTTTAGTGATTTTTAAGTAATTTCTTATTGGTTTTAGGGCAGTTTCACATGACTATATAAGTAATTTCCTATTAGTTTTAGTGATTTTTAAGTAATTTCTTAGTGGTTTTAGGGCATTTTCATAAGAAATTAAAAATAGCATTTAAATTAGTGCCCTTTAAAGGGTTAAATCGATTTTTTTTTAAATATTAGCCTAAATTCAACAAGCTTTAAAAAGTAATACACTATGACTTTACCTCCTCTCACATGATGAAGGGTTACTTGCAAGCAATAATGTAGATTTTTCCCCCATCCAAGCCCTCATAAACCAAACACTTTGCATACAATTACACTCGAATGTTATTACATAATATCAGTGGCTCGACTTTTGTATTATTTTGAGAGTTAGGCGTCAACTCTCATCGGCGTTATTATCGCCGTCACCTCATCAAGCTCACGGGAGCGGCGAATAAATTCAAAGGAGGACGCTTCATCGTCTTCTCTGGATGCAGCAGAGCCTGAAATTGCACATTTTGCACTGACGGCGCTAGCAAGGCAGAAATTATTGGGATAAAAGGAGCGGGTAGGGCGCTCTAAGTACGATAACAACCGTGATTTCAGTTGTTTAGGTGGAACGTCAAGTCAATTTTGTGCTGATGCCTTTGATGAAATAAAAGTAAAGAGACTAAATCAAGTAAATGTTTTGGGGAGTGGCAAATTTGCATTCAATTCAATGGGGAAAAAAAACAATCTGTATATCAAAGTTATCAAAACTCGAAGCCCGCAAATTTAAATCATGTGCATCGAATTCATAGTTTGTCAAACTTCTGTGTTCCTGAATGACCCATACTGAACAGGACGGCACCCTTATATAACCCAAAAAAACAGCAGAAGTGCCCTAAAATCACCGCGAAGTGGCCAGGAAATTACCCAGAATCTATAGAAAGTGACCCCCAAAATACCACAAAATCAAAAGGAAGTGATCCATAATGAGTAACAAGTCGCTTGGAAATGTCCCAGAATGAATAGGTTTGCCTCGACTTGAACTTAAAACAACAAGTGACCCAAACTGAAAAGGAAGTCACCCAGCAATGCCCCTAAATAAACAAAGGTTACTCAAAAAGAAGAAATCACTCACAAATGACTGCAAACCAAAATATATGACCCAAAATCTATAGGAAGTGACCGAAAAATGCCACAAAAATTGAAAGGAAGTGTCCCATAACGAGAAAGAAGTCACTCGAAAATGCCCCAAAATGAACTGCAAGTGACCCAAACTGAACAGGAAGTCACCCAGAAGTGAACCCAAATCAAAAGAAATGCCCCAAAATCAATGGGACATGACCTCAAATTGAAACTAAATCAAGAAGTGACCCGAACTAACAGGAAGTTACCCCAAAAAATCTTCAAAATCAGTAGGAAATGACTCCAAAATTTAAAAGCCACAAAATCAAAATGAAGCTATCCAGAAGGAACAAGAAGTCACTCGGAAATGCCCCCAAAATGGATAGCAAATGGGGGGGTTGCCTCCCCTGGTGGGAGAAAATGCCATTGCATTAAAATCGACTTTTTCAGGAACGTTTCCTGGTGCTCTCTTGCCTAAAAGTTATTTTTGACCATTTTTGAAATTTTTAAAAATTGCGTAAGCACCCCCTCTAAAAAAAAGTCAAAATTTTACTTTTCCCAAAAGTCAAAATTTTAAGCATATTTGGGATGTGCCGAGAATCCTGACATGTTTTTAAGAGGTTTCCCGGCGCTGCTTGGCCCAAAAGTGTTTTTTGACCGTTTTTGAAATTTTGAAAAAATGCGTTGGCACCCCCCCTTACAAAAAAGTCAAAAATAGACTTTTCCCAAAAGTCAACTTTTTTGGCATATTTGGGTGGTGCCGAGAGTCCTGATGTGTTTTTGGAACATTTCCTGGCACTCTCTTCCTAAAAGTTTTTTTTGACCGTTTTTGAAATTTTGAAAAAATGCGTAACCACCCCCCCTTACGAAAAAGTCAAAAATGGACTTTTCCCAAAAATCAAATTTTTTAGCATATTTGGGTGGTGCCAAGAGTCCTGATGCGTTTTTAGAACGTTTCCTGGTGTTCTCTTGCCCCAAATTTTTTTTGACCGTTTATGAAATTTTGAAAAATTGCGTAAGTACCCCCCCTTACAAAAAAGTCAAAAATTGACTTTCCCCAAAAGTCCACTTTTTTTGCACATTTGGGCTGTGCCGAGAGTCCTGACGGGTTTTTGGAACGTTTCCCGGCGCTCCCTGGCCCAAACTTGTTTTTTGACCGATTTTGAAATTTTGAAAAAATGCGTAACCAACCCCCCTTACGAAAAAGTCAAAAATTGACTTTCCCCAAAAGTCCACTTTTTTTGCATATTTGGGCTGTGCCGAGAGTCCTGACGGGTTTTTGGAACGTTTCCCGGCGCTCCCTGGCCCAAACTTGTTTTTTGACCGATTTTGAAATTTTGAAAAAATGCGTAACCACCCCCCCTTACGAAAAAGTCAAAAATTGACTTTCCCCAAAAGTCCACTTTTTTTGCATATTTGGGCTGTGCCGAGAGTCCTGACGGGTTTTTGGAACGTTTCCCGGCGCTCCCTGGCCCAAAAGTGTTTTTCAGCGATTTTGAAAAAATGCGTAACCACCCCCCCTTACGAAAAAGTCAAAAATTGACTTTCCCCAAAAGTCCACTTTTTTTGCATATTTGGGCTGTGCCGAGAGTCCTGACGGGTTTTTGGAACGTTTCCCGGTGCTCCCTGGCCCAAAAGTGTTTTTTGACCAATTTTGAAATTTTGAAAAAATGCGTAACCATCCCCCCTTACGAAAAATTCAAAAATTGACTTTCCCCAAAAGTCCACTTTTTTTGCATATTTGGGCTGTGCCGAGAGTCCTGACGGGTTTTTGAAACGTTTCCCGGTGCGCCCTGGCCCAAACTTGTTTTTTGACCGATTTTGAAAATTTGAAAAAAAGCGTAACCACCCCCCCTTACGAAAAAGTCAAAAATTTACTTTCCCCAAAAGTCCACTTTTTTTGCATATTTGGGCTGTGCTGAGAGTCCTGACGGGTTTTTGGAACGTTTCCCGGCGCTCCCTGACCCAAACTTGTTTTTTGACCGATTTTGAAATTTTGAAAAAATGCGTAACCACCCCCCCTTACGAAAAAGTCAAAAATTGACTTTCCCCAAAAGTCCACTTTATTTGCATATTTGGGCTGTGCCGAGAGTCCTGACGGGTTTTTGGAACGTTTCCCGGCGCACCCTGGCCCAAAAGTGTTTTTTGACCGATTTTGAAATTTTGAAAAAATGCGTAACCACCCCCCCTTACGAAAAAGTCAAAAATTGACTTTCCCCAAAAGTCCACTTTTTTTGCATATTTGGGCTGTGCCGAGAGTCCTGACGGGTTTTTGGAACGTTTCCCGGCGCTCCCTGGCCCAAAAGTGTTTTTCAGCGATTTTGAAAAAATGCGTAACCACCCCCCCTTATGAAAAAGTCAAAAATTGATTTTCCCCAAAAGTCCACTTTTTTTGCACATTTGGGCTGTGCCGAGAGTCCTGACGGGTTTTTGGAACGTTTCCCGGCGCTCCCTGGCCCAAACTTGTTTTTTGACCGATTTTGAAATTTTGAAAAAATGCGCAACCACCCCCCCTTACGAAAAAGTCAAAAATTGACTTTCCCCAAAAGTCCACTTTTTTTGCATATTTGGGCTGTGCCGAGAGTCCTGACGGGTTTTTGGAACGTTTCCCGGCGCTCCCTGGCCCAAAAGTGTTTTTTGACCGATTTTGAAATTTTGAAAAAAATGCGTAACCATCCCCCCTTACGAAAAATTCAAAAAATGACTTTCCCCAAAAGTCCACTTTTTTTGCATATTTGGGCTGTGCCGAGAGTCCTGACGGGTTTTTGGAACGTTTCCCGGCGCACCCTGGCCCAAAAGTGTTTTTTGACCGATTTTGAAATTTTGAAAAAATGCGTAACCACCCCCCATTACGAAAAAGTCAAAAATTGACTTTCCCCAAAAGTCCACTTTTTTTGCATATTTGGGCTGTGCCGAGAGTCCTGACGGGTTTTTGGAACATTTCCCGGCGCTCCCTGGCCCAAACTTGTTTTTTGACCGATTTTGAAATTTTGAAAAAATGCGTAACCACCCCCCCTTACGAAAAAGTCAAAAATTGACTTTCCCCAAAAGTCCACTTTTTTTGCATATTTGGGCTGTGCCGAGAGTCCTGACGGGTTTTTGGAACGTTTCCCGGCGCTCCCTGGCCCAAACTTGTTTTTTGACCGATTTTGAAATTTTGAAAAAATGCGTAACGACCCCCCCTTACGAAAAAGTCAAAAATTGACTTTCCCCAAAAGTCCACTTTTTTTGCATATTTGGGCTGTGCCGAGAGTCCTGACGGGTTTTTGGAACGTTTCCCGGTGCTCCCTGGCCCAAAAGTGTTTTTTGACCAATTTTGAAATTTTGAAAAAATGCGTAACCACCCCCCCTTACGAAAAAGTCAAAAATTGACTTTCCCCAAAAGTCCACTTTTTTTGCATATTTGGGCTGTGCTGAGAGTCCTGACGGGTTTTTGGAACGTTTCCCGGCGCTCCCTGACCCAAACTTGTTTTTTGACCGATTTTGAAATTTTGAAAAAATGCGTAACCACCCCCCCTTACGAAAAGGTCAAAAATTGACTTTCCCCAAAAGTCCACTTTATTTGCATATTTGGGCTGTGCCGAGAGTCCTGACGGGTTTTTGGAACGTTTCCCGGCGCTCCCTGGCCCAAAAGTGTTTTTTGACCGATTTTGAAATTTTGAAAAAATGCGTAACCACCCCCCCTTACGAAAAAGTCAAAAATTGACTTTCCCAAAAAGTCCACTTTTTTTGCATATTTGGGCTGTGCCGAGAGTCCTGACGGGTTTTTGGAACGTTTCCCGGTGCTCCCTGGCCCAAAAGTGTTTTTTGACCGATTTTGAAATTTTGAAAAAATGCGTAACCACCCCCCCTTACGAAAAAGTCAAAAATTGACTTTCCCAAAATGTCCACTTTTTTTGCATATTTGGGCTGTGCCGAGAGTCCTGACGGGTTTTTGGAACATTTCCCGGCGCTCCCTGGCCCAAACTTGTTTTTTGACCGATTTTGAAATTTTGAAAAAATGCGTAACCACCCCCCCTTACGAAAAAGTCAAAAATTGACTTTCCCCAAAAGTCCACTTTTTTTGCATATTTGGGCTGTGCCGAGAGTCCTGACGGGTTTTTGGAATGTTTCCCGGCGCTCCCTGGCCCAAACTTGTTTTTTGACCGATTTTGAAATTTTGAAAAAATGCGTAACCACCCCCCCTTACGAAAAAGTCAAAAATTGACTTTCCCCAAAAGTCCACTTTTTTTGCATATTTGGGCTGTGCTGAGAGTCCTGACGGGTTTTTGGAACGTTTCCCGGCGCTCCCTGACCCAAACTTGTTTTTTGACCGATTTTGAAATTTTGAAAAAATGCGTAACCACCCCCCCTTACGAAAAAGTCAAAAATTGACTTTCCCCAAAAGTCCACTTTTTTTGCATATTTGGGCTGTGCCGAGAGTCCTGACGGGTTTTTGGAACGTTTCCCGGTGCTCCCTGGCCCAAAAGTGTTTTTTGACCGATTTTGAAATTTTGAAAAAAATGCGTAACCATCCCCCCTTATGAAAAATTCAAAAAATGACTTTCCCCAAAAGTCCACTTTTTTTGCATATTTGGGCTGTGCCGAGAGTCCTGACGGGTTTTTGGAACGTTTCCCGGCGCGCCCTGGCCCAAAAGTGTTTTTTGACCGATTTTGAAATTTTGAAAAAATGCGTAACCACCCCCCCTTACGAAAAAGTCAAAAATTGACTTTCCCCAAAAGTCCACTTTTTTTGCATATTTGGGCTGTGCCGAGAGTCCTGACGGGTTTTTGGAACGTTTCCCGGCGCTCCCTGGCCCAAAAGATTTTTTTGACCGATTTTGAAATTTTGAAAAAATGCGTAACCACCCCCCCTTACGAAAAAGTCAAAAATTGACTTTCCCCAAAAGTCCACTTTTGTTGCATATTTGGGCTGTGCCGAGAGTCCTGACGGGTTTTTGGAACGTTTCCCGGCGCTCCCTGGCCCAAAAGGGTTTTTTGACCGATTTTGAAATTTTGAAAAAATGCGTAACCACCCCCCCTTACGAAAAAATCAAAAATGGACTTTCCCCAAAAGTCCACTTTTTTTGCATATTTGGGCTATGCCGAGAGTCCTGACGGGTTTTTGGAACGTTTCCCGGCGCACCCTGGCCCAAAAGTGTTTTTTGACCGATTTTGAAATTTTGAAAAAATGCGTAACCACCCCCCCCTTACGAAAAAGTCAAAAATTGACTTTCCCCAAAAGTCCACTTTTTTTGCATATTTGGGCTGTGCCGAGAGTCCTGACGGGTTTTTGAAACGTTTCCCGGTGCTCCCTGGCCCAAACTTGTTTTTTGACCGATTTTGAAATTTTGAAAAAATGCGTAACCACCCCCCCTTACGAAAAAGTCAAAAATTGACTTTCCCCAAAAGTCCACTTTTGTTGCATATTTGGGCTGTGCCGAGAGTCCTGACGGGTTTTTGGAACGTTTCCCGGCGCTCCCTGGCCCAAAAGGGTTTTTTGACCGATTTTGAAATTTTGAAAAAATGCGTAACCACCCCCCCTTACGAAAAAATCAAAAATGGACTTTCCCCAAAAGTCCACTTTTTTTGCATATTTGGGCTATGCCGAGAGTCCTGACGGGTTTTTGGAACGTTTCCCGGCGCACCCTGGCCCAAAAGTGTTTTTTGACCGATTTTGAAATTTTGAAAAAATGCGTAACCACCCCCCCTTACGAAAAAATCAAAAATGGACTTTCCCCAAAAGTCCACTTTTTTTGCATATTTGGGCTATGCCGAGAGTCCTGACGGGTTTTTGGAACGTTTCCCGGCGCACCCTGGCCCAAAAGTGTTTTTTGACCGATTTTGAAATTTTGAAAAAATGCGTAACCACCCCCCCCTTACGAAAAAGTCAAAAATTGACTTTCCCCAAAAGTCCACTTTTTTTGCATATTTGGGCTGTGCCGAGAGTCCTGACGGGTTTTTGAAACGTTTCCCGGTGCTCCCTGGCCCAAACTTGTTTTTTGACCGATTTTGAAATTTTGAAAAAATGCGTAACCACCCCCCCTTACGAAAAAGTCAAAAATTGACTTTCCCCAAAAGTCCACTTTTTTTGCATATTTGGGCTGTGCCGAGAGTCCTGACGGGTTTTTGGAACGTTTCCCGGCGCTCCCTGGCCCAAACTTGTTTTTTGACCGATTTTGAAATTTTGAAAAAATGCGTAACGACCCCCCCTTACGAAAAAGTCAAAAATTGACTTTCCCCAAAAGTCCACTTTTTTTGCATATTTGGGCTGTGCCGAGAGTCCTGACGGGTTTTTGGAACGTTTCCCGGTGCTCCCTGGCCCAAAAGTGTTTTTTGACCAATTTTGAAATTTTGAAAAAATGCGTAACCACCCCCCCTTACGAAAAAGTCAAAAATTGACTTTCCCCAAAAGTCCACTTTTTTTGCATATTTGGGCTGTGCTGAGAGTCCTGACGGGTTTTTGGAACGTTTCCCGGCGCTCCCTGACCCAAACTTGTTTTTTGACCGATTTTGAAATTTTGAAAAAATGCGTAACCACCCCCCCTTACGAAAAGGTCAAAAATTGACTTTCCCCAAAAGTCCACTTTATTTGCATATTTGGGCTGTGCCGAGAGTCCTGACGGGTTTTTGGAACGTTTCCCGGCGCTCCCTGGCCCAAAAGTGTTTTTTGACCGATTTTGAAATTTTGAAAAAATGCGTAACCACCCCCCCTTACGAAAAAGTCAAAAATTGACTTTCCCAAAAAGTCCACTTTTTTTGCATATTTGGGCTGTGCCGAGAGTCCTGACGGGTTTTTGGAACGTTTCCCGGCGCTCCCTGGCCCAAAAGTGTTTTTTGACCGATTTTGAAATTTTGAAAAAATGCGTAACCACACCCCCTTACGAAAAAGTCAAAAATTGACTTTCCCCAAAAGTCCACTTTTTTTGCATATTTGGGCTGTGCCGAGAGTCCTGACGGGTTTTTGGAACATTTCCCGGCGCTCCCTGGCCCAAACTTGTTTTTTGACCGATTTTGAAATTTTGAAAAAATGCGTAACCACCCCCCCTTACGAAAAAGTCAAAAATTGACTTTCCCCAAAAGTCCACTTTTTTTGCATATTTGGGCTGTGCCGAGAGTCCTGACGGGTTTTTGGAACGTTTCCCGGCGCTCCCTGGCCCAAACTTGTTTTTTGACCGATTTTGAAATTTTGAAAAAATGCGTAACCACCCCCCCTTACGAAAAAGTCAAAAATGGACTTTCCCCAAAAGTCCACTTTTTTTGCATATTTGGGCTGTGCTGAGAGTCCTGACGGGTTTTTGGAACGTTTCCCGGCGCTCCCTGACCCAAACTTGTTTTTTGACCGATTTTGAAATTTTGAAAAAATGCGTAACCACCCCCCCTTACGAAAAAGTCAAAAATTGACTTTCCCCAAAAGTCCACTTTTTTTGCATATTTGGGCTGTGCCGAGAGTCCTGACGGGTTTTTGGAACGTTTCCCGGTGCTCCCTGGCCCAAAAGTGTTTTTTGACCGATTTTGAAATTTTGAAAAAAATGCGTAACCATCCCCCCTTACGAAAAATTCAAAAAATGACTTTCCCCAAAAGTCCACTTTTTTTGCATATTTGGGCTGTGCCGAGAGTCCTGACGGGTTTTTGGAACGTTTCCCGGCGCGCCCTGGCCCAAAAGTGTTTTTTGACCGATTTTGAAATTTTGAAAAAATGCGTAACCACCCCCCCTTACGAAAAAGTCAAAAATTGACTTTCCCCAAAAGTCCACTTTTTTTGCATATTTGGGCTGTGCCGAGAGTCCTGACGGGTTTTTGGAACGTTTCCCGGCGCTTTCTGGCCCAAAAGATTTTTTTGACCGATTTTGAAATTTTGAAAAAATGCGTAACCACCCCCCCTTACGAAAAAGTCAAAAATTGACTTTCCCCAAAATTCCACTTTTTTTGCATATTTGGGCTGTGCCGAGAGTCCTGACGGGTTTTTGGAACGTTTCCCGGCGCTCCCTGGCCCAAACTTGTTTTTTGACCGATTTTGAAATTTTGAAAAAATGCGTAACGACCCCCCCTTACGAAAAAGTCAAAAATTGACTTTCCCCAAAAGTCCACTTTTTTTGCATATTTGGGCTGTGCCGAGAGTCCTGACGGGTTTTTGGAACGTTTCCCGGTGCTCCCTGGCCCAAAAGTGTTTTTTGACCAATTTTGAAATTTTGAAAAAATGCGTAACCACCCCCCCTTACGAAAAAGTCAAAAATTGACTTTCCCCAAAAGTCCACTTTTTTTGCATATTTGGGCTGTGCTGAGAGTCCTGACGGGTTTTTGGAACGTTTCCCGGCGCTCCCTGACCCAAACTTGTTTTTTGACCGATTTTGAAATTATGAAAAAATGCGTAACCACACCCCCTTACGAAAAAGTCAAAAATTGACTTTCCCCAAAAGTCCACTTTTTTTGCATATTTGGGCTGTGCCGAGAGTCCTGACGGGTTTTTGGAACATTTCCCGGCGCTCCCTGGCCCAAACTTGTTTTTTGACCGATTTTGAAATTTTGAAAAAATGCGTAACCACCCCCCCTTACGAAAAAGTCAAAAATTGACTTTCCCCAAAAGTCCACTTTTTTTGCATATTTGGGCTGTGCCGAGAGTCCTGACGGGTTTTTGGAACGTTTCCCGGCGCTCCCTGGCCCAAACTTGTTTTTTGACCGATTTTGAAATTTTGAAAAAATGCGTAACCACCCCCCCTTACGAAAAAGTCAAAAATTGACTTTCCCCAAAAGTCCACTTTTTTTGCATATTTGGGCTGTGCTGAGAGTCCTGACGGGTTTTTGGAACGTTTCCCGGCGCTCCCTGACCCAAACTTGTTTTTTGACCGATTTTGAAATTTTGAAAAAATGCGTAACCACCCCCCCTTACGAAAAAGTCAAAAATTGACTTTCCCCAAAAGTCCACTTTTTTTGCATATTTGGGCTGTGCCGAGAGTCCTGACGGGTTTTTGGAACGTTTCCCGGTGCTCCCTGGCCCAAAAGTGTTTTTTGACCGATTTTGAAATTTTGAAAAAAATGCGTAACCATCCCCCCTTACGAAAAATTCAAAAAATGACTTTCCCCAAAAGTCCACTTTTTTTGCATATTTGGGCTGTGCCGAGAGTCCTGACGGGTTTTTGGAACGTTTCCCGGCGCGCCCTGGCCCAAAAGTGTTTTTTGACCGATTTTGAAATTTTGAAAAAATGCGTAACCACCCCCCCTTACGAAAAAGTCAAAAATTGACTTTCCCCAAAAGTCCACTTTTTTTGCATATTTGGGCTGTGCCGAGAGTCCTGACGGGTTTTTGGAACGTTTCCCGGCGCTTTCTGGCCCAAAAGATTTTTTTGACCGATTTTGAAATTTTGAAAAAATGCGTAACCACCCCCCCTTACGAAAAAGTCAAAAATTGACTTTCCCCAAAAGTCCACTTTTTTTGCATATTTGGGCTGTGCCGAGAGTCCTGACGGGTTTTTGGAACGTTTCCCGGCGCTCCCTGGCCCAAACTTGTTTTTTGACCGATTTTGAAATTTTGAAAAAATGCGTAACGACCCCCCCTTACGAAAAAGTCAAAAATTGACTTTCCCCAAAAGTCCACTTTTTTTGCATATTTGGGCTGTGCCGAGAGTCCTGACGGGTTTTTGGAACGTTTCCCGGCGCTCCCTGACCCAAACTTGTTTTTTGACCGATTTTGAAATTTTGAAAAAATGCGTAACCACCCCCCCTTACGAAAAAGTCAAAAATTGACTTTCCCCAAAAGTCCACTTTTTTTGCATATTTGGGCTGTGCCGAGAGTCCTGACGGGTTTTTGGAACGTTTCCCGGTGCTCCCTGGCCCAAAAGTGTTTTTTGACCGATTTTGAAATTTTGAAAAAAATGCGTAACCATCCCCCCTTACGAAAAATTCAAAAAATGACTTTCCCCAAAAGTCCACTTTTTTTGCATATTTGGGCTGTGCCGAGAGTCCTGACGGGTTTTTGGAACGTTTCCCGGCGCGCCCTGGCCCAAAAGTGTTTTTTGACCGATTTTGAAATTTTGAAAAAATGCGTAACCACCCCCCCTTACGAAAAAGTCAAAAATTGACTTTCCCCAAAAGTCCACTTTTTTTGCATATTTGGGCTGTGCCGAGAGTCCTGACGGGTTTTTGGAACGTTTCCCGGCGCTTTCTGGCCCAAAAGATTTTTTTGACCGATTTTGAAATTTTGAAAAAATGCGTAACCACCCCCCCTTACGAAAAAGTCAAAAATTGACTTTCCCCAAAAGTCCACTTTTTTTGCATATTTGGGCTGTGCCGAGAGTCCTGACGGGTTTTTGGAACGTTTCCCGGCGCTCCCTGGCCCAAACTTGTTTTTTGACCGATTTTGAAATTTTGAAAAAATGCGTAACGACCCCCCCTTACGAAAAAGTCAAAAATTGACTTTCCCCAAAAGTCCACTTTTTTTGCATATTTGGGCTGTGCCGAGAGTCCTGACGGGTTTTTGGAACGTTTCCCGGTGCTCCCTGGCCCAAAAGTGTTTTTTGACCAATTTTGAAATTTTGAAAAAATGCGTAACCACCCCCCCTTACGAAAAAGTCAAAAATTGACTTTCCCCAAAAGTCCACTTTTTTTGCATATTTGGGCTGTGCTGAGAGTCCTGACGGGTTTTTGGAACGTTTCCCGGCGCTCCCTGACCCAAACTTGTTTTTTGACCGATTTTGAAATTTTGAAAAAATGCGTAACCACCCCCCCTTACGAAAAGGTCAAAAATTGACTTTCCCCAAAAGTCCACTTTATTTGCATATTTGGGCTGTGCCGAGAGTCCTGACGGGTTTTTGGAACGTTTCCCGGCGCTCCCTGGCCCAAAAGTGTTTTTTGACCGATTTTGAAATTTTGAAAAAATGCGTAACCACCCCCCCTTACGAAAAAGTCAAAAATTGACTTTCCCAAAAAGTCCACTTTTTTTGCATATTTGGGCTGTGCCGAGAGTCCTGACGGGTTTTTGGAACGTTTCCCGGCGCTCCCTGGCCCAAAAGTGTTTTTTGACCGATTTTGAAATTTTGAAAAAATGCGTAACCACACCCCCTTACGAAAAAGTCAAAAATTGACTTTCCCCAAAAGTCCACTTTTTTTGCATATTTGGGCTGTGCCGAGAGTCCTGACGGGTTTTTGGAACATTTCCCGGCGCTCCCTGGCCCAAACTTGTTTTTTGACCGATTTTGAAATTTTGAAAAAATGCGTAACCACCCCCCCTTACGAAAAAGTCAAAAATTGACTTTCCCCAAAAGTCCACTTTTTTTGCATATTTGGGCTGTGCCGAGAGTCCTGACGGGTTTTTGGAACGTTTCCCGGCGCTCCCTGGCCCAAACTTGTTTTTTGACCGATTTTGAAATTTTGAAAAAATGCGTAACCACCCCCCCTTACGAAAAAGTCAAAAATTGACTTTCCCCAAAAGTCCACTTTTTTTGCATATTTGGGCTGTGCTGAGAGTCCTGACGGGTTTTTGGAACGTTTCCCGGCGCTCCCTGACCCAAACTTGTTTTTTGACCGATTTTGAAATTTTGAAAAAATGCGTAACCACCCCCCCTTACGAAAAAGTCAAAAATTGACTTTCCCCAAAAGTCCACTTTTTTTGCATATTTGGGCTGTGCCGAGAGTCCTGACGGGTTTTTGGAACGTTTCCCGGTGCTCCCTGGCCCAAAAGTATTTTTTGACCGATTTTGAAATTTTGAAAAAAATGCGTAACCATCCCCCCTTACGAAAAATTCAAAAAATGACTTTCCCCAAAAGTCCACTTTTTTTGCATATTTGGGCTGTGCCGAGAGTCCTGACGGGTTTTTGGAACGTTTCCCGGCGCGCCCTGGCCCAAAAGTGTTTTTTGACCGATTTTGAAATTTTGAAAAAATGCGTAACCACCCCCCCTTACGAAAAAGTCAAAAATTGACTTTCCCCAAAAGTCCACTTTTTTTGCATATTTGGGCTGTGCCGAGAGTCCTGACGGGTTTTTGGAACGTTTCCCGGCGCTTTCTGGCCCAAAAGATTTTTTTGACCGATTTTGAAATTTTGAAAAAATGCGTAACCACCCCCCCTTACGAAAAAGTCAAAAATTGACTTTCCCCAAAAGTCCACTTTTGTTGCATATTTGGGCTGTGCCGAGAGTCCTGACGGGTTTTTGGAACGTTTCCCGGCGCTCCCTGACCCAAACTTGTTTTTTGACCGATTTTGAAATTTTGAAAAAATGCGTAACCACCCCCCCTTACGAAAAAGTCAAAAATTGACTTTCCCCAAAAGTCCACTTTTTTTGCATATTTGGGCTGTGCCGAGAGTCCTGACGGGTTTTTGGAACGTTTCCCGGCGCTCCCTGGCCCAAACTTGTTTTTTGACCGATTTTGAAATTTTGAAAAAATGCGTAACCACCCCCCCTTACGAAAAAGTCAAAAATTGACTTTCCCCAAAAGTCCACTTTTGTTGCATATTTGGGCTGTGCCGAGAGTCCTGACGGGTTTTTGGAACGTTTCCCGGCGCTCCCTGGCCCAAAAGGGTTTTTTGACCGATTTTGAAATTTTGAAAAAATGCGTAACCACCCCCCCTTACGAAAAAATCAAAAATGGACTTTCCCCAAAAGTCCACTTTTTTTGCATATTTGGGCTATGCCGAGAGTCCTGACGGGTTTTTGGAACGTTTCCCGGCGCACCCTGGCCCAAAAGTGTTTTTTGACCGATTTTGAAATTTTGAAAAAATGCGTAACCACCCCCCCCTTACGAAAAAGTCAAAAATTGACTTTCCCCAAAAGTCCACTTTTTTTGCATATTTGGGCTGTGCCGAGAGTCCTGACGGGTTTTTGAAACGTTTCCCGGTGCTCCCTGGCCCAAACTTGTTTTTTGACCGATTTTGAAATTTTGAAAAAATGCGTAACCACCCCCCCTTACGAAAAAGTCAAAAATTGACTTTCCCAAAATGTCCACTTTTTTTGCATATTTGGGCTGTGCCGAGAGTCCTGACGGGTTTTTGGAACATTTCCCGGCGCTCCCTGGCCCAAACTTGTTTTTTGACCGATTTTGAAATTTTGAAAAAATGCGTAACCACCCCCCCTTACGAAAAAGTCAAAAATTGACTTTCCCCAAAAGTCCACTTTTTTTGCATATTTGGGCTGTGCCGAGAGTCCTGACGGGTTTTTGGAACGTTTCCCGGCGCTCCCTGGCCCAAACTTGTTTTTTGACCGATTTTGAAATTTTGAAAAAATGCGTAACCACCCCCCCTTACGAAAAAGTCAAAAATTGACTTTCCCCAAAAGTCCACTTTTTTTGCATATTTGGGCTGTGCTGAGAGTCCTGACGGGTTTTTGGAACGTTTCCCGGCGCTCCCTGACCCAAACTTGTTTTTTGACCGATTTTGAAATTTTGAAAAAATGCGTAACAACCCCCCCTTACGAAAAAGTCAAAAATTGACTTTCCCCAAAAGTCCACTTTTTTTGCATATTTGGGCTGTGCCGAGAGTCCTGACGGGTTTTTGGAACGTTTCCCGGTGCTCCCTGGCCCAAAAGTGTTTTTTGACCGATTTTGAAATTTTGAAAAAAATGCGTAACCATCCCCCCTTACGAAAAATTCAAAAAATGACTTTCCCCAAAAGTCCACTTTTTTTGCATATTTGGGCTGTGCCGAGAGTCCTGACGGGTTTTTGGAACGTTTCCCGGCGCGCCCTGGCCCAAAAGTGTTTTTTGACCGATTTTGAAATTTTGAAAAAATGCGTAACCACCCCCCCTTACGAAAAAGTCAAAAATTGACTTTCCCCAAAAGTCCACTTTTTTTGCATATTTGGGCTGTGCCGAGAGTCCTGACGGGTTTTTGGAACGTTTCCCGGCGCTTTCTGGCCCAAAAGATTTTTTTGACCGATTTTGAAATTTTGAAAAAATGCGTAACCACCCCCCCTTACGAAAAAGTCAAAAATTGACTTTCCCCAAAAGTCCACTTTTGTTGCATATTTGGGCTGTGCCGAGAGTCCTGACGGGTTTTTGGAACGTTTCCCGGCGCTCCCTGGCCCAAAAGTGTTTTTTGACCGATTTTGAAATTTTGAAAAAATGCGTAACCACCCCCCATTACGAAAAAGTCAAAAATTGACTTTCCCCAAAAGTCCACTTTTTTTGCATATTTGGGCTGTGCCGAGAGTCCTGACGGGTTTTTGGAACATTTCCCGGCGCTCCCTGGCCCAAACTTGTTTTTTGACCGATTTTGAAATTTTGAAAAAATGCGTAACCACCCCCCCTTACGAAAAGGTCAAAAATTGACTTTCCCCAAAAGTCCACTTTTTTTGCATATTTGGGCTGTGCCGAGAGTCCTGACGGGTTTTTGGAACGTTTCCCGGCGCTCCCTGGCCCAAACTTGTTTTTTGACCGATTTTGAAATTTTGAAAAAATGCGTAACGACCCCCCCTTACGAAAAAGTCAAAAATTGACTTTCCCCAAAAGTCCACTTTTTTTGCATATTTGGGCTGTGCCGAGAGTCCTGACGGGTTTTTGGAACGTTTCCCGGTGCTCCCTGGCCCAAAAGTGTTTTTTGACCGATTTTGAAATTTTGAAAAAATGCGTAACCATCCCCCCTTACGAAAAATTCAAAAATTGACTTTCCCCAAAAGTCCGCTTTTTTTGCATATTTGGGCTGTGCCGAGAGTCCTGACGGGTTTTTGGAACGTTTCCCGGTGCTCCCTGGCCCAAACTTGTTTTTTGACCGATTTTGAAAATTTGAAAAAATGCGTAACCACCCCCCCTTACGAAAAAGTCAAAAATTGACTTTCCCCAAAAGTCCACTTTTTTTGCATATTTGGGCTGTGCCGAGAGTCCTGACGGGTTTTTGGAACGTTTCCCGGCGCTCCCTGGCCCAAAAGTGTTTTTCAGCGATTTTGAAAAAATGCGTAACCACCCCCCCTTACGAAAAAGTCAAAAATTGACTTTCCCCAAAAGTCCACTTTTTTTGCATATTTGGGCTGTGCTGAGAGTCCTGACGGGTTTTTGGAACGTTTCCCGGCGCTCCCTGACCCAAACTTGTTTTTTGACCGATTTTGAAATTTTGAAAAAATGCGTAACCACCCCCCCTTACGAAAAAGTCAAAAATTGACTTTCCCCAAAAGTCCACTTTATTTGCATATTTGGGCTGTGCCGAGAGTCCTGACGGGTTTTTGGAACGTTTCCCGGCGCTCCCTGGCCCAAAAGTGTTTTTTGACCGATTTTGAAATTTTGAAAAAATGCGTAACCACCCCCCCTTACGAAAAAGTCAAAAATTGACTTTCCCCAAAAGTCCACTTTTTTTGCATATTTGGGCTGTGCCGAGAGTCCTGACGGGTTTTTGGAACGTTTCCCGGCGCTCCCTGGCCCAAAAGATTTTTTTGACCGATTTTGAAATTTTGAAAAAATGCGTAACCACCCCCCCTTACGAAAAAGTCAAAAATTGACTTTCCCCAAAAGTCCACTTTTGTTGCATATTTGGGCTGTGCCGAGAGTCCTGACGGGTTTTTGGAACGTTTCCCGGCGCTCCCTGGCCCAAAAGTGTTTTTTGACTGATTTTGAAATTTTGAAAAAATGCGTAACCACCCCCCATTACGAAAAAGTCAAAAATTGACTTTCCCCAAAAGTCCACTTTTTTTGCATATTTGGGCTGTGCCGAGAGTCCTGACGGGTTTTTGGAACATTTCCCGGCGCTCCCTGGCCCAAACTTGTTTTTTGACCGATTTTGAAATTTTGAAAAAATGCGTAACCACCCCCCCTTACGAAAAAGTCAAAAATTGACTTTCCCCAAAAGTCCACTTTTTTTGCATATTTGGGCTGTGCCGAGAGTCCTGACGGGTTTTTGGAACGTTTCCCGGCGCTCCCTGGCCCAAAAGTGTTTTTCAGCGATTTTGAAAAAATGCGTAACCACCCCCTCTTACGAAAAAGTCAAAAATTGATTTTCCCCAAAAGTCCACTTTTTTTGCACATTTGGGCTGTGCCGAGAGTCCTGACGGGTTTTTGGAACGTTTCCCGGCGCTCCCTGGCCCAAACTTGTTTTTTGACCGATTTTGAAATTTTGAAGAAATGCGTAACCACCCCCCCTTACGAAAAAGTCAAAAATTGACTTTCCCCAAAAGTCCACTTTTTTTGCATATTTGGGCTGTGCCGAGAGTCCTGACGGGTTTTTGGAACGTTTCCCGGTGCTCCCTGGCCCAAAAGTGTTTTTTGAACAATTTTGAAATTTTGAAAAAATGCGTAACCACCCCCCCTTACGAAAAAGTCAAAAATTGACTTTCCCCAAAAGTCCACTTTTTTTGCATATTTGGGCTGTGCTGAGAGTCCTGACGGGTTTTTGGAACGTTTCCCGGCGCTCCCTGACCCAAACTTGTTTTTTGACCGATTTTGAAATTTTGAAAAAATGCGTAACCACCCCCCCTTACGAAAAAGTCAAAAATTGACTTTCCCCAAAAGTCCACTTTTTTTGCATATTTGGGCTGTGCCGAGAGTCCTGACGGGTTTTTGGAACGTTTCCCGGCGCTCCCTGGCCCAAAAGTGTTTTTTGACCGATTTTGAAATTTTGAAAAAATGCGTAACCACCCCCCCTTACGAAAAAGTCAAAAATTGACTTTCCCCAAAAGTCCACTTTTTTGCATATTTGGGCTGTGCCGAGAGTCCTGACGGGTTTTTGGAACGTTTCCCGGCGCTCCCTGGCCCAAACTTGTTTTTTGACCGATTTTGAAATTTTGAAAAAATGCGTAACCACCCCCCCTTACGAAAAAGTCAAAAATTGACTTTCCCCAAAAGTCCACTTTTTTTGCATATTTGGGCTGTGCTGAGAGTCCTGACGGGTTTTTGGAACGTTTCCCGGCGCTCCCTGGCCCAAACTTGTTTTTTGACCGATTTTGAAATTTTGAAAAAATGCGTAACCACCCCCCCTTACGAAAAAGTCAAAAATTGACTTTCCCCAAAAGTCCACTTTTTTTGCATATTTGGGCTGTGCCGAGAGTCCTGACGGGTTTTTGGAACGTTTCCCGGCGCTCCCTGGCCCAAAAGTGTTTTTCAGCGATTTTGAAAAAATGCGTAACCACCCCCCCTTATGAAAAAGTCAAAAATTGATTTTCCCCAAAAGTCCACTTTTTTTGCACATTTGGGCTGTGCCGAGAGTCCTGACGGGTTTTTGGAACGTTTCCCGGCGCTCCCTGGCCCAAACTTGTTTTTTGACCGATTTTGAAATTTTGAAAAAATGCGTAACCACCCCCCCTTACGAAAAAGTCAAAAATTGACTTTCCCCAAAAGTCCACTTTTTTTGCATATTTGGGCTGTGCCGAGAGTCCTGACGGGTTTTTGGAACGTTTCCCGGTGCTCCCTGGCCCAAAAGTGTTTTTTGACCGATTTTGAAATTTTGAAAAAAATGCGTAACCATCCCCCCTTACGAAAAATTCAAAAATTGACTTTCCCCAAAAGTCCGCTTTTTTTGCATATTTGGGCTGTGCCGAGAGTCCTGACGGGTTTTTGGAACGTTTCCCGGTGCTCCCTGGCCCAAACTTGTTTTTTGACCGATTTTGAAAATTTGAAAAAATGCGTAACCACCCCCCCTTACGAAAAAGTCAAAAATTGACTTTCCCCAAAAGTCCACTTTTTTTGCATATTTGGGCTGTGCCGAGAGTCCTGACGGGTTTTTGGAACGTTTCCCGGCGCTCCCTGGCCCAAAAGTGTTTTTCAGCGATTTTGAAAAAATGCGTAACCACCCCCCCTTACGAAAAAGTCAAAAATTGACTTTCCCCAAAAGTCCACTTTTTTTGCATATTTGGGCTGTGCTGAGAGTCCTGACGGGTTTTTGGAACGTTTCCCGGCGCTCCCTGACCCAAACTTGTTTTTTGACCGATTTTGAAATTTTGAAAAAATGCGTAACCACCCCCCCTTACGAAAAAGTCAAAAATTGACTTTCCCCAAAAGTCCACTTTATTTGCATATTTGGGCTGTGCCGAGAGTCCTGACGGGTTTTTGGAACGTTTCCCGGCGCTCCCTGGCCCAAAAGTGTTTTTTGACCGATTTTGAAATTTTGAAAAAATGCGTAACCACCCCCCCTTACGAAAAAGTCAAAAATTGACTTTCCCCAAAAGTCCACTTTTTTTGCATATTTGGGCTGTGCCGAGAGTCCTGACGGGTTTTTGGAACGTTTCCCGGCGCTCCCTGGCCCAAAAGATTTTTTTGACCGATTTTGAAATTTTGAAAAAATGCGTAACCACCCCCCCTTACGAAAAAGTCAAAAATTGACTTTCCCCAA
Organism: Corythoichthys intestinalis; assembly: GCF_030265065.1. Lineage (NCBI taxonomy): Eukaryota > Metazoa > Chordata > Actinopteri > Syngnathiformes > Syngnathidae > Corythoichthys > Corythoichthys intestinalis. The sequence continues at coordinate 10,921,019 of NC_080416.1, read as the reverse complement.
AAGTCCACTTTTGTTGCATATTTGGGCTGTGCCGAGAGTCCTGACGGGTTTTTGGAACGTTTCCCGGCGCTCCCTGGCCCAAAAGTGTTTTTTGACTGATTTTGAAATTTTGAAAAAATGCGTAACCACCCCCCATTACGAAAAAGTCAAAAATTGACTTTCCCCAAAAGTCCACTTTTTTTGCATATTTGGGCTGTGCCGAGAGTCCTGACGGGTTTTTGGAACATTTCCCGGCGCTCCCTGGCCCAAACTTGTTTTTTGACCGATTTTGAAATTTTGAAAAAATGCGTAACCACCCCCCCTTACGAAAAAGTCAAAAATTGACTTTCCCCAAAAGTCCACTTTTTTTGCATATTTGGGCTGTGCCGAGAGTCCTGACGGGTTTTTGGAACGTTTCCCGGCGCTCCCTGGCCCAAAAGTGTTTTTCAGCGATTTTGAAAAAATGCGTAACCACCCCCTCTTACGAAAAAGTCAAAAATTGATTTTCCCCAAAAGTCCACTTTTTTTGCACATTTGGGCTGTGCCGAGAGTCCTGACGGGTTTTTGGAACGTTTCCCGGCGCTCCCTGGCCCAAACTTGTTTTTTGACCGATTTTGAAATTTTGAAGAAATGCGTAACCACCCCCCCTTACGAAAAAGTCAAAAATTGACTTTCCCCAAAAGTCCACTTTTTTTGCATATTTGGGCTGTGCCGAGAGTCCTGACGGGTTTTTGGAACGTTTCCCGGTGCTCCCTGGCCCAAAAGTGTTTTTTGAACAATTTTGAAATTTTGAAAAAATGCGTAACCACCCCCCCTTACGAAAAAGTCAAAAATTGACTTTCCCCAAAAGTCCACTTTTTTTGCATATTTGGGCTGTGCTGAGAGTCCTGACGGGTTTTTGGAACGTTTCCCGGCGCTCCCTGACCCAAACTTGTTTTTTGACCGATTTTGAAATTTTGAAAAAATGCGTAACCACCCCCCCTTACGAAAAAGTCAAAAATTGACTTTCCCCAAAAGTCCACTTTTTTTGCATATTTGGGCTGTGCCGAGAGTCCTGACGGGTTTTTGGAACGTTTCCCGGCGCTCCCTGGCCCAAAAGTGTTTTTTGACCGATTTTGAAATTTTGAAAAAATGCGTAACCACCCCCCCTTACGAAAAAGTCAAAAATTGACTTTCCCCAAAAGTCCACTTTTTTGCATATTTGGGCTGTGCCGAGAGTCCTGACGGGTTTTTGGAACGTTTCCCGGCGCTCCCTGGCCCAAACTTGTTTTTTGACCGATTTTGAAATTTTGAAAAAATGCGTAACCACCCCCCCTTACGAAAAAGTCAAAAATTGACTTTCCCCAAAAGTCCACTTTTTTTGCATATTTGGGCTGTGCTGAGAGTCCTGACGGGTTTTTGGAACGTTTCCCGGCGCTCCCTGGCCCAAACTTGTTTTTTGACCGATTTTGAAATTTTGAAAAAATGCGTAACCACCCCCCCTTACGAAAAAGTCAAAAATTGACTTTCCCCAAAAGTCCACTTTTTTTGCATATTTGGGCTGTGCCGAGAGTCCTGACGGGTTTTTGGAACGTTTCCCGGCGCTCCCTGGCCCAAAAGTGTTTTTCAGCGATTTTGAAAAAATGCGTAACCACCCCCCCTTATGAAAAAGTCAAAAATTGATTTTCCCCAAAAGTCCACTTTTTTTGCACATTTGGGCTGTGCCGAGAGTCCTGACGGGTTTTTGGAACGTTTCCCGGCGCTCCCTGGCCCAAACTTGTTTTTTGACCGATTTTGAAATTTTGAAAAAATGCGTAACCACCCCCCCTTACGAAAAAGTCAAAAATTGACTTTCCCCAAAAGTCCACTTTTTTTGCATATTTGGGCTGTGCCGAGAGTCCTGACGGGTTTTTGGAACGTTTCCCGGTGCTCCCTGGCCCAAAAGTGTTTTTTGACCGATTTTGAAATTTTGAAAAAAATGCGTAACCATCCCCCCTTACGAAAAATTCAAAAAATGACTTTCCCCAAAAGTCCACTTTTTTTGCATATTTGGGCTGTGCCGAGAGTCCTGACGGGTTTTTGGAACGTTTCCCGGCGCACCCTGGCCCAAAAGTGTTTTTTGACCGATTTTGAAATTTTGAAAAAATGCGTAACCACCCCCCATTACGAAAAAGTCAAAAATTGACTTTCCCCAAAAGTCCACTTTTTTTGCATATTTGGGCTGTGCCGAGAGTCCTGACGGGTTTTTGGAACGTTTCCCGGCGCTCCCTGGCCCAAAAGTGTTTTTCAGCGATTTTGAAAAAATGCGTAACCACCCCCCCTTATGAAAAAGTCAAAAATTGATTTTACCCAAAAGTCCACTTTTTTTGCACATTTGGGCTGTGCCGAGAGTCCTGACGGGTTTTTGGAACGTTTCCCGGCGCTCCCTGGCCCAAACTTGTTTTTTGACCGATTTTGAAATTTTGAAAAAATGCGTAACCACCCCCCCTTACGAAAAAGTCAAAAATTGACTTTCCCCAAAAGTCCACTTTTTTTGCATATTTGGGCTGTGCCGAGAGTCCTGACGGGTTTTTGGAACGTTTCCCGGTGCTCCCTGGCCCAAAAGTGTTTTTTGACCGATTTTGAAATTTTGAAAAAAATGCGTAACCATCCCCCCTTACGAAAAAGTCAAAAATTGACTTTCCCCAAAAGTCCACTTTTTTTGCATATTTGGGCTGTGCCGAGAGTCCTGACGGGTTTTTGGAACGTTTCCCGGCGCTCCCTGGCCCAAAAGATTTTTTTGACCGATTTTGAAATTTTGAAAAAATGCGTAACCACCCCCCCTTACGAAAAAGTCAAAAATTGACTTTCCCCAAAAGTCCACTTTTGTTGCATATTTGGGCTGTGCCGAGAGTCCTGACGGGTTTTTGGAACGTTTCCCGGCGCTCCCTGGCCCAAAAGTGTTTTTTGACTGATTTTGAAATTTTGAAAAAATGCGTAACCACCCCCCATTACGAAAAAGTCAAAAATTGACTTTCCCCAAAAGTCCACTTTTTTTGCATATTTGGGCTGTGCCGAGAGTCCTGACGGGTTTTTGGAACATTTCCCGGCGCTCCCTGGCCCAAACTTGTTTTTTGACCGATTTTGAAATTTTGAAAAAATGCGTAACCACCCCCCCTTACGAAAAAGTCAAAAATTGACTTTCCCCAAAAGTCCACTTTTTTTGCATATTTGGGCTGTGCCGAGAGTCCTGACGGGTTTTTGGAACGTTTCCCGGCGCTCCCTGGCCCAAAAGTGTTTTTCAGCGATTTTGAAAAAATGCGTAACCACCCCCTCTTACGAAAAAGTCAAAAATTGATTTTCCCCAAAAGTCCACTTTTTTTGCACATTTGGGCTGTGCCGAGAGTCCTGACGGGTTTTTGGAACGTTTCCCGGCGCTCCCTGGCCCAAACTTGTTTTTTGACCGATTTTGAAATTTTGAAAAAATGCGTAACCACCCCCCCTTACGAAAAAGTCAAAAATTGACTTTCCCCAAAAGTCCACTTTTTTTGCATATTTGGGCTGTGCCGAGAGTCCTGACGGGTTTTTGGAACGTTTCCCGGTGCTCCCTGGCCCAAAAGTGTTTTTTGACCAATTTTGAAATTTTGAAAAAATGCGTAACCACCCCCCCTTACGAAAAAGTCAAAAATTGACTTTCCCCAAAAGTCCACTTTTTTTGCATATTTGGGCTGTGCTGAGAGTCCTGACGGGTTTTTGGAACGTTTCCCGGCGCTCCCTGACCCAAACTTGTTTTTTGACCGATTTTGAAATTTTGAAAAAATGCGTAACCACCCCCCCTTACGAAAAAGTCAAAAATTGACTTTCCCCAAAAGTCCACTTTTTTTGCATATTTGGGCTGTGCTGAGAGTCCTGAAGGGTTTTTGGAACATTTCCCGGCGCTCCCTGGCCCAAACTTGTTTTTTGACCGATTTTGAAATTTTGAAAAAATGCGTAACCACCCCCCCTTACGAAAAAGTCAAAAATTGACTTTCCCCAAAAGTCCACTTTTTTTGCATATTTGGGCTGTGCCGAGAGTCCTGACGGGTTTTTGGAACGTTTCCCGGCGCTCCCTGGCCCAAAAGTGTTTTTCAGCGATTTTGAAAAAATGCGTAACCACCCCCCCTTATGAAAAAGTCAAAAATTGATTTTCCCCAAAAGTCCACTTTTTTTGCACATTTGGGCTGTGCCGAGAGTCCTGACGGGTTTTTGGAACGTTTCCCGGCGCTCCCTGGCCCAAACTTGTTTTTTGACCGATTTTGAAATTTTGAAAAAATGCGTAACCACCCCCCCTTACGAAAAAGTCAAAAATGGACTTTCCCCAAAAGTCCACTTTTTTTGCATATTTGGGCTGTGCCGAGAGTCCTGACGGGTTTTTGGAACGTTTCCCGGTGCTCCCTGGCCCAAAAGTGTTTTTTGACCGATTTTGAAATTTTGAAAAAAATGCGTAACCATCCCCCCTTACGAAAAATTCAAAAAATGACTTTCCCCAAAAGTCCACTTTTTTTGCATATTTGGGCTGTGCCGAGAGTCCTGACGGGTTTTTGGAACGTTTCCCGGCGCACCCTGGCCCAAAAGTGTTTTTTGACCGATTTTGAAATTTTGAAAAAATGCGTAACCACCCCCCATTACGAAAAAGTCAAAAATTGACTTTCCCCAAAAGTCCACTTTTTTTGCATATTTGGGCTGTGCTGAGAGTCCTGACGGGTTTTTGGAACGTTTCCCGGCGCTCCCTGACCCAAACTTGTTTTTTGACCGATTTTGAAATTTTGAAAAAATGCGTAACCACCCCCCCTTACGAAAAAGTCAAAAATTGACTTTCCCCAAAAGTCCACTTTTTTTGCATATTTGGGCTGTGCCGAGAGTCCTGACGGGTTTTTGGAACGTTTCCCGGTGCTCCCTGGCCCAAAAGTGTTTTTTGACCGATTTTGAAATTTTGAAAAAAATGCGTAACCATCCCCCCTTACGAAAAATTCAAAAAATGACTTTCCCCAAAAGTCCACTTTTTTTGCATATTTGGGCTGTGCCGAGAGTCCTGACGGGTTTTTGGAACGTTTCCCGGCGCGCCCTGGCCCAAAAGTGTTTTTTGACCGATTTTGAAATTTTGAAAAAATGCGTAACCACCCCCCCTTACGAAAAAGTCAAAAATTGACTTTCCCCAAAAGTCCACTTTTTTTGCATATTTGGGCTGTGCCGAGAGTCCTGACGGGTTTTTGGAACGTTTCCCGGCGCTCCCTGGCCCAAAAGATTTTTTTGACCGATTTTGAAATTTTGAAAAAATGCGTAACCACCCCCCCTTACGAAAAAGTCAAAAATTGACTTTCCCCAAAAGTCCACTTTTGTTGCATATTTGGGCTGTGCCGAGAGTCCTGACGGGTTTTTGGAACGTTTCCCGGCGCTCCCTGGCCCAAAAGTGTTTTTTGACCGATTTTGAAATTTTGAAAAAATGCGTAACCACCCCCCATTACGAAAAAGTCAAAAATTGACTTTCCCCAAAAGTCCACTTTTTTTGCATATTTGGGCTGTGCCGAGAGTCCTGACGGGTTTTTGGAACATTTCCCGGCGCTCCCTGGCCCAAACTTGTTTTTTGACCGATTTTGAAATTTTGAAAAAATGCGTAACCACCCCCCCTTACGAAAAAGTCAAAAATTGACTTTCCCCAAAAGTCCACTTTTTTTGCATATTTGGGCTGTGCCGAGAGTCCCGACGGGTTTTTGGAACGTTTCCCGGCGCTCCCTGGCCCAAACTTGTTTTTTGACCGATTTTGAAATTTTGAAAAAATGCGTAACGACCCCCCCTTACGAAAAAGTCAAAAATTGACTTTCCCCAAAAGTCCACTTTTTTTGCATATTTGGGCTGTGCCGAGAGTCCTGACGGGTTTTTGGAACGTTTCCCGGTGCTCCCTGGCCCAAAAGTGTTTTTTGACCGATTTTGAAATTTTGAAAAAATGCGTAACCATCCCCCCTTACGAAAAATTCAAAAATTGACTTTCCCCAAAAGTCCACTTTTTTTGCATATTTGGGCTGTGCCGAGAGTCCTGACGGGTTTTTGGAACGTTTCCCGGTGCTCCCTGGCCCAAACTTGTTTTTTGACCGATTTTGAAAATTTGAAAAAATGCGTAACCACCCCCCCTTACGAAAAAGTCAAAAATTGACTTTCCCCAAAAGTCCACTTTTTTTGCATATTTGGGCTGTGCCGAGAGTCCTGACGGGTTTTTGGAACGTTTCCCGGCGCTCCCTGGCCCAAAAGTGTTTTTCAGCGATTTTGAAAAAATGCGTAACCACCCCCTCTTACGAAAAAGTCAAAAATTGATTTTCCCCAAAAGTCCACTTTTTTTGCACATTTGGGCTGTGCCGAGAGTCCTGACGGGTTTTTGGAACGTTTCCCGGCGCTCCCTGGCCCAAACTTGTTTTTTGACCGATTTTGAAATTTTGAAAAAATGCGTAACCACCCCCCCTTACGAAAAAGTCAAAAATTGACTTTCCCCAAAAGTCCACTTTTTTTGCATATTTGGGCTGTGCCGAGAGTCCTGACGGGTTTTTGGAACGTTTCCCGGTGCTCCCTGGCCCAAAAGTGTTTTTTGACCAATTTTGAAATTTTGAAAAAATGCGTAACCACCCCCCCTTACGAAAAAGTCAAAAATTGACTTTCCCCAAAAGTCCACTTTTTTTGCATATTTGGGCTGTGCTGAGAGTCCTGACGGGTTTTTGGAACGTTTCCCGGCGCTCCCTGACCCAAACTTGTTTTTTGACCGATTTTGAAATTTTGAAAAAATGCGTAACCACCCCCCCTTACGAAAAAGTCAAAAATTGACTTTCCCCAAAAGTCCACTTTTTTTGCATATTTGGGCTGTGCCGAGAGTCCTGACGGGTTTTTGGAACGTTATCCGGTGCTCCCTGGCCCAAAAGTGTTTTTTGACCGATTTTGAAATTTTGAAAAAATGCGTAACCATCCCCCCTTACGAAAAATTCAAAAATTGACTTTCCCCAAAAGTCCACTTTTTTTGCATATTTGGGCTGTGCCGAGAGTCCTGACGGGTTTTTGGAACGTTTCCCGGTGCTCCCTGGCCCAAACTTGTTTTTTGACCGATTTTGAAAATTTGAAAAAATGCGTAACCACCCCCCCTTACGAAAAAGTCAAAAATTGACTTTCCCCAAAAGTCCACTTTTTTTGCATATTTGGGCTGTGCCGAGAGTCCTGACGGGTTTTTGGAACATTTCCCGGCGCTCCCTGGCCCAAACTTGTTTTTTGACCGATTTTGAAATTTTGAAAAAATGCGTAACCACCCCCCCTTACGAAAAAGTCAAAAATTGACTTTCCCCAAAAGTCCACTTTTTTTGCATATTTGGGCTGTGCCGAGAGTCCTGATGGGTTTTTGGAACGTTTCCCGGCGCTCCCTGGCCCAAACTTGTTTTTTGACCGATTTTGAAATTTTGAAAAAATGCGTAACGACCCCCCCTTACGAAAAAGTCAAAAATTGACTTTCCCCAAAAGTCCACTTTTTTTGCATATTTGGGCTGTGCCGAGAGTCCTGACGGGTTTTTGGAACGTTTCCCGGCGCTCCCTGGCCCAAACTTGTTTTTTGACCGATTTTGAAATTTTGAAAAAATGCGTAACGACCCCCCCTTACGAAAAAGTCAAAAATTGACTTTCCCCAAAAGTCCACTTTTTTTGCATATTTGGGCTGTGCCGAGAGTCCTGACGGGTTTTTGGAACGTTTCCCGGTGCTCCCTGGCCCAAAAGTGTTTTTTGACCGATTTTGAAATTTTGAAAAAATGCGTAACCATCCCCCCTTACGAAAAATTCAAAAATTGACTTTCCCCAAAAGTCCACTTTTTTTGCATATTTGGGCTGTGCCGAGAGTCCTGACGGGTTTTTGGAACGTTTCCCGGCGCTCCCTGGCCCAAAAGTGTTTTTCAGCGATTTTGAAAAAATGCGTAACCACCCCCCCTTACGAAAAAGTCAAAAATTGACTTTCCCCAAAAGTCCACTTTTTTTGCATATTTGGGCTGTGCTGAGAGTCCTGACGGGTTTTTGGAACGTTTCCCGGCGCTCCCTGACCCAAACTTGTTTTTTGACCGATTTTGAAATTTTGAAAAAATGCGTAACCACCCCCCCTTACGAAAAAGTCAAAAATTGACTTTCCCCAAAAGTCCACTTTATTTGCATATTTGGGCTGTGCCGAGAGTCTTGACGGGTTTTTGGAACGTTTCCCGGCGCTCCCTGGCCCAAAAGTGTTTTTTGACCGATTTTGAAATTTTGAAAAAATGCGTAACCACCCCCCCTTACGAAAAAGTCAAAAATTGACTTTCCCCAAAAGTCCACTTTTTTTGCATATTTGGGCTGTGCCGAGAGTCCTGACGGGTTTTTGGAACGTTTCCCGGCGCTCCCTGGCCCAAAAGATTTTTTTGACCGATTTTGAAATTTTGAAAAAATGCGTAACCACCCCCCCTTACGAAAAAGTCAAAAATTGACTTTCCCCAAAAGTCCAATTTTGTTGCATATTTGGGCTGTGCCGAGAGTCCTGACGGGTTTTTGGAACGTTTCCCGGCGCTCCCTGGCCCAAAAGTGTTTTTTGACTGATTTTGAAATTTTGAAAAAATGCGTAACCACCCCCCATTACGAAAAAGTCAAAAATTGACTTTCCCCAAAAGTCCACTTTTTTTGCATATTTGGGCTGTGCCGAGAGTCCTGACGGGTTTTTGGAACGTTTCCCGGCGCTCCCTGGCCCAAAAGTGTTTTTCAGCGATTTTGAAAAAATGCGTAACCACCCCCTCTTACGAAAAAGTCAAAAATTGATTTTCCCCAAAAGTCCACTTTTTTTGCACATTTGGGCTGTGCCGAGAGTCCTGACGGGTTTTTGGAACGTTTCCCGGCGCTCCCTGGCCCAAACTTGTTTTTTGACCGATTTTGAAATTTTGAAAAAATGCGTAACCACCCCCCCTTACGAAAAAGTCAAAAATTGACTTTCCCCAAAAGTCCACTTTTTTTGCATATTTGAGCTGTGCCGAGAGTCCTGACGGGTTTTTGGAACGTTTCCCGGTGCTCCCTGGCCCAAAAGTGTTTTTTGACCGATTTTGAAATTTTGAAAAAATGCGTAACCACCCCCCCTTACGAAAAAGTCAAAAATTGACTTTTCCCAAAAGTCCACTTTTTTTGCATATTTGGGCTGTGCCGAGAGTCCTGACGGGTTTTTGGAACGTTTCCCGGTGCTCCCTGGCCCAAAAGTGTTTTTTGACCGATTTTGAAATTTTGAAAAAAATGCGTAACCATCCCCCCTTACGAAAAATTCAAAAAATGACTTTCCCCAAAAGTCCACTTTTTTTGCATATTTGGGCTGTGCCGAGAGTCCTGACGGGTTTTTGGAACGTTTCCCGGCGCGCCCTGGCCCAAAAGTGTTTTTTGACCGATTTTGAAATTTTGAAAAAATGCGTAACCACCCCCCATTACGAAAAAGTCAAAAATTGACTTTCCCCAAAAGTCCACTTTTTTTGCATATTTGGGCTGTGCCGAGAGTCCTGACGGGTTTTTGGAACATTTCCCGGCGCTCCCTGGCCCAAACTTGTTTTTTGACCGATTTTGAAATTTTGAAAAAATGCGTAACCACCCCCCCTTACGAAAAAGTCAAAAATTGACTTTCCCCAAAAGTCCACTTTTTTTGCATATTTGGGCTGTGCCGAGAGTCCCGACGGGTTTTTGGAACGTTTCCCGGCGCTCCCTGGCCCAAACTTGTTTTTTGACCGATTTTGAAATTTTGAAAAAATGCGTAACGACCCCCCCTTACGAAAAAGTCAAAAATTGACTTTCCCCAAAAGTCCACTTTTTTTGCATATTTGGGCTGTGCCGAGAGTCCTGACGGGTTTTTGGAACGTTTCCCGGTGCTCCCTGGCCCAAAAGTGTTTTTTGACCGATTTTGAAATTTTGAAAAAATGCGTAACCATCCCCCCTTACGAAAAATTCAAAAATTGACTTTCCCCAAAAGTCCACTTTTTTTGCATATTTGGGCTGTGCCGAGAGTCCTGACGGGTTTTTGGAACGTTTCCCGGTGCTCCCTGGCCCAAACTTGTTTTTTGACCGATTTTGAAAATTTGAAAAAATGCGTAACCACCCCCCCTTACGAAAAAGTCAAAAATTGACTTTCCCCAAAAGTCCACTTTTTTTGCATATTTGGGCTGTGCCGAGAGTCCTGACGGGTTTTTGGAACGTTTCCCGGCGCTCCCTGGCCCAAAAGTGTTTTTCAGCGATTTTGAAAAAATGCGTAACCACCCCCTCTTACGAAAAAGTCAAAAATTGATTTTCCCCAAAAGTCCACTTTTTTTGCACATTTGGGCTGTGCCGAGAGTCCTGACGGGTTTTTGGAACGTTTCCCGGCGCTCCCTGGCCCAAACTTGTTTTTTGACCGATTTTGAAATTTTGAAAAAATGCGTAACCACCCCCCCTTACGAAAAAGTCAAAAATTGACTTTCCCCAAAAGTCCACTTTTTTTGCATATTTGGGCTGTGCCGAGAGTCCTGACGGGTTTTTGGAACGTTTCCCGGTGCTCCCTGGCCCAAAAGTGTTTTTTGACCAATTTTGAAATTTTGAAAAAATGCGTAACCACCCCCCCTTACGAAAAAGTCAAAAATTGACTTTCCCCAAAAGTCCACTTTTTTTGCATATTTGGGCTGTGCTGAGAGTCCTGACGGGTTTTTGGAACGTTTCCCGGCGCTCCCTGACCCAAACTTGTTTTTTGACCGATTTTGAAATTTTGAAAAAATGCGTAACCACCCCCCCTTACGAAAAAGTCAAAAATTGACTTTCCCCAAAAGTCCACTTTTTTTGCATATTTGGGCTGTGCCGAGAGTCCTGACGGGTTTTTGGAACGTTTCCCGGTGCTCCCTGGCCCAAAAGTGTTTTTTGACCGAATTTAAAATTTTGAAAAAATGCGTAACCATCCCCCATTACGAAAAAGTCAAAAATTGACTTTCCCCAAAAGTCCACTTTTTTTGCATATTTGGGCTGTGCCGAGAGTCCTGACGGGTTTTTGGAACATTTCCCGGCGCTCCCTGGCCCAAACTTGTTTTTTGACCGATTTTGAAATTTTGAAAAAATGCGTAACCACCCCCCCTTACGAAAAAGTCAAAAATTGACTTTCCCCAAAAGTCCACTTTTTTTGCATATTTGGGCTGTGCCGAGAGTCCTGACGGGTTTTTGGAACGTTTCCCGGCGCTCCCTGGCCCAAAAGATTTTTTTGACCGATTTTGAAATTTTGAAAAAATGCGTAACCACCCCCCCTTACGAAAAAGTCAAAAATTGACTTTCCCCAAAAGTCCACTTTTGTTGCATATTTGGGCTGTGCCGAGAGTCCTGACGGGTTTTTGGAACGTTTCCCGGCGCTCCCTGGCCCAAAAGTGTTTTTTGACCGATTTTGAAATTTTGAAAAAATGCGTAACCACCCCCCATTACGAAAAAGTCAAAAATTGACTTTCCCCAAAAGTCCACTTTTTTTGCATATTTGGGCTGTGCCGAGAGTCCTGACGGGTTTTTGGAACATTTCCCGGCGCTCCCTGGCCCAAACTTGTTTTTTGACCGATTTTGAAATTTTGAAAAAATGCGTAACCACCCCCCCTTACGAAAAAGTCAAAAATTGACTTTCCCCAAAAGTCCACTTTTTTTGCATATTTGGGCTGTGCCGAGAGTCCCGACGGGTTTTTGGAACGTTTCCCGGCGCTCCCTGGCCCAAACTTGTTTTTTGACCGATTTTGAAATTTTGAAAAAATGCGTAACGACCCCCCCTTACGAAAAAGTCAAAAATTGACTTTCCCCAAAAGTCCACTTTTTTTGCATATTTGGGCTGTGCCGAGAGTCCTGACGGGTTTTTGGAACGTTTCCCGGTGCTCCCTGGCCCAAAAGTGTTTTTTGACCGATTTTGAAATTTTGAAAAAATGCGTAACCATCCCCCCTTACGAAAAATTCAAAAATTGACTTTCCCCAAAAGTCCACTTTTTTTGCATATTTGGGCTGTGCCGAGAGTCCTGACGGGTTTTTGGAACGTTTCCCGGTGCTCCCTGGCCCAAACTTGTTTTTTGACCGATTTTGAAAATTTGAAAAAATGCGTAACCACCCCCCCTTACGAAAAAGTCAAAAATTGACTTTCCCCAAAAGTCCACTTTTTTTGCATATTTGGGCTGTGCTGAGAGTCCTGACGGGTTTTTGGAACGTTTCCCGGCGCTCCCTGGCCCAAAAGTGTTTTTCAGCGATTTTGAAAAAATGCGTAACCACCCCCTCTTACGAAAAAGTCAAAAATTGATTTTCCCCAAAAGTCCACTTTTTTTGCAAATTTGGGCTGTGCCGAGAGTCCTGACGGGTTTTTGGAACGTTTCCCGGCGCTCCCTGGCCCAAAAGATTTTTTTGACCGATTTTGAAATTTTGAAAAAATGCGTAACCACCCCCCCTTACGAAAAAGTCAAAAATTGACTTTCCCCAAAAGTCCACTTTTGTTGCATATTTGGGCTGTGCCGAGAGTCCTGACGGGTTTTTGGAACGTTTCCCGGCGCTCCCTGGCCCAAAAGTGTTTTTTGACCGATTTTGAAATTTTGAAAAAATGCGTAACCACCCCCCATTACGAAAAAGTCAAAAATTGACTTTCCCCAAAAGTCCACTTTTTTTGCATATTTGGGCTGTGCCGAGAGTCCTGACGGGTTTTTGGAACATTTCCCGGCGCTCCCTGGCCCAAACTTGTTTTTTGACCGATTTTGAAATTTTGAAAAAATGCGTAACCACCCCTCCTTACGAAAAAGTCAAAAATTGACTTTCCCCATAAGTCCACTTTTTTTGCATATTTGGGCTGTGCCGAGAGTCCCGACGGGTTTTTGGAACGTTTCCCGGCGCTCCCTGGCCCAAACTTGTTTTTTGACCGATTTTGAAATTTTGAAAAAATGCGTAACGACCCCCCCTTACGAAAAAGTCAAAAATTGACTTTCCCCAAAAGTCCACTTTTTTTGCATATTTGGGCTGTGCCGAGAGTCCTGACGGGTTTTTGGAACGTTTCCCGGTGCTCCCTGGCCCAAAAGTGTTTTTTGACCGATTTTGAAATTTTGAAAAAATGCGTAACCATCCCCCCTTACGAAAAATTCAAAAATTGACTTTCCCCAAAAGTCCACTTTTTTTGCATATTTGGGCTGTGCCGAGAGTCCTGACGGGTTTTTGGAACGTTTCCCGGTGCTCCCTGGCCCAAACTTGTTTTTTGACCGATTTTGAAAATTTGAAAAAATGCGTAACCACCCCCCCTTACGAAATAGTCAAAAATTGACTTTCCCCAAAAGTCCACTTTTTTTGCATATTTGGGCTGTGCCGAGAGTCCTGACGGGTTTTTGGAACGTTTCCCGGCGCTCCCTGGCCCAAAAGTGTTTTTCAGCGATTTTGAAAAAATGCGTAACCACCCCCTCTTACGAAAAAGTCAAAAATTGATTTTCCCCAAAAGTCCACTTTTTTTGCACATTTGGGCTGTGCCGAGAGTCCTGACGGGTTTTTGGAACGTTTCCCGGCGCTCCCTGGCCCAAACTTGTTTTTTGACCGATTTTGAAATTTTGAAAAAATGCGTAACCACCCCCCCTTACGAAAAAGTCAAAAATTGACTTTCCCCAAAAGTCCACTTTTTTTGCATATTTGGGCTGTGCCGAGAGTCCTGACGGGTTTTTGGAACGTTTCCCGGTGCTCCCTGGCCCAAAAGTGTTTTTTGACCAATTTTGAAATTTTGAAAAAATGCGTAACCACCCCCCCTTACGAAAAAGTCAAAAATTGACTTTCCCCAAAAGTCCACTTTTTTTGCATATTTGGGCTGTGCTGAGAGTCCTGACGGGTTTTTGGAACGTTTCCCGGCGCTCCCTGACCCAAACTTGTTTTTTGACCGATTTTGAAATTTTGAAAAAATGCGTAACCACCCCCCCTTACGAAAAAGTCAAAAATTGACTTTCCCCAAAAGTCCACTTTTTTTGCATATTTGGGCTGTGCCGAGAGTCCTGACGGGTTTTTGGAACGTTTCCCGGTGCTCCCTGGCCCAAAAGTGTTTTTTGACCGAATTTAAAATTTTGAAAAAATGCGTAACCATCCCCCATTACGAAAAAGTCAAAAATTGACTTTCCCCAAAAGTCCACTTTTTTTGCATATTTGGGCTGTGCCGAGAGTCCTGACGGGTTTTTGGAACATTTCCCGGCGCTCCCTGGCCCAAACTTGTTTTTTGACCGATTTTGAAATTTTGAAAAAATGCGTAACCACCCCCCCTTACGAAAAAGTCAAAAATTGACTTTCCCCAAAAGTCCACTTTTTTTGCATATTTGGGCTGTGCCGAGAGTCCTGACGGGTTTTTGGAACGTTTCCCGGCGCTCCCTGGCCCAAAAGATTTTTTTGACCGATTTTGAAATTTTGAAAAAATGCGTAACCACCCCCCCTTACGAAAAAGTCAAAAATTGACTTTCCCCAAAAGTCCACTTTTGTTGCATATTTGGGCTGTGCCGAGAGTCCTGACGGGTTTTTGGAACGTTTCCCGGCGCTCCCTGGCCCAAAAGTGTTTTTTGACCGATTTTGAAATTTTGAAAAAATGCGTAACCACCCCCCATTACGAAAAAGTCAAAAATTGACTTTCCCCAAAAGTCCACTTTTTTTGCATATTTGGGCTGTGCCGAGAGTCCTGACGGGTTTTTGGAACATTTCCCGGCGCTCCCTGGCCCAAACTTGTTTTTTGACCGATTTTGAAATTTTGAAAAAATGCGTAACCACCCCCCCTTACGAAAAAGTCAAAAATTGACTTTCCCCAAAAGTCCACTTTTTTTGCATATTTGGGCTGTGCCGAGAGTCCCGACGGGTTTTTGGAACGTTTCCCGGCGCTCCCTGGCCCAAACTTGTTTTTTGACCGATTTTGAAATTTTGAAAAAATGCGTAACGACCCCCCCTTACGAAAAAGTCAAAAATTGACTTTCCCCAAAAGTCCACTTTTTTTGCATATTTGGGCTGTGCCGAGAGTCCTGACGGGTTTTTGGAACGTTTCCCGGTGCTCCCTGGCCCAAAAGTGTTTTTTGACCGATTTTGAAATTTTGAAAAAATGCGTAACCATCCCCCCTTACGAAAAATTCAAAAATTGACTTTCCCCAAAAGTCCACTTTTTTTGCATATTTGGGCTGTGCCGAGAGTCCTGACGGGTTTTTGGAACGTTTCCCGGTGCTCCCTGGCCCAAACTTGTTTTTTGACCGATTTTGAAAATTTGAAAAAATGCGTAACCACCCCCCCTTACGAAAAAGTCAAAAATTGACTTTCCCCAAAAGTCCACTTTTTTTGCATATTTGGGCTGTGCAGAGAGTCCTGACGGGTTTTTGGAACGTTTCCCGGCGCTCCCTGGCCCAAAAGTGTTTTTCAGCGATTTTGAAAAAATGCGTAACCACCCCCTCTTACGAAAAAGTCAAAAATTGATTTTCCCCAAAAGTCCACTTTTTTTGCACATTTGGGCTGTGCCGAGAGTCCTGACGGGTTTTTGGAACGTTTCCCGGCGCTCCCTGGCCCAAACTTGTTTTTTGACCGATTTTGAAATTTTGAAAAAATGCGTAACCACCCCCCCTTACGAAAAAGTCAAAAATTGACTTTCCCCAAAAGTCCACTTTTTTTGCATATTTGGGCTGTGCCGAGAGTCCTGACGGGTTTTTGGAACGTTTCCCGGTGCTCCCTGGCCCAAAAGTGTTTTTTGACCAATTTTGAAATTTTGAAAAAATGCGTAACCACCCCCCCTTACGAAAAAGTCAAAAATTGACTTTCCCCAAAAGTCCACTTTTTTTGCATATTTGGGCTGTGCTGAGAGTCCTGACGGGTTTTTGGAACGTTTCCCGGCGCTCCCTGACCCAAACTTGTTTTTTGACCGATTTTGAAATTTTGAAAAAATGCGTAACCACCCCCCCTTACGAAAAAGTCAAAAATTGACTTTCCCCAAAAGTCCACTTTTTTTGCATATTTGGGCTGTGCCGAGAGTCCTGACGGGTTTTTGGAACGTTTCCCGGTGCTCCCTGGCCCAAAAGTGTTTTTTGACCGAATTTAAAATTTTGAAAAAATGCGTAACCATCCCCCCTTACGAAAAATTCAAAAATTGACTTTCCCCAAAAGTCCACTTTTTTTGCATATTTGGGCTGTGCCGAGAGTCCTGACGGGTTTTTGGAACGTTTCCCGGTGCTCCCTGGCCCAAACTTGTTTTTTGACCGATTTTGAAAATTTGAAAAAATGCGTAACCACCCCCCCTTACGAAAAAGTCAAAAATTGACTTTCCCCAAAAGTCCACTTTTTTTGCATATTTGGGCTGTGCCGAGAGTCCTGACGGGTTTTTGGAACGTTTCCCGGCGCTCCCTGGCCCAAAAGTGTTTTTCAGCGATTTTGAAAAAATGCGTAACCACCCCCTCTTACGAAAAAGTCAAAAATTGATTTTCCCCAAAAGTCCACTTTTTTTGCACATTTGGGCTGTGCCGAGAGTCCTGACGGGTTTTTGGAACGTTTCCCGGCGCTCCCTGGCCCAAACTTGTTTTTTGACCGATTTTGAAATTTTGAAAAAATGCGTAACCACCCCCCCTTACGAAAAAGTCAAAAATTGACTTTCCCCAAAAGTCCACTTTTTTTGCATATTTGGGCTGTGCCGAGAGTCCTGACGGGTTTTTGGAACGTTTCCCGGTGCTCCCTGGCCCAAAAGTGTTTTTTGACCAATTTTGAAATTTTGAAAAAATGCGTAACCACCCCCCCTTACGAAAAAGTCAAAAATTGACTTTCCCCAAAAGTCCACTTTTTTTTGCATATTTGGGCTGTGCTGAGAGTCCTGACGGGTTTTTGGAACGTTTCCCGGCGCTCCCTGACCCAAACTTGTTTTTTGACCGATTTTGAAATTTTGAAAAAATGCGTAACCACCCCCCCTTACGAAAAAGTCAAAAATTGACTTTCCCCAAAAGTCCACTTTTTTTGCATATTTGGGCTGTGCCGAGAGTCCTGACGGGTTTTTGGAACGTTTCCCGGCGCTCCCTGGCCCAAAAGTGTTTTTTGACCAATTTTGAAATTTTGAAAAAATGCGTAACCACCCCCCCTTACGAAAAAGTCAAAAATTGACTTTCCCCAAAAGTCCACTTTTTTTGCATATTTGGGCTGTGCTGAGAGTCCTGACGGGTTTTTGGAACGTTTCCCGGCGCTCCCTGGCCCAAAAGTGTTTTTTGACCGATTTTGAAATTTTGAAAAAATGCGTAACCACCCCCCCTTACGAAAAAGTCAAAAATTGACTTTCCCCAAAAGTCCACTTTTTTTGCATATTTGGGCTGTGCCGAGAGTCCTGACGGGTTTTTGGAACGTTTCCCGGTGCTCCCTGGCCCAAAAGTGTTTTTTGACCGATTTTGAAATTTTGAAAAAATGCGTAACCATCCCCCCTTACGAAAAATTCAAAAATTGACTTTCCCCAAAAGTCCACTTTTTTTGCATATTTGGGCTGTGCCGAGAGTCCTGACGGGTTTTTGAAACGTTTCCCGGTGCTCCCTGGCCCAAACTTGTTTTTTGACCGATTTTGAAAATTTGAAAAAATGCGTAACCACCCCCCCTTACGAAAAAGTCAAAAATTGACTTTCCCCAAAAGTCCACTTTTTTTGCATATTTGGGCTGTGCCGAGAGTCCTGACGGGTTTTTGAAACGTTTCCCGGCGCTCCCTGGCCCAAACTTGTTTTTTGACCGATTTTGAAATTTTGAAAAAATGCGTAACCACCCCCCCTTACGAAAAAGTCAAAAATTGACTTTCCCCAAAAGTCCACTTTTTTTGCATATTTGGGCTGTTCCGAGAGTCCTGACGGGTTTTTGGAACGTTTCCCGGCGCTCCCTGGCCCAAAAGGGTTTTTTGACCGATTTTGAAATTTTGAAAAAATGCGTAACCACCCCCCCTTACGAAAAAATCAAAAATGGACTTTCCCCAAAAGTCCACTTTTTTTGCATATTTGGGCTATGCCGAGAGTCCTGACGGGTTTTTGGAACGTTTCCCGGCGCACCCTGGCCCAAAAGTGTTTTTTGACCGATTTTGAAATTTTGAAAAAATGCGTAACCACCCCCCCCTTACGAAAAAGTCAAAAATTGACTTTCCCCAAAAGTCCACTTTTTTTGCATATTTGGGCTGTGCCGAGAGTCCTGACGGGTTTTTGAAACGTTTCCCGGTGCTCCCTGGCCCAAACTTGTTTTTTGACCGATTTTGAAAATTTGAAAAAATGCGTAACCACCCCCCCTTACGAAAAAGTCAAAAATTGACTTTCCCCAAAAGTCCACTTTTTTTGCATATTTGGGCTGTGCCGAGAGTCCTGACGGGTTTTTGGAACGTTTCCCGGCGCTCCCTGGCCCAAACTTGTTTTCTGACCGATTTTGAAATTTTGAAAAAATGCGTAACCAACCCCCCTTACGAAAAAGTCAAAAATTGACTTTCCCCAAAAGTCCACTTTTTTTGCATATTCGGGCTGTGCCGAGAGTCCTGACGGGTTTTTGGAACGTTTCCCGGCGCTCCCTGGCCCAAAAGTGTTTTTTGACCGATTTTGAAATTTTGAAAAAATGCGTAACCACCCCCCCTTACGAAAAAGTCAAAAATTGACTTTCCCCAAAAGTCCACTTTTTTTGCATATTTGGGCTGTGCCGAGAGTCCTGACGGGTTTTTGGAACGTTTCCCGGCGCTCCCTGGCCCAAAAGTGTTTTTTGACCGATTTTGAAATTTTGAAAAAATGCGTAACCACCCCCCCTTACGAAAAAGTCAAAAATTGACTTTCCCCAAAAGTCCACTTTTTTTGCATATTTGGGCTGTGCCGAGAGTCCTGACGGGTTTTTGGAACGTTTCCCGGCGCACCCTGGCCCAAAAGTGTTTTTTGACCGATTTTGAAATTTTGAAAAAATGCGTAACCACCCCCCCTTACGAAAAAGTCAAAAATTGACTTTCCCCAAAAGTCCACTTTTTTTGCATATTTGGGCTGTGCCGAGAGTCCTGACGGGTTTTTGGAACGTTTCCCGGCGCTCCCTGGCCCAAACTTGTTTTTTGACCGTTTTTGAAATTTTGAAAAAATGAATAAGCACCCCCACCCTTAAAAAATTGACTTTTCCCAAAAGTCAAATTTTTTAGCATATTTGGGTGGTGCAGAGAGTCCTGGTGTGTTTTTGGAACATTTTATGGTGTTCTCTTGCCCAAACATTTCTTTTTACCGTTTTTGAAACTTTGAAAAAATGCGTGAGCTTTTCATTCACTGTTGCTGGTATTTTGGCCCATTCCTCCATGCAGATCTCCTCTAGAGCAGTGATGTTTTGAGGCCGTCGTTGTGCAGCATGGACTTTCAACTCCCTCCTCACCCAGTGGTGTCAAAATGATAAGAACGGGGAGCAAAAATTCCAAAACCACACGGGGGGACCTAGTGAATGACCTACAGAGAGCTGGGACCACAATAACAAAGGCTACTATTAGTAACACAATGCGCCACCAGGGACTCAAATCCTGCATGGCCAGACGTGTCCCCCTGCTAAAGAAAGTACACGCCCATGCCCGTCTGCGGTTCGCTAGAGAGCATTTGGATGATCCAGCAGAGGACTGGGAGAATGTGTTATGGTCAGATGAAACCAAAATCGAACTTTTTGGTAGAAACACAGGTTCTCTTGTTTGGAGGAAAAAGAATACTGAATTGCACCATACCCACTGTGAAGCATGGGGGTGGAAACATCATACTTTGGGGCTCTTTTTCTGCAAAGGGACCAGGACGACTAATCTGTGTAAAGGAAAGAATGAATGGGGCCATATATCGAGAGATTTTGAGTGAAAATCTCCTTCCATCAGCAAGGGCATTGAAGATGAGACGTGGCTGGGTCTTTCAGCATTACAATGATCCCAAACACACAGCCAGGGCAACAAAGGAGTGGCTTCGTAAGAAGCATTTCAAGGTCCTGGAGTGGCCTAGCCAGTCTCCAGGTCTCAACCCCATAGAAAATCTTTGGAAGGAGTTCAAAGTCCGTGTTGCCTAACGACAGCCCCAAAACATCACTGCTATAGAGGAGATCTGCATGGAGGAACGAGCCAAAATACCAGCAACAGTGTGTGAAAAGCTTGTGAAGACTTACAGAAAACGTTTGGCCTCCGTTATTGCCAACAAAGGGTACATAACAAAGTGTTCAGATGAACTTTTGATATTGACCAAATACTTATTTTCCACCCTGATTTGCAAATACATTTTTTAAAAGTCAGACAATGTTATTTTCTTTTTTTTGTCCCACATTCTGTCTCTCATGGTTGAGGTATAACCATGTTGACAATTCCAGACCTCTCTAATATTTTCAAGTGTGAGAACTTGCAAAATTAGTGGATGATTAAATACTTATTTGCCCCACTGAACGTATTTTTCTTCAAACCTAAGCTTTCAAAAGCGACAACAACTACTAAGCGAGAACCGAGGATTGAAGATGTGGACCATGAAACGCCGGAGAGCACTGCTAAAATGGTGGTGTTTCAGTTTGCCCCATTAAAGACATTAATCGTACAACAAAAATGGCTAATTTTGAACATATTATGAAAAATATTCCTGGCTGGAACATTCAGTCAAAAAAGGATGCGGTGTCTACTTCACCATGTAGGATGGACGAGCATAGCCTAAGCTATCTCTGTCAAAGATGACCGAGTGGAAACACAGATAAACAGCTTTTTCCGTAGAAAATTCTTGTGAATAAATGCTTCAACCCCTGAATTCTTTTTCACAACATTTCAAAATGCCTGCATGGTACGAAAAATATAATAATTACCTTGAATCCTCGAACAAATCACTCCCAGGGGTGAAAGTGAGCGGGAACGGTCAGGAACGCAGTTCCGGTATAAGATTCAGGGCAGGAACGCTGTTCCGGTATACAGTGCTTTGAGTCCGAAAATATGACAGCAACTGTCAAAACGCTATGTAAAAAACGAAAAATACAAAGCTGCCACACATGCATTTCATCTCCAAGAAGAAAACAATCTACCAACATCAAATTTACATACACAAGTGTTAACAACAAGCATAATAAAGTGCTGTGTAGGGTAATCCGTTTCCACCGATATTTATTATTTATTTTATTCCACGGACGGCATGGAGGTTTCCCCAGCTGCTGCAGTTATCTGAGTCTGACGAATCCACGCAGCAAAAGCAAAACACCTGGACTCATTTATCCGTTCAACTGGCTGACATACTGACATGTGATCACCAGAGATAGTTAGCTCTGATTGGTTCAGATGTGCAATTTTTCTGAAACTGCAAAAAAATAAAAAAATAGGGCAATGCAACAGAAAATGGATCAAATCTTTAAGAGCAAGGAAAGAGCTAAGGTGGCTTATTTATCATATTTTGTTTTGTTTGCTCTGATGGGGATGGTCAGAACATCTTAGCTGTCAATGTGCACTTTGGACTTAAATTTGTTAATTTGTGTTAGGCAACCTATTCATTTCTTTATGATTTAAAAAAGTAAATGTGCGATCTTCAAAATATATTCCATTTCACTCTGCATAATATAAGTCATTTGTACTTATTTTTCTGAATGTTACTTATATGTTTATTATTAAAAACACAACATAAAGTAAATGTTTACATTATCTTCAATTTCAATATACATCTTATGTTCTTAAGTAGTTAAAATTGAGATTTGGCATGTAGTATGTGAGGAAATGAGGGAAAATAGAAATTAGGATATGGAGGTTGGGGTTATAGCTGTTTTTGTTAACTTTTATTTTGCAAATCATCGAAAAAAATACAATTTTGAATGAAAATCAGTGTTTGTATGTGTTATAGAAATAACTGACCAAAAGTTTTCTTTGCATTTCAATAGTTTTGACCCCCCCCCCCCCAAAAAAAGTTTTCTTTGAATTTCAGTAGTTTTGACATCCCCCCCCCCCCCCCCCCCAAAAAAAAACAAAACAAAACAAAAACAAAAAATTAAATTTCCAGGCTCCGTGGTGACCTTCACTTCGGGGCGTTCCGGCAAGAAATTCTAGCCACTTTCACCCCTGATCACTCCTAAGACAATCCTTCCTGTTTGTATGCAGGACAGCTGTCGTACTTTTTCAACCTAAATTCGGCATTAGATCGCTGCATGTGACCGACTGCTAATAAATGAAGCGAAGTGTTGGACAGCTCCCCTCAAACTCAGCCTATGCCTGAAATGCCTTAAAAAAAAATCAATGGGACATGACCTGGAATTGAAACCAAATCAAAATGTGAACAGGAAGTGACCCGTAAAAGCTTCAAAATCATCAGAAAGTGGCACATATTGGACGCCGAACGCAGTCAAAAGCGTAAATGTCTTGTAAGGGCAGTGCTTCTCAATTATTTTCCGTTACGTCCCCCCAAGGAAGACATAAATGTTTCGCGCCCTCCCAAACTCTGCCGCCACTGTAGATAGTATCATTTGTCTATGATATTACTATTATAAGTACGCCTCTGCCTCACATTGTATCCTTTTTTTCTATTAGAGAAAATAACAAAGATGAACTTATAAAGTATAACTTTATTAACATTGTTTTGTTTGAAACAGAAAAGACTTAACACGCATCAATTTGCCTGAATTAAAAAAAAAAAAAAGTCTCATCCAAACTGTAAAAATACACTCAAGGTACATTTTTGACCATTTGATACTGAAAAATAAAATCAGTAAATAATAACAAATTCAAATTGATTAGAAACATTAACTCATGAGGACAATATGCCAAAAAATTTGACCGAAAAAACAAAACTGAATAGAAGAAGGAAAAAAAAAAGTGTCTTTGGACAAAAGGGCAGTTTTTTTATTTTCACTGCTCCCAGTATCACCTCCAGTTTGCAATGATGTGGGGTTATTTTTGCACTGAGCATGCTAACAGTGCTCACTGGTTTACTGATATAACACTGACAAAGCGGGACGATTGTTGGCAATATTCGGCACGTTTTCGCTGAAAAACAACCAAGCGATTTTCCCAATGAGATTGGGGTCTAATGTCTTTAAGTGGCGTCTAAATTGATTTGGCTTCCGGCTGTCCGCTATAATCATTTTTAAACACTAAACAGTGGTCTTTCCTCGTCTACCAATGTATTAAATGTTAAAAACAAACGGCCCGAAAAAAGCGCACTCTCGGCGGCCGAGGGAGAACCGTAGGTGAGGGCGGTCGTCGTGACGATCCCAAGCCGAAAATGGCACTTCTCGGGCGGACACGTGAGAACCGGAGAAGACAGTGGGTCGCTGCATGAGTCCGGCCAGAAAACGGCTTTCGAAAACAGCACACAGCTCTCCAGCTCTTTGTGAGTCTCTTCTGTGTGCTGAGTGCTCTTGCTTACTTCAAAAATACTGCGCGCACTTTGTAAATGAGAGCGCCACTGCCACCCACTGAGTGGATGTGTACACTTTATTCTAGTACGGCCCAAAAAAAAAAAAAAAAAAAAAAAAAAAAAAAAAAGCATGTTCCCCGAGGTTACACGCGCCCCACTATTTGAGAAGTACTGTGTAAGGGTTAAAAAAAAAAAAAAATCCTCATCAGTAGCTCCAATATGCAGCAAAAATGAAAAAAAGTTCACATTTGCAGAAAATGCACTCATGGGCACGCCATTTGTGCCAACATGCCGAATGACCTTTTCCAATACATCGCTGAGCTAATTAGACACGGGATGGCGGGGAATTGAAATGAGGAAAAATCACTTTATTGGCTTTCACTCACCCCATTTGCTTGACTGTATCGTTTTGGGATTTTAATGAAAGAACTACATGGCATCGAAAATTGTCATTGTAAATGAGCTGAGATTATTATCTAAAACTAGATAGTGTGGTAGCGGCAGATCTGATTGCGGATAAGCGAATATTTATCTCATCTGTGATAAAGCAGAGGAATGATGCACCCGAGGCATTTTCAGTCCTAAAGTGACAGAAATGAAGAAGGAGGGGGAGATTTTCTTGAAATGTGTTTTGTTATGAGCACCCAAAGAAGAGATGGTGTGTGTCAACTGTCATTTGAGAAGTACAGCACACTATATCACAACACAATAACTCGATACACAGATTGCAGTCTTAAAGTTAAAACTAAAGTCATCATACTCATCATGTTTTAGACATAAGCGGATTTTAAGGGGGGGGCAGGCACCCCTGGTGGCTGAAAAGTGTCATTGCATATAATTGACTTTCCTATGTGTGTATGTGTATATATATATATATATATATATATAAGTTGTTAAGCAATAAAACAAACAAAAATGAATGAAATGAACAAAAAAAATGTTTTTTTTTTAATGGGTCAAAATTATTTTTCGAACAGATCATGTGACTAGCAACTTAGACGGTCATTTGCTTTGCATATAATTTTCAACAACAATAAAAATTAGGGGAGGGCAATTTTATTTTTCAAATGATTTTTTTCTTTAATTTTTTTTTTTTTTTTTTTTTTTTTTTTTTTGATTGAAGCAACTTTTTTTGGGATAAAATGATTTGAGACAAAAAATTCCTACTCATAATAAGGCCCAAACACAAAAAGGATTGCTTCAATCAAAGAAAACTTTTTAAATGAAAAATTAAGTGATCAAATGCAAATTTTTTCAATCTCAAATATTTTTTCGCATTCAAAAACTTTTTCTATGATTGAAAATTTTCTTTTTTTTTTGGTTGACATGATTTTTCTTTTTGAAGCTACTTAGTTTTGATTGAATAATAAAGACAAAAATTTCCTAACCAAAATGTGGCCCAAACACAAATTAACATTACATCAATCAAAAAAAAAAAAAAAAAAGAAAAATAGCTAATAGTTTCAAATTTATTTTTGCATTCAAACACATTTTTTTTTTTTTTTTTAATTGAAGCGAGTTTTTTTGGGTTGAAAATATATATTTTCATCGAAGCAACTTTTTTTGGATCGAATAATAAAGACACAAATCTACCTCCATATGGCTCCACCCAGGGGATACAATTTTTGACTGGTGTAACTACATTGGCATGACACCGGCGGGCGTACCATATTCAATGGATGACGATCTTGGCGAAAAGCATTGCCTAAGCAGCCTGATTTAGAATTACCCTCAAGAATGATGGGAAACAAAAAACGCTCAGTGTTAACCTATTATTATAAATATTCTTTTAAGTTAATTTTATTGTTGACACTGCGTTTCGGGGTCATCAACATGTTGTGCCCCCCCTGCCCCAAAAGTCAAACTCCGCCTATGGGTTCAGATTAAAAAACGTTGTCTTAACACTAGAATTTACTGTATGTTAACTTATTGGCTGTCATTGACAACAATTTGAACTGGAAACGTTGTAAGTGAAGAATCATATCAATTTGGACTAGCCCTATTTCATCTTAATTGCAGTGTTGTTGTCGGCAGCCCTTCTTAGTCATATTTTAGTCATCTCAAAACGTGTTTGTCTTCGTCTAGTTTTTGTGGATAAACTCGACTGTAATTTTCAGACTGTAAGCCGCTATTTTTTTCCCCTCACTTTGAATCCTGCAGCTTATATGTTGATTTATTTGGGGTGACAGATAACACTTTGACAGCGGTGTAATAAGACTGTCATAAGACAGTCATAATTGCGTTGTGTCTCCGCTCGTCTGCGTGGCTGTCACATGTTTGGTGGGGCTCGCGTACGGCTGGATGTGATTGGGCACGCTCGGGTCGGGGGTCCCGGTGGGGCGGAGTAGGGTCTGATGCCAACAGGCTTACACTCACAAGAGATTCACACGATTACTGGGTTCTAGATCACAGAGCTGATTTGTGTACACTCTACCCCTCCAAATCACTTAGCTTATGGAGTTGCCCACCCCCCTGCCCTTCTTTCCCTGGTCACCAGGCCCCCCGCATGGTGTCAACCGGAAATACATCTAGCTGGAGATAGCACCAACATATTAATAGTAAGTGTAGGCGTTCAATGTATTTTTTCCTCTTATGTTTTTTTTCCTTCTGTTCCCCCATAACCCCTTCCTGTTTGCTGCATTATCATAATAGCTATCTGCTATCTTTGTCTAGTCCAGTCTGTCTGCTTTTTTTGTATTTCCTCTGTGGATCAACCGCGCTGGTCTCTCATACGAAAATGGATGATCTGATTAGTTGGTCTCTCACTTGGCAATGAATGTGCCTTTGCAGTCAAAGGCAGTCAATGTGAGGGATTAATCTCAGTTAATCACGATTAATCTATCAGCAGTTCATCACTAGTAGACATCCAATCCATTAAATTTCAATTAATCGCGATTAATCTATCACTAGTAGTTGTCCAATCAATTTGAAGAGGGAGGGTTGGCCGCGAATGAACCACCGCCGTCAAAGGTGGCCAATGTGAGTGATTAATCTCAATTAATTGTGATTAATATATCACCAGTTCATCACTAATAGATGTCCAATCCATTTGATCTCAATCCCGATAAATCTATCACCAGTTCATCACTAGAAGACGTCCAATCCATTCGATGTCCATAAATAACCCTTATTCTAGTAATAAACTCATTTCAGTTTGGAGCACAGGTTATCACTATTACTTAATTTGATTTAATCCATTTGCTGTGGTAAGGTTCACCACTTTGTGAACAACTGCGTGAAGAAATAGTCCAATGGCAATTCAGGCATCAAGATTTTTTTTTTTTACGTTACGGTGAAACTTTTTGAAAACACAAACATGTAATCTCAGCTACATGAAAGGAAAATAAATTGCTGTGTGAAATATTGCTTTATATGTTAATGTTGGCTGTGAGCCCCATTTTCAACACGTGCCGAGATTTGCGACACGCTTGTACTGTACTGAATGTAATGATGTATTGCTTTCATTACTTCGGCGTCCGCTAGAAATGCAAAGTACTTCTCAGTCATGTGTGGGCGTTTTCAAATTGTTTTTCTCTGGGATTCATAATTGGAAATGGGGAAATATTGTTCATGTGAAGTTGTGTGTTGATACTTAGTGAGTGATCATATTTGACGGAGATAAAATGAAATTAAACTCAATTAATCCAAATTAATCTAGCAATAAATAGATTAATACAATTAAACTTTTTTTAATTGAAGAACTACGATTGTTACAGATTTAATTGCTTCAAATCAACTTGAATAAATTAGATTACCTCCTTCACTCCCATTGATGGCGATGGCCCATTTTGACCCGGAGAGGGTGGCAGCGCACGATCACTTCCAGTCAAAATGGATTAGACGTCTATCGCCGTCAACGGCAGCCAACAAGCATGTAACCTCTAATCTCCATGGACGACATTTGTTCCGCCTGAATTTAGCAAATCAGGCAGAAAATTAGCTGCGGTCGCTAGCTGCAGCAACATTCTCAAGGCGGGATCTTCTCAGCGGAAGAAGCGCATCCAATTAGCAGCCTCCATCTCTCGTCAGTCAACAAGACAAGAGCATTACTGCCATTCATGTATTGAAGTACAGCTTAGAGATAATGTTTAATTTACTGGATAAGTAGATGTATCTAATCTAAACTTGATTTTATACAGGAGTATATAAATATCTAATCATCGTTATTATTGTTATTATTATTATTATATTACATACCTGTCAACCTGAGGCCGTTGGCAATCTTACAAATAGTGACATATGCCCTTACAAATTGGTGACTAATTTTACAAAGTCGCCTTATATCGTTTAATATGAAAACAAAATAAATATCAATTTTTAAAATAATATGAATTTATTGGTAATATTGCAACCTATAACCTGGTGCAATAAAAGAACAATCAATATCTTCAGCTACATCACAATTACTAAAATTTTTAACAGTGACTTGCCATAATTGTATGTAGCTCTTTTGGCAATTTCTATCATGTCTTGATGGCTGCACTTCAGCTCGCAATTTAGTTTGACTTGAAGGTAGTTCGTTAGTGTGTCCAATTATAAATTCTAAAGGTCAATTGATAAAATTAACTTACCGATGCAATCTTTGAGTCAGGGAACATTTCTTTTGCTAATTCTGAGAAGTGATCAGCAATACAGTGGGGCAAATAAGTATTTAGTCAACCACTAATTGTGCAAGTTCTCCCACTTGAAAATATTAGAGAGGCCTGTAATTGTTAACATCAACCTCAACCATGAAAGACAATGTCGAAAAAAACCCAGAAAATTACATTGTTTGATTTTTTAAAAAATTATTTGCAAATCATGGTGGAACATAAGTATTTGGTCAATCCCAAAAGTTCATCTCAATACTTTGTTATGTACCCTTTGTTGGCAATAACGGAGGCCAAACGTTTTCTGTAATTTTTCACAAGCTTTTCACATACTTTTGCTGGTATTTTGTCCCATTCCTCCATGCAGATCTCCTCTAGAGCAGTGATGTTTTGGGGCTGTCGTTGGGCAACACGGACATTCAACTCTCTCCGCAGATTTTCGATGGGGTTGAGACCTGGTGACTGGCTAGGCCACTCCAGGACCTTGAAATGCTTCTTACGAAGCCACTCCTTTGTTGCCCTGGCTGTGTGTTTGGGATCATTGTCATGCTGAAAGACCCAGCCATGTTTCATCATCAATGCCCTTGTTGATGGAAGGAGATTTTCACTCAAAATCTCTCGATACATGGCCCCATTCATTCTTTCCTTTACACAGATCAGTCGTCCTGGTCCCTTTGCAGAAAAAGGGCCCCAAAGCATGATGTTTCCACCCTCTTCCTTCACAGTGGGTATGGTGCAATTCAGTATTCTTTTTCCTCCAAACAATAGAACCTGTGTTTCTACCAAAAAGTTCTATTTTGGTTTCATCTGACCATAACCCATTCTACCAAGTCCTCTTCTGGATCATCCAAATGCACTCTAGCGAACCGCAGACTGGCCTGGACGTGTACTTTCTTCAGCAGGGGGACACGTCTTGCAGGGAGAATTTGTTTCTATGGCGGCGCATTGTATTACTGATAAGAGCCTTTGTTACTGTGGTCCCAGCTCTCTGTAGGTCATTCACTAGGTCCCCCCGTGTGGTTCTGGGATTTTTGCTCACCGTTCTTTTTATCATTTTGATGCCACGGGGTGAGGAGGGAGTTGAAAGTCCGCGTTGCCCAACGACAGCCCCACATTCTGCCTCTCATGGTTGAGGTTTACCCATGTTGACAATTACAGGCCTCACTAATATTTTCAAGTGGGAGAACTTGCACAATTAGTGGTTGACTAAATGCTTATTTGCCCCACTGTAGTTGCGGGCAAATTGTGTTCGGCAACATATTGGCAGAATAAAATCTCCGCTTTCGTCACTTTTCATTCTGCAAACTTCATCTTTATGACCAGTGTTGTTAATCTTACTTTTAAAAAGTAATTAATTACAGTTACAAATTACTTCTCCCAAAAAGTAATTGAGTTAGTAACTCAGTTACCTGAATGTAAGAGTAATTAGTTACTATGCAAAGTAACTGGTGTTACCTTTCATGTTTAAAAAAAAAAAAAAAAAAAAACCACAAAAAAAAAAAAAAAAAAATACAGTAACCCTTGCTATGTTTGTCATTTAATGTTGTGAATCAACCCTTTAAGTTAAAATTATTGTTTTCTGCATTAGTTCCCTTCTGTCTACTTTTGACATGTGAAAGTTATAAAACTGTTTCATCATTTAAAGATAGATTCAGGTCAAGATTTTGCGGATTTAGGAGTATTTTAGATAAAAGTTACTTACATTCGCTAGGAAGGTTCTCTACAACAGAGCCTGTCAGGGAAGACGCGGGCAGGCAGGTGGTGTGTGGACCCAATTGCAGGGAAATGGAGGCGAGGCAGGTAGACGGTGAAAAAATGATTTAATTAAGGCAAGCAAAAAACAAAGTATCAGCAAATAATGTGACGATCCCCAAAAAAAACGCAGCAAACAAAACTCAGGTCACTAACAAAAGGGTGGGTATTAAAAACTTACCGAGGCGAACACGAGGGCTTGGAGAAAACTGACGAGAACAGGTTCGGACGTGCACATGGACATTGACAATGACGCAACAAGGAGTGAAAAGAAACTGGGAGCTTATATACACACACAGACAAGGGGTAACGACACAATGAGGTTCAGGTGAGCACAGGAGGATGCAGGTTGGAGGATACACTAGGAGGAGGCACATCAGGTGAAATCAATGGGCAATCACAGGGACAAGTCACACTAAGTGAAAACCAACACAAAACCTAACAGAGCCTTTCTGAGAAGTTTACTGCTTTAAAATGGCGGTTGTTTACAAAAGCCGCACAGTCTGTCATTTCGCATGTAGTTCTATATGCATGTGATATCTAGCCGTAAATTGTAGGCAGTCGGCCGCAGTCAGGAAATATTGGAGCCACCTCGCTTGGCATCGCGTTTGCTACAGCGTCACAACAAACACTCTTCTCTCTCGGTGTCTCTGACTTTTCTCTCGTCATTCAACTAACGTAATGCATAGTAACGCACAATGTCTCGTTGCCGATACGGTAACAAAATCAGAACGGAGAAAAAAAAAAACGTAATGCACGAAAAACATTCAGATTTTGAACGTACGGCGTACACATTTAAAAATCAGTGCTCACTTGTAGAAATTACACCGAAACCGTACAACTTGACAGGTATGATATTACAAGATATGAGAAATCAATCTAAATTATCTCTGCAAATGGAAATAAGGCCTATAGCCCAGTGCGGTTTATTTGTTGATTTATTTGGGTTAATATGTAAAACTTTGACAGTGGCGTCATAAGACTATCATAAGACCGTCATAATTATGACACTATCATAGGCATTACTGAATGCTTATGACAGACGTTATTCAGTGTCATCCGGCAAATTATGGCACACACTCCCTTTACGTCCAGCTCAGATCTTTTACATCCATTCAAAAGTGAGATAATTTGCCAGATTACACTAAAAGATATAAGTATTCATTAATGCTCATAACAGTGTCATGTCATAATTATGACTGTCTTATGTCAGTCCTATGGCGCCACTGTCAAAGTGTTACCAACATACCATAACTAGCAATTAATGAAACAACTGGAACAGTATCTGAAGAAATAATTAGCACAGACCATGAATTTTGATTGCAATTTACATCTGTAGCGCTGTGTTGACAGTGTTGACAGCAGGTGGCAGGAGAGGTTGACAGTCTCCCCCAAGGGAGCAGTGATGGCCAAATGAAACCTCTTGAAGCAAAGAAGCTTTGCAGCCAATTGGTTCAAAGCTTCATGGTGGTTCATTTGGTCTTATGACAGTCTTATGATGCCGCTGTCAAATTAAGTGTATACGGTTAATATCTTTTGGGATAAATATCCCATAATACATCGAGGACAGCTGCAGCTTATAGTCCGGTGTGGTTTATCTATGAACAAATGCAGTCAAATTTGGTGGGTGGCGGGTTATCGTTAGTTGCGCCTTATAGTCCAAGAATTTCGGTACTTTAAATTTGGTGGGGATAATTTGAGCATCCTGAAAAGTTGGTAGTGATATGTCTCTACCGTCCCTATGCATACAAGGTGTTAGGTTTTGTGTTGGTTCACTCCTAGTGTGTCCCTGTGATTGCCCATTGATTTCACCTGTTGTACCTGCTCCTAGTGTATCCTCCAACCTGCATCCTCCTGTGTCACCCAGCTGTTCTTCCTTGTCTTGTTACCCCTTGTCTGTGTGTGTGTGTGTGTGTGTGTATATAAGCTCCCAGTTTCTTTTCACTCCTTGTTGCGTCATTGGCAAAGTCATTTTCAAGTCCTGTCCAAGCCCTTGTGTACCTGTCCCTCCGATTAAGTAAGTTTTGTTTGAACATTGCCTTTTTGATCCCGAGTCCTTTTGGTTGTACTTTGTGTTTTTGTTAGTAATTATTAAAACGTTTTTTGAGTTCACCGCCACCTGCCTTGCTGCGTTTTTGTTTCCCTGCATTTGGGTCCACTCCACCTGCCTGCCCGCAATCCTTGACACAAGAGTCCTAGAAAGAGGTCGTCAGTGGCAGGAGTGAATGCCGCGTGGTCCAGGGAGGGGCACTTCTTCTGAAACCTCTTGAACAAAGCTATGTCTGGGCCTTCAGTATGTCCGAAGACAACGTGGAACACATCAGAGAGGATTATCCCCAAGACATGATGGCGGCAGCATCACGTCTGAAACCAAAATCAATTAAATTGGGGGACCCTTAAAGGGAACCTTGGACTTAAAGACTTATGGCCTCTAATAAGCCACAATTGTTTTTTTTTTTTTTAACTAAAATATGTAATTAGAAACACACAAAATATTGCCATTGATTTAAAAAGCTATAATATTTAGTGTATTTTTTGACCTACGGAGGGCGCCATGTTTTATGCGTGCAATGGGCGCTCGGGGTGATGACGTAGTTTGTCACTGTCACTCGACAATCTCTACCGGGTGACTGCAATTCCTTCTACGCGGCGAGACGATCAACACATGCGCACATCGGTTAAAAGCGGCGAGTACTTACTATTTGCGTTTTTATTGAGTCTTTTATCACCTTTTCATCATCGCCTCAAAATACTTTTTGCATGTGTTTCCCTCTCATACTTTTAAGCATTGTGTTTTCTTGTGGTAGCTTTAAAGCAGATTGTTGATCTGTTGAACACATTAATCACGAAGCATATTTAAACTGGGGAAGTATTTTCTTAAGGTATCTTTAGATGCATACAGACAGAACATATTAAAAGCAAACTTAAAACGCCACTTATAGCACATTTCACTGGCGTTTGCAGCACATTTTGGCAGAACATAAGTTTTTTTTTCCCCCTACTCTTGTCTCATCCCGTTTTTCCTGTTCATTTTGCTTTTGCTGCTAGTTTGTGAAATATCAACAGTGCTGGTTTGCGCATTAATGTTCCTCTCGCGTTCAAATTGAAAGGGTTGACCAAGTGACATGTTTAGGTTGCTAGAGTCATACTCTGGAAGCCCGGCAGCATACCCATGTGACGTCAACAACAATGGCGAGCTACAAGTTTTACAAATTGTTTAAAATGAAAACGTCAAGAGGGGTTACAATATCAAATTATTCTAACTCATAGTCATGTTTAGCTTTTTAGAACTACAAGTCTTTCTATTCGTGGATGCCTTTAAATGATACCTTCCCAAAATTTTGCACAGAAAGACCTACACAGTGGACAAAAATAAGCCATATGGAGGAAAAAAAATCAGCAATGTTTTTTTTTTTTTACCTTATGGAGTGGACCACCCTAATGCATAATAAATTTTAAGTATATAATGTATATATTTGTATATAATTCTCAGTCTACAGTGTTTTTAAAATATTTTGTGAAAACGGATCCAAGAGTTTCCAAAAAAAAAAAAAAAAAAAGGTGATTGTCAGAAAAACTAAAACCGGATTTTGATTCCGCACCTAAAAATGAACTATTATTAGCTGCGAAACCTTACTCCACAAAAATTGTGTTCCAGTGTCATTTGTGTTCTCAACATGGACTAAAAGGCTCTCTGGTAATTTATGTGCTATTTTATGTCTAAGTGTTTGAAAGGTAGACATAACTGCAATGTAACTTCCTCATTTCGTCAAGCAACTATACTTCAATTATCCTATTTTTGTCTTCTTGTGTAGTAAGAAAAAAAGATTACCCACAAAATTCAAAGTTACTTCATTTTTTGTTTTTAGGTTATTCAAGCCTCTGAACCTCGAAAGCTGCTAATAATGATTCTATTCCTTTTTCGTTTCTTGTTCCACCACCTACACTTTATTTCCGAGTTGTTTGCGCAGTCAAAGCTTTTACGGGGCTGAAAAGCGGCGAATTTGCAGAGGTCATCACGTCCATTATGACGACGGAGGTTATGCATGATTCATGGCGCGCATCTCCAGAGGCTCGCCAAGTCGTCGCCTGTGACCCTCACGCTCTCAATCTATGCTGCAAATAAATATCTTTAGATACTCCCCGCACTTCGCCTACTCTTTGTCACAGCCCCAAGTTCAATATAAAAGGTGACTTTTTGCGTTTTCTTTTTCACAATAACTGGCAATAATGCATCGAGACTCTGTGTTGTAAGAGGTCATTCTCACGTGACCGATGGTGGATTGGTCTATTGTGGCTAAAATGTTGTCAAGGTATAGAAAATGGATAGATGGAGATAGGAAAAAAGTTGCAGTGTACACATACGGAATGAATTACACAAGTTTGTGGGACGAAGAGGTGTATAGTATTTTATTCACACATTGGCTGCCATTGACGAGTGAGTTAATCCTTTTAATCTGATTTCTTGGTGTTGATTTGACCCAAGTAAATCTGAAACGTGTTCAAAAATATATATCTATACAGTGCTTTGAAAACGTATCTAAACCTTTTGGAATTTCTCACATTTCTGCATAAAATCCCCATCAAATGTGATCTGATCTTTGTCAAAATCACACAGATGAAAAAACTGCTTTAACTAAAACCACCCAAAAATGTATAGGTTTTCATATTTTAATGAGGGCATGCAAACTATGACAGAAGGGGGGAAAATAAGTAAGTGAACATCTACATTTAATATTTTGCCCCCCCCCAGCAATAACTTCAACCAGACGCTTCCTGTAGCTGCAAATCAGTTTGGCCCATCGATTAGGACTAATCTTGGCCCATTCTTCTCTACAAAACTGCTGTCGTTCAGTCATGTCTGGAATGAATCGCTGTCTTTAGGTCATGCCACAGCATCTCAATGGGGTTCAAGTCTGGACTTTGAATTGGCCACTCCAGAACATGTATTTTCTTCTTCTGAAACCATTCTGAAGTGGATTACTTCTGTGTTTTGGATCATTGTCTTGTTGCAGCATCCATTATCTTTTTATCTTCAACTCAGGTTTTCTGAAAAACATCCTGATAAACTTTTGAATTCATCCTTCCATTAACGATTGCAAGTTGTCCAGGCCCTGAGGCAGCAAAACAGCCCCAAATCAAGATGCTCCCCCCACCATGCTTCACGGTGGAGATGAGGTGTTGATGTTGGTAAGCTGTTCCATTTTTCCTCCACACGTGACGTTGTGTGTTACTCCCAAACAATTCAACTTTGGTTTAATCAGTCCACAAAATATTTTGCCACAACTTCTGTGGAGTGTCCAAGTTTCGTTTTGCGATATCAAACGAGCAACAATGGGTTTTTTTAAGACAGCAGTGGCTTTCTCTGTGGCGTTCTCCCATGAACACCATTCTTGGCCAGAGTTTTACATGTAGTTGATGTGTGCAGAGAGATATTAGACTGTGCCACTGATTTCTGTAAGTCTTTAGCAGACACTTTAGGGTTCTTTTTTACCTCTCTGAGTATTCTGCGCTGATTTCTTGCCGTCATCTTTGGTGGACGGCCACTACTAGGGAGAGAAGCAACGGCCCCAAACTCTCTTCATTTGTAGACAACTTCTCTGACTGTCGATTGATGAACATCCAGACTTATAGAGATGGTTTTGTGTCCTTTCCCAGCTTTATACAAATCAACAATCCTTGATCGCAGGTCTTCAGACAGCTCTTTTGAGCCATGAGGCACATCAGACAATGCTTTTCATCAAGACAAATCTTATCAGGTGTGTGTTTTATAGTGGACGGGGCAGCTTTAAGCAACTCATTAGTGATTGTGCACACACCTGACTTAAATTGTTTGGTAAAAAATGGTTTAATTTGCTCTTGAAGTCTCCTTAGGCAGGCGGTTACCTTACTTATTTTTCACCCTTCTGTCATTTTTGACATGCTATCCTCATTAAAATATGAAAACCTATAAATTTTGGGGGGTCGTTTTAGTTAAAGCAGACACTTTTTTCATCTGTGTGATTTTGACAAAGATCAGATCACATTTGATGGTGATTTTATGCAGAAATGTGAAAAAATCCAAAAGGTTTAGATACTTTTTCATGCCTATGTATATATACATTTATATTGAAGCATTGCTAGATTAATTGCGATTAAATGAGATTATTGGCAGAAGCAAGCAGCCAATGAGTCCATGATTGTTAATGGCACTGAAACCTGTTATTCACTGCCAATCATTCATTTGATCAAGTTAGAACACACAAAAAATGATGGTGCTAAATTACAGATTAATCTATATTGTGGGATCTGTTAAGAAAAAATCTTTGTGATCTATTTTTTTTATTAAATCTGTTATCAAAAAAAGTTGAAAACACTATTAATCATATTAGTCTGTTCTTAATCACAATTATATGAGACTAATGGTAGAAGCAGTCATCACATCCATCCCGCTCAATGTCACTGAAATGATGTTGGATTAAATAAATATGACAAATTAGAGATTAATCTAAATTGTGTGATGCGCTAAAATTAGGGCTGTCAAATTTATCGCGTTAACGGGCGATAACAAATTTTTTTAAATTAATCACGTTAAAATATTTGACGCAATTAACGCATGCACGGAATGACCCGTGCATGCGCTGCCTCAAACAGTTTACAATGATGCCATTTTAGCGCATTCGGACTGAAAAGGCAGAGGAATGCAAGTGGACACAGGAGTTCATTGACGATCAGACGATGTTCTTTTTTAACACTCTTAATTGAACACAACGCAGAACATATTGTATACCATTTGCAGCCACTACTGCCAGTCATGGTTGCCCAACTTCCCAGCATGCATTTGGACGAAGCAGGAGACGATCTTTTTCTTAACACGGTTAATTGAACACAACGCAGAACATACTGTATACCATTTGCAGCCACCACTGACAGTCATGGTTGCACAACTTCCCATCATGCATTTGGGCGGAACAGTTAAGTCGCTACAGTATCATTTAGATAGAGCACAACAAAAATAATATTCCTATCTTTGTAAAAAAAAATGTTCACGAAAAGAAAAGTGCTAAATGCAAAGAGAACTGGCATTCCCAATCAAAATAGCTATTCAAAATACACATAAAACTTACTCAGACTATCTTTGCCTTGGTGGCATATTTTAAGGATGATTTGAATTACGATTAATTACAATTGATTTTTAAACTGTGAATAATTCCATTAAAAATTGTAATCGTTTGACAGCCCTAGTTAAAATGAATATTTTTGATGTAAATTATTTGTGTTGATTTGACTTGAGCAAATTTGTAGCAAGCTTTAACCTGAAATTTGTTTTAAAAAAAACAAGCAAATGAGATTAATCGCATTATTCTATAGATAAAAGAATTGATATTTACGCCATCAATTAAATTTGAGCGTCTTTTTACTTAAACATCAATCAACAATTCCTTGTGTGTCTTTAACATACTTGGCCAAAAACGATGATTCTGATAAACAGGAAGTCAGAGGAGTAGTAAGCATGTAGGAAGGACCATTAAATTCATCTGACAGCGTCCAGCTCCTGGTTGTGGGGGAGGACAGTCATTAAAATGGACAGCAGCGGTTTTATGATAGTGTACACACAAAAGGTTCTTCATGAATCCTGTAATCTAGTTTTGTCATTAAAATAATACAAGCGCAACAATTCAGTACTGCACAAGTGAATTACTATTGTTATTTATTATAGTAGTTAACCGTGAATGCGGCGCTAACATATTTACTGTGAAGTATTTGTTTCATTTGATGATTTACATGATGAGAGCACTTCAAGCACAACACATAAACTGTGGTTATACAAAACAAAACAGAGCAGAAAATAAATACAGACATTGTTCAGAACATTCGTGTGTAATATTTTTCTCCGATTAGGAATCATGATCAGGAATACGTACATTTATAGATTGTTTTTGTTTTTTTACAATAGATCCAGCCTGGCAAATGAATAATATAACTCCTGCACAATTAAAAAAAAAAGTCAGTCGCACATGATAGTAAATAGTCATTTCCAAGTGGTGCACATACAATCTAACTGTACATTACATTAAAAAATATTCTTCAAAACAAACAAAAAGGCAAGCAGAAGCCACTCGACATCTACATACGGTGTATTTTCTAAACAAGGGGAGTGCATAAATAATAAATGATCATCTAAAAAATACATGTGAGCACTTCATGTGGGTTTTTGAATGGAGACTCATTTCTCACCTTACTTTTTACATGGTTAATTCCAGTTATCCTCGGAGTTAATTGGAAGAAAGACAACAACTGCAGGAAGGTGACATGACAAAAAACAATGAGGTTAATGAGGCTTGTGGTACCGAAATAAAATTTCTCTTATTACATCCATAGCACAGAGCATTTGGTTAGTAGGATAGGATTAAAATTGTTTGACTGTTTGTGTTTACATCTTATCCAGCTGCTTGCTAGACTTGGAGATGCTCTATCTCTTGGGTCTGTCAATGTCATCGATGGCGGCCAGAAGTTTCTGGCGGGCCTTCTTGTTTATGTGTGAGCCCAGACAAACGTTGACAAGATTTGCTAGCTGCTTCATGGAGTACTCCTGAAAAGGGGGGAAAAAAAGATCCGCTTTGATTGCAGGAGATCCGTCTAAAAACTGTAATGTTTACAGCAATGTGAAAAAATGAGGACACCCTTTCAATTAGGAGTGGGAACCTCTTGTTACCTCACAATACGATACGATACGCAATACAAAGGTCACGATAACGATGATCTGACGATATGGCGACACAACGTTTATCGATACATTGGTCAGGAAATCATTCTAGGATATTCTACAAACAACTAATAAACAGAAAAACAAGCTTCTGTTATGAATTGGAATGAGTATCACTTGTAGACGTCCAATCCCTTTGAAGTGGGAGGGTGGCTGCCGTCCCCTCCCACTTTTTAGACACTGACACCTTTTTAAAACGGTATCTCGATTCTTGGCAGGAGCATATCGATAACCTTTTGGGATACAAAGTATCACGATATATCACCATTTCGATATTTTGTCACACCCCTATCCAGAACTACTTAATTTAAAAGACTTACCCTGTGGTTCTTGATGAACTGCTCCATATCGTTCTCTGTTAGATAGTAGGCCTTGATATAGGTCTCCACAAACTCCTTATCGGGAATGGGCCGGAGGTCAGTCAGCTTCTCCAACTTCATCAAGAATTGTTGGAAGTCCAGCTGCATCAGCGCTCGGCCCTCGTTGCTACATTTCTTCACGTTGGCATATCTAGGGGAAAAAAAGGGTGAAAAATAGAAAATTGTGTTTTTGTCCCTGGCCGCGAGAGAATGTCTCATTATTTGACTTTTGCCATCCTAGACGATGGCGCATAACGCTTGCCAGCCGCAATCCGCCGTCCCGGCATTGGCAGATAGCGACTCGCAACTTTCATTTTCGAGCGACAAATCGCAGACACCCTTGTGCCATGCGGCCGCCACGAGCCAACTGATGCCTGGAACTCACTTGTCAGAATGCTGTCATTTGCCAAACTTAGGATGGTTGTGCTTGACTGCAAAAGAATCCATTTAATTTGCTTGGCGTGACCAATGCGGAGGATTTTAAATGTGGAGGACA
Source organism: Corythoichthys intestinalis (assembly GCF_030265065.1). Lineage (NCBI taxonomy): Eukaryota > Metazoa > Chordata > Actinopteri > Syngnathiformes > Syngnathidae > Corythoichthys > Corythoichthys intestinalis. Next base: position 10,881,792 of record NC_080416.1, on the reverse strand, counting down.
AACTTTGAAGGGAGGTAAATGGCGTACTTACTCCTTGGCTGGCGATAGACGTCCAATCTACAGTCGTCACTAGTTAACAATGTGTTTTTTTTTTTTTTTTTTAATCTAATTTCTTTGTTGGTTTATAACTAATCTATTTTTAATGGCAGCCAACGAGTCTATTGCCGTTAATTAATTCGCGAGTTTACTAGCAACATGTTTCAAGCTAGGCGCTAACGCTAAAGTACAGCTACACCGCTGCCGACCTGCCTGCCGCTCGCTCTTTGCTGACGTAATTGCTGTATGAATTCCGATTTGGGAGACTTGACAGTTCAGACCGCCACCACATTCTGGGAAAAAGTGGCTCAGATCGGATTTAAACCACATATGAAAGTGATCCAGATCGGATTTGAAATGGTCCACTTCTATGCGACTTGTCACGTTCAGACCGTCAAGTTAATGCCTCACTTGAGTCGGAAAAACACGAAAAAAAAACGGATTCTTGCATTAAGACCTGAGTATAAGTCGCACCAAAAAAATGCACAATGACGAGGAAAAAAACATATACCGGTAGTCCCCAGGTTAGGGACGAGCTCTGTTCCTATGCTGGCGACATAACCTGAATGTCTGCGGAAGTCGCAATTATCCCTTTAATACCCCTAAATATCCTCTAAAGCTCGAAATAACTATCCAAAAACATGTTTTTATATATATATATACACACACATCATATTAATAAAATAAAGTATAAAATAAGATATTTTACTTACCGTAATTTCCCAAATATAACGTGCACTTTTTTTCCCCCCAAATTCAACATGTAAAATCATCGGTGCGCATTATACACGGGTACAGGGATGGAGACAGCCTAAATGCATGATGGGAAGTTGGGCAACCATGACTGTTTATAGTGGCTGCCAAAGCCAATGAAAGCCTGTGTCAACTTTTCACTCTCAATGTGCTAAAACGGCGTCATTTTAAACTGTTAGAGGCAACGCATGAACGGGTCATTCCGTGCATGCGTTAATTGCGTCACATATTTTAACGTGATTAATTTAAAAAATTAATTACCGCCCGTTAACGCAATAAATTTGACAGCCCTAGAAATAATACAACAATGTGTTAAAAATTTCACACATAAATCGCTCCAGACAAAAGGTCGCACTCCAGGTCAAACTACGATGAAAAAAAATGCGACTTACAGTCCGAAAAATACAGTAGTAAAACCTGATTAGATGAAACATGACCGAATAACAGCCCTTAATCAGTGTTTTAGGTAGCGTTGCCTCATCTTCTAATGTTAAAATTACGCTATCAGCATCTCTGAGGGGTTATCTTTGATCAGTAAGTAGCCTTTTCTCCTCTCAAGGTAGAGCTTTGATCAGCTAAAATGAAAATGGAAGTAAAATAGTGTTTTACCTGTTTCAAATATATGCAGAAACAAAAAATTGCATCATTTTCTAATTGTGAAAATGCTAAAAGAATATTGGAAAATCAAAGAAATGCATTATATTTTTGTTACGTTAACTTCAAAATGCATTCATGGACACACAACAAGTGAGGTTGACTGCAGCCTCTCGTCATCATGGAGATGTTATAGACTCAGAAATGCGGTGTGACATGAGAGGGCTTCATCACACCTCCAATTTAACAAGCCACTCCACACGTCCACTCAACCACAAGGACGCAGGATAGTGTGTATATATAAAGAGAAAAAAAAAAAATAAACGAAACACGCAAATGCTTCCTGTCACCTATCAAAAGCCGTATGGGGCGCTTACAAGTGAAAAAGTGATGAAATGTATTGCAGAGGGATGTGTCAAGAGCGTTTTACAGTTAGAGCGAGTGGCCCGTGTCATGCAAATCCCCAATGAGTCTGGAAAAGACGGCGGAGGAGCAAAGCGAGGGAGACGGAAAGAATGTGGAGTTGTTTTGTGCGAAGAAGAATCCCAAAGGAAGACCGGATCACTCTGTGTACGACTGTAAAGGCATACCAACAACATGTTTCAGTGCCATTCATGGCGATAGAAGTCCAATCCATTTGAACAGGGAGGGCTGACAGCGATTTCCATTTGAACTGGGAGAGGCTCTATAATTGCTATGGCAGCCAATAAATTAATTTTATTAGTTGATTTTTATTAGTGCTGTTAATCTATAGCTAGATTAATTGCGGATAATTAAGATGAATTGAAGAATCAGCCAATGACTTCATCTTTTTAGTCATTTTTTTGCATTGATTTGACTCAAGTGAATCCGTTGCAAGCTTTGTTATGAAGTGAAAAAAAATCATATTGATCTATTTTTAGATTAATGGTGATTTGTTGTGATTGAGTTTTTTGCGGTGGTTTTACTTAAGTATATCTGTTACAAGCTTTGGTCGGGAGTTAATTACCGTATTTTTGGACTACAAGTCGCACCTGAGTATAAGTCGCACCAGCCAAAAAATGCGCAATGAAAAGGAAAAAAACATATATAAGTCGCACTGGAGTAAATGTTTTTTGGGGGAAATATATTTGATAGAATCCAGCACCAAGAACAGACATGTCATCTTGAAAGGCAATTTAAAATACAATACAAAACAACAGCCTGAATAGCTGTACGGTACGCTAACATTACATGACGCTAAAAGTTAGATCGGGTCTAAAAAATCCAGGACGACCCGACCGGGCCGCGGGTATTAAAGCCCGACCCGGCCCGCCGATCAATTAACTTGATTTGGGGGCCCGAGCGCGATAAAAACGCGAAATTTTATGTTTTATTTGTAGGCACGAGCCCGGAAAAAAAAAAAAAAAAAGGAAATTCTGTTTTATTTGTGTGGACTCAGGAGAAGGAGGAAATGCGGGAACATGATGCGTGGTTGCGTTTTGTGTGATCACATTTGTGACGATGCCTGCATATATGCATAATGATATAAAAAAATTAAAGCCTGCCTTTTGTAACGAATTCTCCCAGTTAAACAAGACTAAGATGGATATTCAATGAACATTTATATCTTTTATATTTGTGTGTCTGTTCTAACAGGCGGATAGTGGATTTGACATTTATTTTAATCTCTTCGAGCTGGCAGAAAAAAAAACGCAAGTTTTCTCAATGTTTAAATAGTCTACATATTTTTATGATCATTATACAGTGCCTTGCAAAAGTATTCGGCCCCCTTGAATCTTGCAACCTTTCGCCACATTTCAGGCTTCAAACATAAAGATATGAAATTTAATTTTTTTGTCAAGAATCAACAACAAGTGGGGCACAATCGTGAAGTGGAACAACATTTGCTGGATAATTTAAACTTTTTTAACAAATAAAAAACTGAAAAGTGGGGCGTGCAATATTATTCGGCCCCTTTTATTTTCAGTGCAGCAAACTCACTCCAGAAGTTAACTGAGGATCACTGACTGATCCAATGTTGTCCTAAATGACCGATGATGATAAATAGAATCCACCTGTGCGTAATCAAGTCTCCGTATAAATGCACCTGCAGCCGAATACTTTTGCAAGGCACTGTAAATGCATTTACACAACAAAATAACGCTAGAAAAGTTTGGTAAATATTTCTCGTATGAGACCAAAGCACCACATTCGTTTACATTCAGCGAAGCCGACTCAGGTTTCTGTATAGCATCTTTAAAAATTTGAATCCTTACCATACCCCACTCTTACCGCAGTTGTTTGCTTTTCAATTCCCGTCTTTAGTTTTTTTGTTGTTTGGGCGCTTTTATATAATTTTTTTTTTAGTTTTAACTTAACATTATAATATATGTTCCAATTTAAGAAATAAAAATTCTGTTCAATTGGAAAAGTTTTTTTTTTTTTAAAACCCATATATCTAGAAGTAACACATTTTAGAGCTGTAATAGCAATACCGTTATACCGTGAAACTGATATTTTGGCTTAAGGTATCATAGTTATCCATATCTGCCCATATCAAGAGGAGCTATTCACAAACACACGCACGCAGCGATCTAACGCCGGATTTGTTTAAAAAGTACGAAAGCTGTATCGCATACAAACAGGAAGGATTGTCTCAGGAGTGATTTGTTCGAGGATTCAAGGTAATTATTATATTTTTTGTACCATGCATGCATTTTGAAACGTTGTGCAAAAAAAAATCAATGGGAGAAATTAGCCGCTACTGCATTGGAATCATAGTTCGTAAAATTTACGTAAAATAAATGCTAACGTCACCTTTTTCCTTCTTCTCATTTTTAATCAAGAATCGAGACCATTTTCCGTCCATATCTACAAATAATTCAGGGATTTAAGCATTTATTCACAAGAATTTTCACCGGAAAAGCTCTGTTTATATAAGGCGGCCGCTAGCTACATTCACTAACAGACTAGCATTGTACTTCGACATATTTACGTAAAATAAATGCGAAATGCACGCTTTTTTTTGCTTTTAACCAAGAATCGAGACTGTTTTACGTCCATATTGATAAAGAATTTAGGGATTTAAGCTTTCATTCACAAGAATTTTCAACAAAAAAAGCTCTGTCAGTCATTCCACTCGGTCAGCTTTGACGGCCTCGCCAACAATGCAGGCCCCCTATTTATCAGTCTCCCGTCAATACATTATGAAGTCTATGGGTTATCGTACAGTCAGAATATCATACCGGCACATGCCTTGTCTTGAAGTAAAAATACATAGGGGTAAGTGATTCAGAAACATTCAATATACAGTATATCTCATTTGACTGTATGTGGTGTTACACAGTAGTCACAACTTCATTTAAATTGAAAAAAATGGATGCTAAGCGTTCCAAATATCAGCCCAAACTGCATGTTTTATATTACTTTAACTTATTGGCTGCCATTGATGGCGATCGGCGTCCAATCCTTTCTAATGATTAGAGTTGTCTCATAATGACTTTTTAACCGATAAAACAAAAAATCCGATATCGATATTAAACCGATATCGATACATCCAGTTGTGGACATATTATGGCTGATTGTATTGTGATGCCCCGCTGAATGCTTTAATAATGATAACGCTCACATAACAAATCCCAAGCATCTTAGTTTAGAGATATCTAATGGCCAATAAGCACAACTGCTGTGATAAACTGTGACCAGCCCTTGTACCAAGGCAGAAGGTTTCTAAATTCACCTTAAAAGCAACATAAATATTGGCCCAAAACTGATAATGAAAAACCATCGTCGATATTATCCATCATCATTTTAAACTGCTTTTAACAACTCTAGCAACAATAATTTGTCTTTTTAGTGTAATTTCTTTGTGTTACAAGTTCTATACAAGTATAATCACAGTAATTAAGCTATCGCTCGATTACTTATGCTTAAATACAGCAAAATTCTTACTTACCCTTCTACAAGAGTCCTGTTGGCCAAGCGAATGCAGTGCTCCCACAGGACATTGGACACAGGCAGTGGGATGCGCACGTGTTTGGAGACGTCCGCAAGCCGCTCGTTGAACATCTCAAACTCCTTTCGAATAAGAAGGTATAAATCACATCAACAAAATATGAATTAATCTAAACTACTATCACTACACTCGAGTTTTATACCCTGAATTTTCTACTTCTGGAGGCAGCAGCTTACAGTGTGACGAGAATATTTACCTTTAACCCTACTTTTCCAACTACCCAGTTCCATAGAAAAACAGTTAGGCGCACGCCAGTACACATTACTGTGTTTACAGCGGAATTGACTTGCATGAAAGAACCCCTGCTGTACGCTCATCATGCGCACGACCTCATCCATTTATTCATATATTCGTACACCTCGCAGCTACAATTTTCTACCTACTAAAAAGAACATGAACATAGAGTATCATGTTTTTCTAACTTCTCAGCCGTTCTGGTCATGACAATCCAATCAAGTTTAATCCAAATAACTACCGTATTTTTCGGACTACAAGTCGCACCTGAGTATAAGTCGCACCAGCCATAAAATGCCCAACGAAGAGGAAAAAAATATATAAGTCGCACCGGAGTATACGTCGCATTTTTGGGGGATAAAATCCAACACACAGAACAGATATGTAATCTTGAAAGGCAATTTACGGTAATATAAAAATACAATAGAGAACTACATGTTGCATAAATGTACAGTGTACAGTGCATGAACAACTAAATGCGAATATACTGTCCTCACCAGGACGCCCGTAAAATTTGCTGCATCAATTTGGTCCTCAATACCAAACAGGTTCGCATTAACGTAAATAAATGATAGGTTGTTTTACTGAAATGACATAAACGGTTAGCACGCGTTCGCTAGCATTAGCACATTGTTTAAACACTCACGCAACTGGCTGTAAGTGTCCGATCGCGGGTGGAAAACACACAACAACAACAGAAAAGATGATGCACACAGGCGTTGCCTCTGTAGAGATATTTTAAAAGCATGAACAATGAACGTTGGTTCGCAGCCGTGTTTCTCGCTCGCTTACTCTCCCACTCACTCAGAGCTACGTAGCTGTCAGTCTTCATCTGGCGTGTGAGCGCTCTTCACATAAACAAGTGCGAGTGCGCCCCCATGTGGGCGTGAAAGCGCCAAAAACTAAAAGCATGCATTTCAATATAAAAAAAAAGTCAATAATACAAATGAACACACATTGCCAAAGGCAGAACACAAACGTGGCCATAGCTGTTAAGAGTTATTCAGATAACTATAGGATAAAGAACATGCTAACAAGTTTACCAAACCATCAGTGTCACTCCAAACACCAAAATAACATGTGAAATGATATCATAATGTGTTAATAATTTCACACATAAGTCGCTCCTGAGTATAAGTCGCACTCCCAGTAAAAATATGGGGGAAAAAACGCGACTTATAGTCCGAAAAATACGGTATATTTTTCTTGAATGTGTTAACCTACAAACCCTTGACATGGCGTACTCTAGGGGCGGGAACCTCTGGGTATTTCACGATACGATGCGCGAGACAAGGCTCATGATAACGATCTCACAAAATAGCGATATAACAATTATCCATACATTGGTCAATAATTCTACGGTATTTTACTATCCAGTCCCTGACAAAAGTCTTGTCGCTTATCCATTTTGTAGAAACAATGGCTAATAACCAGAGTTTTAATTATTCAATTGATTTCAGAAATGGCTCATATGAAAGCTAAGACCCTCCCAAATAATATTGAAAGTACAAAGAAAAAACTGAAAAAAGATTTATCATTTAATGAAGACATAAAGGTCAAATTTTGGCAAGACAAAAGTTTTGTCGCCTACAGAAAGTAGTGTGAAAATTGAACAAAAAATGTACTTCATATACATAAATATGTTACATGACATAAGCAAATTAATTAGTGGTGCTGTGAGATCCAAATTTGATATTTTGTATGACTTCTATGGGCTTCGGCAAGGATTGAATTGAATTGAATTTTTTTTTTTTTTAATTTTATTGTCATTGTCATCATCATCATCATCATTAAAATCAAAATCACAAGGAAAGAAAGAAGAGAGAGAGAAAAAAAGAAGGAAATCATCACGTAAGTTTGTTTATCCAAAGGAACAAGATGAAGACAGACATGACAAGGGAGACGGAAAAAGCAGAAGCTTATCGGGAACCCGTCCCCCTGCCACCTAGGTCACACAAGCAGCATGTTATGTATCAGTCCAGTGATAGTCTAACACATTTCGTTCGAAAGTCATTGATTGCCATGGAGATTTCACATATATTAATTTGAGTGTATTGTATCAGTTCATGTCTAAGTAGGTGAAGGGTGGGAAGGCCTGGGGTGCTTCGGAGGCTCGCATGTGTAGTATCCTCCGTAGGAGATTTCTCGTCATCATACCTTGCCCGGTTTAGGAGATTAGTCATCATCATCCCTGGCCCGGTTGGCCCGAGCAAGTCTCTCATGATCACGCAGCTCCGCGTCAATTTTTGTGGCCAGTCGTGCAGCGGCGTCACTTAGCGTTGCTTGCTCCTTCATTAACAGTGCCAATTCGTCGCCGTTGCGACGAACAACCTCCAGTATCTCATGGAGTTGGTTCTTCATCCTCATCGAGACGCGACGAACCCAGAGGGCACCAAGTAGCAGTAGGAAGGCAAGAGCCAGCAGCGTGCCGAAGATGTACAGGTCCTCAGCGTCCTCCATCTGGAGGGACGTTAGGCATAGCGGCCTCCATTTACCCCAGGCGTCTTCCACATAACCAGACGTAAAGGTGGTGGCTGGACATGGGCGTTGTGCCGATGTAGGCCGCATCGTAGAGAATATTCTATCCATCGAACTCAGAGCCCAGTCTACCAGTTCCATATTTGTCTCAGGAGGAAACTCAGTACGTAACGTAGCAATGGCAGAATCAGTAATGTGATTTCGTTGAGGGGCATGTCCTAGTAATGTTATGTCTTATCTTCTTGACCCTGACATTTAAGCATGCTTTGCTGTGAGGACAGTCTTATCTGTGTTGTGTGTGCATTTTACAGTTGAGTTTGGGCAACGTACTGGCTTATTATATCTCGTTTATACATTTTTTTGAAGTAACTTAATGAATTTATATTCGTTAGCACTGCATCACATGTATTCCACAGGCGAGCCCCAGTGTTTACAATCGAGAAAGATTTCATTTTAGTCCTAATAATCTGGTAGGAAAACATTCTGCATACTCTCAGATCATACATTTTATTGATGAAGTCATCAGGAACATCAAAGAAAGCAGTCTTGCATGCCTCCCAGAGTTCATCAACATTCTTGGGTTTCGTCTTCCATGCTTCCTCCCTCATCCTACCCCAGACATGCCTCCTGGAGGATCATGATCTTCTTTGCCTTGAGGAACTTTGAGGTAGAGAGTGACGCATTTTCCGACTATTTATGTTGCCTTCCACCCTGCAGATCTCTCAGGGTGCACACAATTAAAAACCGTGTGGCATGGCTGGAAAAGTGGCAAAAGGTGGATTTTTCAGATGAACCTTCCATTGAATTACACCACAGTCGCCGCAAATATTGCAGGAGACCTACTGGAGCCTGCAGGGATCCGAGATTCACTCAGAAAACAGTGAAGTTTGGTGGTGGCAAAATCATGGTCTGGGGTTACATACAGTATGGGGGCGTGTGAGAGATCTGCAGGGTGGAAAGCAACATAAATAGTCTGAAATATCAACAAATCTTAGCTGCCTCTTACATTCCTAACCATAAAAAGGGACAAATTCTGCAGCAGGATGGTATTCCATCACATACTTCAATTTCTACCTTAAAGATCCTCAAGGCAAAGAAGATCAAGATCCTCCAGGACTGGCCAACCCAGTCACCAGACATGGATATCATTGAGCATGTCTGGGGTAGGATGAAAGGAAGCATGGAAGACAAAACCCAAGAATGTTCATGAACACTGGGAGGCTTGCAAGACTGCTTTCTTTGATGTTCTTGATGACTTCATCAATAAATTGTATGAGTCCTTGCCTCACCGCATGGATGCAGTCCTTCAAGCCCATGGAAATCATACAAAATATTAAATTTGGATCTCACAGCACCACTAATTAATTCGCTTATGTTATGTAACATATTTTTGTATTTGAAGTACATTTTTTGTTCAATTTTCACACTACTTTCTGTAGACGACAAAATTTTTGTCTTACCAAAATTTGACCTTTACGTCTTCATTCAATGATAAAACTTTTTTCAGTGAAACAAATATATTTTTGTACATTCAATATCATTTGGGAGAGTCTTCGCTTTCATATGAGCCATTTCTGAAAACAAGTGAATAATTAACAGTCAGGTTATTAGCAATTGTTTCTACAAAATGGATAAGCGACAAGACTTTTGTCAGGGACTGTAAATCACCATTTCGATATTTTGTTACACCCCTAGCGTACACATTTTAGTCAAACAATAGCTAGCACGCCCAACTGTATTTAATTTCACATCTTCGAATGAAATGTTATTTACTCTTCAACAGCCTCACAATAGTTTCCTACTTCAGCATTTTCTCAATGAACTCATATGGAGACTCCAGTATCTCCATGCCACTTTATATGCAAATCAACGTCATTGTTGAATGCTGGTGATAAACCTGAACTCATGAATAAAATATCTCCCTGTGTGCAGTTTGACCAAAAAAAAAAAAAATCTAGCACGCTAGTTTCAATCAATGCGCACGGCACAATGCGCATGCATTACGCGTATCTGACAAGTTGTTTGAGTGGGTTATTAGCACCCGATGGGGAAAGGTACATGCTAGTTGTAATATGCACTGTGCCAGTCCTACAGGTGGACCATTTTGACACCGTAAGGGATTTTGGCCCGGGTGGCGACTCGGGGATTTGCACCCGAGGCAATTTAGCCGCGAGCCAAATTAGTTAGGCTTAAGATCTGCGAACCACGCGGGAATTTAAGGGGTGACTTTAAATTCTTTTTCCGGACAAAATAACTTTTCGCTTTAAGTGGAATACTTTATTATGTATGATTCTATTCATAAATGCATAATCTACGAATTTTTAGGGAGGATGTGTGATTTGTGACCTTTTATGACCTTTTGGTCTCGGGCACCCCAGATGCAAAATGCATGACGAGCATGCATATTTAGTGGGTTACTTTCAGTGACGGGTAGAAAATGTTAAAAATGTTGCCTGTCGTGTTAACTAACTGGCTGCTATTGACGTCCAATCCGTTTTGAGTGGGAGGGCTGACAGCGGCAGTAAATGATTTAACTACATGTATCGACTTAAGTGACTTCGGCTGAAGCTTGATTCTGAAAATCATTTTATTATATCAATCTATATTAATCTACAGAAGAATTTACAGTCCCTGACAAAAGTCTCGTTGCTTATCCATTTTGTAGAAACAATTTCGAATAACCTGACTTTTACTTATTCAATTGGTTTCAGAAATGAATCATATGAAAGCGAAGACCCTCCCAAATGATGTTGAATGTACAAAAATATATTTGTTTCTCTGAAAAAAGATTCATCATTTAATGAAGACATAAAGGTCCAATTTTGGTAAGACAAAAATTTTGTCGTCTACAGAAAGTAGTGTGAAAATTGAACAAAAATGTACTACTAATACAAAAAATATGTTACTTCACATAAGCAAATTAAGTAGTGGTGCTGTGAGATCGAAATTTAATATTTTGTTTGACTTCCATGGGCTTTGGCAAGGATTCATACAATTTAATGGTGAAGTCAACAGGAACATCAAAAAAAGCAGTCTTCCATGCCTCCCAGAGTTCATCAACATTCTTGGGTTTCGTCTTCCATGCTTCCTCTTCCTACCCCAGACATGCTCAATGATGTTCATGTCTGGTGACTGGGCAGGCCAATCCTGTAGGATCTTAATCTTCTTTGCCTTGAGGAACTTTGGGGTAGAAATTGAAGTATGCGACAGAGCACCATCCTTCTGCAGAATTTGTCCTTTTTTATGGTTAGGAATGTAAGAGGCAGCGAAGATTTGATGAAATTTCAGACTATTTATGTTGCCTTCCACCCTGCAGATCTCTCGCACACCCCCATACTGGCATTAACCCCAGACCATGATTTTGCCACCACCAAACTTCACTCTTTTTTTAAGTGAATCTCGGATCCATGCGGGCTCCAGTAGGTCTCCTGCAATATTTGCGATGACTGTGGTGTAATTCAATGGAAAATTCACCTGAAAAATCCACCTTTTGCCACTTTTCCAGCATCCATCCTTTTGACAGGCTGTGGACCTTGGTAAATGCCACCTGTTTTTTTAATTGTCCATTATTTATTGCTGGTTTCTGGGCACTGATTCGACCATGGAGGCAATTTCTAGACAGAGTTCGACAGACTGTTCTGGTTGACACAGCGACTTCAGGGGACCAGGTCTCGTGGGGCTCTGCTGCAGTGGAAAAAGATCAAGATCCTCCAGGACTGGCCAGCCCAGTCACCAGACATGAACATCATTGAGCATGTCTGGGGTAAGATGAAAGAGGAAGCATGGAAGACGAAACCCAAGAATGTTGATGAACTCTGGGAGGCATGCAAGATTGCTTTCCTTGATGTTCCTGACAACTTCATCAACAAATTGTATGAATCCTTGCCAAAGCCCATGGAAGTCATTCAAAATATTAAATTTGGATCTCACAGCACCACTACTTAATTCGCTTATGTTACGTAACATATTTTTGTATTTGAAGTACATTTTTTGATCAATTTTTACACTAATTACTGAAGGCGACAAAACTTTTGTCTCGCCAAAATTTGACCTTTATGTCTTCATTAAGTGAATCTTTTTTCAGTGAAACAAATATATTCAACATCATTTGGAAGGGTCTTAGCTTTCATATGAGCCATTTCTGAAACCACTTGAATAATTAAAAGTCAGGTTATTCGAAATTGTTTCTACAAAATGGATAAGCGACAAGACTTTTGTCAGGGACTGTAGATTAATTGCAGAAGCAGCCAATGAGTAATCTTTTTATTCATTTTTTTTAAGATGATTTGATTCAAGTAAGTATTTTAGAAGTTATGATATTGAGGAAAAAAAGGGTTTCATAATAATAATAATCTATTTCTAGATTAATCACAATAATTTTGATCAATTGCATAAGAAGCCAATTAGCATGCCATTTAATGTAGGCAGGGAAATGACAAAACCCTGACTAACTCCGGTGGCATACAAAATAGTTTGGGAGGTGCAAGAAGTGGACAGCTTTGATCATTGACTGAAACAATGACATTTTGCGGCTCTTGTTGTCTCATTTTACTCGTTATGAATAATTACCCTTCAGTCGGCTGAATTCTAAATCAGATGAAACCATGACCATGTCGGCGTTGCTAAACGGCAGATTAAAAGAATAATTTCTCGTCATCTGCGCTTTGCCAAATTGTTGTACATAGTCGAATCGTCTCAAAATATGATTCTAATTCACATAATAATGCTATTTAAGACCTTTTATATCCTGTCGGAGGCACTTTAAAGGTCTGTGCTGAGTGATCATCACACACTAAATGTAACTTGTAGCGTTAGCATAGCATTCACGTTAGCATTTAGCATGGTGAGTGTCGTCTTAAACTCTTGGAAAACTTTTCACATGCAGTTCGTGGCATCCAGATGAGTTTAATTAATTGAAGTGAATGCATTGTTTTAACGCTGAGTGTGTATTATCATTACGAAGATGGTGATGTCCTTGTAGACTTTACAATTATGTGTTTGTCAATGTTCATTTGAAATAGTTGGAAACCTTTTATTTATTAATTAATTCATGGACTAAAAGTTTTGAAGTTTACAGACGGAAACATTTTGAATAATTGTCGACTAAAACTACGGGAAGACAAACACATTTTTAAATGACCAAAATATGGCTAAGACTAATAAGTATTTTCCTCCAAAAGACTAAGACGAAAACTAAAAGGGCTGCCAAAAATAACACTTATTGGGATCATTACCTTTAGTAGGACATCCACATATATGTTATGCTGGGACATGATCTCTCGAATGTCCCATTTGACGCCCGACATCAGGAGCAACATCTGCTCGTAGTCGATGGCTTTGGCTGCCACGATCCAGTAGATGGGCTTCCGCAGTTCACTGGCTGTAGACACAGTCTGAAAGAAGGAAGACATTCAAATTAATTCATTTCATTAACATATTGGCTGCCATTGACAATCATCCGATCGATGCCAACCTCTCCCGTCAATGGCTGTCAATAAGTTAAGTGCATGGTAACTTAGGGAGTATATGGAAAATTGAGAATCCATATCTGTTAATGCATGCAAATGGTCTATATGTATGCGAAAACGTTGCCGGAAAAATGACATTCCATCATTTTAACATCTCAATATGTCAAGCACCAGGTTGAAATTTGAGTGACGGATAATTTTCTTTGTTGGATTCGGACTAAACTGCTCGCATGGATGGCTACTTCAACGTTTCTCCTGAAGAAGTTAGTTTCTTGAGAAATAACAACTTGTTTTTGTGCGAAAAAATGCTTCATGGAGAGGATAATATTGTGAAAATGTACTGCAAAGACATTTATATGTCAAATACTGAATATCACTTTTAACATGACTGAAGATTTGCTTGATTTCACTTTCTCACATGAGCGATTTGGCTGGACTCATCTGTAGCTGAGATTGATTAATATCATTTACAGTAATTAGACCAAAAAAAAAGGCAGGAATTTGTGTGTACCTGGGAATAGAATTGCTGCAAAAAGGGTTTCTTGGCAGCAGGCATCATTGTGTCCAAATGGGACTGAAGCGACTCAAACTGCTCAGCCAAAAACACACTGCAAAAAAAGAATGAAAAAGGATAAAAAATAAAAAATAAACACTTTTATTATGATAGCCCTAATTATTCATCTTTTATAATGCCCTCTAGACCTTCTTTATTGGTGTAATTGTTTTTTGTAGAAATGATGACAGTTTCATCTATTAAAAAAAAAAAACACGCTTGTCAAAAAATTAATTACCTTAACCTGCGCTTGCGCTGATAAACAACACTTTACTTCTAAATAACCTTTACTGTCCAACAAATCAAGCCAACTTTAAGTACATTCGCGTCCCTTGGGACTTGTAATATTTTGTAGAGGTACGTACAGAGACTCCGTGGCAACCACTCTCTGTGCCAGCCCATAAAGAGTACCACTGTTGGTGAGGACCACCATTTGGCTGAGGTGGGGGCTCGGCACTTTCTCCTTCTTGTCTTCTGAAGGACCGTGCATACCTGCATTTTCATTGCTAGCCTCCTGCAAGACACACACGTTTAAATTAGCATAGCGCCAGAAGCCAATATTCAGTTTTTTTTTTTTCTTTTTAACTCATTTGCTGCCATTGACGGTGATATATAGTGGGGCAAATAAGTATTTAGTCAACTACTAATTGTGCAAGTTCTCCCACTTGAAAATATTAGAGAGGCCTGTAATTGTCAACGTGGGTAGACAGAATGTGGGAAGAAAAACAGAAAATCATATTGTTTGATTTTTAAAGAATTTATTTGCAAATCATGGTGGAAAATAAGTATTTGGTCAATACCAAAAGTTCATCTAATACTTTGTTATGTACCCTTTGTTGGCAATAACGGAGGCCAAATGTTTTCTGTAACTCTTCACAAGCTTTTCACACACTGCTGCTGGTATTTTGGCCCCAAAAATTTGGCAGATCTCCTCTAGAGCGGTGATGTTTTGGGGCTGTCGTTGGGCAACACGGACTTTCAACTCCCTCCACAGATTTTCTTTGGGGTTGAGATCTGGAGACTGGCTAGGGCACTCCAGGACCTTGAAATGCTTCTTACGAAGCCACTCCTTTGTTGCCCTGGCTGTGTGTTTGGGATCATTGTCATGCTGAAAGACCCAGCCATGTCTCATCTTCAATGCCCTTGCTGATGGAAGGAGATTTTCATTCAAAATCTCTCGATACATGGCCCCATTCATTCTTTCCTTTACACAGATCCGTCATCCTGGCCCCATGCTTCACAGTGTGTATGGTGTTCTTCGGATGCAATTCCGTATTCTTTCTCCGCCAAACACGAGAACCTGTCGTTTTACCGAAAATTCTATTTTGGTTTCATTTCACCATAACACATTCTCCCAGTCCTCTTCTGGATCATCCAAATGCTCTCTAGCGAACCGCAGACGGGCCTGGACGTGTACTTTCTTCAGCAGGGGAACATGTCTGGCAGTGCAGGATTTGAGTCCCTGGCGGCGCATTGTGCTACTGATAGTAAGTAGCCTTTGTTACTGTGGTCCCAGCTCTCTGTAGGTCATTCACTAGGTTCCCCCATGTGGTTCTGGGATTTTTGCTCACCGTTCTTGTTATCATTTTAACGCCACGGGATGAGATCTTGCGTGGATCCCCAGATCGAGGGAGATTATCAGTGGTCTCGTATGTCTTCCATTTTTCTAATAATTGCTCCCACAGTTGATTTCTTTACAACAAGCGTTTTACCTATTGCAGATTCAGTCTTCCCAGCCTGGTGCAGGTCTACAATTTTGTCTCTGGTGTCCTTCGACAGCTCTTTGGTCTCGGCCATAGTAGAGTTTGGAGTGTGACTGACTGAGATTGTGGACAGGTGTCTTTTATACCGGTAAGGAGTTAAAACAGGTGCCATTAGTACAGGTAATGAGTGGAGCCTCGTTAGACCTCGTTACAAGAAGTTAGACCTCTTTGACAGCCAGAAATCTTGCTTGTTTGTAGGTGACCAAATACTTATTTCTCACTCTAATTTGGAAATACATTCTTTAAAAATGGTTGACTAAATACTTATTTGCCCCACTGTACATGTACCGTAGCTGAGAGCTATGATATTAGCCTGGCTAATGAAATATTTCAAATAGATCTTGGAGGTTCTTCTTGGAAAAAAATGTGAGGGGAAAAAAAAAAAAAAAAATCTCATTTGTTATGATATGACGCAATTGCGCCGTGGCACGAAATGGTGAGGCTGTCCAACTCCAATGCAGCCCAAGAACAAGGAACAAGGACAAGGAGACAAGGAACAGGAACAAGTTGCTACCAAGATCTTCCACTCGAATGGTGTCTCTGTTAACTCAATGGCTGCCATTGAAGGCACTAGACGTCCAATCTATTTAGACAGAGAGGCGAATGAACATTTTGTTCGTTCGAAACTACAGCATTTAATAAGTCACCTTTTGCTCATTTTAGGGCGTTTACTGGGTCACTTCCTGTTACTGTAACCAAAAATCAACAGGATGTGACTGACAATAAACAGTAAATGACCTGAAATACCCAAATATTAAAGTCATTGATTGCCATTGAGCACGATAGACGTCCAATCCGTTTGAATTAAGAGGGATCTTACTTCAAATGAATTGGACGTGTACTAACAATAAACACAATTCACAGCAGAAGGATGAAAAGAGCTTGCTTTTCTGTTTTCTTTCTTGGAGTTCCTAGAATGATTTCCTGACCCACTTATCGATAATTGTTATTTCGCCATATTGTGAGATCATCCTTATCGTATCGCAAATCATATCATATCGTGAGCTACCCAGAGGTTTCCACCCCTAGTGGTAAATGTATGCATTTCAAGTGACAGAATCAAGACCACATGGAGAACTGAAAAGGATGTCTGAGGAGGGAAAAAACTGTCCTTACAAAACGCACCCATTTGAAGCAATATGGCCACATGAGAACCTTGGCGCTTTTTGTAAAAGAGCCTCCGGCAAATCAATGGCAATCACTCAACTCATAAATGAATGTGAGCTGCGCCGCGATCAGTCGTGTTCACTATCATCCTCTCACCAAGCTCACTTCAGGGCAGAGTGGTTCTAATGCGTTGGGTGACCACTACAAGTCCAAAAAGTTTTAAAAAAGAATGTGTGGCAATGAAGGATAGTAAAACTTCAATGTCTCTACATTAGGAAAGTAGTACTAGTATGATGCATTTTATTTCAAAACACCTTTCTGAAAAAACAAAAAAGCAACATCATGTACAGTGTTTTTCAGACTTTAAATTGCACTTTTTTCATAGTTTGGTTTGGCTTACACTAAAATGCGACTTATAGTGAGGAGCAGAAGTATTTGCACCCCTTGGGAGTTTGCTAGTTCACCCACTTAAAAAATAGGTAGCGGTCTGAAATCTTAATCATAGATGCATTTCCACTCAGAGACATATTCTAAAAAGAAATCCAGAAATCACATTGTATGTTTTTTTTTTAATAATCCATTTGTAATTTTCTGGGGTTCGTAAGTATTTGTACCCCTGAGAATCGGCAATAATAATGACACTCAAAGAGTTGTCAGTCTACCTTTAAAAAAAGTCTACCTTTACTCCATGATTAGCCACTCACCCACCACCCGTTTGAGCTCATTATTGTTACCTGTGCACCCCACATAAATCATAATCCAACTGCTACCATGGACAAGACCAGAGTGCTTTCGAAAGACACCAAAGAAAAAAAATGTTGAGCTCAACGAAGCTGGAAAAGGCTATGGGACAATCGGAAAGCAGCTTGGTGAGAATAAATCAACAGTTGCAGCAATTGTTAGAAAATGGAAAAGGCTAAACATGGTAAATGGTGTTACACTTGTATAGCGCTTTTCCACCTCCTCGTGGGGCATCACTCATGATGAGAAAAGTGAGGGCTCAGCCTAGAACTACACCGCAGGAGCTGGCCAATGACCCGAAGAGAGCTGGATGCACAGTTTCAAAGGCTACTTGTCAGTAGAACACTACTGTGCAATGGTTTAAAATCAAGCATTGCTCAGAAGGTTCCCTGTTGAAGCCAGTACATATGAAGGCCCATCTGAAGTTTACCAGGGACCATCTGAATGATGCAGATGGGGTCATGGGAGAAATTCATGTGGTCAGATGAGACCAAAGTACAACTTTTTGGTGCAAACTTTACTCATGTGTGGAGGAAAAAGAAGGATGAGTACAATCCCAACAACACCATCCCCACTGTGAAGTAAGGGGGTGGAAACCTCATGATTTGGAGCTGCTTTTCGGCAAAGGGGACAAGCTCACCAAGGAGTGGCTGCGTAAAAAGTATATCAAGGTTCTGGAGTTGCCTTGCCAGTCTCCAGACCGCAATCCAATAGAAAATCTTTGGATGGAGCTGAAACTTCGAGTTTCTCAACGACAACGCCGAAACCTGACAGATCCTAAGAAGATTTGTGTGGATATATGGCCCATAATCCCTGTTTCCATATGTGAAAGCCTGGTGAAGAACTACAGAAAGCGTCTGACCTCTGTACTTGCAAACAAAAGGTTTCTACACTAAATATTAGCACTGATTTTCACAAGGCTACAAATACTTACAGTGGGTCAAATAAGTATTTAGTCAACCACTAATTGTGCAAGTTCTCCCACTTGAAAATATTAGATAGGCCTGTAATTGTCAACATTGGTAAAGCTCAACCATGAGAGACAGAATGTGGGGGAAAAAACAGAAAATCACGTTGTTTGATTTTAAAAGAATTTATTTGCAAATCATGGTGGAAAATAAGTATTTGGTCAATCCCAAAAGTTCATCTCAATACTTTGTTATGTACCCTTTGTTGGCAATAACGGCGGACAAATGTTTTCTGTAACTCTTCACAAGCTTTTCCTGGCCATTCCTCCCTGCAGCTGTCATCTAGAGCAGTCATGTTTTGGGGCTGTCGTTGGGCAACACAGACTTTCAACTCCCTCCACAGATTTTCTATGGGGTTGAGATCTGGAGACTGGCTAGGCCACTCCAGGACCTTGAAATGCTTCTTACGAAACCACTCCTTTGTTGCCTTGGCTGTGTGTTTGGGATCATTGTCATGCTGAAAGACCCAGCTACGTCTCATCTTCAACGCCCTTGCTGATGGAAGGATATTTTCACCCAAAATCTCTCGATACATGGCCCCATTCATTCTTTCCTTTACACAGATCAGTCGTCCTGGTCCCTTTGCAGAAAAACAGCTCCAAAGCATGATGTTTCCACCCCCATGCTTCACAGTGGGTATGATGTTCTTCGGATGCAATTCAGTATTCTTTCTCCTCCAAACACAAGAACCTGTGTTTCTACCAAAAAGTTCTATTTTGGTTTCATCTGACCATAACACATTCTCCCAGTCCTCTTCTGGATCATCCAAATGCTCTCTAGCGAACCGCAGACGGGCCTGGACGTGTACTTTCTTCAGCAGGGGGACACGTCTGGCAGTGCAGGATTTGAGTCCCTGGCGGCGCATTGTGTTACTGATAGTAGCCTTTGTTACTGTGGTCCCAGCTCTCTGTAGGTCATTCACTAGGTCCCCCAGTGTGGTTCTGGGAATTTTGCTCACCGTTGTTGTTATCATTTTGACGCCACGGGGTGAGATCTTGCATGGAGCCCAAGATCGAGGGAGATTATCAGTGGTCTTGTATTTCTTCCATTTTCTTATTTTTAAGGCTAGGTTGAAACAAAAGCGGTTGCGCGACATCTGTAAACAGGGGTTTCCAGGGTAAAACGGACAAATTTAAAATAGTTTGGAGGCTTATTGCGCCATGAATCTGCTATGGCAGCATCTAGACATATTGTTCTATCAAACACAACAGTTATTTTGGATTGAAATACAGCAGTTTATTTTAAAGAGGAGTGCAAGAGCAGAAAGTGCTTTTTCAGACTTTTCTGTGTTTTTCACCATGTATAGTCCGAAAAATATAGTAAGAGGAAATGAAAAAGAAATAGCATGGAGCAGAACAGAGGTCAAGCTGTGTAAGATAATTCGAACAGGTGGGTTTTGAGACTAGATTTGAAGAGTGAGAGAAGTTACGTACAGTTGTAGAACAGTAAGACATATCCATCCAACAGTCTTGGATGTGAGACGTACTAAAATTTTGCAGACAGGAAACAGATTTATATCCAAAGTGTTCAAAGTCACGACTCGTGAAACTTTAAAACTGCGGCATCTTTTTTATGGACACCAATAAATGGCTAATATTGTATTTCAATGAGTGTTCTTCCATGGGTTAACGGTTTTATGAAGAAACACAAATCATGGGCTGCACTTTGCTTTTGCAGATGAAATCTTACTTTTGATAATATGTTCCAATGGATGAAAGATTGATGACGCATGTCTTTCTTAATCCTGCTTTATTTATGAGTCATGCAGTTGCTTTGTGGTTGCTGGCAAGAATTTAGTGCAGTGGCTTCAGACTTTGTATTTGAAATCCTTTTTTTAGGTTACAAAATATATAGAATCTAAAGAAATTCAGAGAATTATCTAATTTTTGCGGTCAAAAAAAGAAAAAAAAATTACTTGTATATGACGTAACTATTCCCGCTTGGCCGTTAGGAATACGGCCGACATGAATTTTATTTATTTTTACGGCTTATCACTTGCAGCCAAACTCTACTTGATTTATATGAAGCAGCTGCTCAAAATATTACATAGGATTTCAGTTCTTTACTTTCCAAGAAAGATACAAGTTGGTCTTTCCACAAAAAAATGTACATTCCCTCACTGATTCTGCTCCATCCCACACATGAATAATTTTAAGAATTGTGATGACGATTGAGCCACCTGCGGTTGAACTTTTGTGAATTTAAGCAAGAATGTTGCTTGGTTCGACTTGAATTGGTGTTTACTCATTTCAGTTTATTTACATATTTGAAGAGTATTTTGTATTATACCACGCGACAGAAAATATTGTAGAGTGTTTATGTTAAGCACAGCAGCACCAAGCAATATCTCCGCGGGTGGAAAATAGAAATCTCAAGTGTTAATCAAGACGCTACAAAGGAGACATGAATGCATGTTAAGGAATAAATTAAGTAAGTAAATTATACAGTTCCAGATACATCTATGCAATTATTGTAATTATCTAATCAGGACATGGAGTAGCAGGATATTGTTACTGATAAGAATAATAATTCTGAATCGTCTTGTTATATCCGAGTCTGATCTCATTTAAAAGGAACCAAGGACAGGAAGACTTGTCGTTCTTAAAAGGTAAATGTTAGTATGAGTTATAATGGTTTGATATTCAAAGCCCTCTTACTGTTTTCGTTTTTATAACATTTGAAAAATTGTGCACTATGGGCGGTGACGTGACTGGGCAGCGCTGCCGTATTTCCACAGTGTCACTCGTTAGCTACATAAACATGTTGTCGGTTCTGCCCTTCCAATTTTAACCAGAGCAGAAAAGTGATAATTTAATTAAATGAAGGTCTCCATCGGGATTCGAACCCGCATTTCACGTACGACAGATGAGCACATGAACCACAGGACTAGAGCCCCGGAGAACGCATGATATCCAACTGATAACATGACTGACAAGACTCCAAGAGCCCCTTTGACGCTGAGGTGGCAAAATCCACAACCCTCGTTGCCCGAACAACAGTAACGCCCGGATCCTCCTGTCCAATCCACAGACAGACAATAATCCCAAACACACCCTTCTTCCTGCCCATGGCCCGCCACGTAAGAGCCTTTAAAAGACTGAATGTTTAAGTGTTGTCATTTTTCTCAGGAACCTTTTGTTGACTTCTGATATGGTGACTTTGGAACGAGTTTGCCTCCTCGCCTGAGTGTTTCTGTTTCGCCTTGCTGGTTTGATCGCTGTCGCCTCGAATAAATTGTCAACTTGCTCTCTGTGAGTCTTCTTTAAACCTTTTGAAATGAAGTAAGCACAAAGGGTTATGACTAAGGTGAATGCGCTAAGTTTGCCCTTTGCCGGGGTCTCGCCGGCCCGGGCCGTTGGAGCTGCGCCAGTGCGATCCCGGCGGTCTGGCTAGAAGGTCCGATTCCTTTAATACCTACACCATGTTGAGTCCACGCAAATATAGTAGCCGGAAATCGAGGCATTGGATACTTGGGATATTAGAAAGTGTAGCTTCTGACCTGCCAATGCTAGTTGAGATAGCGTTGGCCTACGAGTATAAAACTACAAAAATGGACGCTTCGGTCTTCTAGGTTTTTTAACACAGGTTAAAATCATCACCTATTTATATGTTCTCGCTTCCACCGTTTATTACTCCCATTCCAATCACTGCATTCATAAAATTTTGACTCACATCCCGCGGGAATCCCGTGACCCAAGAGATTTCCCGAAATAATTCATGCTCTACGTGAAATGCCACAAAATAAACTCATTGCCTGGCATTTGGCTGCCACTGACAGCCATAGACGTCTAATCCGTTTGAAGTGGGAGGGATGGCGGCCTCACACCCTCACAGTTCAAATGGATTGGACGTCTACCAGTAAGAAACTCGTTCCAAATCACAGCAGAAACATGAAAATAGCTTGCGTTTCCGTTTATGCAGTGGGGCAAATAAGTATTTAGTCAACCACTAATTGTTCTCTAAAAGTTCTCCCACTTGAAAATATTAGAGGCCTGTAATTGTTAACATTGGTAAACCTCAACCATGAGAGACAGAATGTGGAGAAAAAAAAAACACCACGGGGTGAGATCTTACATGGAGCCCGAGATCGAGGGAGATTATCAGTGGTCTTGTATGTCTTCCATTTTCTAATAATTGCTCCCTCAGTTGATTTCTTTACACCAAGCGTTTTACCTATTGCAGATTCAGTCTTCCCAGCCTGGTGCAGGTCTACAATTTTGTCTCTGGTGTCCTTCGACAGATCTTTGGTCTTGGCCATAGTGGAGTTTGGAGTGTGACTGACTGAAGTTGTGGACAGGAGTCTTTTATACCGATAATGAGTCAAAACAGGTGCCATTAATAGAGGTAACGAGTAGCGCCTCGTTAGACCTCGTTAGAAGTTAGACCTCTTTGACAGTCAGAAATGTTGCTTGTTTGTAGGTGACCAAATACTTATTTTCCACTCTAATTTGGAAATAAATTCTTTAAAAAGCAATGTGATTTTTTGTTTTTTTTTCACACATTCAGGCCTCTCTAATCTTTTCAAGTAGGAGAACTTGCACAATTGGTGGTTGACTAAATACTTATTTGCCCCATTGTATGTTTACTCATGTATCGATAATTGTTGTATCGGCATATTGTCAGATCGTTATCCTGAGCATACATTTGAACATCAACTTGATATCAATGAGGTTTTAGTGTCTGTATTTTTAGAATAGACATCAAAAAGTGCTGAAAAAATGAAATGCATCTTATTTGTCATGGAGAACAAACTATATATTCACTGTTTGCCTTCTTATGGATTCAACCGATACAATAAATGCATACAGTTTGGTCACATAAGCTCCTGAAAACACAGCGATGTTTTCCCTGCAATCGCATTACATCCATCTAAAGCCTCCGTAAAGAATTCTTTACCTGAACCTGTCAGCTAGTCGTAAGGAAGAGCTCGCCTTGCACGCCGGAGCCATTTTTTTTCGGTCATTTATATTCCGCAAACGTGCAAAAGGTAAAGTTGTTTTGTTTCTGTCTTTAGGTATTAATGCCACTCACACACTTTTCTCCCATGTGGACCGCCGGCACTGTAAAAGATGAGGCCATCAAAGCTTGGGAGCTTATCTACACTTGCGTAATGATTAGAAAATACGGGATTGAATTCCCGTTGGAAATAAAGGAAACATATGGAGAATGCGTGGCTATTGATTTCAAAACAGATAAGAGGAAAAGTACTATATGAGGGAGATCAGATGGGGGATCACGGTGTACGCCTGTTCTTGCGCCTAAAACTGATTAAATGAGAAGGTGGAGGGATTTGCTTACTTGAAAAGCATTCTTTGGAAATGTATGAAAGAGGAATAAAAGGAATTTGTCAAGTGCTTTGTCGCATTTTCTTTTCACAGCGCGGATTTTTGGTACAAAGATTGACGGCGAAGTACGTCTAATCCATTTGAACCGGGAATCCTAGTCAAGGGAATAGTTACCTTTCTCGCACACACCATATTAATGTTTGCATTACTCTAACACATGTAAATCAATTAGGGAATCGTATCATTTTTCATATTTACTGCAGGACTGTTTATAGAGTTGTTCCGATCATGTTTTTTTGCTCCCGATCAGATCCCGATCGTTTTAGTTTGAGTATCTGCCGATCCCGATATTTCCCGATCCGATTTCTTTTTTTTTTTTTTTTTTTGCTCCCCATTCAATTCCAATCATTCCCAATAATTTTTCCCGATCATATACATTTTGGCAATGCATTAAGAAAAAAATGAATAAAACTCGGACGAATATATACATTCAACATACAGTACATAAGTACTGTATTTGCTTATTATGACAATAAATCCTCAAGATGGCATTTACATTATTAACATTCTTTCTGTGAGAGGGATCCACGGATAGAAAGACTTGTAATTCTTAAAGGATAAATGTGACTTTGTATATTGTGACTAAATATTGCCATCTAGTGTATTTGTCGAGCTTTCAGTAAATGATACTGTAGTCATTTAACTTCTGCCCAAATGCATGATGGGAAGTGCAACCATGAGTGTGCGTCGTTGTACCAATTGATATATATTCTCTGCGTTGGGAGACAATAGGGTGTTAAGAAACAGATCAACTACTACCTTTCTTCCCCACATTGCTTCCCACGATATTTCTAATTGTTGAGAGAGCAATTGTAAGGCTTTAGCCAATTAAAAAAAGGCTTCAAAGGCTGCCATAATTCTCTCTACTCATTTTACGTTGCCTTTTAGCTCCATGTATATATAAAACGGTGCCATTATAGATTGAATGCGATAATGCGTGAGTGGGTAGTGCAGCGCATGCGTTAATTGCATTAAATATTTTAATATTATTACCGCCGTTAACGCGATAAATTTGATAGCCCTACTATAAGCCAAAACTAAAGACTCTGGATGAGTGTAAGACATTTTGTCTGTAGTGTTAAATACAATTAGAAAACGATTTAATTAAAAAAAAAAAAAAATATATATATATATATATATATATATATATATATATATATATATATATATATATTTAATTAAAAAGGCATGTCCGATATTTTTTTGCCGATTCCGATACTTTGAAGATGACGTGATCGGAGCCGATCGATCGGGACATCTTTAACTGTTTATATTACTCTAACACACCTAAAACTTGGAATCGCCTTTTAAAATTTGAACGGAGTGTTAGTCCCGGATCCCATCGATGCTTGATGCCCAACCCTAATTCTGATCCTCTGAAAAATGACGCAATTGGCCTGATTTCAGAGTATGCTTATATATATGAAAAGTTGTGTGTGTCTGTGTGTTTGTTCCCTATGGACTCCGAAACTGCTGGGCAGATTTTGACGAAGTTTTACACAGTTGTACTTCATGTGTCTGGGCGTGTTCTTGGATGGGTCGGATCTCTTTAGGCCTCCATTTAGTACGTAAAATTAATTCGAAACTCCAAAAATTTGCATAGAAAATGCGGCCTGCTTGTGGAAGCCACCGCGCCTTTCTTTTGGGAAAAAGACGCATCTCTTGCAATTGCAATGTCGCAGTTGACTTTCAAACTTTAAAAAAAATAAAAATAAATAAATGTGCTGTGATTACAGGTTGTGGCTTAGAGTACTCTACAACAAGACACTTGATTTAACAATTTTCCAGAATTCCAGGGATTCATTTCAGCTGGATATCTATCTGTGTGTTCATGGTTTATGGACGCTGAAACGGTTGGGTGAATTTTGATGAAATATTACACAGTTGTACTTTATGTGTCTGGGAGTGTTCTTAAATGGGTTTGATCTGTAGGCCTCCATTTAGTGCGGAAAATTAGAAAGTGAAAAAAATAACATAGAATGCCAATTTTCAATTTTTCGCCTGAACAACGCCGGCCATACTGCTCGATCAATCCATCCAGCTTACATTTAAAAGAAAAAAATCATGGGAAAGCCCACATTTCGAGGTTTATTATGTGTTGTTTTAACAATCCTTGGCTCCAACAACCCAACATAAGTAGCATGCTGGGGAATACTTCTAGTTATCATTATGTGACAGCGTCTTGAAGAATCACTGGAGGATTCCTGTCAGTGAACTCCATTAAATGACGTTGTGACCACTTTGCAATGCTGGTTATAGTCCAATAGCATGTATATATGCCTATACATATATTCAATCATGTTTCATCACTGGAGAATTCAGTGAACTGTGTTTATTTACAATACTTCAAGACGCTTAGCATCCCCTATCAAATGAAAAGGTAACTGTTGTCACTCGGCATTTGCCAGTATGAGATTCTGACAGTATGATAACCTGAAGCCAAAATATCACGGTATCATGGTATTGTAATTACAGCTCTGAAATGTGTTACTTTTAGATATGTGTTTAAAAAAAAACAAAAACTTTTTACCGTTGAACAGGAGCCTAAACCCACAGCATCAGCTCAACATTATTAACATCAGAACAAAAATTGTTTTCCATAAAAAGCATGTGTGTATGCCTCGTATCATGTTTACACTATACACACACCCTGTCTCAACAGACAGTTGCCAAAGAGAAAAAAAACACCACGTTTTACCACTGCTAGACACACGAAACACGCTGGAGTTAACTCTCGTAACTGGTGGGAAACGTTCATGACAGTGTTTACCAACCTTTAATTTTCTACAAATTCGAAATCATATTGGAGGTATTGCCTCCTCGGCAGCCACCCTCCACAAACATGTTTTACATTTCTGTCGGCCTTCCTCCTCTAAGCCGTTGGCGTCTAACTTTTCTGTAGCCGAAGTATTCCCACATCCGCAATTTCGTTTTCTTCGATGGTGGAAAAAGTTCAGGAGTTTCACCTCCTCCAGCCATCGTGTAGCACAACTGACACACATGCATTTTTGGGACATAAAAAAATAGCTAATACCTTCGGGACGGTATGACAGAAGATTTTTGCGGTTTTGCAACTGTGACGTTTTCATACCCCATTATACCTTGAAAGCAGTAATCCGCACATGTCTAGTGGTCACTAGCGTGATGTTCAGAAATTGGGCTATTGCATTTCCCTACCCCACTTTGGAACTCGCAGATTATATTCTAGAGCGGCAAATATATGGATTTTTACAGGCTAATGTACTGTATGACTTTTGGTGTAAATATCCAATAATAAAATGTGCATACCTGTGGCTTATATATGCATAAATTAGGGCTGGCAAACGATTAGAATTTTTAATCGAGTTAATTACAGCTTAAAAATTAATTAATCGTAATTAATCGCCATATTTTTCTGTAAATTATTGTTGGAATGGAAAGATAAGACACAAGACGGATATATACATTCAACATACGGTACATAAGTACTGTATTTGTTTATTATAACAATAAATCAACAAGATGGCATTAACATTATTAACATTCTGTTAAAGCGATCCATGGATAGACTTGTAGTTCTTAAAAGATAAATGTTAGTACAAGTTATAGAAATTTTATATTTAAACCCCTCTTAATGTTTTCGTTTTAATAAAATGTGTCAAATTTTCCAATCAAAAAATAAACTAGTAGCTCACCATTGTTGATGTAAATAATTACACAATGCTCATGTGGTGCTGAAACCCATAAAATCAGTCGCAACCAAGCGCCAGTAGAGGGCGACAAAACACCGAAAAACACAGGTAACAAGTGGACATTACAATGTGCTGTCATTTTAATCTGTTTGAGCGGGGCATGTGGGTTAAATGCGTCAAATATTTTAACGTGATTAATTTTTAAAATTAATTACCGCCCGTTAACGCGATAATTTTGACAGCCCTAGCATAAATACAGTTTTACGTTACAAATTGTGCCAGGTGCGGCTTATACGTGTACAAACACAGTTTTATGTTCAAAATATGGCGAGTGCGGCTTAAAGTCAGGTCTGCCTTATACTACGAAAATTCGGGTACTCTGTAATAGTGCTGCAATGATTAATCGATTAACTCGAGGAATTCGATTGGGGAAAAAAGCTTCGAATTAAATTTTGCTGCTTCGAGTATTCATTTGAGTGACATTGTAATGGTTTGCTTTGAAAGTGTTCAAATTTAGTTTTATTCATTTGGGTGGATTCACTTCCCTCTAGTGGTAAAAGTGAATATGACATAACTCATTTAACATGGCTAATTCCAGCTGCTCCCTGCTAAGACCAACATAAGGTAAGTTTGTGTTTAAGCTAATATGTTTCTTTATGCATTTGTAATTTAGTTTATAGGTATATTTAGCCGCTTCTTGTCAGAATATGTGTTTGAAAAATTTGTTTAGAGCATTGCAATAAATAAAAAAAAAAAGTTAGCATTTTATAGCATTTCAGCTAGCTGACTTTTGCTATGCAAGACAGCTAATTGTTCTTTTGTTGTACTTAGATCCTCGTTTATTAATAATGTTTGCGGCTAAGCTCAAGTATTTTTATTTCTTAATAAAAATTGCTATTCTGGGTATTTTTATGAAACACTTTGTATTCAAATTTCAGCAAGCCTTTTGTTTTAAATCTTCTAAAATGTACTCTGCAACGCATTAAATATTCCTATTCTGTTTACTCGATTATTCCAACTAACTAGTTGATAGATTAATCGACTACTAAAATATACTGTATATTCCGTCATGCTTCTGAATTCCTATTCCCCACGTTTGTTCTTTGTCCATCTCTTTAAACCTGTTTTTTGCAGCTGCATTATGAATAAAAAATAAAAGAGGGAGTATTTCAAACTCAACAAACAATTCCAGCATTAAATGCATTCATGTCTATCATTCTGCGTGTCCACTCAGCTAAACAAACAAATGAATAGAAGTAATTGTATTCAGTTTTAAAATAAGACCTTTTAGCAGAGGGTACTAAATCTGATCTCTTCGGTGAAGTGTATCAATGTATCATGATTGACTGCTTATTCCTCTCCAGCCCATTCCACGGAGATTCATGGTCAACGCAAGTGGACTGGCCGCAAGGCAATTACTGTCAAGTGGATCTTTTTGCACCTCTTTGTCACGCAATTACTGGAAAATTTACTTCTCATTAGACGCTGTTAAATAGAAGGCCTTCATTGATTTTGTTTTGACAACCGCTGGGCCCTTGGAGCCATCTAGGCTGACAAATATTAAGTTAAGAAAATGACCTGTTTGACAGTTCTACATTAATATCCCAAAACACGCAAAATCCTGATGTTTATTTACGCTGGCATTCATACTCCTACCTTTAATTCAAGTTAATGTTAAAAAAAATAATAATAAAAACTATCTATGGTGCATGAAAGCCTTTCATTGGTGGTAAGTTGCTGTGCAACATATGAAAACATATGGATGACTAACCCTGACACTGATCCTTCCAGCTGTCTTGTGATGAATTCAATGAAAAAAAAAAGTATGTATTTTACTTATTTAAATTACAGGGCGTTTATGCATAGCAATATGTTCTTCCCAAGGGAGCCCTGATGAGTCACCAGTGGAAATTTCGGGAACTTTGAAAAAAATGGCTCCAACTAGAACATGACCTACAGCTGAACCTTTCACAGAGGACGCTTCGTGCACTCCACTTATACTCCCCTAAAAGTGTTGATACCTGGAGATTCTGACAAATGCAGTCGCTCCACGGGGATTAATAATGATCTATAACCTATGGTAAAAAAAAAAAAAAAGAAAATCAAGCAAAAAGAACACAACAAAAACACAGAACGTGCAGAGAATTAGAATGTTTCAGTGCCATTGACACTGCTCGCCTGAATTGTACGTCTATCGCCGTCAATGGAGACAATGAGAAACCTTTTACAGTCCCTGACAAAAGTCTTGTCACTTATCCATTTTGTAGAAACAATTGCTAATAACCTGACTTTTAATTGATTTCAGAAATGGCTCATATGAAAGCTAAGACCCTCCCAAATGATGTTGAATGTACAAAAATATATTTGTTTCACTGGAAAAAGATTTATCATTTAATGAAGACATAAAGGTCAAATTTTGATAGTGTGAAAATTGAACAAAAAATGTACTTCAAATGCAAAAATATGTTACATAACAAAAGGGAATTAAGTAGTGGTGCTGTGAGAACATCATTGAACATGTCTGGGGGTAGGATGAAAGAGGAAGCATGGAAGACGAAACCCAAGAATATTGCTGAACTCTGGGAGGCATGCAAGACTGCTTTCTTTGATGTTCCTGATGACTTTGTCAATAAATTGTATGAATCCTAGCCGAACCGCATGAATGCAGTCCTTCAAGCCCATGGAAATCATACAAAATATTAAATTTGGATCTCATTGCACCATTACTTAATTCGCTTATGTTACGTAACATTTTTTTGTATTTGAAGTACATTTTTTGTTCAATTTTTACACTACTTTCCGTGGGCGACAAAACTTTAGTCTTGCCAAAATTTCATTCAATTACATTCAACATCATTTGGGAGGGTCTTAGCTTTCATATGAGCCATTTCTGAAACCAATTGAATAATTACAAGTCAGGTTATTAGAAATTGTTTCTACAAAACTGATAAGCGACAAGACTTTGTCGGGGACTGTAGATTGATTTCCAGGTGTTGATTTGACAAAAGTAAATCTATTTCCATCTTTGGTCTGAAGTTAGAAATAAAATTGGAAGGTAAAAAAAACATTTAATTGCATCTTCTATTGGTAGATTCATTCAGATTATTTGCAGAAGATGTGAGTAATGTAGTCATTGGCAATGGATAAAATCATAAAATTTTCAGTCTCTTCTATGTTTTGTTTACAGTAGTAACTCATCTTCAGTTTACTTTTACACAACGGTCTGTCCAGACTTTAAAAAAAAAAAAAAAAAAAAATTCATCACACATAATTCAAATTTAAGTGATCTCTCTTCATAGTGCCTTGATAAGAAAAATGGTCCTCCTGACAGAATGGAGCGAAAGAAACTGTGCATCTGAGCAGTTGTTCATTGAAAATCCAAGTATATGAGAACTCTAAATGTTGCCTACAGCAAAAGGCTCTCAACAGCTGTCACAGCGGAACTTTCAGACAGGGACAATGTGGGAGCAGATGGGTCTCGGCCATGAACTTGATTAATCCGCGTCATCAAATCTGCCCAAAAACATCTTTGATGAAACCGTTAGTCTCCGTAGTACGTCTGATCCCGCCCAAAACACATGCAAGTGCCAAAAAGGACCACACTTATACTCAAATGAGCAGGAGGGCTGAAAACGAAAAGGAGTATTTGGTATGGGCAACATGACTTTTGGCATATGGCATTTGTTTTGGTATTTGGCAAAATGGCTTTTGACATATGGCATTTTTTGTATATGGCCGCATGGATTTTGGTATACGGCATTTTATTTGGTATATGGCAAAATAGCTTTTGGCATATGGCATTTTTTTTCGCATATGGCATTTTTTTGGTATATGGCAAAATGGCTTTTGACATATGGAGTTTTTTTTTTTTGCATATGGCATTTTTTTGCATGCCATGCACATCCATGTAATTGACAGCTATGCACGTCCAAATTTCCCATTCAAAGACAAAAACGTGGTTGTGATTTTTGACCATACACTTAGCATTACAGCACATTGACATTGATCTGGCACCCAAGTAATGTCATGCCATTGACAGCCATGCACGTCCAAATTTCCCATTCATTTTTAAAAGGCAAAAAAACGTGTGGTTGTGATTTTTGACCATGCACTTAGAATTACAGCACAATGACATTGATCTGGCACCCAAGTAATGTCATGCCATTGACAGCCATGCACGTCCAAATTTCCCATTCATTTTCAGGGGCAAAAAAACGTGTGGATGTGATTTTTGACCATACACATTATTACAGCGCATTGACATTCAACTGGCACCCAAGAAAGGCCATGCCATTGACAGCCATGCACGTCCAAATTTCCCATTCATTTTCAACGGCAAAAAAACACGTGTGATTGTGATTTTTCACCATACACTTGTCATTACAGCGCGTTAACGTTCAACTGGCACCCAAAAAGGCCATGCCATTGACAGCCATGCACGTCCAGATTTCCCATTCATTTTCAACGGCAAAAAAAAACAAAAAAAAAAACATGCTGTTGTGATTTTTGACCATACACTTACCATTACAGCACATTGACATTCAGTTGGCACCCACTTGGCCTTACCTGGGTACCATATGGGTCAGTTCCTGTTGATTTTGGGTTACAGAACAGAATGTGACCCAGGAATCTCCCCATGTAAATAGGCAGTGAAACAAACTCAACAGGAAGTGACCTTGTAAATGCCCTGCGAATCCGAAAGACCATTCACTCGCCCCTCCCACTGGTACCCAAGTAAGGCTTGCCATATGAATGACAATGCGCCGTAATGGTAAGTGTATGGTCAAAAATCATAACCACACATGTTTTTCTGCCATTCAAAATAAATATGAAATACTGACGTGCATGGCCGTCAACGGCATGGACACGTATGGCTTGCAAAAAATGGCATATACAAAAACAAAACAAAAAAACTACCATACGTCAAAAGCTGTGCCATATACCAAATCCATATGGCCATATACAAAAAAATGCCATATGCCAAAAGCCATTTTGCTATATACCAAATACCACATTTTGTTCTCACTTTCTCTCCAAATGAGATACACAGGACAAAAGAAACACAGCACTAAAGGGTGAATGATGTTTTTACAATTTTTTTCTCCCTTTGCGGATCTTCCAATTTAAGATGAGGCCACTCCGTACCTTAGCAGAAATGAGATGGAACCTCAGCACCACTCATGTGGGACTCGGAGTCATTACCAACGCGCTGGCTTACGGATCAAACCGCCGCAACGTCAAATAAGGGGAGCACAACCGCAAGGATTTGACAGCTCGATTGAAATGCAGTGTATAATTAACTTTATAATCTGCTTGCAAATGAGGTCCACCTTAGCCAATCTCTGGAGCATGCCGTAGGTGCATTTGCATTTCGCAAGACGCGCTTGCGCACTTTATACATACTTTACATATACAACTTATACAATAATAAGGAGGATTTGTCCTCCAGATACAAAATTGAAATAGCAATAAACATGTTTTTTATTTTTATAGAGAACCTGCATAATAGACCAATGTTTATTCACATTCAAAAATGTTCAAGACAAATTTTTTAAAATTACTTATTCACAGGTCTTGGCCATTAAGTGCACAGGAAAAAAATGTTTACTGCATGTCAAGCAAGCTCACAAGCATTCAAAGAAATCAATTACTGCTTTTTTTCTCAACTGCATGTCAAGCAAGCTCACAAGCATTCAAAGAAATCAATTACTGCTTTTTTTCTCAACACTGATGTTATTCACAGACAATAGAGGGTTACTTGTATGCTTATTCGTTTTTATATTATGAAATAAACATGCTCCTGATTATGATTTAATGCTTACGAGTTTAAGCCTTGAATGCCTATTGATTCAAATGTTTAGAATATTTGTCATATGCAGTAAATATACAAGTAGATGTTATATTATTCTACTGATATGTCAAACAGGGGTGAGAACCTCTAGCAACCTCACGATAAGATTTGCGATACAAGGCTCACGGTAACAATTATCTTACAATATGGCGATATAACAATTATCGATACATTGGTCAGGAAACAATTCTGCAATATTTTACTATAAAAGTAATAAACAGAAAATCAAGCTGTTTTCATCCTTCTGCCGTGAATTGAATTGAGTTTATCACTAGTACACGCCCAATTCCTTTGAACTGGGAGGGTGGCAGCGAATGAATGAATTAGGCCTGAACGATATTAGAAAAAAACTATTGTTGCGATTTTTTGGGGGTTTGCGATATATTGCGATATTATATTGCGATATTTTTTAAAAAATTATATATGTTTTTTTAAAAGAAATTTTCACTTGATGACTTGAATAGCTGTTTGGAAAGACTTTGGATGACTCACCATCACCACAGTGTACGGTGATCCCTTGTTTTTTGCGGTTAATGGGGACCAGAACCCACCGCAATAAGTGAAAAACCGCGAAGTAGATGATTTTAAAGCACATCATATGTCAAATTTATGATCAGTTTTAAACATAACTGTCCAACCAAATCATTTTTGAACAAGAATAAAGTACTGTAGTAGATAAATGCTTGACTTTATTAAATGCTTCTGTTTATCTACCTTAGCTGTGACTGTTAGAGTGACATATAGAAATTTCAAACTCCTCATAATCACTTCTGGCATTTATATGTATCCAACATCTCCATACACACATATTCATTCCAGCTCGGCTTCCTTGCAGAAACTGTTTAACAAGTTAAACGATGACTGACAGATGCCCGTGTGAAGTCTGTTTCTTTGGCCAGATCAAAGCCATTGTTAACTTTAATAAGCAAGTGCCGCAGTGACTGAGAGGAACAAAGGGCTGGGAGAAGGAGGGTGTGAGCCTGTGCACAGAGTAGAAAGCAAGGCGTATATGGATTTAAAAAATAAATAAATAAAAAATAAAATTAAAAAAAACCTATCACACGTGCTTGCGATGGGACTATCGCGCACGTGCACATCGTGATGGCGATGTTTAAACGATATATCGTTCAGGCTTTGAACAAATGTTTGTTGACAAATGTTCATGCGCTGTCATCCCTCAAATGGATTGGACGTCTATGGCGGTGAATGGCAACCCATGAGTTTAGTTTTGGGGCATTTCAGGCCACTTCCTGTTGATTTTGGGGTGTTTATAGGTCACTTCCTGTTGATTTTGGGTTACCGAACCAGAAGTGACCCGGGAATCTCCCCGAAAAATTAGGTAGTGACAGCCAATGTAGTGAAACCCAACAGGAAGTGACCTGTGAATGCCCTTAAAATAAACAGAAAGTGACAAAGTAGCCACCGAACATCGGAAAGACCATTCATTTGCCCCTCCCACTCTAAATGGATTGGGTGTCTGGGGCCGTCAATGGCAGCCATTGAGTTAACAGAAATAATAAGCCTAATAATGAAGGCAACACATGCTTGTATGTAATTTATCTGTATTAGCTATATCAGCGTACTATCAGAATGACTAAGTTGGCTAAAAATACATATTGAGCCGTCATGATTTAATGTTTATTTTTCCTGCAGTGCGTCAAACGCACCACGTGGCTACTCTGTTGTATGATGCCACCTCAAGTTTTTTATTACAATATTAATGAATTGTTTGATTGTTTTTATAAAATTATAGAAATGCAATAAAGAAATCAGATTATTGTTGTCGTTTTTATTTTGAGGTTTCGAAAAACAACAAAATGGAACGTGCATAACATGCCCCTTTTTTGGGCATGTCTTTGATTTTCTTTATTATCTCGGTTTCGTTTTTGAAGTCTGCAAATATGTGTTCTGATATGTTGATGAATATCTCCTTCGTGTACTCACCATCTGTGAATGGTTCTCCACACTTTATTATCTCTCGGGTTGCAACAAAACACGCAGCAGTAGTGGAGTTTGGAGATGCAATCCACTTATTAAATCTATTTTTGCGCTAATTTAAGTTCTTCAGAACTAATGGAATCACACTTTTTCTCTCAATCCCAACAGGGTACTCACTGGCAGTTTGTTTACCACAGCCACCTGCCTGGCTTTCTGCCCTGCTGATACAAACGTGTGTCGCAGGTTATGACGCAAATCTTCGCTGAGAGAAATGTTGAAATTTAATATTTATTCTACACATTTTTACAGCATTGGAAACTTTAGAATGTTTGTGTCATTTTTGTCCTCCTACAGAAACCATATCAAAACAAAAAATATATTTCCCTCAACCATATTTTTCAATTTTCAAACATTTTTGAAAATGCTCCAGGAAGCCACTAGGGTAGCGCTAAAGAGCCGCATGCGGCTCTCAAAACACAGGTTGCCAACCCCCGTTCCAGTGGAAGATTTTGGTGGTAATTTGTCTGTTCCTGTTATTTATAAACTGACACCATTGTATAACGATGCATCGATTCTTGGCAGGAGCATATCGACAACCTTTTTGGAGAAAAAATATTATATCACCATTTCGATATTTTGTCACACTCCTAATGTTGACTAAGACATTAAAAAAAAAAAAAAAAAAAAAAAAAAAGTGATCATTCATAATGTTATGTTAAGGTGCCTTCTTTAGTCTTTGTTTCAATATGAACGTTTTGGTGTCTAAAATATCGCAGTAAAGATTTTCATCATCTAAGATGACATCTTGAATATCTGGCATGTTCACATTACTGCGTGTTTTTCTCCTTTATTTTTATTTATTCTGCAAATTTTACATATTTTTTTAAACAGTTTCCTCCTCAGGGCATCCTTGAAGCTGTGAACACTGCAGCAAAGTCATAAGCATTGCTATCACAGCAAAATGTCATTGTGCCGCACTGTTAAATCTGTTTTTTCGGGCAAGATAGTCCACATTCTGTAATTCAATATAGATGTAGGGAATTTGGGTCAGAGCGAATAATCTTCAGGTGTATTTTTGTATTAACCCATGCTTATCTTGTAAAACTGTGTCCAACGCACCAATTTCCATTTGCAACGGAGTAAATAAAAATACATATTGTTTTTTTTTTTTAAGATGCAGCCAGAATGAAAATTGGTTATGGAGACCAACAAAGAATAGATATATGGATTTGGGATACATACCGTAATATTCGTACTATAAGGCGCCACCCACGAAATTTGATACGAAAACGGCATTTGTTCATAGATGAGCTGCACTGGACTACAAGCAGCAGCTGTCCTCACTGTATTATGGGATATTTACACCGATATTAACCGGTAAGACTTTATTTGACAGCGGCATCATAAGACCAAATCAACCACCATGAAGCTTTAAACCAATTGGCTGCAAAGCTTCATTGCTTCCAGAAGCTTCAGACAATCAACATCTTGCTGTCAACACTGTTGTCGTCCAACATGTCTCCTAGTATGCACTGCAGTGCTACAGATGTAAATACCAATCGAAATTCATGTTCTGTGCTACTTATTTCTTCAGTTACTGTTCTAGTTTTTTCATTAATTGGTAGTTTTGGAATTTGGTAGTACTTTATTTGACAGTGGCGCCATAAGACTTATAAGACTATCATAATTATGACATGACACTGCCACGAGCATTAATGAAAGCTTATGACAAACATTTTGTGTCATCCGGCAAATTATCTCAGTAATGGTAAATTAAGGTTAAGTAATACTTATGAGGTATGTTCACGTGAAATATTACCATACTTAAGGTTAGGTTATAATATATAATATATATAATACATTACTTAACATTAATTCACATATACATTAGCGCATTAATAAATTAATGTATACTGGTACTAGGAAGTGATTATGTTATTTTAAAATGAGAAACATTGCTCTGTCACATATAAAAACAACACCGCCCCACACACACTCATTACAGCACGCGCACTTTCTTCTCTCCCTGCCCGCCCATGCGCACACACGGCTTTCGGCTCCCAGGCAGCACTTGCCACAACAGATTTCTGTACTATTATCGTGTTACTGCTGTACTTAATCGTGGTTTTACACGTTCTGCATATGAAATACACGTTAGCGAATTAGCTAATTAGCTTAACGTTCAGCGCTAACTATTAACATCTCAAAAACAACAACAATAAAGGCTAAACAGTACAAGAGGGTTCGTGTACTCACCTCTTACAGACGCACACAGGTCTTAGCAACACACTCAGGACATTTTTCAATTAAAATGCCTTAAAACTACTGCTGGACATCTGAATGACATGGAGCAAAGAACTATCTCTCTTCCACTCTCGCTCTAAAAAATAACCGCCGGGTCGCGCTTCTCTCCTGCCTGTCTCATACACAAATTTATTTTCCAGTCTTTTAAAAAGGAGTAACTCTGTCTCCCAGTAACTGGAAGCATCCATCATAACGTTGTGCATGCGTCTGTTAACGGTGATCCGGGCGGCAGACGTGTCTTGATTTTCGTTCCGCTACGAGCGGCTGTCATAGAGTTATGAGTGAAAATCATCATTTTTGAACCTTTAAAAATTATAATCGAATCGTCACGTGTCGAATCGCGATGCATCTAATCATCGATTTTTTTGGAACTCCTCTAATTAGCTGCCATTGACGATGATAGACGTCCAATCCATCCCTGCACATCAAAATGGATTGGAATTCTATCGTCGTCAATGTAAATGAGCTCATATTTGTAATTTAATTTCTTTGTGTGGATTTGAGTCAAATCTCTTACAAAAGCATTTAATAATATTATTCTGTAGCTAGATTAATTGCGATTAATTGAGATTTACTACAGAAGCAGTCACCAAATTGTATCTTTATCCAATTCTTACTGTGGATTTGATGACCCAAGTAAATCTATAACAAAGTTTGGTCTGAAGTTAAAAACACGTCCTATTTCTCTAAATCTTAATTGAGATTAATTGCAGAAGCAGACAATAAATAGATTTTTCTAATTTCTTCTAATCATTTTCTGCCAGCTTCTGAAATGAGTTAATCTTTGTAATCTAGTTTCCTTGTGTGTATTTGATTAAGGTAAATCTGTTTTTTATCAAATAAAAAAAAAAAACATGAGATTAATCTATTGCTAGATTTAACTCAGGATTAAATGATCATTCACTGCTATCCCTCCCAGTCAAAATGACGTCCACATAATTTATATACAGACTCCTTTCACAACTAAGACAAAGTATTAGAGACACAATCAAAATGTCATTAGAAGTTTCTATTTCAAAACTTTCGTGGCAATGCAGATTAAAACCTGCAATACAGTGAAAAAAAAAATGACACGAGGGTCATGACGAATCAGACGAGCCGGGCAGCGTGGGGGAAAAAAGCTCCGGTATCAGGAGGGTATGGCCAGCATCAGACTAATTGTCATCATTGAAGGCCCTAATGGAACAACACGTCCAAATCCAGCCTGCTCTGGTCACTTAGAGAAAGGGAGCTACGCGTGTGTGAGTGACCACCGACCACATAATAATGACCCGTAATGTATTTGGTGGCAACATAGGCTACCGGCTTTCTCGGCAATAAGGCCAGGCATATGGCCGCCACGGGACGCGAGAGTAGCGGGGAACGAGCATAAAAAGGAGAGAAATAGACGAGAGAGCATGTTTGTGTCAGAAAATGAGGTAATGAGCAATTGCGAAACGGAAAGAGGAGATGCTGTGTTAAAATCCTACCATGTCAATGAGGCTCTCCTGGATCCGGTTCAGTGTGGTTCGCAGTCTACTGCTGATAAGGCCCAGACCTGATGATTCATACTGCGGAATATAGATTCACACAATGTTAGTGTCAGCAACAGCTTTCTGTAGGAGAGCACGCACTTCAGAAAAGTGTGAAGGCATGCTACACGCGTACACATCTCATGTAGGACGGCGACAGGAGCATCTTTACTCGGGGCTTCAAGCTGAATCCATGTCAACGGGGGGGGGGGGGGGGGGGGGGGGGGGGGGGGGGTACATTCACACTAACTACTGTGCATGACAGAGGTGGAAAGAGGAGGAAAGAACTGGAGAAAAAAAAAAAGCCAACTACTTCTGAAGTTATTTTCAGATGCACTTGGTGTTACTTGAGGGATCACGCACATACATACTGACTACACTGTAAAGAAAAAAAAGAAATATACGTGAAAGTACTGGCAATTTCAGTTGCCAAAATGCTACCGTTAAAAACGAAATGGGAAAACTGTAAAAGTGTTCAAAAGTCGAGTTGTCCGACATTGAATAAAAGTATTTTAAAATGTATCGTATAATATTGATATCTGCATTTCAATTTTTATGCCAATGTGCATGTAACCTTAACAGTGAATGTAGAGGCAATGTAAAGGCAAGTCACTGCTTACATTTTAGTCATGCCTATCAACCTTAACTCATTTTCTCCCAAAAATGTATAAATACGTTCTACTTTTAATTGTTTCAGTGTCCCAAAGACGTATTTATACGTGTTTTACATTTTTTTTTTTTTTTTTTTTACAAGAGACATCTCTGGGTTCTGATTCAATTTAGCTCCAAAGCACAATACTGAAAATCCATTTTAAAGCAATAAAACTTGCCACTGGAGGTCAGTAGCGCATTTGGTAAGACCCACAACCCAATTCAACGGCAACGACCGGCCGGGCAGCACGGCCGAAGGATGCCAGGCGGCGGACCACCGAGCAGAACAACCGAGAGGACGCCCAGGATGCCAGGCACTGGATGACCGAGCAGAACGACTGGGACCACCAGTGCAGCGGACGATGTCGATGAGTCCGTGCTGCTCGCCGAGCAGACCCCGCAGAGACTCAAAAAAATCAATTTTTATGAGACAGGCGGCGATGAGGGAGAAGTTTACCCGACTGTCGAGGCAACAACATCATCCCTCAGTTAGTTATGTGTAAATAAATTGCTACTTGGCTATGAAAAGCTCTATTTGTCTTGTTGTTTATGTTATTTTATTAAAAGTAAAACATTATTCAGATGTTTGGGATGTAACTAAAGCAAAAAATAGTTGTGTTAAAGTCAATGTTTGAAATGTATGCTTTCACAAAAAGCTCAATTTCTGTTTTTTCATCAGAAATTGCAAAATTGCTCAAACTAAGCGATTTTCTAATGCTGATTTCTAAAGAATGGATAAAGATATGAACTAACTTATTTTTTCCTGCTGAAAGAAGAGAGTCTAATCTTCTTTTGGTGGGTTCCGTCTTTATATAGCAATAGAACAGAATTTTCTGTGGGCCTTGCAAAATCAGTCAAAATCCAGTAAAACGAGAGAAGGGCCGTGCTCCGGTGAAAATGGCTGGGAGTGAATGAGTTAAAGTGCCTATGACAGCAAAAAGCATGTTTATTTCATATTTCATGCGGTATTTTATGCTCCTGAATGAAATGGACCGCTTGGTTGTCTGTGAAAGCGATTGTTTTATTTATCCCTTTTTTTTTAATCCCGCGCCATGAAAATGAGTGACTTGCGGCTCCAGTCTTGGCTTGAGGAAGAATGCGAATGCACCTGGGTCAGCACCTCATAACACAGCCATTGCTTTATAACATGCAGATGAACTGCAGATTCAGCTGATTTTGCGGCCTAATTTGTTTATTTTTCGTATCACGGCAGCCCAATGTGCTGCAGGCTTTTGTTGCTGCACCAAAGAGAGTGGTGTGAGCCTTTTTGTTCACCGCGATGGGCATAACAAGTCCGACAATCTAGACACCATTGGACGGATGACTAAGTGAGTAAGCTTCGTGTTTTATATTATGTCAAATACTGGGATCATGGCAAACGTTTTAATAAAAATGTGGCTTGCATTTTGTGGGTGATAATACTACTCCTGTTTTGTTTACATTTTCGGCGTTTCTCCTTCTATCCCCAGCGACGAGCACTGCCTGCCCGCCACCGTGGTCTGGCAGATCGGTGAAGACAATCAACCATGCCGCCTTGTGTGACGTGTTGGGGTACTTTTGTGTGGTTTGTCATTTTCGGCGTTTCCCCTTCTCTCCCCGCAACGAGCACTGTCTGCCGGCCGCAAAAAAAACTAACAGTGTCGGCTAGCTGTCACACCTCCTCCTTTGTTTACGCTCTTTCTTCAGTCTCCATAGCCAGGGGCTGGGAAATGATAAAAACCTGACTAACTCCGGTGGCATAAAATA
The DNA here is from genome assembly GCF_030265065.1 of Corythoichthys intestinalis. Lineage (NCBI taxonomy): Eukaryota > Metazoa > Chordata > Actinopteri > Syngnathiformes > Syngnathidae > Corythoichthys > Corythoichthys intestinalis. Next base: position 10,840,104 of record NC_080416.1, on the reverse strand, counting down.
CCGTTCGGGAGGTGCAAGAGGTCGATAGGTTTTGACTATTATGCTTTGATTTTGCCCTGTCGTAATGAATAAATGCGTTTTTAATATTTAATATTCCATTACCCACAAGGCTGGTATTTGTCATGACCGTACCATTTATTTAGCAATTGGGGAAAAATACTTAGATAAAAAGAATATCGTACAAAATAATTGGAGTACTGAGATTAAAACAATGACATTTTGCTGCTCTCTGTCGCAATTTTCCCCGTTCTGAATCATCCCCTCAATGGGCTGAATTCTAAATCAGCTGAAATCGTGACCCTGCTGACATCATCAACCAGCTGGGGACGCAAGAGAGCTATAATGACAGGCGGCGCTAAACGGCAGATTAAAAAACAAATTTCTTGTATAGTTTCTTGCTTTGCCAAATTGTTGCATATAGTCGAATCGTCTCAAAATATGATTCTAATTCACATAATAATGCTATTTCAGATTTTTTTATGCTGTCACAGGCACTTTAAGATGTCTCCAAACTAAATGCTCGGGGTTTGTTATATGAGCAGACCATTTGCACTCATTACATATAACTACTGCTTTACCAGAAAGAAATAGTCACTAAGAAATCTACAAAAGTAATACAAAAATCTGTGCAAAAGCCTAGAAAAATGCATCTCGGGAATTGTCATTGCATTGGCATGTTCTATGCTTGCCTGCCTGTATTTGTACTGCTTTGGTCGCCTCCTAGCATCTCTTTGGGCTAACTACTGTAAATGTGATTTTGACATTTTGGCTCATTTCAATTTATACTAATTATATGGGACATTTTTCTTATAACAACTTCAGTTGAAGTTTCCTTATTTTTCACAGAATGTTTATTTTATTTGGAAAACCTTGAAGTCGTTACATTTATCATAATTAAAGCATCCAGTGGTGTTTAACACTACAATTAGCAATAACATGTTCAGTGCACGACAGTATAGATCGGTATTAGTACTGGTTTGATATCGTATCGGATTTTTGAAGTTGGAGAATATCAGTTACAAAGTCATTATCGGACAACTCTATTCAAAAGTAAAGTGCTTCAGTAAGGGTAGACCTTTGCCGACCGTGGCAGTCAAATGTAGTGACTACTGAACCACAGTAAGTAACAGACACAGAAAGTTGGGAGAACCTTACTCACTAAACTTAAAAGAGCATATCAGCGGCTTGAATTGCTATCCTTGGCTTTTACGCTCACTAGTCAGGACGCTTGACTGCCATGGTGAACAAGTGCATGCACTTTTTACAGTCATCTGCTGTAAAACAAGTACAGTTTTTACAGTACAATTCTGGCAACCACAGCTGTCAGTATTTTACTGTAAATTTAACTTTTTTTTTTCTTTTTTTACAGTGTAGTGTGTGGAATTCTACTCTTACCAAACAAGCCGGGCCCACCAGCCGGGCCGTACCCGACTCTCTGCCACTGTGAGTGGGCAAAGATGGGCTTGGAACAGACTAAAGATGGCGAAAAGGACCAAAGTAAAAGACAAAAAGAGTCAAATTTAAAAAATGAAGGATGAAATTAGAACTGCTAAAATCTTGAATACACTCCGAAGGGAGATAAGTAAAGGATTTTTAATTTGGAATGGGCCTTAGAGCTGATAAATTATAAAAGACGACGAGTGACATAAAGTTAAATAATCGTTAAACAGGGCGAAAAATACAACGAAAAACATTAGGGTACTTTTTCTAGTTAAGTTTTAAAAACCCATTGGTAACACTTTACAATAAGGGTCCCTTAATTAACATTAGTTAATGCATTTTTAGACAATAACTAATGTTTAAGTAACATTACAATAATTTAATATAATTGCTTCTCTAACATTTATTAATATATTAATTAACATGATATTGGTATTATTTCACGTGAACGTACCATATAAGTATTACTTAACCTTAATTAACCATTACTGAATGTTTTTTGGACCCTTATTGTAAAGTGGAGCACACGTATCCCTTAACTAAGAAATTAAGAATGCTTAAGTTTCCCCCCCTCTTAACCTTTATTAACTATTACTGAATGCTTTTTGGACCCTTATTGTAAAGTGTAGCACATACGTCCCTTAACTAAGAAATTATAAATGCTTAAGTCACCCCCCCCCCCCCCCTTAACCTTTATTAACCATTACTGAATGCGTTTTGGACAATTATTGTAAGGTGTAACACATGTGTCCCTTAACTAAGAAATTATAAAAGCTAAAAATAACAAACCCTAAACCCTAACCCTATATAAGCCTTTTTTTAACCAAACTATTGTCTGGTTATGCATTAACTAATGCATTAACTCATGTTAATTTATTAATAAAAGATAAGCAATTATATCAATTATTGTAAGGTTACTTAAACATTAGTTATTGTCTTAAAATGCATTAAATAATGCATTAACTCATGTTAATTAATATATTAATAAACGTTAGATAAGGGATTAAATGAATTATTGTCATGTTATTTAAACATTATTGAGTTATTGTCTAGAAATGCATTAACTAATTAAGGGACCCTTATTGTAAAGTGTTACCAACCCATTTAACGTACCCCCATTTCAATAGTTAATGTCCCCAAAAAAATGCAGAATTTGATATCATGGACAAGTTTATTGTTTTAATAATATAAAAGCTGTGTTGAAAATGAATGGATGAGCTTTAACTATATTTTAGGTGTTGCTGCCAAAAACTGAACACAAAAGAATTTCACTCCAAGTGCTTCCTATAAAAATAAACTCACTGAGTCCAAATGACAAGTATTTATACTTTTTGAACAGTTGGTCATCTATCTTCCCAGTGTACATGAATGCACTCTCATCTCCTCTGTTTAGTTTTTAATTTGTCTCTCTCCATAGAAGATATTTCAGCAAAGCATCCAAGTCTCAACTGCTGAGTCCAAAACTGCTTTTCCACTAAGTCCAAACAGATGAACACCTGATTATTTATGAAGTCTCTTCTGTGAAAATAATGCGTCTTTAGCATATGTGTGACAGACTTAGTTCGCCGTTTTTTCCGAGCCAATATAAACACATAATGGGCTATTTACCCTTTTGAATATTAATGTCAGCCGTGACTCTTTAACCAGAGAAGTCAAACAGATCCATCTTGGTTCCGACAGTGCCGAAAGAGCAATTACCGGGTCAAAATAGCAGCATATGTGCATGGCATAGGGGCTTTTTAAAGATTCATAGCGTGATTAGCATTTTACTGTAGGTGCCTCGCTAAGTGAGACCATTAATGAAATGGAAACGTTCATGTGATGACACTCAATGAGTACGGATAACAGGAACCCAGTGCTGCAGCAGGTGCGAAAAGGACATGATGCGAGTAGTATGACTTTTTTTTTACCTCCGCATGACACGCGTACAGCAGCGTTAATAATTTGTATTAAAGCAGCCCCTGTGGAGCGTTCATCCTCTTTATCTCTTCCAACACAATAGGATAGAAGCCATTTTGCGCTTGCGATCCGTGGCGACAACACACACAAATGGGTTTTGTTTCATCGTGAAGTGCAATACACAATGTAAGGAATGACGAGAATGTAGCCTATTATTTAGATGGCGTTTGTACAAACAAGCATTCAGAGAAAAACAACGGTATGCCTGCTGTAGTTACGCTTCATTACCTTTCCATCATCTCGGTCAGAGTGAAATGTAACAATCTTTAAAATCACAGATTTTTTTGGGATAGGGATTAGTGTCTTACAAGGTAACGGTACAAGTGACATGTTTTTTAGCATGGCAGCTTTTCAACTCTGGCTATGTGTCCTAAAGGGCAGTACAAAAGTGATAGTCAGCTAACACATATTGACCCTCCTTTTCTGCTACTATAGCATAGTAAGGCATTACAGTGGTATGAAAAAGTATCTGAATCTTTTAGAACTTCTCACATTTCTGCATAAAATTACCATCAAATGTGATATATGTCAAAATCACACCGATGAAAAAACGGTGCTTTAACTAAAACCAGTCAATCATTTACAGGTTTTCATATTCTAATGATGATAGTATGCAAATAATGACAGAAGGGGGAAAATAAGTAAGTGAACCATCACAAATATTTTGTGCCCTCGCCCTTTGGCAGCAATAACTTCAACCAGATGCTTCTTGTAGCTTCAGCTCAGTCTGGCACATCGATCAGGACTAATCTTGGCCCATTCTTCTCTACAAAACTGCTGTATTTCAGTCAGATTCCTGGGCTGTCTGGCATGAATCGCTGTCTTTAGGTAATGCCACAGTATCTCAATGGGGTTCAGATCTGGACTTTGACTTGGCCCCTCTAGAATGTGTACTATGTTCTTCTGAAAGCATTCTGAAGTTTATTTACTTCTGTGTTTTGGATCAATTTCTTGTTGAAGCATCAATTCTCTTTTTAGCTTCAACTGTCTGACAAACGGCCTCAGGTTTTCCCGCAAAACATCCTGATAAACTTTTGAATTTATTCTTCCATTAATGATTGCAAGTTGTCCAGGCCCTGAAGCAGCAAAACAACTCCAAATCATGATGCTCCCTACACTATGCTTCACGGTGAGGATGAGGTGTTGATGTTGGTGAGCTGTTCCATTTTTCCTCCACACATATGAAGTTCTGTGTTACTCCCAAACAATTCAACTTTGGTTTCATCAATCCACAAAATATTTTACCAAAACGTCTGTGGCGTGTTCAAGTGCCTTAATGCGAACATTAAACGAGCAACATTTTTCTTAGACAGCAGTGGCTTCCTCCGTGGAGTCCTCCCATGAAATCCATTCTTGGCCATCGTTTTACTTATAGTTGATGTGTGCACAGAGATAGAGGGCTGTGCCAGAGATTTCTTTAGCAGACACTCAGTGATTGGGCACACACCTGACTTAAATTGTTTGGTAAAAATTGGTTTCAATTGCTCTTTAAGTCTCCTTAGGCAGAGGGTTCACTTACTTATTTTTACCCCTTCTGTCATTGTTTGCATGCTTTCCTCATTAAAATTTGAAAACCTATAAATGTTTGTGTGGTTTTACTGAAAGCTTTTTTTTTACATCTGTGTGAGTTTGGCAAAGATCAGATGACATTTGATGATGATTTTATGCAGAAATGTAAGAAATTCCAAAAGGTTCAAATAGTTTTTATACCACTTTATTTTGCTAACATATAACCACTATTTAGGTTAAGGTAAATATTCAGGTGTTTTAGACCAGTGGTATCAAAATCAATTTATCCAGGGGCCGCTAGGAGGGTTGCCAACAGTCCCTTGAAAAACTGAATCGGACCTTACTCAGAAACAAAAATACACGTCCCCTATTGAGCTTTCAAGGGATGCGCTTTACCCCGTATTATCATGAAACTCGAAAAATAGTGTCTTATTTGGGGTGGTGTGGCTCAGTGGTAGAGTAGTTGTCCCCCAACACAGAGGTTGTGGGTTCAATTCTCCGCCCTGATGAACTCGCCTAAGTGTCCTTGAGCAAGATCCTGAACCCCACGTTGCTCCTGGTGCTGCGTCACCAGTAGGTGGATGGCGAGATAGTGTAAAGCGCTTTGAGCGCCTTGAAAGGTGGAAAAGCGCTATATAAGTATAACACTATTTGTAGAGCAGACGAATACTGGTATGGTGCTTTACAAGAATGTGCAGGAAAAAAAGCATTCCCCCGCTTCTCCTGCTTTTCGACCGATGAGCTGACGGAACAATGACATTACAAAAACCCACTCATCTCATTGGTCGAGGTACTGTTGCTTGCCATGATGACACGGTAAGACAACAAAGGAGTGTGGGACACATCATACAAAAATAATAATAATAATTAAATGGTGACTGTTATCGGGCCGGCCAGCTCTACCTATGAGGTGTCCCTCATTATTTTTTTTCAGGCAGTAGGCAACCCTAGAAGGTAAGAGTAGGCTCAATCTTCTCAATCTTTATGAATAACAGTTCATAATGTAAAAAGTTCCTCAGAACACTAAGTTTAAATGATGGTCGCCAATTCACAAACGCTTTCACAATCATTTTTGAGCTATGCTAGCTTGTTCTGTAAGTAAGTAAACAATTACAGGTAGTCCCTGGGTTAGGAACGAGTTCCGTTCCTCCGCTGGTGACGTAACCCGAATTTCCGCGTAAATTGAAATTAACCCTTGAAGTACCGCTGCACTACTCAAAAAGTCCCAATGTATTGTATATTGTTTAATGATGGAGGAGACACTGCTCTCTGATGGCAGCGTTAGGTTTGGCTGTAAGACTGAGCAGACTCAGACTTCTGACATGGATAAACAACAGCTGCGCTCTGGTTTGGCCCACATAAGGCTGTAAGATGTTTCAGCTAATAAATGTTTATGTATGCATTTGTTTATATGCAAGTTTACAGCTACAGTTTGTGGTGTTATGTGCGAGCAATTTGCTATGAAAATTGTAAATAAGTTAGCATTCGTAGCATTTAGGATGGCGGACTTTTGTAAGGCAAATTAGCTCTAATTTAGTAGTTCTAGATCTACTAAACTTACATATTGATCCGACTAGATGGACATTTGAAAACCAAAAGTTCGTTTTATTGTCAAAATGTGTGTCCTTTTGAACATAAGTACATATGTGTGTTACAGCTAGGTACGTGCTGGTATGAGATTCTGGCAGTATGATAACCTTAAACCAAAATATCACGGTTTCATGGTATCATGGTATTGCAATTACAGCTCTAAAATTTATTACGTTGAGATATCTGGGTTTAAAAAAATTTTTTTAAATCCACTTTTTCCATTGAACAGAATTCTTATTTTTCAAAACATTAGCAAATTGGAAAATAAGTATAATGTGAATATATATATATATATATATATATATATATATATATATATATATATATATATATATATATATATATATATATATATATATATATAAATATTCTAAATTAAAATAAGTGCCTTCCTTCAGATGAGCCTAAACCCACAGCCACAGCTCAACATTATTACCATCAAAACAAAAATAACTGAATTATTTTCCATAAAAAGCACGTAAGACTCGCATCATGTTTACATGATACACACACTCTCTTTCTCAACACAGACAGTTGTCAGAGAGGAAAAAAAACATGTTTTACCACCGCTAGACACACTAAACACGCAGGAGTTGACTCTCGTAGCTGGTGGGAAACGTTTATAACAGTGTTTACTAACCTTTAACTTTGTATAAATGCGAAATCATATTGGAGGTATTGCCTCCTCGGCAGACACCCTCCGAAAACATTTTACATGTCGGTTGGCCCTCCACTTCTAAGCCGCGACGGTCTAACTTTTTTGTAGCTTAAGTATTCCCATAGCAGCGATTTCATTTTTTTCAATGTGGAGGGAAAGTTCAGGAGTTTCACCTCCTCCAGCCATCTTGTAGCACAGCTGATTCACTGACACTGAACAAAAACCAGTGGGGGAGATTTGAGCCTTGTAGCTGCAAGCAAGGGATTTCTCCCTGCATTTTGGGACATAAAAAATAGCTAATACCGTAGGGACGGTATGACGGAAGTTTTTTGGCAGTTTTGAAACCTTGATGTTTTCATACCACGGTATAACTTTTTACAAATTGTCAAAAGTGAAGGACGTAAAAAGCTTCAAAAAGCACAGTCGCCTTGTTTGCTGTGCGTCAAGCTGAACAACTTCACACTTAGTGATGCCAGAACACATCATATTATATAGTAAAGTAAAAAATAAGATTGTTAGGTCAATAAGGTACTGTTTATGCGACTAAGAAAAAAAATGACTGAAGACAAAATGGTGGACGAGACTTTGGCGTTGTAAAGTCGAAATCGCGTCGTAACCTGGGGACTACCTGTATTTTAAAAGCCCCAGAGTCGCACAGATACTTGACTTAGATGTCAAGGTGGCCACGATGTACTATACCATGGGCCGCAATTGGCCCCTAGGCTGCATGTTTGAGACCAGTTTTAGACATTCAGAATTTCCCATTTACATACACAAGACATACAGGGTTGCAACCTAATCAATACATTATTTTTGTACGTGGACCACCACCACAGAGATCAATAAAGTAATAGTAGACCTACTGTACAGTATGTGTCCATCAAACTTGCATTTATTATAAGCCACTAACATGTTAAGTTTCTTTCGCGTGAGTCTTTTTTTAAGCTCTGTGCTGAGGAGCTTTATAATATAATATAATATATAATACTGACAGATATTATAATACTTATATATAAATGAGCATGACTGCAACACTGGGAAATTTTTGTTTAGCACTTACACAGTTTACACAAATGTTTTTTCTAAAGTTAGTACCAGGCTATAGAGCCAAAATACAGACTGGAGTCACCATTTTTGGAAAAAGGGAATAATCCACCCATGAGACCATAAATCTATAAGACAGACCAGGGAATTCTCACTCAGTCTCCTTCAAGCGTTCAACTCCCAGCGGGGCTACTGTTACAGTTACGGCATACCAATCTGTCAAAATGAAGGAGAACCTTCAACTTGCCCTGTCAAAAACTCAGTCGGTAGTGCAGAGAATATTCAGTACTGTCTGCCAAAAGGTACTGAAAATGGATTTTTAAAAAAGTCACTATACCATGTCATTTCTTCCAAAGAAGGCGTAAACAGCGTAGAGGTAGTAGTCGAAAAGCTGCGACACGCAGTGGATGACATCGAAGGCTATTGGCTTCAAAATGCTCATCATCTGCATGTATTTGCCTGATGGGGGACACAAAAAAAACCCAGCATTTAGAAAGTGCTTCAGTCAAAACATAAATAATAAATACAATAAACTTATCATATGAAAAAAAAACATGTTTTTTTTTTAATCAAAACGTAATAGGACACAAATATTTAGTGTACAAGTGTTCCTGTTGAAAAATGAAGTATTTCGCGCCCTCAGTCCATCGCGGATTTGTTTTTTTGTTTTTTGTTGTTTTCAACAAAAAATAAATAAATAAATAAATAAATTTAGAAAAATACAGATACGCTGTCCCGAGTTGATAGTGTAGCCTCACGCTCCATCCCTCCCCCTCCCTGCTCTTTGTTTGTCAGAGAGTGAACTGGAGTTGCTTATTAAAGTAAACGATGATTCACAGACGGTTAAGCTTTGATCTTGCCAAAGACTCGACCTTCAAAGGGCCGCATGCGTCAATCATCAGTTAACTTGTTAAACAGTTGCTGTGGCAACTCATTGTGTGTAAGTGTGCATCCGGAGTGGATTTGAGTGGACACTCAATGAAGCATTTCATAAACACAAGCCTTTTTTTTTCTTTTTTAACTTTTTTTTTAATGGATTGGGCGTCTATTTTTTTTTTATGTGTTTAAAAATAATTCTGTATGACAGTAACTTGTTTAAAACTTGAAATAATTATTACATTTAAAGTGCTTAAAAAACATTTATTAATATATATATATACAGTACTGTGCAAAAGTTTTAGGCAGGACACCTGCCTAAAACTTTTGCACAGTACTGTATATTTTTATTATATTATGTATATACAGGATATACTGTATGTATATATTTTCCCCAAGTGGAAGCTTCCATGATTCTAATAAATTTAATGATAAAATATATATATATATACATATGGCGGAAAACACAGACAAGACCGAAAAAGCAGTTTTTGCTCTTGCACTCCTCTTTACAAGAAACTGCTGTATTTTAAGCCAAAACAACTGTTGCGTTTGATAGAGCAATATGTCTATATGCTGCCATAGCAGATTCATGGCGCATTAAGCCCCCAAACTATTTTTAATTTGTCCGTTTTACCCTGAAAACCCCCGTTTGCAGACGTCGCGCAACCGCTTTTGTTTCAACCCAGTCATAAAACGAAGGTAATTAAACATTTATTATTCAAAATGTCTGTCATTTTTAGCTTAGAATCATTAATGTCTAATATTTCGTTAAACAAAACAAAACAAAAAAAGACTTAAAAAACGATTCACTCGGTTATTGTAAACTTTTAAACAAATTACGTCACATGAAAAAAATGGCGTCTGTAAAAAAAATCATGGATATTTACCTCATACCTATCGCTTAATTGTATTTTCTTGTTTCTGTCACATTTTTTCCGATATGTTAGATGATAATTGATCCAAACAAAGAAAAATTGGAAAAAAAACGTTTAAAAAGGTAAATATATGAAAACGGTCAAAAATTTCCCAAGTAACCAGTCTCCCTATAATGTAAAATTCCTGCCATTTAATCAAATTTGCAAGAGATTAAAAAAGTGGAAATTACAATAAATTATATCCAGGTGGAGCCATGAGGACCTTAGCTGGATCCCATTGCATTTGCATACTTAGTAATGTCACGCTGACATTTAAGCACCTCTTTAAAAGTGCCAGGTCAAGGCACAGGGCAAAGGCTAACTATTATTACTGCTTCTCAGTCACACGGGCAGTGGCCGAGTGCGGAACGTGCTGATGTGTAAAAGAGTTAATTAGCGAGAATAATGACAGCAAGAGAGAAAAAAAATATCTAAATTGATCTGAATGTGCAGAAAAAGGACTCACCGACAAGCCGGATGACGTTGAGAGTTGTATTGGTGAGGATTGGGGCGTTGGTCTTATTCAGGTTGTAATCTGACCGCTTCTTGCTTCTTATAGTCTCCCGAGACACACTAAAACATGAAAAAAATAAGTTCCAACTTTATTATTCCTTTGCAAAAAAACTGAAAAGCAATTTTGGATGGGACTGAAATTTTTTTAATTGATCTATCAGAACCCATTACACCAAAACAGTGTCACTGAAGGACCCCTAGGGTGAGGAAACTGGACCCCTGACTCCCATCGTTGAGCTCAACATTAACCAGCAATCATTTAATTACTGGATGTGACCACCACGACCCATTTGATAATTAACCATTAGCTATTCCTGTTTAAAATAATGGGAAATTAGCATTTTAGTAGCTGGAGGCTAATCTACACGAGGGAAATCGTGCTGGGAAAATAGATTGTGAGCGCGATTCAGCTTGGCGTGCGGACATAATGGTGCAATTAATATTTACGTTTGTATTTCATGACAGAACATTTTCACTGGAACATACCATAACATTGCCGCTATAGTGACAAGCTCCTGAATAAGTAATAGTACTGCATGTTTCGTTTGTTATGAAAGTATGTTAACGCAGTTATTGGAATCTAAAACATTTATATGAGAAGGACTGAAAGCAAATCACATGTTCCGAGATTAAGCTCAATTAATTGCAAAAAATTTAGCAAAAAATGTGTTTTTGTCACTTGAACGTTTCTCAGATTTAACTGGAAGCGACTGAAATCAAATTTCTATAACATAACCGCATATAATGAGTTAAATTATGTGCTAATTATTTGAAATAAAAGGTGTATTATACAGTGGTATGAAAAAGTATCTGAACCTTCTTGAATTGTTCACATTTCTGCATAAAATCATCAAATTTGATCTGATCTTTGTCAAAATCACACAGATGTAAAAACTGTCTGATTTAACTTAAAACCAGCCAAACATTTAAAGGTTTTCATATTTTAATGAGGATAGCATGCAAACAATGACAGAATGGGGAAAAAAATAAGTGAACCTTCGGCCTAAGGAGACTTAAAGAGCAATTGAAACCATTTTTTACCAAACAATTTAAGTCAGGTGTGTGCCCAATCACTGATGAGTGGCTTAAAGCTGCCCTGTCCACTATAAAACTCACACTTGGTAAGAATTGCCTTGATAAGAAGCATTGTCTGATGTGCATCATGGCTCAGTCGAAAGAGCTGTCTGAAGACCTGCGATCAAGGATTGTTGATTTGTATAAAGCTGGGAAAGGATACAAAACCATCTCTTAAAGTCTGGATGTTCATCAATCGACAGTCAGAGAAGTTGTCTACAAATGGACAGTGTTTGGCACTGTTGCTTCTCTCCCAAGGAGTGGCCGTCCACCAAAGATGACGCCAAGAGTTCAGCGCAGAATACTCATAAAGGTTAAAAAGAACCCGAGAATGTCTGCTAAAGACTTACAGAAATCACTGGCACAGTCCAATATCTCTGTGCACACATCAACTATATGTAAAACTATGACAAAGAATGGTGTTCATTGGCGGACTCCACGGAGGAAGCCACTGCTGTCTAAAAAAGTCATTGTTGCTAGTTTAATGTTCACAAAAAGGCACTTGTACACTCCAAAGAAGTTGTGGCAATATATTTTGTGGACTGATTAAACCAAAGTTGAATTGTTTGGGAGTAACACACAACGTCATGTGAGGAGGAAAAATGGAACAGCTCACCAACATCGACACCTCATCCCAACCATGAAGCATGGTGGAGGGAGCATCATGATTTGGGGCTGTTTTGCTCCCTCAGGGCCTGGACAACTTGCAATCATTAACGGTAGAATGAATTCAAAAGTTTATCAGGGTGTTTTGCCGGAAAGCCTGAGGCTGTCAGTCAGAGAGTTGAAGGTAAAAAGAAGATGGATGCTGCAACAAGTCAATGAGCCAAAACACAGAAGTAAAACAACAAAATGCTTTCAGAAGAACAAAATGTGTGTGATCAAATTTCACTGATGGCGATAGATTGTCTGCTTCTAAAAATAATCTAAATTAATCGCGATTAATCTATGAATAGATTAGTGTGTATGAGCCTAAATGTTTAGTTGGATATTCATGTTAGTTGGGGATAATTTAGTTTGGTTCTATAAGACAGGCTTGTTATTTGTTTGTTTGGGTTCGTGGGACGGGCTTGTGACGTCACGCCGTACGATATAAATGCAAAGGCAGAGTTGTGTGGACGAGTCAATTGGCGCTGGGGCAGTAAGTAGGAAGCATAGACCCAAACAGTTTTTGACGTCTGTCTCACTCTCTCTACCTCTCTCTTTATCGATCTCTCAGTTGGTTTTTTGTTTACGTTTTTTGGATGTCAAGCTGTGGATTACTTTTTGTTGGATTAAAAGAATGAACGTATAACGAGCGCCGTGAGGGTTTTTCTTTGCCGCTGTCCAACGGTACGTGAGGGGGGACGGAAGAGGAGATCGTCGGGCTGAGGGCTTTTTTTGTTTTGGATCCTACAGTGTGATTATTTTTATTTAAATTTCACTCTAAAGGTAATAACAGGTTTAATTCAGTCAAATCAACACAAATAAATTAGACTAAAAAGACAATGATAGATGTCCAATCCATTTGAACTGGGAGGGTTGGCAGCAATTAGATGTCTTTTACTGTGAATAGCAGTGAAAAGCCTTTGTAATCCAATAAAATAAATTACTATGCTGACAAAATAATCTAAAACTTAATTTCAAAGAGAAGCATGAAGGAACCATTTTCATGATAGCGACAACAATAACTGGCCCATTATCACCAATGTAGGAAGAAAGAGAATGTTTCATGATTTCATGCTCAGCTCCCTGCCTGCTGAGCAGGGTTAAGAGGAGGTGAGCTAAAATTAAACATAGAAAGCGTTTAGAAAGCAAACGTATATACCACTTATCCTCATTAGGGTGGCCCCTGAGCTTGACCATTTTATTTTTGGCATCTCAGTCAGTTAATGTCAAACTACATCTGGCAGAAATGATAGACACCTGGCCTTTATCATGAAACACCGATGGTGTCACTACCCAGCTTGAAACAGTGGGACTGACCTCTTAAGAGGGACGTCTCCCGTCTGCTCGTCCACGTAGTCCTGCTTGAGCTCCTCGGGGACGTCGCTGTCGCTGTCGTAGTCCTGATAAGCGCTCTTCTCCAGCTCGTCAGATTCGTACTTCGAAAAAAAAAAGGGTGTTGCAGAAAAAAGGCACTAAAGGTCTAACGCTTGTAACACATGTAACCTAGAACTGGATAGTAAAAAAAATATTTAAAAAAAAAAAAACGTGTTACATCAACAAAAATGCAATATATTCATATTTTTGTCCTCTTAACTGCGAGCTCAGGCCTCACAACAGCTCGAGTAATGCAGGCTTAAGTGAAATAATGTATGGCTTTGAAAGCCTGACACATTTGATAAGGCAATATGGCTTTTATAGGATAATACAGCCGTATAAAAATAACCTGTGTAATAGAAAAATAAATCAAATCATTTTTTTGTGTGTGAAATTGAATTTCATGTTTACATCACATTCCACTGCCATAGATCCGATCCATTTCGGCGTCAATGACAGCCAATGTTAAAAGCTTTGTCTGTACATAACATTGAAAGCACTTGAAAATACACGTCACTTAAATCTGAATAATGTGGTAGACCCGCAGTGATTTTGCACCAATTAATCAACGTGTCTCTTTATTAACACAGTGGTGCATCTCAACAGGTCGCCTCATTAATTAGTCGTAGCCATCTCCGTCATGTTGATGTTGACTTGACTCAGTCAGAGTGTAGAAGCTGTAAACTGTCAACACTAAACAACTGCAGATGCTGTATATACAGTACGTAATAGATATACATAAATCAGTGGCGGATGCTGGTCTTTCAACGAGGGGAAGCTCAAAGTGTGTCCGCCTGTGAGTGCTTTGTGATGGTGGAGGGGCTCAGGGGCAGTCGCTGTTCAGTAGGGAAAGAAACTAAAGTGCCAGAAGTCAAGTCTCCAAACGCGAGCAACTAGAAAAAAAAAAAATAATAATAATAATAATTTTTCACTAATCGCTTTTAAAGGGAACCTTGGACTTAAAGACTTGTAGGCTCTTAATAGCCACAATTGTTCTGTTTCACTAAAATATGTCTTAGAAACACATAAAATATTGTCATTGATTTAAAAATTGATAAGATTTAGTACATGTTATGACCTACAGAGGGCGACGTGTTTTATGGACGCTCGGGTGATGACATAGATTGTCACTGTCACTAGACGAATAGTACCTGGTTACTGCAATTCCTTCTATGCGGCTAGACGTCTAACACATGCGCTCATCGGTTAAAAGCGGCGAGTACTTACTCTTTGTGTTTTTATTGAGTCTTATTACCTTTTTATTGTCTCAAAATACTTTAACGCATGTGTTTCCCTCCTCATACCTAAACCCTTAAAGTCTCTGTTGTCTATCTGTCTTTTGACGGGGGAGGGGGAACACGGAAGTAATTACTCAGTGTGGCCTGCCTCTTCGACATTTTGAGAAGTTATTTTCTCGTGTCTGCCGCAAATACAGTGGTCAGCCATCGGTACGCAAAAGCTTATGGAAACCGTTGAGGGCCAGCGCGTTTGTCTACGTCCAGTACGCATGCGCGCATGCGGACCACTTATGTGCACCCCTGGATATAACACTGACAAAGCAGGACGATTGTTGGCAATATTCGGCACGTTTTCGCTGAAAAACAATCAATCGGCTTATCAATGAGATTGGGGTCTAATGTCTTTAAGTGGCGTCTTAATTTATTTGGCTTCTGGCTGTCCGCTATAATTATTTTTAGACACAGTAAACAGTGGTCTTTCCCCATCACCAACTGTATTAAAAGTCAAAGCTAAAAGGCAAACGGCACGAAAAAAGCGCATTCTCGGCGGGCGAGGTAGAACCGTAGGTGAGGGCAGTCGTCGTGACGATCCCAAGCCGAAAATGGCACTTCTCGGGCGGCGACGTCAGAATTGGACAAGACAGTGGGTCGCTGCGTGAGTGAGTCCGGTCGGAAAACGGCTTTCGAAAACGGCGGTGGCACACTGCTCTTCATATCTTTTTTCTGTGTGTGCTGAGTGCTTTTCCTTAGTTCAAAAATACTGCACGCACTCTGAAAATGAGAGCGCCACTGCCACCCACTGAGTGGATGTCCAAGTACACTTTATTCGAGTACGGCAAAAAAAAAATAAATAAATAAATAAATAAAAAACCTGTTCCCCGAGGTCACATGCGCCCCCCCGGGCATCGCTCTGCGCCCCCCCAGGGGGGCACGCCCCACTATTTGAGAAGTACTGCTTTAGGGTGAAAAAAATGAAAAAAAAACATGTCTTATATGTATCTACCAATGCTAAATTTGAATAAATACAATGAACACACGCACACACACACAAAAAATGTTTTTCTTTGGGGGGGGGGTGTTCTGGTCCCCATTAACCGCGAAAAATGAGAGTTTACTGTAGTCTGTATATTTTTTTGTTATACTTTATACTTTATTTATAATTATACTTATACTTTACTTGAAGTATTGTTTTTTTTTTGTATTTGGTACTCACCCCAGATGCCAGCACATCCTCTGTTTCTTCCTCTTTCTGCTCAATATGCATCTCAAAGGGGTTTCCCTCTTGCAGATATTGCTGGAATAATGACAGCTCCTCTTGGATAAGGTTGGCGGTGGACTCGTCCTTTCTGCTTGGGGAAAGCGAAGGGGAGCGACACTGGTCCATGAACTTGAACTCCTATTTTAGGGAAGAAGTGACAGGCAAACAAGATAAGAATGAAGAGCCGAAAAAAACTGTTTGCTGTACGTAATTCATGACGACAACAAAAATCTAACTCACATGTAACTGTGAAATATTAAAGTTCGACTTGACAGGGCAAAGTTCCCATGTTTCATTTTCCAGAAACATCCGCAGCTCCTCCAGCCGTGCCCTAAAAAATAAGAAAGTGAAAAAAGCAATGAGTCACAGCTCTTCAAAAAGTCTTCAAAAAGAAATAACGTTTGTTTATTTGCTGACATCTCTCCCACTTCAAATGGATTGGACGTCTAGCGTTGTCAATGTTCTTCCTCTGGCCAAGATGAATCCTCCCACTAATTAGACATATTCACAGTGATGTCACTCAACTTCCAGATTACTTCCGATCTTCAATGATTATTTTGTCCATAATCCAACAAAGATAATTAATTAGAAATTTAAAAGTTAACATGAATATTTTTCCCGTTTGTCTCGATACTGTAATTTTTGGACTATAAGCTGCCACCCATCAATTTAGACACAAAAATGGCATTTGTTCATAGATGAGCCGCACAGGACTAGCCGCAGCTATCCCCACTGTATTATGGGGACACCAAAAGATATTAACAGGTAACACTTTATTTGACAGCGGCATCATAAGAGCAAATGAACCTGTATGAAGCTTTGAACAAATTGGCTGCAAAGCTGAATTGCTTCAAAAAGCTTCATTTGGCCATCACTGCTCCTTTGAAGGAGACAGTCAACCTCTGCTGCCATCCAACATGCCTCCTAGCATGCATTGCAGCACTACAGATGTTCTGCGCTATTTACTTCTTCAGTTACCTTTCCAGTTGTTTCATCAATTGTTAGTTATGGTATTTGGTAACACTTTATTTGACAGTGGTGCCATAAGACTGCCATACGACCATCATAATGACATGACACTGCCGTGAGCATTAATCAATACTTATGACAGATATCATTTTGTGTCCTCCGGCAAATTATCTCACTTTTGAATGGATGTAAAAGATCCGAGCTGGACATAAATGGGGTTAGCGGAATAATTTGCTAGATGACACTTAATTACATCTATCATATGCATTAATTAATGCCCATTATAGTGTCATGTCATATTTATGACAGTCTTACGGCAGTCTTATGATGCCACTGTGAAATAATGTGTTACCAAATACTAAAACTAGCAATGAATGAATGAAATAACCAGAGCAGTAACTGAGGAAATAATTAGCGCAGAACAGGTATTTTGAATGTTATTAACATCTGTAGTGCTGCATTGCATGCTAGGAGGCATGTTGGACTACAACACTGTTGACAGCAGGTGGCAGCAGAGGTAGACCGTCTCCCTCAAGGGAGCAGTGATGGCCAAATGAAGCTTTGCAGCCAATTGGTTCAATGCTTCATGGTGGTTCATTTGGTCTTATGACAGTCTTATGATGCCGCTGTCAAATAAAATGTTACCGGTTAATACCTTTTGGCGTAAATATCCTTTAAAACAGTTAGGACAGCTGCGGCTTACACTCCAGTGCGGCTTATCTATGAACAAATGCTGTTTTGATGTCAAATTTGGTGGGTGGCGGCTTATAGTCAGGTGCACCCTATAGTCCAAAAATTATGGTAAGATTAGCGCAGTCATGGACTATATTACCCAGGCTAGTGTTTCCATTTTTTTTCTTTTTATATATATATATATATATATATATATATATATATATATATATATATATATATATATATATATATATATATATATATATATTTTTTTTTTTTTTTTTTTTTTTTTTTTTTTAAATCACACAAGGTGAATATGTACGTCATTCAAGCAAAGTTTAGGGCAAAAAAGTTGCCTGAGATTTTAAGATGATGCTTGCCACGCTAAATGCTAATGCTAGCGAGAACGCAAATGTTAAACTAACGGTCCGAGCCACCTAGCATTGCGTTAGCAACGGCATCACAACCCACTTCCGTCCTCCCCCTCCCGCTCTGCACTCTCCATTCTCTCAAACATCTCTCGCGTCATTCAAGTTAGCAAATTGCAGTAAAGCAAGCCTTAAAATCCTCAGTAATGGGAACACCATTGCAAAGATGGAAAAAGTAATTAGATTACTCACTATTGACTACTCTAACGCTATTATGAGCAACATTGATTGTATGGACTTTACGATCTGCCAGCTTGTTGTCTCCTGTAGTCTTCCTAAATTACAACTAGGTGACGGCGCTTTAAGTGTTCATTCACGGCCGACGTCCTGCCGTGGTATGTAATTGCAAGCTTGGCATTAAAGAGACCACAATCACAGTGTAACCTCTTTTGTTTCCTCGAAATAAGTCGCTTTTTTGGCTTTGTGTCGCTTTCCCCACTTGCGCTCCGCCATTCTCAACTTTCCACGCATATATTTTTTAACCCTTTATTCACCGTCGACGGGATGATGTGCTCGTCGATGGATTTACGTCATTGATGACGTTGACTAGTCGGGAGTCGGACAGCTCTATTTTTTTCCCCAAATGTTATCGGTACACAGAATTTGTTATTGTGATTGAATGCATGTCGTCTTTACCTATGATAGTTTTTAAAGTAGTTGACACTTTGGCGTTTAATGGACTCTTGCAGAACCTCAGACTTGCTGTTACAGAATTCCTCACCCACCTGCATCAGCCTAGGAAATAATACACAAAGTGAGGGAAAAAATGATTGTGAGCTGGATTTTATGGTAGTAACACGGATGAAAATATGATTCCATTGGTAAGTAACGTGCTATGGTCCTCCATATGTTTGTCACTTTCAGTATGAAAAATAACATGCTTGATGATATATACTGGAGCCATACCCTTCATAACCTATTATTATGAAGTCTATGCTGTAGCTGAAGAGGTACTGTTGCATTTCCATGCCTTTGTGTGCATGACTGACAACTAAGCCTGTCCACAAATAGGATTTGCAAGTTGTCACTCAAATTATATAAAAAAAAAATGTTTTTACTGCAGAAATATGCACACAGATTAATTCCTGTCACGTACATAATGTATATACATTTACACATTGTCATACATAAGATATAACATAAGAATAGAGAATGATCTTTAAGCGTTGCCAAGAATACCAACTACTTCCACAAACAATTCTCTCAAAAAGCACTTGACCAATTTTTGGAACGCCGAGCAGATGTGCCTATTTCTATTCTCTATCAATTAAATGTAATTAAGGTTAAGCAACAGATAACAAGGTTTGTATAGCTGCGTAGCTGTTTGAAGTTGGGCTTTGTGTTCAACAATTTACCTGCTGATGACATCCAATACCACAATGAAGTCATCATATTTAAAGTTGGACATGTCAGTCCCCAGGATGTAGGCTTTCACTTTTAACTGGACATCCTGATGAAACGAGGCGAGACGTCATTTGTGGTTAGCGAAATTGAATTTCTAAAATGAATCGTCAGCCGACCTGCCAGATCCGTGTCAGTCCGTGCTCCAGCTTCTTCTTTACGTAGCCGCGGTCTATCACCAACTCATCTGATTCTGCTTGCGTCGCATCCTCTGTGAATTTAAAAACAGATTTTCTCACTTTTCTATTGTTCGGCTGCGTCTTTTCAAAAGGCTTTTCTCGACTGACACGCCCAACGCCAGTTGACAGTCATCTAAGTCATGTTTGTTGTCAGGCGGTGCAATGAAACCAACTTCTTGGGAGTCTAGTCCACCGCCTCGCTTCGCACTCCGAATGGTGAGCAAGAAGCATGAGTGATTGATGAGAGGACCAGGAGATGGGCCTGTCAAGGTCGTTTTCAATAGGTGAGCAAACTCGCAGACAAAAGAAATAGTGTGAAACCTCAGTTCAGTAGGGATCAGTGAGTATGGATTTCTCAAAGCCAACGGGAAATCTTTGAGGTTCTTTTCTGATCCTAATACAGAAAAAAATACAAAGTGGCCCAGTAGAAAGCAGGTCATTGGGAAATATGTTGCTACATTGTGTGCATTGACAATGCTGCTGTCATATGGCGTAATAGGATTTAAGGAAGCAATGGTTTGTATATCAAGAGCATACAAAAGAACTAAAAAGCCAGTTTCCATCTTTCTACTAACAAGTAACACTATACAGTATGTCTAAATAATAATCATAAACATATAAAAGAGGAATTTATCAATAAACTCAATCAACAAACAAAAATAATCCTCAAGGTTCTCCCGTGTAGTTTATCACATGCGAGCAGACCAGTGTAATCCCCACTGGACCAGAGTTAATCTCTGTGAGAATAACAATTAACAGAAGAAAAGATCTCTACCTTACTATAGAATTCAGACTAAATTACCACACTAAGAGAAGTAGGTTGGTTGGTTCGATGTAACAACTTACTGAAATGAATGGATACATAAAAATTTGTCAAATTTGCCCTGATATCAGTGTTGTTTTTGGCAGCCCTTTTAATTTTCTTCGTTTTATGGACGATAATACTAATCAGTCTTAAGTATTAGGAAATTAATCATCACTGTTGAGTCTTATAATCAAAGTTTATATGGATTGATAGAACGTAGGCTGTGAATAATGCTCATTTGGCACACAGAAAGAAAACCGAGCATTTTCAGGCTTATCCTTCTCTTTATTTTATATGACTGTGGTCAAGCCCGCCTACTGCGTGAAAGCAGAGTTCAAACTAGGCGTTAACGCTAATGCACAGCTACATCCCTGATGTCCTGCCTGCCGCTCTCGCTCTTTGCTGACGAAATTGCTGCATGAATTCCGATTTGGAAGACTTGACAGTTCACACCGCTGCTACATTCTGGAAAAATGTAGCCCAGATCGGATTCAAACCACATACGAAATTGACCCAGGTCAGGTTTGAAATGGTCCACTTCATTGCGACTTGTCACGTTCAGACCATCAAGTTAACGCCTCACTCAAGTCGGAAAAACACACACAAAAAAGTGGATTCTTGCATTAAGACCTGCGGTCTGAACCTAGCCTTAGTCAGAGGTGGGTAGTAATTAGAGCTGGGAATCTTTGGGCACCTAACGATTCGATTACGATTCAGAGGCTCCGATTCGATTATAAAACGATTATTGATGCACCCCCCTCCTTTTTTTTTTTTTTTTTTTTTAAATGTTTTGTACATTAGTTCCAAAATTGTTCAAAAATCCTCTCAGGCTAAACCAAACTACTATTTCAGTATCAAGTTAACATATAACAGTAAACAAATATATAAAAATAACAGTAAATAAACAACTCCAGTCCCCATTCTGTATCAGCAAGCTTTAAACTACATTCAATGAATTTAATGTTGTGAATCAACTGTTACAGTTGTTAAAATTGCTCCCGTTATTCCATAATTTCCCTTCTGTCTACTTTTGTCAAACTTTTAACACTATTTCATCATTTAAAAATAGATTCAAGAGAAGATTCTGCTGATTTAGGAGTATTTTAGATAAAAAGTTAATTAGGTTCGCGTCAACACAGCTTTCTAGAGAGGTCTACTGCTTTAAGATGGCGGCTGTTTATTTACGCCGGAAAGTGTCATTTCGCATCTCTGTTCAATAATACATGTTCTAACACCGACGTCGTCTGTCATTTTGCATCTAGTTCTACATATATATGATATCTACTGTAGCCGTATGTAGCAACTAGCAACTGGGCGTTTGTAGCGGCTGTCAGCCGCAGTCAGGTATGATTGTTTTTTTATCTAGCGGCATGAGTTGAACATGATATTTACACACGGTCCGTTCCTCATTGCGTCCCAAAGACCGCGCTGACTGTGTTTTACTTACGCTTTACCTGGTATAATTCAATAATCGGAATTTGGATATTTGTGAATCGTTCTCGAATCTTCCACGGCCAAATCGCGAATAATCTAAGTATCGGAAATTTCGCACGCCTCTAGTATTAATATGTTAAATTTACTCAGTTACATTTACGTGACTAACTTTTTGAGAAAAACTACATTATTTGTAATAAATTACACACACCTGGACGCCAATAACTATGTAAAAAAGGTTGTCCGAGAGTTTAAGAGGATTCTCGCCGTTAGCATTAGATTAATGCTAATGCGAATGTGAATGCTAAGCTAACGCTACGAGTTACATTTAGAGCGTGATGATCCCTCAGCATGGACTTTTAAAGGCTAAAGAAACATTGAATATTCTCTCTTGCCAAGATAGGAAAACAAATCTTTCCGTGTGTGTTTCAAAACATGCAAGCCTAGAGAGGACACTGCTAAATTGGGGAGAGGGCAGCACGTCACATTACATAATTGACACAACCACACACTGCTACGATGCAAGCTAACCACACACACACATTGTGAACAAGTGACGGAAACTACGGCGCATTTTCGTCTCGTTCTGTCAGACCAAAACTGGCATTCGTCTCGTTATGTTGTAGTTTCCCAAGACACCTTTTTAGCTCGTTGTCCTCTCGTCATCGCCGTGAGAAAAAGTGTTCGTCAACATCACTGCCTAACATCTTAAATTTCTGTTAAAATACCTCCTCTTTCTCTTATTGACCAATCTTTCCTGAAAAAATAAAAACAGTCAAAATGGATCACACGTCTAGTGCCGTCAACAGCAGCCAATGAGTAAAGGGTTAAATGCTCCTACCAAACGCCTGTAAAGCCAAACAGATCACTTTTATCTATCATGACACACCCTTGACCTCATCCTGCTGGCCTTCATAGCAAATGAAACGCATAGTAGTATTCACCACAGTAGCAAATCAATCTTGTCAGGTAGAAAGATGACCCTGACTGGAGTAACATCCAGTGACAACCTCTCCTTTCATCACACGACAAGATTAATTAGCCACACATTACAGTGAACAACTCAATATATTAAGTGCTAAAGAGGACGGACACCACGGGAGGAGCGATCTTTAGTAAGCGTGACCGTTATGACCCAGGTGGCCTCTAGTGTGAGCTAGAGGTCAAAGTCACCTCAAAATACTGTCCGACAAACCAGATGCTACATGTTCAGTCAATCACTACAGCTACAGAGCGTGAGCACGTTTGCGGAGACTGTAAACGCAAGACAAAGAATGGCCAGGGACACCTTTTACACAGAGGTGAAAGCCAATCAACTATTGAGATGATTGATGGCACTCTTGGCAGGAAACGGGGTGGATGTCCTTTCTGTCACGGAGAAGATGGCATGGAATGTAATACTCAAAGGGCTTAGTATGTTTCCAATCATTCTGAAGCATAGGATACATCAACAGAATAGAAATACAGTGGGGCAAATAAGTATTTAGTCAACCACTAATTGTGCAAGTTCTCCTACTTGAAAAGATTAGAGAGGCCTGTAATTGTTAACATGGGTAAACCTCAACCATGAGAGACACAATGAGGAAGAAAAAAAAAAAAAACAGAAAATCACATTGTTTGATTTTTACAGAATTTATTTCCACATTAGAGTGGAAAATAAGTATTTGGTCAACTACAAACAAGCAAGATTTCTGGCTGTCAAAGAGGTCTAACTTCTTCTAACTCATTATTGGCATAAAAGACACCTGTCCACAACCTCAGTCAGTCACACTCCAAACTCCACTATGGCAAAGACCAAAGAGCTGTCAAAGGAAACCAGGGACAAAATTGTAGACCTACATCAGGCTGGGAAGACTGAATCTGCAATAGGTAAAACAGATGATCTGCATGGAGGAATGTGCCAAAATACCAGCAACAGTAGAGGTGTGCAAAATTTCCGATTCTTAGATTATTCGCGATTCGGCCGTGGAAGATTCGAGAACGATTCACAAACATCCAAATTCCGATTATTGAAATATGCCAAGTAAAGCAGAAGTACGACACACTCAGCGCGCCGCGCGGTCTTCGGTACGCAATTAGGGACAGAGCGAGAGTAGCTAAACATCATGCTTCTCATTACCCGGCCCCTCGGGTAACGCCAATGCTCAACTCACGGCTCTAGCTCAACTCAAGCCACGAGATAAAAAAAAAAAAAAAAAAACATACCTGACTGCTGCCGAAAAGCTGCTACAAGCCACATTATGTTACGGTAGATATCATTTATATAGGAGTAGATGCATTATCGCTTCGGTATCGTTACCAGCACATCTACAAAAAAACTAGATGCGGGCGTTAGTAACGGCCGCCATCTTAAAGCAGTACACTTCCCTGCAAGGCTGTTGTTTGCGAACCTTCCAAGCGAACCTAATTAACTTTTTATCTAAAATACTCCTAAATCAGTAAAATATTGACTTGAATCTATCTTTAAAATAGTTTTAAAACGTTCACATGTTGAAAGTAGACAAAAGAGAAATTATGGAATAACAGGAGCAATTTTAACAACTTTAACGGTTAATTCACAACATTAAATTAATTGAAAGTAGTTTAAAGCTGCTGATATAGAATGGGGACTGGAGTTTTTTTAATTACTGTTATTTTTGTATATTTGTTTACTGCTATATGTTAACTTGATACTGAAATAGTAGTTTGGTTTAGCCTGAGAGGATTTTTGAACAATTTTGGAACTAATGTACAAAACAAATTAAAAAAAAAAAAAAAAGGGAGTGGGGTGCATCAATAATCGTTTTATTATCGAATCGGAGCCTCTGAATCGTAATCGTAATCGAATCGTTAGGTGCCCAAAGATTCCCAGCTCTAAGCAACAGTGTGTAAAAAGCTTGTGAAGAGTTACAGAAAACGTTTGACCTCCGTTATTGCCAACAAAGGGTACATAACAAAGTATTGAGATGAACTTTTGGTATTGACCAAATACTTATTTTTCACCATGATTTGTGAAAAAATTATTTAAAAATCAATAAATACTTATTTACCCCACTGTATATATATTTTTTTTTAATTTTACCAAACTATTAGTTAATGTCAAGTTATGCATTAGTTAATGTTAATATATTACTAAATTTATATATGGGATGATATGAATTATTGTAATGTTACTTAAACATTAGTTATTGTCTTAAAATGCATTAACTAATGCATTGACTCGTGGTAAATAATATATTAATAAAGGTTAGATAAGGGATTAAATGAATTATTGTCATGTTACTGAAACATTAGTTATTGTCTAAAAATGCATTAACTAATGTTTATTAAGGGACCCTTATTGTCAAGTGGTACCAATTATTTTAATTATTTAATCAAATTCTGGAATTTAAATGACAATTGCAAAACAGAAAAATAATATATGATCCATTTTTAAGCAACAATAACCGTGAAATGGGTCGCACCAGAATCTGCTGATTACATTAGCATGAAAATGGAGCAGAGGCAAAGTCGCCCACGTCATATTTACAGACACAAAAAGGCGAAATACATCATTCACAGTTAATTCACATTGGTATCCTATAACACAAGTGGGTAACTTCTATTATAGTAGTCATTTATGTGTGCATATACTGTATCTATGTTTAGAGAGGAAACAGAACATAATAATTATCACACTACTGCTTCAAGATTATGGTATCATATTCAGTGGGGCGAATAAGTATTTAGGCAACCACTAATTGTACAAGTTCTCCCACTTGAAAATATTAGAGAGGCCTGTGATTGTCAACATGGGTAAACCCCAACCATGAGAGACAGAATGTGGAGAGAAAAAAACCCCAAAAAATCACATTGTTTGATTTTTCAAGAATTTATTTGCAAATCATGGTGGAAAATAAATATTTGGTCAATACCAAAAGTTAATCTCAATACTTTGTTATGTACCCTTTGTTGGCAATAACGGAGGCCAAACGTTTTCTGTAACTCTTCACAAGATTTTCACACACT
This sequence comes from Corythoichthys intestinalis, assembly GCF_030265065.1. Classification (NCBI taxonomy): domain Eukaryota; kingdom Metazoa; phylum Chordata; class Actinopteri; order Syngnathiformes; family Syngnathidae; genus Corythoichthys; species Corythoichthys intestinalis. The sequence goes on along the minus strand of NC_080416.1, from coordinate 10,814,128 downwards.
GTTGCTGGTATTTTGGCCCATTCCTCCATACAGATCTCCTCTAGAGCAGTGATGTTTTGGGGCTGTCGTTGGGCAACACGGACTTTCAACTCCCTCCGCAGATTTTCTATGGGGTTGAGACGCGGAGACTGGCTAGGCCACTCCAGGACCTTGAAATGCTTCTTACGAAGCCACTTCTTTGTTGCCCTGGCTGTGTGTTTGGGATCACTGTCATGCTGAAAGAACCAGCCACGTCTCATCTTCAGTGCCCTTGCTGATGGAAGGAGATTTTCAATCAAAATCTCTCGGTACATAGCCCCATTCATTTTTTCCTTTACATAGATCAGTCATCCTGGTCCCTTTGCAGAAAAAAACAGCCCCAAAGCATGATGTTTCCACCCCCATGCTTCACAGTGGGTATGGTGTTCTTCGGATGCAATTCAGTATTCTTTCTCCTCCAAACACGAGAAGCTGTGTTTCTACCAAAACGTTCTATTTTGGCTTCATCTGACCATAACATATTCTCCCAGTCCTCTTCTGGATCATCCAAATGCTCTCTAGTGAACCGCAGACGGGCCTGGACGTGCACTGGCTCCAGCAGGGGGACACGTCTGGCAGTGCGGGATTTGAGTCCCTGGCGGCGCATTTTGTTACTCATAGTAGCCTTTGTTACTGTGGTCCCAGCTCCCTGTCGGTCATTCACTAGGACCCCCCCCCCCCCCCCCCCCCGTGTGGTTCTGGGATTTTTGCTCACCGTTCTTGTTATCATTTTGACGCCACGGGGCGAGATCTTGCATGGAGCCCCAGATCGAGAGATTATCAGTGGTCTTGTATGTCTTCCATTTTCTAATAATTGCTCCCACAGTTGATTTCTTTACATTTTCTTTTACCTATTGCAGATTCAGTCTTCCCAGACTGGTGCAGGTCTACCAAAATTGTCTCTGGTGTCCTTCGACAGTTGTTTGGTCTTGGCCATAGTGGAGTTTGGAGTGTGACTGACTGAAGTTGTGGACAGGTGTCTTTTATACCGATAATGAGTTACAACAGGTGTCATTGATACAGGTAACGAGCGGAGCGTCGTAAGACCAAGTTAGACCTCTTTGACAGCCAGAAATCTTGCTTGTTTGTAGGTGACCAAATAATTATTTTCCACCATGATTTGCAAATAAATTCTTTAAAAATCAAACAATGTGATTTTCTGTTTTTTTTTCCTCCCCCACATTCTGTCTCTCATGGTTGAGGTTTACCTATGTTGACAATTACAGGCCCTCTAATCTTTTCGAGTAGGAGAACTTGGAACTAGGAAGTGACAGAAAATCAACAGTAAATGACCTGAAATGCCCCAAAATTAAACTCATTGGTTGACAATGACATCCAATTCGTTTGAAGTGGGAAGGTTCATTCACTGCCACCCTCCCAGTTCAAACGAATTGGACGTCTACTAGTGATAAACTCAATTCAATTCACAACAGAAGGATGTTTTTTTGTCTATTACATTTGCAGTAAAATATTGTAATAGACCCATGTATCGATAAATACCCAATTTCAACTCTATATTTGTTCAATAACCTCTAAACCCAAAATGCTTTTATCACAATTCCCGGTAAAAGCGCAAACACAATAAAATCGCTTAGAAAACCCAGAGTTGGGTGATTATTCTCTTCAAGCTTAGACCTGGCCAAGCTGTGTCTTACGCTGATATCAAACAGCCGGAAAAGATTAGCGCTCCGGAGAGTGTGGCAATCTGACCCCATTTTCACCAAGCCTTTGAAGCCAAACTGATTCTGTGACTTATTTATTCATCTTATGTTACCGAGATGAGATTCGCCCTTTTTCCAAATCGTTTCATTACGCAAGAAAAACAGTCGAAGCGGAAACGATGATGAAATTAGTGATCGAAAATGACGGCGATTCTATGAATTTGGGGTGGACTGAAAATAGTGCGGTACCTGGAGTGGGCGTAGTCGCCTGCTTGTCGTGCTCTTCGTGCCAGCGCATGGTGCGGTGGTAGCTCAGCATCACCTCCCATAATGCTTTGCATAAATCAGTCAAACACGGAATGTAGCTGTCCAGTGTGATATGCTGCAGAAAGACAGATAACGGTGTCATTGAAAGGTTTTAAATATACTTCCCGAATAGCCTGAAGTCAAATGGAACACACAGATAGTTGAAATAAAAATGACTACATATGCTAATGTGCTTGATATCCCATCTAATGAATACTCGTTATTCCGAGATGCTGTAGGGAAACAACTCGTTTCTGTGTCAAGACCGACGTACTGATGGAGCTAATGAATGCATGGACTTGTTAAATTATGTAATTAAAAAGAGTGCCAAATGAGCCTACGTTTGATTTGATCTTCTGGTGGGGTAAAACATAATTAAGAGTTTCAAATGGTTGCTAATGAAGTACATTTCAATGTGAATTAAATGAATTCATATGATAATCAGTGGGACGTTTTATTTAACAAACATAAATGTTGACATTAATGATTAAGAAAAAGTCAATATGGAGGGGGGGAATGCCAATTGCAGGTTCATACCACACTGGAACGACATGTAGAGTTGTCCGATATTTTCGGTTGGCTGATAAAAGTATTTTAAAATGATATCAGATAATATCGAAATCAGTTTTTCATTATCGATTTTGGAAAAACATGCATGTTACCTTCAAATTAAACGTTAAATCCCTCTGCCTTTGTACAAGGGCTGGTCATAGCTTAGCACAGTATTTATGTTTATTGACTACTAGATTTCTTCAAACTAAGACGCTTGGGATTTGTCATGTGAGCAGACCATTTGCATTCATGGTGCAAAAATTCAATGAACAATAAATAGTGAGTTATTAACTCATTACATATGACTACTGTATTACCAGAAAAAAAACAGTCACTAAGAAAAGTAATAAAATACAAAACATGAAACTAAGAAATTCCAAATATCCATCTCGACTTCTCAGGTGAATTTTTTGCTAAGCGAAGCAAAGGACCGTCTCTTAGGTACTAGTCACATGATCTGTTGGAAAAATAATTATCATACGTACACACGTACGTACACAAATCTCTATTCAGATTAGGCTAATGCTGTTGTTACTTCAGCAAACTGCAAGGTAGTGGTGCTGTGCGCTGCTAACTATTGGACGGGAATAGAAGTGCAGCCACTGAATTGTTTATTTCCACCAAGAACACACGTGTAAGGATCAATAAAGACTGATTTTGAATTGATGCGAGGATTGCCTGATGTAACATATATCTCAGAATCGATTTTTAATACCCCTATTATATATTATTGCTTAATGTGTTATCGTTTGAAAAGTTTGTAATAATGAGTTTGTGCCATGCATAAATTGCAAGATTATTCACTAAGCCAGACTTTAAATTAAGCCTGAACAATATATCGTTCAAACATCGCCATCGCGATGTGCGCGATAGTCCCATCGCAAGCACGTGCGATAGTTTTTTGTTTTTTTTTAATCCACATAGCCTTGCTTTCTGCTCTGCGCACAGCCTCACATCCTCCCTCTCCCAGCCCTTTGTTCCTCTCAGTCACTGCGGCACTTGCTTATTAAAGTTAACGATGGCTTTGATTTGGCCAAAGAAGCAGACTTCACGCGGGCATCTGTCAATAATCGTTTAACTTGTTAAACAGTTTCTGCAAAGAAGCCACGCTGGAATGAATGTGTGTGTGTGTGTGGAGGCGTTGGAGACATAAATGCCAGTGATCATGAGGAGTTTGAAATTTCTACATGTCACTCCAACCGTCACAGCTAAGGTAGATAAACAGAAGCATTTAATAAAGCCAAGCATTTTAACAGTACTTTATTCTTGTTCAAAAATGATTTGGTTGGACAGTTATGTTTAAAACTGATCATAATTATGACATTTGAAGTGCTTAAAAACCATTTATTTATATACATTTTTTCAATCACTTTAGGGGGAAAAGTGAGAAAAAACATGTCTTATATGTATCTCTTTCCAATGCTAAATCTGAATAAATACATTGAGCACAAAAAACACAAAAAAAAAAAAAAAATGGGGGGGGGGGGGGGGGGGGATGCGCTACTTCGCGGTTTTTCCCTTATCACGGCGGGTTTTGGTCCCCATTAACCGCGAAAAACGAGGGATCACTTTACACTGTGGTGATGGTGAGTCATCCAAAGTCTTTCCAAACAGCTATTCAAGTCATCTAGTGAAAATTTCTTTAAAAATATATGTATATATTTTTTTTAATATCGCAATATCGCAAACCCCCCAAAAAATCGCAACAATAGTTTTTTCCAATATCGTTCAGGCCTACTTTAAATCAACTCAAATTCACTATAAAGAAGAAGGTGTCATCTTGAGTTTGTCAACTACCTTCCCTGCTGTTTGTCGACTGGCAAACAAGAGGCAAATTTTCAATTAACATATCGAAAATAATAAAGTTTATTGTTCTTCAGATTTATATATAAAAACAATAATAATAATAATAAAATACAAAAATATGTGCAAAAACCCAGCAAAAGCATCTTGGGAAATGCCTTGGAATTTCCTGATTGCCTGCCTCTTGCCTCCTAGTGGCTCTTTGGGGTAACTACTGTAAACAGGATTTAATTATGAATGATTCCTTTTATTTAATAATGGAAATTTTAACTCATTTCAATTTATATTATTTATGTGGGACATTTATTTTCAATAACACCTTTAAGTTGTTCCCCTCTTTTTCACAGAATGTATATTTTATTTGGAAAACCTTGAAGTTGTTACATTTATCATTATTAAAGCATCCAGTACGGGCATCGCAATACTATTAGCAATAACAGATTAAGTGGACGACCGTATATATTGGTATCGGATTTTTGGAGTTGGTATATCGGTTAAAAAGTCATTATCGGCAAACTCTATCGACGTGGTGTAATACTTAGTTTTTGTCCTTTAACTCAAACTCTGCACCGGATAAGGGATAGAATATTTTCTAAAATGCTATATACAGTCAGAAGATATAAAATGAGAGGGAGGTTAAAGAACCAGATGTGCCATACATTTGATGCTCCATATTCTTCACAAGTCAACCATGTCAGCAGCATGTTGCCAAGCAACTGAGGCACTAGGAGAGGTGTGAGCGTAAATGGATCTGTGGGTTTTTTTCTGATGAGGAATACAACTTCAGTTTACAACTGCAACACACCATGACAGCTAGTTTTGTTGCGGGAATCGACCTTTCATGACAAAGCTGTCACAACCAGTAAAGAAAACGTTTATTTCTAATACTGTATTGTAGTGACTGAAATCTTAGTCTATCCAACAAAAAGCACGAGCTGCCATTTACAGTTGCATTAAGGGTTTCTATTATTCAAGAATCTGAAACTTCAATTCATCATCTAAGTGCTTTGATGACACCTAAACCAGATTACAGAATTGGCATGGAGATCGAGATTTCCCACGGGAACAGTTCTCAACTCTTTATTCTGGATGAAATTTAGCAGACACGCTCTCAAAACAAAGTCGCAAGGTTCGTAAAAGGTTCATCATAGTGAAAGCACTTAAAGACAAAGACATCCATTCCCATCATGATAAAGAAAAATGCTGATGTAAGCGTTTGGCATAGTTTAATATGAATAAGAAACTCAATCAGCATGAAAATCAAAGCCTTGGAGTGACTTTAAGATATGAGGTCAAGCTCATTAAAATAATGACAAACACAGCAAAAACCTGATGTCTATCAATTAAGTTGCAAATAATTTATGTCGTTTTAACTCATTAGCTGCCATTGGTGGCAATAGAAGTCCAATGGTAAATGGTAAATGGTGTTATACTTATATAGCGCTTTTCCACCTTTCAAGGCACTCAAAGCGCTTTACACCACATCGCCATCTACCGACTGGTGACGCAGCGCCAGTCCATTTGGCCTTGGTGCCAACCTCTCCTAGTCCAAGTGGATTGGACGTCTATTGGCGTCAATGGCAGCCAATGGATTAACCATTTTTGTCTGTCTTCTTTGTGTTGATTTGACTTAAGCAAATTTGTGACAAGCTTTGGTCTTAAGTTAAAAAAATTAATCATATTAAACTATTGCAATATTAATAGTTATGCACGATAATACATTTTTCAACCGATATCGATAACCGATAATTTCCTGCCCCTTCCACCCGATAACCGATAATGTCACGCCGATAATTCTATTCAAATATGTATGTAAAAATTTAAAGTATACAAAGATCAAATTTTACTGTGCAAAAATGTAATTTAGTGCTATTTTTTTCCACATCAAATGTGAACAAGTAGTAAATTCTAACATCTAAACAATGGCAATGACTTTGTGTAATGGTAAGCTTTTGGCAACAATTACTTAGAGAATAAACACCCAAGTTGCACAAAAATGCCTTTAAAAGTAAGCCGTTCCTAACATATATCACATTACTACACTGCAAAAACACCTCCTTAAAACTAGCAGAATTGGACTAAACTTGATTGCGCACATTTGGAGGCTAAATCAAGTATATAATTATCGGATTGCATTATCGGTTGAATTTTGTTTTATCTGGATTATCTGTGTGACGTCATAATTGCCATTATCGGCCGATAATTATCGGAGACCGATATTATCGTGCATCTCTAAATATTAATCAAAATTAATTTACCGTAATTTTCGCACAATAAGGCGCACCTGACTATAAGCCGCCACCCACCAAATTTGATATGAAAACAGCATGTTTTCATAGATACAGTAAGCCACACTGGACTATAAGCCGCAGCTGTCCTCTCTGTGTTGTGAGATATTTACACTAAAAGATATTAACCGGTAACACTTTGACAGCAGCATCGTAAGACTGTCATAAAACCAAATGGCTACAAAGCTTAAATGCTTCAAGAAGGTTCAATTGGCATCACAGTCAACTTCTGCTGCCACCCGCTGTCAACACTGTGGTCATCCAACAAGCCTCCTAGCATGCATTGCAGCGCTAAATATGTAAATAGCAATCAATATTCATGTTCTGTGTTAATTATTTCTTCAGTTACTATTCCTATTGTTTCATTAATCGCTAGCTCTGGTATTCTGTAACACTTTATTTGACAGTGGCGCCATAAAACTGTCATAACACCATCATAATTATGACATGACACTGCCATGAGATGAGAATGAATAAATGTTTATCACGGATGTCATTTTGTGTCATCTGGCAAATTATCTCACTTTTGAATGGATGTAGAAGATCCCACCTGGACATAAATGGAGTCAAGTGACATAATTTGCTGTTTGATACTAAATGACATCTGTCATAAGCATTCATTAATGCCCATGAGATTGTCATGTCACAATTATGACGGTTTTATGACAGTTTTATGACACCGCTGTCAAATAAAGTGTTACCTATCAACCTAAATAAATCAACAAATAAGCCGCACTGGACTATAAACTGCAGGTTTCAAACTGAGGGAATAAAGTAGCTGCTTATAGTCCGAAAATTTCGGTAGATTATTTGATAAAGCAGCTAAAGCAGCCAATGAGTTCAAATTTTTAGTCTAATTTTTTTCACAGTGGTTTGACACAAGTAAATCTGTTACAAATTATGCTCTGAAGCTTGAAAAAAAATCATCACCCTAATATATTGCTAGATTAATCACAATTAATTTAGAAATAATTGCAGAAGCAGCCAGTGAGTCTCCCAGTTCGAATGGATTGGACATCTATTGGTGTCAATGGCAGCCAATGAGTTAACCATTTTTGTCTGATTTCTCTGTGTTGATTTGACTTAAGCAAATCTGTGACCAGCTTTGGTCTTTAATTAAAAAGTTAAATTATATTAAACTATCGCAAGATTTACCACAATTAATTTAGATTATTTGCTGAAGCAGCCAATGAGTACATTTTTTCTCTAATTTTTCTGTTACAAATTATGTTCTGAAATTTGTAACCTTAATATATTGCTAGATTAACCTCAATTAACTTAATTCCAGTTGGAACTGATTGGACATAAACACTTTCACTTCACACATTTCACTCGAGTTAATCCGTTACAAGCTTTGTTTTGAAGTTAAAATTTATATAAATCTCTTACTTGTTAAAAGGCTAACATTTCCACTCACTTGCCTTCTTATAACTGGAATGAGTGAATTCTATCAAGAATGTCAAACAGACCATGAGATTGCTACAGAGTCTGGCCAACAATAATGAGACGCTGATGTAAAATTAATACGCCCTTTACCATAATCCTAACCTCTCAGAGGCTTCCCGTTGCTTTTGAATTTTAAGTCACGTAATTAAAAAGGCGAGTTTAGAAGGTCTAACGTTAGCTTTCACGCGGTTCAACCTTTGCTTATCATCGGAACCGAGATTCAAAGCGTTCGAAACTACTTTGATTTCTGTGAATTCTGAACATGGAGCATGAAGAACAAAACGAACACAACTCAAATACAGCGTGAAAGGACACTGAAACGAATTGTCCGCCATACAAAGGCATAAAGAACCTTTACAACGAGCATAACCCTTCTACAGCGTAATCTCTAGGGGGTATCCCAGCAATTCGCCCCACTAAATTCCTGATAAATTGACCGAGCTACGGCTTCTAAAACTGATTTATTTGAAAGTGGAATCGAGATGGTACAAGCACAGACATACAAGAACAAGGCAGGAAGCAGCTGGTGATATATGCACATTTTCTTACCGTACATAGATCTTTATATTGCATTTTCTGAAACTTGGTATCGGCGTTGCCAGCACAGAGCTCGACGTATCCCAGCACCACTTGGAAGACTGTGTTGTGAATTGCTTGGGTGAAGTGCATGTGCAGCTGGTCCATGGCAGTCTGCAGAGAAAAGCAAACACAGAGTTATGAAAACGATTAAAACGAGATTTCATTTTCATCTGCCTGTGTGAATTGGGGAAATATTGCCTACCAAACTACAAAAACACATTTTTTTTGTGCCTTTGACGTCGATAGATGTCCAATCCATTTTGGAAAATCTCCTAGTCCATATGGCTTGAACGTCTATAGCCGTCAATGCAGCCAATGGGTTAAATGACTAAAAGAAAAACTGTTCAAAATCAATTTGACTAACAATGACACAGTGAATACAAGAAAATGACATTTATGGAGAATTATGTGGAGATGCTTTACTCTGGTTCAACTCCAGGTCACTTCCTTTTGATTTTGGAGCAATTCTGTATCACTTCTTAAGGGTTCGTACTAGGGGTGTGACAAAATATCGAAATGGTAATATATCGTGATACTTTGTATCCCAAAAGGTTATCGATATGCTCCTGCAAGAATCCAGATATCGTTTTAAAAGGTGTCAATGTCTTTTTCATTAAAAAAAAAAAAAAAAAAAGGAACCAACAATTTACCAAAATCTACCACCAAATTAGTGTCTCGGTTAACTCTAAGGCTGTCTTGACGGTGCTCGACACCCAATCCATTTAGAAACCAGAGCATTCACAGTCATTCTGTCAGTTTTCAAGGCATTTCCAGGTCATTTCCTGTTGAGTTTGAGTCACTGCCTGTTCATTTGGGTGATTCCCAGGTCACTTCCTGTTCTGTAGCACAAAATGAACAGGAAGTGACCCATAAAATACCCCAAAATCAACAGGAAGTAACTGAAAATCAACAGGTAAATGACCTAAAATGGCCCAAAATTACCTGGCACTGGCTGCTACTGACTGCCATAGACGTTCAATCCGTTTGAAGTGGGAGGGATGGCAGCGAATGAACGAATGTTCAAATGGATTGGACGTCTACTAGTGATAAACGTATTCCAATTCACAGCAGAAGCTTGTTTTTCTGTTTATTAGTTGTTTTGAGAATATCCTACAATGATTTCCTGACCAATGTATCAATAATCGTTGTATCGCCGTATCGTCAGATCATCGTTATCGTGAGCTTTGCATCGCAAACCGTATCGTATCGTGAGTTACCAAGAGTTTCCCACTCCTAGTTCGTACACCTTTTTCATGTTAAAATTCAAGCACTTCTTAAGGACTTTCAAGACCAATTTTCCAGTAAGTGTTTTTGTACGATGAGACGGAAATAAAATACGGAGCCACAGACTTCACTATCAGTTGACGGGACACAGGACTCGGGACCGATCCAAAGGGGGCCTATTTTAACAAACTTCAAAATTCAAATATTTTCAAAACCAAAGCCACTAGCGACCTAAAACCAAAACAGGCACCTCCCTGAGGCATATACAAGTCTCCATGAGCAGTGGCATCCAAAAATTCAAACTCGTTCCATAACAAAATCCTAATTATTTTTTAAATAAGTATAACAAAAAATGGCTTCAAAATTCTCAGTTTTTATGCTAAATGCACAAAAATCAACAAATGCAGATATAATCACCTATATTTTCAGGATCGATAGCAATATTTAACATATATGTTTTTGCCAGGAATAGCAACTTTTTTTTTTTTTTTTTTTAACATGGCGGACTTCACAAAACAAAGATCTTTTTAAGTTGAAAACTCTTGGAAATAAATGCTTAAATCGTGCAATTTCTATAGATATGAACATAAAACAGTCGAGATTCTTGGTGAAAAGCAAAAAACGGGCAGTTATCGTTCATTTTACGTAAATATTTCAAGCAAAAGTTACGGTATCGTGTAATCCAACATGGCGGCCGTCAGGAAACACAGCTTTTAAGTTGAAAACTCTTGGAAATAAATGCTTAAATCGCGCAATTTCTATAGATATGAACGTAAAACTGTCTAGATTCTTGGTGAAAAGCAAAAAAACGGGCAGTTATCGTTCATTTTACGTAAATACTTCAAAGTTACACTAATGTTATCCATTGATTTTTTTTTTTTCACAACGTTTCAAAGTGCACGCATGGTGCTATTTTCTATTATAATAACCTTGAATCCTCGAACAAATCACTCTTGAGACACTCCTGCCTGCTTGTATGAAGTAAAACGTTTGTCATGCCACTCAATGTACTGCCTGGGTCGGCACCCTACGGGAAGGCGGAGCGCAATGTCTGTGGAAGCTGTCTTGTCAACTGATGGTGGAGTCTATGATGGAGCATTCTCACAAGTACGCAAATGTCTTCCAAAATATTGAAATTTTGTCTGATCGGCTCTGAGAGGCATCTTGAGGCAAATTCTGAGTGCATCCAACAGCAGAGGTGCTGGCGTACTTATGCTGTTCGGTGGACAGACACATAAAAAGGCCAAGGAAACATTGATAAATGAGTTTTCTTGAAGTTTGGGGCATTTGGAAAATGGCTTTCACTCCCCAATTGCCAAGCCAAATGATAACGCAATGTACATTTGTGTAGAACTGTAGTTCACAACAAAAAAGTATTCCTTTCTCGCCAAAAGTAGTAAAGCTTTTTATAAAGCTATTTCTCTTCCTCAAAGCAAGATAAGTAGCTGTTTTGTTGTGCAACAAGGATGTCGATCAAGAGTCAGGTGAGTAGGCCGAGACTTAGCGGCGACAAAGCCGAGCAAAGTGGCTCCAAGTCGGATTAAACGGCGACTGGCAGAGTGGGTGTGGCAGTCTTGAAAAAAAAAAGTGACAAAAATAAGAACTGGTCATGCGATAATATTATTGTACTTAACCACAGCAAATGCCTATTTGTATATTGTCATCTTGAATGAACTCCAAACTACTCACGCATAGATTCAAATGCACAGTAATCTGGGGAGGGACGATGTGACTTTTTAATGCTCCGACAACACTCGCGCAATTCGCACTAGATTATAGCTGTCCCGACTAGTCGACGTCATCGATGACGTACTGTAAATCCGTCAACGAGCACAACATCCCGTCGACGGTTAATGAAGGGTTAAAAAATATATATGCGTGGAAAGTCAGAATGTCAGACGCTCTGTATGCAAGCGGGGAAAGCGGCACAAAGCCAAAAAAGCGCACCAGAGTGTCTAAACCTTGACTTATTTCAAAGAAACAAAGGAGGGTACACTCTTGTGTCCTGTCTTTTCAATGCCAAGCTTGGCTGCACGTCGGCCGTGAATAAACACCTAAAGCGCCGTCACCCAGTTTGTAAGTCCATCTAACTGCCTATCGACATGTTTTATTGAAGTTGCTAAGCCTGTCGCGATATGCAATGAGTCCATTTATCGCACGGCAAATAAAAATGAGGGCGGTAATTTTCACGGCTGCCTTTTATTGCGGCGCGCGTGCATACATTGGTGCGTGCGTGCTGATGGCATATGAGACTCCAGTTCCTTTCTCTTATCAACACGCTGTAGAATTAAAGTTTAGACATACAAAATAAGAAAACACATCTATATTAAACACTGTAACGTTAGCACTGCTACACTGAGGTGAATGGGGGAAAAAGGCAACCGACTTTAGCCTGCTATAAAACATTGGCAGTCGTCCCGTGAAAGCAAATTTGCGGTTAAAAGGTGACACTTCAAACATGAAAAATCGCTGGTTAAAAGCATTTGTAAATGAAAAAAATGACAAAAAAAGCTATTACTGACACTACATGCAATGACAAAGTGCTTTTCTTGCGGCGCGTAAAGCTGAAGTTAGCGGGTTAGCGAACGTACTTCTGGTGAACATTTCAAAATAAAGGCATGTCATGTTCGTCATATAAATAGCGATTTCTGGAGTTAATCCCACATACTTCACAATTCAGATCCTACACTAAGAATACCTTTAAAATGACACTCTTTATGAAAAATCTGATTGGCAATGAATAATTATTATAATTATTATAATACTATTATATATAGTACTATACTATAATATTAACGCTAGGGTGTTTTTTTTTAAGAATTGTTTGAATCATGTTGGAAAGGCGGTGTCAGTGTTCTGAATCAGTTTACATTCCATTCTTTTGCACTAGTTAATTCTATCAGCATTTGAACTCATTGTTTATTTGTGATTTATTATTGCTATTTACGTGTTTATTTGTACTTTAATTAAAAATTTAAGTGTTCCAATATGTTTTTGTGAATTGATAAGTGTCAACAAAAATTTCATTGCTAAATTAGTTTTTTAAAAATTATTATTTTTTAATTAGTTTAGTCGACTAATCGTAAAATAGTCGGCTGACTAATCGGGAGAAAATAGTCGTTTGGGACAGCCCTACACTAGATATCATCAAATAGCAACCTAGATGTGCTACGTTAGATCCCCCCCAAGTCCCATGCCATTGGCTGCGTGAGCCCAGGGTGATCATGGGATATGTAGTCCGTATACTACAACCGGTGACTAGAAAGCCGGTTCGCAGTCATTTTAGTGGGAAAGTGGCAAACGTACATGCCGCTGTGTCTATCTATATTTTTATCTTTCTATCAATCTCATTGGCAACGCAAATGAGGCAGAGACACTGTTCAAGTGGGGTCGCCGTATTTTGCTGTCGAAAATAGCGGCCAATGTGCGCATGTGCGTGAAGTAAACTTCACTCGTTTGTAGTTTCCTTTTCCGCGTTTGTCAGCTAATTTTAGAAAACCTTTTGAAAAGATGGGGAAAAAAAAAAAAGACGAGGCGTATCGTACTTTTGAGCAGGAACTGACAGAGGAATTTGCCTTAGTGGAGAGTTTTTGCAAGTGAAGGACATAAATGCGGCACCGTTTTTTCTCTCGCTTTGGATGAGTCAACAAACGTAAGCCATTTATCCCAATTCAGCGTGATTGCAAGGTTTTGACTATGAAAGGGACAACAAGAGGGAAGGATTTATTCAAGTCCTTCACTGAGTTCGCTAAAGAAAAAAAAATCTACCGATGGATAAACTTGTTTCGGTGTGTACTGATGGTGCTCCGTACGTGGTGGGGAAAAACAGGATTCGTGGGGCTTCGTGAACATGAAAAGAGACGCATCCTAAGTTTCTCAATGCCTGCATGAAGTGTAACCCCCCCCCAAGTATCAACCAGACTACAAAGCCATCAGCAAAACAATGCAGCACCAGAAGTCGCATTAATGCTAATGCGACTTGTTATGTTATTAAAAAGAATTCAGAGACTAACCCAAACTTGTACATTAAAAGTGTTGAAATTAGATAAAATGCACACATTACTTGTATTTTTAGTTTTGAACATATTACATGGCTCTCACAGAATTACATTTTTAAAAATGTGGTGTTCATGGCCCTCTCAGTCAAAAAGGTTCCCGACCCCTGCTATAGAGAATGACGCACCACATGAGTACTCTCCTTTGTATGATGTTGCCTCAAGTTTAACTTCATTATCATATTAATGAATTAAAAGAATGTTTGACCCATGTTTTTCCTCCTACAGAAATCATATTAAACTAAAAATATATTTCCCTCCCCCATCTTTTTCAATTTTCAAGCATCTTTGAAAAGGCTCCAGGGAGCCACTAGGGCAGCGCTAAAGCGGCTCTAGAGCTACGGGTTGCTGACCTCCTGCCTTAAACCATTTTCAGTTCAGCTGCATTTGTAAATAAACATTTTTAAAAATACAGTATATAAATAAGTAAATAAACTGAAATTTAACACACATTTCATGTGGTTTCTTAGAAGACTAAACACATTTATACATATGAGCAAGTGAAAATTGTTTTTCAGCTATTCATTAAACAAGCATTGGCATTCCAGTCAACACCTAATAGCTTTTTCTCCATGACAGAGATGCATTATTGTCAAAGACCTATTAAAAAGTCATCAGGAAACGACACTGTTGTGACATGTTGCTTCATTAAGATGAACATGGGCTCTGCTGCTTTACTTATTGGCTGCTATTGACGGCTATATACGTCCAATCCATTTGGACTAGATAATCTCACAATATGAATTACAGCTGAAAATAGTCCTTCACTTTCACATTTATACCTCTTAAAAATAAGGCTGTCATCTTTTTTTAGTGAGAGGATTTATGTTTCTTTGCTCATTAGCCATTTTGAAACATTTATGTTTAACATTAAACTGAATAGGCTTTAGGCTCTTCCTAGCCAGGTGCGGTGAAGTAGATTGATTTTACCTTTTTGCTGCCGTTTTGTACTAAAATAGGATTTGCTTAATTTATTGACTGTCATTGACGGAGACAGACATCCAATCCATGATCAGTAGTAGCAGTGCATGAGTTTAAAGGGTGAAAAACAATCAATTTTAACTCATTTGCGCCCAAAAACGTATAAATACGTTCTATTTTTAATTGTTTCAGTGTCCCAAAGATGTATTTATACATCTTTTAAGTTGTTTTTTTTTCCAAGAGACATCTCTGGGTTCTGTTTCAATTTAGCTCCAAAGCACAAAGCTGAAAATCCATTTTAAAGCAATAAAACTGGCCACTGGATTACTGTAGCGCATTTGGTAAGACCCGCAACCCGATTCAACGGCAACGAACGGCCAGGCGCCGGCGAAAGACGACCGAATGGAGAACAACCTAGAGGACGCCTGGGATGCCAGGCGCTGGACGACCAAGCAGAACGACCGGGACCACCAGTGCAGCGGACGATGCCGTTGAGTCTGTGCTGCTCGCCGAGCAGACCCCGCAGAGACTCAAAAAAATCCATCTTTATGAGACAGGCGGCGATGAGGGAAAAGTTTACCCGGCTGTCGTGGCCACAACAGCATCATCTCTCAGTTAGTTATGTGTAAATAAATTGTTACTTTGCTATCAAAAGCTCTATTTGTCATGTTGTTTATCTTATTTTGTAAAAGGAAAACATTATTTAGATGTTTGGGATGGAACTAAAGCAAAAAAATAGCTGTGTTATAGTCAAAGTTATGTTTGAACTGTATGCTTTCACATAAGGCTCAATTTCTCTGTTTTTTCATCACAAATTGGAAAATTGCTCGAACTAATTTATTTTCTAATGCTGATTTCTAAAGAATGGAAAAAAATGTGAACTTACTTTTTTTTTTCCTGCTGAAAGAAGAGAATCTAATCCTTCTTTTGGTGGGTTCCATGTTTATATAGCAATAGAACAGAATTTTCTGTGGGCCATGCAAAATAAGTCAAAATCCAGTAAAACGGCCGGGAGCGAAGGGGGTTGCACCAGTGAAAATGGCTGGGAGTGAATGAGTTAATTGAAACCAATCTACCGACCTTGTACAGTTGTGTTCTTCTGGAAACATGATTTCTGAGACATTTCAAATCTTCTCAAAATGTCTTACCAATTAAACAAGTCAGTATATTTGATCAAATATTGATGCAATTAAATAAACCCATTCATATGAGACATTTTCAAACTGAATACATTACGTTTTGCGTGCAAATATTGATTTAGAAAATATGATCTCTTGTCAAGATGTATTGGACGATTACAACCTTCTGCCAGAATATTAGCACAACCTTGTGGTTGTCATTTATCTGGCAAATGACGTGCATGACATTCACTCTCAATTCAAATTAATGGGGGATAATAAGTCAATGTTGGACAAAGGCTTGAAAAAGAAACAAGGATTAAGGCGCTCCTTAGTTTTGGACCGTTTCCATGACCTTGAACTGAAGAGCAACCACTCACCTGGGTCTTCCCCAGCAGCGTGTAGGCCAGCTGGACCTTAGTATAGTGTGAAACATCAAAGTGTTTGCAAGTCTTTGACAGGGCAACGTCAAGCTGCTCCTGGAAGTGGAAACAGATGGATGACAAAAGGTGGGGGAAGAAACAGAGGGGATTAGCAACATTAAGACCAGGGATTTCGATAGAGATGTGCAGATGTGTGGCTCATACACAAAGCAGTGGATACGGTAATTGGATGGGGGATGAAAGTGGCTGTTTTTGGAAAAAAAAAGGTGTAAAGATGTGAGCGAAGTGCTGTACGATAATGACCTTGCCATACTGATGCAAACTATGTGCTGACGGAGATAAAATGTTCTCTCGATTCGTGTGTATATAGGGCGACAAGCAAAGAACCAGAATAAATGTTTGTAAATGAAGACCAAAAAGCAATATATTTAATGTATTTAATGCCATTAGCTGAATGAAATGCTAAAAATTTTGTTAAACAGGAAGATGAAACGTACATTTCCTAAAAATTCATCTCAATCGTGATTAATCTACAGTCCCTGACAAGTCTTGTCGCTTATCCATTTTGTAGAAACAATTGCTAATAACCTGGCTTTTAATTAGTCAATTGGTTTCAGAAATGGCTCATATGAAAGCTAAGACCCTCCCAAATGATGCTGAATGTACAAAAAATGTATTTGTTTCACTGAAAAAAGATTCATCATTTAATGAAGACATAAAGGTCAAATTTTGGCAAGACAAAATTTTGTTGCCTACAGAAAGTAGTGTGAAAATTGAACAAAAAATGCAAAATACAAATACAAAAATATGTTACATAACAAGCGAATTAAGTAGTGGTGCTGTGAGATCAAATTTAATATTTTGTCTGACTTCCATGGGCTTTGGCAAGAATTCATACAATTTATTGATGAAGTCATCAGGAACATCAAAGAAAGCAGTCTTGCATGCCTCCCAGAGTACATCAACCATTTTGGGTTTCATCTTCCATGCTCCCTCTTTCATCCTGTTCATGTCTGGTGACTGAGCTGGCCTGCAGATCTCTCGCACACCAAAATCCACCTTTTGCCACAAATTAAAAAACAGTGTGACATTTGCCAAGGCCCACAGCCTGTGAAAAGGATGGACGCTGGAAAAGTGGCAAAAGGTGGATTTTTCAGATTTATCTTCAATTGAATTACACCACAGTCACCACAAATATTGCAGGAGACCTACTGGAGTGTGCATGGATCCGAGATTCACTCAGAAAACAGTGAAGTTGGATGGTGGCAAAATCATGGTCTGGCGTTACATTCAGTATGGGGTGTGCGAGAGATCTGCAGGGTGGAAGGCAACATAGTCTGAAATATCAACAAATCTTAGCTGCCTCTACATTCCTAACCATAAAAAGGGACACATTCTGCAGCAGGATGGTGCTCCACCGCATACTTCAATCTCTACCTCAAAGTTCCTTAAGGCAAAGAAGATCAAGATCCTCCAGGACTGGCCAGCCCTGTCACCAGACATGAACAGGATGAAAGAGGAAGCATGGAAGATGAAACCCAAGAACGTTGATGAACTCTGGGAGGCATGCAAGACTGCTTTCTTTGATGTTCCTGATGACTTCATCAATAAATTGTATGAATCCTTGCCGAACCGCATGGATGCAGTCCTTCAAGCCTATGGAAGTCATATAAAATAATAAATTTGGATCTCACAGCACCACTACTTAATTCGCTTGTGTTATGTCACATATTTTTGTATTTGAAGTACATTTTTTGTTCAATTTTCACACTACTTTCTGTAGGCAACAAAACTTTTGTCTTCGCAGAATTTGACCTTTATGTCTTCATTAAATGATGAATCTTTTTTCAATGAAACAAATATATTTTTGTACATTCAACATCATTTGGGAGGGTCTTAGCTTTCATTTGAGCCATTTCTGAAACCAATTGAATAATTAAAAGTCAGGTTATTAGCAATTGTTTCTACAAAATGGATAAGCGACAAGACTTTTGTCAGGGACTGTATGTGCTTTGTGACCATCTCTACGGACCTACGTGAAGTTGCCCCCCCCCGCCATCAGACGCAAATTTATATAAAAATGATGTCAATCGTTTGTGCTGCAAAAATTGTAGCTGTGATTGTTGTATAAATACTGAGATATTAATTTCGAGTGAGGACGTCAAAACTCCCGTGGCCGATGGAGCGTATCAACTATCTCGATAACGGGGGTGTCAACAACTAGCACAAACGAATCTGGGTCCATTTTGCAGTAAATTGGGGGGCTTGCGATTTGAATTTCGAGTGATGGCGTCACTCTCAGCCCCGCATTTACTGCAAAATGGACCCGATGTGTTGCCATTCGTTTCTGATACGTTTGGAGAGTTACTGCGCTCCGCCAGTCACGGGAGTTATGACGTGCTCAATCGAAATTATTATCTCAATATCTATAAAACGACAATTTTTACAGCACAATATGACATAATTTTCATCAAAATGGAAGGCTGTTTTGCCTCAGATTAACTTATAAAAGTTATCAAATATCTGAAAAGATAGCAGCATAAATAACAATTTTTTACAGCACAAACAATTGACGTAATTTTTATATAAATTTGCGTCTGATGGGGGTTGGGTGTGTCAACTTCACAGAGGTCAGTAAAGATGGTCACAAAGCACATATAGCAATATACAAAGTGTTGTCGCTTATTTATTTATTTATTTTCCCCGGGTCGTCGTATTGCAGTCGTGCTGTGGCTACTTGCCGTCGTGCTGTGGCTTTTGCATTCTTCTTGTGAGCCATTTTCAAGCGTGTTCTGGCAATTGGGGTTCCTGCTGTGCCAATTTGCAATCGCGCTTTAGGAATTGGGGATCTTGTTGTGGCAGTTTGCATTTGTGCTTTTTTTTTTTCTTTTGCAAAGCGTTTGCAATTGGGGTTCGTGCCTTTTCTATTTGCAAACTGACTTACAAGCTGACGTACTCCACGTACAATATGAAAATATCACGCATTGTGAACATACTGTATGTAGCATTTTCGTCTTGTCGTCCCGTCAGACGAAAACTAACATTCGTCTCGTTATGTCCCATGCCAAGTTTTCAGCTTGTCACATCATGAGAAAAATTGTTCGTGGACAAAATATTTTCAATAACCGTCATTGTTGACGGAAACAACACTGCTTCAGAGGAAAGTTTGTAATTTCTTGGGTCAAAATATCACCCCCCAAAAAAAGAAAAGATTAACTCACTGCCGTTAACGTTGTTAACAGTCTACTAAATTAATTGCAGATTAATGTGACAAAACTGTTTTTTGTTTTTTTTTAATTTCAGACAAAATAAAGACAGATTAATGCGCTTGCTGCCATTGACAGTTATAGACGTCCAATGTGTTTAAATCGGCAGGGCTGGACGTCAATAGCCAACAATGTCAGCCAATGTGTTAACATTCACATAACACTGTATAAAATATGTAGATTTTCCATCAGCAATTGTGTTCTGCAAACATGATCCACAAAATCTCATCTACTTGATAATTGTCTTTGTACAAAGTGATTAGTAAAATTAGTTTCAAGGATTTTCTTTTATTTATAACCAAAGCTGACAGGTAAACAACAAGAAGTTCCACTAGTGGCTCTGCAATATTTACGTGTGTGCGCGTGCATCCCTTTTTTGTGTACAGACAAACCAAAGTAATTAATCTATTCAAGCGCAGAAGCAGCGGTGCGAAGAAAATTGCTTTGCATATCTTTTATCGCAGTGGAATATTGCAACAAAGCTCTAGATGAAACTGATATCATTTATATGCTTTTTGTACTCAACTTAGTTTTCAGCAAGTCAATATTTATATTAGACTGAGGCAAAATTAAACAGTTAAACCTCTGTCTGAATGAAGAACTTTTCCAGAAAACTAAACGATAGGTCCAAACACTATATCATGTTATAAGCATTTGAAGAGTTATTGGTTTCAATAACTCAATTGCAGATAGTAGAATATGAGAGAGAGTACCTCTATTTGCTCCAGAGTGTCTTGAAGTTTGGAATTCAATTCACTGTGGAGAAAAAAGTAGAACACTGTATTTAATTTTAAGTTCATAACAAACTAAAACAAAGAATAAAAAAAAAAAACGCCTTATGTTTCAGTGGCGGTGACGGCAATGGAAGTCAAATCGTTGATTCAAAGTCTATTGCTGTCAATACCAGCCAATAGATTTATAAAAAAAAAAAAAAAAAAAAAAAAAAAAAAAAAAAAAAAAAAAAGCATGTAAACTGTGTTTATTACAGAAAGAAGAAATGCACATTTTCTGCAATTAATCTCGATTAATCTTTCAACAGATTCATGTGATTTTGTTTTATATTTGACACCAAATCTTATAAGATTTTCTTGAGTCAAAACAAAAACCAAAACAAAACCCAAAGAAATTAAATGAAAAAGAATTAACTCCTTTGCTGCCGTTAACTGATTTTTCGATTGCTGCCAGCCCCCTCCATTCAAAATGGATTGGACAACTACTGCTGTCAATGGAAGCCAATGAATTAATTTTGGAATTAACGTTAAAGCCAGAAGAACAGTTGGAAGGTTGTTGATCTGTTTCCTTCACAAGCTGGAACTCTGTGAGCTTCTTGGCGTAACTGTCGTTATTCGATTGTTGCTTGGCCTCCCACTCGAAATGGATTGAACATCTATCACCATCAATACCAGCTAGGAGTGTGACAAAATATCGAAATGTTGATATATCTGGGTACTTTGTATCACAAAAGGGTATCGATATTCTCCTGCCAAAAATCGATATATTCTTTGAAAAAGGTGTCACTGTTTTTATTTTAAAAATATATATTACCGTATTGGCCCGAATATAAGACCGCCCTGATTATAAGGCGAACCCTTCTTCTTCAAGACTCAAGTTTGAAAAAAGACTTTTTGAACACCAAAACAATTTTTATACAGAAAATAATTACAGTACATCAGAAACAAATGATTATAACAACATATTTGAGAGAAAAAGCATGTTATTTTGCCTCATTCAAATCTTAATATCTAAACATTTAAATGTGTAAACTAAAGTGCAATCACATTCGTAAATGAATGGCTTCTGGCTTTTGAAATGTAAATAAACCAATCTATTGTGATAAAACAACAAAATTGCAATAACTGCATTAACCATCAAAGTGAAGTCTAACTGTTACTGTGGTCTCGAAACAAATCTGAAAACATTGCAATAAAATAATGCAAACTGGTTAAACTAAAAAGAGCAGCTGAGATCTCTCATGACAGAACATCGCTTCAATGATATCTAGCGCCATCTAGCGTCGTGAATGGGGAGAGTAGCTGAGCTCTGTCAGGACAGAACATCGATTCAATGATATCTGGCGCCATCTAGCGTCGTGAATGGGTATAATGTCTAGATCGCGAATATAAGACAACCCCCTCTTTTTCACTGTTATTTCAATGCAAAAAACACCGTCTTATATTCGGGCCACTACGGTATATAGAAACCAACAAGTTGCTACTAAAATCTTCCACGAGAAAAGTGTCTCTGTTAACTCAATGGTTGCCATTAACGGCGCAAGACGCCCAATTCATTTAAAATGGGAGGGGCGAATGAACGTTCGCTCATTCCAAACCAAAGCATTCGCAGCCAGCCTTTTTGATTTTCGGTTCATTTCCAGCTCACTTTCTGTTCACTTTAGGGTATTTAAAGGTCACCTCCAGTTAACTTTGAATCACTGCCTATTCATTCGGTGAGAATCCTGGGTCACTTCCTCTCCTGTAACCCAAAATCATCTACCGCTTAATCCAGGGCCGGGTCGCAGCAGCTTTAGCATGGAAGCTCAGACTTCCCTCTACCTAGCCACATCAACAAGCTCCTCTGACGGGATACCAAGGCGTTCCCAGGCCAGCCGAGAGAGAGTCCCCGGGGCCTCTCACCGGTGGAACATGCCCGGAAGACATCTCCAGGGAGGCATCCAGGAGGGCTCCTAACCAGATGCTCGAGCCACCTCAACTAGCTCGTCTCTACACGGAGGAGTAGCGGCTCGACACAGAGTCCCTCCTGGATGACAGCGATCTCTAACTCTAAGGGAGGGCCCAGACACCCTGCGGAGGAAACTCATTTCAGCTGCTTGTATCCGCGATCTTGTTCTTTCGGTCACGACCCACAGCTCGTGACCATAGGTAAGGGTCAGAACGTAGATCGACTGGTAATTCGAGAGCTTCGCCTTTTGGCTCAGCTCCTTCATCACCACTACAGACCAGTGCAGAGTCCGCATCACTGCAGTCGCTACACCGATCCGCCTGTCGATCTCCCGCTCCTCCTACCCTCACTCGCGAACAAGTCCCCAAGAACTCCTCCACTTGGGGAAGGATCTCATCCCCGACCCAGAGAGGGAACGCCATCCTTTTACGATTAGGACCATGGTCTTGGATTTGGAGGTGCTGATCTTAATCCCAACCGCTTCACACTCAACTGCAAACCGCTCCAGTTAAGAGTTGGAGGTCACAGCTTGATGGCAGCCAACAGCACCACATCATCTGCAAAAAGCAGGGATGCAATGCTAAGGCCACCAAACCGGACACCCTCAACCCTTTGGCTGCGCCTAGAAATTCTGTCCATAAAAGTTATGAAAAGAATCGGTGACAAAGGGCAATCTTGGCGGAGTCCAACCCTTACTGGGAATGAATCTGATTTACTGCCGGCATTGCTGACCAATTGCTGACACCGGTTGTCCAAGGACCGAACAGCCCTTTAACCCAAAATCAACAGGAGGTAACCCAGAAAAGCCCCAAAATCAACAGCAAATGACCTGAAATGCCTCAAAATTAAAGTCATTGGTTGCCATAGACGTCTACTCCGTTTGAATTCCAACAAATTGGACGTCTACTAGTGATAAACTCGCAGCAGAAGGAGGAAAGGAGCTTGTTTTTTCAGCTATTTTTCAGCTGCAGCCTCCTGACTGTCCGGACCCTTGGCTGGATAGACGTCCTCGCTGCTACCCCCGTCTCATCTGGCTAGATGGACCTCTTCTTGCTCCTTTACTCCACTGCATTTTTACGGACTGTAACTTCGCCTGCTAATTCCCCTTAGCAGTTCTGGGGTTCCTGTCTATCCGTCCTGGGAGTGGATCTCTCCTGACTGTGGTACTCCCCGAGGTTTCTCATTTTTCTCCCAATTGACTCTGGAGTTTTTGGAGTTTTTCCTTGCCGGCATGGAGGGTCTTAAGGATAGGGGATACCCAGGACTTGAACTGTATCTATTCATCTTTGTTGCTTGATTTCTGATTGTGTATCATATTGCCTCTGCAAAGCCCTTTGAGACATCTGTTGTGATTTAGGGCTATACAAATAAAATGGAATTGAATTGAATTGCTTTTTCTGTATATTACGTAGCAACATATTATTTCCTGGCCCATATATCGATAATCGTTATCGTGCGCCTTGTATCGCATCGTGAGAGACCCAGAGGTTCCAACCCTTAATGCTAGCTAATCTCCTACTTCACTCATAATGCTTAAAACTGTTGTGTGGATGACAAACAAACGCCCACATAACCTTGAATTATGTGAAGCTGTAATCTCATACCAGGAAATGCTTTCAACTCAAATGTAAAGACGCAACAGCATATTTTGCCCATCCCAGGACACCCCTTCAATTCCCTTGCGTCCCCCCTACCAGGCTCCCGTTCGTAAATATCCTTTGTTCTAAGTCTCCCTGCTTTATTTGGGGTCTTTTTGGGGTCAGACCGTTCTTGTGTGGGGCCTTCTGAGACAGCGAGCAGCCTTGAGGGAGAACGTGTCCTTAATGAAATTGCTAATTAAGCATCTTTGCTGGAAAATGAGTGAGAAACTTGAAAGATTGTGTCCCTACAGGTTGCTTTTATAGAATGGGAAATAAGTACAGATTCCAAAACTTGCTATTTGACAGTTTGAAAATTGTTCAGAGTTGTCAGCGAGCAAGGACACTCGTAAAGCTGAAATAATCAGCAGTCAGTCCACCACAAGGCACATCAACACCGATGCGACATTGGCTGTGCTGCCAAAATCCAGATACCGCGGTCAAGGTTAATGAGTTGTTACACAAGACAACAATGTCGGGAAGTTTGGGTGTGCCGATCAATAGCCATGACTACTGAATAACTACATCTGAGTGTCCACATTGAAAACCCCAGAGTACACTTAACTGTGTTCGGTTCAGTCGGTTCACCTTAGCGAACACACACAGAGTATCGGGGAAAAATATGTGAATAACATAGCCTTTCTATATGTATCTGGATGCCTACTTACATAGTGGGACCATTCCATGATCACACAGAATGCATAAATAACAAATGAGGAGGAACACCTAATTAACAACCTGTTCCCTGCAGGGAACTCGAGGATAGAAATGTAGTTATGAGTACATAGGAGAGGCTTTTTTTAAACGCTCATTTTCAATTGGAAGTGACAACATAGCAGGTGCCCACACGGCCTTGAGGCGAGTCCCTCAACGGCGGACTGCTGACTGGATAAAAATGGCTATCCGTGCCTTTAAGGAACTGGCCTGGAAGCTGGGTGTCTTGTGAGAATGCAGTGTTTTTTTTTGCAGTGGTCAGGAAAGACCGTTAACATAGTAGCACAGAGTGGATTTGAAAATGGAAAACACAAGATAAATGAAAATATTAGTGCAAGTTTGGACAATTTATCTCAGTAGTAATTGGCTGACAACGATTAATTGCCAAGCTAATGACTTGGCTGCTCAAGGACACTATTTATTGACAATGATCTAAAACACTTCGCATGCAGTTTTGACCAAGTTGTGACTACTGTGTAATGCTACTTATAATCAAGTAGCACAGACAGTGAGGAGCAAAAGTATTTGAACCCCTTGAGATTTTGCAAGTTCACCCGCTTAGAAAATAGGTAGAAGTCTGACATTTCAATCATAGATGCATTTTCACTCCTACAGACATACTGTAATCTTAAAAAAACAGAAATCACATTGTATGATTTTTTTTTTAAATTACTGGAGTCCATGAGTAATTGCACCCCCGATAAAATCATTGCTAAAATTTAGTGCAGAAACCTTTATTTGCAATTACAGAGGTCAGACGCTTTCTGTAGTTCTTCACCAGGTTTTCACATATGGAAACAGAGACTTTGGCCCATTCCTCCAGACAAATCTTCTCTAGATCTGTCAGGTTTCAGGGCTGTCGTTGAGAAACATGAGGTTTCAGCTCCATCCAATGATTTTCTTTTGGATTGAGGTCTGGAAACTGGCAAGGCCACTCCTTGATATGCTTTTTACATAGCCACCCCTTGGTCAGCTTGGCTGTGTGCTTCGGATCATTGTTCCATCATCTTCTATCATGTTGGAAGATCCAGCCACAACTCATCATCTCTGACTAAGGGAAGGAGGTTGTGGCTCAAACTCTACAGACACATTTTATCATTCATCCTATGCTTTATACCACAGGTGTCAAACCGATTCCAGAAAGGACCTAGTGGGTGCTGGATTTTGTTCCAACCGATAACGCGCAGAGTTTAACCAATGAACTTCCTGCTGAAACAACTAGCACCTGACAAAGTTTAACTGATTACACATGTAAAAGATCTAATTGGTGAAAAGGTGTCCTCTTCATTGGTTGGAAAGCAAACCTGCACCCACCCAGGGCCTTTCTGGAATCGGTTTGACACCTGTGCTTTATACAGTGCATTCGTCCTGTCCCCTTTGCCAAAAAGCAGCCCCAAAGCATGAGGTTTCCGCCCCCATACTTGACAATGGGGATGGTGTTCGTGGGATTGTACTCATCCTTCTTTTTCCTACACATACGACAAGTAAAGTTTGCACCAAAAAGTTCTACTTTGGTCTCATCCGACGACATGACTCTTTCCAGTGACCCCTCTGCATGATTCAGATGGTCCTTGGCAAACTTCAGACGGGCATGTACTGGCTTCTGAGCAATGCATGATTTTAAACCATTGCACTGTAGTGTTCTACTGACAGTATCCTTTCAAACAGTGCATCCAGCTCTCTTCAGGTTATTGACCAGCTCCTGCCGTGTAGTTCTAGGCTGAGCCCTCACTTTTCTCATCATGAGTAATGCCTCAAGAGGAGAGATTTTACATGGAGCCCCAGTGCGAGGTAGATTATCAGTCATGTTTAGCGTTTTCCATTTCTTAACAATTACTACAACAGTTGATTTATTCTCACCAAGCTGCTTTCTAATTGTCCCATAGCCTTTTCCAGCTTTGTGGAGCTCAACAATTTTTTTCTCTAGTGTCTTTCAAAAGCTCTCTGGTCTTGCCCAATGGTAGCAGTTGGATTATGACTGACTGTGGGGGGCACACTGCACAGGTGAAAATATTGAGCTCAAACAGGTGGTGGGTGGGTGGTCACTCATGAGGTAAAGGTGAATTTTTTAAAGGTAGACTGACAACTCTGTGTGTTATAATTATTGATGATTCTCATGGGTACAAACACTTATGAACCTCAGTAAATGACAAATACCATATTTTCAGCACTATAAGGTGCGCCGGATTATAAGGCGCACCTTCGATGAATGCCATATTTTAAAACTTTTTCCATATATAAGGCACGCCGCATTATAGGAATAGAATAAATGCTACAGTAGAGGCTGGGGTTATTTTATGCATCCATTAGACGGT
Organism: Corythoichthys intestinalis; assembly: GCF_030265065.1. Taxonomy (NCBI): domain Eukaryota; kingdom Metazoa; phylum Chordata; class Actinopteri; order Syngnathiformes; family Syngnathidae; genus Corythoichthys; species Corythoichthys intestinalis. The sequence continues at coordinate 10,787,163 of NC_080416.1, read as the reverse complement.
GCTGCAGTAAAGGGAATGTCAACAAAACAGCAGCACAACAGCAAGGTAAAACATGTAGTGCAACATTTACAGTGCCCTCCATAATTATTATTACACAAAAATACACATGGTCCCAGGCTTCAACTGCGACCGTGTGCTTTGGTCAGATGAGACCAAGATTGAGCTTTTTGGCAACAATCACTCTAAGTGGGTCTGGCGTGCCACGAAAGATGCGCATGCTGAAAAGCACCTCATACCCACTGTGAAGTATGGGGGTGAGTCAGTGATGCTGTGGGGCTGTTTCCCTTCCAAAGGCCCTGCGAACCTTGTTAGTAGGGATGGGAATCGAAATCCGATTCCAATTCGGAACCGGTTCCGAGTGTTTCGAGGCCTCGACATCACAATGAAAAAGCCTTAACGATCCCTTTAACGATTCCTAAAGACGCGTATTGCGTCGTGACGTGTGTTGTTGTCCAGACGCATCAAACTAGCATGGCGCCAAGAACCACTCGCTCCAAAATTTGACTACACTTCACCAGGAAAGAGTGTGAAAATGAAAGGTTACGACAGGTAAGCACGAGCATTGCAGCCATAAACATAACAATGACAGCACGTAGGTTCAAACGCTCGAAAGTGTGTCTTCACTTCACGAGGAAAAATTACAACAAAGCGACTTGCAGTCATTGCAAGGTGGAGATAACTGCATCGGGAGGGAATACGACTGCGCTGTCCTCACAGAGAGGCTAATGCTCAGTCCTGGCTATACAGCTAGCTAAACTCCCAAATGACGATGCAGAAGACGTTGGTATAATTTGCTGACTTTATTCAACCATCACTTGAAGAGTGAAACTAAGAATAGAAACGAAACAAATCCATTTCGTCCCCAATGACAAACAGGTTTGCATCAACGTAAATCAGCGATGATTAGCTGCTAATTACAGTAATAACAATTGGTTAGCATTCATTCGCTAGCATTAGCACATCGTTCAAACCACTACACAACTGGATTTAAGTGTCCGATCGCGAGTGGAAACACAACAACAACAACACAAAAGATGATACATACAGGCGTTGTCTCTGTAGATATTAACATTAACAAAGAGCGTAGGCTCATAGAAGTGTTTCCCTCTCTCACTAACTCGCTCACTCACTTGGATGCGGCATTTCTTCTTCGGGTGTAAGCGCGCTCTTCTTCACGTGAGCGCGTTCTTCTTCGCGTGAGGAAGCGCAAGGGCGCCCCCACTTGAGCATGTAAGCGCCACAAAAACTAAAAGGCATGCATTTCAATGTAATGGTAAATAATACACGTTAACCCAGCAGTCCTCAAACTGCGGCCCGCGGCCCAAATACGGCCCGCCTCCACATTTGGTCCGGCCATTTTGAATTTTTTTTTTTTTCTCAATTGTGTTATTTATTTCCTGGCCTTTTCCTTGAAGAATTCAGAGAGGGTTATTTGGTTATTATCTATTTAATTAATAGTGTTTTTATTATTAATTATTATTATTATTATTATTATTACATTATAATTTTTATTTTATTTACTTTCATTTCGTGAAGAATCTAGAAAGGCTTATTTGATTGTGGCTTTCTGAAAAATAAAATTAAAAAAATAATTTTTTACATTTATGCACTTCTGCAATCGTCACACTTTTTTTGTTACAAACTGACCCCGGCCCCTCATCAGAGAAGGGAAAAGTTATGTGGCCCTCACAGGAAAAAGTTTGGGGACCCCTGCTTTAACACATACTGCCAAAGGCAGAACAACGACCTATCTGCCAATATATACCAATATTTTTTATTTCCATTAGATAAATGTTTCAGTAAAATGTTACACATTCTTGTGTATTTGCCACTTATTGCCACAGTTAACATTGAGGCTTTGGGCCTCTTTTGATCTCGTTGTGAGTTTGTAAGGTTGTGACTTCTGATTAAACGAACTCGGTGCCAATCAAAACGTTTGTTCTTCTTTTTCCCCAAATTAGAATCGATAAGAGAATCGATAAAGAATCGAATCGTTGAGCAATATCGATAATGGAATCGGAATCGTAAAAATCCTATCAATTCCCATCCCTACTTGTTAGGGTGCATGGCATCATGAATGCTTTGAAATACCAGGACATTTTAAATCAAAATATGTTGCCCTCTGCCCGAAAGCTGACGATGGGTCGTCACTGGGTCTTTCAGCAAGACAATGACCCTAAACATATGCCCAAATCTACACAGAAATGGTTCACCAGACACAAAATCAAGCTCCTCCCATGGCCATCTCAGTCCCCAGACCTTGTTTTGTTGGCAAAAGGGGGTTGTACAAAGTATTAACACCAGGGGTGCTAATAATTATGACACACATTATTTGATGTCAAATATTTTTTTCTTTATGTGGGATTTTTTCCCCACTGAATGAATGCACTTGTATTGAAGGTTGGATTTTTCTCTTTTTTTCCCATTATGGTCCCATATTATTTGAATGATTAAAAATATATATATATATTAGAAGCTAAAAAAACACATATTTTTCAGGGGTGCCAATAATTATGGAGGGCACTGTATATCGCATAGTGGAGGGGAACTTTTTTCTTTTCCACAGTCACCCTTTTTGTGTTAGATGGGTTATAATTTTTCCACTGTTTTGCAATGTATGCACTATATTTGACCAGAGCATGTATAAAGGCCAAAAGCGCCTATGACTATACCTGCTGCTTATGTTGAATTATATTACTATTATGGTGCAATTTTATAAGCCCGTTTTTGTTTGCAAATTTGTATAAATCTGTCAAAAAAAAACAAAAACAAAAAAAATGTTGCGGCTCAGTTTTGATTCATATATAAGGCGCACCGGATTACAAGGCGCACTGTCAGCTTTTGAGAAAATTTAAGGCTTTTAGGTGCGCCTTACAGTGCAGAAAATAAGGTAAATTACTTTTTTAACACATCATACAATAATATTTTTGGAGTTTTTTTTAGATTACGTCTCTATAAGTGGAAATGCATCAATAATTGAAATTTCAGACATCTACCTATTTTCTAAGTGGGTGAACTTGCAGAATCACAAGGGGTGCAAATACTTCTACTCCTCACTGTACATTAAACCATGTTTCTGTATCACTATTCCCCATTTAACTTCTGGCCAAAGCATGTAACAAATTTACGTAAGAAAGACAAAAAAGATGAACGCATTGACAGCTGCCAGCTCTCTCAGCTAAAATGTATTCAGAGTCTGGAATTGGAAGCAGAAAATAATTCAATAAAATGAAGAAAACTCTAATTCACCTTTTCAATGCATTGAACTCTATATTTGGTACATAAAAACAAGAAAAACTCTCCATAGCGAAGAATAAGAAAACAGTGCAGCCATAAATAACTTATAACTTTAGTGCTCAGGGATAAAATGTGTTGAGTGCTTCTAAAACTGAGGTACATATAAATGTAACTGATTCTTTCTTAATAAAAGGAAACCTTTTGCTAAAGTGGCGAGTCTAGGCTACCACAAAAACTATTGGATTTCAATTTAATTAGGCGATTAGGGGCTAGGCTAAACATTTGTTTTTACCGACCGCAACAGGGTTCAGAGTGTATAGTCTTGCTTTCGCCTCCTGCGAGAGCCAATTGATGAAAATGCATTGAGACAAAGCACGGCTCTGTGGAACAGTGTTCTTCAAATGACAATATTGACTTGTAAAAGGCAAGGGACACGAGCGAGGAGGGGGCGTTCGGGAGACAAAATCCCCACGTAGGGCATTCAGCGGCGCATAGCAAAGTGTGCCTACAAGGTTAAATCAAAGTGCATCCGGCCGGCAACGAGCTGTTGTGAGTGGGCGACGCCGTCGGGGCCAGAGAACTTGAGTAAAGCGTGCATGATGATATTAGCTTGCAAGTGTGTCACCAATGTTGTTCAACTAGAGTTTGAAAATACATTGGTACTGTGGCAGTTGAGCATGCGGACTACTGAGCCACCTCTGGGTACCTCACAATGTAATTTGCGGTACAAGGCTTACGATAACGTTGTCACGATATGGCGATACAACAAGGACAAGGAAATCATTTTTGGATATTCTACAAAACGAATAATAAACAGAAAAACAAGCTATCCTCATTCTTCTGCTGTAAATTTAAATGAGTATTATTAGTAGACGTCCAATCCATTTGAACTGGGAGGGTGGCAGTGAATGAACGTTCGTTCATTCGCTGCCATCCCTCCCACTTCAAGTCACAAGTCACAGTTCGGTACGATTTTCAATACGGGGGACACGATTTTCAATCCGATTCAATATATTTAATGCTCTGAAAAAAAAAAATTGCATTATTTTCTGTCTTTTTTTTTTTTTTTTTTTTTTTTGCTAACGAGCAAAAATTAAATTGCCATCATATAAACATGCATTTTAGTGCATAATATTTATGTGCTTACTTCTTACTGATCTGAAGAAATTTTGTATAAAATTGATGAGAACAATATTTACTGTTTGTAAAGTGAGGAGACACTGACACTGTTGATTGCTACAGTTCTCTTAGCAGCTAGGTTTACTACATGAGCAAGACATCCTATTTGTGGTCTGAATCCATCTGTGTCACGTACTGTATTAACACTATTTGCAGCATTATCTATGGTCACTGGTATGGATTGATTTGGCCTTCTTAACTTCCATTCAGTCATGGTGGTTTATAATTCATCGATGTATTATATTGACTGCGTGTCCCATAATCACTCTGGGCTCACGTAGCCATGGCACGGGACGTAGCACATCTAGTTTGCTATTTCATGATCATCTAGTGTGTGCGCGCATAAAAAAGTTAGCAAACGCCACAGTCACGTCTGCTCATTACTGCACAACACCAGCATATGACAATCGACTTTCATAAACAGGACGAGTTTGAAGTACAGCGCTCTTAATTTGCCACTCAATGTTCATCATGTCAGCTGTCTGTTGTCAAAGTGAGGTTGTTCATAGCAGCCAAGTCAGTAACAATGCGTGAAAGGCCACCCCTGACGGGAGCGCCCACACGTCAACAACACCGGCACGCCGGAGATGGTCCGCAGTCAATCCGGAGCACTGACGCGGCCGGTATACGTTGAACAATAGGATATAATGGGAACGATTGTCTCCGGCGCTATTTCTTGCCGGACCTGGAACGAAGATGCATTTTGCGTAGTTGGTAACAAGAAGTCCGAACTTTTAACAGCACATCAGCCGCATGCGCGCACGTACGTGCACGCGAGGCGATACATCGCAGCAGAAAAATTACCGACTTCATTTTATTTATCGTGCGATAAATGGAATTATTGCATATTGCGACAGGCTTGCATGACACTTCCATGGGCTTTAATAAACGCTTACGATACATATTATTTTGTGTCATCTGGCATACTATCTCACTTTTGAATGGATGTAAAAGAGCCGAGCTGGATATGAATGGAGTTAGTGACATAATTTGCCGGATGACACGTAATGGCATATGTCATATACACTCATTAATGCCTATGATAGTGTCATGTCATAATTATGAAGGTCTTATGGCAGTCTTATGACATCTCTGTCAAATAAAGTGTTACCTATTAACCCGATAAATAAACAAATAAGCCGCAGGATTCAAAATGAGGGGGAAAAAGTAGCGGCTCATAGTCCGAAAATTATGGTAAATAAATAACAAACTGATTTTTTTTCTACCATTATTTCCAGGCCCCCAAAATATCAGCATCATGTACTAATACTATAGCATACTGAAGAAAATAAATACTAAGGACGCTTTAACAAAAATGATTGCTGTGGTTCCTTTTTTAATCACAGCTCCGAAGTGAAATATCAAGGACTAATCAACGACAATTCGACACCCACGCAACTTTAATCACATTAGTATCAACTACAATTGATGCTACGAAACCCCTTGGTGGTCAATAGCGTACTGGACTATTTTGTATGCAGTCACCTCTTTCCTATACAATCTCTTATGCATTCAATGCCAATAATGACAAATTAATGTCACGGTGAAGACGAGAGTGATATCCAAGCAAATTAAGAGCAGATGCAGGGGGAGGAGAAAAGGAGGGGGTGTTCGGCATTGTAATTTCCAGTGTATAATGCGCGTTTACTGATCATCAGTCATCCTGTCACTTCAGCCTAATTGTTAGAACTGGAGTGTTCAAGCGTTGTGTTTTCTGAGCTACTTTGCTTAACTGTTGATTTTTGTTGGTGAGTGACAGATGCTTCTGTTTCATTCGAAGGTACAACTTTAAGCCTTAAAGTGTCTCTGGGGTTAAATATAATAGGAAATTAGCTGTTTGTATGACAGCAACTACAGTACAATACATGCATCCAGCTGCATTTAAACTGAATCTGCTTTGAATAAACATATGAAGATTAATAAATAAAACTGGCAGTGTTGCTTTTTGAAGCAACATACTATATAAAAATATATTTAGATATCAATATTTTCAATACCCAGTACCCATTTTATATTGTAGTACTACCACATATTATCAATTCACTCACTACCACTGACAGTGATAGACATCTAATCCATTTTGACTGGGGGAGACTCATCGGTTGTTCCTGCAGTTAATCTAATGGAATCGTAATTAATCGAGCAATGGATTAAGAGGATGAAAGGTTCTTTTTAACACCAGAATATAACTTGTAAGAACTTTACTTAAGTTAAATCAACACAAAAAGGGAGATAAAATGGTTATCTCATTGTCAGCCATTGACGGTAATAGATCCAATTCATTTTGACTAGGAAAAACTCATCTGCAGTTAATCCAAATGAATCGTGATTAATCAAGCAATGGATTAAGGTGATGAAAGGTTGTTTTTTTTCACTCATTTGCTCCCAAAAACATATAAATATGTTCTATTTTTAATTGTTTCAGTGTCCGAAAGACGGATTTATACGTCTGTTTTGGGTTTTTTTCCTTTCAAAAACGACATCTCTGGGTCATGATTCAATTTAGCTCCAAAGCACAAAGCTGAAAATCCATTTTAAAGCAATAAAACTGGCCACTGGAGGGCAGTAGCGCATTTGGTAAGACCCGATTCAACGGCAACGGGCGCCGGCGGTAGACGACCGAATGGATGCCAGGCGGTGGAAGACGACTGAGCAGAACAACCAGTAGGACGCCCGGGATGCCAGGCACTGGACGACCGAGCAGAACGACCAGGACCACTAGTCCAGCGGACGATGCCTTCGAGTCTGTGCTGCTCGCGAGCAGAGCCAAGAGAGACTCGAAAAAAATTCATCTTTATGAGACAGACGGCGATGAGGGTAAAGTTTAACAGGCTGTCGCGGCTGGAACAGCGTCATCTTTCAGTTAGTTATGTGTAAATAAATTGTTACTTTGCTATCAAAAGCGCGACATGTCTTGTTGTTTATGTTATTTTGTTAAAGGACAACATTATTCAGATGTTTGGGATGTAACTAAAGCAAAAAATAGCTGTGTTTAAGTTGTGTTTGAAATTTATGCTTTCACAAAAAGCTCAATTTCTCTGTTTTTTCATCAGAAATTGGAAAATTGCTCAAACTTAGCTATTTTCTAATGCTGATTTCTAAAGAATGGAAAAAGATATGAACTAACTTTTTTCCTGCTGAAAGAAGAGAGTCTAATCTTTCTTTTGGTGGGTTCCATGTTTATATAGCAATAGAACAGAATTTTCTGTGGGCCTTGCAAAATCAGTTAAAATCCAGTAAAACGGCCGGGAGCGAAGGGCCTTGCTCCGGTGAAAATGGCTGGGAGTGAATGAGTTGACTTCAGAATATAACTTGTAAGAGATATACTTAAATACAATTTGTAAAAATGGTTAACTCATGGACTACTATTGACTTTGGTAGACGTCCATTCCATTTTTACTGGGAGAAACTCATCAGCTGATCCTGCAGTTAATCTAAATTCATTGTGATTAATCTAGCAATGCATCAAGAGGATGAAAGGTTTTTTTTAAACTCTAGATTTTCTTAAGTGAAATCAACACATAAAAATGATTAACACCTTGGCTGCCATTGACGGTGATAGACATCCAATCCATTTTGACTCTGAAGGGTGGCAGTAATCATTCGCTGCCAGCCTCTCCCAGTCAAAATGGGGTGGACGTCTACACCCGTCAATGGCAAACAATGCATTGAGTGTTATACCTGATGCAGCTATAGTGTTTGAATGTGCTGGCAGCCTTCTGACATTCCAGACAAAGTTGAATAGCACCGGGATAGTCTTCCTCCTGTGGAGAAGTAATGATCAGTAATTACATACACAATTTGTCAAATTCAGGTACTTTTTTAACAGCTTAAGCTTTAGGAAAGTAGAAATATAAATCATTACGTTGCCACTTTAAAAAGATGTTACAGCGATCACGTTTTGATAAACTGTTCTGGTTGTTAAACACTCAATCAGTGGCAATTGTATTGATTTGTTTGCCTGAGTTCAGATTTCAATCTACAAGCAAGCTATGATTAGCATGTGCATAAATGTATGTTGGGTGGTTTTACCTCGAGCATTTCGCTGAGTCGTACATCTGTTCTTTGCTGTAATGGAAAAGAATGGTTAATGTCCACTTTACTAGATTTCAGTGTGTTTATGGGCAGAATACTCTACCAGCGTCTTGATGGTCCTTAGAGACTTGAGCAGGCCTGTTAGGAGCTGCCGCTTTCTCTGATTGGCTAATAATCCCAAGCATGCTTCTGTGAATCCCTCTTTTGACACACTCAGTTGCCTAAGCAGGACAAATCACAAGAAAAAAATGTATTACTATTTTTTGAACAATAAGTTGCACCTGAGTATAAGTCGCACCAGTCAAAAAATGCGCAATGAGGAGCAAAAATACATTTGGCGGGGAAAAAAACATGGCTGAAAAAGCGGTTTCTGCTCTTGCACCCCTCCTTTTAAAATAAACTGCTGTAGTTTAAGCACAAATAACTGTTGTGTTTGATAGCACAATATGTGTATATGCCGCCATAGCAGTTTCATGGCGCATTATGGCTCCGGACAATTTTTAATTTGTCCATTTTACCCTGGAGATCCCCGTTTACAGAGACTGCGCAAAAGCTTTTATTTCAACCCAGCCACAAAAAGTAGGTAAGTACGGTAATCATATTTATTATTCGAAATGGCTAACGTTTTTAGCTTAGAATCATTAATTGATGTCAAATAATTTGTTTAAAAAGAAGGCAAAAAATTATTCACTCGCATATTTTAAACTTTTAAACAAATTATGTCACAATGGAAAAAAATGGTGTTTGTAAATAGGTCACGGATATCTACCTCACAACTACCGCTTACTGTATTTTTCTGACTATAAGTGGCACCGGAGTATAAGTCGCATTTTGGGGGGACATTTACTTGATAAAATCCAACACATAGAACAGATATGACAACTTGAAAGGCAATTTAAAATAAAATTAAATCGAGAACAACATGCTGAATAAGTGTACAGTGTGATCATTTTACATGATGCATGAACAACAAAATGCAAACGTGGCTGGTATGTTAACGTAACATAGCTATTAAGAGTTATTCAGATAACTATAGCATAACGAACATGCTAAGTTTACCAAACCATCCTTGTCACTCCAAAACACCAAAATAACATGTGAAATGATGTAATAATGTGTTAATAATTTCCCACATAAGTCGCTCGAGAGTACATGTCGTACCCCCAGCCAAACTATGAAAAAAACTGCGACTTATAGTCCGAAAAATACGGTAATTGTATTCTTTTTGTTACTGTTGCATTTTCCTCGATGTTTTAAATGATAAATAATCGATCCAAACAAAGAAAAATTGAGGAAAAAAAGTTTAAAAGGGTAAATATTTGAAAAAGAACATCACGACCACACCTTGTTGTTTGTGACTTCTGCATCATGACCCTTGTTATATTACCGTGTTTCACCCATAAAATTCCTACAAAGTCCTACACTTTCACTTTCTTTTCTTTCTTCTCTTGTATTTCTTTTCTTCTCTCCCCCCATAAGCTCTTCCTGTTCGCTGCTTTGTCATAATAAAAAGGTATTTTGAAGGATCACAATGGGAGTATGTCAGACTCTCCATGTGAAACATTAAAACTGTTCAGAATCCGGGCACTTAGACTTCCATTCTCTGTGTCAAACAGCTGAACAGGACAGGTTTTAAAAAAAAAAAAAAAAGAAAGAAAAAAAAAAAAAAAAAAAAAAAGAAAATTATGGACACAGCAGGCTAACTGACTAGCATTCTATCCATTATCTTTTCGACCCTTGTTGCCATTTGGATTGCTTATAATGGTATGATATCGATGTATTAGACACATTAGATGCTTAAATCCTAAAGCCTAGGTCCTAGGCTTCGAGGTTAAACACTATAGTGTTATGTACTCACATTTATATGTTCGTTTTATGCATATGGATTAAAATCAAGCAAAATCAAAAACTTTATGCCGTAAAGTTATCATTAACTATACACCTAACTTCCCGTTTAGCTATGAATATTTACAAAATAAAACACAGGGCTAAATTAAATCTATATTTTAGTCAAACACAAATTTCCTATATTATTGTACATCCACCCTCATTTTAGTGCATGCATACTATTATCATCAAAGACTTGAGTAGACAAAGGGGGGTCATCTTGAAGTGTACGTTATTCATTATGTATCAGGATGGGTGTCCAAAACCTTTTTTAAAATGAGAAACTTCAAGAAAATTTCAAAGGTCTCAAAAATGTCTATTTTTCACTCAACTGATTTGACTGCTGTTCTGTTCAAAATGTTTCTTCCCCCAGAAAATAGAGATTTTAAGCTTTCCAATGATGAATGACAAATTTGAAATGTGGCCAAATTGGGGGTCTCAGAGTGCAGCTTCAGGTCACCTGGGTGTCTGCGCCAGTCGCACCAGAGTATAAGTCACATTTTGGGGGAAAATGTATTTGATAAAATCCCTCTTCAAGAACAGACATTTCATATTGAAAAGCAATTTTTTTTTTTTTAAAAGAATAGAGAAGAACAGACTGAATAAGTGCACGGTATGCTAACACTACATGACGCATGAACAACTGAGAATGTGCCTGGTATGTTAACCTGACATAGGTTTTAAGAGTTATTCAGATAACTACAGCATAAAGAACGTGCTAACAAGTTTACCAAATGTCACTCCAAACCACTAACTCCAATGAAGCGCTAATAATTTCACACATAAATCGTTCCAGAGAATAAGTCGCACCCCCGCCTTATAGTCCGGAAATACGGAACTTTGTTTCAGATATGAAAGAAATCCAACTTTTAAAATGATTTAAAAAGTACTAACGACTAGTATATTTAGACAGGCAAGCTATGTTGTGAAATGAAAGAAACGCATGGCTTTATTTGCATATCAGACAGAAATTTGGCCCTGAACAACAAGCCAAAGATCTTTGATTGCAAGGCTGATTGTGCGTTTATTCTAGTCACCAACAAAAAAAAGAACCATATTCTTTTGTAGTGAACATATTGCGCGATTAACATTCTTTTTTTTGCCTCGAGGGCTAATGTTCATCATTATGCCCAAGAGTAAAAATGTCACTATGACAGTTTATATTTCGATTTCTTTTTTTGTTTTTAATGTTGTGTGCTGCTGTACTGATTTACCACATGGAGTCAATAACAAATTATCTTAAGCTTCAGGAATCGGAAGAGATATAGGAAGCAAGAGTGTGTTTGTAGCAAAACAAGAAAATGAAGATAAAATGCGATCAAAGCACACCATTACCTTCTTGCATTAGTGCAAATGACAGCGGCTAGTTGTAGGTTGGTCTGCAACGCCGTCACTCTCTCCAGTTCCTGCCAGCATAAACCAAAAGCGTTTCACACCAAAGTTCTCTTAAATGTTAAGAAGGAGCCTGAGGCAAACATTGATTCCTCTGATGCAGCCATTTATCAAACAAATCGCTTCTTCATCTCTCAACTGCAATGTAAGCACACATTATGGGGGGATGATTCCTGCAGTGAATGCATTGAAAATTTGAGGTTTGACACCATTAGAGTAAAGAAACCATTGTGCGGAATAAAATGTAGACAATTACAGGAAGTTCTTTCTTTAGAGGATTTACAGACATTAATGTGAAAATCAATGAGCACTTTTTTTAGTTTCAGATCCTACTACAAAAACAAAATATAGCTATTTTTAAAAATTAAAAGAAATTGAAACAACTAAAGCAAACCAAAAAATATACAAATCTTTTCTTGGCAGGGTTTCCCCTACAAATAAAAGATTCTGGCGCACCGCCACACCAAAATAAAAACTGCCATGCCTCGCAAATGAGATTTTTTTTTTTTTTTAAGGCCGTTTCAAACTGGCGGCAGCCTGGTTGAAGGGTTGAAGGGCAACATATTCATTGTGTTTTGTAATGTCTGTAACTATAGCGCGGCCCCCTTAAGAAACAATCGGACTGGGGAGCTGTGACGTAGGGGGAAGCGAGAAGGAAGAGCGAGAGATAGCGGCTTATAGTCCACTGTGGCTTATTAATAGGTTACACGTCATTTGACAGCGGCGTCATAGGGCCATCATAATTATGACATGACACTATTATGGGCATTACTGAATGCTTATGACAGATGTTATTAAGTGTTATCCGGCAAATTATGTCACTAACTCCATTTAGGTCCAGCTCAGATTTTTTACATCCATTCAAAAGTGAGATAATTTGCCGGACAACACTAACCGACATATGTTTTAAGCATTGATTAATGCTCATAACAGTCTCATATCATAATTATTATGGCGTAGTGACAGTCTTATGGCGCCACTGTCAAATAAAGTGTTACCAATTACCATAACTGGCAATTAATGAAAAAACTGGGACAGTAACTGAAGAACTAATTAGCACAGAACATGAATTTCCATTGTTTTTTTACATCCATAGCGCTGCAATGCATGCTAGGAGGCATGTTGGACAACAACAGTGTTGACAGCAGGTGGCAGCCGAGGTTGACTGTCACCCTCAAGGGAGCAGTGATGGCCAAATGAAGCTTCTTGAAGCAATGAAGCTTAGCAGCCAATTGGTTCAAAAACTTCATGGTAGTTCATTTGGTCTTATGACAGTCGCATGATGCCGCTGTCAAATAAAGTACTACCGGATATCTTTTGGTGTAAATATCCCATAATACAGTGAGGACAGCTGCGGTTTATAGTCCAGTGCGGCTTATCTATGAACAAATGTCGTTTTGGTGTCAAATTTGGTGGGTGGCGGCTTGTAGTCAGGTGCGCCTTATAGTGCGAAAATTACGGTAATCATTTAAAAGCCTGTTAATTCTACATTTATGTCCATTTAGTGACGTGTTTTTGGCTTGCTCCGTACATCCTTCAAATATACACTGAGAAAAGGTGGACTTGTGCCATTAACAGTGCAAACCAACTATGTCCGCAAACAAGCACTTGGAAAGCAAGAATGGCGAGCTAAGGTCAAGCAAAAAAGATGCCACTCAGTCTCACAGGGAATACTTTTTCTCTTCTTTTTGTGTCGTGGTATTCATATATAAATAAAGATGAATGGCATTTATGACACAAGACTTCGAAGATCCCCGGAGTTGACATTTCGTACAAATCCACATGCAAACATGGTTAGCTGATATTAGGCGTCTAATTCCTGTCAGTTTCTAATCTTCCCAGTGAAATACCCTCGAGACCTTCATGGTAATTGTCAGGTCTGACCATCAAGGTTGAACAAACCTTTCTGTTCACACGCGGCAATTCGGGAGGGCAAAGAGAGGCACATGGCTACCTCTAATGAATGTGTTTCTAGTGGAAAAATAATTGAGTCCCCTCCACAGTCCGGTCCTTTCTGATTGTGTTTAGGGGGCTGGTTTACCTTCCTCCATGGAAACTCAATGCATACTGGGGAACCGTGAGACTATTCGGAAATTACGTCCGTATAATACTGTCTCCGACTTTTTGAGGCTCTGTCCTTTTAAATTCCACACTGTTTTTCCTGTTCTTACCAACGAATGAGACATTTACATCTGTACCTTTAAAAATACCATATATGAATTCAGGGGTAAGCAAATGGAAGATAACCAACTAACTGAGGGTACTTTAATTATTACCTGCTGGATTGGACATATTTTGCCGTCAATGGCAGCAGTGAGCAAGTTTATCTTTTTAATCTACCATAATTTCTTTGTCTTTATTCGACTCAAGTAAATCTGTCACATGATTTTTTTATTTTTTTATTTTTTCAGAAAAATGGGGTGGGCGAGTCTTAATCATATTACCGTATTGGCCCGAATATAAGTTTTTTGCATTGAAATAAGACTAAAAAAGAGGGAATTGTCTTATATTCGCGGTCTAGATGTTATACCCATTCACGACACTAGATTGCGCCAGATATCATTGAAGCGATGTTCTGTCATGACAGATCTCAGCTACTCTCCCCATTCACGAAGCTAGATGGCGCCAGATATCATTGAAGCGATGTTCTGTCATGACAGATCTCAGCTACTCTCAAGTTTAACCAGTTTGCATTATTTGATTGCAATGTTTTTCCTTATTCAGATTTGTTTCAAAACTACAGTTAGACTTCACTTTGATGGTTAATGCAGTTATTGCAATTTTGTTGTTTTATCACGATAGATTTGGTTTATTTACATTTCAAAAACCAGAAGCCATTCATTTACGAAGGTGATTGCACTTTAGTTTACATATTTAAATGTTCAGATATTAAGATTTGAATGAGGCAAAATAACATGCTTTTTCTCTCAAATATATTGTTATAATCATTTGTTTCGGATGTACTGTAATTATTTCCTGTATAAAAATTAATTTGGTGTTCAAAAAGTCTTTTTTTCAAACTTGAGTCTTGAAAAAGAGGGGGTCGTCTTATAATCAGCGCCGTCTTATATTCAGGCCAATATGGTAATCTGTCAATAGATTAATTATAATTAATTAAGATTAATTGTAAAAAAAATGTTTTAGCTCCTGTAAATATGTTATTAGCAACTTTCTGCACTTTATGAAGCATCCTGAGATTATTTGTGGTAATATTATAGCGACAACCACGTCGAACAGACTGGACGCCTATCACCGTCAATAGCATAGAGAAAGTTAATCTTTTTAATCTTATTTCTCAATGTTGTTTTTACTCAAGCAGTGTTGTTTTTGTCAACGATGACGATAATATAAAATATTTCGTCAACGAACAATTTTTTCATGACTATGACGTCACGATGACGCGCTGAAAACGTGTCTTGGGAGAAATTAACATAACGAGATGGATTTCAGTTGTCGTGTGACGACACAAGAACGAAATGAAAATACACCAGTTTCTGTCATAAATTCACAATGTGTGATATTTTCTTATTGTATGTGTAGTTAGAACGCATTTAGCAGTGTTTGGTCGTTTCACTCATTTGATGTGTTGGGACTAAGTTTTGCTTGCTTATCTTGGCTAAATAAAATATGGCTGCCAAAAACAACACTAGTCTTTAGTCAACTCAACTAAATGTTACGTGGTTGTTTTTTTTTTGTTGTTGTTTTTTTTTTCCCCCCAGAAAAATGGGGTGAGCGAATCTTAATCATATTAATCTGTCACTAGATTAATCATGATGAATTAAGACTACCGTATTTTTCAGACTATAAGTCGCAGTTTTTTTTTGTAGCTTGGCTGGGGGTGCGATTTATACTCAGGAGCAACTTATGTGTGAAATTATTAACACATTATTATATCATTTCACATGTTATTTTGGTTTTTTTGGAGTGACACTGATGGTTTGGTAAACTGGTTAGCATGTTCTTTATACTATAGTTGTCTGAATAACTCAATAGTTATCATACTGTATACTTATTCAGCATGTTGTTCTCTATTGTACTTTTATTTTGAATTGCCTTTCAAGATGACATATCCGTCCTATGTGTTGGATTTTATCAAATAAATTTCCCCTTAAAATGCTATTAATACTCCGGTGCGACTTGTATGTTTTTTTTTTCCTCTTCATTGCACATTTTTGGGCTGGTGCGACTTATACTAGGGTGCGACTCATACTCCGAAAAATACGGTAATTGCAAAAAATGCTTTACTTCCTGTAAATATGTTATCAGCAACTTTTTGCACTTTATGAAGCATCATGACATTATTTGTGGTAATATTACAGTGACAGCCACGTCAAATGGACTGGAAACCTATCACTGTCAGTGGCATAGTTGATATTTTTTAATCTAATTTCTTTATGCTCTTTTGACTCAAGGACATCAGACTTCTTGGTTCCTTTTTTAATAAATGTATTAGCTTATTTCTTTGCTTTATGAAGTACTCTGCTACTAAGTGAGAAACTATTAGCCACATCACATGGAATGGTTGACGATCACAGTCAATGGCAGCAAGCAAGTTAATCTTTGTAATGTAATTTCTACATGTCGATTTGAAAGTAAATCCATGACAAGCTTTTTTTCATAATAAATCACTAGATTAATCTTAATTGAGACTAATGAAAAATTGAGCTTCTCACTTAATTGAGATTAATTGTAAACAAACAAAAATAAGTGCTTTTCTCCTTCCTGTTTCTTCTGTAATCAAGTAACCAGCAGCTTTCTGTGTTTTCTAAAGCACTGTTGCACTATTCCAGTGGCAACCACTTCAAATGGATCGGACACCTATCACCGTCAATAGCAGCGAATGAGTGAAAAACCCTCCCTTGAAACTCAAAACACTGGAAGCACATGAATGACAATGGCTCTGGCCTTCATGTAACCTTCCATTGTTTCCGAGTGCAAGCGGCGGCCGCGTGTGGCTGGCGGGCGTCAAGAGTGATCAGACCGAGCCTGAGCAGAAGGCTACTCCCGCCGTTCCTATGAATCACATTAGATGCTTAGCAGACCATCGTTCTAAGCTCCGAGCCATGGGTTTAAATGTCTGCACAAATTATGTTTCCACTGACGGGCGATACGCGGCACGCGATCAACGGAGAGAGGAAGCGCAGTGGCCGCGGGCTGCCTGTTTTGCAGCAATATGCATTTCTGTTTAGATGGTACAACAGATCGTATAGACTTGATAAGAAGAGATCAAAGAGGTGGAAATGGTGGAGGCAAATGAAACAGCAAAACATATAAACAGGAACTGCCTTCCCAGTCATCATCGAACTAAGTCATTTAAAAAAATAATAATAATAAATCCCTCTTTTGACTCATTTGACATAAATGCAAAGGATAGGAAGTGCCCTCTGATCTCTAGAGGTCATTTTGCCGACCATCTTGTGTATGTGGGCAGAAATGGGTGGAGGCGAAGGCCCGGGCTAATAAGTTCTACTGTCATTTGGACGCGGCCGAGTCACCGGGAGGGTCACAGAAATAATGACTGATTAACTATTCAGGGACTGACCTTCAGATGGCTTTACAACAGTAGTCATCAGAGTGCATTCGCGCAATCTGGACCAAAAGACTCGCTGAGATTAGAAATGAAACTAATTTATTGGATCGACTTTGATGGGGGGGACACAAAAATGTGTGGATATGATTTAAAGCAAGGGTGATGGCACTATAAATGCACATGGCGCAGAAAACACAGACAAGACTGAAAAAGCAGTTTCTGCTCTTGCACCCCTCTTTAAAATAAACTGCTGTATTTTAAGCTAAAAGAACCGTTGTGTTTGATAGAACAATATGTCTATATGCTGCCATAGCAGATTCATGGCACATTAAGCCCCCGAACTATTTTCAATTTGTCCGTTTTACCCTGGAAACCCCCGTTTACAGACGTCGAGCAACTGCTTTTGTTTCAACCTAGCCATAAAAAAGGTAAGTAATCATATTTATCATTCAAAATGTCTGTCATTTTTAGCTTAGAATCATTAATTGATGTCCAATATTTAAAAAAAAAAAAAAAGACTTTAAAAAATGATTCACTTTTAAACAAATGTCATCACAATGAAAAAAATGTAAAAAAAAAACTCGGATATCTACCTCATAACTATTTTATATTTTTTGTTCCTGTCACATTTTCCCCAATGTGTTAGATGATAATCGATCCAAACAAAGAAAAATTGAAAAAAAATGTTGAAAAGTAAATCTATAAAAAAGAAAATCTCGACCACTCCTTGATGTCTGCGATTTCTGCATTGCTACCTTTGTTATATTATTATGTTTCACCTATGAAATCCCCCAAAAATGCGGCTCTGGCTATTCACAGCTGTGTCTTGACACTCTGTGATACATGCTACATAGAGTTTTTGGATCGAAAAGAGGTAAGTACACAATAATATCTCGCTAAAATTGTACTGTCTTTAATTCTGCTGTCGCGTGCTCTCACCTCCAGTTAGGGTTTTGCTGTTTAAAAAACTTTCTTTTTTTTTTTTTTTTTTTTTTTCCAAAATGCCCTCCTGTTCAAACTTTTTCTCCCCCAGATTTTTAACCCTTAAATACCTGCAATATGAAGCAATTATCAGAGAAACCCAAAATTAATTAAATAAGATCCTAATGAAACCTTTTTTTCAAATTTGTAAAAAGAAAAGTCCGAATGAATATGTGTAATAAGCGCTATGATATCTATAACCCTTGCTAAATCCTGTTTTTTTTTTCTCATGCAACCTGCAGATGCATGTGTTGACTTGCAGCCATCAATTTTTTTTTCAGAAACAAATCTCAAAATTCGGAATTAGTTTCAAAATCATGAAATTTTAGGTGTATCAAATGTGATGCATTTGGCAATTTTTTAGCTTTCCAATGATTATCACACATACATACCAGACTATTTTAAAATGTGGTCAAATTGGGGGTCTCAGAGCGGAACTTCAAGTCACCTGAGTGTTTTCCGCCATATATAAAAAGAAGTAATCAGAAAATATCGTAATGTTAAGACATGCCAAAATTATTTAAACTCATTCAGTGCGGTTAACGGTGAGAAGACATCCAGGAGGAAGGATAGGAAAGACTAGTGTATGGCAGGGCAGGGTGAGTGTGATGTTTTAACTCACTGGCTGCCATTGACGGTGATTGACGTTTAATCTATTTCGACTGGGATGGGCTCCCAGAACTCCCAACCATTGACTCAATTCTTTCAGTGCTTATGGTGCAAAAAGATGTAACATTGTAAAGCAAACAATAGTATTAAAGTCACCGCTGAGATGGAAAAAATAAGAAGCAACTTTTTCCCTGTTTTCCGTGCAAAATCAGTCTGTTTGACGAGAATAACACATGTTCTCTCTGCCGATTACAAAAAAAATTTATAAAGCAGAGTACCGTAATTTTTGCACTATCAGGCGCACCTGACTTTAAGCCGCCACCCACCTAACTTGACACGAAAACAACATTTGTTCATGGATAAGCCGCTCCGGACTATAAGCCGCCATTGTCCACACTGTATTATGTGATATTTACACCAAAAGATATTAACCAGTCACACTTTATTTGACAGAGGCATCATACGACTGTCATAAGACCAAATGAACCACCATGAATTCATTGCTTCAAGAAGCTTCATTTGTCGTTCACTGCTCCCTTGGGCGAGACGGTCAACCTCTGCTGTCAACACTGTTGCTGTCCAAAATGCCTCCTAGCATGCATTGCAGCGCTACAGATGTAAATAACAATCAAAATTCATTGTTCTGTGCTAATTATTTCTTCAGTTGCTGTTCCAGTTTTTTCATTAATTGCTAGTTATGGTATTTAGTAACACTTTAATTTGACAGTGGTGCCATAAGACTGTCATAAGACCATCATAATGACATGACACTGCCATGAGCATTGATCAGTACTTATGACAGATATCATTTTTGTTCGGTTTTGTGTTGGTTTTCTCCTAGTGTGACTCGTCCCTGTGATTGCCCATTGATATCACCTGTTGTAACTCCTCCTAGTGTATCCTCCAATCTGCATCCTCCTGTGCTCACCTGTTCCTAGTTGTGTCATTACCCCTTGTCTGTGTGTGTATATAAGCTCCCAGTTTCTTTTCACTCCTTGTTGCGTCAATGTCAATGTCCATGTGCAAGTCCGAACCTGTTCTCGCCAGTTTTCTCCAAGCCCTCATGTTCCCCTCAGTAAGTTTTTGATACCCAGCCTTTTGTTAGTAACCTGAGTTTTGTTTGCTGCTGTGTTTTTTGGGGTCTCGTCATTATTTGTTGGTACTTTGTTTTTTTGCTTGCCGTAATTAAATCATTTTCGCACCGTCAATCTGCCTCGCTTCCTTTCCCAGCATTTGGGTACACACCACCTGCCTGCCTGAGTTCCTGACAATTTTGTGTCCTCTGGCAAATTATCTACTTTTGAATCGACATAAAAGATGTGAGCTGGACATAAATGGAGTTAGTAACATAATTTGCTGGATGACACCTAATGACATCAGTCATAAGCATTCAATAATGTCTATGATAGTGTCATGTCATAATTATGACGGTCTTATGGCAGTGTTATGACGCCGCTGTCAAATAAATTGTTACCTATTAACTCACATAAATCAACAAATAAGCACTGGACTATAAGCCGCAGGAAAAAGAAGCGGCGTATAGTCTGAAAATTACGGTAGTAGGAGTGATGACAAATGAGAGTATAGTCATTCAATTAATAGTCTCAGTGTCATTAGTCATAATACAAAATAATGTGCGGCCCTTGAAAAATCCGACAAATTGCTACGCTAAATCAGTTGCCACTCAGATTTGCATTTTCTGAAAATGGCTAGCGCCAAGAGTTGATGACAACAAAAACATTGATATTTACCTTGACATAAGCAGGCTGTTTTTCCAAAATGAGATCTGCAACCTTTCTAGAAACCTACAAAGAGAAAGACCATAGCATTAAAACAAAGAAGCTTCTCCCAAATGTCACCCACGAAAACAAAGCCACGTTATAAACTGTCGTGAAACTTTTCCGACATACCTCATACATACCTCGGATTTTAATAGCTTGGTCTGAAAAGTCGTATGTATGCGTTCTCACGTAAGTCCTTACTAAGATGTATGGGTCAATTAGAGCTAAATTAGCTGACACTAATTAGGGCAGTCGAATGTATCAAGCAGCTAAATCACTTGAGGTTCAGTCATGTTGATTAGGCAGCTCAGAGCGCAGCTAGAGAATCAACTCCATTCACAGTGAATAAGTCACTTGTAGAACAAACAATTGGCCAATTAAATACTGTATTATATATCCAAGCAGTATAGTCCTACGTTGCAGGGCATACTACTGTACTTGTGCTGGGTTGTTGGGGGCAAGGTTTGTTAAAGACCGTAGATAAAAACGTAGATTTTTTTAGGGGCTAAAATTGACAAAATAATCCAGAAATACAATACAAGCAAAAAATATATACCGTAATTTCCCGAATATAACGCACACTTTTTTCCCCAAAATCAACTTGTAAAATCATGGTGCGCATTATAAACGGGTACATGGATGGAGACAGAAATATACATATATTACATATATATATATATATATATATATATATATAT
Organism: Corythoichthys intestinalis; assembly: GCF_030265065.1. Classification (NCBI taxonomy): domain Eukaryota; kingdom Metazoa; phylum Chordata; class Actinopteri; order Syngnathiformes; family Syngnathidae; genus Corythoichthys; species Corythoichthys intestinalis. Next base: position 10,765,834 of record NC_080416.1, on the reverse strand, counting down.
ATATAAACCGTTTTTTTTTTTTTTTGACACGGCCACGTTGTGTTGAAGAAACGTATGCGCGACCAGTTGCCGACCTTTACAGTACGTGACGTCCAGGGGTCGCGTTAACTGAATATTTTCTGTCGTTGACTGGTTTTTTAAAACGGTGACTGAAAAAACTGAAGTCCATCCGTCATTTTGACAGGTTGCAATTTACACCCCAGACCACAGGGTGGCGAATGAGCATATTAATTAGCTATTGTCTCTCTTGATGCATGACGTCGTTGGCCTTACTGGAAAAATGTCAAGGCAACAGAGTGTCCGAAGTCTCTTCAAAAAGCCCCAAAACGACGATGGTGTTGATAATAGAGGAGAAAAAAGAGGGACTGATGCAGTGGACGATGAAGGACAAACAAGCAATCAGGCCTGGGCAACTACTGAGCGAGCAAGCGGCAGCAAGGAGGAAGGTGTGAGACTGCGTTCAGGCCACAGCAGGTGAACTGTTAATTTCATTGTTCCATATGTAGCCTACCTACTAGGGCCACAGTCAGCTGTTTTTGTCACTGCGGAGAAAAAGTTACATATTCATCTGCTTGATGTGTGATGGCACGGTGTGGATTCTCTGTTAAGCTTGTTCGGACAGAATATTAATTAAAAATGAATGAAAACTAAATACTATTGAATATGTCATTATCATCATTTTAAAAATTTAAGTGACGGGTAAAAATAGATTATGACCTGATTTTTATGACCCTGTCAGTCAAAATGACAGACAACGAAAAAGTCTAGCGCAACCTCTGGTGACGTCACCATTTTGTTTCGGTAATACTTCACTCTAATCGGCCGAATTATTTCATCTGTGTTAAATTCTGCTTTTTTCACTCTTCATAAAGCACAGAATTTAGTTTCTTTAACTCATTTGAGTCAACGTTCATTGCAGCTCCGCAACTCGTACCATAATAAACGTAACAACAGACTTCCTGTGTGTGTCCGTCAACTATATCTGTCCCTCGGGAAACTCAAACCCAAATAACAATAGGAACTATTGTTACTGTCGTGTTGACAGCGATGAGCTCTCACGGATTTCCGACGTACGTTCTCACTTTCATTTTACCCTATCAATCCATTGATAAACATTTAGTCATCATGATGAAACGAGCAAGTTATACAGCAGCCTTTAAAAGAAAAGTCACATCTGTTTTTTTTTCTCCTAGATTCTGCTAAGTTGGAGAAGTTGTCAAATCATATTATTACAGTAAATATTGTCAGTTTATGGTAACGTTTTGAACTACCAATGTGCTATGCTTGTGCTGTGTTTCACCAGTCAGTAAAATGACATTTCTGTATCTGTACACGAGCTCTGTTTTCTTGTATTCTTCTATTTATTGGTGTTAAAATTAGGGTGCGCGTTATAAACGGGTACAATAATTTTCCCTAGATTTTACAAGTATATTTGGGATGCACATTATACACGGGTGTGCATTATATTCGGGAAATTACGGTACGTTTTATACTCTGCAACACTCCCGGAAAAAGCAGAAGAGGTAGTACTGTAAAAAACGCAGTACCCTAACATGTTTGGAACTTTTGTTTAAATTAATAAATGACATTTCCGGTATCTGATGGGATCGGATCGAGACTCTGTATCGGCAGATTGTCAAAATCAGGTGACTCTGACTCGGGTGCAAAAATATGCAAGAAAACCTGTCGAGCCGTTTCGGCGTCCATAGGGAACGAACATACACACATAGACAAATTTATTTACAGTGGGGAGAACAAGTATTTGATACACTGTCAGTGGGTTTTCCCATTGGCAGTGTATCAAATACTTGTTCTCCCCAATGTATATTTCACTTCATATAGGTTTATGTTACAAAAATGACACTTTGTAAAGTTCCTGCATTGTAGCTCAATACAGCCAGTGAGTGCATAAGCCGCAGTGGTGTAATTTACTGATTCAATGCTTCACAGTTTTTATATAATGAGTTCTACGCTCCCTTAAATTGTACATTTGGTGTTCAGTCAGTTGAAAGTCCCTTCCCGAGGAGAATTTGAGCAACCAGATGGGGTTGAGGCGACGGTGTCAAAGTTTTCAAGCGACATGAGAAGACCGTCGGCTTTTCCGGCACGTTATCAACATGGCCTCCTCCGGTATCAGCACGGCTACCGCTTGTGGGAGGAAGTCAAAGTGCATCTCCGGATTACGCCAGTTTTCGCGGCGCCTGAGGTTTCACCGTGCGCAAAGGCAATTAGCTCGGAGATGAACCTCTGCTGGGAGTGAGTCAGAGATGCCAATTAAGCTCAAATGCAGACGGGGCAGATGTTCTCTCCCAAAAAAACGCACGAAACGTCCATTGGAACGAGGATTCGCGCGAAGGAGCAAATACATCTGTCATCTCGGTCCTGACGAGAGGAAAGCCAGTCACGGGACACCCCTGCGGTGAGCGCATTAAAATGCCATCGTTAATTATTCGCAGGGATATGCATCATTAGCGCGTATTTATATCTAAGATGTTACTGAACAATACAGCTGCTGTGTTATGGCGTGGTTGGGTCCTGGAACAGTTGCCATGGATATTCCGGTGAGGTGTGTTAAAGCTACGTGTTGAAAGATTAAGTGGAAAGCAACAGGATGTACTCCGAGTGTTTACAAACACATACCTCTCACCACGCCACAGGCCACATAAAGTCTGGGCTTCTCTCAATTTAACGGCTGCTTGGCAACTAACGTGTCAAAGTCACGGGGAGAAGGGGCTTCAAAAGAGAAGCTTGATGGGAATGGGAGAGAGCGGCACCAAAATAAGGGGTATGAGAGGAGGAAAACCACATCGGACCAGATAGTGGAAGTGTGTTTAAGCCTATGTTTTGGCCCATCTGACTAATTTATTTGAAAATAAGTAATTTAAAAAATGTATTGTAATTGTTTCTAGTAGGACTACTAGTAATAGTACTTTTTTGTATTGATTAGACATGTGCCGATTACCAGTTTCAAGGTATACCGTGATATGAAAACGCAGAGGTTTCAAAACCGCCAAAAATTTACGTCATACCATCCCAAAGGTATTTGCTATTTTTTATGTCCTAAAAATGCAAGGAGAATTCCCTCGCTTGCAGCTGTACGGCTCAACCCTCCCCGCCGGTTGTTGCTCAGTGTCAGTGAGTCAGCTGTGCTACATGATGGCTGGAGGTCGTGAAACTCCTGACCTTTTCCCCCCCATGGAAGAAAACGAAATCACTAGTATGAGAATACTTATATACTATATTATACTATACTATACACAGGGGTGCACATAAGTGCTCCGCATGCTCGCATGCGTACTGGACGTAGACAAACGCGCTGGCCCTCAACGGCTTCCATACTCTTTTGCGTACCGATGGCTGACCACTGCATTTGCGGCGGACACGAGAAAATCACTTTTTAAAATGTCAGAGGCAGGCCCCACTGAGTAATTATTTCCGCGTTCCCCCACCCCCGTCAAAAGACAGACAGACGAAAGAGACATCACCGGAGCTACCGAAAAAAAGGACTTTTGCTGAAAAGTGGCTACAGGAGGTACCATGGCTAGAAGCAAATGATGCTTGCACGGAAATATGGTATCAAATTTGCCGTGAGAATCCCAATGTCGCTGATAACAGCAGCTCATTTTATGTAGGGTCGAAGAATTTCAGCCATCCAAACTTTGAAAAGCACGAAAAAAACAGAGCATGTGGCAATTAAGCAAACTATCGATATCATACAGGACCCCACTCGCCCTATGGACAAGTGACGGAATAAAGTTAATGAGGAACAGCGCCATGCACTGACAAACGTGTTTTTGCTCGCATTTCACAAAGCTAAACATGCACGTTCAATGAGCTCTTATGAGGAGGACATCCCACTTTTACAAAGGCTTGGAGTTAATGTGGGAGCCGCATAATGCCCTTTATTTTGAATTAGTGCTTTTATGTTTATTTCTTTACATTTCACTTCAAAGTAATGGCAATTTTGTTGTGCCAGTTGATAATCAAGAATTAATTGTTAATATAATTAATTAAAGGTAATTGGCTCTAAGTAAAGCTTGTCATAATTTTATCGCATCAGGCGGGTCGGCTCTCAAGCTCAATGAGGACCAAGTCACATCTCCAGGTCCTCCTCTGAGTACCTGGGCAAAAAAAATATGTGCACCCCTGACTATACTATACTATACTATACTACAGGAAAGTTACAGGCTGCCACGGCTTAGAGAAGAGCCAACCAACATGTAAAACATGTTTGTGGAGAGTGGCTGCCAAGGAGGCAATACCTCCAATATGAGTTTGCATTTATACAAAATTAACTCATTTGCTCCCAGAAAATTGTTTCAGTGTCCCAAAGACGTATTTATACGTCTTTTACGTTTTGTTTTGTTTTTTTCAACAAAAGACATCTCTGGGTCGTGATTCGATTTAGCTCCAAAGCTGAAAATCCATTTTAAAGCAATAAAACTGGCCACTGGAGGGCAGTAGCGCATTTGGCTGGACGGCCGAGCAGAACAACCGGGACCACTAGTGCAGCGGACGATGCTTTGCTGCTTGCGAGCAGAGCCCGCAGAGACTAAAAAAAAAAAAATCATCTTTATGACAGATGGCGATGAGGGAAAAGTTTCACCGCTGTCGCGGCCAAAACAGCATCATCTTTCAGTTAGTTATGTGTAAATAAATTGTTACTTTGCTATCAAAAGCTCTATTTGTCTTGTTGTTTATATTATTTTGTAAAAGGAAAACATTATTCAGATGTTTGGGCTGTAACTAAAGCAAAAAATAGCTGTGTATAAGTCAAAGTTATGTTTGAAATGTATGCTATCACAAAAAGCTCAATTTCTCCTTTTTTTTTCCCATCAGAAATTGGAAAATTGAAAAAACTATTTTCTAATGCTGATTTCTAAAGAGTGGAAAAAGATATGAACTTTTTTTTCTGCTGGAAGAAGAGAGTAATCTTTCTTTTGGTGGGTTCCATGTTTATATAGCAATAGAACAGAAATTTCTGTGGGCCTTGCAAAACCAGTCAAAATTAGTAAAACGTCCGGGAGCGAAGGGCCTTGCTCCGGTGAAAATGGCTGGGAGTGAATGAGTTAAAGGTTAGTAAACACTGTTATAAATGTTTCTGAATGTTTCCCACCAGCTATGAGAGTTAACTTCACCGTGTTTAGCGGTGGTAAAACGTGTTTTTTTTCTCTCTGGCAACTGTCTGTGGAGAGAGTGTGTGTATAATGTAAACATGATAAGAGTCATACACACGTGCTTTTTATGGAAAATAATTCTATTATTTTTGTTCTGATGGTAATACGGTTGAAGTATGGCTGTGGGTTTAGGCTCACCTAAAGGACTGCATTTATTTATTTATTTTTAATTATTTTAACATATTATGTTATGTTCCAATTTGCTAATATGTTTCAAAAAATGAAAATACTGTTCGCAGGAGATTTTTTTTTTTTTTTCCAACCCAGATATCTCAAAGTAACACATTTTAGAGCTGTAATTGCAATACTGTGATACCGTGAAACTGTGATATTTTGGCTTAAGGTTATCATACCATCAGAATTTCATACCGGCACATGCCTAATATTTATTAATTCATAAATCATGTGTCAAACCTGGAGCCTGTGGTTTACTAGATCCGGCCCACCACATTGTTTTGTGTAGCATGCAAAAACAAATCATAAGCATTGGCTTTATTTTTCTGGATAAAATACCTAAGTTTCAGTTGTCATTACTTTTTAAAAAATTAGGACTGTCAAAATTATCACGTTAACGGGCGTTAATTAATTTTTTTAATTAATCACGTTAAAATATTTGACACATTTAATGCACATGCCCCGCTCAAACAGATTAAAATGACAGCACAGTGTCATGTGCACTAGTTACTTGTGTTTTTTGGTGTTATGTCGCCTTCTGCTGGCGCTTGGGTGCGATTGATTTTGAGCACCATTGTGTAATTACTGGCTTCAACAATGGCGAGCTACTAGTTTATTTTTTGATTGAAAGTTTTACAAATTTTATTAAAACGAAAACATTAAGTGGGGTTTTAATATAAAATTTCTATAACTTGTACTAACATTTATCTTTTTAGAACTACAAGTCTTCCTATCCATGGATCGCTTTAACAATGTTAATAATGTTAATGCCATCTTGTTGATTTATTGTTATAATAAACAAATACAGTACTTATGTACAGTATGTTGAATGTATATATTAGTCTTGTGTCTTATCTTTCCATTCCAACAATAATTTACAGAAAAATATGGCATATTTCATAGATGGTTTGAATTGCGATTAATTACGATTAATTTAATTTTTAAGCTGTGATTAACTTGATTAAAAATTTTAATCGTTTGACAGCCCTATAAAAAAAGCATTATTGAAAGCATGTTTTGTTACCACTGTCGGAACACATGTAAACAGGGCGCAGGTGCAATGAGCATAAATGGGACCCCCTGACACTATAGAAGAAGAAAAACAAAATCCGTAAATTTGTGTTTCTTTATTCAGGCATGAAAATGGGTCAGGGGTTAAAAAGGTGAGAAGGGTGTGGAGGAAATATGTTCCAGTACACTGTAATGTACACCCCAACAAAATATTGAGCTCTGTCGACCCACACTGTGTTTCAGCAGGGCCATGCAGAGACCGGTGGAGGGGTGGGTGCTCGTAGATCAAAAGGGGCACATGAACAAGTATTTAATACACCTTAAAACAACATAACTTAAATTTTAACCAGCTTTAGATAATAATTGGCTGCGACTGTAACATACTTTAATTGGGAGGAGGCAACAGTGAATAGAAATCAAAACTGTCATCAACACTTTCTGGCTGTGACTCAGTCAGTCTGCCTCTTTTCTTCCTTCAACCTCTGCATCAAAACTTCCTTCCTCAACTTGTTCATCTGAGAACAAACCACATCAGATGGTCACTGAGCCACCAACAGCACAGTTTTCTTAAAACTATTATTTCATTATTATCCATACTTAACAACTCTAGCACCTAATGATTAATAAAGCAATGACATAAAAATCTTATAGAAAAATAACATTGTAATTGTGTTTATAATTGGATTTAATACCAGACTATCCTTGCAAACTTGTTCTTACCAGGTCTGCTATTCACCCAGCTGATGAGGTATTCACTGCCTTTAGCAGCCTCATCTAACTCCTTTTTTTATCCCTCAATCTCCCTTCCCTACGACGCATGTCTATGTAATGAAATATAAATATTTTAAAAAAACAAAGAAACAGACTCCCCGGTGGCTTTTAGTTTTAAAGCTTTCTTAATTTCTTTCTCACTCAATAACGATGGAGTTAGATTTGTGTTTTTATTATTCAATCAAAAAACAAAGTTACTTCTATCAAAAACAAAGTTGCTTCAATCAAAATACAGTATATACTTTTATTCCCAAAAAGTAGCTTCAATTAAAAAAAAAAAAAAAAGTTTTTGATTGCAATAATAAATTTGAGACAAAAAAAGCATTTGAAAACTATTTTTCTTGATTGAAACAAATGTTTCCATTTAAGTAATGTTGTGCGTTTGGGCCACATTTTGGCTAGGACATTTGTGTCTTTATTATTCAATCAAATAAGTTGCTTCAAACAAAAAAATATATATAAAAAGAAAAACTTTGCACATGTGCCAATCACCGTTCACCAAAGCCTGAGAGGGTTTGAGTAAACTCACTATGAAGCTTTTAATAAAGCCAAGCATTTTCTAACTACTTTATTCTTGTTTAAAAATAATTCGGTGGGGCAGTAACATGTTTAAAACTTATAATTCTTACATTTTGAAGTGCTTGAAAACCATTTATAAATGATACTTTGGTGAAAAAAGTGAAAAAACATGTCTTATATATGTATCTTTTTTCCAATGTAAAATCTGAATAAATGCATTGAACACGCACAAAAAAATGGGGGGGGGGGGGGGGGGGGGTTGGGGCGCTACTTCGCGGTTTTCACTTATTGCGGCGGGTTCTGGTCCCCATTAACCGCAAAAAACGAGGGATCCCTGTATTTCTGAAAAGCTTTAAGAAGCAGGACTCATTCCCACCACTCGTCGGGCCGCTGTTTTGCCGACACCGGCCGTCAGCTCAAATCCAAGCCGAAATAACGCGTCTCCGGCGGACGACAGGAGCGATGTGAGGCGCCCCCTCCATCCGAGAGAATGCCGCTTAATTTGACTCAACAGTGTGTTTCTTCGTTTATATTACTGCTAAATACACAAGCTTGACGCCAATTTAACGGGAGCTATTTTTTTTCATGGGAGATTTGGCTTGCTCTGGCAGTGTTCAACGCAAGCTGCAACGAATGGCAGTAACTTTTTTATATCGCAAAACGTGAAAACGATTGAAACCATTACTCACCAAATTCAATCTGCTGGCAAATACAGGCAAGTGTGTATGCTGCGCTCTGGTCTGCCCCGATGTGGATAAGGCCTGCTTTTTGTTTTCGCTGCTTTGCAATGCAACCGAAGGCTCTCCGAGCACTCCATGTACACGCGTAACGAGTGCAAGCGTTTGGAATAATGGAACGCAGCTTGGGCCGATGATTGGTTCTCGTCAGCGAAGCATCTAGAAGGATTTGCTGACTGTGTTCTTAAGTGCTCAGTTTACGTTCTAAGTTAATCACATGATGATAATAATAACAATTAAATAAAACCTCCCGACCCAATCCCCCCCTCCTCCCAAAAAGAATTTCTCCTCGGATCTACGCAATTCACGTAGGTCGCCCTTTTTGACTTCAAAACGGCGAATTTCGCCGAAAAGTGAGAGATTTTCATGCCTGTTTATTTCTCGAAAGTAGAAATGTGGAATGTGTGCAGGATGTAAGAATGCAGCGTATTGAAAAGGCTACTCACACGACACCACAATAGCGCAGACAAAGACCACAGGCCAAGTAGAGGCGTTCTCGTTAGCATTAGCATGGCGAGCGTCATCTTAAACCCTTATTAGGCAACCACAACACCTCTGCTTTCATGGTTGCTGTGGACCCAAACGATTTGCGTAGATCCACAATCACAAAATCCATTTGCAATTGTAGCTGGGCTGGGATGCAAGGCGGCTAGAACACTAGCAGCTAGCTGGCTAGTTTTAGCGTCTGTCGCTTTGCTTACATTAGCAGCTTGCTGGCTGGCTTTAATTTGTGTCTCTTCAGGCTCGTGAGCAGCTGGCTGTCTTATACAGGCAGATTGAAAAACGCCGGCAATGGAGGGAGTTTGTTTCTCTCCTCTCATGGAGGTTATGTGCTTGGACGATTTAGCATGGGACTCTCGCGCCTTCATGCCCATTGTACCCAGCTGAATAATTTTGCAAACGACGCAAAAAGCCTCAAACACACTGCTATCCACCGGTTTGAGCCAAAGGCCAAAGAATTGTTTACTCAATTTACATTTGCCGATCTCTCTAATATGAAATGTATGGCTAGGTAAAAAAAATGTGTGTAGTGTAGAGCATGACATTTTGTCCGGACTCCCGTCGTGACACAGGATTCACGTGGGAATCCTGCGGGATTTTGACCCGTGGTTGCGTTGCGCTCCCAATGATTGGCTCCTCCGTCCCGCTTATTTATTCAAGCTACGTTATTTAATCAATATGACAAATGACACTTTTGAGGAGAAATGACACACGAGAAGTTACATAGATAATAAATTTTAAGATCCAGATATGAAAATTCTTAACTTTTTCAAGAATTTTTAAGCTAATATTTCAAAATTCATGAATTCAATGCTTTTAAGACTTTTGAAGACCCCGCAGGAACCCTGCACAGTGACACATGAACACTCAATACCAGTCATCCCAGTCGACAACTGTCAATGGCAGTGAATGAGTAAATAAAAATTCCCATGTATTCAGCAGACAGTTATACAAAACTTAAAAAGATTGACTGCCATTGACGGCGATACACTAACCCTGGGAGAGTTTACAACCATCATTCGCTGCCAGCCCTCCCAGTCAAAATGGATTAGACGTCTATCACCGTCAATGGCTGCCAATGAGTAACTCATGATTTCTATGGTAGTCATTAAGTGTATGTTTTTGACTCACAGCTGCCTGTTGTCTCTTCAGTTTGTCTCGGCACTCTTCCAACTCCAGCAGCTTCAACTCAGTCGGGAGTTTCTAAACATGCACAGACAAGCCACAGCGACAAAATTTATTCATCATGCAGCCGGTGACAGACACATCGTAGTTTTTATCCTAATGTATCACGCTGCTTCAAAACACATCCTCATTAGAAAAAAGTTCGAACCGGGAAGAGACACACGCCACTCAGGAGTATCTTAATTCAAAAATATATCTCGTGAATTATTCAAATGAGCTTAAATGCGCTCGCTGATCTGACTTAGTCAACGGAACGTAAATAATTAGCTCAATTCATAAACTTTATAAGATCGTGTGTAGGATGAGACAAGAAGGCAAAGGACATATATTTAGTAAACAGCAAACAAACTCAGCTCAGTAAAGAAGATATTACAATTCCATGCCTCAGAGGATGATAGGTAATTACTTTCCCCTTGATTGAGAGTCTCATTTCAGGTGGTGTGGTGAGACCAAGATAAATCTAATGAGATTTCACACCCTCCTTCTGTTCAGTGGATACAATCCATCAGTCTGGACGTCAAAGAGGAAGTGGCGGCAGCTCAGGTGAGGAAAAACCAGGAAGCGCAAGAAGGCAGCGCCGGTTAAGAAGCCTTGCAAAACTGTATTGCTATCAGTGGCCTTGATGGAATTACCGAATCGAGGGGAAGTGGAACCCACGGGCCCGTCTCAACATCAATTTTACAGGAGAGTAAGTTGTCATTCATTCCGTTAGTCAAGCGCTTCAAAACACAGACTTTTTGAGGATGTCGGAAACACACAGCGAGTCATTTCTCAGTTTTAAACTGCACAAAGAACATATAAAACTGACACAAATAGAGGTTGGACAGAGTAGAGAGACGTGCCACAAATCCCTTACATGGAAAAGGTCAAAAAGGGGGGAAAAAAAACTTATGGGTAGGAGCGGGTGAGTGATTGTGTTCGATTTTTATGCGGTATTACGTGTATGTAAAGGGAAATACCAAGCACAAAAACATATCAAAGCAACATTGGGTAACTTTTCAGTTTTGGTCGATTTTAGCGGCGCAGGTGGACAAAAGCGGAAGTGTTTTGCCTTAAGGAAGACTGCGTTTCCCATGAGGACCAGCGCGCAGTGTCGTAAAATGCTGATCTCCCGGTCGCCTGCAGATGGATTAAATGACATTTCTGTTTCCAGCAGCTGTGTGAAGGATGAATAGTAATGTGGTAATGAATCCAGTTGTGGCTAAGCAATAGTATATGTCGATGTTGAATATCAGAAACGTTTGATTTTCTACTGTATTCCCGCACCGGCCCCCCTACCTGAACTCTTCAGCGCTGACGAGTTCTGTTGGGATTCACACCAGCAAGTGAAAGCTGGCCAATGTTAGTTCTTAAAGTGAACCTTGGATAAAAAGACATGTAGTTCTTAAAAGATAAATGTTAGTACGAGTTTTTACAAATTTTACAATTTTACAAATTTTATTAAAACGAAAACCTTGAGAGGGGTTTTAATATCAAATTAGTATAACTCGTACTAGCATTTATGTTCTAAGAACTACGTCTTTTTCTTGTGTCTTTTGTTGCTCCTCCATCTTTGCAGAATTCGCAGGAAAGAATTCGCATCGACTTGCATCTACGCATGTGCCGGTTACCGGTTTCAAGGTTTGCCGTGGTATAAAAACGTCACGGTTTCAAAACCACTAAAATTTTCCATCATACCGTAGTACGCTATTAGCTATTTTTTATGTCCCAAAAACACAGCGAAAAATCCGTGGCTTGGAGCGGCAGTGCTCACTCCTCCGAATGAACGAACGTTCATTTGCTGCCACCCTCCCACTTCAAAAGGATCGGATGTCTACTAGTGATAAACGCATTGAAATTCACAGCAGAGGGATGATTGAGCACTGCACGCTTGAACGTCTAGCGTGTGTACCCGCCGGCCATCTTGAGTAGGGCAACCTGCATTTGCAAACTAGATCTTGAAAAGTACAGTGGAGCAAATAAGTATTTAGTCAACCACTAATTGAGCAAGTTCTCCCACTTGAAAATATTAGAGAGGCCTGTAATTGTCAACATGAGTAAACCTCAACCACGCGAGACAGAATATGGAAAAAAAAAAAAAAAAACAGAAAATCACATTGTTTGATTTTTTTAAAGAATTTATTTGCAAATCATGGTGGAAAATAAGTATTTGGTCAATACCAAAAGTTCATCTAAATACTATGTTATGTACCCTTTGTTGGCAATAACGGAGGCCAAACGTTTGCTGTAACTCTTCACAAGCTTTTCACACACTGTTGCTGGTATTTTGGCCAATTCCTCTATGCAGATCTCCTCTAGAGCGGTGGTGTTTTGGGGCTGTCGTTGGGCAACACGGACTTTCGACTCCCTCCACAGATTTTCTACGGGGTTGAAATCTGGAGACGGGCTAGGCCCCTCCAGGATCTTGAAATGCTTCTTACGAACCCACTCCTTTGTTGCCCTGGCTGTGTGTTTGGGATCATTGTTATGCTGAAAGACCCAGCCACGTCTCATCTTTAATGCCCTTGGTGATGGAAGGAGATTTTCACTCAAAATCTCTCCATACATGGCCCCATTCATTCTTTCCTTTACACAGATCAGTCGCCCTGGTCCCTTTGCAGACAAACAGCCCCAAAGCATGATGTTTCCACCCCCATGCTTCACAGTGGGTATGGTGTTCTTCGGATGCAATTCAGTATTCTTTCTCCTCCAAACACGAGAAAATGTATTTCTACCAAAAAGTTCTATTTTGGTTTCATCTGACCATAACACATTCTCCCAGTCCTCTTCTGGATCATCCAAATGCTCTCAAGCGAACCGCAGACGGGCCTGGATGTGTACTGTAGTACTATACAGTACTGTAATAATTGCTCCCACAGTTGATTTCTTTACACCAAGCGTTTTACCTATTGCCGATTCAGCCTGGTGCAGGTCTACAATTTTGTCTCTGGTGTCCTTCGACAGCTCTTTGGTCTTGGCCATAGTGGAGTTTGGAGTGTGACTGACTGAGGTTGTGGATCGGTGTCTTTTATACCGATAATGAGTTAAAACAGGTGCCATTAATAAAGGTAACGAGTGGAGCCTTGTTAGACCTCGTTAGAAGAAGTTAGACCTCTTTGACAGACAGAAATATTGCTTGTTCGTAGGTGACCAAATACTTATTTTCCACTCTAATTTGGAAATAAATTCGTTAAAAATCAAACAATGTGATTTTCTGTTTTTTTTTCCACATTCTGTCTCTCATGGTTGAGGTTTACCCATGTTGACAATTACAGGCCTCTCTTATCTTTTCAAGTAGGAGAACTTGCACAATTGGTGGTTGATTAAATACTTATTTGCCCCGCTGTATATATTTCACAAAATCGGCATGTTACTTCTCAGTAACGATCAACTAATTTTAGTGCTGTATCAGTACCGATACTAGTATCGGTATTGGTGCAACACTATAAGCAACAAGTGAGAATACAACTAGGTAAAGGAATGGGTTTCAATACAACCTCGAGTTCATGCTGCACCATGTCAAAAGAGTCATCTGAGAAGTAGACTTCCTCAATACCGTCGATGATCTCCTGCTCGGCCTGGGGGTCAACGGGTTGCTCCCTTAGTTCCCGCAACTCCTCCTGAAACACCAACACACAAGTCTTCAGAAAGTTCCCACGTAGCAAAACGTCACACTTAGAAAGGATCGAATCAATGAATCAAAATTAATTAAAACTTTGCAAAAGAAGAAAATAAGAGCGAGATGGTGTTAAAAACAACATTGAAGGAACAAAAGCAGTTACGACGTGCAGGCAGGGCTTAAGGACAAAGTGAGAAAGAGGTTGAATGAAAAGAAGATGGATAACGAGAGGGAATACAAGTGCGGTTTGGGAGAAGATTACATGTTATTTCACCGGGCCGTTCTCATGGGGGATATCGGTAGGGGTTGGGAGGAACAAAGGGAGGAAATGAAGGACTGAAAAAAAATACAAAAGGATTCTCTCCCTTCGCATGTGTGAGAACCCTAAGTGTCATTGATTAACATGCTGTGCATCTCACAACAAAATCCAGAGCCAATGCGCTATCATTTAATAGAGTTAATGAGCAGGTGAATAGTCACAGGTCAAAAAAAAAAAAAAAAAAAGTGATGAAATGCTTGAGTTTTCACTTTCACTTATTGACATCCAATCCATTTGATGTGGTGAGAAAGTTCACCACTTTGTGAACAACTGCGTGAACAAATAGTCCTAATTATAAAGTAGTAGTGGTCAGTAAATGTTACTTTTATAGATCAAGTGCAGGGAAATACAAGACAAGCGCCCCCACCAACCCCCCAAAGGGAGGCAGAGCGATGCTGGAGGTGGCGCATTTGACCTCGGGAACATACTTTTTTGCCGTACTTGAATGAATTGTAATTGCACATCCACTCAGTGGGTGGCAGTGCCGCTCTCATTTTTAGAGTGTGCGCAGTATTTTTTAACCAAACGAGCACACAGCAAAGAGAGATATGAAGACCTAAGACGAGGAAATAGTCGAAGTGTATGTAGAGTTTGGCTTTGACTTTTAATACAGTGGGAGACGAGGAAAGACCAGTCTGCTTACTGTGTCTAAACATGTTTGCAGCGGACAGCAGTAAGCAAAATCAATTAAGACGTCACTTAAAGGCATTAGATTCCAATCACATTGATAAGCTGCTTAATTTTTATTCTGCGAAAACGTGCCGAATATATATATTTTTTTAAACCTGTCCTTTTTCAGCTGTTTGACTCGGAGAATGGAAGTCTCAGTGTCTGGTTGATCTGAACAGTTTTAATCTTTCACATTGGAGTATGACATACTCCCATTGTGATCAATTAAGATATCTTGTTTATTTAGACAAAGCAGCAAACAGGAACGGGTTATGGGGGATTAGAAGAAAAGAAACAACAAGAAATACATTGAACGCCTAACTCACGTTCCGAATATTGCCAACAATCGTCTTGCTTTGTAAGTGTTGCATCAGTAAACCAGCAAGCACTGTTAGCATCATGTTAGGTGGCATACCAAGTTGCTCAGGGCAGAATAACCCCACACCATAGCAAAGGAGGTGATACTGCCTGCAGCAAAAATTAAAACGGTCTTTCTGTCCAATGTCACTGTCATTTTTGTCCTATTTTTTTTGTTGTTTTTTTCAGTCAAATTGTTTGGCAATTTGTCCTCATAGGTTAATCTTGCTCATCAATTTGAATGTATTATTATGTATTGATTTTATTTTTCAGTATCAAATCGTCAAAAAATGTACTGTATCTGGCGTCATCTAGCGCCGTGAACGGGTATAATGTCTAGACCGCGAATATAAGACGACCCCCTCTTTTTCAATCTTATTTCAATTAAAAAAACACCGTCTTATATTCGGGCCAATACGGTACTTTTTTTCTTTGATAATAAAAAGGACGTTATGCAGAGGTGCACTCATAATAATTTTGTAGACAAATGATACTATTTACAGTGGAGACATACAGTAAATGGGGAGGGGGGGGTATTTACATCTTCCTGGCGGGGGCGTAACAGAAAATTATTTGAGAAGCACTGAGGTAAACTATGATTAACATATTTGTATATTTGTGCCTTTGATCGTAGAGCTAGCGAGGCTTCGCTGGCAAGATTAAAGCTAAAAACCTGTCAATCACGGTTAACTTTTAGTACCAAGCATGCACTGCTTAGAGAGAGGAGGGTGAGAGGCTGTATGAGCGTGAAGCAGAAAAATGTCTTTTTTTAATAAAACATCCGATCCTCTGAAAAATGGCGCGATTGGCCCGATTTTCCGATCACTTGATCGGATCGGGACATCCCTAACTTTCACACTAAACCGCAAGAGGGCACTCAAGGCCTGTGTTTCAACACTGACAACACCTTATAAAAACAAAGAAAAACAACTGAGAAGGCTGAACAAATGAAGATTTCATGGAATTGAGTGATTTGGAGTGACACTGATGGTTTGGCAAACTTGTTAGCATGTTCTTCATGCTATAGTTATCTGAATAACTCTGAATAGCTATGTTACGTTAACATACCAGGCATGTTCTCAGTTCGTTGTTTATGCGTCATGTAACGTTCGCATACCATACACTTATTTAACTTGTTGTTCTCGATTCTATTTATTATTTAGATTGGCATTCAAGATGAAATTTCTGTTTCGGTGTTGGATTTTATTAAATAAATTTCCCCAAAACATGTGCCTTATACTCCAGTGCAAATAATACCGTATTGGCCCGAATATAAGACGGTGTCTTTTGCATTGAAATAAGACTGAAATCGACTGAGTCGTCTTACATTTGGGGTCTAGACATCATACCTATTCGCGACGCTAGATGGCGCCAGATATCATTGAAGCGAATGCTGTACCTAAGGAGTAATGTTCTGTCATTACAGATCTCAGCTACTCTCAAGTTTAACCAGTTTGCATTATTTTATTGCAATGTTTTTCCTTATTAAGATTTGTTTCAAGACTACAGTTACAGTTAGACCTCACTTTGATGGTTAATGAAGTTATTGCAATTTTGTTGTTTTATCACAATAGATTGGTTTATTTAAATTTCCAAAACCAGAAGCCCTTCATTTACGAATGTGATTACACTTTAGTTTACATATTTAAATGTTCAGATATTAAGATTTGAGTAAGACAAAATAACATGCTTTTTCTCTCAAATGTATTGTTATAATCATTTGTTTCAGATGTACTGTAATTATTTTCTGTATAAAAATTAATTTGGTGTTCAAAAAGTCTTTTTCCAAACTTGCGTCTTGAAAACGAGGGGGTCGTCTTATAATCAGGGTCGTCTTATATTCGGGCCAATACAGTACATTATTCCTCTTCATTGCGCATTTTATGCCTGGTGCGACTTCTAGTCCAAAAAATACAGTAAAAAAAAAAATGAACAGGGATGACTCTCAGTAATTAAACTCCACACCTTTCAGACTCATTCCATTCAAATGATGGGAGTCTGATAAATTCTTCATTTGAAAACATGCAGAAAATGTAACTTGGCACTCGAAGGAGAGGTCAAGTTATTTTCCAAATAATTTGGATTCATCCTCCAAACTCTCCAGATAGTTGCGCCCATGGCAATTTATCAAACAACCGTCACTAAAAAGCCAACAATGTCAGTTTGCTAAAGGTGACGCTGATGAGATGAATAAAGTATTGAAGCACAAACAAAACAGCCGTGCCTGAATTCAAAAACTCATACATTTGTGCGCGCATTAATAAAACATCCCACGCGTTGGAAGGTAATGCTGACTGGGACTTCTTTTATGTGTGGAATCAATACATTGAGGCATCAGCACATTCAAATACACCACAACTAAATATAGACTTGGGAAAGTTGGATGTGGAATTATGGGGATATATGCAATCCATTTAGTACGGCCTATTAAATTAACTCATTCACTGCCATTGCAAATGATCGCTGCTAGACTCCCAAATTAAATGGATCGGACGCCTATCGCTGTTAATCTTTTTGGCCTAAATTGTTGGTTAAATCTGTTACATGCTGTGGTTGATCAATAATCACGCTTATTTGAGATTTATTGCATAAAATGTGCATTTCTTCTTCCTGGTTAGTTTCATATTAAATATCTACCAACGTCAATGGTAGCCAAAGAGTTCAGCTATTTAGTCTTACAGTATTTTTTTAGTTGATTTAAAGCGACACTGGGTAACTTTTCAACCTTTATAAAATATTTTCATAACATTTATGATAATATGTCGACTGACAAGTAGTTTAATGGCAACTCGTTTATATCTTGAGGGGGTCTGTATCGCTTTCACTGGCACTAATTAACTTCGAGCAGG
Organism: Corythoichthys intestinalis; assembly: GCF_030265065.1. Taxonomy (NCBI): domain Eukaryota; kingdom Metazoa; phylum Chordata; class Actinopteri; order Syngnathiformes; family Syngnathidae; genus Corythoichthys; species Corythoichthys intestinalis. Next base: position 10,747,967 of record NC_080416.1, on the reverse strand, counting down.
GTGTTTAGCCACAACTGGATTCATTACCCTATTACTACTCATCATTCACACAGCCGCTGGAAACAGAAATGTTGTTTAATCCATCTGCAGGCAATCGGGAGATTGATTTTTGATTGATTGATGATTTTACTACACTGTGCAGGTGTGCACATGGGAAACAGTCTTCCTGATGACAAAACACTACCTGTTTTGTCCAGCGGCGTCGCTAAAATCCACTAAAACTGAAAAGTTAACAAGTGTTGCTGTAACACGAATACATCTGTTAGCATCTATGGTCTAAATTTGAAAATAGATTGCTAGACTAATCACAATTAATTTAGATAAAACTACCCCAAAAATGTGTATTTCCTTTTCCTGGTTCCTTCTAAATAAAAGTCAATTAAGGGTGAGAACTAGGCCTGAACGATATTGGAAAAAAACTATTGTTGCGATTTTTGGGGGGTTTGCGATATATTGCGATATTATATTGCAATATTTAAAAAAATTATATATTTTTTAAAGAAATTTTCACTTGATGACTTGAATAGCTGTTTGGAAAGACGCTGGATGACTCACTATCACCACAGTGTACAGTGATCCCTCGTTTTTCGCGGTTAATGGGGACCAGAACCCGCCGCGATAAGTGAAAAATCACGAAATAGCGCACCCCCCCATTTTTTTATATTTTTTTTTGTGTGTGTTTTTTGTGCTCAATGTATTTATTCAGATTTACCATTGGAAAGTGATAACGTATAAGACATGTTTTTTCTCACTTTTTCCCCCAAAGTGATTTTTAAAAATGTATATAAAATGGTTTTTAAGCACTTCATATGTCAAAATTATGATCAGTTTTAAACATAACTGTCCAACCAAATCATTTTTGAACAAGAATAAAATACTGTAGTAGATAAATGCTTGGCTTTAATAAATGCTTCTGTTTATCTACCTTAGCTGTGAGCGCTGGAGTGACACGTAGAAATTTCAAACTCCTCATGATCATTTCTGGCATTTATATGTCTCCAACATCTCCACACACACACACACGTTCATTCCAGCACGGCTTCCTTGCAGAAACTGTTTAACAAGTTAAACGATGATTGACAGATGCCCGTGTGAAGTCTGCTTCTTTGGCCAGATCAAAGCCATCGTTAACTTTAATAAGCAAGTGCCGCAGTGACTGAGAGGAACAAAGGGCTGGGAGAGGGAGGGTTTGAGGCTGTGCGCAGAGTAGAAAGCAAGGCGTATATGGATTAAAAAAAAAAAAACTATTGCACGTGCTTGCGATGGGACTATTGCGCACGCGCACATCGCAATAGCAATGTTTAAACGATATATCGTTCAGGCTTAGTGGGAACCTTTAGGTACCACATGATACGAGAGGATTTGCAATACACAGCTCACAATAACAATGAACTAATGATGTGGCGATACAACAATTATCGATACATGGGTCAAGAAATTCTACAATATATTGATTTTGTGTCACTTCTTGTTCATTTTGGGGAATTTCTGGGTCATTTCCTGTCCATTTGGGGAATTTACGGATCCCTTCCCTGTTGATTTTGGGTTACTGAACAGGAAGTGACCCGCAAATTATTAGGAAGTGACAAAGCTGTCACCGAAAATTTGGCGGCAAAAACTTTCGGCCGAAAATAGCTAAAATTGCATTTTCAGTTTTTGGTTAAAAGGCCGAAAGTTTACCACCGAAAAGTGTCAAGACCCTTAGTCCTCCAATGCCTACAACGAGCTAACACTACTGGGTCATAGCCAATATGTCCTCGGTTTGGAAGTATTTTGAGGTATCAAAGAAATATAGAAATTATTAAATGAAATAAAATAAATTTGCTTCATCGCTTCTACACGCTTCTGAAGTTGCGTTCATAGAATATTTGTATAATATTTGCTTTATTAAAGTAGTATTTAAATGCATACATGTGCATTTGCTGTGGTTTAGTACAATACGTTTATAGCACTATGTTTGTCACTTTTGTCACGACTTCCAGACCCACTCTGCCAGTCGCCGTTTAATCCGGCTGGGAGCGCCTTCGCTCGGTTGGGTCGCGGCGAGGACTCGGCCCACTCGCTTGGCTCTCAATCGATTCTACTTGTTGCACAACAAAACAAGTCTTATTTTAAGGAGTAGGAGAGATTGTACCAGCCTTGTAAAGAGCTTTACTAACTTCGGCGAACGGCATAGTTTTTAGTTCCACACAAACATATATTAAGATCTCATTTAGCTTAGCAATAGCATACCGCACGAATGCTATTTTTAGACTGTGACGTCGCATCGTAAAGCGAAAGTGGGACATTATAGACACGCCCTCGCATACCAACCATTATATTTCTGCTATTTTTTTCCGGTAATCTCTCAAAAACAAACATGCCAATCAAGCACTGCTGATATGGAACTTGTAGAAACAACTCTAGACATTACGACATATGTAGGATGTTTTCTTCATAGGTTTTCTGAAACCAAAAACTCAGAGGAAAAAATGTGAAGAATGGATCAACTTGCACGGACGTTTAACACCAGCAAGTTGAAGCCATTCACATTTCATATGCAGTGAGCATTTTGTTGGTGGCGTTTTGCCGTGCTTCTTCTGTAGGACAATGAATGACCTGAAAAGAAGTAAAAGGGTATCTGACTGCAACTGTTACCTTTTCTGTTGTAAAAAAACAACTTTAGTAAGGGGGAAGTGTAAATAAATTATAGAATTAAGATTTGTTATGAATGAAAAAATTTAAAGTGTTCGTTGACTGTCATCGTGTAGCATTTGCGATCGCTACACAAAAATAATAAATTGCCCAAAAGAACGGTCAGACGTAAAACAACCAGAGGATATAATATATAAGATAGACAGGGACTGTTGAAACAGGAGAATGTCATTGTCAGCGGCGTAAGAAAAAGGTGTCGATAAATAGGCTTGTTTCTTTTTTCCGTCTTTTTCAGCCCTCGACACTCAAGCCATCTTTTTAACTGAACATTTGTAAGTTCTTCCACATCTTTACCAGTGAATTTGGCACCAGGGACATCATTTTCGAACAGAATTGGTACGTTTAGCTCTGTAAACATCTCCTTCGTACACTATTTGCATTCATTTACTGTTGGGGACAAACGGAAGCGTGTCCCCCCCCTTAGCAACAGTTGCTAACATCATGAATATTAATGAGCGGAAGTGACGTGTTGCTTGCGGTACGCCATTGAAGGCGTGAGACTTCGAGTGTCCCAAATTTGCCACGACGTGTGTCTACATCCACAAAACAGAATGCTATGATGAAGACCGCGCTCACTGCAGCCGGGAACGCACCCTCCCAGTGCCGGTTTTAAGGGAGGGCTACAGGGGCACTAGCCCCCTCTCTAATTTGAATGACCCCTAAAGTGCCCCGGTTCCTAATTTTATCAGTAATCAGAAAATAATGTTTTTTTTTTCTTTTTGAAATGAACAAAAACAGTAATTATATGCATGTGTATTTTTCGGGCTTTCAGTTTTTCGGCCAAGTGCTTCCAATATTCAGTTTTCGGTTTCGGACAAGAATTTTGCTTTCAGTACATCCCTTGAAGTGACTCAAAATCACCGGGAAGTGACCTGTAAATGCCCTAACATGAACATGAAGTGACCTATAAATGCACCCAAAACCGGCAAGACTGGCTATGAATAGTGTTTCAGTCCCATTGACGGGTCTAGACATCCAATTCATCATTGACCCTCACAGTCAAAATGGATTAGACATTCAGTGCCGCCAATGGAGACAGCAACCTGGTAGCAACCTGTTGGTTCCTTTTTAAAACGCTAAATCGATTCTTGATCCGAAGCATATTGATAACCTTTTGAGATACAAAGGATCGCGATACATCACTGTTTTGATATATTGTCACACCCTTACAGTCATTGGCAGCCAATGAGTTAACAGTATAGCTCATATAGACAGAGGGTGTGTGAGTGAGTTAGGAAGTGAGCAGCAGCCACAAGGGAAATGTGTGGGTGAGTGCATGAGATTGGAAAGGAGGGGTGAAGGCACGGGAGATCACGGTCCGCCGTAAGAAAGGTGGGTGGGAAATCAACCCAAATGAGAGAGAATGTGAGCGGGGGCGGTGGGAGGAGGGGGTCGGATGACTCACAGCTGCTGAAAGTTCTAGTGGAGGGATGAGAAGACAGAGGGATGAGCACAAAAAATATGTGTGGGGGGCTTCAGCTTGCCAGACATCTCAAACTGAATGAACGTGAGGGTTTTTTTGTTTTTTTTAGGCAATACTATGCCACACGTGCAGGGAAGCTTTGATCCGCTTCCACTTTGAATGAGCCAGAAACAACAAAAAAATGTCCATCCGCTTTGCAAATCAATGACATTCACATCTCTTTTTGACGGAAATTACAGATCTATTTGTATTCAAATTGCAGGCTATATCAAAGAATCAAAGGAAATATCAAAGTCTCGAGTACACTGTGAATGATGACGGTCAAGAACGGGATGATGAAAAATAAATAAATACCCACCCAGAGGTGATTGATAAAACATTTCTTAATCAAAACATTTTCAGAGATTTAAAGCCGAAAACTGAAATGAATCATGAAACCCCCGTTTGCAATGGTCATATTTGGGGGAGGGGGGACAATTGATTATTGTGAATTTTTAATTTATATGCAGAAACTGAAACTAGTAGCACGTGTGAGTAAACCAAGGGCATCCCCTGCTGGTAAAAGAGGGTAAATGCATCTTACATGTATGTATTTTGAAAAGGTGAATGAATTTTTATATTGTTTTCATTAATTAATTCACTGTTATTGAACTGGGAAGGTTGACGGCGACCACTGAAAAACACCCTTTACATTAAAATATATATATTTAAAAAAAAAAAATAAAAAAGGTTTACCATTTCTTTACATTTAAAAATAATAAATTTAAAAAACAAAAAGACAGCTACAATTTTTTTAATGTAAAAAATATATATATATTAAAAATACTAGAGAAATATAGAATAAATAAAGCGTGTTTTTACTCATAACCCTTATCGAGAACTCAATGAATTACTATGGAATTTTAAATGAAATACAATAAAAAATAAATAGAGTTATTGGAGGCCATAACCAGTTTAATTAATTTGAATGTTGTCAAATTATTATTTTAAAATTTATTAAAAAATGAAACAACAATTACATTACAATAATTCGTAATAAAAAGAAAACGATCATAATAATTAGTAATATTGAAGTTTTTTAAATTAACCCATTAAAGGGTTAAGAGGTTAAAAAAAAGAACACTATGAACCATTTTTAGGATAATGCCTTTAAAAAATTGATTATTTAAGCAATTAATTGTTGTAGCAGCTCCATCCACTGTACATATCTGTATTTTTTTCTCACACTTAACAACCCTATCATTCCCTGCTTAAAAACTTTAAAGTCATCATCCATTTGGTTCACTCTGCATCATTCATCCTCTATCATTGAGCCAGATGTCGCTCTCAACTCCTGGTGGCAGCCAAATGGTTTCAATCATGACTCATAATGCAGAAACGGTGCCAAGCGATGAGAGTCATGAAAAATAAAAGCAACTTTACAAACATATGGTCTAGCACAATGAGAATCCTCGCTTGGCCATTTCCCTACGGACGCACGTAAGTCATATTTCAGGGCATTTAAAGCTGCTGGCCCGCTTGGGATAAATATAAGTAAAGTCTGTAATGCACTTAATAAGCCTTGTTTTTTTGTTGTTTTTTTTTTGTTAAGCATACATAAAAAGGCATGTGTCTCAATCCCGGATGACCTGGAGCAGAAAAAGCCAGTCTGTCCATCGGGAACACTAATGGTTCTTCCACAATAAAAGTCAGATATTTAATTACTCCCTGTGCTGTTAGGTACATGCTGTAACCGAAGCTCTGAACAACAAGATAGGTATGCATTTAGTGAGTAGTTACGTGTTTACTATAAACCTCCAATTACATTCACAGAACAATGTGATCCATATCACATCAGAGAAGGTTTGTTTTTGTCAAACAGGTTTGCCATGTCGATAAAAACGTACAGATGGAGTGTTTTTGTAGTTAGTTCTGTAGTTGGTTTGGCATGTATAAATAGTTTATGTCCAAATGCTTAATGATTTAGTACTTTTTGCAAAGCTTGAGGTTCTCCAGCATTGAGCTGTTTTTGAGTTAGGAGTTGACCAAGAAAATTGGAGATAACAAAAATTCAATTGTTCTGAACCGATTAGAGTTAATTTTTGCATATGAGTCCTGATCGATTACATTGAAAATGTATCAAGTCTGAATTTGAACATGGCTATCCCAACATTATAGAAAATTAGAAAATGCAATAATTAGTACAATGCAGAGGCGATTGTTCTAAATCCCTATCTCAAAAAATTAGCATATCATGAAAAGGTACTCTAAAAAAGCTACAAGCCCAATCATCTGAATCAACGAATGAACTCAAAACCCCTGCGAAAGTTATCTGAGGCTTTTAAAAACTCCCAGCCTGGTTCATTACTCAAAACCCCAATCATGGGCAAGACTGCTGACCTAACTGCTGTCCAGAAGGCCATCATTGACACCCTCAAGCAAGAGGCAAAGACACAGAAAGAAATTTCTTAGCGAATAGGCTGTTCCCAGAGTGCTGTATCAACGCACCTCAGTGGGAAGTCTGGGGGAAGGAAAAGGTGTGGCAGGAAACGCTGCACAACCAGAAGAGGTGACTGCACCCTGAGAAAGATTGTAGAGACCTTGGGGGACCTGCAGAAACAGTGGGCTGAGTCTGGAGTAGAAACATCAGGAGCCACCGTGCACAGGCGTGTGCTGGAAATGGGCTACAGGTGCAGCGTTCCCCAGCCACTTTTGAACTTGAAACAGCGGCAGAAGCGCCTGACCTGGGCTACAGGGAAGCAGCACTGGACTGTTGCTCAGTAGTCCAAAGTACTTTTTTCGGATGAAAGCAAATTTTGCATGTCATTCGGAAAACAAGGTAAGTTTGGAGGAAGACTGGGGAGAAGGAAATGCCAAAATGCCTGAAGTCCAGTGTCAAGTACCCACAGTCAGTGATGGTCTGGGGTGCCATGTCAGCTGCTGGTGTTGGTCTACTGTGTTTTATCAAGGGCAGGGTCAATGCAGCTAGCAATCAGGAGATTTTGGAGCACTTAATGCTTCCATCTGCTGAAAAGCTTTATTGAGATGAAGATTTCATTTTTCAGCACGACCTGGCACCTGCTCACAGTGCCAAAACCACTGGTAAATGGTTTACTGACCATGGCATTACTGCGCTCAATTGGCCTGCCAACTCTCCTGACCTGAACCCCATAGAGAATCTGTGGGATATTGTGAAGAGGAACTTGAGAGACACCAGACCTAACACTGTGGATGAGCTTAAGGCCGCTATCGAAGCATCCTGGGCCTCCAGAACACCTCAGCAGTGCCACAGGCTGATTGCCTCCATGCCACACCGCACTGAAGCAGTCATTTTTGCAAAAGGATTCCCGACCAAGTATTGAGTGCATAGCTGATATAAATAATTGAAGGTCGATTTTTTTTTTTTAGTATTAAAAAACACTTATTTGTATTGGTCGGATGAAATATGCAAATTTTTGAGATAGGGATTTTTGTTCTTTCTTGACTTTTTTGCCAAAATCATAAATATTAAAACAAAAAAAGGCTTGAACTACTTCAGTTGTGTGTAATGAATCCAAAATATATAAAAGTCTAATGTTTATCAGTACATTACAGAAAATAATGAACTTTATCACAATATGCTAATTTTTTTAGAAGGACTAGTATATGGTTGCAAAAAAAATACTTTTATTTTGTTTTTCATAAATAAACGTATATAAAATACAATCCTATGTGATATAGTTATGATTTTCTAGATTCTTTTTGCTGTCGCTGGACGTTTTCTCTTTTGTCGCTGTTTATTTCAAGAGTGTAAATATTAACCCCTTCACACCTACGCATGCTGCTGAAGGACATGACTCGTTCCCCTCTCTAAACCAATAAATTCACATAATTTAGTTGCTATTACCACTTCTGGGAGATGATTGGATGAAACTTTAGCCATCGGAATCAAATCATAAAGTCTGGCACACCCTCTTTGCTATTTTTGGCTCTTTGAAAATGGCTGACCAAACGCAACTTCAAAAAGGATAACGTAACGTGCTCTTTTCTCATTAAAAACACATTAAAATTTAAAAATAACCGATAAAATCATGAAATATCCCCGACCAAAAAAATTGCACTTTGTTCTGGTGTTTGAGTAGAGAAAAATCAGCGCAGATTTTTTTTTTTTTTTGCTCAGCAGAAAAAAATGCGGGTCTGAAGAGGTTGAAATATGGCATAAAGTGCACTGTATATGTATTTGTTTTCTTTTTTCACTGCCATTTACAGTTATAGACGTCAAATCCATTTCAACTTTGAAGGCTAGCACTGAGTGATCACGTTTCACTGCCAATCCCAGTTTGACTGGGGGGCCAGCACTTCCAGTCAAATTGGATTGAAAGTCTATCGTCATCAATAGGAGCCAATGTGTTAATACTTAAAAATACATTCTCAGTTTCCGAATTCCAACTGTTTTGTTTTGTTTTTTTACCTTATTTCGATCATCTAATCATTAAAATTCGGGGGGGACTCGTGCTCACTGATAACTGGTTAAAAAGCGTTGATATTAAGCATTATACAGCAATCTGCTGAGTCTCCTCATGTGACTAAGCATGACTGATTGTGTTGCCGTACCAGCTAAAAAGAGATGTGCTAGAGCAGAACTTATTTCACACTATGGCCTCTGGGATGAATGTGAAGGAGTCCTTAAGTAAAATAAATGTGTGCCTTCACTCTCTTTTATGTCAATGGAAACCTTTTGGGAGTGAAACGTAATGAATCACGTTCGTAACAAGGTAACGTGTCTGCAATGGTTTCGGTTCATATGACATTGTTAAAACCACACAAGTGTTAATAAAAGAGGTAAATATAAGATTCATGAGGTTAATTTTAAGGTGAAATTTACCTCGCTTGGGATCCTCAAGTTCTCCACAGGACTGAGGTCTGTTATGCTCTCCTGAGGGCTTTTTAGACCCTGTTAAAAATGATACAATCAATATTGAACAAAATATGGCAGGACAGTTGTCAAATTTTCTGAATGATTTTGAGTTTATTGCTCATTAAAAAATTGATTTGATTTGATTTGATTCATAGCACATGTTTATTAATGAGCTCTGCTCTCAAACAGAGATAAGCTTCAGTTGCTTTGTAATAGTACTGCAACGATTAATCGATTAACTCGAGTAATTCGATTAAAAAAAAGCTTTGAATCAAATTTTGCTGCTTCGAGGATTCATTTAATTAGAGTGGCGTTGCAATGGTTCGTTTTCAAAGTGTTTGCATTTAGTTACAGTTACAGTGTCCTCCATAATTATTGGCACCCCTGAAAAAGATGTGTTTTTTAGCTTCTAATATATTTTTTTTAATCAAATAATATGGGACCTTAATGGAAAAAAAGAGAAAAATCCAACCTTCAATACAAGTGCATTCATTCAGTGGGAAAAAATCCCACATAAAGAAAAAATTATTTGACATCAAATAATGTGTGTCACAATTATTAGCAACCCTGGTGTTAATACTTTGAACAACCCCCTTTTGCCAAAAAAACAAGGTTTGGGGACTGAGATGGCCATGGGAGGAGCTTGATTTTGTGTCTGGTGAACCATTTCTGTGTAGATTTGGACATATGTTTAGGGTCATTGTCATGCTGAAAGACCCAGTGACGACCCATCTTCAGCTTTCGGGCAGAGGGCAACAGATTTTGATTTAAAATGTCCTGGTATCTCAAAGCATTCATGATGCCATGCACCCTAACAAGGTTCCCAGGGCTTTTGGAAGCGAAACAGTCCCACAGCATCACTGACCCACCATCATACTTCACAGTGGGTATGAGGTGCTTTTCAGCATGCGCATCTTTCGTGGCACGCCAGGCCCACTAAGAGTGTTTGTTGCTAAAAAGCTCAATCTTGGTCTCATCTGACCAAAGCACACGGTCCCAGTTGAAGCCTGGGACTGTGTGTATTTTTGTGTGAGACCAAGATTGAGCCAAAAAATTATGGAGAGCACTGTATATTTATTTGGGTGGATATACTGCACTTGAGAGGCAATATTGAATATGACATAACTCATCAAACATGGCTGACTACAGCTGCTCCCTGATAAAACCAACATAAGGTAAGTTTTTGTTTAAGCTAATATGTTAGCTTAAGTATATTTAGCAGTTTTTGATAAGAATATGTGTTTGAACGATTTGTTAAGAGTTTAGTTTAAAAAAAAAAAATGTTTGCATTTTATAGCATTTAAGCTAGCGGACCTTTGCTATGCAAGTTAACCAATTGTTCTTTTGTGTACTTAACACATACCATTTTAGATACGCATTTAGTTATTTTCTTAGACCATTTGAGGGTAAACTCTGGTATTTTATTTTTAAATGCATTTATTGCTCTTGTAAAATGAAAGTGCAATTCTACATCATTTGAAGAAACACTCAGGTATTTTATTTTGTATTCGCATTTAATGCTGTTTTGAAAGTGCTTGACAAGTCAAAATAAATATTATTGCAAGCATAAACACTTCTTTGTTTTACATGTTAAAATTTATTCTGCAACGCATTAAATGTTCGAAATCCGATTACTCGATTATTCGAACCAATTAATCAAAAGATCGATTACTTGAATAATAAATAGCTTCACCCAATTCCGATAATCTAAAAATGACGTGATCAGGCTCAATTTCCAATCACATGATCAGATTGGTGACATCCTGAGACAGAGGTCTAATTTGTGCCAATAAATGTATAAAACATGTACAATTGCGCTCGTAGTTTTTAGCGTATGACAAGAAACTCACCATTTTTACAGGTTACGAGTTTAATCCATTTTGTTATCCTGCCCGTAACTCATAATTCTCTTATCTTAAATCATACTACCTAATAGAATGAATGGAAATGCCTATTAAATCTTTGCAGCTTAACCAAAACAGCACCAAAAATACTTAATGTGAGAGAAAATAAGTATTACTGCTGCACCGATTAATCGATTAACTCGAGTATTCGATAAGAAAAAAGTATTTCAATTAAATTTTATTGCTTCGAGTAATCGTTTAATTAAAGTGGCGTTGTAATGGTTTATTTTGAAAGTGTTTGCATTTAGTTTTATTGCTTAGGGTGGATACACTGCCCTCTGGTCTGCCTCATTTCACATGGCTGAATCCAACAGCTCCCTGTTAAGACCAACATGAGACAAGTTTTTGTTTGAGCTAATGTTTTTTAATGCATTCATAACTTAGTTTATAGATATATTTAGCCGTTTTTTGTGGGAATATATGTCTGAACCATTTGTTAAGAGTATTGTTAAAAAAAAATAAATAAAAAAATTTTAAGTTAGCATTTTGTAGCATTTACGCTTGTGGACTTTTGCTATGTAAGTTAGCCAATTGTTCTTTTGTTGTATATAGACCCCCCCCCCCCCCCCAAATACCATTTGAGGCTCAGGTATTTTAATTTTTCATGTTCCTTATCCAATTACTCGATTATGCGAACTAACTGGTTCATCGATTAATCGACTACTAAAATAATCGATAGCTGCAGCCCTAATAAGTATATACTAAAAAAATAATTATTACAAATATATAAATATAACAATAATTATCACTAAATCATATTTTTTAAAATGAGGAAAAATAGGAATTCCTCATTTAAAAAAAAAAAAAAAAAAAAAAACATAGCACTTACAAATAAAATCTAATCAAACGGCGTTTGCATTATGTGTTACTTAGCCACATGAACATTTTAAATTGTGAATTAAAATTTCGGGAAAAGTTTATGTCGCCTTACCCTAAATCGGAAGCACCATGTCAACACGTAGCTTAGATTTAAAGTCTTTGTCAAAGTTGGCTTTTCACCGACATCAATTCCACAATAAAAATAAGAGTGACAACTCTTGGTGTGTCCTGCTGTATTCTAAGTACAGTAAATATCACAATACTAGAGCATTGTCATTTCTTATTAAGGATTTGTTCACATATTTTCCGTCTGTTATGATTTGTTCATTCATCGCAGGTGTAATTTTAAATGTAAAAACAGCTTATACAGCAGGAAAATGTGCCGTTTGATTGGTGAATAGATCCACCTGTCAAATTAGCAACTTAGCTATTAGCAAGTTCTTCAACATGCCTGCGACAAACACCCAGTGAGCCACTTTAACTAGAATTTATTACTTTGTATGATTTACCTGGCGAGTCATGAGAGATTTTATCTTCTGCATTTTAGCGCTGGGACGTATTCAAGGAGCGTAGAAATCGTGACAGCTATGTTGTCATGTTAGCTGTGCGTCTGCATCAATACGAGAAGGAAGCCATAGTTAGTGGTCACGTGACTGTGACGTTCACGTATCATGGGAAATGTAGTTTTATTTTTGCGCTCACGTTTTTAGGTCAATGACATTGATAGCCGTTTGGAATAAGTGTCAAAGTGTAAAATTGAGAACTTAATGTAATTAGCATGCTAGCATTACAATTTTGAAGTTTTAACGCGTTTTCTTGTCTGAATAGTGTATTTTTGTGGGAAAATGTTAAATATTATTAAAAACGTGTTGTCAAATGATAAAATTAGAATAGGGTGAATAAAGGTGAATAAGTAAATATGCAGTTCGAATCGCATGCAACGCCACTTAACAATAAAACCACTTTGCCAACATTATAATTACACGCTCGGGCATTATTTTTGCTTAAAAGCAGGATGCAACAATGATCTATAGTTCCTGGTTAATGAATCCCCAGGCAATTTCCCAGTCAAATGAAGGTGAGCTCGCTTACCTTAGGTGTTCGGCATTCATCCAAAGTGAGGAGCTTCCCTTTATGCATGGGCTGAGATGGAACAGATGGTGGGACCCAACCTGGAGATAATGCCAAAAAACTCACCAACAAGGTCACAACTAATTAAAGCTTGATTTAATAAAGTGCTTAATGTTATTCAGTGGCTGAATTCCTTGACAAGGCTATTAACTCATTGGCTGGCATTGACGGCGCTCGACGTCCAATCCGTTTTGTCAAATCGATTCGACGTCTAATGCTGTCAATGGCAGTGAGCATGAGTCAAACAATTTTACAGAGGTGTGTCGTATCGCGTTACATTTACTCCGTTACATTTACTTGAGTAACCTTTTAGGGGTTATGTACTTCATAGAGTAGTTTTCCAATGCAATACTTTTTACTTTTACTTGAGTAGGTTTATGAAGAAGAAACACTACTCTTACTCCGGTACTTTGGGCTACACTAGCGTTACACTTTTTCTCTTTATTCTACATTAGGCACGTGCTGGTATGAATTGGAAAACCAACATGACTATAATGTATAAATAAATAAATAAATTACAAAAAATAACTGAAACTTTTTTTTTTTTTAATTGAAATAAATATAACTTATATACTAAACCCTCAGCCACAGCTCAAGTTGCTCACCATTTGAACAAGAAAAAAAATGGACTTAAACAATGCATAATCAAATTGATTTTATGTAAGACACATACCACTACTTATATTAATATTAATTAGTTGTATATTAATGGCCAGCGAGAGTAAGAGACAGAGCGCGTGCGTATGAATCGTATCATTATTTACACGTTATACACACACGGACACCCTTTCTCAACACAGAAAGTTGCCAGAGAGAAAAACCACCACAGGCTGTATTATGAAAATGTTATTTTGAACAGATGTTTACAATGGCGGAAGACTTTACAAAATAGGTTAATGGTAGAGAGGAAAATAGTTAGCCATCTTGGGATGCTAACTAGCCACGTTATCTGCCTCAGTAACAAGCTTACGATATAGAATTTGTTTTACCATCGCTAGACATGCTAAACACGCTGGCGTTAACTCTCGTAGCTGATGGGAAACGTTCATGACAGCATTTACTTACCTTAAATTTTGTGTAAAGTGACGGATGATGACCACGTAAATGTCAAATCATGTTGGAGGTCCTGCTGACCTTCCTCCTCTAAGCCAGTGTTTTTCAACCGGTGTGCCGCGAGAAATTATCCAATATCACATTTTTTTCTTTCTTTTTTTTTTTTTTACGTCGTCGGCCAGAGTTGCAGTAGGAAGGAAGGAGTACATAGAAAGTTCTCAATCGTGTCCAGATGAGCGAGGTATTGCTCGTGTCACGTTCAAATATTGCTCGGATTTCTAGCCATCAGCCGCCTCTCTGTCCGTGACAATGTGGTCCCCGGCACGTCTACTGTACAACATTTGATTGGACTTGTCAAGTGTCGATATACACTAAAGTGTCCTTTCTATTTTAACCATATGTGACGACCGTCAATCCTCCCCATGTGTTTTATTCCTACACATTGTCCTGGACAGCAAGGTGGCTGATGGCTAGAAATCCGAGCAGTTCATGAACGCGACACGAGCAGCTCTCCAACAGCGCCATGGTGCCAAGTAAGCATAAACGTCATCTTCAAACGAAACACCCATTGCTTCAAAACAAGTTGATGGACTATTTTGTTAGCCTTTGTGAAAACACAGAGAAACAGACTTTTTTTTAGGAAAAACTACATTGGTAAATGGAAAAGCCGTCAAACCCAATTAACTTGTTGCTGAACTTGTTGCTAAATCCAAAAAGTCCCACACAGTGACAGAGAAATGAATATGACCTGCCTGCAAAGCCATTGTCAGCGAGATGCTCTGCCCTGATGCTGTTAAAGACATTGCTAAAGTCCCCTGTCTGATCATTCTGAGCTTATCAAGCATAACTGCTACAAAAAATAAAAACAGAGAGAGACTGAAAGCTGTTAAAGAAGATTCCCGCCAGGATATCGGCTTTGTATTCATCTAAACAGGCTCAAGTTTCCAACTGTGTAAGTACAAATACTGAGAAATTATTTTTTTATTAAATATACTCTACAGCAGGGGTCCCCAACCTATTCCACTAAGGCACACTGTGGGTGCAGGATTTCATTCTTACCAAACAAGATGACAACACTTTTTCCCCAATCTGGTGTTTTACAAGTGCAATCAGTTGATTGCAGTCAGGTGTGGCTTGTTTTAGCAGAAGCCTCATTGGTTCAACTGTCTCTGCTGGATCGGCTGGAACAAAAACCAGGACCCACAGTGTGCCTTGAGGACTGGGTTGAAAACCCCTGCTCTACAGAAAGTAATTTAGAAACATTTTTGATTTGTGGTGTGCCGCGAGATTTTTTCCAATGTAAAAACGTGCCGTGACTCAGAAAAGGTTGAAAAACACTGCTCTTAGCCACGGCCATCTGTTTCTTTTCGGTAGCCGAAGTACTCCAATACTAGCGACTTTGTCTTTTATGAATGGGAAAAAGCTCAAGTGTAGTGGCACTGACAGAGCAACAACCAGATGGGGAGGGGTGAACACTGCCGCTCCAAGCCACGGATTTCTCACTGCATTTTTGGGACATAAAAAATAGCTAATACCGTACTAAGGTATGATGGAAAATTTTTGTGGTTTTGATACCGTGACATTTTCATACCAGGGTAATCCTTGAAACCAGTAATCGACGCATTCCTATTCTACATATTGACTTTATTTTTGCCAGAGATGGCGACAGGCTCTGTCTGTTTTACCAATGAGACGTCGCAAAAATAACCACATGCACCATTATAACAAATAAAAGGTAACAATGTTTTTACTCCATCACATGACGCTCATGCTCTTTGGACGGGTGATGTTTCAAGTCTAGTTCTGGTCTGACTAAAATTCGATGATTTATGTGTCATCTTTTTGGCTTAATATGGTCATGTAATGGGTATAGTTTTTCAACCACTGTGTTTGAACAGGACAAAATACATTGAATGGCGGTCAAAAGGCGCAAAGACCATTTCCCCTCGGAGAGTCTCTGATGTAAGTCTTTGTTTGCTTGAATCCTATTCAATATACGACTTTATATTATTGTTATAATCTACTGAAATTCATTTTTATATTTGTTGCTGGTGGTGTTCCTTGGGTTGTTTTTTTTTTGTTCATGAAAAAAGTGTGCCGTGGCTCAAAAAAGGTTGAAAAACACAGTATAGTATAGTAATAACAGTTTATATTCAGTTCAAATATACCATTATTAAAAAAATATTTTAAAACATCAGACATTGTACGCAGTTACTCACAATGTTACTCATTACTTGTAAATTCTTTTCAACAAATACATTTTACTTGTACTTGAGTAAATTTTTGGTGAGTACTTTTACTTTTACTTGATTAATGTTAATTAGAAGTAATGCTGCTGTTATTTGAATAAAATTTTTAATAATAATAATACATTTTATTTATAATGCACTTTACATCTGAAAAACAAATCTCAAAGTGCATATTGCCAGAAAAAAATAATAAATAAATAAAAAGCCTAAGAATAAAAGAGTAAAAGCAAAACAGACAGAAGCACAGATAAAAGCAGATACCAATCAGATAAAAATAAGATAGTAAAAAAAAATTAGCAAGAATAAGCTTTTTTAAAAAGGTGAGTTTTTAGTCCTTTTTTAAATGCATCCACCGTCTGCGAAGCTCTGAGGTGGTCTGGGAGGGTGTTCCACAGACGGGGAGCAGCAGCTGCAAAGGCCCTGTCGCCCATAGTCTTGAGCCGAGTCCTGGGCGGGAGTAGACGGTGCTGTTGGCCTGACTGGGTTCTGGCTGAAGTATGTGATGTGAGGAGTTCGGTGAGGTAGGTGGGGGCCACACCGTGTAGACAGTGATGGGTGTGAAGGAGGATTTTGAATTCAATACGGAGGTGAACAGGGAGCCAGTGTAGGGTATGAAGGATGGGGGTGATGTGCTCGTGTTTACGCGCGTGTTTTGGCTGTTTTGGCTACTCTACCCACCTCTGCAATTATGCGAGTATAAGACTACTGTATAACAAACGTGCTGAGAGATTCAAAAATTTCAAATAGTCATCTTTATTCAAATAAAACTCCAAAGATGAAAATGCAAATTGTACATTCATTTTAAGACCAATCCCTTGCCCTTTCTTAAGCTTTGCAGAAAATGCTACATTTATAGAAACAGGATTTAAAATAGGTATAAATAAATCTGAAGGAAATATAGAAAAAGGACAATAATTCAAATGTATTCATATACAATATTTACAGTTTTTATCGCATTTATAAATTACAAAAGTACCTGATACAACACTTATTTCATAAAATTCACCATCTTTGGAAACAAGATAAACTTCATATTTTTAAATAGCAAATACTGTACATGTATTCATTATCTTAAATACATTTTTAAATATGAATAGTATTATTTTCTTACAAGTTCTTCAAACAGTAAAGATTTTTTTTACTCAATGCATCTTCATTTTAAATTGGATTTCTATACAAAATAATCTCAACCAAATATCTGTCCTTGACTGCGTACAACAGGATCGTGTACATACTTCTGTGCAAATAGAGTCACCACAAGCAGTGCCTTTGGCTTTGACAAAAGTCCCAAAACGTACACAAACAGCTAATTTTTTCCAAGTCAATTGAGCAAACTCTGCCCGGGGCTTTCGGGAACGTGTCTGATCACATCGTAGATTGTGGTGTGCATATCCTGAGTTGACT
Organism: Corythoichthys intestinalis; assembly: GCF_030265065.1. Classification (NCBI taxonomy): domain Eukaryota; kingdom Metazoa; phylum Chordata; class Actinopteri; order Syngnathiformes; family Syngnathidae; genus Corythoichthys; species Corythoichthys intestinalis. The sequence goes on along the minus strand of NC_080416.1, from coordinate 10,730,414 downwards.
CCAGGCGGGCCAGAGATCTGCACGACGCCTGCGGGATAGTCAGGATAAAAAATTTGAAAAAAAAAACATTTAAATGAGTTATTCTTTGGCAAATCTACGTGGAAACGACTGAAACACACCTGCGCCGGTTCCATTCTCCCAGGTATGGCGACAAATTCGTAGATGCCAAAGTCTTCAGTTGCATCCTCATGGCCTGTTATAAATAAATATAAAATAGTTCAATTTTACACCTCTCACAACGAGGAATACCATAATATCAAGTAAGGAAGTTAGGAATTTTTTACCTTTTAAAATTACTAATTGGTGTGTATACGACATATACATTAGCACAAGTAGAATACAGTGGTATGAAAAAGTATCTGAACCTTTTGGAATTTCTCACATTTCTGCATAAAATCTCCATCAAATGTGATCTGATCTCTATCAAAATCACACAGATGAAAAAACTGTCTGCTTTAAGTAAAACCAGCCAAACCTTTATAGGTTTTCATATTTTAATGAGGATAGTATGCAAACAATGACAAAAGGGTGATGTTTTTTTTCGAAGTAGCGACTTACCTGATCGATGCGGTCGTCTTGGATCTGAGATGGGTCTGCCAAAAAAGAATCATAATCAAAAAATTGACATCAACATCAGTCATTGAACTCATTGGCTGCCATTGACGGCAATAAACGTCAAATCCTCTGCCAGTCAAAATGGAATGAATGTTTAGTGATATTAATGGCAGCGAATAACTTAACTGTAAATATTTATCAATTTTATTTTTTAAATGTTCCTTTTTTCTTACACTTATGAATATTTGAAATAAAAACCATGAAACATTCGGATTCACAGCCAATTTAAATGACCGTAATTTTTGCACTATAAGGCGTACCTGACAATGATCCCCCACCCACCAAATTTGGCACGAAAACGGCATTTGTTCATAGATAAGCCGCACTGGCCTATAGACCGCAACTGTCTTCACACTATAATGGAATATCAACACCAAAAGATATCAAACAACTCTCAAAATGAACCACCATGAAGCTTTGAACCAATTGGCTGCAACACTTTATTGCTTCAAAAAGCTTCATTTGGTCATTACTGCTCTCCTGGGGGAACATTCAACCTCTGCTGCCACCTGCTGTCAACACTGTTGTTGTCCAACATGCCTCTTAGCATGCATTGCAGCGCTACAGATGTAAATTACAATCAAAATGCATGTTCTGTGCTAATTATTTCTTCAGTTACTGTTACTGTTCCAGTTGTTTCATTAATTGCTAGTAATGGTATTTGCTAACACTTTATTTGACAGTGGCGCCATAAGACTGTCATTAGACAATCATTATTATGCCATGACAGTGTCATGAGCATTTAGGAATGCTTATAACAGATGTCATTTAGTGTTATCTGGCAAATGATGTCACTTTTGAATGTATCTAAAAGATCCAAGATGGACATAAATGGAGTTAGTGGCATAATTTGCTGGATTACACGTAATGACATAAGCATTCAGTAATGCCCATGATGGTGTCATGTGATAATAATGATGGTTTTATGACAGTCTCATGTCAAATGAAGTGTTACCTATTAACACAAATAAATCAATAAATAAGGTGCACTTGACTATTTATCGATTCAAAATGAAGGAAAAAAGTAGTGGATTATAGTCCGAAAATTACAGTAATTGGCTGTATTTATCTATTGAGCGTATGCTTAATGGCAGGTAATGAGTTGAATACAATGACATTACATACATACGTTCAATTAATAATAGTAAAATGGAGTACAACAGGCTAAATAGCATAAAATATGAACAGTTTTTCAAATAACTATAGTTTAAACAACAGCGGCTGTCAGAGTGGAAAGACACAAAACATATAGGTCCCATCTGCAAACTGCAAACTGTATTTTTGCACTTTGATTTATTTTATTTTATTTTTTTCACTGTTAATAACGAATATTTATTACTGAATGCTGCTATTAAATGTCACCTTACCTATACCACAAGAGTATCACCATTACAAGTCATTGACTCCCCACTGATGCATTTTATATTGTGTTTTATCTTGTGTTGTGTAAATGTATAGATACATACAATGGGGCAAATAAGTATTTAGTCAACCACTAATTGTGCAAGTTCTCCCACTTGAAAATATTAGAGAGGCCTGTAATTGTCAACATGGATAAACCTCAACCATGAGAGACAGAATGTGGAAACCTCCCCAGAAAATTTCATTGTTTGATTTTTAAAGAATTTATTTGCAAATCATGGTGGAAAATAAGTATTGGGTCAATACCAAAAGTTCATCTCAATACTTTGTTATGTACCCTTTGTTGGCAATAATGGAGGCCAAACGTTTTCTGTAACTCTTCACAAGCTTTTCACACACTGTTGCTGGTATTTTGGCCCATTCCCCATGGAGCAGTGATGTTTTGGGGCTGTCGTTGGGCAACACGGACTTTCAACTCCCTCCACAGATTTTCTATGGGGTTGAGATCTGGTGACTGGCTAGGCCACTCCAGGACCTTGAAATTCTTCTTACGAAGCCACTCCTTTGTTACCCTGGCTATGTGTTTGGGATCATTGTCATGCTGAAAGACCTAGCCATGTCTCATCTTGAATGCCCTTGCTGATGGAAGGAGATTTTCACTCATAATCTCTCGATACATGGCCCCATTCATTCTTTCCTTTACACAGATCAGTCGTCCTGGTTCCTTTGCAGAAAAACAGCCTCAAAGCATGATGTTTCCACCCCCATGCTTCACAGTGGGTATGGTGTTCATCGGATGCAATTCAGTATTCTTCCTCCTCCAAACACGTGAACCTGTGTTTCTACCAAAAACTTCTATTTTGGTTTCATCTGACCATAACACATTCTCCCAGTCCTCTTCTGGATCATCCAAATGGTCTTTAATGAACTGCAGACGGGCCTGGACGTGTACTGGCTACAGCAGGGGGACACGTCTGGCAGTGCAGGATTTGAGTACCTAGCGGCGCATTGTGTTCCTGATAGTAGCCTTTGTTACTGCAGTCCCAGGTCTCTGTAGGTCATTCACTAGGGATTTTTGCTCACTGTTCTTGTTATCATTTTGACGCCACGGGGTGAGATCTTGCATGGAACCCCAGATCGAGGGAGATTATATGTGGTCTTTTATGTCTTCCATTTTCTAATAATTGCTCCCACAGTTGATTTCTTTACACCAAGCGTTTTACCAATTGCCGATTCAGCCTGGTGCAGGTCTACAATTTTGTCTCTGGTGTCCTTCGACAGCTCTTTGGTCTTGGCGATAGTGGAGTTTGGAGTGTGACTGACTGAGTTTGTGGACAGGTATCTTTTATACCGATTATGAGTTAAAACAGGTGCCATTAATACAGGTAACGAGTAGAGCCTCGTTAGACCTCGTTAGAAGAAGTTAGACCTCTTTGACAGCCAGAAATCTTGCTTGTTTGTAGGTGACCAAATACTTATTTTCCACTCTAATTTGGAAATAAATTATTTAAAAATCAAATAATGTGATTTTCTGTTTTTTTTTTCACATTCTGTCTCTCATGGTTGAGGTTTACCTATGTTGACAATTACAGGCCTCTCTAATCTTTTCAAGTAGGACATTTATTTGCCCCACTGTATATATTTTTTATTTTGCATACTGGAGATTGTACATATTTTTCAATTCATTCTATCTGTAAGTGTGTGTGTGCACTCCATGGGGCAGCTTTGAATCTCATGACACTTTGTGTAATGACAATAAAGGCGTTCTATTCTATTCTTTTATTTATCATGAACTATGTTTGTCGTTATTGTAAAGCACTTTGAGGACCTTTCGGGGGTTTTTAAAGGGCTATGGAAATAAATTTCAGTTGATTTTGATTTGAGGATGGAGCTGGAATATAGTGTTTAAGCGTGAAAATATCTCTAATTCCAAATTTCCACTAGCATTGCCCACCCAAAACATCAGACGATTGTCTTGAACGACCTGCGAAACTGTGGAGGGACCGAGCCCAGTTCATATTTGTTCCGCCACTATGTTTAGATACAATTTTTTAGGGAAAGCTATGCAGAAGATGCACTTTTAAAGAGTTAAATTAATTGGACGACCATCACGCCAGTGAATGCATGAATTCACACATTTTCTTTTGTTCTTACCTTTTATAAATCCTCATGAGCACTGCAGATAAAAAGGACAGAAATGCGTGTTTTAACAACAAAGATATGGAGCATATGATGGGTATCGAAGCAGAAAAAGCCATCGAACCTCTTTTTGGGTGACAATTTTTCCTAAAGAAGATGAGCAGCATGCCGCCGATGATGAACAAGGAACATACAGCTATAACAACAAGTGGAGATACAGAATTGTCATCCTGGGTGTGCTTCTCTTTCCCTGCAAACAAAAGAAATTAAAGTCTGGTTAAAGCCTAACTGGTAATCAGCAGGAGCCATCGCTGAGCCTTTCCACAACATCACCAAGACAACATATCAATTCCACACACGGAATCCCGACACGCTATAAAACCTGGTCTACGACATCTGTTATGCTCTGTTTACTTTCCCATACAAGCCTAGCAACAAAGGTCAAAATGCACGGATCATCCACACACCTGTACCCAGGCTGGCCACCACGAGGGTGAACTGGGTTTCGTCTTGTTTTTGCGTCACATTGTTGAAGGCGCGACACAGGTACTCTTCAGCCTGGGCGAGTCTGTAAGAAAGAACCTCCAAGCGCGGGCCTTCGGTGATGATCTGCGTGGCGTTGCGGCTTTTGGAGATCCACACGTAACTGTTGGGGGGGTTGGAGTCAGCCTGGCAGTGGAAAAAGACCAGTTCTCCAGGGTTGATGGTGAACACTTCCCCTGTGCGGAGGCCTTGGTCAGAGTTCACTTCCAAATTGTAGGGGCCGTCTGCAGAAAGTAGTCAGGGAAAGTTCAGCTTTATTGTTATTATTAGCAGTACTAGTACCGTATTTTTCGGACTATAAATTTCAGTTTTTTTCATATTTGTACCGTAATTTTCAGACTATAAGCCGCTACTTTTTTCCTTCATTTTAATACATGTGGCTTATTGTCCAGTGCGGCTTATTTGTTGATTTATTTGGGTTAATAGGTAACATTTATTTGACAGCGGTATCATACTTATGACATGATACTATTATGAACATTACTGAATGCTTATGTCATTAAGTGTCATCCAGCAAATTATGTCACTAACTTCATTTATGTCCAGCTTGGATCTTTTACATCCATTCAAAAGTGTGATAGTTTGCCGGATAACACTAAATGACATCTGTTATAATTCATTCATTAATGCTCATGACTGTGTCATGTCATAATTATGATTGTCTAATGACAGTGTTATAGCGCCACTGTCAAATAAAATGTTATCAAATACCATAACTAGAGCCCGCGTGGCGTCTCCGCTCGTCGCGCTTGGTGGGGCTCGCGTGCGGCTGGATGTGATACGGTGCGCTCAGGTGGGGGGTCCCGGTGCCGGGATTGGCGATGGGGCGGTGTAGGGTCGGTCGCCAACGGGCTTACACCCACAAAGGATTCACACGATTACTGGATTCTAGATCACAGACCTGATTTTTGTACACTCTACCCCTTTCAGTCACTTAGCTTATAGACTCCTCCACCCACCTCCCCCTCTTTCCCTGGTCAACAGGCCCCCCACATGGTGTCAACCGGAAATACATCTAGCTGACGATAGCGCCAGAATATTAGTAGTTAGTTTAGACGTTCAATGTATTTCTTGTTGTTGTTTGTTCTTCTTTTCTTTCTTCTCTTGTGTTCCTTTTCTTCTGTTCTCCCATAACCCCTTCCTGTTCGCTGATTTGTCATAATAAATGAGGTATGTTGAATGATCACAATGGGCGTATGTCATACTCTCAATGTGAAACATTAAAACTGTTCAGACTAACCGGGCACTTAGACTTCCATTCTCCATGTGAAACAGCTAAACAGGACAAGTTTGAAATAAATAAATGAAGGGTTACCGGTTAATATCTTTTGGTGTAAATATTCCATAATACAGTGAGGACAGCTGTGGCTTATAGTCCAGTGCGGTTTATCTATGATCAACTTTGGTGGGTGGCGGCTTATAGTCAGGTGCGCCCGATAGTGCAATAATTATGGTATACACTGGAGCGACTTATGTGTACAATTATTATTCTTACTATTATGATTACAACAATTGGAGAGACACTGATGATTTGGTAAACTTGTTAGCATGTTCTTCATGCTATAATTCCTCTTAATAGGTACAGCCAAGCCAAGCAGTGTATCAAATACTTGTTCTCCCCACTGTATGTTACGTTAACATACCGGGCATGTTCTCAGTTCGTTTTTTTGGTGGCATGTGACGTTAGCATACCGTACATACAAAAAATTTTGACACATGGCAAACAAAATGTGACATGGCAAATCCATTTTGCCACATGGCAAAAAAAATGCCACATGGCAAAATCCATTTTGCCACATGGCAAAAACCACTTTTGGTTTTCGGCCCTGCAGAATTTTTAACCGATAGAAGATATCCTAATATTGTCCAACTCCAAAAATCCAATATCGATATCAAACCAATACCGATATATGCGGTCGTGGTCATATTCTGGCAGGAATTATTGTAATGCCCCACTGGATGCTTTGATAATGATAAATGTAACAACTTGAAGGTTTTGCATATAAACATTTGTGAAAAATATTGATAAACTGTGCCAAACTGTGACTAGCGTGTACAAAGGCAGCAGGCTTCTACATTTACTTTGAAGGCAACATGCATATTGGTGCAAAATCAATAATGAAAAACCGATGTCAATATCATCGACTACCCAATAATATCGGACAACTCTAATTTCATTATTTACACTCAATCATATTCTCAAAAGATTCAGATACTCTCCTGTGCTTGATGAAAGCAAACAAAAAAACTAATCAATTGCATAATTTAATTAATCTAGATTAATCTAGAATAGCCACTCACAGTAAACGGTTAGGTCCACAGCTGCTCGGGATTTCTCACGGCTGACAGGGTTTCTCGCCTCGCAGCGGTAACTTCCCTTATCCTCCTTTTTCACAGGACTAATCAGCAGTGTGGATTTGTCTTTAGAGAAGTGATATCTATCACTGACACCCAGAGGGGTATTGTCTCTAAACCACTGAAACACAACCCTTGTTCCTCTTTCCACTGAACATGTCCACGTCACGTTGGCCTTGTCCTCAACCACTGAGTACGATGGGGTCTTTTTAATGACTGGCGTGGATACAGGAACTAAAAAACAATTTATAAAAAAGGTGCATTTAGAGGGTTGTGAACTTAAACATGAACTGAATGATGAAACTTACCATCAACAGTTACACGCACTGTCCTCTCCTCTTTGAAAACTAGCCCCGACTGGTTGACAAACTCAATGTTCAGGTTGAGGTGATAATCTCCCTCGTCGTGTTGGTTTAATTCCCGGATTAGCAAGGTCATGTTGGGCACTTTGAAAACGATGTAGTCGCGGTACGTCATGTCAGTGATGGCGGAGTCTTTGGTGAACGTCACCAGCGTGGTTCGGACACCGTCGGTGGTGGTGTGAGACCAGGTCCCTTGGATTTCTGCGTCATCCAACTGGAAGTACGTCTCGACTGGGAGAAGGAGAGAGGTTCCTTCGATGCTGGGGTAGATTGATGAAGGGATGTCAATGAAATGTGCGCTGACATCTGTGAAGGGGAGACAAAATGGAATGTGTTTTTATCAAAATGAGGACATTTTTTGTGTTCTTAAATGCTGCCAAAGATGTGATCGTAACTCTTTTAAAAGTGTAAAGAATGTAAACATTCAAAATCGATTTTTTTTACCCTAATCGGGCACTTATTTAGCTCATTGGCCACCATTGACAGCGCTAGATGAGTTAACTGTCATGGTTTGAGTTTGCTTTGTGCCCTAGTGTGTCTTGTCATTGTGATTAGCCATTAATTCCACCTGTTGTGGCCTGTGCCTTGTGTCTCTTAACCAATCGGCTGCCTCTTGTATCACCCACCTGTGGCTGATGGTCTCGTTGCCCCTTGTCTGTATTTAAGTGCCACATGAGCTGTCTTTGTAGCGTCATTGTTGATATCTTGTCTGTTCCTACGTCCAAGCCTTCATGTGCCCGTATTCCCAAGTAAGTTTTTATATATTTTGTTTGATAACCGTGTCTTTTGTTTGCACTTTGGATTTTGGTTAACTATTATGAAAGCATTTTAAAGTTCCCTGACACCCTGCCTTGCTTTTTGTTTTCCCTGCATTTGGGTCCACCTTGCCCCCACGTCTTGACATTAATAACTCTTTTACTGCCATTGACGGAGATGGATTAATTGACGATGAGTTTACCCGCTTTGTGAACAGCATGAGCAAACACAATCTGAATAAGAATTTAAAAAATAAAAAATAAAAATAATAGTGCAAAAATACAGTTTGCAGTTTGCAGATTCGACCTATGTTTTTTTTCTTTCCACTCTGACAGCCGCTTTTGTTTAAGCTATAGTTATCTGAAAAACTTTTCATATTTTATGCTAACTATTTAGCCTGTTGTACTCCATTTTACTATTATTAATTGAACATATGTAGTATGTAATGTCATTGTATTCAACTCATCACCTGCCATTAAGCATACGCTCAATAGATAGATACACCCAATTACCGTAATTTTCGGACTATAATCCGCTACTTTTTTCCTTCATTTTGAATCCTGCTATTTATACACAAGTGCGCCTTATTTATTGATTTATTTGGGTTAATAGGTAACACTTCATTTGACATGAGACTGTCAGAAGACCATCATTATTATCACATGACACCATCATGGGCATTACTGAATGCTTATGTCATTAAGTGTAATCCAGCAAATTATGCCACTAACTCCATTTATGTCCGTCTTGGATCTTTTACACACATTCAAAAGTGACATCATTTGCCAGATAACACTGAATGACATCTGTTATAAGCATTCCTAAATGCTCATGACAGTGTCATGTCATAATAATGATTGTCTAATGACAGTCTTATGGCGCCACTGTCAAATAAAGTGTTACCAAATACCATTACTAGCAATTAATGAAACAACTGGAACAGTAACTGAAGAAATAATTAGCACAGAACATGCGTAGCAATCAATAAAGTTGATCATTTTGCATGAAATATCGTATCACTGAAAGATGAGCATTTACAGTACGTCCTCTCAGTATATAAACTACTGGTCAAAAGTATTGGCACCCCTGGAGTTCTGTCAGATAATGCTCAATTTCTCCCAGGAAATGATTGCTAATACAAATGCTTTGTAGTAATATAATCATTTATTTTTCTTACAATGAAAAAATACACTCACCAGCCACTTTATTAGGTACACCTGTCCAACTGCTCGTTAACACTTAATTTCTAATCAGCCAATCACATGTCTGCGACTCAGTGCATTTAGGCATGTAGACATGGTTTAAGACAATCTCCTGCAGTTCAAACCGAGCATCAGTATGGGGAAGAAAGGTGATTTGAGTGATTTTGAACGTGGCATGGTTGTTGGTGCCCAGTGTTGTTAATTTTACTTTTAAAAAGTAATTAATTAGTTACAAATTACTTCTCCCAAAAAGTAATTGCGTTACTAACGCAATTACTTGAATGTAAGAGTAATTAGTTACTTGGCAAAGTAACTAGTGATAATTTTCATGTTTTTTTTTTTTTTTTCCAAAAAAAAAACAACAACAACAAAAACAGGTCACACAATGTGAAGTTTAAAGGGTTTTGGGGACAATTGGCCCCAGCCCAATTCTTTACCCTCCACTTAACTAGACACGAGGGTATTGCGATAACTAGATAGTAAACTTTGCTATGTGTGGAAGTCATTTAAAGTTGTGAATCAACTGTTAAAATTGCTCCCGTTATTGCATTAGTTCCCTTCTGTCTACTTTCAACATGTGTAAGTTTTAAAACTGTTTCATCATTTAAAGCTAGATTTAAGTCAAGATTTTGCCGATTTAGGAGCATTTTAGATTAAAAAAAAAAAAAAGTTCCTTTGGTTCGCTAGGAAGGATCTCTACATCAGAGCCTTCCTGAGAGGTCTACTGCTTTAAGATGGCGGCTGTTTACTAACGCATGTAGTCCTTAAAACATATTGCCAATGCAGCCGTGTCTGTCATTTGCATCTAGTTCTATAATATGTGATATCTACCGTATCATGTGGGCGTAGTTTGCAGGCTATGGCTACAGTCAGGTATTATTGGAGCCACCTAGCATCGCGTTTGCAACGGCGTCTTCCCCACTCCTGCTCTGCTCTATCGTGAGTCCGTCTCTCTGACTTTTTTTTATTCAACAAACTTAGTAACGCACGCCTTTTTCCCACCTCAGTAGCGGTAACGGCGTTGCCAAGATAAGAAAAGTAATTAATTAGATTACTCATTACTGAAAAAAATAACGCCGTTATATTCTAACGCCGTTATTAACAACACTGTTGGTGCCAGAAGGGCTGGTCTGAGTATTTCAGAAACTGCTGATCTACTGGGATTTTCACGCACAACCATCTCTTGGGTTTACAGAGAATGGTCCGAAAAAGAAAAATATCCAGTGAGCGACAGTTCTGTGGGCGGAAATGCCTTGTTGATGCCAGAGGTCAGGAGAATGGCCAGACTGGTTGGAGCTGATAGAAAGGCAACTGTGACTCAAATAACCACCTGTTACAACCAAGGTAGGCAGAAGAGCATCTCTGAAAACACAGTACGTCGAACTTTGAGGCAGAAGACCATGCCGGGTGCCACTGCTTTCAGCTGAGAACAGGAAACTGAGGCTACAATTTGCAGAAGCCCATCGAAATTGGACAATAGAAGATTGGAAAAACGTTGCCTGGTGGTGGTGGTGTAATGGTGTGGGGAATATTTTCTTGACACTCTTTGGGCCCCTTGGTACCAATTGAGCATCGTTGGAACGCCACAGCCTGAGTATTGTTGCTGACCATGTCCATCCCTTTATGACCACAATGTACCCGACTTCCGATGGCTACTTTCAGCAGGATAATGCGCCATGTCATAAAGCTGGAATCATCTCAGACTGGTTTCTTGAACATGACAATGAGTTCACTGTACTCAAATGCCCTCCACAGTCACCAAATCTCAAACCAATACAGCATCTTTGGGATGTGGTGGAACGGGAGATTCGAATCATGGATGTGCAGCCGACAAATCTGCACTAACTGTGTGATGCCATCATGTCAATATGGACCAAACTCTGAGGAATGCTTCCAGCACCTTGTTGAATCTATGCCACGAAGAATTGAGGCAGTTGTGAAGGCAAAAAGGGGTCCAACCCGTTACTAGCATGGTGTACGTAATAAAGTGGCCGGTGAGTGTAAAATGTATAAATATTCATTCATTCTGTCATATAATACGTGTGTAGGGGTCTGTGTAATATACATAAATACGTAGATGAAAATCAAGTGTACATAAACATGTGTTTAGAAGTTTTTTGGATGACTACTTTTACTTGAGTAATATTATTTTAAACTAATGCTGCTCATGAGTAATTTTTTGTCTACTCTACCCACCTCTGCCTTTATCAATGTCCCCAACAACTTAAAACGGATCTCGGCCCATGGTTCAGACAATAAGGCATACTCCGATTCCTATTCTTTGTGTCTAAGCAGCTGAACGGGACAGGAAAATTAAAAATAACAATAATAAAGTTGTGTCTTGGATGTTATTTGGAATATGCACATCCTTTTCTCCAAGTTGTCTAGATCCTCTAACTGTAATGAGTTAATATTGACACAGTTCACTCCTGCCATTGTTGTCTGACGAGGGCAAGACCTGTCTTTCAACCCAACTCCACGCAAAGCAAACACGCCGGCTGTCGAAAGTCAGAGGATCACTGTTGATCCGTAGCACGTTGCCGTTGAAGGTAGTTGCCACGGAACAGATGGTCAACACAAGGCTTAACAATACATCACATCAACAAATCAAGTTTCTGATAACGCGGCCAAATAAATCCAACTTTTTGTCCTAGTGTTACATAAGCATTGCTAATATTTCAACTGAGCTGGCAGGAAACTTTTTACAATTCGGGATTGTTTCATAAATCGAAAAAAGTTTGTTTTTTCATTTGTTTTTTTTTAATGTGTTGGGCGCCAGGCTGAGCTGAAACACAAGCAGCATGTGAGGGGGTGGAGGTGGTACAGTGAGGCACTAAATCGCAAAGAGACTGTCACTGTTTGCTCACGATGAGATCTTGGAGTTGTGCTTTTGTGTGTTTGCGTTTCATTCAAAAACGGGAAAATAGTGTTTTTGTAGTTTTTTAACATGAAAATATTCCTATCAGGGTGTATGTTGTATTTTTACAACATAGAACATCCAATGCGGCCATGCATGTCATACTTGATACAATAATTTTGAGTAATGTTGTTTTTTTTTCTTGTTGTGAGAAATTATATTTGAATATTTTTAATAAATTTGTTCCTGAATTTTCTCATTTTAACGATTTGAGCTTAAAAGCGTTAAACATGTCAAACGGCTGTTGGTTCAGTATTACCATAAAGTACATTTTGTGCAGTCATTAAAATCGCTCCATCATGAAAACAGATGAATAATGAAACCTATCAGTAGGTGAATGAATTTGGAAAAAGTACACATTATTATCTAAGAAAAAAAGTCTCCAGATCTCAACCCCATGAAAAATCTGTGGAGGGAGTTGAAAGTCCGTGTTGCCAAACTACAGCCTTAAAACATCACTGCTCTAGAGGAGATCTGCATGGAGGAATGGGCCAAAATACCAGCAACAGTGTTTGAAAAGCTTGTAAAGAGTTAAAGAAAACGTTTGGCCTCTGTTATTGCCAACAAAGGGTACATAACAAAGTACTGAGATTAACTTATGGTGTTGACCAAATACTTATTTTTCAACATGATTTGCAAATAAATTCTTTAAAAATCAAACAATGTGATTTTCTGGGGTTTTTCCCCACATTCTGTCTCTCATGGTTGAAGTTTACCCATCTTGACAACTCTAATATTTTCTAGTGGGAGAACTTGCCAGTTAGTGATTGACTAAATAATTATTTGCCCCACTGTAACTCATTTTTTTGCTATTGACACTGTCAACGGCACTGAAAGATGAGCATTCATGGCAAACTTCAAATGAATTTTTTACTACCGCTACTTCCTACCATGTTTCCATTCTGCTTATCACACCATCTCAAGCACTTGCTAGCCGTTCCACACTCAATAATAGATGCAGCACTCACACCCCTACGACACGTTCGTCCAAGCCTACAGGCGAGTTTTTTTGTTTCTATGTTGTCACAAGCAGGCGTGTGCCTGCGTTGACACCAGCTGCGACGCACTGAAAAGACAAAATGAAGAGAAGTGTGCCAAGACTGCGCTTAACTGTTGTCCCCAAACAAAGTGGTCATTGTTGTGGTCATAAGCTGCTAGCGATGGTGGAGATTGCACCACACACACGCACTTTTAAACAATTGGAAATAGAGGCCCGTATATACACACACCTGCTTCTTATCACCCTCACGACCGTGTAAGTTGTTTGGACGCTAAATAAAGTCAGTCCGTGCGTGTCGTAATGCAAGTGTACCAATAGGTTAAGAGATAAGGAAAGAGCATCTACTTATTCGACTCAGTTTTTAAAATGAGAATTTGTTAGTGTAAAAAGGAAGTCACGCGGTGAGGATTAGGAAAAGCGTGTGTAAATAAATGTAATGTGAGCAAATAGGGCGGTGACGATTCATCCAAAACTAATTGATTATTAAAGAAATTGATGACTACTTAGATCATTCTTAATGGCGTAGTTGAGCTAAAGCGTGTTCAGTCATGTTTTCTTTTTCCGGTTTTGAAGTCCTAAATGAAAGCAGACTGATTATAATTGATCAATTTGCAGTACATTAAACTTCAATATTTGCCGATATAATAAAGTCAGCAATGATTCTTTTCAAATAAAGCATCTTGAATCAAAATTTGACACAATCGATCACATTTCACCAAAGCATCTTTAAAAATTTTGGACCCCGTTTGTTGTCGCCAATGTTGCTAAACATTAATGTGGTCAAAAAGTTTTTAACTTCAGACAAAGATTATTTAACTCATTCAGTGCAACGGTAATAGACATCCAAGAGGGGTGACAGGAAAGACTAGGATATGATCGTTGATAGCCCGCCTCAGTCAAAACTGATTAGACGTCTTACGATTATCAGTATTGTTTTCATCAACGTTGACGATAATGAAAATATTTCTTCACTGAACCCTTTCTATGACGCTAACAAGCTAACAACGAGATGAATGCCAGTTTTCGTCTGACGAGAATGAGACCAAAATTTTCTTAAGACATTTTATGTGTTGTTAGCCTGCATCGTAGCAGTGTCTGGTTGTGTCAATAGTGACGTGCTGCGCCACCTACCCCTGACTCACCAGTGTCATCTCCAGTCACTCCAGCTTGCACACACGGTAAGATTTGTTTTCTCATCTTGGCCAGCATTTCTCATCTTGTTTTAGCATTTAAAGGTCTGTGCCGAGTGATCTACAATATGTGCTTGTCTGTCATTGTTCGTTTGAAATAGAATAAAATCACCATCAAATCTGATCTGACCTTTGTCAAAATCACACAGATAAAAATAGTGTCTGCTTTAACTAAAACCACCCAAACATTCATATGTTTTCATATTATAATGAGGTTAGTATTCAAACAATGACAGAAGGGGGGGAAATAAGAGAGTGACATATCACATTTAATATTTTGTGGCCCCCATTTGGCAGCAATACCGTCAACCAGACGCTTCCTGTCGCTGCAGATCAGTCTGGCACATCGATCAGGACTAAGATTTGTTTTCTTATCTTGGCCAGAGACAATATACAATGTAGTTTTAGCCTTTAAAGGTCTGTGCTGAGTGATCATCACACACTAAATGTAACTCATAGCGTTAGCATAGCATTTACGTTAGGCTAAACTCTCAGACCACTTTTTTTACATACAGTCCGTGGCGTCTAGGTGGGTATAACTAATTGAAAATAATTTTAGTTATAATAGTTTATAAAAATAAGAAATTGTTTTCCGTGTAGACACTACAATATGTGCCGTCTGTCAATGTTAATCCGAAACAGTTGGAAACCTTTATTTATTTATTTAATTTGAGAGTACTTTTTTTTTTTTTTTTTAAATTTTACAGATGAAAACATTTTTAGTACAGGTCGAATAAAACTAGATGAAATTAGAGTTTTCGTCAACCAAAACTAGACGAAGAAAAGCACATTTTAAGGTGACTAAAATATGACTAAGACTAATACAGTAAGTAATATCTTCCAAAAGACTAAGACGAAAATTAAAAGGGCTGCCAAAAACAACACTGAATGCCGTCATTGGCAGTAAAATGTCTTAAATAACTCATGTACAGTGTGTTAACTCACAGTGTGTTAACTATGAGTTAACTCATAGGAGTTAACAATGTGTATTTTTATTCAAAATGCGTGTGTTAACACAATGATATAAAGTAAAATGTGTCAATTTGAAATAAGTGTGAGTCAACTCAAATTTTTTTAGATAAAAGCATATTAAAGAAATGCACATTTTCAACATTCAATATCAATTAATCGCGATTAATCTCACAATGGAAACGTGGTTACACTTTTTTTTTTTTTTTTTTTTTAATCCAATGCTCGTAACAATCAAATCACGCAAAGTAAAATGTTTGCTCCAAAGACTCTGACTGCCATTGACAGTAATAGACGTCCAATGGATTTGACTAAGCGGGCTAGCAGGGATTAACCCTGGGCGATAAAACAATAACGATAATTATCGTCATGTAATTTTTTTTTTCAACATTAAAAAAAAAATCGATGTCGATAGATTTAAATTGTAATTACAACACCCGAACACCTGAGAAAAGGGGGGGGCGCTGATACAGCATGAATGCTAGCTCTGACCGCGTATTCAGTACAGGAGGGAACATCATGACCTGTCAGAGAGCACCATTAAAGCCTGAAACTGTGGACAGACTTATTTTCCTGGCCTGTAACCTTTAAAGCAATGGCTGCCTTGCTTTTTTATTTGTAGCGTTTTTGAAACTGAACATTTTCGTTTCCCTTTTTGTTTTGTTGACATTGTCAGAAACCCTAAGACTTACTTCATCCACAAAAGGCTTTAACATGTTGCTGAGTGTCAATTAAAATTAGCTTGTCTAGTTATTGGTTATTTAATTTTTGGGGATTGCATGTCTCCCTTAGATTTTTTGCAATGTTCCCCATATTTGTGAAATGCTGTGTAGTAGTTTGTTACCATGCATTTTTTGTTCTGACATTAAACATTGGTTAAAGCAGCATGTGATTTTGTCAATTTTATCTCAGGGGCAAAAATCACACTTCAAATTTGAAAGAAAAAAAAAAAGTGATAATTATCTATAGCGTGATAAAACATTTTATCAGCCGATACGTTTTCTTCTCATTTCGCCAAGGTCTAGCAGGGATTGAATGTAAAAGGTCTTAAATAACTCGCAGGCAGTACGATTTAGTAAACAAAAACTTACCGTAATTTTCGCACTATAAGGCGCACCTGATTATAAGCCACTACCCACCAAATTTGACACGAAAACGGCATTTGTTCATAGATAAGCCGCACTGGACTATAAGCCGCAGATGTTCTCAATGTTTTATTAACTGGTAGCACTTTATTTGACAGCTGCATCATACGACTGTCATAAGACCAAATGAACCACCATGAAGCTTTGAACCAATTTGCTGCAAAGCTTGATTGCTTCAATAAGCTTCATTTGGCCATCACTGCTCCCTTGGGGAAGACAGTCAACCTCTGCTGTCAAAATGGTTGTTGTCCAACATGCCTCCTAGCATGCATTGCAGCGCTGCAGACGTAAATAACAATCAAAATTTATGTTCTTTGCTATTTTTTTCTTCAGTTATTGTTCCAGTTGTTTCAATAATTGCTAGTTATGGTATTTGGTAATACTTTATTTGACAGTGGCGCCGTTAAACTGTCATTAGACGGTCATATTTATGACATGAGACTGTCATGAGCATTTATGAATGCTTATAACAGATGTCATTTTGTGTTATATGACAAATTATCTCACTTTTGAATTGTTGCAAAAGATCTGAGATGGACATATATTGAGTTAGGGACATAATTTGCCAGATGACACCTAATGATATCGCTCATAAGAATTCAGTAATGCCTATGATAGTGTCATGTCATAATCATGACGGTCTTATGGCGCCACTGTCAAATAAAGTGTTACCTATGAACACAAATAAATCAACAAATAAGCCGCACTGGACTATAAGACACAGGATTGAAAATGAAGGGCAAAAGTTCTCCTAATCCTTACATGTAGTAAAACAATATTTATTAGCATCTTTTGCTTTCTAATTTTTTTCAATAGGTCATATATAATCAGCAAGAGTACATCTGACATTAATAAATTTTGATGACAAGCTTCTAGCTGAACATTTTACTACCAAAAACTCTAAAAGACTTCCTTAATTTTCTTCACTCTGTCGCACAACATCATCCCAACAACAGCACTCACCTGTCAGCAGAACCAGAAGCAAGTAAAGTACAATTCTCCCCGTGGCCTCCATGGCATCTTATCCTCTTGGGACTAGAGAAGACTGAGGGCTGATTGAAGGAGGCGGTGGAGTGTGAAAAGAGGAGGGAGAAGAGATGTGTGACTACATTTGCCAGGGAAATGAGATGAGCTGGCTTGGGTTGTCCAGGCCCCTCCCACTTGACATCAGGTGGTAAAGGTAGAAAACGTCCACTTGGAAGAGTGACGGCAGAGTATAAGAAGTCCCGCCTGAGGGTTATGGTTTCATTTCATAGGCGAAACTGAGACGTGAACATGTAAACGAATCTATTTCAAACCCCTTCGGGTGTAGAAAAAATAGGAGACAGACGGCACACTTGTTAGTGCGAAATTTAGTTTTGTTAGAACTACATGACTCTGAAAGAGATACACTGCTTGGCAACATTTTTAGATAGTTTCACCGCCCCAGGAGGTCAAAAATATCAAAAGACAGAAAAAGAAGAGATGATTAGTTTTCTTGTAAATTGTGTCATTGAATATGTAAAAAAAATGCTGGATTGTTTGCTGTGTACAGTGGAATGAAAAAGTATCTCAACCTTTTGGAATTTCTCACATTTCTGCATAAAATCACCATCAAATGTGATCTGATCTTTGTCAAAATCACACAGATGAAAAAACGGTGTCTGCTTTAACTAAAACCACCCAAACGTTCATAGGTTTTTATTAGAGATGTCCCGATCGGATGCCGATCGATCGGGTCCGATCACGTCGTTTTCAAAGTATCGGAATCGGCAAAAAAATATCGGCCATGCCTTTTTTAATATATATATATATATATATTTTTTTTTTTTTTTTTTTAATTAAATCGTTTTCTAATTACGTATATTTAACGTTACAGACATAATATGTTACACTTATCCAGAGTCTTTAGTTTAGGCTTAAGGAAGGGTTATCAAATTTATCCCAATAACGGCGGTAATTAATTTTTTAAATTATCACGTTAAAATATTTAGCGGAATTAATGCATGCGCTGCACGACCCACTCACGCATTGTCGCGCTCCATCTGTTATGGCGCCGTTTTGCCTAGATAGAGAGCTAAAAGGCAGTTTAAAATGAGTAGAGTGAATTTTGGCAGTCTTTGGAGCCTAATTTAAATTGGCTAAAGCCTTACAATCCCTCTCCCTAAGATTGGAAATATCATGGGAAGCATGTGGGGAAGCAAGGTAGCAACTGATCTTTTTCTTAACACCTTATGTTATATCCCATCGCAGAGAAGATATATGAATTGGTAGCACTATGCACAGTCATGGTTCCACTTGTCATGGTTCCACTTCCCATCATGCATTTGGGCATGGCCTTCAGTATCATTTACTAAAAGCTCAACAAATACACTAGATGGGAATATTCAGTCACAATATAGTGGATCCCTCTCACAGAAAGAATGTTAATAATGTAAATGCCATCTTGAGGATTTATTGTCATAATAAACAAATACAGTACTTATGTACTGTATGTTGAATGTTTATATTCGTCCGAGTTTTATTCATTTTTTTCTTAATGCATTGCCAAAATGTATATGATCGGGAAAAATTATCGGGAATGATTGGAATTGAATCGGGAGCAAAAAAAAAAGCAATCGGATCGGGAGATATCGGGATCGGCAGATACTCAAACTAAAACGATCGGGATCGGATCGGGAGCAAAAAAACATGATCGGAACAACCCTAGTTTTTATATTTTAATGAGGATAGTATCCAAATAATGAAAGAAAGGGTAAAATAAGTGAGGGATACATCACATTTAATATTTTGCCCCCCCTTTGGCAGCAATAACTTCAACCAGACGCTTCCTGTAGCTGCAGATCAGTATTGCACATCAATCACAACTAATCCTAGCCCCTTTTTCTCTACAATACTGCTGTAGTTCAGTCGGATTCCTGAGATGTCTGGCATGAATCGCTGTCTTTAGGTCATGCCACATTATCTCTATGGGGTTCAAATCTGGATTTGTATTGTGTTCTTCTGAAACCAGTCTGAAGTTGATTTATTCTGTGTTTTGGATCATTGTCTTGTTGCAGCATCCATACTCTTTATAGCTTCAACTGTCTGACAGACGGCCTCAGGTTTTCCTGCAAAACAGCCTGATAAACTTTTTATTCTTCCATTTAATGATTGCAAGTTGTCCAGGCCCTGAGGTAGCAAAACAGCCCCAAATAATGATGCTCCCTCCACCATGCTTCACCGTGGTGATGAGGTGTTGATGTTGGTGAGCTGTTCCATTTTTCCTCCACCCGTGACGTTGTTTGTTACTCCCAAACAATTTAACTTTGGTTTCATCAGTCCAGAAAATATTTTGCCAAAACTTTTGTGGAGTGTCCAAGTGACTTTTTGTGAACATTAAACGAGCAACAATAATTTTTTTTTTTAGACAGCAGTGGCTTCCTGTGGAGTCCTCCAATGAACACCATTCTTGGTCATAGTTTTGCATATAGTTGATGTGTGCACAGACATATTGGACTGTGCCAGTGATTTCTGTATGTCTTTAGCAGACACTCTAGAGTTATTTTTTTCCCTCTCTGGGTATTCTGTGCTGAACTCTTGGCGTCATCTTTGGTGGACGGCCACTTATTGGGAGAGAAGCAACAGTGTCAAACTCTATCCATTTGTAGACAACCTCTATGACTGTCGAATTATGAACATCCAGACTTTTAGAGATGGTTTTGTATCCTTTCCCAGCTTTCTACAAATCAACAATCTTTGATCGCAGGTCTTTTGACTGAACCACGATGCACATCAGACGATGCTTCTCATCATGACAATTCTTACCAGGTGTATGTTTTATAGTAGGCAGGGCAGCTTTAAGCCACACATCAGTGATTGGGCACACAGCTGACTTAAAATGTTCGGTAAAAATTGGTTTCAATTGCTTTTTAAATCTCAGGCAGAGGGTTCACTTACTTATTTTTCCCCCTCCTATCATTGTTTGCATGCTATCCTCATTAAAATATGAAAACCTATAAATGTTTGGGTGGTTTTAGTTAAAGCAGACACTTTTTTCATCTGTGTGATTTTGACAAAGATCAGATTTGATGGTGATTTTATGCTACTATTTCTAATAAACAAAGATCAGTTCACATTTGATGGAGTATTTATGCAGAAATGTGAGCAATTCCCAAAGGTTCAAATACTTTTTCATACCAATGTACAGTGGGGCAAATACCGTAAGTATTTAGTCAACCACCAATTGGGCAAGTTCTCCTACTTGAAAAGAGTAGAGAGGCCTGTAATCAACTGTCAACATGGGTAAACCTCAACCATGAGAGACAGAATGTGGAAAAAAAAAAAAAACAGAAAATCTCATTGTTTGATTTTTAAAGAATTTATTTCCAAATTAGAGTGGAAAATAAGTATTTGGTCACCTACAACCAAGCAAGATTTCTGGCTGTCAAAGAGGTCTAACTTCTTCAAACGAGGCCCCTCTCGTTACCTGTATTAATGGCACCTGTTTAACTCGATCAAAAAGACACCTGTCCACAAGTCAGTCAGTCACACTCCAAACTCCACTATGGCCAAGACCAAAGAGCTGTCGAAGGACACCAGAGACAAAATTATAGGCCTGCACCAGGCTGGGAAGACTGAATCTGCAATAGGTAAAATGCTCGGTGTAAAGAAATCAACTGTGGGAGCAATTATTAGAAAATGAAAGACGTACAAGACCACTGATAATCTCCCTCGATCTTTGGCTCCATGCAAGATCTCACCCCGTGGCGTCAAAATGATAACAAGAACGGTGAGCAAAAATCCCAGAACCACACAGGAGGACCTAGTGAATGACCTACAGAGACCTGGGACCACAGTAACAAAGGCTACTATCAGTAACACAATGCGCCGCCAGGGACTCAAATCCTGCACTGCCAGACGTGTCCCCCTGCTGAAGAAAGTACACGTCCAGGCCCGTCTGCGGTTCGCTAGAGAGCATTTGGATGATCCAGAAGAGAACTGGGAGAATGTGTTATGCTCAGATGAAACCAAAATGGAACTGTCGCGTTCTGCTGCTTGTCAGAATTTGTTTTTGTTGCAGGGCCGGCTGTGGGGGCGTGCTGACGTCGCACCTTCAGCTAATCCCTGCTCGTCAGCTATAGTATATAAACGCAGGCTATCCGGGAGAAGAGCGCCGAGATATTTCCCTTGCTGGTTGCCATTAACACGTACTGCTTTCTAGTCGCTTTGTATTTGCCTTCCAGTTCGTCGGGCGTCTTAGTTTTGTGATCCTCTACCTTGTGCAGGTATTGAGTGTATTTTTGTTTGTCTTTTTGGCTCTCTGCCCTCCGCTCGGTTTTCGCGTGTTTGATCCCCGTCGACCTATTTGTCACGGACCCCTTTTGTTATTCCCTTTTTTACCGCGTTCACGTATTTTGTTTTATTTGTGATTTATAAATCCCCGAACGCTTCCCCTCTGTTGTCTGTGATTGGGTTCAACCTTGTTCTCCGCATCCGCGGATCACAACAGGAACTTTTTGGTAGAAACACAGGTTCTCGTGTTTGGAGGAGAAAGAATACTGAATTGCATCCGGAGAACACCATACCCACTGTGAAGCATGGGGGTGGAAACATCATGGTTTGGGGCTGTTTTCCTGCAAAGGGACCAGGACGACTGATCTGTGTAAAGGAAAGAATAAGAATAGATGGGGCAATGAATCGAGAAATTTTGAGTGAAGATCTCCTTTCATCAGCAAGGGCATTGATGATGAGACATGGCTGGGTCTTTCAGCATGACAATGATCCCAAACACACAGCCAGGGCAACAAAGGAATGGCTTCGTAAGAAGCATTTCAAGGTCCTGGAGTGGCCTAGCCAGTCTCCAGATCTCAACCCCATCGAAAATCTGTGGAGGGAGTTGAAAGTCCGTGTTGCCCAACGACAACCCCAAAACATCACTGCTCTAGAGGAGATCTGCATGGAGGAATGGGCCAAAATACCAGCAACAGAGTGTGAAAAGCTTGTGAAGAGTTACAGAAAACTTCTGGCCTCCGTTATTGCCAACAAAGGGTACATAACAAAGTATTGAGATGAACTTTTGATATTGACCAAATACTTATTTTCCACCATGATTTGCAAATAAGTTCTTTACAAATCAAACAATGTGATTTTCTGTGTTTTTTC
The DNA here is from genome assembly GCF_030265065.1 of Corythoichthys intestinalis. NCBI lineage: Eukaryota > Metazoa > Chordata > Actinopteri > Syngnathiformes > Syngnathidae > Corythoichthys > Corythoichthys intestinalis. The sequence goes on along the minus strand of NC_080416.1, from coordinate 10,707,736 downwards.
TGTCTCTCATGGTTGAGGTTTACCCATGTTGACAATTACAGGCCTCTCTAATATTTTCAAGTGGGAGAACTTGCTCAATTAGTGGTTGACTAAATACTTATTTGCCCCACTGTACAAATTGACAAATGAAAAGAAGTTAAGGAATGAAGTTGTCCGGATAGTGAAATTGTGCGCAATATTTAATGCCTTCCATGTCAACTGCTGCTACTTCGCTTCAATTATTTGCACTGCCTGAACATATGACTACCTCATACATATTTTATATTTATTTATATTTTATACTTATTCTTGCAAGCCGCTTTCAAGATGTTTTTACTTGTCCTGCACTGTGAAGGGAGATGCTCCACAATTTCCTTGTACAACCGTATAATGACAATAAAGCTGTGGCTAATATTCCAGTGTGGCTTATCTATGAATAAATGCCGTGTTCGTGTCCAATCTGGTGGAGAGTGGCTTATAGTCAGGTGTGCGTTATCGTTACATAATTACGGTATTCTTTTCACTAAATACTTCTTTACTTGTACTTGAGTACATTTTTGTAGTAGATGTCTTTTCAATCTAATGTATTTGGGTTGATTTGAAAAGAGAAGTTAAATTACATGAATCAATTGCTAGATTCATCACGAAAAATTGAGATTAATTTAAAAAACAAATGAATTGGTGGTTCTATTAACCGATTAGCTCCCATTGACGGTAATGGATTTGTGATACATTTGAAATGTGAGGGCGAATATTGAATTCCATCACCCGACAATGGCAGTGATTAAGTTAACTGTTTTAATAGAATTTCTTTGTGTTGATTTGACGCAAGTAAATCTGATACAAACTTTAGTCTGAAGTTTTGTTAATATAGAAATGTGTCAATGGTAGTGAATGAGTTAAATGTTGCTCTGTCTCACCTAGTATTATATCTTTGACTTGTTCATCATTTGCATTATTTTTTTCAATTTTCTGAATTCTATTTTTAGAAAAACATTATTTTAATTACAGAGTGATTTTTTTTTTTTAACTTGGTGAATAACCTTTATAGATTATAATTCAGCAAAAAGTGTCATGATTGCCGTCATGGTAATAACGCATTTGAATCAATGCGCAAAAGTGCGAGTTACAATTTCACCAATAGATGGAGTCATTGCATCATCTCCATGTGCAAAAAGCCAAGTCATCACTGCATTAACTCATTTTGACTCGGACTACTATTCGTATGGCAGCATTTAGGTTACTTTATTTTTTGATTTTTTTATTCTGACTTCACTGTTGATTACTCAGAATAAGTTCCACATCCATTTTTTAATTTTTTTTTGGCGATAAAATCTTGGAAAATCAACTTTACTTATCATTTCATCATTTCCTGATCTTGTGATGCCATGAGATGAGATATAACCGCCAAAAGGCATTCTGGGACGATTCCTAGTTACTTTTATTTCATCTTGTGACTGCAAAAAAATCACATCACTATCTATTCTTGCGGTTTATTACTTTATTTATTTATATTTTAATTTGATTTGATTGGGAAAATGCAGTCAACCAGCCAGCTCTTCCAGTTAAAACGGAATGGGGGATCATCTCCGTCAATGGTAGCCAATGAGTTCAAGAAATCGAAAAGCTGGATGACACCTACATAAATTTCCATAAAATGACTAAATGATGTTGTAAATGATTAGTTTAATAGTTAGGATTATTTGTTCACGCGGTTGTTCACAATGTGGTGAGCATCATCCCATCAAATGGATTGGACATCGGCAGAAGTGGGTAGCGTAGCAAAAAAATTTATTTTACTCTTTAAAAAATATATAAATATATACTAGTATTACTCAAAAGTAAAAGTAGTCATTCAAAAAATTTACTCAAGTACAAGTTTTTAAAAAATGTTGTAAAGAATACTCAAGTAATGAGTAACATCGTGAATAACTGCTTACACTGTCAGATTTTATTTATTTATTTTTTTAATAATGGTATATCTTTTTTCTCAGCACAACTTCATCTATATGAACTGCTATTATCCTACTGTACTATAACCTATTAAATTACCATATTAGGCCAAAACAATGACACAAAATTCCTTGAATTCAGAACAACAAAACAATGAAATATCACTCATCATGGACTGAATTGGACTTGGAGTGGCCCAGGAGTCACGGAATGACCGGCTCACCTCATGGACAGTGTTGGAAGCCATCCAACTGGCAACACAAGTACCTGTACCTATATCTTGATGATTAAAATAACAACCTTTGATGTTGTTTTGAACAAAAATCATATAGTAAACAATAACCCGAGCCCTTAATTAGCCAAGAGGAAAATAATTACAACAGGGTAGTGATTTTAAAACATATAGTGATTTTAATGCAAACAGGTCGCACAGGTCATTGATACAATACTGTGAACTATAACATGAGTAAACCATTACAGAACTGCAACCTGAACAAAGTACACATGTAGGACTTTTAATTCAATTTTTTAAAATATTGCTAAGGTAAAAATGCATAGTTTTGAGTTTGTGAGAAGTCAGGAAGGTCCAGTACTATTTTTTTTACCAACTTTGGCCAGAATTTATTCAGAATTGTTGATTTACAGTACTACAAAAATGATAACTGTAACCCATAACCAGATCAAAGTACACGTCTAGGACTTTTAATTTAAAATTTCTAAATATTGGTACTTCGAAAATGCATAGTTTTAAGTCTGCGAGAAGACAGGCAGGTCCAGTACTAATTGTTACCACCCCTGGCCAGAATTTATTCAGAGTTGTGGATTTACAGTACCACAAAAATGAGAACTGTAACCAGATCAAAGTACACACGTAGGACTTTTAATTTAAAATTTCTAAATATTGTTACAGTGAAAATGCACAATTTTGAGTATGGGAGTAGTCAGAGAGGTCTACTACTAAAATCGACCAACTCGGCCAGAACCTATTCAGAATTGTGGATTTACAGTACCACAAAAATGAGAACTGTTACTTGTAACGAGATCAAAGTACATATGCAGGACTTTTAATGAAATTTTTCTAAATGTTGGTACAGTGAAAATGCATAGTTTTAAGTTTGCAAGAAGTCAGGAAGGTCCAGTACTAATTGTTACCACCCTTGTTCAGAATGTATTCATAATTGTGGATTTACAGTACCACAAAAATGAGAACTGTCACCAGACAAAGTACACATGTAGGACTTTTAATTCAAAATTTCTATATATTGGTACAGTGAAAATGCACAATTTTGAGTATGGGAGTAGTCGGAGAGGTCTACTACTAAAATTCACCGACCTTGGCCAGAACATATTTAAAATTGTGTATTTACAGTACCACAAAAATGAGAACAGTAACCTGATCAAAGTACAGTGCCTTGCAAAAGTATTCGGCCCCCTTGAACCTTGCAACCTTTCGCCACATTTCAGGCTTCAAACATAAAGATATAAAATTTTAATTTTTTGTCAAGAATCAACAACAAGTGGGACACAATCGGGAAGTGGAACAAAATTTATTGGATAATTGAAACTTTTTTAACAAATAAAAAACTGAAAAGTGGGGCGTGCAATATTATTCGGCCCCCTTGCGTTAATACTTTGTAGCGCCACCTTTTGCTCCAATTACAGCTGCAAGTCGCTTGGGGTATGTTTCTATCAGTTTTGCACATCGAGAGACTGACATTCTTGCCCATTCTTCCTTGCAAAACAGCTCGAGCTCAGTGAGGTTGGATGGAGAGTGTTTGTGAACAGCAGTCTTCAGCTCTTTCCACAGATTCTCGATTGGATTCGGGCCTGGACTTTGACTTGGCCATTCTAACACCTGGATACGTTTATTTTTGAACCATTCCATTGTAGATTTGGCTTTATGTTTTGGATCATTGTCCTGTTGGAAGATAAATCTCCGTCCCAGTCTCAGGTCTTGTGCAGATACCAACAGGTTTTCTTCCAGAATGTTCCTGTATTTGGCTGCATCCATCTTCCCGTCAATTTTAACCATCTTCCCTGTCCCTGCTGAAGAAAAGCAGGCCCAAACCATGATGCTGCCACCACCATGTTTGACAGTGGGGAGAGTGTGTTTAGGGTGATGAGCTGTGTTGCTTTTACGCCAAACATATCGTTTTGCATTGTGGCCGAAAAGTTCAATTTTGGTTTCATCTGACCAGAGCACCTTCTTCCACATGTTTGTTGTGTCTCCCAGGTGGCTTGTGGCAAACTTTAAACGAGACTTTTTATGGATATCTTTGAGAAATGGCTTTCTTCTTGCCACTTTTCCATAAAGGCCAGATTTGTGCAGTGTACGACTGATTGTTGTCCTATGGACAGACTCTCCCACCTCAGCTGTAGATCTCTGCAGTTCATCCAGAGTGATCATGGGCCTCTTGGCTGCATCTCTGATCAGTTTTCTCCTTGTTTGAGAAGAAAGTTTGGAAGGACGGCCGGGTCTTAGTAGATTTGCAGTGGTCTGATGCTCCTTCCATTTCAATATGATGGCTTGCACAGTGCTCCTTGAGATGTTTAAAGCTTGGGAAATCTTTTTGTATCCAAATCCGGCTTTAAACTTCTCCACCAAAGTATCTCGGACCTGCCTGGTGTGTTCCTTGGTTTTCATAATGCTCTCTGCACTTTAAACAGAACCCTGAGACTATCACAGAGCAGGTGCATTTATACGGAGACTTGATTACACAACGGTGGATTCTATTTATTATCATCGCTCATTTAGGACAACATTGGATCATTCAGAGATCCTCACTGAACTTCTGGAGTGAGTTTGCTGCACTGAAAGTAAAGGGGCCGAATAATATTGCACGCCCCACTTTTCAGTTTTTTATTTGTTAAAAAAGTTTCAATTATCCAATAAATGTTTTTCCACTTCACGATTGTGTCCCACTTGTTGTTGATTCTTGACAAAAAAATTAAATTTCATATCTTTATGTCTGAAGCCTGAAATGTGGCGAAAGGTTGCAAGATTCAAGGGGGCCGAATACTTTTGCAAGGCACTGTATACATGTAGGACTTATAATTCATTTTTCTAAATACTGGTACAGCACAAATGCACAATTTTGAGTATGGGAGTAGTCAGAGAGGTCTACTACTAATACTGACTATCCTTGGCCAGATTTTATTCACATTTGTGGATTTACAGTGCCACAAAAATGAGAACTGTAACCTGATGAAAATATATTTTTAGGACTTTTAATTCAAAATTTCTAAATATTGTTACGGTGAAAATGAATAGTTTTAAGCTTATAAGAAGTCAGGAAGGTCCAGTACTAATTTTTACCGACCTTGGCCGGAATTTATTCAGAATTATAGATTCACAGTACCACAAAAATGAGAACTGTAACCCGTAACCAGATCAAAGTACACGTGTAGGACATTTAATTCAAAATTTCTAAATATCGGTACAGTGAAAAATGCACAATTTTGAGCATGGGAGTAGTCAGAGAGATCTACTACTAAAAGTGACCAACTTTGGCCAGAACCTATTCGGAATTGTGGATTCACAGTACCACAAAAATTAGAACTGTAACTTGTAACCAGATCAAAGTACACAAGCCGTACTTTTACTTCAAATTTTCTAAATATTGGTATAGTAAAAATGCATAGTTTTGAGAATGAGAGTAGTCAGAGGGGTCTACTACTAAAATCGACCAACTTTGGCCAGAACATATTTAAAATTGTGTATTTACAGTAGCACAAAAATGAGAACTGTAACCCGTAACCAGATCAAAGTACATGTGTAGGACATTTAATTCAAAATTTCTAAATATTGGTACAGTGAAAAATTCACAATTTTGAGCATGGGAGTAGTCAGAGAGGTCTGCTACTAAAATTGACCAACTTTGGCCAGAACCTATTCAGAATTGTGGATTCACAGTACCACAAAAATGAGAACTGTAACTTGTAACCAGATCAAAGTACACAAGCAGGACTTTTACTTCAAATTTTCTAAATATTGGTACGGTAAAAATGCAGTGTTTTGAGAATGAGAGTAGTCAGGGTGGTCCATTACTAAAATTCAACCTTGGCCAGAACATATTTAAAATTGTGTATTTACAGTACCACAAAATTGACTACAGTAACCTCATCAAATCATACATGTAGGACTTATAATTCATTTTTGTAAATATTGGTACAGCAAAAATGCACAATTTTGAGTATGGGAGTAGTCAGAGAGGTCTACTACTAAAATTGACCAACCTTGGCCAGAATTTATTCAGAATTGTGGATTCACAGTACCACAAAAATGAGAACTGTAATCCGTAACCAGATCAAAGTACATGTGTAGGACATTTAATTCAAAATTTCTAAATATTGGTCCAGTGAAAAATGCACAATTTTGAGTACGGGAGTAGTCAGAGAGGTCTACTACTAATACTGACCATCCTTGGCCGGATTTTATTCATATTTGTGGATTTACTGTGCCACAAAAATGAGAACTGTAACCTACCATCTACTAAAACGACACGTTGCTAGGAGGAATCACATGATATCCTACTGACGTGACGGCGCACAAAACACACATGTAGATGGAGCGGTTTTAATATATGGCAACTTTATTTCCTTTATTAAATGATGACAATTGTGGCGTTATATATTATAGAGTGTTAAGAGTGTTTTTAAGAGTTGGGAACACTACCCACCACTGGACATCAATTACCGTCAATGGTAGCACGAATAATGAAATACTGCACAGAACTTACATAAAAACAATATTTAACTCATTAACTCACTGCTATTGACGCCAATACAAGTCCAAGTGGGAGAACAGGAAAGCCTAAGGCATGACAGGGATGAGTGAGTGAAGCATTTGAACTCATTGGTTGTCTCATAGATGACCAACCCATTTTTTCTGTTAGGAAACAGATCAACAGCCTTCATACTGTTCTAAAGGCTTCATTGTCATTTCTTAAATCAATTTTCGAAATGATCGACTTCATTGTTAATTTTATCAGATTGTTTGCTCACGCAGTTGTTCACGAAGCAGTGAACCTCGTGTCACTATCGATTTAATCGACTTGAACTGGAATTTCACTGTACTTCCGTCAACTCTAAAAAGTCCTTCAAACCCGAGCGGTCCAAATTTTTTTCCTCTCTGTTGATCCTTCTTCTCCCTCGCCGTCATTCCCGTTTACTGGAAGCCTTGGCGTCCATCTGCAGGCACTCATAGCAGACACAGCACAGCAGCCCACATCAAGGCCACTCTATTGGCACGTGGACTTGTGTGTGTGTGGTGCAGTCGTTACAGTGGGGCCACATGGGGTGTCACTGGCCCACTGAGATACAGGCTCGCATATCTCTCTTTCTCTCTGACAAGTGCGGCATATTTTGAACAAATGGACTTTGATTACCGTCGAAACGAAAGCCAGTTCGAACAGAAGTAGCTCGGCAGCGAAGAAAAGGGGTGGGAATGTTTGCATGGCATGCGAGCGGTTTGATTGGATGGCTAAATTCCATTCACACGCTAAGATTTATAACAGACGGAAACTAGCAATGCTGGATGCACATGTTGCGAAGTGTGTGGGTGTGCTTGCACTTAAGTTTGCACAGGAATGACACTTTGTTCGGCGCCGCCGCTTTTAACCTTTGTAACTCTTTCAAGAGAAGCGGCTACTTCTCTTTCATGAAGCGAGGAAAAGGAAGTGAACTTCATTCATAACTAGAAATGCTCGTAGAAAGATGTGCAATGAAGTCAAATGATGTGGGGAAAATGTTGAATGAAGTGAAATAATGCTGAATGATACTGAGTGAAGTAAAATAATGTGGAATGTTGTTGAATGAAGTAGAATCATGATCTTTGTTGAATGAATTGGAATAATGTCGAATGATGTGGGAAGAATTGTAATAATGTCAATGGTTTTGAATGAAATGGAATAACGTCGAATGATGTGGAATGATAATGTATGAAGTCAAATGATGTGGGAAAATGCTGACGTAAAATAAGGTAGAATAATGTGGAGTTGTGGACTGAAGTTAAATAATCTGGAATCTTATAGAATGATGTTCAATGAAGTAAAATGATGTGGAGAAAAATGTTGAATGAAGTGAAATGATACTGAGTGAAGTAAAATAATGTGGAATGTTGTTGAATGAAGTAGAATCATGATCATTGTTGAATGAAATGGAATAACATTGAAGGATGTAGAATAATGTTGAAAGTGGAATAATGTTAAATGATGTGGAAAGAATTGTAATAATGTAATGGAATAGAATTGAAATTATGTTAAATGATGTGGAAGGATGATGCATGAAGTCAAACGATGTCGAAAAATGTTGACGAGAAATAAGGTAGAATAATACTTACTGAAGTTAAATAATGTGGAATAGTGTAGTATGATTTGGGAAGACTCGTCATAATCTCAATGGTTTTGAATGAAATGGAATAGTGTCGAATGATGTGGAATGATAATGCATGAAGTCAAACGATGTGGAAAAATGCTGACATATAAATGCTGACAATAAAGTAGAATAATGTGGACTGAAGTTAAATATTCTGCAATCTTGTAGAATGATGTGCAATGAAGTAAAATGATGTGGGGAAAATGTTGAATGAAGTGAAATAGTGCTGAATGATACTGATTGAAGTTAAATAATGTGAAATATTGTTGAATAAAGTAGAATCATGATCATTGTTGAATGAATTGGAATCATGTCGAATGATGTGGGAAGAATTGTAATAATGTCAATGGTTTTGAATGAAATAGAATAACGTCGAATGATGTGGAATGATGATGCATGAAATAAGGTAAAATAATGTGGACTGAAGTTAAATAATCTGCAATCTTGTAGAATGATGTGCAATGATGTAAAATGATGTGGAGAAAATGTTGAATGAAGTGAAATAATGCTGAATGATACTGAGTGAAGTAAAATAATGTGGAATGTTGTTGAATGAAGTAGAATCATGATCATTGTTGAATGAATTGCAATAATGTTGAAAATGGAATCATGTTGAATGATGTGGGAAGAAATGTAATAATGTCAGTGGTTTTGAATGAAGTGGAATAACGTGGAATGATGATGCATGAAGTCAAACGATGTGGAAAAACGACGCAAAATAAGGTAGAACAATGTCGATTGAAGTTAAAATAATGTGGAATCTTGTAGAATGATGTGCAATGAAGTAAAATGATGTGGGAAAATGTTGAGAGAAGTGAAATAATGCTGAATGATACTGAGTGAAGTTGAATAATGTGGAATGTTGTTGAATGAAGTAAATCATGATCATTGTTGAATAAATTGGAATAATGTTGAAAGTGGAATAATGTTGAATGGTGTGAGGAGAATTGTAATAATGTCAATGGTTTTGAATGAAGTGGAATTAAGTCGAATGATGTAGAATGATGATACATGCAGTCAAACGATGTGGAAAAATGCTGATGTGATATAAGGTAGAATAATATGGACTGAAGTTAAATAATCTGGAATTTTGTAGAATGATGTGCAATGAAGTAAAATGATGTGGGGGAAATGTTGAATGAAGTGAAATAATGCTGAACGATACTGAGTGAAGTTAAATAATGTGGAATGTTGTTGAATGAAGTAGAATCATGATCATCGTTGAATGAATTGGAATAATGTTGAATGATGTGGGAAGAATTCTAATAATGTCAATGATTTTGAATTAAGTGAAATAATGTCAAATGATGTGGAATGATGATGCATGAAGTCAAACAATGTGGAAAAACGCTGACATGAAATAAGGTAGAATAATGTGAACTAAAGTTAAATAACCTCGAATCTTGTATAATGATGTGCAACAAAGTAAAATGATTTGGGGAAAATGTTGAATGAACTGAATTAATTCTGAATGATACTGAGTAAAGTTAAATAATGTGGAATGTTGTTGAATGAATTAGAATCATGATCATTGTTGAATGAATTGGAATAATTTTGAATGATGTGGGAAGAGTTGTAATAATGTCAATGGGTTTGAATGAAGTGGAATAATGTCGAATGATGATGCATGAAGTCAACGATGTGGTAAAATGCTAATGTGAAATAAGGTAGAATAATGCGAAGTTAAATATCGTGGAATCTTGTAGAATGATGTGCAATGAAGTCAGATTATGTTGGGAAAATGTTGAATGAAGTGACGTAATGATGAATGATACTGAGTGAAGTTACATAATGTGGAATTTGTTTGATTGAAGTAGAATCATGATCATTGTTGAATGAATTGGAATAGTGCTGAAAGAGGAATAATAAATGATGTGGGAGGAATTGTAATAATGCCAATCGTTTTGACAGAAGTGGAATAAGGTTAAATGATGTGGAATGATGATGCAAGAAGTCAAACGATGTGGAAAGTTTCGACGTGAAATAAGGTACAGTAATGTTGACTAAAGTTTGATAATGTGGAACAGTGTAGAATAATGTGCAATGAAGTAAAATGATGTGGGAAATGTTGAATAAAGTGAAAATATTGTACAATTGTATTAAAGTCTAATGATTTTGAATGATATGGAATCATGTTGAATGAAGTGGAATAAGACTCAATGGTTTAGAGTCATGTTTATTACAGTAGAATAATGATGATTATTGAATGAATTGGAATAATGTTGGATGATGTGGAATTATGTTGAATGATGTGGGGGGGGAGTGGAATAACATTTTACTCATTGAATTCACCCCTACCAGTCAAAATGGATTGGATGTCTAGCCCTGTCAATGGCACTGAAAGATGAGCATTCACAGCCAGTACTCCTAGTTAAAATGAATTTGACATTTATCATTGTCAAAGGCAGGCACTTCCTGATAATGTAGGGGTAATTCCAGGTCACATTCTGTTGCGTTTCAGTCACTTTTATGTTGATTTGGAGCAATACCATGTCAGAGTTAAAAGTCAATGTAAGTAAAGAGGCTAATTTTGTTTTGGTGCGTCCTAGAAACTTCATTCATAATCTGCAGGTTTGCCATGTGCAGTCAAAACAAAAGCAGATATGTGACCTTTTTGTACTTTTTCCTTGAATGCAACATGTACATGCGCCCAGCTGTGAGTTTTAGCGTGTTTGTGTGCATGTGACAGTGTCTGGTGGAAGGAGCCGAACCCTTTTAACGCATTCCATTATCTAGCGCCCACGCATTCAACATGTGACCTGCAGTCAATGACAGGAAGTAAGGCAATGTCAACTTTAGGCTGTCTGTAACTCAGATCCTCTTCTGTCGCTAGTCAAAACTGCGCTTGACAGTGTAATTGAGAGTCTGTTTGAATGATTGTCTACTAAAAATGGAGTCACTAAAGTGCATCGGACTCTTGATTCATTGTCTGCCATTGACAGCAGTAGACGTCCAATCTCTTTTGACTGGGAGAAATGACTGTGAATGAGTTAACCAGCATATTCACAGCTAGTGAGTCAGAATAAGCAATTAATCTCAATTAATCTCTAATATATAAATAAAGTAATTAAAGAAATTAACTCAATGGCTGCCATTGACAGCAATAGATGTACAATCCATTTTGACTTGAAGGAATTGGTAGCGAATGATTGTGAATCATCTTCGCCAATGAATAAATCGAATTAATCTCAATTAATCACGATTACCCATACAATATGTAAATAATTGTTGTTTTTTTTTAACTTCAGACCAAATTGAAAGACCATTTTCAGTAAATTCAACACAAAAACGTTTGATTCAAAATAAAAATTAATTATATGGGACTTTGCAAGGCAAGGGCCCATATTGTAAAATTCCTTTTTTGAATGACGTTTCTTCGGCGCGCCACACAGTTAACAGTTTGACCGACCATCTACGTTCAAATATCAAAAGGACTGGAATTTTTGCGCAATGCAGGGAATTTTTTTTGAATGACTCTCCAGAATTTTGACTTCCAAAATCCGTAAACGTGGGTTTTTCAGAATCTTTAATTTTTTTTGACCAAATCACATAATTTACACATCAAAAATTCCAAAAAGTTTTACACAAATTTGCCAAAAATTTACAGTTTCAAAATTTGCCAAAGGCTTGCCCATACATTTCTAATGGGGATGCCATTGATGGCCATGTACGTCGTTCCATTATTGTCTAATGGAAGGAAAATATTTTTGATCACTTACCATTCCAGCCCATTGACATTCAACTGGGGCCCATGTGAGTCAGTGCCATTGACAGCCATGTATGTCCAAATTTCCATTCATTTTCAATGGCAGAAAAGCCTGTTTGGTTGTGATTTTATTTACCAAAAACTTACCATTAAATCCCATAAGCATTCAACTGGTGCCCAAGTAAGTCGATGCATTGACAGCCATGCACATCCATGACATTGACGGCCACAGAGGCGTCACGTCCCATTAGGCAAACCAGGCAATTGCCTAGGGTCCCCAGCCAGCAGGGGCCCCCAGAGGGCCAACAGATTTAGCACACACAGCTTTACTGCAATGTCGCAGCGACAAGTGTAGGGAGTGTTTCAATACCATGGAATCATTTGGCAGATTATCTAACGATGCTGTTATCACTCCCAATCAGCACTAACCATGTCACATATATTATACATGTTTAAGAAAGTCCAGTCAGTTATTAATACCACATGATTGTTTGAAGAGTGACTCACCAAGTACTCTCTGGTAAGTCCTTGCAGAGTTGTTGTACGTTGATTTTCACAGGCCATCTCATTATTTATGTGACTATTTAAAGAAATTATTTTTCCAAAAAAAGTCTAATAATGGGTCTATCGTATTCCTTGTCGAATACTCTATAAGAAAATTATAACATATATGCATCTAAAATAATCCTAAACAATTTTATTAGCAATTTTAATACTCCTTTTAGCAAGGTTCCTTGGGTATGCGTACGTTCCCATAGCAACCAGTCCTGTTATTGTCCTTCGTCACAAGCGCTGCGTATTCTGGGAGCGAGAATAGGCGTAATGTGCATTTCGAGCAGAGGACGGCATCATGTTAAAATGTGTGCGTCCATGAACGAATGTAAGTACATCCATATGAGTCAGTGTAAAGTGCTTAGTTTTTGCCCCTTTTATAAATAATGCAATTGGGGGGGGGACTTGGAGTGTCCTGAAAAGCACTCTATTAGAACGAGGCGTTATTAGACTTTTGTTAAATATGCATTGCTCCAAGTCCAACTGTCCCCCTTATTTGCACACGCTCGAAGGGCCCCATGTTGCTTGTTGCCTGGGGCCCCCAGGGACCCTTGCTACGCCTCTGGACGGCCATGTACGTCCAAATTTCCCATTCATTGTCAATGGCAGAAAAACCTGTGTGGTTGTGATTTTTGACCAAAAACTTACCAATACAGCCGATTCAACTGGCACACAAGTAATTTGATGCCACTGACAGCCATGCACCTCCATGCCATTGACAGCAATCTATGTCCAAATTTCCCATTCATTTTCAATAGCAGAAAATGTGTGGTTTTGATTTTGGGCCATACGCTTACCATTACTGCCCACTGACATTCAACTGCTGCCCAAATATGTGGATGACATTGTCAGCCATGCATGTCCATGTTATTGGAGGCCCAAAACTGCTCTCTACTGAGTTGTTTAACATATCTAAATATACTGTATATACCATGAAATAAAATGATCAATTTAGTTTTGATCCATCTGACATTGATTTTTTATTATGAAATGCAAATCTCTTAAGAATACAAAAAAAGAGGAATTTTCCTTGCTGTTTCAATACTTTTAAAGTATTTTTGTTAAAAAATAATTTGAAAAAGAACTTTTTTCTTAGTTTCTCTCATAAATATTTCCCTTCTTTCCTTCCCCTTTCCATACTGTACATGCTTTGCACACTGGGCATACTCATACTTTCATTATGGGTCCCTAGGGGAGCTAATGCAGCCGTTTGCTTTGCACACCTGCCCCTCTAAAGGTCTCTGCACACCTCTCCTCTTAACACATTCACTGCCATTGACGGCGATAGATGTCCCAGTTATTATTTGCTGCCAATCCTCCCAGTCAAAATGGATTGAACGTCTGTAGCCGTCAATGGCACCTAATGAGTTAAGCACAGTTTTTGAAGCAAACTGTGTTCCTTTGTGTTGCTTTCAATGATTTGATGGTTTGAAGTTAAAAAACAGTTAAACCACTTTAATCTATTGTGAGATTAATTACGATTAAATGAGATCAAATGTTCAAATTTGCATTTTCTCTTCCTAGTTTGAATGATCGCTGCCAACCCTCCTAGTCAAAATGGATTGAACGTCTATAGTCGTCAATGGCAGCTAATGAGTTAACCACCGTTTTTGAAGCAAGCTTTTTCATCGTGTTGCCTTAAATGATTTAACGGTCTGACGTTTAAAACACTTTAACCACTTTAATCTATTATGAGATTAATTGCGAGTAACCGTTCAAATTGGCATTTCCTCTTCCTGGTTTGAATGATTGCTGCCAAACCTCCTAATCAAAATGGATTGGACATCTATAGCCATCAATGGCAGCTAATGGGTTAACCACCGTTTTTGATTTTCTTTGTGTTGCTTTCAATGCTTTGACGGTCTGAAGTTAAAAATCAGGCTAACCACTTGAATCTATTGTGAAACTAATTAAGATTAATTCAGATTAATTGTTGAAAATTTGTATTTCCTCTCACTGGTTGAAAAGATCGCTGCTAACCCTCCCAGTCGGAATTGATTGGACGTCTAACGCCAGTGATTAATTTGACTGTTACAAGAGTTGGTCAGAAGTTTAAAAAAACAGTTTGACCACATTAATCTATTGCGAGATTAATCGCAATCCCTGTCAATACAGATTGGACGTCTATGGCCGACAATGGCAGCTCATGAGTAAAGTACAGCAATTGGAGCAAACGTTTTTTCTTTTTGTTGCTTTCAGTGATTTGACAGTCTGAAGTTGAAAACAGTTTAACCGCTTGAATATATTGCGAGATTAATTACGATTAGTTGAGATTAATTGCTCAAATTAGCATTTCCTCTTCCTGGTTCAAATGACAGCTGCCAACCCTCCCAGTACGAGTGGATTGGACGTCTATGCCGTCAATTAGTTAAACACAGTTTTGACTGTCTGAACATCACATTAATCTATTGCGAGATTAATCGCGTTTCATTGAGATTAATTGTTGAAATTTTGCATTTCATTTTCCTGGATCCTTTTCTAATAGACATCAATAGCAGCCAATGAGTTAACAGTACTCGGCTCTTACAAAATATATAAATGTTGACATTCACACTCTTTGGCTCGACGAAGTGCAAAAACAAATGTCCTCACATCATGCAGGTGTAGCACTCAATCTCCTATTGTGCAAAATGCGGAGCAAATGAGGAACCAGCAAAAGCCTTCAATATGAACTGTGGAATGCTTTAGTTAACATTTACCTCAGGCACAGAAATGAAAGCGAACATTTATACCATCGCAGCTTTAATTTCCCTGTCGACCGACAAATGCAAAATGCCTTTCATCCAACACTCACATTTCTGAAAAATGTGCTGTTTACCTCACAAACTCAACTGGCATGTGTTTGTGCGGCGGCTTGCACGTGTGCGCATAAAGAGTTGAACGGACACAGCCACCTCTATGTTCGCTCCTGCAATAAACTGGCTGCTAAGACACGGTT
This sequence comes from Corythoichthys intestinalis, assembly GCF_030265065.1. Taxonomy (NCBI): domain Eukaryota; kingdom Metazoa; phylum Chordata; class Actinopteri; order Syngnathiformes; family Syngnathidae; genus Corythoichthys; species Corythoichthys intestinalis. The sequence goes on along the minus strand of NC_080416.1, from coordinate 10,692,233 downwards.
GGAAGTCGGTATTCGGGTCATTCCAGAGTTGGAGGACATTTTAGCTTCTAAAGTCTTGAAAAATAAGTGTTCGGTCTTTTGGTTTGATGCTAAATATTAATTAAGAATTGTGAATAAACTATTAGAGAATTGTGATATTTTACAGATTTGAGAAGTTAACGGTTTTGCTAGCTGTTACTGCGGCTCAAGAGGACAAACGTACAGTATGTTAGGGTGACCAAACGTCCTCTTTTGCCCGGACATGTCCACTTTTCACATCCTGCCCGGGGCGTCCGGTGGGGCTTTATAAATTCATTAAATTCTAAACCCCGCCGCCGTGTGACATGAACCAGGCTAGTTTTGTGTGATTTTTCGCTTTGAAAAGCGAAAATAAGACTTTGAGACGTCACTCGGTACGGGTTAGCATGTTGGCTAGCTGTCACGCGTCCTGGTTTGTCTGCATTCTCCGAAGCTGAGGCGGGGAAATGATAAAAGCCTGAATAACTACAGTGGCATAAAATATTGTTCGGGAGGTGCGACAGTAAAGGTCGACAGTTTTGACCATTACGGAGTAATTTGGCCATGTCGTACTGAATAAATGCATTTTTATTATTTTCATTTAGTACAAGACTGTTATTTGTCATTACCTTACCATTTATTTAGCTATTAGGGAAAAATACATGGACAGAAAGAATATCCTGTAAAAATATTGGAGTAGAGAGACTGAAACAATGACATTTTGCGGCTCTCTTCGTCGCATTTTCCTCATTCTGAATAATTCCATCTCAATGGGCTGAGTTGTAAATCAGATGAAACCATGACCCTGGCGACGTCATCCACCTGTTGGGGAGGCTAGAGCTCTTTAATGGTACGTGTCGGCTAATTCACATAATAATGCTATTTAAGACTTTTTTTATCCTGTCGTACGCACTTTAAAGCAGATTGTCGATCTGTTGACCACATTAGTCAAGTATCATATTTAAACCACCCTTATTTGTCATTACTACGTTTAAGTATTTTCTTAAGGCATCTTTAGTATGTTCTGTCTGTAGGCATCTAAACAAAACAAGCTAAAAACGCACAGTTGTACTTTGGGTGTCAAATTCGCCCGGTGTAGCACATTTTGGCAGAACACCGTTTCTTTTTCCTACTCTCGTCTCATCACGTCTTTCCTGTTCATTTTGCTTTTGCTGATCGTTTTGTGAAATATCGACAGCGCTGTCATGCTCATTAATGTTCAAATGTAAAGGGTTGAACAGATGACATGTTTATGTCGCTAGAGTCATATTCTGGAAGCCCGGCAGCGTAACCATGTGATGTCACCGCCCACAATAACAATGGTGACCTACTAGTTAAACTAATTTTACAAATCGTATAAAAACGAAAACATCACGGGGTTTCAATATCAAATTATTTTAACTCAAAATAACATTTATCTTTTAAGAGCTACAAGTATTTCATATTTTCTGACATCAATCTATTTTAATCGCATTTAATCTAGGAATCGATTAATGTGATTAAACTGGATTTTTTGTTTTGTATGTGTCAGACCAACACAATTGCAGTAAAAAGATAAACTAAAAGAGACATCAATGAAACAAATAATATCCCGCCATAATGAATACAAACTTCATTTTAAGTGTTTCATTTGAGATTAAATCTGGTCATTGGTAGGTTGGATAGGAGAAAATGCATTTTAATGTGTACTCCAGATTTATTCCTTGTTTAAAAAATAAAAATAAAAAAATTAAGCATTCTACTGTGTTATCTTAGGTACTACTCACAGGACTAGTCAATTCTAAAATGACCTGTTGCCTTAACTCAGGTTTGCAGGTCTACCCTGCCCACATGTCTTTAGGTAGTTCCCACCAGCATACAGGCCAGATAAAGGATACCATAGTTCCTGGAAGAAAAGAGATGAATGGATAAGGATATCTACTTGTGAAATCATAAAGCTGGGGCATTTCATGTTTAGAAAATAAAGAGCGCAAGCATCTGATTTAATCAGTGAGAGGTGTAAAGTCAATAAAACATGCCATGGCAGTTGATATCAACAGTTTTCCAGCATGTGCAGGTGTCACTTGAACACATGAATAGAGCCGAGCGGCCCGGAGGCATCCAAGTGGATCGGGACAGCTGGACCTGAGGGGACAATAGCACTCTCAGTTAATCATTAATAGTCTTAATGAACAGCAACGAAGGTTCCTTTAGCAGAACATGTGGTTGCTTACTCATTGTGAGTTAATTCATCAGCTGCCATAGATGGCGACAAACGTCCAGTCCATTTTGAGAGGGAGGGTTGGCAGAGAATGATGGCTGCCAGCCTCTCCCAGTGAATGAATTGATATTTTGAAACAAATTTCGTTGTGTTCATTTAACTCAAGTCAATCAGTGAGAATCGTATTTCAGAATTTTAATCATATTAATCTATGGCTAGATTAATCGCAATTATTTGAGATTTTTTTTTATTTTTTTAGTTTATTTGTGTTGGTTTTAATCAAGTTAATCAGTTAGAATCTTAGCTCAGAATTCAATCATATTATTTCTATTGCTAGATTAATCGTGATAATTTGAGATTTTTTTTTTCTTTGTTGGTTTAAATCAAGTTAATCAGTTCGAATCTTAGTTCAGAATTGAATCATATTATTTCTATTGCTAGATTAATTGCGATTATTTGAGATTAATCTTTTTTTTTTGTCTTTTGTTGGTTTAACTCAAGTCAGTCAATCTTATTTCAAAATTTAATCATATAAATCTATGGTTAGATTAATTGCGTTTGTTTAGATTAATATATTTCTTTTTAATTGTGTTGGTTTAACTCAAGTCAATGAATTAGAATTTTAGTTCAGAATTCAATCATCTTAATCTATTGATAGATTAATGGCAATTATTTGAGATTAATCTGTTTTCTTTTTGTTGGTTTAACTCAAGTCAATCAGAATCTTATTTCAGAATTTAATCATGTTAATCTATGGATAGATTAATCGCGATTATTTAGATTAATATATTTCTTTTCAATTTCTTTGTGTTGGTTTAACTCAAGTCAATCAGTTAGAATCTTAGTTAAGAATGTAATCATATTTTTATTGCTAGGTTAATTGCGACTATTTGAGATTAATGTTTTTTTTTTTCTTTTTGTTGGTTTAACTCAAGTCAATCAGAATCTTATTTCAGAATTTAATCATATTAATCTATGGATAAATTAATCGCAATTATTTAGATCTTTTTAGTTTATTTGTGTTGGTTGAACTCAAGTCAATTAGTTAGTATTTTAGTACAGATTTTAATCATATTATTTCTATTGCTAGATTAATCGCAATTATTTGAGATTAATCTTTTTTTTTTTTGCTTTTTGTTGGTTTAGCTCAAGTCGATCAGAATTTTAGTTCAGAATTTAATCATTTTAATCTACAGCTAGATTAATCGCGATTATTTGAGATTAATCTTTTATTTTATTATTTGTATGTGTTGACTTGACTCAAATAAATATTTTCCAAGCTTTGTTCTCAAATTAAAAAATATTTCTTTTTAAATTAATCCTACTCATCAGGACTTTTCCCCCAGTCCTTTCAGTCATTAAGTAAGAAAGTAATGTATGTGTTGAAACTGAGTTAGGTTATTGTCATTTAAAAAAAACTAAAGGAAGCATTGGAGAAATACAAAAAAATGACAATATTATGAATTGTTTACATGACAAAGTGTCGTGTTAATATTTACGTCTATCTCAACATATAAAAACGCCATAAAAATGCGGCATCATTCAAATGTCACATTCAAAATAACAGATTGACATCGTTCCCATTCATTTTAATGTAGATCCAATTCACAGGAACTTTTCAACATATTTCTAAAAAATCTTGCCACATTTTTAACCGAAAATTACCATTCATAATTCTTCACACATTCAAATCCAAGATTAAGATCGTCACCATTCATCAGATTCATGCATTCACATTTCAACATCTTGCTAAAAATGTCACCTATTTTTTTATTTTTTGACCACCCAAAAAAAAAAAATCTACCAAAAAATGAACTAATTCCATTGGGAATGAATTTCCACAAGGCAAAAAATGAGGAGCCGCAAATTAACATAACGCAATAACATACAATATAATATTATCATATATAATTTGAATACAATGCACTACAGTATATCTTGGGGATCCTGCAGCTGTGGTTATAATCAAAACTACATTATATCATATTCAAAGATAGTTCTAACATCTTTCTTTGCAGCAATAACATGATAAATTGGATTTATCTGTACCTAATGAAGCAGCTTCTAAGTGTTTGTTGACCTTCCTACCACGGTTACCAAGTCGTAACACCACAAAGATTTTGGGTTACTACATTGGTTACCACGGTGACATAGCCTATTGACAAAAAAATAACACTTACTTGACACCACCATAACACTTTTTTACTGTCATGATATCCTGTCTTTTAACCCACAAGCAAGTTTGGTTCTTGTAATTCAACTACCGTAATTTCTCCTAATGAAGTCTAAATATGAAACTGGACCAATCAGATCAATATTTAATAATGAGTTGATCCCATATTCCACCTTTTTAAATGATATAATTCACAATTGCATCCAACTTTATGCACATATGAGTGTGCAACTTGAGTGACCACGTGGATTTTGTATGTGTGTCCAGCTCTGGCCCTCCCCATCTCCGGAGGCGGCAGGTGTTCCTGTGTCCCCGGCAAAAGAGCAGGTTTTTATGTCGCCTCCTCAAGCTAGTGGCTTGGTTGTCATAGCGATGGCCCAACAGAAAGAGGCTTGTGTCTGGGGGCCTGGAGAGGGACGAGGACAAGGGAAGAAGAGAGAAGGGGCTTTACGTGCGACCGCCACACACTTGACAAGAAAACGGAAGAGAGGAAATCAAGTGAGGGAGACGCTTAAAAAGCACAGATGGCCCACTGGCGTCCTGTCACATTTTGGGATTTAACTCGTTCGCTGCAATTGACAGCGATAGACGTCAAAGCCATTTAGACTGGGAGGGCTACATTGAATGATCATGTGTCATTGCCATTGACAGAAATAGAGGCCCATTCTATTTGCAAATATCAGGAAGTAACCAAGAAAAAAGGCATGTTTTCTGTAGATTAATCTAATTCCTTTACTAAAATTTTCAGATTTTTTTGTAAACTTCAGACGAGAGTTGTCCGATATTACCGGGTAGCCGATAACAAGGGCGTAGGTTTGGTCTCAACATTGGTAGGGACCATTGAACAGCATAACCTGCATGAACACTTTTTGTTGGGGACGGGACATTAATAAGACCATACAGATTGGGTGATATGAACCTAATTAATTGATCACTGCAAAAAAAAAAAAAAAAAAATCTGTACTATACTTACTTTCATATGGCAGAAAACACAGACAAGGCTGAAAAAGCAGTTTCTGCTCTCGAACCCCTCTATAAAATAAACTGCTGTATTTTAAGCCAAAAGAGCTGTTGTGTCTAGAGATCTCGAGATCAATCGGATGTCCGATCACGTCATTTTCAAAGTATCGGAATTGGCAAAAAAATATCGGCCATGCCTTTTTTTTTAATATATACAGTATATACAGTATATATATTAATATATATATATATATTTTTTTTTTTTAATTTATTTTTTTTTTTTTTAAATTTAAATCGTTTTCTAATTGTATTATTATATATATATCTAATTATTATTATATATATATATATATATATATATATATATTTTTTTTTTTTTATTAAATCGTTTCCTAATTGTATTTAACGTTACAAACGTAATATGTTACACTCATCCAGAGTCTTTAGTTTAAGCTTAAGGTAGGGTTATCAAATTTATCCCGATAACGGCGGTAATTAATTTTTTAAAAAATGTATCACGTTTAAATATTTAAAGCAATTAATGCATGCACTGCACGACCCACTCACGCATTGTCGCGCTCAATCTGTAATGGCGCCGTTTTACCTATATAGAGAGATAAAAGGCAGCGTAAAATGAGTAAAGTGAATTTTGGCAGCCTTTGGAGCCTTTTTTTAATTGACTAAACCCTTACAATCCCTCTCCCTACGATTAGAAATATCATGGGAAGCAATGTGGGGAAGCAAGGTAGCAATTGATCTTTTTCTTAACACCGTATGTTATTTCCCAACGCAGAGAAGATATATCAATTGGTAGCACTACGCACAGTCATGGTTCCACTTCCCATCATGCATTTGGGCATGGCTACAGTATCATATACTGAAAGCTCAACAAATACACTAGATGGCAATATTTAGTCACAATATACAAAGTCACAAGTCTTTCTATCCGTGGATCCCTCTCACAGAAAGAATGTTAGTAATGTAAATGCCATCTTGAGGATTTATTATCATAATAAACAAATACAGTACACATGTACTGTATGTTGAATGTATATATTCGTCCGAGTTTTATTCATTTTTTTCTTAATGCATTGCCAAAATGTATATGATCGGGAAAAATTATCGGGAATGATTGGAATTGAATCGGGAGCAAAAAAAAAAGAAACAATCAGATCAGGAAATATCGGGATCGGCAGATACTCAAACTAAAACGATCGGGATTGGATCGGGAGCAAAAAAACATGATCGGAACAACCCTAATTATAAACTCATTACATATAACTAACGCCTTACCAGAAAGAAATAGTCACTAAGAAAAGTAGTAAAATAAAAAAAAATTATTATCAATTTTATATTAATAATTATGTATTACCCATATATTATTGCATTTATCTATATCAGTTTTTAAATGGGTATAGACCCTACCCACGTGACGTCACAACTCCGCTCTCCTGACTGGTGCCGCCCACTTGTCCGTCAACACATCGTGTTGACCTGTTACGGCTACGTACATTCTGTCACGTTCTGCTCCTGGTCAGAGTTTGTGTTGTTGCAGAGCCGACTGTGGGGGCGTTCCCGACGTCACACCTGCAGCTCATCAACAACAGTATAAAGACGCAGGCGATCCACTGGAAGGACGCCGAGATATTGATTCTTGCTGGTCGCCATTTGACATCCTTGCATTTCGAGTAACTTGCTACTTTGGTAATTTCGCACCCTCCGTGGGTTTTAGTCGCCAGTCGCTTTAGTTTTGTATGCCTCTACCTTGTGCAGGTATGTGAGTGTATTTTAGTTGTTTTATTGGCTCTGTCTAGCACCTTGGTTTACCCTCGCGTTTGTGTATTGATCCCCGTCGACCTCCTGTCACGGACCCGTTTTGTTATTTCCCCTTTTTGCCGCGAATGCGTGTTTTTGTTTTGTATTTAATAAACCCATGTACGCTTCCTTCAGTCGTTTGTTGTCTGTTGTGAGGTCCAACCTTGTTTCCGCGTTCGCGGACCCTAACAGAATATCTCGGCCACAAGAATGGACCCCGTAGACAGCGAGTCCCAAGCCCCGGCGTCCTCAGACTCGAGGCAGCTTGTAGACCCGCACGATCGCGTTCTCCATGAGATCAGGTCAGCGATAAACGCTCTTACCGTTAACCTGCGCTTTCTCGAGGCACGTGTAGACCAGGTTTGCGCTCACCGCCCCGTCTCACCGGCGGTTACGGCATCCGTCCACGTTCCCCTCGCCTCTCCGCCGGCTCCGGCTTCCTCTCCGTTGCATGAGCCTAACATTCCGCACCCACCACGCTATGGGGGGGAACCCGGCTTGTGTGGGCAGTTTTTGCATCTGTGTTCGTTAGTTTTTGACCAACAGCCCCTCACGTATTCCTCCGATAGGTCCAGGGTTGCGTTCGTCATGAGCCTCCTCACCGGTAAAGCGGCCGCATGGTCGATGGCGATCAGCAATCATTACCCAGTGATACACGACTCATTTCCGGATTTTCTCGAGGAAATGAGGAGAGTTTTTGATCACCCTATTCGGGGTAAGGAGGCAGGTAGTCGCTTGCTCGACTTGACTCAGGGCAAACAGTCTGTAGCGGACTACTCCGTCTCCTTCCGCATTTTGGCAGCGGAGAGCGGCTTTGATGACGCGGCATTACGCTGTATATTTCGGAGGGGGCTACGCCCATTAGTAAAAGACGAACTAGCCGCCCGGGACGAAGCACGTGATTTGGAGGATCTTATAGGTCTGGCGGTGCGTTTGGACAATCGGCTTCTCGAACGGGAGCGTGAGAGAGGCGTGGAATGGCGTGACCGGTCGACGAGGGCCGTCATTGAGAGAGCTGATCCGAGGGCCGTCATCGAGAGAGCCGATCCAGCGGCGAGCAGGAGTGTCTTCAATCCGGCTTCTCCTCCCTCGCCTGGTCTCGGTGGGCAGTCTACAACAGGAGAGGCGCCCATGCAGCTCGGCGGGAAGCGGCTCAACACAAGGGAGCGTGAACGACGCATGGCGGCGCAGCTGTGCCTTTACTGCGGTGAGCCTGGCCATCGCGTCGCCTCTTGTCCATCAAACCCTCGTGCAGCCTGCAGGGGCGGACCTACTTCAAACAGCGGGCTCGCAGCGGGGAAGTCCCCCTCAAGAGGCACCCCACCGCGGCCATGTGAGTACCCGTCTACGGCCGCTAAAGCCGCAAGACAGCTCAAGAACACCAGACTGCAACTGCCTGGGATTATTACGGGGAACGGTCACAGCTTAAAGGTAACTGTCTTAGTTGATTCAGGGGCAGATGACTGCTTTGTGGATTATTCGGTCGTGGACTCGCTTGGTGGCTCCCTAATTAAATTGAAGGAGCCCCGGGAGGTACGGGACCTTAATGGAGACCTTGTTTTCACAGTTACCCACGAAACTGAAGCCCTCGCATTGGTTGTGTCTGGTAATCACGCCGAGCGTAGACCATTTTTTGTTATGCCAACCAAGTCTGCTCCAGTTGTTCTCGGGTTAACATGGTTAAAGCAGCACAACCCAGACATTGACTGGGAGGCCCCTAGGATCGTTAATTGGAGTGTTCACTGCCACTCCCATTGCTTACGTGCAGCGTCATCTTTCCCTGGAGCGTCAGTGCCGTCTAAGCCGGAACCGATCGATTTGTCCTTGGTGCCCTGCGAATACCATGACCTCAAGTTAGTTTTCAGCAAGACCCTAGCTAAGTCACTTCCTCCACATCGCCCCTATGATTGTTCCATCGATCTGGTTCCGAACGCCAAATTGCCCACTTCTAGACTCTACCAGGTGTCTAAACCGGAGCAGGGGGCCCTGAACGACTACATAACGTCGTCCCTCGCAGCTGGGCTTATCCGACCGTCCAAATCCCCAGTTGGGGCTGGGTTCTTTTTTATAAGTAAGAAAGATAAAACACTTCGCCCATGCGTTGATTACAGGGGTCTAAACGACATAACCGTCAAGAATAAATACCCCCTACCTCTCCTGGACTCTGCATTCGCTCCGTTGCAATCCGCCTCTGTTTTTACCACTCTTGATTTACGCGAGGCTTACCATTTGGTGAGGATAAAGGAAGGGGACGAGTGGAAAACGGCGTTTAACACTCCTATCGGCCACTTTGAGTATTTAGTTATGCCGTTCGGGCTCACTAACGCGCCAGCGGTTTTCCAGAACTTGATTAACGATGTTCTCAGAGACATGATCGGGCGGTTTTGTTTCATATATCTTGACGACATCCTTATTTTTTCCAGAAACCTTGATGAGCACAGGCAGCACGTACGTTTGGTCTTACAACGGTTACTCGAAAACCGGTTATATGTCAAAGCAGAGAAATGCAAGTTCCATTCCCAGTCGGTCCAGTTTCTGGGGTTCGTTGTGGAGAAGGGCCAGTTGAGAGCAGATCCAGCGAAGATACAGGCTGTGGTCGAGTGGCCTTCTCCGACATCAAGAAAGCACTTGCAAAGGTTCCTCGGGTTTGCTAACTTCTATAGGCGCTTCATTCGAAACTACAGTCAGAAGGCGGAACCTTTGACGAGGCTTACATCTATAAAAGTTCCATTTAAATGGACCCCAGAGGCTGAGGCTGCTTTCGTAGCACTTAAAAGTTCGTTTACTCGTGCTCCTGTCCTCACTCACCCTAACACCGATTTACCATTTGTTGTAGAGGTGGATGCCTCGGATACGGGAGTGGGGGCGATCCTGTCACAGCGTTCCCCAGTCGACCAGAGGGTTCACCCCTGTGCCTTCTTTTCACGTCGCCTCAGTCCCGCCGAACGTAACTATGATGTCGGTAACAGAGAGCTGCTGGCCATCGTTCTGGCACTACACGAGTGGAGGCACTGGTTGGAGGGGACGTCTGTGCCCTTCGAAATCTTCACGGACCACAAAAACCTGTCGTATATCAGAGCAGCCCGACGTCTGAATTCCCGTCAAGCACGCTGGGCCCTGTTCCTTACCCGTTTCAACTTTTCCATCACTTACCGCCCTGGGTCCCGCAACACCAAACCAGATGCTTTATCAAGGATCTTCAGCCCAGTCCACCACGAGACTGTTCCAGAGCCTATTGTGCCTGCTGTACGTGTGGTGGGAGCACTTCGGTGGGAAGTGGAGAGGAAAGTTGCCCGCTCGTTGCAAGACGGGAACGTACCGGTCGGATGCCCCAGGGATAAACTGTTTGTTTCTCAAGAGCACAGGTCTGAGGTACTAGAGTGGGGACATGCCTCTAAAGTCGCCTGCCACCCAGGGGTCTCCCGGACGCGGTTCCTAGTTTCCCAGAAGTTCTGGTGGCCTGGGATGAACAAGGACATCCGGGCGTTTGTTCTTGCCTGCTCGGTGTGTGCCCGCAACAAGCAGTCCCATCATGCTCCCTCTGGCCTCCTGCCCCCACTTCCAATTCCACCCCGTCCATGGTCTCACATAGCCTTGGACTTCGTGTCTGGTCTTCCGGTGTCCAAGGGAAAGACTGTGGTGCTGACCGTCGTTGATAGATTCTCCAAGATGGCACACTTCATTCCTCTGCCCAAGCTGCCTTCGTCGCTAGAGACTGCAAACCTACTGGTGAATCATGTTTTTCGCATCCATGGCCTGCCCACGGACCTAGTGTCTGACAGGGGTCCCCAGTTTGTGTCGAGAGTGTGGAAAGCCTTCTGCAAAGCCATGGGAGCTACAGCTAGCTTGTCGTCTGGGTACCACCCGCAGACCAATGGCCAGACAGAGCGGGCCAACCAAGACCTTGCTGCTGCTCTTCGGTGCGTCTGCCACCAGCACCCATCTTCCTGGTCCACCCATATCCCTTGGGTGGAGTACGCGCACAATACGCTGGTCTGCACAGCCACAGGTATGTCGCCCTTCAAGACCGCTTACGGCTACCAGCCCCCTGTGTTCCCTACCCAGGAATCGAGCATCTCCATACCCTCGGTACAGCACCACCTACGACGAGCTCATAGAGTCTGGCGGGACGCCCGTGCAGCGCTTTCGAGGACGGCAGTGCGCAACCAGCAGTTGGCGGATCGTCACCGGAGACCGGCCCCTGAGTATCGACCAGGCCAGGAGGTCTGGCTTTCTACCAAGGACTTGAACATTGCTGGGGTCTCGAAGAAGCTGGGTCCCCGCTTCATTGGACCTTATAAGGTTGATAAGGTCGTCAACCCGGTAGCCGTAAGACTCGCGCTGCCTCCATCCCTCAGGATCCATCCAGTTTTCCACGTCTCCTTGCTGAAGCCTGTCTCCACCAGCCCGCTTTGCCCTCCGGAACCTCCTCCTCCGCCTCCGCGTCTGCTCGATGGTGACCCGGTTTACACGGTTCGGTCCATTTTAGACTCCAGGAAGAGGGGCAGGGGGGTTCAATATCTGGTCGACTGGGAGGGTTACGGTCCTGAGGAACGCCAATGGATCCCCCGCTCCTGGATCCTGGATCCATCTGTCATCCGAGACTTTCACACACGCTGTCCGGGGAAGCCAGGTGGGTCGCCAAGGGGCTCCCTTTGAGGGGGGGGTACTGTCACGTTCTGCTCCTGGTCAGAGTTTGTGTTGTTGCAGAGCCGACTGTGGGGGCGTTCCCGACGTCACACCTGCAGCTCATCAACAACAGTATAAAGACGCAGGCGATCCACTGGAAGGACGCCGAGATATTGATTCTTGCTGGTCGCCATTTGACATCCTTGCATTTCGAGTAACTTGCTACTTTGGTAATTTCGCACCCTCCGTGGGTTTTAGTCGCCAGTCGCTTTAGTTTTGTATGCCTCTACCTTGTGCAGGTATGTGAGTGTATTTTAGTTGTTTTATTGGCTCTGTCTAGCACCTTGGTTTACCCTCGCGTTTGTGTATTGATCCCCGTCGACCTCCTGTCACGGACCCGTTTTGTTATTTCCCCTTTTTGCCGCGAATGCGTGTTTTTGTTTTGTATTTAATAAACCCATGTACGCTTCCTTCAGTCGTTTGTTGTCTGTTGTGAGGTCCAACCTTGTTTCCGCGTTCGCGGACCCTAACACATTCCTCCTATTTACGGCGTGTTTTTCTGCTCGTTAACATTAATAATCAAAATGGTGAAGGCGTGTGTGGCGGTCAGTTGCAATAACAGAGAAGATAGACGGAGAGACTTGAAGTTCTACCGGATTCCGAGAGACGCGGAGAGGAGAGAGCGAGATGGGCTGCTGCAATTCGACGAGAAAACTGGGCTCCAAACGATTACCACAGATTATGTAGTAGTCATTTTATATCTGGTAAGATGCATTTAATATATATTTAGAGGGTTTGGTGCTGACAACCACAATTAAGATCATTGCTAGGCTAATCGCCGACAACATACACGTATGTATGTAGTGAGAGTGCTATCGCTAAACCATATAAACATTAAAAGCCCTAGCTCCATTGACAAATGACATGAAATACATTAGACTTGACAGTGGATGTTAGCAAGAACAAAAGATTTTGAATTGAAAATTTCGTAACTCACCTTCCGAGCACAAGATTCCTGCCGAATTTTCGTGTACGAGGACCTGTTTCACCCAACCAGGAACGTAGCATTTATAAGCCTTCAAGCTCTTAAAGTTTTTCAAACTTTCGTGAGAATAGGCTGATTTTGTGTGGACAAGATAGTTGTAAATATCAGGGTCAGGCAGAGACGGCGAAGGCAGCCGGTCAAAAATCATCGATTTAGGCATCAAATATGGATCTGGCGACTGTATAGAACGAAGCTTTTCCACATAACGCCTTTTATGCAACACATCCAGTGAGTTTACGGCATCAGAAAGCACCGGGTCTTCCATGAAATGCATTTTAAATTCCTCGATCAATTGAAACCAATGCTAATACAGAGACAAAATGACGGACAAGTGGGCGGAACCATACAGCGAGCACGTGGTTTTGTGACGTCGGTGGGTAGGGTATATTGGATTTTTGGAGTTAAACAATTTCGAGATATCTGTTATCGGTTAAAAAGTCATTATCGGACAACTCTCCTTCAGACCAAAGCCTGTAACTAATTTACTTGGGTCAAATCAATACCAAAAATTAATCTCAGACAGAATGAAATGATTTTCTCCAATTAATCGCATTTAATCTAGTAATAGATTAATGTAGTTTAAATACAATTAAACAACAGAACTAAGCTTGGAACAGATTTTCTTGAATTAGATCATCGCAAAGAAATTACACTAAAAAGATTCACTCGCTCACTGACATTGACCGCCATCGATGTTTTTTACGAAATCAGCATAAAGAAATAAGACTCAAAAGATGGCTGCCAATGTCAACAATGGACGTTTATTACAGAAGAAGGGGGAAGAAATGCACAATTTCTATTAATCTCAATTAATCGCGATTAATCTAACAACAGATCAATGTGATCAAACCTTTTTTCAGACCAAAGATTGTATCAGATTTAATAGTCAATTAAAAAATTACAGATTAAATCTCTCGCTGCCATTGACGGCACTAAACGTCCAATCCATTTTGACTGGAGGCGTGGGTGTTCATTTTTAAAGTAAATCTGGTTCTTTTCAATCAATCTATTCTGTTGTCCGCATGCATGCGCGAGTGTGTGTAAGGAGATCTGGCAGTGACTGTGAGTCACCTGCCCCTCGTTGGCTTCTGCGGCCCCCCACGGGAGGCTTGTAATTCTCTATTGGCCGAGCTGATGAGCAGCTGCCACACGCGCGCTCACAAGAAACACAGACAAGGATACAATAAAACACACATAGAGAGACACAAAGTGTGTTTGCACTTTGGGTTAACTGTCTTTTATCCACTTGCGCTTAAGAATTAAGCAAAATGACAGCTGTGGCAAGATTTTAACTTCAAAAACTGACTTTTTATGATCTTGCTAAGACTGGAAATGAGTAATGTTGTTAGACTGGAATGTTAAATTGTAGGAGAAAATGTTTTGCCTGTTTTGGCTTGGAGGAGTTGACTACAAAGTGCTGAGTATGGAGTTGAAATCGATTCATTACTGATGGACGGCGTTCCCCACTTTGTGAACAACTGCGTGAGAAAATGCAAAGTATTTTGGCAGTAAAGATGATCGTTTTGGAAACAAAATATTGATATTTATGTACAAGTAAGTTTCATACAGGATCTTAGCCAGTGGCGATTGAGCTAAGACTTCACCCAAAATTTCCAAAAATAAGTGATCGAATGTATACTGTTGTGTGTACATGTCATTGAATAAATATATGCTACAATGTCTGAGGCTAAATCCCTTTTTGATTGACAGTGAAATGATCGTGTGATCTTGTCGTATTAACATTCACGGTAGGCATTTTCCAAGGTTCCTTCCGTTGTTCTGAGTTGAAACAGACTTTCATAATTATCCTAGCGAGACTTAAAAACGACTAGCATAAAATGGAGATTCTTTTTTTGGTGTTTTTTTTTTTTTTATCGTAGCTGTTTGTGTTTGGAGACTTCTGGTACTCTTGTTTCTTTCCCTACTTAACAGCGAGTGCCGCTGAGCCCCTCGACCGTCACGGGCGGACACAGTTTGATATTCCCCTCATTGAAAAACCCAAAAAGTACAAAAAGTACTAAAAAGTACAGATAAACATGCTGTAAAATGTAGTGAAGTAAATGTAAAAAGTACCACTTCATATTTGTATGCAATTAAAGTAGGGCTGTCAAAATTATCACGTTAACGGGCGTTAATTAATTTTTTAAATTAATCACGTTAAAATATTTGACGCAATTAACACAGATGCCCCGCTCAGACAGATTTAAATGACAGTACAGTGAAACGCTCACTTCTTGTGTTTTTGTGGAGTTTTGCCGCCCTCTGCTGGCGCTTGGGTGCGACTGATTTTATAGGCTTCAGCACCCATGAGCATTGTGTAAGTAATTATTGACATCAACAATGGTGGGCTACTAGTTTATTTTTTAAATGAAAATTTTACAAATTTTATTAAAATGAAAACATTAAGAGGGGTTTTAATATAAAATTTCTATAACTTGTACTAACGTTTTTCTTTTAAGAACTACAAGTCTTTCTATCCATGGATCGCTTTAACAGAATGTTAATAATGTTAATGCCATCTTGTTGATTTATTGTTATAATAAACAAATACAGTCCTTATGTACCGTGTGTTGAATGTATATATCCATCTTGTGTCTTAACTTTCCATTCCAACAATAATTTACAGAAAAATATGGCATATTTTATAGATGGTTTGAATTGCGATTAATTGCGATTAATTACAATTAATTAATTTTTAAGCTGTAATTAACTCGATTAAAAATTTTAATCATTTGACAGCCCTAAATTTAAGTACAGATACACAAAAAAAAGTACTTAAGTACCACTCCATAAATATTAGCGCTGTCAAAACGAATGCATTAACATGTTTTACTGATCACAAAAAAATTTGCCATGCGTTAATTCATATTAGTCACACAATTTATTTGGACTTGAACTTAAACCAAGGTCATTTGCATATATTGCATAAATGAACTCTTGACAGCCCTGATATATGTATAGTCTATATTATATGTATAGAGAGATAAGATTTGACAAGCCCTGATGTCAGATTATCTGAATGAAAGGCCAGCTACAGGCGTGTAAGCTGCATTACCATGGGAAGCATTTACTGTATGACAAAATCGCCAAAAAAGACAAGCTAGTTGCTAGCTTAAATTCATCCAACTTGTTAGCAAAACCTGACAGATTTGCATGAAAAAGAAACACGCTAACAATGTATCAATTACTGTAAATGTGCAAATTTACATTTTTTTCCTCATCATTGTTGCTGCGAAATCCGCTTTGAGAGCCATCGCCCGGGTTGAATATATTAACATGATGGATTCTTTTCTTGGGCTGCAAAACAAAACAATTATCAGCGCTGTGTGTGGTAAAGAGACCTCAAAGCGAGTGTTGGATATCATTTCCCACATCAACTGCCATGTCACTGTTTGACAATGTAATATATTTTCTATCGACTTTCCACAGTCTGTGTTTATCTTGTGAAAGGGAATCACTTTCTGGAGGAGAAGGAGGAGGAACATTTGGGGGGCTCCCTGGCAATAAGGTCTAGAATGATATTATGGAATAGGGGTGTGACGGAATATCGAAATGGTGATATATGGTGATTCTTTGTGTGCGAAATGTTTATCATTATGACCCTGCCAAGAATTGATATATCGTTTTACAAGGGTGTCTCTGTTGGAAAAAAGAGGTACCAACAGGTTGCTGGCAAAATTTTCCATTACAATAGTGAATATGTTCCCTCACTGGCTGCCAGTGATGGCGCTAGACATCAAATTCATTTTGACTGGACTGGACGTCTAGCACCGTCAACGGCACTGAAACCAGAGCATTCACAGCCAATCTTTTGTGGGCATTTACAGGCCACTTCCTGCTCATTTTAGGGCATTTACAGGTTACTTCCTGTTGATTTTTTAGTAACTTTCCATTCATTTTGAGACGTTCAGTAACCCAAAATCAACAGGAAGTGACCTGTAAATGCCCCAAAAAGACAAGGAAATGACCGAAAATCAACAGTGAAATGCCCCAAAATGAACTCATTGCCCGGCATTGGCAGCCACTGTCAGCCATGGATGTCCAATCCGTTTGAGGTCGGAGGGATGCTACCACCCTCCCAGTTCAAACGGATTGGACGTCCACTAGTGCTAAACTCATTCCAATTCAAAGCAGAAGGGTGAAGAGAGCTTGTTTGTTTATCATTATTTTATTCATTTTTTATTAATTTATATATATTTATACTATATAATATATATATTAGGGGTGTCAAATGATTAAAATTTTTAATCGAGTTAATTACAGCTTAAAATTTAATTAATCATAATTAATCGCAATTAATCGCAATTCAAACCAGCTATAAAATATGCCATATTTTTCTGTAAATTATTGTTGGAATGGAAAGATAAGACACAAGATGGATATATACATTCAACATACGGTACATAAGGACTGTATTTGTTTATTATAACAATAAATCAACAAGATGGCATTAACATTATTAACATTCTGTTAAAGCGATTCATGGATAGAAAGACTTGTAGTTCTTAAAAGAAAAATGTTAGTACAAGTTATAGAAATTTTATATTAAAACCCCTCTAAATGTTTTCGTTTTAATAAAATTTGTAAAATTTTCAATCAAAAAATAAACTAGTAGCCCGCCATTGTTGATGTCAATAATTACTTACACAATGCTCATGGGTGCTGAAGCCTATAAAATCAGTCACACCCAAGCGCCAGCAGAGGGCAGCAAAACTCCATAAAACACAATTAACAAGCAGTTCACTGTACTGTCATTTAAATCTGTCTGAGCGGGGGGAGTGCGTTAATTGCGTCAAATATTTTAACGTGATTAATTTCAAAAATTAATTAACGCCCTTTAACGCGATAATTTTGACAGCCCTAATACATATACACATATATATAATATATATATATATATATATATATATACAGTATACTATATAAATTTGAAATTAATACTTTCCCGGTAAAATGTTGTAAAGCAAAAAAACAACAAGAATGAACATAATGAACAAAAAAGGATATTTTAGCAATGGGTCTAAAAAAATTTTGGAACACATAATGTGACTAGGACCTTAGAGATGGCCATTTGCTTTGCTTAGCCAAAACCACCTGAGGACAGATTCTGCCTGGAATATTTAGTCAAAAAGGATGCGACATCTACTTCTCCACTAGGTAGGACAGAAAAACACGTTTGCGCACACACGCAAAAAAGCACACGCACACACAGCTGGGATGCCAGTATGTAGGAGCATGGGCTAAACTACTATCCGAGCATATATCTTGTAAGTTAATTTTATTGCTAACACTGTGTTTCTGGGTCATCAACATGTTTTGCCCCCCCGAAGCAAAAGTCAAACTCTGCTTATTGCTAAGGCTGCAAGTAATGATTATTTTTATAATTAATTAATCGGACGACTAATTAAATGATTAATCTGAGAAATGTCATTCTTTTTGATTACCTTCACAATTTAACTTGAAGTTGTTTTAAGCACCTTCACAATTTAACTTGAAGTTGTTTTAAGCATGTTGTTAGTAACAATGAAGACAAATTGAATGACCATTTCCTTCAAAAATATTTTATTACTTCCTGACTTGCCCATTACTGTACAACTACTGTTTTAAGTACATAAAGCTTGTTAAAGTTTTTAATAAAGATTCTGAGCATAAAATATTAAAAGAAGTTCTAAGTCCACAAATCAGACAAAAATCCTGTTCATTCAAATTAAAAAAAAAAAAAAAAAAAGTACTGGTAATTCACATTTTTTTTCCCTTATAGGCAAAGCGCTTAAACAAACTAAACAACAAACTCGAATAACAAGGAGACAAACTGTAATGAATCAATTTTCTTTATCAAACAGTAGTTCATAAATACAATCCAACTCCAATTCCAAAGCACACTCTCTTGTATGACAATTTACAAATTGAATGGGAGTTTCTGTTTAAAAGAGACTAAACTGGGTTAATGTTTGTGGTTTCTTTCTCAAAAGAAATGAGAGAACTTTACTATCTACCAATAACTCAAGTTCTAATATGCTTCTCCAAAACACACACAAAAAACAGACATTTAAGACACTGATAATCATAATCGCTAACTACCTTAGCACGCCATACTAAGTAGTAATGTCTCATTAACAAAGAATACAAACAATACAATTGGTTTCAGTTACTCACCTCTGATGGAGGCACACTGGGTCTAACTAGACAAAAGACAATCTAACTCGACTAGGCATGTGCCGGTATGAGATTCTGACAGTACTATGATAACTTTAAGCCAAAATATGACGGTTTCACGGTGTTGCAATTACAGCTCTAAAATTTGAGATATCTGGGTTAGGTTAGGACACTTTTTTCCATTGAACAGGATTCTTTTTTTTTCAAAACATATTAGCAAATTGCAACATAAGTATAATGTTAAGTTAAAATTAAATTTAAAAAATAACAAAAAATAACTGAGATATTCCAAATAAAATTAAAATAAATGCAGTCCTTTTGATGAGTCTAAACCCACAGCCCCAGTTCAACATTACTACCATCAGAACAAAAATAACTGAATTATTTTTCATGACAGGCACGTGTGTATGACTCGTATCATCTTGATATTTCACACACACTGTCTTTCTCAACATAGACAGTTGCTAGAGAGAGAAAAAACACGTTTTACCACCACTAGACACACTAAACACGCTGGAGTTAACTCTCGTAGCTGGTGGGAAACATTCATGACAGTGTTTACTAACCTTGAATTTTGTAAAAATGCGAAATCATATTGGAGGTAGAGTTGTTCCGATCATGTTTTTTGCTCCCGATCCGATCCCGATCGTTTTAGTTTGAGTATCTGCCGATCGCGATATTTCCCGATCCGATTGCTTGTTTTTTGCTCCCGATTCAATTCCAATCATTCCCGATAAGTTTTCCCGATCATATACATTTTGGCAATGCATTAAGAAAAAAATGAATAAAACTCGGACGAATATATACATTCAACATACAGTACAGAAGTACTGTATTTGTTTATTAGGACAATAAATCCTCAAGATGGCATTTACATTATTAACATTCTTTCTGTGAGAGGGATCCACGGATAGAAAGACTTGTGACTTTGTATATTGTGACTAAATATTGCCATCTAGTGTATTTGTTGAGCTTTCAGTAAATGATACTGAAGGCCATGCCCAAATGCATGATGGGAAGTGGAACCATGACTGTGCGTAGTGCTACCAATTGATATATCTTCTCTGCGTTGGGAAATAACATAAGGTGTTAAGAAAAAGATCAATTGCTACCTTGCTTCCCCACATTGCTTCCCATGATATTTCTAATCGAAGGGAGAGGGATTGTAAGGCTTTAGCCAATTAAAATAAGGCTCCAAAGGCTGCCAAAATTCACTCTACTCATTTTACGCTTCCTTTTAGCTCTCTATATAGGCAAAACGGCGCCATTACAGATGGAGCGTGACAATGCGTTGGTTGTGCAGCGCATGCATTAATTGCGTTAAATATTTTAACGTGATACATTCTTTTTAAAAATTAATTACCGCTGTTATTGGGATAAATTTGATAACCCTACCTTAAGCCTAAACTCAAGACTCTGGATGAGTGTAACATATTATGTCTGTAACGTTAAATACAATTAGAAAACAATTTAATTAAAAATATATATATATATTAAAAAAAGGCATGGCCGATACCGATACTTTGAATATGATGTGATCGGACCCGATCGATCGGCATCGATCGGGACATCTCTAATTGGAGGTATTGCCTCCTCTGCAGCCACACTCCGCAAACATGTTTTACATATCGGTTGGCCCGCCTCCTTTAACTGCGGCCGTCTGTAACTTTTCTGTGGCCGAAGTATTCCCATGCCAGCTATTCTATTGTTTTCTTCTACGGGGGAAAAGGTTCAGGAGTTTAACCTCCTCTAGCCATCGTGTAGCAAAGCTGACTTACTGAAACTGAGCAACAACCAGGGGTGGAGGGTTGAGCCTTGCAGCTGCAAGCGAGGGTTTCTCCCTGCATTCTTGGGACATTTTGTGGTTTTGAAACCGTGACGTTTTCATACCACGGTGTACCTTGAAACCGGTAATCGGCACATGTCTACTATCGTCGCTTCCTAATACGGTATCATTGATTCAGCAATCCATCCTGAGGGTAGCAGTGAACTCTCTTTCTCTTACTCTAATCATTGGTGCGCGCGCAACCTCACATTACACACAAACAAAGACCCAAACAGGACTGCTCGTAGCTGCCAGCAATAAACTAATTTATTAATTGATTTTAATTGATTTAATCGATTAGTTGTTGCAGCCTTATCTTGAGTCTTGTATCGCAAATTGTATTATATTTTGAGTTACCCAGACGTTCTCTATTATGAAACGTAGAATTTATGTTTGTACATGGACACAAAATGAAAGCAAATCCAAAATCTCTATTTAAATGCATAGAAATTCCCACAACAAGACTTGACAGAGTTTGCAATCTCCCAGAAAAATCAAAACAAAAGAAAGTCATTCCAGTATGTGTGAAAGTGTCTATGGTCAGTGAAAATCTGTCATAGATCTAAAACACTCCCATACACAGTTATGAATCACAATGCATGTTGCTGCAAGGCCTCATCTGGCAAATCAGCCTTGTGTTTGAGAATCTGCCACCGGCGTCCCTCGTGTAGAGGAATGCTGTTTGACGGAGCCACTCCTTTAGATTTGATATAAATGTAACTTCAAAAATGTGTTGTGTGCATATTTTCGCACAGTCAACATTGGTTTCAGTGTCAGTAACGGCATGCTTGGTTGCTCTGACAAAGAGAAGCAAATATTATTTAAAAAATATATTAACTGAGATAGTTTGAGTCATGTCACCAATCTTTTTTATTGTCCTTACTTGCAAACAGTACGAATTGACAGTGATAGATGTCAATGGCAGTGAATAAAGTTTATATGTTGCGTGAAGCCTACATAAACTTATATAAAAATGATATTTCATGTCCAAACGATCCAGCGATCGATATATTTTAGTTTTTTTAATCCCGCGCCATGAAAGTGAGCGACTTCCTATTTTTACGAGGATTGCTAATATGACGTCAGCAGCATAATCATCTTCAGTATACAGCCTACAGTATGCAGAACGACTGCAGATTCAGCTGGTTTTGCGGATTAATTCATTTATTTTTTGCATCACGCCAGCCAAACGGCTGCAGAAAAATGTTGCTGCACCAGGGAGAGGCGTGTGAGCCTTTTTGGGGTTTCAAAAGGTTCCAATTCACCGGTGGATATTGGCCAAAACAAGCCCTACTACTGTGGGACCATTGGACTTACGAGGAAGTGAGTAAACATTGTGTTTTGTATTATGTCAAATACTGGGATCATTTTAATCCGTAGGTGGCTTGCATTTTGTGGCTGACATACTCCTTGTCCACTCGACTGACGACCGACGGCTTGTCGCGGGACTCCCCGCCAGGAGAGCACTATACTCGGTTTATTGCCCTCTTCATGTGCCCGGTGTTTCTGTCAAATTTTCTACCCGATCAGAATTTGCAACTTTGTGTTAAAAATAGCCGCGAATACAGCGATTACAAAGTAAACACTACAAACTTTCTTTACATTAAGGACTATTACTTTTGATCATGGATGGGCATGTAGAAAAGCTCACTGCCGGACGGATTCTGTCATGTTAGCAGCACAACAACTGCATCCGCTCTCCTGACTCTCTCGCTGTTTACGTCTTCGTCGTGTAGTAAAGCATTATTTTGCCATATTCGTTTTGACTATTTGGCAGCTACGCTCTCCTCCGACGTCGGCCGGTTTGTCCGGCAGTCATTCTCCAGCTGCTTCACCGCAAACGAGCCCTCTGCCCTCAGCAAGGGAACAACGAGCGCTAACTTGCTCGCTGCCGGACGGGCTGCGGATCGGCGAAGACAATCGACAACCCAGCCGCCGTATGAAATGATCTGGGCTAGTTATGTGTGATTTGCCACTTCGAAGACTTTGAAACATCACTCGGTTCGGGTTAGCATGTAGGCTAGCTATCATGCCTCTTGGTTTGTTTACATTCTCCGAAGCCGGCAGGGAAATGACAAAAGCCCGACTAACTACGGTGGCATAAAATATCGTTGTGGAGGTGCGAAAGTAAAGGTGAAGTTCACAGTTTTGACCATTATGGAGTAATTTTGCCAGGTCGTACTGAATAAATGTATTTTTATCATTTCATATTCCATTTAGCACAAGACTGTTATAAACTTAAAAACAGACGGCATTCTTTGATGCTTCCATCTACTAACTTGCAATTTTAGCCATTTTTTCCCGTTGTTCTACTGCATAAAAAAATGGACTGAAACAACAACAATAATAATAAATATATGATTAGTCTTTAGGAGCTGTTTGTGAAGTTTTGTGCTTGTACGCCACGTTCACATTTATCCTGTGCATCCCCCCTGTTCTTAAAATCTAGTGACACCCCTGATTTCAACTGGTTGTCAGTCGACATATCATCATAAATGTCATGAAAATATTTTATAAAGGTTGAAAAGCTACCTAGTGCTGCTTTAATATTGAAAATGACAATGTTATACAGAGGTGTGCATTTAATAATAATGTTATAGACAAATTATACTGATGGCAGAGTTGGGGGGGGGGGGGTTGCGAAACGTTTCCATCTTCCAGGGAGGGGGGGTTGGCATAGCAGAAAATGATTGAGAAGCACTGAGTTAAAAAGTCAGTATCGGACAACATAGATTTTTACATTTTATTTGCTTCTTCTTAATAAATATTGAGGTATCGGAGGTTTGATATTGGTATCAGCGGATCTTCGAAATCAGGTGACTTGGATCCGGAAGAAAAAATATGAGATTGGGACAATCATATTACCGTATTTTTCGGACTTTTAAATCGCACCTGAGTATAAGTCGCACCAGCCCAAAAATGTGCAATGAAGAGGAAAAAACCATATGTCACACCGGAGTATTACCGTCTTCAGAAGAGGTTTCCTCCTGGAGTGACAGCCATGCACACCAATTTGATGTAGAGTGTGGCGTATGGTGTGAGCACTAACAGGCTGACCCCCCACCTCTTCAATCTCTGCAGCAATGCTGACAGCACTCCTGTAACGAGTCACATGACATTTTGGAGGGAAAATGACAACCAGTACTGAATTTGGAAATTTAGGGATGTATGTTTTTTCAAAGGCGTGTACTCACTTTTGTTACCAGGGGCAACAAATATTAATGCTTATATTAATGGCATATTAATGGCTATATTTTGAGTTATTCTGAGGGGAAATATATTTTTACTCTATTATATAAGCTGCACACAGACTACTTTTCATTGTGTCAAAGTGTTATTTTGTCAGTGTTGTCCCATTAAAAGATATACCGTATTGGCCCGAATATAAGACGGTGTTTTTTGCATTGATATAAGACTGAAAAAGAGCGGGTCGTCTTATATTCGCGGTCTAGACATTATACTCATTCACGAAGCGATGTTCTATCATGACAGATCTCAGCTACTCTCCCCATTCACGACGCTAGATGGCACCAGATATCATTGAAGGGATGTTCTGTCATGACGGATTTCAGCTACTCTCAAGTATAACCAGTTTGCATTATTTTATTGCAATGTTTTTCCTTATTCAGATTTGTTTCAAGACTACAGTTACAGTTAGACTACACTTTGATGGTTAATGCAGTTATTGCAATTTTGTTGTTTTATCACAATAGATTGGTTTATTTACATTTCAAAAACCAGAAGCCATTCATTTACGAATGTGATTGCACTTTAGTTTACAGATTTAAATGTTCAGATGTTAAGATTTGAAAGAGGCAAAATAACATGCTTTTTCTCTCAACTATATCGTTATAATCATTTGTTTCGGATGTACTGTAATTATTTTCTGTATAAAAAATAATTTGGTGTTCAAAAAGTCTTTTTTCAAACTTGAGTCTTGAAAAAGGGGGTTGTCTTATAATCATGGCCGTCTTATATTCGGGCCAATATGGTACTTAAATATCTGCAGAAATGTGAGGGGTGTACTCACTTTTGTGATACACTGTAGATCAGGGGTCCCCAAACTTTTTACTGTGAGGGCCACATAACTTTTCCTTTCTCTGATGAGGGGCCAGGGTCAGTTTGTAACAGAAAAAGTGTGACGATTGCAGGAGTGCCTAAATGTAAAAATTTATTGTTTTTCAGAAAGCCACAATGAATTAACCCTTTCTGGATTCTTCACGGAACAAAAGTAAATAAAATAAAAATAATAATATAATGTAATTAGGGCTGTCAAACGATTCAAAATTTTAATCGAATTAATTACAGCTTAAAAATTAATTAATCGTAATTAATCGCAATTCAAACCATCTATAAAATATGCCATATTTTTCTGTAAATTATTGTTGGAATGGAAAGATAAGACACAAGATGGATATATACATTCAACATACGGTACATAAGTACTGTATTTCTTTATTATAACAATAAATCAACAAGATGGCATTAACATTATTAACATTCTAAACAAAGCGATCCATGGATAGAAAGACTTGTAGTTCTTAAAAGATAAATGTTTGTACAAGTTATCGAATTTTTATATTAAAACCCCTCTTAATGTTTTCGTTTTAATAAAATTTGTAAAATTTTCAATCAAAAAATAAACTGGTAGCCCGCCATTGTTGATGTCAATAATTACACAATGTTCATGGGTGCTGAAGCCCATAAAATCAGTCGCGCCCAAGCGCCAGCAGAGGGCGACAAAACTCCAAAAAACACAAGTAACAAGTGGACATTGCACTGCTGCTGTCATTTTAATCTGTTTGAGCTGGGCATGTGCGTTAATTGCGTCAAATATTTTAACGTGATTAATTTAAAAAATTAATTACCGCCTGTTGACGCGATAATTTTGACAGCCCTAAATATAATATAATAATAAATGATAACACTATTAATTAAATAGATAATAACTAGAGATGTCCCGATGCCGATCGATCGGGTCCGATCACGTCATTTTCAAAGTATCGGCATCGGCAAAAAAATATCGAACATGCCTTTTTTTAATATATATATATTTTTTAATTAAATCGTTTTCTAATTGTATTTAACATTACAGAAATAATATGTAACACTCATCCAGAGTCTTTAGTTTAGGCTTAAGGTAGAGTTATCAAATTTATCCCGTTAACGGCGGTAATTAGTTTTTTAAAAAATTTATCACGTTAAAATATTTAACGCAATTAACGCATGTACTGCACGACCCACTCACACATTGTCGCTTTCAATCTGTAATGGCGCCGTTTTACCTATATATAGAGCTAAAAGGCAGCGTAAAACGAGTAGAGTGAATTTTGGCAGCTTTTGGAGCCTTTTTTTAATTGGCTAAAGCCTTACAATCCCTCTCACTACGATTAGAAATATCGTGAGAAGCAATGTGGGGAAGAAAGATAGTAATTGATCTTTTTCTTAACACCCTATGTTATTTCCCAACGCAGAGAAGATATATCAATTGGTACCACTACGCACAGTCATGGTTGCCCTTCGCATCATGCATTTGGGCAGAACAGTTAAATGGCTACAGTATCATTTACTGAAAGCTCAACAAATAGACTAGATGGCAATATTTAGTCACAATATACAAAGTCATATTCATCCAGGGCCGGCCCAGGCCATTTGGAGGCCCTAAGCAAAAAAATGCGAAGGGGCCCATATTTTTGGCCCATCATTTCGTCACAGTGTACTGTGAAACCCATACATGCAATCCAACCCATACGTCCATGTTTTAATATATTAATCAGATTTTGTTGCACTGCATACTTCAAACTTCTCACCCCAAATGATTGTCAGTACTTAAAGTAGATAGCGCCAAACCTTTTTCTAAAAGAGGAAAGAAAGAAGTTAAGGAAGAACTTTTATTTTTTTTTAAGCTTGTAATCAAGTATCAAAACTCACAAAAGTCAAATAAAGCAAACTGCAGTAAGCAAAATAAATAAATTAAACAATTGCCAGATTGGGGGGCCCCCTTGTGATCAGGGGCCCTAAGCAGCTGCATAGTCTGCGTATAGGCTGGGCCGGTCCTGCATTTATCCTTTAAGAATTACAAGTCTTTCTATCCGTGGATCCCTCTCACAGAAAGAATGTTAATAATGTAAATGCCATCTTGAGGATTTATTGTCATAATAAACAAATACAGTACTTATGTACTGTATGTTGAATGTATATATTCGTCCGAGTTTTATTCATTTTTTTCTTAATGCATTGCCAAAATGTAAATGATTGGGAAAAATTATCGGGAATGATTGGAATTGAATCGGGAGCAAAAAAAAAACGTATCGGATCGGGAAATACCGGGATCGGCAGATAATCAAACTGAAACGATCGGGATCGGATCGGGAGCAAAAAAAACATGATCGGAACAACCCTAATAATAACCAAATTACCAGGGGTGCACATAAGTGGTCCGCATGCACGCATGCGTACTGGACGTAGACAAACGCGCTGGCCCTCAACGGCTTAGATACGCTTTTGCGTACCGATGGCTGACCACTGTATTTGCGGCTGACACGAGAAAATAACTTCTCAAAATGTCGAAGAGGCAGGCCACACTGAGTAATTACTTCCGTGTTCCCCCACCCCCGTCAAAAAACAGACAGACGACAGAGACGTCACCGGAGCTACCGAAAAAAAGGACTTTTGCTGAAAAGTGGCTACAGGAGGTACCGTGGCTAGAAGCAAATGATGCTCGCACGGAAATGCGGTCCAAAATGTGCCGTGAGAATCCCAATGTCGCCGATAAGAGCAGCGCATTTTATGTAGGGTCAAAGAATTTCTGCCATCCAAACTTTGAAAAGCACGAAAAAAACAGAGCTTATGTGGCAATTACGCAAACTATCGATGTCAAACAGGACCCCACTCGCCCTATGGACAAGTGGCTGAATAAAGGTAATGAACAGCAACATGCACTGACAAACGTGTTTTTGCTCGCATTTTACAAAAGCTAAACATGCACGTTCAATAAGGTCTTATGAGGAGGACATCCCACTTTTTAAAAGGCATGGAGTTAATGTGGGAGCCGCATAATGCCCTTTATTTTGATTTAGTGCTTTTTATTTCTTTACATTTCACTTCAAAGTAATGGCAATTCTGTTGTGCCAGTTGATGTTAATCAAGCATTAATTGTTAATATAATTAATTAAAGTTAATTGGCTCTAAGTAAAGCTTGTCATAAATATATCGCTTCAGGTGGGTCGGCTCTCAAGCTCAATGAGGACCAAGTCACATCTCCAGG
Organism: Corythoichthys intestinalis; assembly: GCF_030265065.1. Lineage (NCBI taxonomy): Eukaryota > Metazoa > Chordata > Actinopteri > Syngnathiformes > Syngnathidae > Corythoichthys > Corythoichthys intestinalis. The sequence continues at coordinate 10,664,166 of NC_080416.1, read as the reverse complement.
TCCTCCTGTGAGAACCTGGGCAAAAAAATTATGTGCACCCCTGCAAATAACCCTCTTTGGGTTCTTCACAGAAGAAAAAAGCCAGGAAATAAATAACACTATTGAGAAAAAAAAAAAAAATCAAAATGCTTTCTGGTATTGTTCAGGGGGCCGGACCAAATGTGGAGGCGGCCTGGATCCGGCCCCCGGGCCGTAGTTTGGGGACCAGTGCTGTAGATTTTTACATTTTTATATGCTTCTTCTCAATTAATTATTGAGGTATCAGAGGTTTGATATTGGTATCAGCGGATCTTCAAAATCAGGTGACTTGAATCCGGAAGAAAAAATATGTGATCGGGACAATCCTATTAAGTTTTTGGGAAAATGATAAAAAATACTCAATGTCCCCCAGAATATGAATATTTTATATTCAGTAGAAGCTACCTCATGTTTGCTCATATTTACATGGCCAAAGTGGACTTTTTGCAGGCCGGGTCCAAATGACCACCGGAGCAGAGGTGTCCCAGTGTCACAGCTCAACCCCCTAGGCCTTGAACCTGACCCTTTCGGGAGCATCCAGGTTGAGCTCCACACATCGCACCCCCCGCTGGCGCATTGTTTACCGCCGCAGCCCCTCAATGGCAACTCGGGGAGATAGATAGTGTGGCCGTCCATCCAATAAACCTCCGCTCTCCCCTCCCCGACCCCTGCGGCGCTCCTGAGTTTGACACGGGAGACAAAACCCGCCGGCGAGGAGGACTATGAATGGTAAAGCGCCGAGGAGGCCGAGGGGAGAGCAAAGAGGAGGCGGTGTGCCTTTGTAGTCGGGGAGGAATGCGGAAATGTCCCCGCTCCGTGTCAAACCTCTCTGAAGGGGGTCAGGCCACATTCAGCCGGCGTGGGAAAGCCAGGCGGAGACGGAGCTCACACGGCCGAGCGGCATGGGCCTGTTTAGGGGATATACGCTAGCAAAAAAGGGGGGAAACTAAAGAGGAGCGTGGCTTTGGAGGGCTTGTATCACGCGTTTGCCTTTGTCCTGCGTACCCCGCACCCCCCCCGGTTGAAGCGAGCTTTCGAACAAACCCTCCTCCTCCTCCACCACCCCCGCACCCTCCTCCTCCTCCTCCCCGCGTTTGAGTGTCCCTGCTCGGGCTGGTGCAGTTTGAGGGATGGGGGGTTAGAGCATGCACCGTCCAACGACTACCTGTGTGGCCCCCGCATGGAGGACAGTGAACAGGGGATGCGTTTGAGCGACTGCTTTTTTTGTCGGAGACCCCAGTGCCTCCTCACCTTAGCGGACATGCCGACATATTGTTGACAACATAAAACGAGGTAAACACGAAAACTTGAGTTCCATGTGATACCAAAATAGTCTTCAAATGTCGCCTCGGTGCTCAGTATTATTAACCGAGCAAAAATGAGCATTTTAACGCAGCGTTTGAATTTATTTTAATTTTTTAAGCAATTAAAATGCATTAAATAGTCTAAGTTGTTATTTAAGAATTAAAGCGTCGCGAGTGGAAATGTTAAAGTTATAAAACAAGGGTCGTGGTGTGAAAGGTGAGTTTTTCCGTTTTTTAAAAGGACTTGAAGCTGTTGAAGTTTAGACAATGCAGCCAGGAGACAGCCACGTGCTCGCTACGTTTGGGTGGCCTCAGTGACAAAGTTTGAGCTCAAAACAAAGTAAACTCAAAACGGACATAGCGCTATTATCTGCAAATGGCAATCAAAACGAACTTATTGTACGACAAATATTTTATTTTTGCTTGTTATCTTCAAATTCTCCCCAATTTTCCTCAACATTTCGGCCAGCTCGCGTCTTGGACGCGAGTCTTTGAACGCACCAGTGTTTAACATGGAGCTAGCATAAAATCGCTGACGTTCAAGTATGTTTTGAGTGTTTTAACATTGTTTTAAAAGGAAGGGGATATATGTTAACGCGTAACAGGAGGAGGAGTGTGAATTGGGAATTAACGAGGCTGCTGATAGTTGGAATAAAACATGATGACAGTCCTGTAATTGCTACCTGGAGCACATTTTGACCAACTCTGACAAAGATGGTGTCCACCTCCATCCGTGTCTCTCTGTCATTTAGGCATTGCACGTGCCCGCTTTTCCCCGTGAATATGGCTTGGTGAGAAAGTCTGGCTCGTCAGCCTCGCTGGGAATCCCCGCACTATTTTCAACGAGAGAGGAGGGAAAAAGGCAAAATGGACAAAGAAACAATTGGTACGCAGTATGAACCTGTGGCGGAGATTGGAGAAGGTGCCTATGGAAAAGTGTACAAGGCGAGAGATTTGAAAAACGGGGGCAGATTTGTCGCCCTAAAACGAGTTCGGGTCCAGACTGAGGAAGAGGGGATGCCTCTCTCGACTATCCGGGAGGTGGCAGTACTGAGGCAGCTTGAGGCGTTTGAGCATCCTAATGTTGTCAGGTAAGTTTGGGGGTTCAAATAAGTGTATGTTCAATGGGTATGTGTGGACTATGCACTTATTTTAACTAATTGGCAGACACTGACGACGATAGACGTCCAATTCATATGGACTGGAAGATCCCAGTTGAAATGGATTGGATGTCTATAGCTTTCAAGACTTGATATTTACTTAATCAAATTTGTCACTGTTTCTTTTGTGATTGCATTTAACTTTATTTTGCTGGCAATTGAAATGAGTTCATCACTAGTGCATCAACAGTAGACATCCAATCTATTTGAACTGGGAGGATGGCAGCGAATGAACGTTCTGCTACTCCCTCCCACTTCAAATTGATTGGACGTATAGCGTCGTCAATGGCAGACAATGAGTTAAGCAGTGTCTGACCAAGCCATAATTCCTCCGTGAAGTTGGCCTCCCATCAGATGCAAACTTATAGAAAAATTGTCATTTGTTTGTGCTGAAAAATTTTCATTTGTGCTGCTATCTTTTTTGAGATACAGTATTAACAATTCTTTCATAGGTCAATCTGAGGTCAACCGGCCCACCCTCTTGATTAAAAAGGGTGTCCATCATTTGTGCTACGTTTGTTCTATGTTTGTGCTTTGCGCCCTCAGTGAATCAGTTTTTTTTTTTTCCAATAAAAAAATAAATGCAGTATTTTATAGAGCTGTCCCGATCCAATCACGTAGTCTCTCACTCTCGCTTCTGCAGCTTTTCTTGGTCAGGCAGTGCACTGAAGTTGCTTTACTCATTCACTCCCAGCCATTTTCACAGGTGCAACCCCCTTCGCTCCCGGCCGTTTTACTGGATTTTGACTGATTTTGCAAGGCCCACAGAAAATTCTGTTCTATTGCTATATAAACATGGAACCCACCAAAAGAACGATTAGACTCTCTTCTTTCAGCAGGAAGAGTTATTTCATATCTTTTTCCATTCTTTAGAAATAAGCATTAGAAAATAGCTTAGTTTGAGCAATTTTCCAATTTCTGATGAAAAAACAGAACTTGAGCTTTTTGTAAAAGCATACATTTCAAACATGACTTTGACTTTAACACAGCTATTTTTTACTTTAGTTACATCCCAAACATCTGAATGTTTTCCTTCTACAAAATAACATAAACAACACGACAAATAGAGCTTTTGATAGCAAAGTAACAATTTACACATAACTAAACTATTGAACTGAGAGATGACGCTGTCGTGGCCGCGACAGCTGGGGTAAAACTTTCCCTCATCGCCGCCGGTCTCATCAAGATGGATTTTTTTGAGTCTTTCTTTTGTGGTGACCACTGCCTCGTGGCGGAGTTCGCTTGGGGAACTTGTGTTCTTGGGGGGGAACTGGTTTGGCCATGCACGTTTCTGGCACACTGGAGGGTGCGGGGGACACGAGCGGCCGAGCACAGCGGCGCGGGCTCTGCTCGGCGAGCAGCATGGACTCAACGGCATCGGCCGCTGCGCTGGTGGCCCCGGTCGTTCTGCTCGGTCGTCCAGCGCCTGGCATCCCAGGCATCCTCCCGGTTGTATTTGAACGTTTTTGGGAGCAAATGAGTTAATAAAGTTAATGATGATTGACAGACAGTTGAGGTTTGGTCTTGCCAAACACGCTGATAGAGGTGGGAATCTTTGGGCACCTAACGAATTACGATTACGATTCAGAGGCTACGATTCGATTATAAATCGATTATTGATGCACCCCCCTACTCCCCCTAGTTATTACCAGCTTTTAATGTTTCGTACATTAGTTACAAATATTCTCTCAAGCTTAAATAAACTACTATTTCAGTAGCAAGTTAACAGTTCAAAACAGTAAATAAAATTTTCAACTCTCCATTCTGTATTAGCAGCTTTGAACTACATTCAATTAATTTAATGTTGTGAATCAACCGTTAAAGTTGTTAAAATTGCTCCCGTTAATCCATAATTTCCCTTTTGTCAACTTTCGACATGTGAACGTTTTAAAACTGTTTTAAAGATAGAGTCAAGGCAAGATTTTGCCGATTTAGGAGTATTTTAGCTAAAAAAGTGAATTAGATTCGCTTGGAAGGTTCGCTACAACAGCCTTCAAGGGAGGTCTTCCGCTTTAAGGTGGCGGCTGTTTACTAACGCTGGCAAGTCTGTTGTTTCGCGTCTAGTTTTCTATAAATGTGCTGCTAAAGCCGCCGAGTCTATCTTTTAACATCTAGTTCTTTATATATGTGATATCTACTGCAGCATTATGTGGGCGTTGTTTATAGCGGCTTTCGGCAGCAGTCAGGTATTATTGTTTTGTTTTGTTTTTTATTTAGCGGCATGATTTGAGCCAGAGCCGTGAGTTGAGCATTGTCATTACCCGGGTAATGACAAGCATGATGTTTACTCTCGGTCCGTTCCTCATTGCGTCCTGAAGACTGCGCTGACTGTGTTTTAGTTCCGCTTTACTTGACATATTTCAGTAATCGGAATTTGGATGTTTGTGAATTGTTCTTGAATCTTCCGCGCCTGAATCGCAAATTTAATATAAGAATCGGAAATTTTGCACACCTCTACTTGTAAGCCGAAATGTCAAAGCACCGCATGTGTCAACATCGTTCAACTTGTTAAACAGTCGCTGTGGCAACTCATTGTGTGTAAGTAAGCAGCTTGAGCGGATTTGAGTGGACTCACTCAATAAATGCATGTCTTTATTAAATCCTTTTTCTTTTTATGGGGGAAATGGATTGGGCGGCTACTTTTTTTCTTCTTTAAAAATAATTCCATGGGACAGTAACATGTTTAAAACTTGCATTTAGTTTAATTAGTACATTTGAAGTGCTTAAAACCGTTTATTAAAAATATATCTACGTAAAAGTTTTTTTTTTTTTTTTTAATTTGGTGGAAAAAAGTGAAAAAAATGTGTCTTATATGTATCTCTTTCCAATGATAAATCTGAATAAATACACTGAACACGTTTTGGGAGGGAAGGGGCGCTACTTTTAATGGGTTCTGGTCCCCATTAACCTAGAAAAACGAGAGATCACTGTATTGAGATACAAATTTCGAGTGATGATGTGACTCGCAGCCCCCCATTTACTGACCCGAAGGGGTGCCATTCGTTTGTTGTACATTTGCGCTAGTTGTTGGGACACTCTTCTGTTATTGAGAGAGTAGGTACGCTTTGTTAGCCGCGACGGAGGTGCTGCGATTGTCGTCATCACTCGAAATATAATATCTCAACATCTATGAAACAGTAGCAGCACAAACGAAACATTTTACAGCACAATTTCGGGTCCGTTTTGCAATAAATGGAGGGGGGGGGTGACGTAATCACTTGAAGTTAATATCTCACCAACGCTAGCAGCACACACGAAACCTTATACTCAGATTGACTTGTAAAAGAATTGTTAATATCTCAAAAATGACAGCAGCACAAACAACATTTCAGCACAAACGAGCACAAACGAATGACATAATTTTTCTATTAATTTGCATCTGATCGGGGGCCAACTTCACGAAGATAGCCATTATAGCAATGACTTTGCATTCAAGTAAATATGCAGTAATTTAGTATTGAAAGAAGAAAAGTATGTTTTATCAGAAAAACATATCGTTACAGTATTGGCTGATAGCACATTCCCATTTGTCGGAATTGGTGTCCGGAGCCAAAAAATGGTATTGTACAGGACAAATTTTAAGAATCTATATATATCGTCATTAAAATGGTAATTTACACATTTCATGAATGGACGTGACGTAAAGAGAATCCTAGTCTAGAAAGATCCAATTAGGAATGAATAGAAATTTAGTTAAACCAGTATTGTGGGGAGTAATTAGAAAATATCCAATCTAATTTTAGCTTCTTTGCCACATATTGTCATTCCCTTTCCAGTAATACAAATCAACCACGAGAACAACTCACTTATTCAAAGTTTGACCAGGATATGAATCATTTTTGGCTTTACTGAGTATTACAAATTTCCATTTGTCCCAAGCTTCACCCCTTGTAGTTTTTTTTATTTTTTTAAATGAATTCCATTGTTAACTGCATGCCGAGGCCGTTTTGTTTTGCTTTTGTTTCAAACAATCACCAGTCATTTATCTCTGCTTGTATTTTTAAACGGGGAAGTCCTCAACGAACCTAATAGTAGCATGAGATGCACGTTCATGTCTCAAACAAGAACTCCAATAGCTTCGTCTTAACACAATTGACCACAGTTTAGGGCTGCAGCCATTGATTATTTTAGTAGTCGATTAATCGAAGAACTAGTTCGAATAATCGGATAAGGAACATAAAAAATTAAAATACCTGAGCTGAGCCTCAAACGCTATAAAAAATAATGATCTATGTACAACAAAAAAACAATTGGCTAACTTACATAGCAAACGTCTGCTAACTTAAAATGCTAAAGAATTTTTTTTTTTTTTTACAATGCTCTGAACAAATGGTTCAGACACATATTCCCACAAAAAAATGGCTAAATATACTTAAAAATGCATTAAAAAAACTAGGGCTGTCAAACGATTAAAATTTTTAATCGAGTTAATCACAACTTAAAAATTAATCGTAATTAATCGCAATTCAAACCGTCTATAAAATATGCCATATTTTTCTGGGTTAGGTAAATTATTGTTGGAATGGAAAGATAAGACACAAGACATATACATTCGACATACTGTACATAAGTACTGTATTTGTTTATTATAACAATAAGCAAAATGGCATTAATATTCTGTTATGGATAGAAAGACTTTTAGTTCTTAAAAGATAAATGTTAGTACAAGTTATAGAAATGTTATATTAAAACCCATCTTAATGTTTTCGTTTTAATAAAATTTGTAAAATTTTCAATCAAAAAATAAACTAGTGGCTCGCCATTGTTGATGTCAATTACACGATTCTCATGGTGCCTAAACCCATAAAATCAGTCGCACCAAAGCGCCAGCAGAGGGAGACAAAAAACACAAGTAACAAGTGGCCATGACACTGTGCTGTCATTTTAATCTGTTTGAGCGGGGCATGTGCGTTAATTGCGTAAAATATTTTAACGTGATTAATAAAAAAAAAATGTATTACCGCCCGTTAACGCGATAATTTTGACAGCCCTAAAAAACATTAGCTCAAACAAAAAATTAGCTTACATTGGTCTTAACTGGGAGCAGCTGGATTCAGCCACATGAAATGAGGCAGACTAGAGGGCAGTGTATCCACCCAAATAAAAAAAAAAAAAAATGCAAACACTTTCAAAACAAACCATTACAACACCACTTTAATTAAACGAATAATCGAAGCAGCAAAATTTAGTTCAAATCTTTTTTTCTAATCGAATACTCGAGTTAATCGTTGCAGCACTACCACAGTTTATAAAAACGTTCCCAGCATTTGACGCTCTCTACGGCAATCATTTAAAGCTTTTAAAATCAGTTTAGCCAAACGATCTAATCAAGCAGCTCAAGCTAGCAATGGTGCATTGTGAACCTTGTGCGAGACTCCCGGCAACCCCTGGATGTTGGTAATGAGCTCCATTATTCATTCCATATGTTCAGTGTCTGCTGAGAGCCCCCATTGTAGGCCGACAATCGAGCCGCGAGGGGCGTTTAACCTCAGCGCTTCGACTATTATTTGACATCACACAGATTACTAATACCTTGAAAGAATCACCTCTCATTCACACCACGTCGAGTCCTCTTCTTAAAAATACATTGGCACGGAGGTGAAAATTCTTTTTTTCCCCCATATAAGCTCTTTAAACAGTCCGTGTTAGGGTTGCTAACTGTCCCTTGAAAAACGGAATCGTCCCGTATTCGGAAACAAAGGTTTTAAGCTTTCAAGTGATGCACTTTGTCGTGTATTGCAATGAAAATCGAAAATAGTCGGTATTTGTAGAATGGACGAATAATGGTATGGTACTTTTCAAAGCATTCCCCCACCTCATGCTTTCTGACCAATGAGCTGACAGAACGATGATATTCCAGCTCATCTCATTGGTCGAGGTACTGTCGCTTGCCATGATGACAACGGAAGTCAACATTGCAGTGTCAGAGATAAGACGTTTGAGTGAAGCTTGAGTAAACATTTGGTTAAAAATGTTAATCATTTGTTTTCTGTGTACTTTATTTTCACTATTTGTATTATATTTTGTTCTGTCAATTTTGTGTGCATTTCCACTAAGGCTGCAGTTATCGATTATTTTAGTAGTCGATTAATTGATGAACTAGTAAGTTTGAATAATTGAGTAATCGGATAAGGAAAAAAAAAATTTAAAATACCTAAGATGAGCCTCAAATAAAAAATTAAAATACCTAAGCTGAGCCTCAAATAGTATTTAAAAAATAGATAAATGAAGATCTATGTACAACTGAAGAACAATTGGCTAACTTACATAACAAAAGTCCGCTAGCTTAAATGTTATAAAATGCTAACTTGTTTTTATTTTTATTTTTTTACAATGCTTTGAACAAATGGTTCATACACATATTACCACAAAAAAAAAAAAAAAAACGGCTAAATATACTTATAAACTAAATTACGAATGCATTAAAAAACATTAGCTCAAACAAAAAGTTAGCTTATGTTGGTCTTAATAGGGAGCAGCTTGATTCAGCCATGTGAAATGAGTTATGTCATATTCACTCTCACCACTTGTGGGCAGTGTATCCACCCAAGTAAATAAAATTTAATGCAAACACTTTCAAAACAACCATTACAACGCCACTTTATTTTAAACGAATACTTGAAGCAGCAAAATTACCTTACCTCAATAACTTACCTCAGTTTACCTCAGTTTATGTTTGCACTTTTAAAAAAAGTATTTAAAAAAAAAAAAACTGCCAAAAACAAACACGCACACAAACAAAAATGGCTTAAGAGTTAAATTTTAGATTTAAATGAAGCATGACAGATGTAAATTTTATTCTCGTATTTTTTTGTATTAAAAATACATTGCAGGTAACACCTTATTTGACAGCGGCATCATACAACTGTGATAAGACCAAATAAACCACCATGAAGCTTTGAACCAATTGGCTTCAAAGCTTCATTGCTTTAAGAAGCTTCATTTGCCCATCAGTGCTCCCTTAGTGGAGACAGTCAACCTCCTCTGCCACCTGCTGTCAACATTTTTGTTGTCCAACATGCCTCCTAGCATGCATTGGAGCAGTACAGATGTAAATAACAATCAAAATTTAGAGCTGAAACGAATACTCGAGCAACTCGAGTAACTCGAGTTTAAAAACTGATCCGAGTAATTTTATCCACCTCGAGGAATCGCTAATTTTGCCAGCTCTAAGCATCACGTTTTGCCCGGACTACTTTTAAGGCGGGACAACGCGCTGACGTCACGATCGTAGAGGAAGAAGCAATAAAAATTTTTTAAAAACCTTACTGCAGCTGACAGCCACTACAAACTACGCCGACGTTGCAAAAAACTACGCCCGCGTGATGCTAATGTGGTAGCTGGTAGTGTCCGATGCGTCTCTTAGATATCGCACGCATTTAGAACTAGATGCGAAACAACAGACACGGCCGCGTCTGGGCAGCGCTAGTAAACAACTGCCATCTTTAAGCAGTAGACTTCCCAGCGCTAATAAATTTAACATTAATGTCACTCGCACACGTAACGTTAGCCCTTCGGAGGACTAGGTTTCTATTGAGTATGACCACTGTCGATGCGTGGCTAACGTGTCTTACATACAGGCTTTATTTAATCTGTAAAAACAAAACGCTGTAGAGGGATGAGGGTGTAAAATTAAAACATAATAAAGCTAACTGTCAGTTTTAGCTCAGTAGTCATTGCTGAATAAAACACCAAGTAGCACTGGTCCCTAATGTGCTCCAATACAGCAGGTATCATACATTTATTTTGAACACTGCAAAAACTCAAAATCCTATCAGTACTTACAGTTTAGACTAACTTAAAACTTAACTAGAACTTAAAAATAGCTTGACACAAATGGAAATTCAATTGAAACACGTGGGGAAAAACACGTAGCTTTCAAGTGATGTGTGTTATCAAGCGTAATTACATTTTTAGGTAAGAAATATGTTTTTTTTTTTTTTTATTATTATTATTTTTTTTGTTATAAGATCTAGAAGTTTTTGAGTGAAAGCAGTGAATTTTTTTTTCTAGTCACATCTGAGATGCAATTGTTGGCTGTTTTCAACAATGTACTGTACATCGAAAATAAAGACTGATTGACTGAAAAGGTTTCAATATTGGATTAAATGTCTTTTTTTCTCATGTATGTTTATAATTGCTCTTTACCCAAAGAAAATGTTTTATCCGATTACTCGATTAATCGATAGAATTTTCAGTCGATTTCTCGATTACTAAAATATTCGATAGCTGCAGCCCTAAAAATTTCTTCAGTTACCTTTCCAGTTGTTTCAGTAATACTAGTTATGGTATTTGGTAACACATTATTTGACAGTGGCACCTTAAGACTGTCATTAGACAATCATAGTTAGGACATGACACTGTCATGAGCAATAATGAATGCAAATTATCTCACTTTTGAAGGGATATAAAATATCCGAGCTGGCCATTAATAGAGTTAGTAACATAATTTGCCGGATGACACTTAATGACATCTGTCATAAGCATTCAGTAATGCCCATGATAGTATCATGTCATAATTATGACTGTCTTATGACAGTCTTATGATGCCGCTGTCAAATAAAATGTTACCACATACCATAACAAGCAATTAATGAAACAACTGGAACAGTAACTCAATAAATAATTAACATAGAACATTAATTTTGATGGTAATTTACATCTGTAGCACTGCAATGCATGCTAGGAGGGATGTGTTGCCTATTAACCCAAATAAATCAACAAATACGCCGCACTGGACTATAAGCCGCAGGATTCGAAATGAAGGAAAAAAGTAGCGGCTTATAGTCCGAAAATTACGGTAATTAATTCAGATTTGAGTAAAATCTCTATTACAATTATTATTATTTAAAAAAAAAAATCAGTTTTCACATACAAAAGAAAACTGTAATTAAACGATGACGGTTATCGGGCCGGCCGGCTGGCACAATGAGGTGTCCTGTTATTTATTGATTTTTTTTCCAGGGAGCTGGCAACCCTAGTTTTTTCAAAATTGTCAGTAGCATCCTTATATTTTGTGTAATCCAGTTTGCCATTAAAGGATTTAAAGATGTAGTTATTTTACAACTAAAGACAGATTAAATACTCCCTGTTAGGTTTTAGTGTTAACAAAGTAGTAGTTAATCATTCACTTTCACTGAGCTAATATTTGAGGATAATTAAAAAAGACGAAACCGGACATAGTTTACAAGGTCATGTGATTTCAGTAACCAATCAGTGTCCGCGGGGTCTATGATGATTCCCTTCGCTTCCAGAGCTACGGTGATGGAAGATGATGCCCTAGCCGCAGCTCCCTTGAACGTGCCAGAGAGCATCAGGAGTTGTCATAGCGCTGCTTGAGGAATGCTGCTTGTATTGAGGACTCGCTGCATAGTTTTTGTTTTAGCTTTTCACCAAAGCCTGTTTTGGCAGGTTCGCTGACATCATCAAGATTCTTGGCTTTTGCCTATTGTCTACTTTGGCACGACCGTAAATGCTTATGTTTAGGGTTTGGTGGCCTTTAATGGCTTAAAGGTTTGTTTTTTGATATTGGCAAACTGGTTAGAAATGACAACATATGAGTCAAGAGCAGAGCGATTGTTTTGAAGAACTGACATTTTTTAAAAAAAACATAATTTATGAAATTATCTCTTTGAATTTGACTTTGTGTTTATAGAACAAAAAACTGAATTCATTGTTGCGGTTATTAACGAAATATTGTTCCGGATTGTCGAAAGTTCAAAACATGTTGCTCTGTGATGTGGTTGACTTTCAAGTAACTTTATTTGAAGAAAAAAAAAAGAACTTGCTGTATCTTTATCTTTTAATCATATGTCTTTGTGTTCATTTGATTCGAATAAATCAGACTTTGTTCTGCAGTCAGAAAAAGTTTATTCACATTAATCAGATGCTAGATTAATCGAGATTAGTGGCAGAAAATTTCATGGTTTCGTATCCTACAGGCTTCAGTCTACACTCGCCTAAACCTTATCATCTCATCTGGTGATGATCACTGCTTATTTTCCCAGCTAAAATGGATTGGACGTCTATAACTATCCAATGCTGGGAATTGATTAATCTTTTAAAACTAATTTCTTTGTGTGGATTTGATGCAGATGTGAAAGTAAATCTGTTACAAGCTTTGGTCTAAAATTAAACAAGTTAAATCCGATGAATCTATTGATAGATTAAATCACGATTAATTAAGATTAATTGCAGAAAATTCACTTATGGCTTAGCTTAAACAACATTAAGCACCATGAAAAGCAACCCGAACACCAAAGAAAAAGAAAAACCCATTTACTGACTGAATCTTCTGGATGTTCCTTCCGTGCAGTGAAAACTCACAAGATTTACTGACGTCACGCCTGATGTCAAACATGAAGCTTTGAACTTTTCAAGCTGTCCTCTTTGTACGCCGAGCACAATCAGCTGTATTGACCGCTTATTTTTCTCCTCTCGCAGGCTTTTTGACGTGTGTACAGTGTCTCGGACTAACCGTGAAACCAAACTCACGCTGGTCTTTGAGCATGTGGAACAAGACCTGACCACCTACCTAGAGAAAGCACCTGACCCCGGCGTGCCGCCAGAAACTATTAAGGTAATAACTTGTGACTGCTAATCTGTAGAGTGAACTCACTGGTTGCCATTGACGGTGAATGACGGGAAGCTCAAAGTGAGTGCCTTGTGACGGTGGAGGTTCTCGGAGGCACCCGCTGCTCGGTTGGGAAAGAAACTAGAGTGCCAGAAATCAAGTCTTCAAACACAAGCTGCTACAATAGAAAAAAATAGGGATGTCCTAACGCAAATGTTTGCACTCGAGTAAGTCCGAGTCCTGATTTAGAGAACCTGTCGATACAAAGTCCCGACCTGATACCGTTTTTTTTTTTTTTTTAATATTACAGTACTGTACTTTTACAGTACTTCCTCTTCCACATTTTCCGGGAGTGTTGCGGGGTATAAAACGTATATATTTTTGTATCATTTGGCTATGCCATTGTGTTTCTGGATAATTTTGTTACTTTTTAGCTCTTAAAAAGTAAAAAAATATATACAGTTGGGAGAACAAGTATTTGATACACAGTCAATGGGAAAACCCATTGGCAGTGTATCAAATACTTGTTCTGCCCACTGTATATACATAAATTAGGCAGATATTGCAAAAAAATATATTTTGCCAAGGCTCTACTCTTACTGTAATTTTTGGACTATAAGCCGCTGCTTTTTTTACTTCATTTTGAAACCTGCGGCTTATAGTCCAGTGCGTCTTATTTGTTTTATTTGGGTTAATAGGTAACACTTTATTTGACAGCGGCGTCATAAGACCGTCATAATTGTGACATGACACTATCATGGGCATTACTGAATGCTTATGACAGATGTCATTAACTGTCAAATTGTCAAAGTGGCAACTCAATTTATGTCCAGCTCGTATCTTTTACATCCATTAAAAAGTTAGATAATTTGCCCGATGACACAAAATGACATCTGTCATAAGCATTCATTAAGGCTTATGGCAGTGTCATGTCATAATTATGATAGTCTTATGGAGCCATTGTCAAATAGTTACCAAATACCATAACTAGCAATTAATGGAACAACTGGAACAGTAACTGAAGAAATAGTTAACACAGAACATGAAATTTGATTAATTATTTACATCTGTAGCTCTGCAATGCATGCTAGGAGGCATGTTGGACAACAACATTGTTGACAGCAGGTGGCAGAAGAGGTTGACTGTCTCCCCCAAGGAAGCAGCGATGGCCAAATAAAGCTTCTTGAAAAAATTAGGGTTTGCAGCCAATTGGTTCAAAGCTTCATGGTGGTTCATTTGGTCTTCTGACAGTCGTATGATTCCAAATGTCAAATAGCGTTATCGGTTAATATCTTTTGGTGTAAATATCCCATAATACATTGCGGACAGCTGCTGCTTATAGTCCAGTGCGGCTTATCTATGAACAAATGTCATTTTAATGTCAAATTTTGTGGGCACAGCGTCCACACTGTTTAAAAGACAGTGAAGCTGCGCGAATGAATGAAAACCAAGCCGCATAACCAGTGAAGAAGCTAATTCCGAACTAACGTTGAGCGCGTTGCAGTGCATATTTAGTCAATGACATACACACAACAGTATACATTTGATCACTTATTATTTGACATTTTGTGGGAAAGCTCAGCTTCCCTTACAGTCTTAGAGCAAACGCCTCTGTCGACGTCAAATCCATTTGAACGGGCGTCTATCGATATCAAAGCGTACTTCCTTTGGAGTTATTACTTCAGTTTCTATTTTAGCTCAAAAGGGAGATATTTGCTGATCCTCTGTGGCTCGAACGACCACAGACATGTCTGTTTGGTTGCGACTGAACTTTTTTGACCAAAGCCACGAACGAGCAGACTGCAATTCTTTGCTAAAGCAGAACTACCAGGGCGTTCTGAAAGGCCAGCACATGTGGCAAACGGGCTCCAAATTAAAGGCTCTCACTTTTCACTCAGCCTCCTTTTTGCAAGATTCAAGTCGGTGCTCGAAAAACAAGAGTGTAAATTAAACACTTCAATTCAAAGGTTTTTGATTCCGACCTCAAAGTTTTACTTTTGGTTGCAAAAATGATGATCCTAAGGAAGTCCCTTCATTGGAAGTCCCACTGAGTGTTTACTTACAATTTGCCCAAAGGTCGGAACTAGACGCGCCATTAACATCCACCGTGACTGCCTTCTTTTATATTTTAATCTTTCCCACAAACCTCTCTTTTTTAAGATCTCTTAATCGTGTTTCACCCCTAAGGTCCCGTGATTTAACGTGGACAATACCAGAGAGTTCGAGCTCCTTTTTTAAGCCTATGAGTTTAAGTGTCAGTTTTGAAATGGAGAACTTGCGGAAGTAGAGTATCGGTAGTTATTTTCCACCCCAGGGTCAAGTTTTTAGTAGTTTACGTGTCAACATTCTATAATATTGACGATGTAGAATGTAAGCGTAGACGGAACAGGTGGATCTGACCTGAGGCTTTTATCGGGTTTAAGTAAAATAATGCATTGTTTAGCGATGTAATTTCTTTGAAGGGTTATGTGAAATGGCAAAGAAAAATGATCAGGACTTTAAAGAAAAAAAAAAAAGCCCAATTGCGATTAATATCACAATTCAACTTGATCATTATATTGTCTTTTAAAGTAACTGTACTGAAAACCGTTTTTTGTTAGCATTTTTACATAAAAGGTCAAATATGACTGGCAAAGATTTTTTATGATCAATAATTACAATTATATAAATGCCCAGCAATACTGTTTACCTTTTTGTTTTTAATCAATATGTTCATATATTCCCTAAATAAGTCACACAATTATTTCGCCATTCAAAATTGCACTTTAAAAGTTAAAATCAATTTCCTGGACTAACATTAGGTGTGTGCCATCTTAGGCACCCTGCGATTCGATTACGCTTCAGGGTGCCACGATTCGATTATTGAATGATGATCACGGTTCTCACGATTATCAATCAGCATGTTTAACACAATCGCGCATAGTGTGTATTTATTATGATTAAATCATCAATACATTAATGTGTTTTGACTTTTTTTTTTTTTCAAGCTTGTAACAGATTGATTTGACTTTTCTCATTAACTGCCATTGATGGCGATAAACAGCCCATCTGTTAATCGCCGTCAAAGGCAGCCAATGAGTTTACTGCAGTGGTTCTTAACCTTGCTAAAGGTATCGAACCCCATGAGTTTCACATGTGCATTAACCGAACCCTTTGGAATTTTTTTCCAATTCCAAATCGATATATCTAAACTAGAAAGCTCAAACCTAAGTGAATTTCCATTCAAATTTCTTCTCATTTAGACAGCATGTTTTTAAACAGGCCAAAATGTATGTTTTTATCTTTATGCCTGCAGCATCTTCAGACCATTAAACCAAGACTGGTCCAATGTGCATATCTTAGAATTTTTCATTCATATTTAGAGGAATATATCTTAAATTGTTCATTATTAAACCTGCTTGGTTGCATTAACCTTGACCGTGCAGTTTGTCATGTTTACATCTCAAATTATATCAAATTCAATGAAAATTGATATTCGATATTTTCTGCGTCCTATATGGTATACCGGGGACGGGTTTCAATAAGCTTCGGCTTCTCCCGTCAGCCCTTTTCTTTTCGGGTTGAATCATGCCTGAAGGGAAAATAAATAAATAAATAACAAAACCTGCACAAAATGATCGCCAAATTTGTACACTAAGTCTTACGTTAAAAAAATTAACACGAATCTTCTCACAAATCTAATAAACAGTGTAAATTTACAACAAATAATTTGGCCTTTTGATTTGCTTTTCACATTGGAAAATGAAATTAAACTTGGTTAATTTCACAGTGTTTCTATTTTTGTTTTCATGTCGACATTCTCATTATATCGCATCCTTGCCTAATATAATATTTTCACGGCGTAAAATGTGACGCAAATGTTTTTTGTTTGTTTTTTAATCGTCAACGCAGTGCTTGGTACTCATAAGTCCGTTGTTTTTCCTCATACTAAGTGAGAGTCAACCTTCCACTGAGCAAACTAGCTTCTCCTCCCATCAAATAGAGGACTAGCAGTTAAAAGAACTGGAATAAAGCCTACAGTGGGGAGAACAAGTATTTGATACACTGCCGATTTTGCTGGTTTTCCCTCTTGCAAGCCATGTAGAGGTCTGTAATTTGTATCATAAGTTGTCTTCAACTGTGAGGGATGGAATCTAATACAAAAATTCCAGAAAATCACATTGTATGATTTTTAAATAATAAATTTGTATTTAACTGCATGAAATAAGTATTTGATACATTACCAACTAGTAAATATTTCAGCTCTTAGTTCTTTTTTAAGAACCCCTCCTGTTCTCCACTCATTACCGGAAGTAACTGCACCTGTTTTAACTTGTTACCTGTATAAAAGACACCTGTTGACATGCTCAAACAAACAAACTCCAACCTCTCCACAATGGCCAAGACCAAAGAGCTGTGTAAGGACATCAGGGATAAAATAATAGACCTGCACAAGGCTGGGATGGGCTACAGGGAAATAAGCAAGCAGCTTGGTGAGAAGGTAACAACAGTTGGAGCGATTATTAGAAAATGGAAGAAGTTCAAATTGACGGTCAATCTGCCTCATTCTGGGGCTCCATACAAGATATCACCTCGTGGGGCATCACTGATCATGAGGAAGGTGAGGGATCAGCTCAGAACTACACGGCAGGACCTGGTCAATGACCTGAAGAGAGCTGGAACCACAGTCTCGAAGAAAACCATCGGAAACGCATTACGCCGTCATGGATTAAAATCCTACAGCGCACGCAAGGTCCCGCTGCTGAAGCCAGTGCATGTCCAGACATGTCTGAAGTTTGCCACTGACCATCTGGATGATCCAGAGGAGCAATGGGAGAAGCGCATGTGGTCGGATGAGACCAAAATTGAACTTTTTGGTCTAAACTCAGCTCGTCGTGTTTGGAGGAAAAAGAAGGATGAGTACAACCCCAAGAACACCATCCCAACCGTGAAACATGGAGGAGGAAACATCATTTTTTGGGGCTGCTTCTCTACCAAGAGTACGGGACGACTGCACCGTATTGAGGGGAGGATGGATGGGGCTATATATCGCCAGATCTTGGCTGACAACTTCCTTCCTTCAGTGAGAGCCCTGAAGATGGGTGGTGGCTGGGTCTTCCAGCATGACAACGACCCAAAGCACACAGCCAAGGCAACTAAAGAGTGGGTCCGTAATAAGCATCTTAAGGTCCTGGAGTGGCCTAGCCAGTCACCAGATCTGAACCCGATAGAAAATCTATGGAAGGAGCTGAAAGTCCGTGTTGCCAGGCAGCAGCCCTGAAACCTGAAGGCTCTGGAGAAGATCTACATGGAGGAGTGGCCCAAAATCCCTGCTGCAGTGTGTGCAAACCTTGTCAAGGACTACAGGAAACGTTTGGTATTTGTAATAGCAAACAAAGGTTTCTGTACCAAATATTAAGTTCGATTTTTGTGATGTATCAAATACTTATTTCATGCAATTAAATGCAAATTTATTATTTAAAAATCATACACAGTGATTTTCTGTTTTTTTGTATTAGAGTCCGTCCCTCACAGTTGAAGAGAACTTATGATACAAATTACAGACCTCTGGATGCTTTGCAAGTGGGAAAACCAGCAAAATCGGCAGTGTATCAAATACTTGTTCTCCCCACTGTATATATTGTGGACCAACCAGTCCGAAACCTGGTCTAAAACGCCACTTTGCCTGGATTTAGTCAGTGTCCAAAAATTGGGCCCTGTGTGTCTTAACCTTCACCGAACCCCTTAGATTGACTCACTGAACCCCTGGGGTTCGATCGAACCCAGGTTAAGAACAACTGGTTTACTGTATGTAGTGTAGACCAGGTTAGACTGTAAAACCAGTGAGGCGCAAATCCCAAAAGAACATTTTCTACAACGATGTCGCACTTACCCTGCCCTACCGTACCCTAGTCTTTCCTGACCTTCCTCTAGGTTGATTCTGAATAAAAGGATCATTAGTTTACACCATTCACATCTTCTTTGCTACACTGTTAAATCCTTCATAATCAATGTCCCTACATGTTAAAAATCCTCCGAAACACCTGACACTAAGCAACAAGCCCACACCCTGGCAGCCCGTCCACCTCTGCCCCCACCACCCACTCAGCCTCAAGACCCACCACATGCTCATTGATGAAAGAGGCCCTCCTCCAGGAATTAAATGAGCTGGAAGCACATCAAGCGTCCGAGCTCGCCCGGGCCCGGCGCTCCTTGGGCCGGGCCGGCGCTTGGGTGTCGCCCGCCCTTCTCCGTCATCCAGGCTACCACAGCTCTATTCTCTGAGCCTATAAAGGGGGAGGTTAATGAAGCATGGGGAGGGAATTACACTAACGCTAACCGGCAGATGTCCCATATTGTGCCTGGTTACAATCAACAATATGGCTGCCTTTGGCGCATTTGCATTAGAAAAGGAAGCATACCCAGAAAGCCATGTTGTGACTACTTTTTCTCTTGCTACTCCACTTTTTGGGGGGGTCAAACCTGTTGCCTTTTTTGTGCGATGTTGTCTCTTTACAGTCCTGGGGACTTTTATGCTTTTGATTTGGATGAATTGACTTAGATTCGTTTCAATATAACTTCATTTTAACCTTGTCAGCACGGTTAGATTGGACTGTATTCTCTTTGTCATGGTTTGATTTAGCTCTAGTGTCAATTGATATATGAGAGAGGAAGGTGCTTGAACAAGGAGGCCATCATTGTTTGTGTGTTTGTCTAAGAGTCACACTAGTGAGGTAATTAGTGTTTACTAGCAAATCCTGCTGAAAGGAAGCACGGTGAAATGGTTATTTAAAGCAGAGAGGAACTGACTGGGGGGTGCTATTGTGTCACAACGCACATACACACACAGAAAATAACCAACTGCCTCCCTCTGTTCTATGACCCTGTCTGTCTGCTGCCCTCCTCACTAGGTCATGGCTGGATGGAGATGTAGAAAGGAAGGTCTGTTTATGCATCCCGCCTGCCCTCGGTCAGCACCCCTCCCCAAAAAACTCCCTCTACCCCACACATACACACGTTTTTACACACGGAAACTTTGACCCCGGCGAGCTGAGGTGCGTGCAAGTAGGAATGTTGCGCACTGTGTTTACGCGAACAAAAGAGACACGCGGTTTGTGTGTATACAAACTGCAGGTTCGGGGTGTCCGCAGTACACGGTGGGGCGCCCCGTCTCCTGCCCCGCGCCGCTTGCTAATGTTTTCTGCTTGAGTGTGCAGGCCTCTTTGACTCACTCACCAGCTGGTCAGCCAGTGAATAGAGCTGTGGGCTCGGCTCCATGTCACTTGTGAGGTCTTGGCTGGGGACTTTTTGGGAAGAGCGGGCGGCTGCTGGGCTAAGGGGCATGTGTGTATTTACAGGAGAGAGTGTGAATGTAAAGGCTGGGATAAGACGCTCTAGACGCCACCAAATAGGAATTCATACACAGTATAAAACCAACTAGGGCTGATTTAAGCAATTGTTTTGATAGTGGATTAATCACAGATTGTTTTTGTGCTTTGATGACTAATTGGTTCATGTATAAATCATGGAAATATTTATTGTTATATTAGACTGGGGTTAAGATTTACTGTGCAGAGAAAAGTTAGCTAGGAATATTGTGTAAATATTTGACTCATTTTGATTAATCACCAATCAGATTGCTTTCAGAGAAGACTAAAGAAATCTGAGAATATTCAGTTTTTATATTAAATGAAATTCAAATGAAAAAAAAATATTCACTGTTTTGTCATTTGAATTTAACTCTGGATATCGTTTAAAAAAAAAAATTCTGTTTGTGCTTTAAAAATGATTATAATAATAATAAAATAAAATACTATAAAAATATGAAATAGAATATATAATGTAATATATATATATAAATAATACAATAAAATAAAACTAAGAATCGATAAAAAAAATTAATTAAAAAATGGATAAAATTTTTAAAATGAATAAAATACTTACTGATTTTCACTTTTTTTTAATTTCATAATAATAAAAAATAAATAAATAAATGTAAAAAAATATTTACGGTTTTTAAAATTTTTGTTTTTGATCTAAAAATGTAGTAAAATAAATGTGGAAAAAATGGATGAGAATATTATGTAGAAGCTAAAAAAAAAAAGTCCAACAATGTCAATAAACAATTAATCGGCTATCAAAATAGATGACAGTGATCATTCGCTGCCAGACCCCCAGTCAAAATGGATTGGACGCCTAGCGCCGTTAATGGCAGCTGATGAATTAATCATAGAAAGCCCTACAACTTCTGAATTTGGACATATCAGCTTGTCTTTTAGTAGAATACCATAAACCATCCAAAATCAAAGCTCTGGGCTTTATTCGCCAAAACCATTGCTGTCTTTATCGGTGTCTCGTTACTTGTTTACAGGTGCAAGACCTGTTTTAGGAGCATTTCAGTTTGAGAGGAACAAGTCCAAGCTGGTTTGACATAGTTGCTTTCTCCTCTGTGCTAGTTTACTTATGCTCAAGTGTTATTGATTCTGTGCCTATGGCCATTTCTGAGGTCAGCCTGTGGTCATAAAATGAGAAGGGAACGCCAATTAACTCCAGCGCAGCAGCTGCTAGGAAACAGAGCTCCGTGCTTGTATAGAGCGGGGCCTCCTTCTATCATTTGTGTGTGTGTCAGTTATCAAACATCTGCCACGGTCCGCTAGAAAAGACGCAGGCCTCCTCCGTTAACTCCTTTGCTACCAAACTGCTGTTTCAGTGACGCAAAAGGGCTTTTAACTCATTGGTTATTATTGACGACGATAGACGCCCAATTTATTACAACTGGGAGATCTCAGTTGGATGTCTATCGCTGTCAAAGGCAGCCCTTGAAATCCACTACATCCAATTTGTCACTGTTTCCTTTGTGAACGCATTTAACTTGATGTGGTGTTTAGTCATCCTTCTGAAGGCAATTGAAATGAGTTTATTCCCAGAAAATGTCCAGTCGAATTGAACTGGGAGGGTGGCAGCGAATGAACGTTCTGCCAACCCTCCCACTTCAAATGGATTAGACGTCTTGCAATGTCAGTGGCAAAAAATGAGTTCGAGTACAGTGCATTTCAGCCCGTGCGTGAGTAGTCTGCGGTTTAAGCAAGCAAACAGTATACAAATAACATAGTATTTAAATGCAAACGTGTGCATTTGATGTGGTTTTGTACTTTTATAGCGCAACCACGTCCTCTTTTTGTCGCTTTTTCTCGCAACTTCCACAACACCTCTAACAGTCGCTGTTTAATCCAGCTGGGTGCCACGTCGCTCGGCTTCGTCGCCGCTAGGGCTCGGCCTACTCCCCAGGCTCTCGATTGACTCCAATTATTGCACGAGAAAACAGCGAGTCTTAATCTTAAGGAGTAGGAGAGATTGTAATAGCCTAGTACAGACCTTTACTAGTTTCGGCGAGAACGGATTAGTTTTTTGTTGTTGTTGTGAACTACAGTTCCACACAAACATACATCAAGATCTCATTTAGCTTAGCAAATGGAGGCATGACACCCATTTTTTTGAATGTCCCAACCTTCCAAGAAAGCGCATTTATCAAGGTTTCATCAGCCGTGACATGTCTCCATCCACTGAACAGAATGATATGGCTACGCCAGCACCTTATCTATAGGACGCGTTCAGAGTTTTCCACAAAACGCTCACTGCCACTAAAAACTCAAGCTATAGATTTTTTTTTGAGTGTCCCAAACTTCCAAGAAAGCGCATTTATCAATGTTTCATCGGCCGTGACGTGTGTCTCCATCCACCGAACAGAATGCTATGACTCTGACAGCACCTTTGCTATAGGACGCGTTCGGAGGTTTTCACAAAACACTTGCTGCCACCGGGAACGCACCTTCGCATGGGGGTATCAGAATCGGCACCTTTCAAACTACTGTAATTTTCAGACAGTAAGCCGCTATTTTTTTCCCTCGTTTTGAATCCTGCGGCTTATTTTTTTATTTATTTGGGCTAACAGGTAACACTTTATTGGACAGTGGTGTCATAAGACCGTCATAATTATGACATGACACTGTCATGGGCATTAATGAATGCTTATGACAGATATCATTACATTTTTTCACTAAATTCATTTATGTCCAGCTGGGATCTTTTACATCCATTCAAAAGTCAGATAATTTGTCAAATGACACTAAATGACATCTGTCACACGCATTCATTAATACTCATGACAGTGTCATGTCATAATTACGACGGTTTTATGACAGTCTTGTCACGCTGCTGTCAAATAAAGTGTTACCGGTTAATATATTTCGGTGTAAATTAGGGCTGCAGCTATCGATTATTTTAGTAGTCGATTAATCAATGAATTAGTTAGTTCGAATAATCGAGTAATCGGATAAGGAACATTAAAAAAAACAAAATACCTGAGCTCAGCCTCAAACAGTATAAAAAAATCAATAAATGAGGATCTATAAACAAAAGAACAATTGGCTAACTTACATAGCAAAAGTCCGCTAGCTTAAATGCTATAAAATGCAAATCAATAAAACTAACAAACTTCAAAATAAACCATTACAACAACACTTTAATTAAACGAATACTCGAAGCAGCAAAATTTAATTTGAATCTTTTTTTTTCTAATCGATTACTCGAGTTAATCGATTAATCGTTGCAGCACTAGTGTAAATATTCCATATTCTAGTGAGGACCGCTGTGGCTTATAGTCCGGTGAGACTTGTCTCTGAACAAATGCTGTTTTCGTGTCAAATTTGGTAGGTGGCGGCTTACAGTCCAAAAATTACAATGAATTTCTCGAGCTCCTGGGTTCGTAGAACATTTTGGAAGCTGTGTGCGTACTTGTGAGAAGGCACAATATTCTATTTTCACCTGATCTTAAAAAACATTGGGATGTTTAAAAAGTACTGGAAAAACTGGAAAAATGGTCTTGAAAGTGTTTAAAAAGTGCTTGAATTTAGCCATGACAAAGGTGTACGACCCATTATAATAGAAATTATTTACATTCAAGTGTACTACATCAAGTGAGCTGTAATGTAGTATTAAAAGAAGAAAAAAGTATGTTTTATCGAAAAACATTGCATCAGTACAGTATTAGCCAAAAGTGATTGGGTTTTGGGGGGACATTTTCTCCGCAGTAAATACACTCAATGACACTGACCTCACGATCATATAATCGCTTAGCCTGAATTCAATTGTAAGTCTTTACAAAAGCAACAAGATCGTCTTCAATATTTTCTTCCAGGATATGATGTATCAGCTGCTCCAGGGTCTGGACTTCCTGCACTCGCATCGAGTGGTTCACCGTGACCTGAAACCCCAGAATATCCTGGTTACCAGCGGAGGACAGATTAAACTCGCCGACTTCGGTCTCGCTCGCATCTACAGCTTCCAGATGGCGCTCACCTCTGTGGTGAGTCCATACCTCACACCTAATAATCTTACCTTGAGAGATCCACCCCTACAATAGCTCACATGATTGAGTTTCTCAGTGTAAAGTGAGAGTTAAGGGGCCCTTCTCTGGAATCCCTCAATGGCAATACATGGATTTCCCACTTTGATGTCCCTTTGCTGAGCTTCTGGGTTCTGATGACCAGATAAAACAGAGACTGAAGGACTCTTTAGAAGTCCTTGAATTAAGGAGAGATGAGACATTTAAATGTAGCTCAGTACTTTTTTGTCCTCAATTATCTGGCGATATTTTCTTACCAGCCACACAGTAATGACTTTCAAATTTACATAACGCACCACAATGCTACAATGGGGTGTTTGTTCTGGGCCTTATGACTGGCAAGGGGACCAGTTCTGAGGTTGCATTCTAATAAGGGAATTCACCTTGAGGTTTGAGTGACAGAAACTGTGACCCATAAATCATTGGCATACACAAAGGCATTTAACTTTTTAGCTGGTTTGCACACACGCACTCATTTCCTTCCTTGATTATACAGCAAAGGCCACAATAATACAACTGTGTGCGGTAGAGTGCAGCTCTTAGGTGCTAGATGAATGTTCCCGTGTCTAAAATTCCCCCCGTGTCAATCTCCCCAAAAGACACTGTCGGCACACATTCAGCCATTTTGTGCTTATAATCTACACGAACGGAAGATTGCACGTTCACAAAATGTTTAAGAGGATCTTCCCCCTTGCCCAACACAAAGCAGCAGTTGCTGATTTAGTCACCTAATGCCACCGTTATTGGCAGACAGATGGGTTATGGAGAACTACTGTTGCTTAAGGGAACTAGACACTTCTCTCTCAGTGATTCATTTTGCACTTGTAAAGTGACACCTATTTCTGGTGTGATCTTGCAAGAGTTGTTAAGCATTCTTACAAAGTGAAACTTTCCTTTTGACTCTGAAGGAGAAAAGTGCAAACACCTTTACACCTTGGAATAGGGTTGCCAACAGTGTTGTTAATTACTGCCTTACTAACGGCATTATTATTTTTCAGTAGTGAGTAATCGAATTAATTACTTTTCTCATCTTTGCAACGCCGTTACCGTTACTGAGGTATGCGTTACTGCAATTTGGTTGAATATTGCAAACGCGATGCTAGATGGCTCCAATAATACCTGACTGACTGAGGCCGACAGCCTACAAACTACGTCCACATGATGCTACAGTAGATAACACATGTATATAGAACTACGTGCGAAATGGCAGACTTGGTGGCGTTTGCACATTAATGGAGAACCAGATGCGAAATGACAGACTCGCCGGTGTTAGCAAATGGCCGCCATCTTAAAGCAGTAGACTTCTCAGCTTTTTTGTAGCGAACCTTCCTAGGGAACCAAAGTAACTTTTTATCTAAAATACTCCTGAATCGGCAAAATCTTAACTTGACTCTTATCTTTAAATGATCAAACTGTTTTAAAACTTTCACATGTCGAAAGTAGACAGAATGGAACTAATGCAATAACGGGAGCAATTTTAACTTTGGTAACAACTTTAACAGTTGATTCACAATATTAAATTACTTCCAAACATAGCAAACGTTGCAATCTAGTGATCGCAATATCTGCGCAATACCTCTGTGTCTAGTTAAGTTTAGGGGTAAAGAATTTGGCGAGGGCCTATTGAACAAAAAACCCTTTAAACTTCACATAGTGTGACTTATGTTTTTAGTGAATGAA
Organism: Corythoichthys intestinalis; assembly: GCF_030265065.1. Taxonomy (NCBI): domain Eukaryota; kingdom Metazoa; phylum Chordata; class Actinopteri; order Syngnathiformes; family Syngnathidae; genus Corythoichthys; species Corythoichthys intestinalis. The sequence continues at coordinate 10,638,048 of NC_080416.1, read as the reverse complement.
AAAAAAAACAGTTCAATTCAATCAGTTAAGATAAACATATTTGACGTGAAAGACATTATAGAATGGATCATGTAATAATGTGTAAAACATGAAAAGTAACGCCAGTTACTTTGCCAGTAACTAATTACTCTTACATTGAATTAGTTTTTGCATGTGCTTATGTTTCTCAAATATGTACTTAATTAATTCAGGTTTGAATAAAATTATGATATTATGACTATTAATTAAAAAAAAAAAAAAAAGTCACTTTTCACTTACAAAAAAATAATTAAGGGTGACTGTTATTGGGGCAGCTAACTCTACCAATGCGGTGTCCTTTATATTTTATTTCAGGTAGTTCACAACCCTACCTTGGCATGACAAAGATGGCTTTGCAGTACCATTTTGCGTGATCTAGAAATGTGCAAATAAGCCATTATTTTGGATTATTATAACAAACATGTATTTAAAAGTAGACATGCATGGTTGAATATGACTGACAGTTTTATCCACGCACCATTTGACTACATTTTGCATATTTTGGGGCTCCCTGAGAGGGAAAGAGGGAGACCACCCATTGGGTTAGTACATAGGCCTCGATTAGGCCGCCTCTGGTAGTCCCTAGGGGTCACTTGCTTTGTTAATAGTATTTTAATGACTCAGTCTGGCTACAGCTTCATTGAACGGCCTTGAGTGACAAGCAGATGGGCAAAAATGATGGGTCAATCTGACATGCCACAGAAAAACAGGTGGTATATGGAGATCGAAGTATGTGAAGAAAAAATTTGGTCATTTAAATCAAGTCAACATTAAGTATCCTAACCTGGATTTAGTTTTCGGTCACAAAGATTAGTAAAAACTGCAAAAAATCTCAGATATTCTTGTTTCCTGTTTGCATTATTTGAATGAGGGCGTCAAAGTACATCGCCACCTACTGGCCCGGCATGCTTATGTCAAGCCTCAAACATATTTTTTTTATCTGCAGTGCTCAAAGCATCATGTGACCACATTTAAGACTTAATTTTAGAGCCGTCTTCACTGTTTACATGTGTTGTATTAAATTCTGATGGGTAGTTTGATGAAGGAATTACCTTCCTTTCATATGCATGTCATGTGTGAGTTGTTGCTTGTCCAGTTGGATTCGAGCCTGTCGTACTTTATTGTTTTGCTGCTTTGTGTCCAATATATCCTTGGGGTCGCTATATTTAACAGAAGCATTTGCTGCAATCATGCTTTTGTCTTGAGTGTCAAGTTTATCGCTGTTACTAAGATATGATCAAAATAAATTGTCAGTTTTTCCCACAGCTAAGCGCTTTCTCTGCAATTACAAAAAAAGACATATCTCAGGTGAGATAAACAAAAGAAAACCATATTTTTTTGCACTCAGAACAGAAGACCGTTTCTTATAAAACTGATTTTCAAGAGCACAATCAAAAGTTTTGATCTAAAATCTCTACCATATGAGGCATTTTATATATCCAGTAGCACAACAAGGAAGACTGACGACAGTATCCGCTTGTGGTTTTTAATAAGGAACTGGTCAGAATAGTTCTTCATGAATTGATCTGTTGTGCTTCAATGCATTTCTGCTATTTGTAAACGGAAACAATGAAGACCAGGCAGGCACCAGGGAGGCGGGGATGGGAGGGCAATGGAGGAGAGCACGTGTAGCACACTCTGGGATTGTTTAGATATCGCCTCAAACAGCTCCACATGGGAAAAAAAGAAAAGCTTTGTCTGCGGCTGAGAGCAAAGCATCAGTCCCACAATATTAATTTAGCCAGCATATTTAGTTCAATACACTCACACACGGATATAAAGGCATACAGAAGCAGACATTGAGTTGGCGTCTAACAGGTTTTACGTTCTACCAAGGCCTAAACTACTGGTCCTTCTCCAAAAATAGCATGTTGTAATAAAGTTCATTATTTTCTGTAATGTACTGATAAACATTAGATTTTCACATATTTTAGATTCATTACACACAACTGAAGTAGTTCAAGCCTTTCGTTGTTTTAATATTGATGATTTGGGCAAAAACGTCAAGAAAAAACAAAAATCCCTATCTCAAAAAATTTGCATATCATGAAAAGGTACTCTAAAGAAGCTGCTAACCTAATCATCTGAATCAACGAATTAACTCAAAACCCCTGTGAAATGTCCTGGGGCTTTTAAAAACTCCCATCCTGGTTCATTCCTCAAAACCGCAATCATGGGTAAGACTGCCGACCTGACTGCTGTCCAGAAGGCCATCGTTGACACCCTCAAGCAAGAGGCTAAGACACAGAAAGAAATTTCTGTGCGAATAGGCTGTTCCCAGAGTGCTGTATCAATGCACCTCAGTGGGAAGTCTGTGGGAAGGAAAAAGTGTGGCAGGAAACGCTGCACAACCAGAAGAGGTGACCGCACCCTGAGAAAGATTGTGGAGAAGGGCCGATTCCAGACATTGGGGGACCTGCAGAAACAGTGGACTGAGTCTGGAGTAGAAACATCCAGACCCACCGTGCACAGGCGTGTGCTGGAAATGGGCTACAGGTGCCGCATTCCCCAGGTCAAGTCACTTTTGAACCTGAAACAGCAGCAGAAGCGCCTGACCTGGGCTACAGAGAAGCAGCACTGGACTGTTGTTCAATGGTCCAAAGTACTTTTTTCAGATGAAAGCAAATTTTGCATGTCATTTGGAAATCAAGGTGCCAGAGTTCAACTCCCGCTCATTTTGAGTTGATGGTAAATGCATTTTTATTTAACTCGTATTGCGTTAACATATAAAAGATTTTGATTATTTTGATTAGAACCAAGCAGGGTGAGGCAGCATTTAGTTATTATGCTCCTCACCTCTGGAACAAGTTACCTGAACGTCTGAAGTATGCTCAAACTGTTAGCTCTTTTAAATCAGGGCTAAAAACGCTTTTGTTTAGCACTGCATATCCATAACTGTCTATATATTTCAATCTACTTGCTTTCTATTCCTCTTGTGCTTATCTCCATTGCTGATTTCAATTATTATTAGTAGTAGTAGTTTTTGTTTTATTTTTATTTTTGTTTTATTTTTATTTATTTATTTTTATTCTATTTGTGATTAAATGCGATCTTTTGTCTTGGTTTTTACGTTGTATTGATTTAAATGGGATTTTTATGATCTTCATGTGATGTAAAGCACTTTGAATTGCCTTGTGTTGAATTGTGCTATATAAATAAATTAACCTTGCCCATCATTTTTGGTCGGTATCGGTTGTCACAATGTTGGTCAAAACGTGTTCCAGAGGGAGCGTTCCCGACGTCATAACTGCAGCCAATTCAAGCTCATCAAGACTGTATTTAAGCCCACGCGATCCAGGAGAAGGATGTTCGAGATATTAACTTGCTGGGCGCCATTCGGCACCACTGTCGCCCTTGTTTTGAAATCCCCTACATTGTGCTGGTATTTGATATCCGCTCTCTACCTATCGCTTAGGTTAGTATTATTGATCCCCGTTGACCTACTGTCACGGACCCATTGTGTTATTCCCCCTTTTCCGTGATCGTGTGTATTTTTGTTTGTATTTAACAAACCCTTGAACGGATCCCTCCAATGTTTTTTGCTTTGACGTACAACCTTGACTACCCAGTAGCAGGCCCTAACATCGGCAACAAAATAAACCACACATTTCCAAACATGGACGATGAACTCTCTTCCTCGGCTCTACGATCCTGTAGCAATTTTATTTTGTTATGTTTTCAGTTTAATTCAGCTATTTCCTACTTGTTATGTTGATAATTGTGATGTTGGTCTACTGCTTTTCGTCTTACTGGGAAGAAAGAGGAAGTGATGATCGGCCCGCCATGATATTTACGTCTTGAGCCATCCTACCGTCACCTGGGAATTCAACGCCTGCTTTCACGCACACCGCTTCCCTGGAAAGTCCCGGGCATTACACTAAGGGGCAGTTTACATTGCGACTCTGCGACACGAAGATGCAATGACTGTGTTGCGGAGTGGCGTCGCGTTTGTTTGGTGTCGGCGAAGACGGAAGACAGAGACGCAAACCTTGGAATCCTGCCTCCAAAGCGGAAGAATTCAATTGCGGGGGTTTGGGGGGGGGCTTGCTCCGCATGCATATCAAAAGCTCCCGCGGCGCGGGGTCACGCCGATAACGTCAGCACTAGTACACGTCACATTAGGCGTGCGCAGCGATGCTACTAAACATTAAAAACAGCAAATATGGCGGAACGTCGGCTTTAATTTACTGTTTTTATAATATTTTTATGTTAAATAGGTTGAATGTTTCAATTTTTGTGCCTTTTTGAACAAAAGAAAATGCCATTGCCTCGAGTGGGAGGGCATGTTGTCTTCCGGGCTGAGGAGGTCAAAGTGCATCATTCGCTGTCGCCTTGTAAATCAGCGCTGCCCCCTAGGGCCTGGCATGAATACTACATCGTTTTCATGCGGAATTGCGACATTGTTTGAATGGAGACTGAACCATATAAATGCAAACATGAAATTTTTCGTCTTCTCTAGAGTTACCATGTAAACGGCCCCCAAGACGCGACCCGTGAAATGTCCGCATACACTGGAAATTGTGTTCACATACAATTGCTGCACGTTTAAATCCCGCGATTTTCCCGGTGTTTCGGTGTGTGTGAAAGGGGCTTTTGAGTTAACGAAGTGGCTGCCATTGACATCGATAGCTGTCTTTGGCTGTCACCAATGAGTTAACTCATAATGTGTTACCTCATTATGTGCCAATTCATCATGAGTTAACTCGTTCTGAGTTAACTCATGAGTTAACTCATGGACGACATTATTGGACGGTTATCGCCATCAATGGCAGCCATTGACTGAACCCGTCACCAGCCTTTGGCCTCGCTCCAGTTGACCAAGTGTGAATCCTAAACAGCGGGAGCCGTACATGCGCACACCAAAGTGCAACGGGATATGGAAGCTGCGTCCGTAGCAGGAAGGGGGCGGCGGGGGTGCAAAAAAAAATGACGGCATATATCTGGAATTTTCCAGCTAATGATGTGCGGATGTGGTAGCGCAGAGGGGAGAGAGCCACTGACTGTGCTGTCTTTGTTTCACTTGCTGAGGGCCTCATGCTGCATTCCTGTATGTTGCGCATACTTTGGCAGCAGCCTCTTTTACTGTATACAGTTTGTCTGCCGCTCAAGCACTTTTCCTTCAAGCCATATATCAATATCGCCTTTAATCTCTCTTTTATGTCCTTTCTTGGCCAGGTGCACTGCGATTGTTGTCGCTATAAATTGCAGAACAAGAGGGAAAGTCGCGAGTGAGTTAAGAAATAGTGTAACAGGACTAAAGGGGGCCTGTCTTCTCACTGTAGACTAGGTTTTTCCTCATATTATAATTATTTCTATATCTTCTGCCTACACACCCCTTTCCTCTGAGATTTACTTTAATTTGTGTGGAATTGCTCTCAGGAATGTAATCACATTCTGGTCTAAGACTGATAATACAAGTTGGGAAATGTCAACACCAAACATTTCCTGAAGATTTTCTGTATTGAAGTGAATAAATCATTTAAACCTTTTTACAGCTGTTAAAAGATAAATCAATAGCTTCCTTGCCACACACATTAAAATGTTTGCTATCAACTATCATGAGTATGTTTAATGTTGAATGACTCACAGGGGTGATATGCAGCAATTGGTTTTTTTTAAACCTAAAACATTTTTCTTTTTTTTTTCTTTTGGGACCACATTTTAAACACAGTCATCCAGGTCCAAATGCATGTCCTCTAAACACCCACACACTGGGACCCATGAACCCCATTGCCCTCCTCCGTCGGTGGGCACGGGTCCGGGCCGCGGAGGTCTGACCCGGGAGGTCCGGCGAAGATCTCAGCAGTGAGAGTGGAGGACAGTGTCGGTGGTGAGGGGGAGGATGCGCTCAGCTGAAAGGAATTCTCAGAATGTTGTCCTTTAATCTGGAGTCAGCCTCTTTCACCGCACACACTGGCTAACTTTTTAGGTTTTTCTGCCTGCGCTTTGTTTGACCCCCCTCTGGTGTTTGGATTTCCATGTGGAAGAAGGGAAGAAAGCAGTCAATAGAAAGACACATACAAGAGCAAACCCTAGAAACCAATCTTAACTTCCTTCTTCGTGTGTACTACCTGTGTATATTTTCACACAACATTCTCTGATTAACACATTTGGGTGCCATTGATGGTGATTTGACACACGTAAATAAATCTACAAGCTTCAGTTCAAAGTTACAGAGCGTTGCTTTATAATTTATCTATTTAACTTTTCATCCTTTATAAAATATTTTCATAGCATTTGTGATAATATTCAATTTACAACTAGTTGAATGACACCTCTTCTATGTCTTGAGGGGGTCTGTATAGCTTTCACCAGCACTAATTAACTTTGAGGAGGGTGGCAGAACCCTGCCACACAAAGAAACTATAAATGTCCTGACTGCTGTACGGCATACGTCACTTACCCTTTTCCCCATTCATTATAAAGTTAGAAGTCGATACGAACACTTTCGCGCAAATTCTGCAAAGATGGCAGAGCAACAAGAGACAAAAAGTTTAGTTCGAGGAGGGGAAAAAAGGGAGGCTTCCAGGATACTCAAGAATAATCATTGGCCCGGCTTTCATTCGCTGGTGTGACGTCACCCCCTCAACCGAAGTCGTCAACGCTGACGAGTTTAGGTTGGGTGGAGCGGGGGAGGCGTTAGCCACACTTAAAGTCTGATTTATGCTTCTGCGTAGCATTGACGGCTGACCTACGCCGTCAACACAGACCCAATTTACGACCCTACACCGTAGCCTGACATGCACCTCCACAAAATCCTGACTAATGGACCATGATTGTAGGGCTGCAGCTATCGATTATTTTAGTAGTCGATTAATCGATGAACTAGTTAGTTTGAATAATCGAGTAATCGGATAAGGAACATAAAAAATTAAAATACCTGAGCTGAGCCTCAAACGGTATAAAAAATTAATAAATAAGGATCTAAGTACAACAAAAGAACAACTGGCTAACTTACATAGCAGAAGTCCGCTAGCTTAAATGCTATAGAATGCTAACGTTTTTTTTTTTTTTTTTTTTACAATGCTCTTAACAAATGGTTCAGGCAATATACCTATAAACTAAATTGCAAATGCATTAAAAAACATTTACTCAAACAAAAACTTACAAGCTTAAGTTGGTCTTAACAGGGAGCAGCTGGATTCAGCCATGTGAAATGAGGCAGACCAGAAGTCAGTGTATCCACCCTAATCAATAAAACGTAATGCAAACACTTTCAAAATAAACCATTACAATGCCACTTCAATTAAACGAATACTCGAAGCAACAAAATTTAATTCGAATATTTTTTTCTAATCGAATATTCGAGTTAATCGATTAATCATTGCAGCTTTGTGTGATTGGTCTGCTCAGACTATTTTTTCCAGTTCAGCATTAAATTGTATCGCAATTTACAAAAATTTCTCCGCTACATTGAAAAATGGACCAAGCCTACGAGAGGATCATCGAAGAGGTCCACAAGTATGACCACCTGTACAATATTTCGTCAAGGCATTATATAAAGATTGCCAAATGGCAAGCAATTCATGGAAGGAGATTCCTAATACGAGGCTGGAGGTCAGCAAGTGCATAAAAAATGAAATAACCTACGAGACAAGTATGTGCGTGTTTGGAAGCGGTGCTTTTATGATAATGTGTTTACCATCAAGGCTTGTAACACAGTTTGGGAAGTTCCTTAGCCGCCAGAAATCTGCTATGGCTTCCCACTGGCTGGTTGTAGGACACAGCAAAAATTCAGGCTGGAGGGCATTCCACAGTGCTTTGCAGACATCAGAGAAAACGCTGGACACTGTGCTCTACGCCAGTTTGAAGCTAGCCGCCACAGCTTTCTGGCTTCCATCCGAAGTTAGAATTCGTAATGTGACTGGCAGTCTCTGCGGCATCAACAGTTGGACAGACCACCTCCGCAACAGTCTTCTGCGTCGCCTATTCCTCAACATTTGTATGATCAACATTTGTTGCGTTCCATCTCAGTTGTATTGTTTTCTAACCGGAAGAAAACTAAAGGTATTCGACAAGAGTCCGCCAAAACCGTACAAACTATGCCACACCCCTCTAGTGGCTTGGCGGTGAATTACAGAGCAACGCGTTCCCTTGTCGCAGAACATAGACAACGAAGTGTCTATGCCATCGGTATGCCATCACCGCATCATAAAAGCATAAATTAGGCTTAAGCCACACGATTACTAACAGTCACATGCTATTGTTTAGCCACAACTGAATTAATTCACTGATTACTATTCAGCCTTCACATAGCCGCTGGAAACAAATGTCGTTTTAATCCATCTGTTGGCGACCGGCAGATTTTTGATTGATTGATGATTTTACGTCACTATTGGGTGTGCGCTGTTCCTCATAAGAAACACAGTCATCCTTAAGGCAAAACACTATCGCTTTTGTCCACTGGCGTCACTAAAGTCAACCAAAACTGAAATTTCACATAGTGTTGCTTTAATCTATTGCTAGATCAATCGCAATTGAGATTAAATTGCAGTAAATTTTCTTCCGGGATCTTTTTAGGCCCAATTCCTTGTGTTGATTTGACTGAAGTAAATCTGTTATAAGCTTAGGTCCCAAGTTAGAAAACAAAAGAAATAAAAAAGGTTTCAATCACATTAATCTATTCCTAAATTGATCTTTAAAATGAACTGGATGGACATCTATTGCTGTAAATAGCACTAAAAAATGATCATTAAGTGTCAGCCAACCTAGTTAAAATTGATTGGACGTCTAGCACCGTCAATGACAGCTAATGGGTTCAGTTTAATTGTATCATAGTTAAAACATGAAGCACAGCACTAAATTTACAGCGGACCAAAAGTGTAAGAGGCAGAAAACCCCAAATATTTCTCGCTGTAAAATATCTCCATAAAATCCGTCTCAGTGAAAAACAAATCATAATTGAAGAATGATGTGTACTTTTTTTTAAAGTGACAAATGCTGTGTGAAAGAGGGTTGTGCCTTAAACACTGTCATATTACATTTCATTTTACACTCAAATATGTGCAGCTCCATGTCCAAATAGAATGTAATGGCCAAAGATTAACTGCTCCAGAAAACTCATCAGTGTCACCCCATCTTTCTTGTGTGTTTTTATACGTATATGTGGGTGAGCAGGAGTGATAATATTTGCCATATCTGCACTTGTGGGCAAGTTTTTTATGTTTTCGAATAACTGAATTGCAGTGCAGCCGGATATACTGCGAGCTCCACGTCTGTGGTTCTTCTTAGAAGGCTCAGCATGCACGCTGGTGTTTATGCTACTTTTAAATCTGCAGGGTTGCATACTTAATGCTGTGGACTAAAACCACACAAAAAGCACTACGAACGAGGGGAAAATACCACTCTGAAAATACAATATGTAATTGCGCAAACTTAATTTGAATGTACGTAACATCAGGCCACTTTTAATTACATTCATTCTCCTACTTGTCGGAGATTTTAACCTTCCTTAGCCCTGGCTGGGCTCTTCGTTCCTCCAGTCAGCTTCCTCTGCAAGTTCAAAGGTCGAGTCTTAAACAGTGGGGTGATCGATCTTTTTCTTGTTGCCGCTAGGTTGTTGAATAGCCTGCCCGCTAACATCTGCACCATCACTAATCTAGGGCTTTTTAAATCTAGATTAAAGACCTGTTAAAAAAAAAAAATCTCCTGACTAGGGTTGCCTGGTTTTTAGGGTTTTTAAGTGTTCCAATAATTAATTTTTTAACCAACATCCTGATGTTGTCAAAACCAAAAACCGATACCGATATCGAACCAATACTGATACTGCGGTCGTAAACGAAACATATTATTGCTAATTGTACTGTGATACCCCACTGAATGCTTTGATAATGATAAATGTAACAACTTTTCCAAATAAAATCAATTTTCTGAGAAAACTGAAGTTATAGAAAAAGTGCCAAAATAAAGCCCCAAATAAATAAAATGAAATGAGTCAAAATGTCCATTATTAAATAAAAGGAATAATTGACAATAAATTACGATGGCAGTACACTAGTTACCCAGAAGAGCCAGTATTGGGCGATCCAAGCATTACAATTACAGACAAGAAATCATAGGACATGCCAATGCAATGACTATTCCCAAGATGCATTTTGCTGGGTTTTTGCACAGATTTTTAATTATAATTATGTGTTTTGTTACTTTTCTTAGGGACTATTTCTTTCTGGTAATGCAGTAGTTATATATGATGCGTTTAAAATTCATTATTTGTCATTTTTTGGTCATTTTATTTGTGCACCATGAGTGATTAGGCTCTTTCCCTCAGTTAACAAATCCCAAGCATCTTAGTTTAGAGACCTCTAAGGTCACTCTAAGTACAGCCGCTGTTACCAGCCTATGAACAAAGGCCACAGGCTTCTACATTAATTTATAACTCAGCATACGATATTTTCCGATATTATTTTAAATAGGTTTATCGGCCGATACTATTAGACGACTTGAGTTTTAATGTTTCCAGATATTTTATTTGTTGTAATGAATAGCGCGATTCATTTTTCTTCTCAATTTTATTGTATAGTACTTTCCTGCCTTTCATTTATTATGTCCTATGTCTTGCTTTGTTGTAGGGCAATTTGAGGACCTCTCAGGTTTTTGTAAAGGGCCATATAAATAAAATTTGAAGGTATAACTGTTGTGATCGCATGGCTGGCTTTTCATAGCCAAATTGCCTCAGCTTCCTTCCTCACTTCCACCTAAGCAGGAAACAGGAGATGAGAGTATCTCACATCTGCAAAATGAAGCCCTTAACTGTATTAATAGTGTTCCGTTTAAAGTAGAAATGTGGCTGCATCAAGAGCCAAATGCAAGAGCGATATATATAATATATATTGATACTGCTCTATTGTGCTGCGTAACAATGCATTTAATTGTTCTTTGTGATATTTTTAGGTGGTGACTCTGTGGTACCGAGCTCCAGAAGTGTTGCTGCAGTCCAGTTATGCCACCCCGGTAGACCTGTGGAGTGTTGGCTGCATCTTTGCTGAGATGTTCAGAAGAAGGTGAGATTAAATTGCAAGTGTATTAAATGTGCTGTACAGTAATTTCTGACTGAACCGCAAAAACCTGGCGAGACTGTCAAGGACGAATGACAAGATGATGGTGGGTTCCTAACCTTAAATGACATTTGCCTGTCGGTTTTAAATTCTGAGAGTCGAGTCATTACAGTTGGCTTATCAAACCATTCCAGTAATGACTGTTAGCTCGCTGTGGTTGCACCATACGAGTTGAGACGTTGCTTCTTGATCCACACTAGGTGATTGTCAGTTTGTGGTCTAACTGACTTGACAGAAAAAAATATTCCTATCATTTTTTTTTTTTTTTGTTAAACATATTCAAATGTTTTATTTCCTTCAATAAATTAAAGCTGTTTGCGATCACTGTATTACATTTAGCGCGCATCTCACTAAGAATGTCAAATATTTCGTTACAGCTGTGGTGAGAAGTCAAATCAGCTTTAACGCCTCAATGTCTGAATTTATATTTACATACCGTAGTTTTCGGACTATAAGGCGCTACTTTTTTCCTTCATTTTGAATCCTGCGGCATACTGTAGAGTCCAGTGCGGCTTATTTGTTGATTTACGGATTAATAGGCAACACATCCCTCCTAGCATGCATTGCAGCGCTACAGATGTAAATAACAATCAAAATTCAAGTTCTGCGCTAATTATTTATTCAGTTACTGTTCTAGTTGTTTCATTGATTGCTTGTTATAGTGTTTGGTAACACTTTATTTGACAGCGGCGTCATAAGACCGTCATAATTGTGACATGACACTATCATGAGCATTACTGAATGCTTATGACAGAAGTCATTAAGTGTCATCTGGCAAATTATGTTACTAACTCCATTTATGTATGTATGTCCAAAGTGAGATAATTTGCTGACTCTAAATGACATCTGTTAAAAGCATTCATTAATGCTCATGACAGTGTCATGTCATAATTATGGTTGTCTAATGACAGTCTCAAGGCGCCACTGTCAAATAAAGTGTTACCAAATACCATGACTAGCAATGAATGAAACAACTGGAACAGTAACTGAAGAAATAATTAGCACAGAACATGAATTTTGATTATTATTTACATCTGTAGCGCTGCAATGCATGCTAGGAGGCATGTTGGACAACAACAGTGTTGACAGGTGGCAGCAGAGGTTGACTGTCTCACCCAAAGGAACAGTGATGGCCAAATGAAGCTTCTTGAAGCAATGAATCTTTGAAGCCAATTGGTTCAAAGCTTCATGGTGGTTCATTTGGTCTTATGACAGTCTTATGCTGTCGCTGTCAAATAAAGTTTTACCGGTTAATATCTTTTGGTATAAATATCCAATAATACAGTGTGGACAGCTGCGGTTTATAGTCCAGTGTGGCTTATCTATGAACAAACGCCGTTTTCATGTCACATTTGGTGGGCGGCGGCTTATAGTCAGGTGCGCCTTATAGTGCGAAAATTACGGTACATACATCAAAAAGCAGTGGGGAATACACAAGTAAATAATAATAAGGAAAATGTATATGAAAAATTGGAAAATACACCCCAAAAATTGAAATTCTTAAATAAATAAAATAATTTAAAAAATATATTTTAATGTATAGAATATTTTTTTTAATTAAATAAAAAAATGAAGAACTCTAATCAAAATTTGAAAAAAATCAGATGTGAAATATTGAAAATAAAACATTTTAACTTTTATTTATTAAACATAAATATTATTTTAGGATATTTACTTATATTTTGTATTTTTTAGGTGATTTGAGGATTTTCATATTTTTAGCTGTATTTTTCCATTTCTTTACATTACTATTTTTTTCCAAGCGTTCCTCAAATGCTTTATGTATATTTGTTATATTATTGTCTGCCATTTACTACACTAGATTTTCGGTGATAGACGTCCAATGAACATTTCATTCGCTGCCACCTTCTCCCTTCAAATGGATTGGATGTCTACTAGTGATATACTGAGTTCAATTCACAGCAGAAGGATGATTGGACGCCACATAATTGGACGTCTATCATCGTCAACGGCACTAAACGAGTTGAATGTAAATTCAGGCATCCATGGGTAAAGGTCCGCTGCAATGTAGTGTAGGGTATCATGTAGTATTGCGCCAGAAGGAGCAACCATTTGAACTGGCAGTTTTGACTCCCACTCCAAATAGATTGGACGTCTTTCCCCGTCAATGGCATGGAAATGAGTTTAAAAGAAAATGTGCCATTTGAGAACACTGTAATGGACCCGCACATACGCCCACGTGCACACTCGCTCGCTCTCAAGGTGATTAAGGTGCTTTTTTAAAAGGCCACCTGTTAAGGATTAAAGGGCACCTGGGAGGCGCTGTAAAAGATGGAAGGAGAACAATGGATGCCGACTCTATTGTTTGAAGTCTACCCACCTCAAAAGATTGCCGCTTTTGACAACTCAGGTACAATCAAGCAAACAACTTGGTGGATCAATCAGAATGCGCACTACTTCAATTGTTTGTACTTGGGCTGGTGATTAAAAAAATTTGAGACCCTCGCTTTTAATCTCGATTAATCGCACTGTAGTCTCGTTGCAGTGCAATACCTGGGTGACCATAAAAACAATTTAATTGTGGTAATAGTTTCAGATATATATTTTCCCAGATTATTGTGTTTAATCACGTTGTCATACATGCGATCCAAGAGAAAAAAAAATGAATGTAATATGAACATAAATCTGTAGCACACTTTTATTTCAGATGTACTGATCATGTTTCAGTGCCCTTGACTGTGATTGACGTCCAGTCCGTTTGAACTGGGAGGGTTGGCAACAGTCATTTGCTCCCTTTGAATGAGTTAATACTGGACGTCCATCACCGTCAGTGGCATAGAAAGGGTTCAGAGTCATGGAGTTGAAGCCAGAACAATGATTGAGTGCAATTCTTTTTAAATTTTGGTTGTGAAACATCAAAAATGCACTCAGTACAAATTCATGCAAACTTATTTGAAGTGCAGATACTTGCGCTTGTATGTTGTATGTATGTTGTCAATAAAGCAGTTTCATTGCTATTGAATGAAAAAGTTAATAAATGAACAGTAGACTGGAGTATACATATAAACATTTAATCCTATTAATCCACTGATCGATTAATCGCGATTAATTGCAGAAGCAGCCAATTAGTCTTTTTAATCTTTGCATTGATCTGACTCAAGTAAAGCTGTTAAAAGCTCTGGTAGTTAAATTCAAAAAATTGAACTGGGAGAGGCTGTCAGTGAATGATTGCTGCCAACCTTCCCAGTTCAAATGTATTGGACATATATCACCATCAGCGGCAGGGAGAGTTCATTTTGATAGAACCGAAGCCAGAGGCCCAGAGCAATGATTGCGTGCAATTTATTTTTAAATTTTGGTTGTGAAATAGCAAAAATGCATTCACAACAACTTCATGCAAACTTATTTCAAGTGCACATACTTGTATCATACTTATGATACATACTTGTATCATAAGTGTTGTAATTAAATTGTTTCATTGATACTGAAAGGAAAATATTCATTGAAACTGTAATTTCTGGAGAAATTACTATGGAGCTTTGCTGTGGCGAGATACAGATCTTACGCGATTACGACTTTTCTTACGCGATTTCGACGTGGCGTCTTGGCCGCCATTTTGTCTCCAGTCGTTTATTTTTTCCACACAAACACTACCTTATTGTACCTCACAGTATCTTATTTTCTACTTTATTTTATTAATATGACATGTTCTGTCCTCATTAAATGTGATATTGTTCACAGACATCAAACAAGGCAATTGTGCTCTTTGAAGCTTTTTACATCTTTCACTTTTGACAATTTGTAAAGCTGTTGTACACATATGCACACGTATGTTCAAAACGACACGCATTTTAACAATAAAACACTTGACACAAAACGATTGGTGTTCAAACGTCCCTCTAGTCTGATTATTATGTAAATTTAGTTAGATCTAATTAGAGGTTAATTTGGGGACATTTCGGGGACACTTCCTGTTGATTTGAGGACATTTGGGGGACACGTCCTGTTGATATCATGTGACTTCCTGTTGATTTGGGGGACACTTCCTGTTAATATCAGGTCACTTACTGTTGATTTGGGCACATTTTTTGTTGCCAATAATAATGAATGGGAAATTTGGACTTACATGGCCGTCAATGTAATCCAAGTACATTAGCATCAACAGAATCGACATAAATGACCGTCAATGGTATGGGTGTGCATAGACTTCATTGGCATCTGTGTACATGGGTGTAAATGCCATTGGAAATGAATGGGAAATTTGGACGTACTTGGCCGTCAATGGCATGGATGTGCATGGCTGTTAACATCGAGTAACATCGAGTTACTTGGGCGCCATTTAAATGTCAATGGGCTGTCATGGTAAATGGTCAAAAATCACAAGGACCTTGTTTTAATGCCATTGAAAATGAATGGGAAATTTGGATTTACATGGCTGTCAATGGCATCCCATTAGAAATGAATGGGAAGGTTTTGTGCGAATTGTGGGGCGAAATGTGAAGATATTGACACCTGAGGCTTATAAAAAAGCTGAAGAAAAATAAAATGTTTTAAGGCGTGATTTAAAATGCGTAAGTGAAGGGTCCTGTCTAATAGTAAGTGGTAATTGGTTCCACAGCCTGGGGGCCATCACCGCAAATGCACGGTCACCCCTAAGCTTCAGCCTTGATCTTGAGACTTCTAGAAGCAGGTGGTCTGCTGAACTGAGGGTTCTGGTTGGGACAGATGTGGCGGCGCAAGATTATTCAAACATTTAAAAACAAATAATAATATCTTAAAATGTATTCGGTAATGTACTGGGAGCCAGTGAAGAGATGCTAAAATAGGGGTGATATGTTCGCGCCTGCGGGTTTTAGTTAGGAGTCGAGCAGCAGAGTTTTGTACAAGTTGCAGACGGGCCAGTGCAGCCTGACCAACGCCTGCATACAAATAATTACCATAATCCAGCTGAGTTATGACAAAAGCATGAATCGATTTCTCCAAATCAGAGCGTGAAACAATAGATTTCACCTTAGCAATTTGACGAAGCCGATAAAAACAGTCCCGTACAACACAAGAAATCTGCTCCTAAAATTTAAAATCAGAATCAAATTGAACTCCTAGATTTTTTTACATAGTTCTTAAGAAACTGAGACAATTACCAAGGTCAACATTCAGGGAGGCCTGGCTACTTGGTCTGAACACCTTGACTTCAGTCTTGCTGTCATTCAAGCTTAAAAAAATTAAGTGAAAGCCATGACTTTATGTAGTTGAGGCATTCAGTGAGTTGACAGAAAGTGCCATTTTGCGCCATTGGAAAATAGATCTGACAGTCATCAGCATACAAATGAAATAAAACGGCACGTTTCCTAAAAACAGAACCAAGAGGCAATAAATAAAGCGAAAATAAAAGAGGGCCGAGAACAGATCCCTGGGGAACACCGTGTGGAAGCGATGCCTTTTCGGACATGAAATTGGACATTTCGGACATTTTTAAACTTGCGCTGACAGGCGAACTGAACATTTTTGGGGGTCATTCAAAAAATTCCCTGCGTTGGGCGAAAAGTCCGGTCATTTTGATAGTTGAACGGAGGCCTGCCAAAGAAATGACATTCAAAAAAATATAAAGGAATTTTCCGATATCTGCCTTTGCCTTGCAAACCCCCATCTAATGAACAGTAGATAGTGAATTGGAATGCAATAAACTTATGAAAATACATTTTTTCGTGACAGAAATCGGCCCTTTCTTGACTTTTCAATCTCGTAAAAATGCAAATCTACTCCCCTTAAACATAAACCATCCCCCCTAGATAATTTACCCTTTCACCATCAAGCAAACTACCGTTTAATACCTCTTCTAACGACTACATTGTCATGAAAGGAATTTGAGCAAATATCATACAAGTCCACATTTGCATGGCGAGGATCATCTCAGGGTGAGTCACTGATGGAAGTGAATGGAAAAGAGCAACCTGCCTGCTTGTTGACATTCCTCTCATCTTAAAAGGTCGAGAGTGTTGTGTTAGTGGTCCGCTCTCATCCGTGTTGACTTTCTCACAGTCGCTTACGCTTCGGGCTTTTTGCTATTGATAAATCTCCATTAACACCTCGTGCACATCTGTAGGCCTTGCCTTTTTAAAATGGCTCCAAAAAAAATGAATCAAACCTTCTTTTCTAAACATTTCCCACCAAACTTGACACTCACGTGCAACCGCATACACAGCGCAAGCATTCCAGAGGTTGCAGCAGTGGAATGTGGGACAGCGCAGTTTTGGCAACCATAGGAAGCATGACTCAGCTGACTCACCCACCCTAGTTTATGTGAGTGCATAGAAAAATGGGGGGGGGATTACAGTACAATTACAGTACAGTATATGTGTATGCAAATTTTACATGAAGGAAACAAATGCAATATGTGTACGAGTGCGCCGTCTAAAAATGGAGACCGGACTGGTCTTAGTGTGTGCGCATGCCTGTGGGCAGTCATGAACAAACTCGGCAAACCACGGCAGGTTTAAAAATGGATCTCTCGGAATTATCAGCGCTGCTTGTTTTGGCGTCATGGCTTTGCTGTCTATGACTTTTCAGAACTGGTTGGATGTGATTTGAAGCTGCTGCGTAGATGTGCGGTTTTTTTTTTCTTCGTAGATGATTAAAGAAGTGTAAAAATAACAATGAAAAAATATTGTTATGTGTCATTGACGGTGATAGATGTCCAATCCATTGTGACCATGGGGGCCCCAGCCAAACTATGAAAAAATACTGACTTATAGTCCGAAAAATACGGTAGTCTTTTCATTGATTTGACTCATGTAAATCTGTTAAAAGCTTTATTATTAAGTTTTTTTTTTTAATAGTTTAATTACACAATTTTATTGCTAGATTAATCGTGATTACCTGAGTTTAATTTTGTCTGTCCCAAATAAAATGGATTGGACGTCTTTTGCTGTCAATGGAAGTGAATGTTTAAACCATGTTTATCTGTTGCAAACATTTAATCCTATTAATCTACTGCTAGATTAATCGAGATTAATTGCAGAAACAGCCATTTAGTCTTTTTAGTCAGTTCTTTGCATTGGTTTGACTTGGGTAATGTATGAAGTTTTCCCCAAAAAAATAGTTTATCACAATTAATTTAGCAATAGATTCTTATGATTAAACAGAGATGAATTGCTTGTCTCAGATGAAATGGATTGGACGTCTCTTGCCGTGACTGGAACTGAAACATGTTCATTCACTGCTGTCCTCTTATTTAAATTATTTTTATGTCTGTTAAGGTCAATTAGGCAAGTATAACCTCAAATTTAAAGACTTTTAGACTCTATCAAGCCATAATTGTTCTCTTTTGCTAGAAAATGTTGATAGAAACACATAAAATATTGCCATTGATTTAAAAAATCTATAATATTTAGTACATGTTTTAACCTACGGAGGGCGCCTTGTTTTATGCGCGCAATGGATGCACGGGGTGACGACGTAGATTGTTGTGCTGTAGCCATTGATCATTTTAGTAGTTGATTAATCGATGAACTAGTTCGTTCGAATAATCGAGTAATCGGATAAGGAGCAGAAGATATTAAAATACCTGTGCTGACCCTCAAACGGAATACAAAAATAGTAAATGAGGATCTAAGTACAACAAAAGAACAATTGGCAACAACTTACATAGCAAAGTCTGCTAGCTTAAATGCTGTAAAAAACTTTTTTTTTTTACAGAGCTTTTAACAAATTGTTACAAACACATATTCCCACAAAAAACGGCTAAATATACCTATAAACTACATTATTAATGCATTAAAAAAACATTAGCTCAAACTAAAACTTAGCTTATGTTGGTCTTAACAGGGAGCAGCTGCATTCTGCCATGTGAAATGAGTTATGCCATATTCACTGTTGCCACTAGAGGGCAGTATATCCACCTAAATCAATAAAACTAAAAGCAAACACTTTCAAAACAAACCATTACAATGCCACTTTAGTTAAACAAATACTCGAAGCAGCAAAATTGTATTCTAATCTTTTTATTAACCGAATTACTCGAGTTAATCGATTAATCGTTGCAGCAGTAGTAGATTGTCACTGTCATTTGACGAATACTACTGGATTACTGCAATTCCTTCTACACGGCGAGACGTCCAACACATGCGCTCATCGGTTAAAAGCGGCGAGTGCTTATTATTTGCGGTTATTGAGTCTATTACCTTTTCATTGCCTGAAAATACTTTTTTTTAATGTGTTCCCCTCTCATACTTTTAAGCATTGTGTTTTCTTGTTTTACTTAAAAGCAGATTGTTGATCTATTGACCACATTACTACGTTTAAGTATTTTCTTAAGGCATCTTTAGTACTGTATTTTCTGTCTGTATGCATCTGAACAAAAGAAGCTGAAATCGCACGGTAGTACTTTGAGTGTCAAATTCCCCTTTTGTAGGATGTTTCTGCCGGCATTTTGGCAGAACAGTTTTTTTGTCCCCTGTTCTCTTCCCGTCACATCCAGTCTTTCCTGTTCATTTTGCTTTTGCTGCTCGTTTTGTGAAATATCGACAGTGCTGTCATGCCTATTATTGTTCCTCTCGGGTGCAAATTGTAAGGGTTGAACCGATGACATGTTTACTTTGTTAGAGTCATACTTTGGAAGCCCAGCAGCATAACCATGTGACATCACCACCCTGCGACGTCAAGAACAATGGCGACCTACTAGTTAACTAATCTTACATATTGTATAAAAACGAAAACATTCAGAGGGGTTTTCATACCACATTATTTTAACTCATTATAACGTTTATCTTTTAATAACTACAAGTCTTTGTATCCTTTTAAAGAAGTGTTAAAAAAAAATTGTTACTGTAGGACTCATTGACAGTGATGGATGTCCAATCCACTTGGACTGGGAGTCAATGGCAGTGAAAGTGTACACCATGTTTATCTGTTGCAAACATATAATCCCATTAATCTACTGCTAGATTGAGATTATTTGCAGAAGCAGCCAATTAGTATTTTTAGTCAATTCTTTGCATTGATTCGACTGTTACAAGCTATGGTATGTTGTTCCAAAAAAAATTTCATCATATGAATCTATTGCTAGGTTAATCATGATAAACAGATATGAATTGCCTGTCTCAGATGAAATGAATTGGACATTTATTGCTGTCAATGGCACTGAAACGGTGTCATTCACTGCTGCCCACTCAGTTCAAATTATTTGTTTTATTTGATTTGATTTAATATCTATTCATTCTATTAAAGTCAATTACAGCTATTGAGTTTACTAACACTGAATTGTCTCACAAAGAATGAAGTCAAAATTAACTCAAAATGAGTTAATGAGTTAAAATGAGTTAACTTTTGCGTTAACTCATTGTGAGTTAACACATCGCGAGTTAAGTCACTGTGAGTTATTTAATGATGCTGATTAAGAAAAACTAGCACATTTTGTTTTATGGTTAATATTAAGGCAAATGTATACAGCATGTATACTTAGTTAGTGCCACATTTCTCAGCCACAAAAGGGCATTATTGTCCAAATTCGGCCTTAGACATCAACACCTCCTTGTTTCATTCAGCAGGAAGTTCCAGTTCCCATGCTTCTCTCTCTTGGGCTAATCACACGTTTCTTTCACACGCCTCTCCCTCCTATTTTACGACTTACATTCACGAAGAAAGCAAGCGCTCGCACCGAACGCTTAAGCATTTTCCGAAGCCGACTACTGGAATTTGCGCGGGTGCCAAAGCAGTCACGGACGCCCACGGGCCTCGCATGACGGGCCAAAGCCACAGGAACCACCAGCAGTCTCCTTGCTGCTCTCCTCCCTTTTTCACTTGCGTTACCAATATTGCTAACTTCACTCTTTTTTTTCTTCTTCGCAGACCTCTATTTCGCGGTAGCTCCGATGTTGATCAGCTGGGGAAAATTTTCGAGTGAGTATTTGCGATTGTGAATGAGGAAAACACTTGCGTTAAATGCGCTTTCACCCCAAAATAGTGTCGTTGGGGTACCTTCAGCAGAAGACTGGCCCCAGGAAGTGGCCCTACCACAGAGTGCCTTCAGACCACAGCCAGCTAAGCCAATAGAAGACTTGGTTCCTGACATAGATGAGCAAGGGCGGGCCCTCTTATTGGTGCGTAAGCGCAATGTAGTAGCTTGTTGTACTTTCATTCATAATATGGTAGACCATCTTTAGAACTTTTATATAGATGTTTTGAAAGAGTTTTTTTTTTTTTTGTTGTTACATGTGATTAGTTTTCAAAAAGAAGGCAAAGTATCAGTGTTGTTTTGACAGCCCTTTTAATTTTTGTCTTTTGGACAAAATACTTACAGTAGTTTTCGGACTACTAGTCCTTCTCAAAAAATTAGCATATTGTGATAAAGTTCATTGTTTTCTGTCATGTGCTGATAAACATTAGACTTTCATATATTTTAAAGATTCATTACACACAACTGAAGTAGTTCAAGCCTTTTATTGTTTTAATATTGATAATTTTAAAGTCAAGAAAAGACAAAAATCACTAGCTTAAAAAATTAGCATATTTCATCGGACCAAAACAAAAGTGTTTTTTAATACAAAAAAAGTCAACCTTCAATTAATTATATCAGCTATGCACTCAATACTTGGTCGGGAATCCTTTTGCGGAAATGACTGCTTCAATGCGGCTTGGCATGGAGGCAATCAGCCTGTGGCACTGCTGAGGTCATCCACAGTGTTGGGTCTGGTGTCTCTCAACTTCCTCTTCACAATATCCCACAAATTCTCCATGGGGTTCAGGTCGGGAGAGTTGGCAGGCCAATTGAGCACAGTAATGCCATGGTCAGTAAACCATTTACCAGCCGTTTTGGCACTGTGAGCAGGTGCCGGGTCGTGCTGAAAAATGAAAACTTCATTTCCATAAAGCTTTTCAGCAGATGGAAGCATGAAGTGCTCCAAAATCTCCTGATAGCTAGCTGCATTGACCCTGCCCTTGATAAAACACAGTAGACCAACACCAGCAGCTGACATGGCAACCCAGACCATCACTGTTTGTGGGTACTTGACACATGGACTTCAGGCAATTTGGCATTTCCTTGTCCCCAGTCTTCCTCCAAACTCTGGCACCTTGATTTCCAAATGACTTGCAAAATTTGCTTTCATCTAAAAAAAGGACTTTTGACCACTGAGCAAGTCCAGTGCTGCTTCTCTGTAGCCCAGGTCAGGCGTTTCTGCCACTGTTTCAGGTTCAAAAGTGGCTTGACCTGGGGAATGCTGCACCTGTAGCCCATTTCCAGCACAGGCCTGTGCACGGTGGCTCTGAATGTTTCTGCTCCAGACTCAGTCCACTGTTTCTGCAGGTCCCTCAAGGTCTGGAATCGGCCCTTCTCCACAATCTTTCTCAGGGTGCGATCATCTCTTCTGGTTGTGCAGCATTACCTGCCACACTTTTTCCTTCCCACAGACCTCCCACTGAGGTGCCTTGATACAGCACTCTGGGAACCGCCTATTCGCTCAGAAATTTCTTTGTGTTTTAGCCTCTTGCTTGAGGGTGTCAGTGATGGCCTTCTGGACAGCAGTCAGGTCGGCAGTCTTGCCCATGATTGCGGTTTTTGAGTAATGTACCAGGCTGGGAGTTTTTAAAAGCCTCAGGAATCTTTCGCAGGGTTTTGAGTTAATTTGTTGATTCAGATGATTAGGTTAGTAGCTTCTTTAGAGTACCTTTTCATGATATGGTAATTTTTTGAGATGGGGATTTTTGGTTTTTCTTGATTTTTTTTTTTTTTTTTTTGGGGGGGGGGGGCAAAATCATCAATGTTAAAACTACAAAAGGCTTGAGCTACTTCAGTTGTGTGTGATGAATCTAAAATATATGAAAGTCTAATGTTTATCAGTACATTACAGAAAATAATTAGCTTAATCACAATATGCTAATTTTTTGAGAAGGACCAGTATGTGGCATCATTGTTTGGTTGTGATCTCGTCATGTTCTGCTCTCCCAAGAAACGTTTATAGATCGTTGTTCGTTGACGAAATGGACGAAATATTTTTGTTTTCGTCATTGTTGCTGAAAACAACACTGGTTTTTACTTTAACTCCTGATATGGTTGAAAATATTTGGAATTTTCCATCCTATCGAAGTTCTTTCAAGGGGAAAAAGCGCAGTTTTGATGGTTTACATGTTCTTTGCATTCAAAAATAGGCCTCAAAGTGACTTTCAAATATTTGTAATTGGACTTTTACATTGCAATTTGTAACTGAAAACAGTATTTTAGTCATTTTGACTGTTTACGTATTCTAAACATTCGAAAATATGGCTTAAAAGTGAACATCTTTGCTCACGACAACCCATCAATTCAATATTTTCTGTCCTCTCTCCAGCAATTCCTTGCATTCAACCCTTCCAGGAGGATATCTGCATTCGCCGCACTTACTCACCCTTATTTCCAGAGTGTGGACAGCCTCAGTCGAAGCGTGTACGCGGCGCAGCCCATCCCCAGCAACAAGCCCACTATTGAAGAGAGGACTGCCTGAGAGTCCTCATTGTCCGTGTCCGCAAAAAAGTATTCCCCGACCACTCGTTGATTTTCATCGTGCTTGAGGGATTCGGTTAAAATGATGCAAAAACAAGAATCCTTGTATGATTTTGTGTTTTTTCTTGTCTGTTCCCTGTCAAAAACTCCATTCACAGGTGGGTATATTTAACTCCTAGGAATGAGGACTCCCTACCCTAAAAATGCACAAAAGCTATCCCCCTATGAACTGATGAATTGAAATCGCTGCTTTTAGGTTCTAAAAATGTCGATTGACTACGTTATCAATGCAAAGACACTTCTAAGACTGGACCGGTCAACGGACTGTGTTGGATCGGAGGCCCGTCTTTTCAATACTTAAAATGGATTTTTCTTCTACTTTCTGGACTTGTGAAGCACAAGCCGGCAAACAAATTGAGTCATGCCGAACTGCCATTTTTTTTGCAGGCCTTACAAACGTTTTACTGCCATCCAGAGGATGCCCCGAGGAACTGCGGACCAGTAGCAGGATTCTAATGGTCTTGGCAACTATGGGGTCAAGCACACTTAAAGGCATTTAGAGATACATTAACGGCGATAGACGTCCAATCTCTTTTGACAGAGAGGGGCCTCCCAGTCCAAATACAACCCCTAGCTAAAAGTATGGTCTCTGACGAGCACTCACTCAGACATTTTATTAATCATTATGTAGAAAAACTCAGATAAAAAGCTTGAAAAAATAATGAATTAGTTCAAAAGTGCAACTCCTTGGCATTCAAAAACACTAAAAGAAATGAATAAAAAACATTTTAGTGGTCAGTAAATCTTTATAGAGCAAGTGCAGGGAAATCAATATAAAATCACTGTATTCTGAAGGGGAAAAAAATGAAATCACTCCATTTTGAGTAGAAAATACACACACACAGTCAATTTCCTTTCCTTAATTGGGCCCCTGCCATAGGGGCCGTTTACGTGGTGACTCTCCGAGAATGGGAAAAAAATTCAAATTTGCATTTGCATTTGCGTCTCCATTTGAACAATGTCGCGATTCCGCATGAAAACGATGTAGTATTCATGCCAGGCCCTAGGGGGCAGTGCAGATTTATTGCGCGCCAGAGAAGGATGCACTTTGACCCCACCGTGCTCCCTCAGCCTGGAAAAAAATATCCCCGCCCACTTGAGGCAATGTCATTTTTCTTTTGTTCAAAAGGGCACAAAAATTGAAACTTTCAACATATTTAATTTAAAAATATTATTAAATCAGTAAATTAAAGCCGACATTCCGCCATATTTGCTGTTTTTAATGTTTAGTAGCACCGCTGCGCATGCCCAATGTGACGTGTACGAGTGCTGACGTAGACAACGCGGTCTCGCGCCGCAGGAGCCTTTGATATGCATGCGGAGGAAGCCCCCCTCAACCCCCCGCAATCGGATTCTTCCACTTTGGAGGCAGGATTCAGAATTTTTCGTCTTCGCATTCCGTCTTCGCCGACACCATATGCACGCGAGGCGAGTCGGCAACTTAGTCATTGCGTCTTTGTGTCGCAGAGTCGCCATGTAAACTGCCCCTCAGATTAGCTGCTCTTGTCAGCTAGCAGTTAAAAACAGTGCAGTTATCACACCTTGGAGGGCTGCTGGACCAAGTGGATTCACTAGAATCATGCCTCCAATAAGAGAGATGTCTCTTGAGACCAAAGAGAGAATTAACAAACTTCTTGAAGAAGGTAACGCTACACGTACGGTTGGCAAAGATTTGGGCTGTTCAGTCAGCTGTATCAAAAATCTGGACCAAGTACAAACAGCAAAGCAAGGTTGGTAAAGTTAAGCGTACCGGTAGACCAAGGAAGACATCCAAACATCATGACAAACAACTAAAGGCCATATGTCTTGAAGATGTACAACAAGACAAATGGAGAAGAAATGGGAGGAAGCTGGAGTCAAGGTATGTGACAGAACTGTGCAAAATCACCTAAAGGAAATGGGATTTTCATACAGGAAAGCTAAAAGGAGACTATCATTGACACTTCAACAGAAAAGAACAAGACCGCAATGGGCTAAGGAGAGGCAATCATGGACTGTGAATGACTGGATGAAGGTTATTTTTAGTGATGAGTCAAGAATGCATTGGACAAGGTGATGATGCCGGAACTTTAGTTTGGTGCCGTTCCAGTGAGATTTACAAATATGACTGCCTGAAGAAATCCTCAAAATTCCCTCAGTCCTTGATGATATGGAGCTGCATGTCAGGCAAAGGCACTGTGGTTAAATCTTCAATAAATGCATAAGTTTACATTGAAATTTTAGACTGCTTTCTTATCCCTTCAATTGAAAATATGTTTGGTGATAATGAAATCATTTTCCAAGATCACAATGCATCATCCCACAGAGCTAAAACTGTTAAAGCATTCCTTGGCGAAAGACTCATCAGGTCAATGTCATGGCTTGCAAATACCCCAGATCTCAACCCTATTGAAAACCTGTGGTGGATATTGAAAAAAATGGTCCACAGCAAGGCTCCGACCTGCAAGGATGATCTGGCAACTGCAATCAAAGAGAGATGGCACCAAATTGATGAAGAATACTGTTTGTCACTTATTAAGTCCATGCCTCAGAGACTGCAAGCTGTCATAAAAGCCAGAGGTGGTGCAAATAAATACTACAGATGTGTTTTGATCGTTATTTCTTTGTTTCTCATGATTCCATATATTTTTCCTCAGAATGGAGTGATTCTATATTTACCTGCATTTGCTTTATAAAAGTAACATTTACTGACCACCACAAGTGTTTCTGAATGCTAAAGAGTTGCACTTTTGAACTAATTCATTATTTTTTTTAAGTTTCTTATCTGAGTTTGTTCTCCATGATAAAATGTCTGTGTGAGTGCTCGTCCGAGACTGGTGATTCCATACTTTTTGCTTGGGGTTGTAGATTGGACGTCTATCGCTGATGAGTTCGCAACTCCTTCACTGCCATTCACGGTGATAGATGGATTGATGATGAGGTTCACCGCTTTGTAAACAAGTGCGTGAGTAAATAT
Source organism: Corythoichthys intestinalis (assembly GCF_030265065.1). Taxonomy (NCBI): domain Eukaryota; kingdom Metazoa; phylum Chordata; class Actinopteri; order Syngnathiformes; family Syngnathidae; genus Corythoichthys; species Corythoichthys intestinalis. The sequence goes on along the minus strand of NC_080416.1, from coordinate 10,611,524 downwards.
TACGATCTCACTAATGACAGTAATGAACGCATCAGTACATTCGGCGTAGAATATTCTATATTTAATTTTATCGTTAAGTCTTATATGCATGATTTATCAAGTTGGGTACTTGATTCAGAATATGCCGGAACCTGTGTAAGGATAGAATGACAATGTAAGGAATGTAAAACAAACAAAAAAATGGCTAGATGACTGTTGTACTGTTCGTAGTGCAGCAATTATAGATGTTCGATATTTGCATTGTCAACCCTTAGAAATGTCACGAAAGTGCATCAGGTAGCATAGCGAGGGTCAGTGGAATGTCGTACGGTGAGAGTATTTTGTCGAAAATGTCTGGCGGGTTCTGCGGGTGCTTTTTTTTTTTTTTTTTTAAATAATGCACAAATATCTTTTTTTTTTTTTTCCCCAACATTTTTATAGGTATGTCCCACATTTTTTTACCAGCAAGAAAACAGCAAGTGGCAGAGATGTATTTTTCTATATTAGTAGAACAGTAACATACTTTTAACACTGGTGTACCCTCTCTTAACTGGTCGTGCTGCTCACACATACGCACACTTTCACAAAAAAATTCATTCCTTTCTCAGGTTTTTGGGTGTCCAAACCTTTCGCACAGTTTGCACATCCTCGGCTACTAACTGACCACATTACAACTCCTTCAGGTTCTGTCAAATGATCACGTCATTGATCATATCCTACTGTCCTATTTATCAAGTATGTTACTGTAGTCATGACTGTCTGAGTATAACTGCCTGTATGAACTGTTTTGTCAGAAAAGGTAACATTTTATTGCAAATTGGTGGACATAACCGCGATTTATTATCAGCTCGACTAAGCACTGTGTGAACGTTCTGTCTGGAAATGACTCGTATATTTTGTCAGTGACATTCAATGCAATTGTTTCCATTTATAGAGGTTTTGGTAATGACTGCTTTAGTCTTTTTAACTTGATACAATCACTGTATATTACTTCTTAGCCAGTAACAGTATCACATTTCAAGTAAGTCAAACTGAATTTGAGCTTTTTGAGGTTTCGCTTGATATCCATGTTGTAACCCAAATCACACTCGTTTCCGCGTCACATTTTCTAGCACATCAAATTGGGACTCGGAACAAAACAGTCATGGTATTATTGTATGAATTCAAGATTTGGTGTCTTATTATTGTTTACACCAGCTCAATAAAAAGCCGCTTTTTTAAAAAGGTTTGGTTGGATTTTATTTATACTTGGCATACATATCAATGGTAATGTTTTTCATTCGTTGGTTTAACAAACAAAAGTGTTAGGAGATGACACAGCAATGTTTAAGGAAGCAAAAAACCTCCAAAAATTGGGGCTAGTTGCATATAGTTGTTGCTCAATACGGAATGTGTGCAAGACTGCTGCATGAGTTGCATTTCTAATGAAAAATATTGCTAATTTTGACACTATCCGTCAATTAATCATTTAACATTTTTATGAATTTCAATTGTAGACTTAGTGTCTTTAACCCTGTAGAGGCCAGCGTTGTAGAATTACAACATTTTTATTTTTTGTAAAAAAGGGTTGAAATTTTTGTTGTTGTTTTTTTTTTACATTAATATAGTCATTCGGTCCTACTGTTCAGTCTCACAATAGGTGTGGATAGGAAATTTGTATATAAGCCTTGCCCACGGTTCCAGGACTTTCGGAATCTGCAGAATTTTGGCTGTGCAACAACACTTTGGTTCCTTGGACTGTATCAGATTTAAGTAAGTATAATGCCTTGTAATCATTACACTTACTAGACCATATACATATGCAATTATTGTGAAATACATTCATCAAATGTAAATTAGCGCATCTTGTGTATATGTTGGAATTTTACAACTCTGGCCCTTGGGTAGTCAAAATGGCCATGGTGTAGGTTTACAAGTTACCTGGCTAAGTGTAGCCTAAATAGACATTTTGACAGGGACCTTCTATTTTTCACAATATATTTTAAAATTACACACATCTAGTACACTTTCCAGATATACTGTACTGTATTATATAGGCTTTATATTTATTTTTAATTTCCAAACCAGTGCTATTTGGAACCCACTTTACAAGAAGCTGTATTACCGAAATATATTGCAATAGCATACCACTTTCTACTGCTTATAATTGTAATCACCTACAATAGTTCAGTTTCTCATTCTGTTTGTATGTGCCTAGTATTTTGGCTCAATTCATCGCCTAAGCAGTTAGATCTGGGGGGATGCTGAAGGGTGTCTGTTGCATTGTTCCAGAAAAGGTGACAACGTTTGGAAATTTATTACCATTGCAGGCATTATCATCTTTGTACAAATGCAACATGCCTTCCTTTTGGGATGATGGTGTCACATTCTTGAACATTCTCACCTGATAATCAGAGCACAATAAATTGGCCAGACAGTATTCTTTGACTAGTGAGATGTGTAAATAGATTACTTTGCCCCCCACCCATGTACTAATGTTATTTCCATTTAGTTTTTGTCATTTCAGAATGTCTTCAGCGAGGAGAAAAACCTTCTACACTGTGCAGGAGGTCATCGATGCTGTCCAAAATTAAGACAGTGATGTGGACATAGACTTTGATGAAACTCATGAAGAGTCATATGACGAAACCCATGAAGAAGTGGACAAAGAAAACCATCCCCCCCACTGACTGACCAGCCAATGAGGACATTGAGCCCCGACCAGCCAAACATGCCATGCCCAGTGACAGATATCGCTGGAAGTTTTCATCAGCCCTGATTTGGATATTTCTGGCCCACCTCTCACAAAAGATGTTCATTCCCTCCACACACCATTGGAATGCTTCCCACAATTTGTGTCTGAAGACATGATTGAGTCACTCACAATAAACACAAATGAGTATAGCCTTCAAACACATGGAAGATCCATAAACACCAACAAAGAAGAAATAGAACGAATGATGGGCATGTATCTGAAGATGGGCCTGGTACAAATGGCTGGAGTGCGAATGTACTGGGAGACAGACACACGGCATGCACCTGTTGCTGATGTGATGTATATGCTATTCGTAAAAATATGACTACTGTTGAAATTATTATTCATATTATCTACTGTTCTGGAGCTATGTAACAAGCAATCAACCCGTGCAAATTAACCCATAGTGTATTTTTTTTTTTACTGAGATATAAACATTTGTACCTTTCTGATTTGACAATGAGTACAACTAGGGTTAGAGTCAGGAAATCCTGCTACCCCATTTAGCCAGCGTTGTAAGATTACAACATTCTCATAAAACTTTACAAAAACTTTTTTTTTTTTTTGCAAACACTTCATTTTCATCTTCAAAGGCCTCCTACAACACCATATAAGTGGTTGATTTTTTTTTTCTTTTATGTTTTTCTCTGTCTGTAATAGTATAATAGTTTTTAATGAAATGGAAACATTTTTGCGTGCAATATATAAATGAACACATGGTGGCAGCAACAGAACTTACGTGTCTCGTTTTAGACGCCGAAGAAGAAAAACCGTGGCGTGAAAGAAAAAAATACTTTTATGTGGCTACAACTGGCTGGTTATAAATCAATAAAATACAAATGTTTATGGTCGTGGCTAAATTCTCCCCCCACAGTTGAGCCGAAATGGGCAAGCGAGACAATCGAGTGGTGAGTTATGCTGTTATTTTTTTCGTATAAATGCGACAAATTAACCTTAGCAAAATAGCATAACAAGGCAAGCTAATAATAGGCCTCGACTAAACTGCAAGCAAACGTCCCTTAATTTAATTTGGACTATAATAATAATATGTTATTAATCTCACACTTAGGCAAACAGCACCCGTTCAGAACATTTTGTGTGCTTGTTCGAGTGATGCTACGTGGCTGTAGAATATGCTAACGTTAGCTTAGTATTGTCTACTATAGAACAGTGTTGATTCGCATCCAAGAAAACCCGAAATTTCGTCCGATTCTGGTTTTGCTCATTTAAAGCTTTCTAGACTTGCTATGCTATGCCAGTTATTACTTAAAGGTGTGGCACTGTTGACATTAGTCCTCGATATACGTCGTATTTATCTTACGAACGACACGTAGCGGCGTAATATGTCGTCACGTGATCCTCAAAATTCATACTGTACTTTTTTTTTTTTTTTTTTAATAACTTTTACCCAGAAATTATAACATGATACACATATCAAAATAATGTTTATTAGGGGTGTGACAATATATCGAAACGGTGATATGTCGTGATACTTTGTATCCCAAAAGGTTATCAATATGCCAAGAATGGAGATATCTTTTTGAAAAGGTGTCAAAGTTTAAAAAAAAAAAAAAAAAAAAAAAAAAGGAACCAACAAGTTGCTACCAAAATCTTCCACCATAATAGTGTCTCAGGTAACTCTAAGGCTGCCATTGACGGTGCTCGACGCCCAATCCATTTAGACTGGGAACGTTCGTTCATTCGAAATAAGGCTGCAGCTATCGATTATTTTAGTAGTCGATTAATCGATGAACTATGTAGTTCGAATAATTAAGTTATCGGATAAGGAACATAAAAAAATTAAAATACCTGAGCTGAGCCTCACACAGTTGCATATAGAAAAAAAGAAAAGAAAAAGAGGCTCTATGTACAACAAAAGAACAATTGGCTAACTTACATAGCAAAAGTCCGCTAGCTTAAATGCTATAAAATGCTAAGACTTTTTTACAGTGCTCTAAACAAATGGCTCACACATATTCCCAAAAATGGCTAAATATACCTTTAAACTAAATTAGGAATGCATTAAAAAAATTATTAGCTCAAACAAACGCTTATGTTGGTCTTAATAAGGAGCATATGGATTCAGCCATGTGAAATGAGGTAGACTGGAGGGCTGTGTATCTACCCAAATCAATACAAATAAATGCAAAACACTTTCAAAATTAACAAACCAGAACAACTCCAATTAAACGAATACTCGAAGCAGCAAAATTTAATTTGAATCTTTTTTTCCTAATCGAATACTCAAGTTAATCGATTAATCGTTGCAGCACTAAGTCGAAACCAGAGCATTCGCAGTCATTCTCTCCGATTTTCGGGGCATTTACACGTCACTTGCTATTCATTTACAGGTCATTTCCTGTTGAGTTTGACCCACTGCCTATTCATTTTGGTGATTCCCAGGTCACTTCCCGTTCTGTCACTCAAAATAAACAGGAATTGACCCATAAAATACACCCAAATCATGAGGAAGTAACTGAAAATCAACTGGCAGATGACCTTAAATGGCCCAAAATGACCTCATTGCCTGGCATTGGCTGCCACTGACGGCCATAGATGTTCAGTCCGTTTGAAGTGGGAGGGATGGCAGCGAATGAACGAATGTTCAAATGGATTGGACGTCTACTAGTGATAAACTCATTCCGATTCACAGCAGAAGCTTGTTTTTCTGTTTATTAGTTGTTTGTAGAATATCCTAGAATGATTTCCTGACCAATGCATCGATAACCGTTGTATCGCCATATCGTCAGATCATCGTTATCGTGAGCTTTGCATCGCAAATCGTATCGTATCGTGAGGTAACAAGAGGTTCCCACTCCTAATGTTTATTATGTTTGAATATTGCTCTTATTGTGTGTCCGTCAGATTTGTCCAATAACCGATGTTTGACTTTCTAGGCTTATGTAAATCCGATCGCCGCCGCTCGATCCAGAGGGCCGGTACAGAATTCCGGACCCACCATACAGGATTATTTAGGCAGACCTCGACCAACATGGTGAGTTCAAGCAGTGTTGTTTTTTTGGCAGCCATTTTAATTTTCGTCTCAATCTTAAACCTGAGTTATGCTTCTGTGTTGCGGTGATGGCAAAGCTACTACGGCCTCAATGAGCATTCGATAGTTCTGCGGCAAGGGAACGCGTTGCTCTGTAATTCACCGCCAAGCCACTAGTGGGGTGTGGCGTTGTGTTTGTAAGGTTTGGGGGCACTCTTGTCGACTTCCTTTAGTTTTCTTCCGGTTACACAATAATGCCAACAGAGATGGATCTTCAGCTCACCAACATTAAACAATAAACGTTGATTATAGGCCTGTCCCGATAACAAATTTTAGTGTAATTTATCTCATAAATTATTGCCCCCCCCCTCCAATTTTTTAAAACCAATTTACAATAACACAGTGAGAATACAGTATATCATAAAAGATCAAGTACACCCATTTAAACCCGATAAATATTTACTCTTAAATTCAAAAATACTTTTTAAGAAATCACAACTAAAAACAATAGACCATGCCTCTTAAGTAAAAGACAACAATATTGATACCGCACAGAAACACAGAATAAATGTGTTTTTCAAGAAAAAAATAACTAAAATTGCACTTAATAACTGAAGCATTTAGGCAAATGAAAACTTTTCCCATTGCTTCTGCAATGGTGTTCCCTAGGGATGCAACGATACAGTTAAGTCACGGTTCGGTACGATTTTCGATACGGGGGACACGATTTTTGATCTGATTCAATACATTTAATGCTCTGGGAAAAAAATGATAAATATATTTTTTGTTTCATTTTTTTTTTTTTGCTAACGAGCAAAAATTAAAATGGCATCATACAAACATGCATTTTAGTGCATAATATTTATGTGCTTACTTCTTACTGACCTGAAAAAAAATTGTATAAAAGTGCTGACAACAATCTTTACTGTTTGTAAAGTGAGTCGGGGCACACTGTTGATCGCTACAGCTCTCTTAGCAGCTAGGTTTACGCCATGAGCAAGACATCCTATTTGTGGTCCGAAACCATCTGTGTCACGTACTGAATTAGCAATATTTGCAACATTATCTATAGTCACTGGTATGGATTGATTTGTCCGTCTTAACTTCCATTCAGTCAGGACAGTTTAGAATTCATCGATGTAGTATACGGACTACGTGTACCATAATCACTCTGGGCTCACGTAGCCAATGGCATGGGACATAGCACATCTAGTTTGCGATTTCATGATATCTAGTGTGTGCGCGCATTAAAAAAGTTAGCAAATGCCGCTGAAGTCACGTCTGCTCATTACTACACAACACCAGCATATGACAATCGACTTTAATTAACAGGACGAGTTTGAAGCACAGCGCTCTTAATTTGCCACTCAATGTTCATTCAGCTGTTCGTTGTCAAAGCGAGGTGGTTCGTAGCCGCCAAGTCGGTAACAATGTTTTGGCGGACTTCGTTGTAAATATCCGGCGTTGTGCCGAAAAATAGCCGCCCCGCGTGAAATGTCACTCCTGACGGGAGCGCCCACGCGTCAACAACACCGGCGCGCCGGAGATGGTCCGCAGTCACTCCGGAGCACTGATGCGGCCGGTATACGTTGAACAATAGGACATAATGGGAACGATTGGCTCCGGCGCTAAGTTTTTGCCGGACCTGGAACGAAGATGCATTTTGTGCAGTTGGTAACAAGGAATCCGAACTTTTGGGAGTGGAACTTTTACAGCACGTCTGCTGCACGCGCGCACGCACGTACACGCGAGGCGATAAATCGCAGCGGAAAAATTACCGCCTTCATTTTTATTTATCATGCGATAAATGGAATTATTGCATATTGCGACAGGCTTAGTTGCTCATTCTGTAATGTCCGTAACTAAGCGCGGTAGGGCTGTCCAAAACAACTAACTTTCTGCCGATTAGTCAGCCGAGTATTTTAACGACTAATCAAATTTTTTTTTTAAGCTAATTTAATAATGACATTTTTGTTAAAGCTTATTAATTCACAAAAAAACATTTTGGAACACTTAAATTCATTATTAACGTATAAAAAACAAATATCAATAACAAATCACAAACAATGAGGTCAAATGCTACTGGTATTAACTAAATGGAAACACTGACTTAAGCCTGAACGATACATCGTTTAAACATCGCCATCACGATGTGTGCATGCGCGATAGTCCCATTGCAAGGACGTGCGATAGTTTTTTTTATTTATTTATTTTTTCCAATCCACAAACCTTCATTCGCTCGCACAGCCTCTCTCACCCCCTTTCCCAGCCACTGCGGCACTTGCTTATTAAAGTTAATGATGGCTTTGATCTGGCCAAAGAAGCCGGGCAGCAATCTGTCAATCATGTTTAACTTGTTAAACAGTTTCTGCAAGGAAGCGCGGGCTGGAATGAATGTGCGTGTCTGTGGGGGGAGAATGTGAAGACGTTCGAGACATATGAAATAAACGCCAGAAGTGATTATGAGGAGTTTGTAATTTCTACATGACATTCCAAGAGTCACAGCCATGATGGGTAAACAGAAGCATTTAATAAAGCCAAGCATTTTTCTACTACAGTACTTTATTCTTGTTTGAAAATGATTCAGTGGGACAGTTATGTTTAAAACTGATCATAATTATTACATTTGAAATGCTTAAAAGGCATTTATTAAAACATATATATACAGTGGGGAGGACAAGTATTTGATACACTGCCAATGGGTTTTCCCATTGGCAGTGTATCAAATACTTGTTCTCCCCACTGTATATACATTTTTTAAAATCATACTTTGGGGGAAAAAGGTGAGAAAAAACATGTCTTATATGTGTATCTTTCCAGTGCTAGATCTGACACATCACACACACACACAAAAAATGGGGTGGGGGGGTATGCGCTACTTTGCGGTTTTTCATTTATCGCGGCAGGTTGTGGTCCCTATTAACCACGAAAAACGATTGAATACTGTGGTCATGACGAGTCATCCAAAGTCTTTTCAAACAGCTATTCAAGTCATCTAGTAAAAATTTCTTTAAAAAAAAAATACATATATGCTTTTTTAATATCGCTATATAATATCGCAATATATCGCAAACCCCCCAAAAATCGCAGCAATAGTTTTTTCCAATATCGTTCAGGACTACACTTCACCTTTTTAACAGGAGTCAAAACAATTCTTACTCGTTTTGTGGTATGTCTATATTGTTCTAAATGTTAAAAGTAATTGCAATGGGCCTCACGTCCCGGACAATCATTTTCAGAATACTTTGTGTGAGTTCAGACTCTCTTTCTGGTGTGCATTCTGCATTTTTTGGTGAATTGGGAAAAACTGTTCAACTTTTGTTTATTTTAACATGAAAATATACAGTGCCCTCCATAATTATTGGCGCCCCTGGTTAAGATGTGTTTTTTAGCTTCCCAGGGCCTTAGGAAGCAAAACAGCCCCACAGCATCACTGTCCCACCCCCATACTTCACAGTGGGTATGAGGTGCTTTTCAGCATGCGCATCTTTCGTGGCACGCCAGACCCACTTAGAGTGTTTGGTTCCAAAAAGCTCAATCTTGGTCTCATCTGACCAGGCTTCAACTGGGCTTCAACCTTGTTAGGGTGCATGGCATCATGAATGCTTTGAAATACCAGGACATTTTAAATCAAAATCTGTTGCCCTCTGCCCGAAAGTTGAAGATGGGTCGTCACTGGGTCTTTCAGCAAGACAATGACCCTAAACATATGGCCAAATCTACACAGAAATGGTTCACCAGACACAAAATCAAGCTCCTCCCATGGCCATCTCAGTCCCCAGACCTTGTTTTGTTGGCAAAAGGGGGTTGTACAAAGTATTAACACCAGGAGTGCTAATAATTGTGACACACATTATTTGATGTCAAATAATTATTTCTTTATGTGGGATTTTTTCCCCCACTGAATAAATGCACTTGTATTGAAGGTTGGATTTTCTCTTTTTTTCCATTAAGGTCCCATATTATTTGAATTTAAAAAATATATTAGAAGCTAAAAAACACATCTTAACCAGTGGTGCCAATAATTATGGAGGGCACTGTATAAAGCAGAGGGCATACTTAAATATTACCACAATTATTTTGAAAGGCACACATAGTAATAACAAAAACAAACAAGTCGTAACAAAAAATAAAAAAACATATTATTAATTTTATAGTATACTACTATACGTACAGTGGAGAGAACAAGTATTTGATACACTGCCAATGGGTTTTCCCATTGGCAGTGTATCAAATACTTGTTCTCCCCACTGTATATACACAATAATACTTTATAATCTAAAGTAACTAACATTAATGCAGTCATGGATTAAGCAGGCCAGTGCTGTGTTTCCATATATATTTTTATTCTATTACGTATATATTTATATGGCGGAAAACACAGACAAGACTGAAAAAGCAGTTTCTGCTCTTGCACTCCTCTTTTAAAGAAATTGCTGTACTTTAAGCCAAAACAACCGTTGTGTTTTTCTAATCTCCAGGGAAGAAATAAAAGAGCAACTCGAGAAGAAGAAGAAAGGGTCGCGAGCCTTGGCCGACTTTGAGGACAAAATGAACGAGGTGAGAAAAAGGACCTGATTTAATTTTAGATTTGTCTTATGGAATGTTTGACATTTTTGCTCGCAGAGATGGAAGAAAGAGCTGGCAAAGAACCGAGAGAAGCTGCTGGGCACGGGCGAAAAGGACAGAGAAAAGGACAAAAAGGCAACAGAGCGAGAAAAAGAGGAGAAGAAAGACAAAAAAGAGGTGTGGAATTCATTTTAGGAAAAACAAGACGTGTAAATATTTGTGTTACCGCCACTCACGTTGAGTTTTTTAATGCTTTCAGAAAAGGGACAGGAAGAAAAGAAGTAGGGTGAGGGTTGTCCTCCAATTTCCACTTCACTTCTTCGTCTTCTACTAGGTTTTTTTTTCTCTTTGTTCCCTCAAATCTAACGAAACCTGCTTTAATTGTGTTCTGCTCAAGCATTCTTCATCTTCTTCCTCCTCCTCATCGAGTTCTGATTCCTCCAGCAGCTCCTCCTCGGATTCGGAAGATGAGGTAAGTCGCCCAATTGAAGGCGATAGATGTCCAATCATCATCATTGCTGTCAATGGCAGTCAGTGATTTTTTTTTTTTTTTTTAAATCTTGTTTGTTTGTGCTTTCAGGTTGAAAAGAAGACTGTGAAGAAGAAGCGGAAAAGAAAGAAGTCAACAGACGTTGACTCGGATGCTGAAAGAAAGGTCTTTTTTTTATCATTTTTCCTCCATTTTTTTACTTGTTAATGTAAGAATAAAATATTATTAATTCCCTGTCAATTTTTTTCCCCAAGAAGAAAAAGAAAAGAATTAAGGAAGAAAGCGATAACAATAAGGTGATGGCACTTTCACGTGGAAATCGGCATGCGTCATTATTATTTTTCAAATGGATATTGATAAAGTTGCAAAATGTCTTCTAGGATGAAAAAAGCCGTAGAAGGAAAATAAAAAGCGAGCCAAAGTCGTCTACCGAGTCAGATGGAGAGGAAATGGTAAGAATTGTGAGGTTTTTGTTTCCATTTAAAATGTGTTTTTGTTGGGTTTTGTTTCATGTTTGCTTTGGTACTATTATTGCTGAGGAAATTAAATGAATTGATATGTCGTTGAACATGCAGATATATATATATATTTTTTCCAGTACTTCAATTTATTTAAATTGTTTTTTTTTTCTAATATTTAGTTGTTGTTTTTTTTTTGTTTTGTTTTGTTTTTTTTGTTTTTTTGCATATTTAAATATTTTATCATTTGTCATTTATTCCAATGTTTATTTTGTTTTCATACAGTGTATATATTTTTGCTTCTATATTTGTTTTTTGTTTTTTTACTTCTCATTCATAGACTTCATAACTATTGATGGGGCGCGGGGCCGATAAATAGGGGGCCTGCATTGTTGGCGTGGCTGTCAAAGCTGACCGATTGGAATCAAAAAAGAGCTGTTTTCTTTGAAAATTCTTGTGAATAAATGCTTAAATCCCCGAATTCTGTATAGATATGAACGTAAAGCAGTCTCGATTCTTCGTTAAAAGAGAAAAAAAACGGGTTGTTAGCGTTTATTTTATGTAAATATGTTGAAGAATGATGCTAGTCTGTTAGTCAGTGTGGCGGCCGCCATTTGTAAACAAGAGCTTTTTCCGTTGAAAATTCTTGTGAATGAATGCTTAAATCCCCAAATTCTTTATAGATATGGATGCAAAACAGTCTCAATTCTTTATTAAAAGAGGAAAAAAAACGGGCAGTTACGCATCTATTTTACGTAAATATGTCGACAATTGACGCCAATGCCATACCGGTTCCCGTTCTCCCATTGTTTTCTTTTGTTTTTTTTAACACGTTTTAAAATGCATGCACGGTACAAAAAATATAATAATTACCTTGAATCATTGAACAGATCACTCCTGAGACGATCCTTCCTGTTTTTATGCGGTACAGCTTTCGTGCTTTTTTAATCCGACATGTTAAAATCCTGCATGTTTTTACTCTGCGACCGACTGGGAATAACTGAAGCGGATTTCAGGGCGGCCCCCTCTTTAACTCATTCACTCTCAGCCATTTTCACCGGACCTAGGCCCTTCGCTCCCAGCCGTTTTAATGGATTTCTTTTTCCATTCTTTAGAAATTAGCATTAGAAAATAGCTTAGTTTGAGCAATTTTCAAATTTCTGATGAAAAAATGGAGAAATTGAGCTTTTTGTGAAAGCATACATTTCTAACATACTTTGACTTATACACAGCTATTTTTTGCTTTAGTTACATCCCAAACATCTGAATAATGTTTTCCGTTTACAAAATAAAATAAACAACAAGACAAATACAGCTTTTGATCGCAAAGTAACAGTTTATTTACACATAACTAACTGAAAGATGACACCGTTCTGGCCGGTTAAACTTTTCCCTCACCGCCGTCTGTCTCACAAAGATGATTTTTTTTGTCTCTGCGGGCTCTGCTCGCAAGTAGCACAGACTGAAAGGCATCGTCCTCCGCACTAGTGGTCCCCGTCGTTCTGCTCGGTCGTCCAGCGCCTGGCATTCCGGGCGTCCTACGGATTGTTCTGCTCGGTCGTCCGCCGCCTGGCGTCCACTCGGTCGTCTTCCGCCAGCGCCCGGCTGTGCGGCTTGGCTGTTCGTTGCCGTTGAATTGGGTTGCGGGTCGTACCAAATGCGTTACTGCCCTCCAGTGGCCAGTTTTCTTGCTTTAAAATGGATTTTCAGCTTTGTGCTTTGGAGCTGAATTGAATCAGAACCCAGAGATGTATTTTTTGAAAAAAACTAAGACGTATAAATACGTCTTTGAGACACTGAAACAATTAAAAATAGAATGTATTTATACGTTTTTGGGAGCAAATGAGCTACAGGAGTTGCGCGGTGAAGGTCGATTCTGACCCGTCAATCATAATGAAGTCTATGCTCTCATTCTCCCGTCAAATAAATACTGTAAATAAAAAAAAGATCATGTTGAAATAAATAGGAATTTAAATAGATGAGTCAGGAAATAACGTATGAAAAAATGTTGAAATATCACAATTATTTCAGTTGTAATTGACTCATTTTCACATATATTCTATACTTTTATTTTTCAAATAAGAATGAATAATGTTGAAATAGTTTGTTTTTATTCATTGCAGTATTACCTATTTCATTTTGCCAAATTTGTTCAACTGTGCAGCATGAAATAATGTTCATCTGTCATTCTCCCATCAAATAAATAAAAATGAACATCAAAGTAAGTAAATGTAAATAAATTACGAAATGTTGAGTTGAATGAAATAAATATTTAAATAGAAATTGGAGGGAAAAATAAACGGGAAAAAAAAGAATATTCAAATAAAGAAATGACTAGAAAACTAAATTTCTAGAGATGCTGTGATGGGTGGTATATCGGGTCATTTCCTGTTGATTTTTAGGCCTTTCGGGTTCACATCCTGTTCCTATTCGGTCACTTTCTGTTAATTTCGAGGCATGTCAGGGTCGCTTCCTGTTCATACCGAGTAACTTAAGTTGGAAATCAATAGGAGTGAATTAGGGCTGGGCGATATGGCCTTAAACATGTATCACGATAAATTGAGCAGATTTATCTCGATAACGATAAATGCCGATAAATTCGCCCAAGCGGACTGTTATATAATTTGAAAATCTGAATCAATGCATGAAATACAGATTAACTATTTCTTGTTGATTTATTTACCAGCATTCAATTTGATATACTGTATTTAACAATTGTACATGCAGTCTAAACATTAAGTTTATAAAAATGTATTGTAAGCAATATGAATTCAAGTATGAACATTTATAACAGCGTGTATGACTTGAACAATGTACATTGTCAAAATCAATATGCCTGAGCAAACATGTAACACAAATGACTTGCAGCTTGAACAGTACACTTCAAAAAGGCAACTTATTGTTTATGGCTGCTGTGACATAATTATTAAATACAAGTGTTTACTTTATGGTTTAAGGGTTTTTTTCCCCCAAGTGCATTTTTTAATAAATGCACGCACAATAAAAATAGCTGGGGCCATTTCTCGGTCATTATAAGTTTTGCCGTTGGATTGTACTTTATGCTGAATGCTTTACCATCACAAAAGCTATCAGAGGAATCACACACAGACAGATACAAAATAACGCCACATAGTAATTGCTAGATGCAGTCCGTGCCCAATCCACTCATTAAGTTCAGCCGTTTCGACAAGGTTAGAGCCGCTATCCGACTCCATAACGTTCATTTGTAGCGTTAGCCGCTAGCTAGCGTTAGCCTGGCTACCAGTAGAAAGCACTGAAAGCACCATCTCCGGAAATCGTGAGAACAAAGGAGGACAGCGGGTGAAAGTCCGTCTGGATGCCACCAAGAGTCTACTAAATGTCGGTTGAAAGTTTGGTGAACCTCCCTTAAGCCACACTCCATCACGTTTTGCTTGTAGCGTTAGCTGCTAGCGTTAGCTTACCGGGCTTTTGTTTGATTGGCTTCCTGATGATCACGTGACTCCCTACGTAAGCACATTCACTGCTTTCTTAAAGGGGAATGAACATAGACGAACAACACAGAATCAAAGCGGGATGAAAAGACTATATTTTCTTGTTTTATTAATTTACCGAATTTACCGACATGGTCAAAATTACGTCGGTCATCGTTAAGAATTTCGGTGACGGTAAATTTTCGGTTTACCGCCTTGCTCTAGAGTGAATGGAGGTTCTTGTGCTATTGAAATGAATTGCCAATAGGGCCAGTGGGAATCAATGGGAGAGTTTGGCCATTAGAAATGAATGGGTATGTTTTTGGCTAAATTTGGCCGAAACGTAAATTTTTTTCAAGAGCTCAATAGAAATTTTGTGCCCTTAGCACTCTGAATTTTTTGATCTTTCAATAATTCCCCTTTTTTTCCTCCAAAAAACCTACGTTTTGGGGCGAACAGTCATTTTTTGGGGTGCCAGTGGTGTATGAATTGTGTCGTTGGGTCAAATAGTTTTGGCTGGGCGGCTTGCCAAAGAACTGCCATTGGGGGCGGATATTATAGATGGTAACCTTTGCATTAGATGCAAAACTACCATCAATAACCGATTTAAATTTCTAATAATGCATTTATTTCATTTTGACACTCCTACTACTCCATTTAATACAATAAACAAAAAATGAGAAAAAAATCCATTCTTTTGAAATGTCAGCGTTTACTGCTGGAGTTCCTTGTTTTCAGATTTTCACATCGATTCCTTTCTTCCTCTCAGGCTGACGTCAAGAAGAAAAAGAGAAGTAGTGAGGAACAGGAGAAAATTCCAGTAAGAGTACAGTATCAAAAAAATCTCAGCATAATGAAAAATCCGTTTTCGCTGACGAGACAAAAAAAAACAACTTTCCTACTCAGGAAAAATCGAAGAAAAAACGGAAAAAGAAGCACAAGAAGCACGGAAGGAAAAAGAAAAGGAAGGCGCCGTCGCAGTCCGACTCTGAGCTGGACTAGCCACGACTCCCCTGATTATTAATTTTTTTCTGGGCCTCCTGTTTTTTTCCACCACAGGAAACATTCAGCTCCAATTTGCAGTGCTGTGCTGGGAAGCCCCGATGAATCAGGTGCATCTTTTTAGTTTTGCGGGCGTTTTTTTGACAGCGCGTGCTTTTCGGACGTTCCGGCCCTTTAAGAAGATGTGGGCTTCCTCCTTTGCATGTCGAGCTCAACGCTTGATGGTACGCCAGCCTCATATTGAAGTTGGACTTTAAAAAAAAAAAAAAAAAAAAAACACTTAATTGCTGCACGACAGTGAGTGTGGACAAACTAGTATTTCATGGATATAGTCACATTTTAGCCGTGAACGATCACGATTCAGCGCTATTGACAGGGATAGACGTCCGGTCCGCTTGTACCGGCAGCGGGTCAATGGCTAACAGTTTAAGGATGACGTTTTGAAAGTTGATATTTAGTAGCTCAACTACCTCCATCAGCTTTGCTTTTACTGTTATCCAGCATGTTTTTTTTGTTTGTTTGTTTTTTTTCCATTAAACTGCTAAAAATTCAACCAGTCTGTTGGAAATGTGTAAAGTGATTGCAGCACACATTTGGGGCTGCCACAAATATTTTATTTTAATTGAGCGAATAAATCAATAAATACTGTTTTCCCCTCTTTTTTCAAGAAACGGTATATTTTCTTTTTTTTTTTTCATGTATTAAAGGTTTTCAAAGTTTTAATGAAAATTCTAAACCATGACTATTTGCAGTTTACCCCCGTTTGATAAGACATTTATAATTGAAGATATTTAAAATGACAAAGTTGTAAAATAAAAATGGAGAATATTGTTTCCTTTTTAATTTAGATTTTTTTTTTTATTTAGATTTTTATAAGTAAACTAGGGCTGTCAAATGATTAAAATTTTTAATCGAGTTAATTACAGCTTTAAAATGAATGAATCGTAATTAATCGCAATTCAAACCGTAGATATAATATGCCATATTTTTCTGTAAATTATTTTTGGAATGGAAAGATAAGACACAAGACGGATACATACATTCAACATACGGTACATAAGTACTGTATTTGTTTATTATAACAATAAATCAACAAGATGGCATTAACATTATTAACATTCTGTTGAAGCGATCCATGGATAGAAAGACTTGTCGTCCTTAAAAGATGAATGTTATTACAAGTTATAAAAATTTTATATTAAAACCCCTCTTAATGTTTTCGTTTTAATAAAATTTGTAAAATTTTGAATAAAAAAAATTTAATTACCGCACGTAAATGTGATAATTTTGACAGCCCTAAAATGAACAAATAAAAAAAAGTGGTAAAAATTCTTTAACATAATTGTAATATTTCTTGAAATTAAAATAACGATTAAAAATAAAATACATTTTTGGTTTATTTGTTATTAATGTTTTTTAAAATAAACATGTTTTTTTAACTTCTTTTTTTTTTCCCTTTTTTTTCCCCAATTAAAATAATTTAATGTTAAGAGGCCCGAAAAGGAGAATTGAGACCAATTTTAGGAGAACAAATGTCTCTAATTTAATGGCCTATCAATCGATTAATTTGATCAATTAATTGTGGCAGCCCTACACATATGCAAAATGTTAACCGGGATAGGGGGCCAGAACGCCGTTCCGGTGTAAGATTCGGGGCTGGAACGCCGTTCCGGTATACGGTGTTTTTATCCCGAAAATATGACTGCAACTGTCAAAAAGCTATGTTAAGAATCTACCAACATCAGATTTACATAGACAACTGTGAGAAACTAGCTTATAAATGTGCTTGTGTAATCTGGTTCCACCGATATTTATTATTTATTCCACGGACAGCATGGAAGTTTCCCCTGCTGCAGTTATCGGAGTCTGATGATGACGAGTTACATCAATGTGCGCATACACACACTAGCAAAGCAAGCCGCCCTGGACTTAGTTGTCATACTAACGTGTGATCAGCAGAGGTAGTTAGCTCTGATTGGTTCAAAAATCTGCATGTTTTCTGGAACAACCCAAAAAAAAAAAAAAGAACAAGCTTGTTAAATTGTTGCAATATTTATGATTATTTTTGTTCATTTATGTTATTTAACTTATTCATTTCTTTATCATTTAAAAAAAAAAAAGTTTGCGCTATCTTCAAAATTTAGTATATTCCATTTCGCTGTGCATAATATAAGTCATTTGTACTTTGTGAATGTATGTTACTTATATCATTAGTTAAAAAAAAAAAAAGTTAATGTTTAAATTAACTTCAATTTTGATGTGCATCCTATGTTCTTAAGTACCGTAATTTTCGGACTATAAACCGCACCGGACTATAAGCCGCAGCTGTCCTCACTGTATTATGGTATATTTACACCAAAAGATATTAACCGGTACACCTTATTTGACAGCTGCATCATAAGACTGTCATAAGGCAAAGGCAAGGCAAATTTATTTATATGGCACAATTCAACACAAGGCAATTCAAAGTGCTTTACAGGGTGACCCCAAAAAAAGTTTACACTGCCATAATACAATTTAAATGCCATGTTTATTCAGTTTAGAATTAGAATTTAATCACAAATTATACATTATTGTAAAGAACATGTACAGTACACTCTATTTTTCAATGTGTCCTCCCATAAGTGTCACAACAGCCTCCAGGCGCCTGCGGAACGCTTGACAGGTCTTCTTTATGTAGGATGCTGTCATCTTTTCCCAAGATCTAACAATGGACCTCTCCAAGGCTGCCACAGAACTTTGTGGCTTCTTACAGGCACTGTCCTCCACAGTTGCCCATATGCTATAATCCAGGGGATTGAGATTTGGACTCTGGGGTGGCCACATATCACCTTGTCAATCAACTTTTTGGTCCGCACAGATCGGCACTTCCAGACCCAGGTTTTCGTGAGGCTGTTCCAGTATCTTTCAGCTTCATTTTTAACTTTGTAGACTGCACATCTGGATATTCTCTGATTTGCTGCAATCTCAGTAGGTGTCAGACCAGCACGCAGCAATTCAGGTACAGCTAAAGTTTTCTTCATTTTCAGCAGAAGCACAGGAATTGTAGAGACGAGAGATTACCAGCTGCATTGAGTGACATCCTCACCTGTTCCAGAGGTGAGGAGCATAACAGCTAAATGCTGCCTCACCTTGCTTGTTTCTTGTTCTTGGAACATACAGAAGACCGGTTCCAGATGACCTTAGGGGTCTAGATGTTTCGTAGGAAACTAACATTTCAAGCTTGTATTTTGGTCCAAGGTCATTATATTAAGCGTTTTGTAGACAAGCAGTAGTATTTTATCGTCTATCCTTTGAGTCACTGGAAGCCAGTGTAACGATTTCAAAACCGGTGTAATGTGGTTTACCAAATGAACCACAATGAAGCTTTGAACCAATTGACTGCAAAGCTTTATTGCTTCAAGAACCTTCATTTGGCCATCACTGCTCCCTTGGGGAGACAGTCAACCTCTGCTGCCACCTACTGTCAACACTATTTTCGTCCAACATGCCCCCTAACATGCTTTGCAGCGCTAAAGATGTAAATAACATTCAAAATTCATGTTCTGTTCCTATTTATTATTTCTTCACTTACTGTTCCAGTTGTTTCATTAATTGCTGGTTAGGGTATTTGGTAACACTTTATTTGACAGTGGTGCTATAAGACTGTCATAAGACCATCGTAATTATGACATGACACTGCAATGAGCATTAATAAATGCTTATAACAGACGTCATTTTGTGTCATCCAGTAAATTATCTCACTTTTGAATGGATGTAAAAGATCCGAGCTGGACATAAATGGAGTTAGTCACATAATTCACTCATTCATTAATGCTCATGAAAGTGTCATGTCATAATTATGACTGTCTTAGGCAGTCTTATGACGCCGCTGTCAAATAAAGTGTTACCTATATTAACCCAAATAAATCAACAAATAAGCTGCACTGGACTATAAACCGCAGGATATAAAATGATGGGGGAAAAGTAGTGACTTATAGTCCGAAAATTACGAGATGGAGTTTGGGCTTACTGGAGTTTGGGGTTACTGCTGTTTTGCTAACTTATATTTTGCAAATCATTGAAAAAAATTTTGATGTGTTATTGGAATAACTGTGCCAAAAGTGGTTTTCTTTGCATTTCAGTAGTTTTAGGAGGTTTGAGAAAAAAAAAATTCTGTTGTGATTTACCTTATTCACTGCCATTGACATTAATATTGGGCGTCCATCGTCGTCAATGGCAGCCAATGCGGTAAGCAACATGGAAGTGAAACCTCCAAACAAAGTCCACTTAAAGTGTTGTATAGCGCAATCGTGAGTTGTAATCAGAAGTCACATGACCTCGTGGGTGGGATGTAACATTGTCAGGATTCAACAAGGAGAAGTGAGAAGTTTAATCTGACATCAACAGAAGTGCGCTTATACGAATTCAGGAAGCTGTTGGATACAGTAGGTCAACCGCGATTCATATTTGATATTAATCGGTGTTGTAGTTATCGTGAAAGCCAGATGTTTAGGTTTGGCGTGTTGCTCTTCTGTTGGACCTTTGCGTCCTGTACCATCACATGCCCGGACAAAACCACCTGTTCCGATCACACAACCTGCTGCCAAACCGAGCACGGGTACAGCTGCTGTGGCTATCCTAATGTAAGTTTATATTTTCAAATTTTTAATGCATGATGGACTATTTTTCATCTGTTATTCACGGGGTTTCTCCAGGCTGTGTGTTGCCCCGATTTGTCCCACTGCTGCCCTCGAGGATTTCGATGTAACTTGGCGTCCCAGCACTGCGAGAGAGATCCTAACTCATGGACGGACTCTCCGTTTCTGCGAAAAAGTGCTGGGGAACCTCTCGTTATTCCGTTTCGAACAATTTTACATCCGGAAAATGTGGAACAGGTGCGTGAGTGTGCCTACCCACAATACTGAATTTTGATGTGTCTTGACTAAACTCGACCGATATATCGGTGGGACAATACAGTGCCCTCCATAATTATTGGCACCCCTGAAAAAGATGTGGTTTTTAGCTTCTAATATTTTTTTTATTCAAATAATATGGGACCTAAATGGAAAAAAAGAGAAAAATCCAACCTTCAATCCAAGTGCATTTATTCAGTGGGGAAAAAATCCCACATAAAGAAATAATTATTTGACATCAAATAATATGTGTCACAATTATTAGCACCCCTGGTGTTAATACTTTGTACAACCCCCTTTTGCCAACAAAACAGCACCTAATCTCCTATAATGTTTCACAAGCTTGATTTTGTGTCTGGTGAACCATTTCTGTGTAGATTTGGCCATATGTTTAGGGTCATTGTCTTGCTGAAAGACCTAGTGACGACCCATCTTCAGCTTTCGGGCAGAGGGCAACAGATTTTGATTTAAAATGTCCTGGTATTTCAAAGCATTCATGATGCCATGCACCCTAACAAGGTTCCCAGGGCCTTTGGATGCGAAACAGCCCCACAGCATCACTGACCCGCCCCCATACTTCACAGTAGGTATGAGGTGCTTTTCAGCATGCGCATCTTTCGTGGCACGCCAGACCCACTTAGAGTGTTTGTTGCCAAAAAGCTCAATCTTGGTCTCATCTGACCAAAGCACACGATCCCAGTTGAAGCCTGGGACCGTGTCAGTTGAAGCCTGGGACCGTGTGCTTTGGTCAGATGAGACCAAGATTGAGCTTTTTGGCAACAAACACTCAGGGCCGGCCCAGCCTATACGCAGACTATGCAGCTGCCTTGGGCCCCTGACCACTAGGAGGGCCCACGATCTGGCAATTGTTTAATTTATATTCTATTTTGTTTACTACAGTTTGCTTTATTCGACTTTTATGAGTTTTGATACTTGAAAAATAAAAGTTCTTCCTTAACTTCTTTCTTTCCTCTTTTCGAAAAAGGTTTGGCGCTATCTGCTGTTAGTACTGACAATCATTTGGGGTGAGAAGTTTGAAGTATGCAGTGCAACAAAATCTGATTAATATACAAAATATGGACGTATGGCTTGGATTGGATGTATTTGTTTTCACAATACACTGTGACGAAATGGTGGGCCAAAAATATGTGCCTCTTTGCATTATTTTGCTTAGGGCCCCCAAATGGCCCTGCTTAGGGCCCTCAAATGGCCCTGCAAACACTATAAGTGGGTCTTGCGTGCCAAGAAAGATGCGCATGCTGAAAAGCACCTCATACCCACTGTGAAGTATGGGGGTGGGTGAGTGATGCTGTGGGGCTGTTTCGCTTCCAAAGGCCATGGGAACCTTGTTAGGGTGCATGGCATCATTATAGGAGAAGATTAGGTGCTGTTTTGTTGGCAAATGGGGGTTGTACAAAATATTAACACCAGGGGTGCTAATAATTGTGACACACATTATTTGATGTCAAATAATTATTTATTTATGTGGGATTTTTTCCCCACTGAATAAATGCACTTGTATTGAAGGTTGGATTTTTCTCTTTTTTTCCATTAAGGTCCCATATTATTTGAATTTAAAAAAAAAAATATTAAAGGCTAAAAAAACACATCTTAACCAGGGGTGCCAATAATTATGGAGGGCACTGTATATCGGACTGATACATTGACTTTTTTCAGGTTCAGCAAATATAATAATAGTTATGAATGAATATCGGGCCGATATATGGACTGTTTTTCAAGATCAGCCAATATCAGCCGTTATAATAGGATAACTGCTATGGTCACATGGTGATTTTGCACCACCTAGTGGTCAGTGTTACAAAAGGATGTAGATGCAATTGCCTTTCATAATCAACGTGCTTTGAAAAAGTATGCTTACAAAATCGAGTGCTAGCTTGAAAAGCTATCAGCTAACGGTAAACAATTAAGTGAACGTTCGAACAAAAGCTGAATATTATTTCATTTATTTTGCCTGTTTACGCTGTAGCACTTACAAAGGTGATGTATCGCAATACTTTGTAGCCACTCAAGAATCGATATATTGTTTTACCAAGGTACTACTGTTTTTAAAATCTTCCATTAGAATAGTGTCAACATTAGCTCTCGTCTAGCGCTGTCAATGGCACTGAAAGCAGAGCATTCACAGCTAGTCATTTGTAGGTATTTATAGGTCAGCTCCTGTTGATAATAAGGCATTTACAGGTTGCTTCCTGTTAATTTTGAGTCACTTCCTATTCATTTGGGGGACATTCTTCCTTTTCAGTAACCCAAAATCATCAGGAAGTGACCCATAACTGCCCCAAAATCAATGGGAAGTGAACCTTAAATGCCCCAGAATCCATAGGAAGTGATCGGCTTACAAAATCGACTTTGAACATCAGCAACAGTTGGATTTTTTTTTTTTTTTTTTTTTTTTAAACAAATCGGCATTTCAAAATCCCATATTGGTTGACTTCTAGTCCTGACTGATCCACATTTTCTTGTTATGTTGTTCTAGCCTCGTGGACCAGCTGTAGTTAATGGCAGCAATAGCGAACAGGAATTGGGAGTCATTCGTTGCAGTTCAAAGTTCTTCTGCCCGCAGGGCACATCTTGTTGCCAAGGATTATCGTCCGAATCGTGGAATTGCTGTCCTTATCCACTGGTATAGATTCACTATTGACTCTCATGGCCAGAATCGTATTATAAATACGAACGTCAAAGTTTGAGTTTCCATTAGTGTTGCACCGATACCTGTTGGTACCTGCCGATACTGTACACACACACGACACTGCTTAGCAATGTTTGTAACCACCTGGTATTGGGGACAATAAATGAAACTAAATTTTGAGAGTTAAAGTGCTCTTCATAGATGCTAATGCTAATGTCAGTGTTCATAAAACTGCAAATCATGGAGATTTGAAGACACTTAGCACTAGCACAATAAAAAGTCACTTAGGCGCATACATACACTAATTAAAGTTAATCTTCATCAGTGGCTTTCGTAACTGGTGGCCATCTTGGGAAGGGCGGTTGGAAACTAAATCCAACCGCCTACATATTACCTACATAGTACCTACATATTGCGCAGTACA
Source organism: Corythoichthys intestinalis (assembly GCF_030265065.1). Lineage (NCBI taxonomy): Eukaryota > Metazoa > Chordata > Actinopteri > Syngnathiformes > Syngnathidae > Corythoichthys > Corythoichthys intestinalis. Next base: position 10,587,879 of record NC_080416.1, on the reverse strand, counting down.
GGTAGTCCCTGGGTTACTATGTATTCAATTTTACAATGCCGGCGTGTCAACTGGCATTTTGTCTCCACTCTTTTTTTTTTTGTTTGTTTGTAACGTAAGCAGTACTTTATTGTACCTCACAGTGTTATTTTTTTTTTTTACTTGACTCTATTATTATGACGTGTTCTGTCCTCAACAATGTTCAATTTGTAAATCATAAGGTGCCGGAACGCAAAGTACATATGACAGCGCAGGGACAACGAGACAGGCACAGGTCCCGGAACATACGCAGAAAATGGTGCTGAAAACAGCAGGCAAATGCCCACTAGCTGTGCTGTGGGACTTACAAGCCTCAATTCCAGATAATATCCATGGTATAAATGTTATGACAACAATTTACAATCATTTAGGCTATACTCTGCACAGCACGGGCAATTGCCCACATAACCACAGGTGGGACTTAGAGTACACAGTCAGCAATTACTTTCTCAACAGGTCTAACTGGTAAAACATTAAAAAAAAAAAATCTGAGATTACAATAAATAACACAAACCCATTCTTTTGGAGTCTCAGCCCCCCCCCCTCCCTTATCTGGCCCAAAAGTTTCTCAACGTCCTAAAAATTGTGCAGCCCAAACCCGAATTTTCCATAAGGGTACTGGCCTGTTGCTTCAGTTGTTGGTGGTCCACCTGGCTGGCTGCTGCGGCGCTAGCCTCCTGCTGCACCCGGTCCTGCCTGTTAGCATGATCGCTGCAGCTGCCCTCATCGCCGGTTGTTGCTTTTCTGACTCGTTTTGAACCATCTTCCTTCTTTTTGAAAAAACAATGAATGCAACTGTCTTTTTGGCATGTTGAAATACCGTTCGGTCCTGGCTGCTTGCTCCCCAGATGCCACAAATTTCCAAAGGTTTTTTCTTTTTAAAACAAAAAAAAAATTATGTCACATGAGAGGTGCCGGATCTGACCAAATAAGTCCCAGAACACAGGGAGGCCAAAATCAAGAGGTGCCTGATCCTGTTCTGGCAGGATTTGGCACAAATTAACACCTGGTCCTTGTTGTTCATCTTGACAGTCAGCAAACAAGGCAATTGTGGTTTTTCAGTCTTTGTACTTACTTCACTTGTGACAATTTGTAAAGCTGTAACACATATATGTACACTTATTTTCAAAACGACACGCATTTCAACAATAAAACACTTGACACAAAGCAATTGGTATTCAAACATCCATCTAGTCTGATCAATATATACATTTAGGAGATTAAATTAGACTAATTGGCCTAACAAGTCTGCTCGCTTAAATGCTATGAATGCTAACGTATTTATAATTCTCATAGAAAATCGCTTACACAAAATTCCACAGACTTTAGCTCTAAACTTAATTCCAAATCCATGCACAAACATATATTAGCTTTAAAAACGTAGTCGTACGTTTGCCAAACCAGAGCGCAGCTGTCCTTTCCATGTCAGAAGAGTCTGCTCCTCAGTCATACAAGGCGACAGTTCAGCCAGTCCCAACGATGCCACCAGAATGCAGTGTATCCTCCAACATTAAAAAAAAATACAATACTTTTGGACTTTTTGGAGAGTTATTTTGAGATTTAGGGGTACTTAAAGGGTTCATTCCGATCACGCGGAAATTCTGGTTACGTATCCAGCATAGGAACAGAACTCCTTCGTAACCCAGGGATTACCTGTATTAGTGTGTTATTTCTTTTCATACTGGATCAGGGCACCTTTTGATACTAGTTTCGGTGCAACAGTATTTTCTATACAGCTTTAATTTGTTGAAAATCTGTTCTAACAACTTGTTACTATTGATTTTTAGGGCGAATGTTGTGCGGATGGTCAGCATTGCTGTGAATATGGATACGCATGCAGCATCAACCCCCTGTCGTGTAGCAGAAAAACCAGTCCATTCAAAACATGAATATATTAATCAAAATGGCTGACGACCCTTTGTTATCTTTTGTTATAATTACTGAATAATTGTGCCTCTGTACAAGTATGTAATACAGTTTGATGATTGGAAAAACAAGTGTGCGTTTTTGTCTTGAGTTTTTCTTTTTTTTTGGTCAACGTCAACAACATATATTTATTATCTATCCGCTATAAACGTAGAAATTCTTTCTTATAAACCGAGCACCCTGCCGCCCACCTCTTGTTTTGAAGGGATTAACGGAAAGTTACGTCACTTCCTCTTTTGGACGGGTTTTCTTCATGAATGGTAGAAAAATGGGACAACTGGAACAGCTAAAAATGTTTATTTCCGAGCGACTTAAGACGGTCGCTTCAGAAATATTAGGCGCCGTTGAGAAGACAGTAACCGAATACGAGAAAGAAGCATGCCGTTTGATGGAAGAAAACAAGCGCCATTGTTCGGTTCTAGATCTTCTCGTTCAAGCTAATAAGTCGCCACGAAAAGAAGGTTGGTTCATCTTATAAAATGATAAATGTACTTTCAGTTTAATACATTAAACAGTGTAACACTTTTAAAGTAAATTATGTATTGTACATTTTGCGCAGCGTCTTTTGTAGTACCGAAACTGTCCAGCGAGAGGCAACATGGGGCCACGGGGCATCTTGGGAGCCAAGAAATGCAACGAAGTAATAGCAGCGAAGCTACTGTCAGCAGCTACATTGATAACGGTAGCTACATTGATTGTTTTTACCGAGTTGAAAAAAGATGTAACAATAGTCAATATCTACCCAAATAAAAATACTTTGTTAAAGTTGAAACAAAAAAAGTACAGACTTTGAAATGTGCTTACAGAATCAAAAACAAATATATAAAGCATTTAAGTACGATTAACATAACTAACATGATTTTTGGTGTTGTGTTTGGCAGCCAGAGTACACGAACAGATCTCTCACAACGTTGTGGAGATACTGCAAACTAAACAAAAGAAAGCTGGAGCTGAAGCTCAGGTTCAAATCATCAAATCTCTGAAAACGGAACCGGATGAGCTCAAAATTCAGCAATGTGAGTAACACAATCCAACAATACTATTTCTGTTGTATAAACATCCAAGTCATTGTATTTTTCTTCTCTCCAGCAGTTCCTGCTTCTGGCCCAGTTTTATCAAGTCCTCCACGTAAGGTTTTAAATCAGGGTTTGTGCGGGTCATTAAAAGTCGTTTAATGAATTTTGTCAAAATTCAGGCCTTAAAAAGCATTAAATTAATCGAGTCGTTAAAAAGTATATAAACTTGACGATTTAAAAAACACTTTTTTTACATTATTAGAGTTGTCCGATATTATCGGCCGATAATATTGTAAAATGATATCGGATAAACTTGACATCCGTTTTTCATCATCTGTTTTGGGCCAATATTAAGGATGGGCGGATCGATACCAAAATATCGATATTTCGATCCAGCGCGTTAAGTTTTAGGTATCGATCTCCAAGCAAAAGTATCGATATTTGGAATAAATATATTTTCTTTGTCTGTTTTTTGGGTATATTTTTGTGCACTTTTTGTACGACTTTTGCCTTCTGCGTTTTACACGCACGTAAGCAGTGCACGCACATAAGCAGAGCACCGGTGTCTGCTCCCGCCCCCATTTACGTCCCTATCATATGTTGATCAGCATGCTTTTCCTCCGCCCCTCTCACGAGGCACCAACACATTCACAACAAACAAACATTTGGAAGCTAGTGGTAGCATGGCTGCTGCATCGAAGACGGATCGTAAAATAAGTCTGGTTTGGACATATTTCATTTTAATAAATAGCAACGAGGCTAAGTGCACAGTTTGTGCCGAAACTGTCAAATATTCTGGTTATACCAAAAGCCTCACGAAACACTTAAGAAACGTGCATCCCGAAGCACACGACGAATTAAATGAAAAACATGCCGCTCAAGCTGAGGAGGACACGAGAAAAGACAAGAGCACGCCGCCGAAGCAAAGCAAAGTACTTTAGAAGGGGCGATTGTGAAAGGCAGGACTTATCCAGGTAACGTACGTAGGTGCTAATAGATAATCAGAGACGATATAAGTATTATTGACTGATGTGAAATATGAAACGATAAATATGGCGTTTTTGTCATCTCACATAAAAAGAACTTTGCAGCACTATTGAATATGCTTTGTAATGGAAAGTTACAGCTGCATCTTGTTTGTGAAAGGTAAAGTTCATACCGCATTATATAAAAAAAGTAAAATGACCATCGTGACATATTCAACAGTGAAGTATTACTGTAACCAAAATGTGAGTCTCCATTTTATTAATTTTTGATACAATGAGGACAAATCAGCCCACATCACATTCCATAGGATAGTCAAGTGAACAACTAGCAAGCAAGTTGGGTATAAGAAATATATGAATTATTACTTAACATTTTAAATACACACATCTCCCCTTTCTGTATTTCTAACATTCGCTATTATTCCTTTTTTTTTTAAACTGCAAGTGACTAATGTTTTTTGGATTTGGTTTTAATTATCTATCATTAGAGGGCGGTAACATGCTACTATTAATTCCTTCTTTAATTAGATTCAAAATATTTAATTTAGGTAGATTAAAATTTGATCAAATACAACGTGTAGCTGGGAAATGTTCTGTGCATATGAATTTAAGGTTCATGTTTAAAGTGTGAGACTGACTAATCAGATTTTGTTGTTGATGGATTGGTTTGTGAGTTTGTAGGGAAACTGCTTTGCTAGTTATTAAAAGCAGCAGTTTTTCCATTGCAATGCATATTTGACACAAAGACTTATTAGTTTTTGAGTGCTTGCTGTTGTTGTACATTAGATATCATCTGAGAACTCTGCAGGGTTGTATATACATATTTATACAGTGTATATATATATATATATATATATATATATATATATATATATATATATATAATATGAACGTCCGGTATCGATATCGGATTGGGATCGCAATATTTGGCCTTGGTATTACTTGGTATCGGATCGAATCCAAAACCACTGGTACCGCCCATCACTAGCCAATATGCATGTAGCCTTCGAAGTGAATGTAGCAGCCTTCTGCCTTTGTTCAAGGGCTGGTCACAGCTTAGCACAGCAGTTACGCTTATTGACCATTAGATGTCTCCAAACTAAGATGCTTGGGATTTGTTATGTGAGCATACAATTTGCATTCATGGGGCAAACATTAATTGAACAAAAAAATGATTGAAAAATAATTAATTACAAAGTCATTACATACCTCGTTCACTGTACTTAAGCTGTGTGTCTTTGTTGTTATTTTGAGCACGAAGCACTGTGTGAGCCATATGTGATATGGCAGTGGGTTAATGGCACTTTGTGCTTGTGCTTGCGCTCGATTAAAAAAAACTGACGTTTGCACTATTTAGATTTCAACAATAAATACTGTATAGTGGTGCATTATAAGCAATTTTTCCATACCTTCAGTTAAAGTTGTTCTCTTATTTTTCACATAATATTTATTGAAAACCTTGAAGTTGTTATATTTATCATTATTAAAATATCCAGTGGTGTATCACAATGCAATTGACAGTAATATGTTAAGCCCACGACAGCATATATCATTATGGGTTTGATATCGGTATGGTATTTTTGGAGTTGGACAATATCGGGATATCAGTTAAAAAGTAATTATCGGACTACTCTACTTAAAATTTGTGTATGAGAAACGATCTGCAGTTGAGCCATGGGCATTAAATTTTTCTTGCCGATACCTGTAGAAACCCTGTAAATTCATGTAGTTATTAGTTGAGACTTGAGAAACTGTCCTTTTTAGTGTTTTCTTTATTTTTATTTCCAGATTTGGAGGGTGCCTTCACCTCCTACAAAGATTTTATCAACTTCGCAATGGGCAGCAAGTGCCCTTTCTGCATGAGGACCGTTCAGGCCACAGAGTTACATTTGGGCAGAAGGCATTATTCCGCTGCTATTCATTATAATGAAAATGGAATCGGTAGGCTATTAGAGATACATATACTTAACCTTACTATTTTGAAAGTCTGATTCGTGTCCAATTTTTTTCTCTATCAGAGAGATTCATCGTACCATGCGCGTGCAAAGAGCTCATCCAAAGCCGAAGTCACTGGCATTGTCCTTACTGCAAAAAGATTTTAACTCGGAGAGTCAACTTTGAGGGACACATCGCTAATAAGCATCGTGAGTAAATTGTACCTCTTCCTTTTTAATGTTATGATTGCTTTACATACATTTTTACCTTGCAGATTATCCAATACGAAACCCAAGCCAAAGGCCAGGTACGACAACTGCCAGTTTTCCAAACTTTATATATTAATAAATGTTTTTTCTTTTGCTTCTTCACATATAGATATTCGTGAAATGGCCATAGTACCAACTTCCGATGCTTGGTCGCAGCAAGATTTACCAACAACGTCACTACTTCCACTTCAAAATGAACAGAACCAATATTTGGGAGCCCACAGCAACCAAGATTCTCCCTTCAATATAGTCTTTGTTGACACTTCTGTTCAACAATTGAATCAAATGGAAATCCCAGCATTAGATTCGACAGATCCTCCATCGAAAAAGAGGAAAACAAAGAAGTCCAAGAGAAAAACATTGAGTTTAAAAGCAAAACGGAATAACACAGAGGTGTATAGATGTCACGTATGTGCAAAAAGTTTTCATTACAGCTACACACTGAGGTCGCACGTGTGGACGCATTTGGGAAACGCGTCCGTTTGTGGGATTTGCGGGAGACAATTAAAGGATGCGGAGAGTTTATTGCCACATTTGGAGAGCCACACGGTGGTAAAGAAATGTGGACTCTGCGGGAAGATGTTTTCTAGTGTGGCCCGCTTGAAAGATCATTGGAGACTTCATACGGGAAACCCTTGAAATGTCATTGTTAAAATGTTAAGTCTTAGAATGTACTGTCTTCGTAGTGCTCTTATGCCTTAAAATAGTTGACATTTTTGTCGTTATGTCTACTCTAGTTAAAAATGTTGGTTGTAAACAGACGTGCCGATTACCTGTTTCATGGTATACCGTGGTATGAAAACGTCAAGGTTTGAAAACCCGCAAAAATTTGCTGTCATACCGTCCCGAAGGTATTAGCTATTTTTTACGTCCCAAGAACACAGGGAGTCAGCTGTGCTACACGATGGCTGGAGGAGGTGAAATTCCTGAACTTTTTCCCTCATCGAAGAAAACAAAATCGCTGGTATGACAATACTTCGGCTACAAAAAAATTACAGACGGCCGCGGCTTAGAGGAGGAAGGCCAACCGACGTGTAAAATATGTTTGCGGAGGGTGGCTGCCGAGGAGGCAATACCTCCAATATGATTTCACATTTATACCAAATTCAAGGTTAGTAAAACATTATCATGAACGTTTTCCACTAGCTACGAGAGTTAACTCCAGCGTGTTTTGTGTGTTTAGCAGTGGTAAAACATATTTTCTCTCAGGCAACTGCGTTGAGGACGAGTGTGTGCATAATGTAAACATGATACGAGTCATACACAGGTGCTTTTTATGGAAAATAATTCAATAATTTTTGTTCTGATGGTAATCATGTTGAGCTGTGGCCGTGGGTTTAGGCCAGTGCTTCTCAATTATTATCTGTTAAGCGCCCCACAGGAAGACGTAAACTTTCTGCGCTCCCCCAACTCTCTGCCACCACTATAAATATACTGTAGTATCATTTGTATATAATATTATTATAACTACACCTCTGCATAACATTGTGTTCTTTTTAATATTAAAAGAAAAAAAGTAATATAGATCAACTTCCATTAAAGTGTTAAAAAACAAAAAAAACATACCGTAAAAATACGCTCGACACATTTTTTTGACGGTTTGATACTGAAAATGAAAATTGAATAAAATCAATAAATGGTAATAAATTCAAATTGATCAGCAACATTAACTCATTAGGATATTATGCCAAACAATTAGACCGAAAAAACAAAAACCTAATAGAACAAAAACGACAGTGTCATTGGACGGAGGGACAATTTCTATTTTTGCTGCAGGCAGTATCAGCTCCTTTGCGATGGTGTGGGGTTATTTTGCGCTGAGCAACTAAGTATGCCAATTTATATGATGCTGACAGTGCTTGCTGGTTTACTTATGTAACACTGACTAAGCGGGAGAATTGTTGGCAATATTCGGCGCGTTTTCACTGAAAAAAAAAATTCCTGCTTTCCGCTGCGAACATTTTTAGACAAAGTAAACAGACTGGTCTTTCCTCGTCCCCCACTGTACTTAAAGCTAAAATGTCGTCATATTTCCTTTTCTTAGCGTTTCATATGTCCGGTGCTCCTTGCTGTGTGCTCGTGTTTGGTTCAAAGATACTGCTTACACGATAAAAATGAAAGCGGCACTGCCACCCACTGAGTGGATGTGCAATTACACTTTACTCTAGTACGGCAAAAAAGTATGTTCCCCAAGGTCACATGCGCCACCCCCAGCATTGGGGGGCCCGCCCCACTATTTGAGAAGTACTGGTTTAGGCGCACCTAAAGTACTGTATTATAATACTGTAGTATTATTTAGAATATTTCAGTTTTTTTCTGTTATTCTTTTTTTTTTTATAATTTAACATACTTCTGATTCAATTTGCTAATATGTTTTGAGAAATAAAAATCATGTTCAATGCGGAAAAACAGTGTATTCTTTTTAACCCAGATATCCCAAAGTAACAGATATTAGAGCTGTAATTTCAATACCGTGATATTTTGGCTTAAGGTTATCATACCTTCAGAATCTCATACCGGCTCATGCCTAGTTGTAAATAATTTTTACCTCCGCCAGTAGGTGAAACCTAAGAGGAGGTTGGGTTCAGTATGTGTATGTTTGTGTTTAGAATCATTTAAGAATGAATAAAGGGATTATTATCAACCTTGTAGGATGTTCTTTATATGAATTGTCAAAGATGACAGATGTCAATAAAGGAATTTCACAACTTGATAACCTGTTAGCCTACCGTAATTTTCAGACTATAAGCCGCTAGTTTTTCCCCATTTTGAATCCTGCAGTTTATCGTCCAATGCGGCTTATTTGTTGATTTCTTTGGGTTAATAGGTACACTTTCTTTGACAGCAACGTCATAAGACTGTCATAATTGTGACATAACAGTAACATGGGCAATAATGACATTTTGAATTATGTCACTAACTCCATTTATGTCCAGCTCGGCTCTTTATATCCGTTCAAAACAGATAATTTACCAGATGACACAAAATGACATATCATAAACATTCATTAATGCTCATGGCAGTGTATTTTCATAATTATGATAGTTTGTTGACAGTCTTACGGCGCCACTATCAAATAAGGTGTTACCAAATACAATAGCTAGCAATTAATTAAACATGGAACAGTAACTGAACAAAAATTAGCACAGAACGTGTGATTGTTATTTACATCTGTTGCGCTGCAATGCATGTTAGGAGGCATGTTGGTTGACAACAGTGTTGACAGCAGTTGGCAGCAGAGGTTGACTGTCTCCCCCGTTGGAGCAGTGATGGCCAAATGAAGCTTCTTGAAGCAATGGAGCTTTGCAGCCAATTGGTTCTAAGCTTCATGGTGTTTCATTTGATCTTATGATGCCGCTGTCAAATATCGTGTTATCGGTTGATATCTTTTGGTGTAAATATCCCATAATACAGTGAGGACAGCTGTGGCTTATAGTCCAGTGCGGTTTTTCTATGAATAAATGCTGTTTTCCTGTAAAATATGGTGGGTCGCGGCTTATAGTCAGGTGCGCCTTATAGTCCGAAAATTACGGTATTTAACATAAATTTGCAGGGTAGGTGATATGATAAGAAGAGTCAAATATCACAGAGGTCAAATATAGTAATGCTTTGAATTTGACTGCTTAGGCAGATGTCTGCTCAGAGAGCTTATTTAGTTATGGCGGAAAACGCTCAGGTGACATGGAAGTTCTGCTGTGAGACCCCCAATTTGGCCAAATTTCAAAATTGTCCTATATGCATGTGTGATAAATCATTGGAAAGCTTGAAATATCTTTTTCTGGGGAAAGAAAAATTTTGAACTGGAGGGCTTTTTTTTTTTTTTTTTCCAAACAGCAAAACACTAACTGGAGGTGAGAGCATAATTTAAGACACCATGATTTTAATGAGATATTTTTGCGTATGTACCTCTTTTCGATCCAAAAACATCATGTAGCATGTATCACCGAGTGTCAAGACACAGCTGTGAATGGCCACAGCCGGATTTTGGGGGGATTTTATGGTTGAAACATGGTAATGTAAAAAGGGTCGCGATGCAGAAATCACAGACATCAAGGAGTGGTTGAGATTTTCGTAGATTTACCCTTTTAAACTTTTTTTTTTTCCAATTTTTCTTGGTTTGGATCGATTATTTATCATCTAAAATATTGGGAGGAAATGCGACAATAACAGAAAAATACAATTAAGTGATAGTTATGAGGTAGATATCTGTGACCTATTTACAGACAGGGTTACAGGCTTTTTTTTCATTGTTACGTAATTTAAAAGTTTCAAATATGCTGGTGAATAATTTTTTTAAGTCTTTTTTTTTTTTTTACTAAATATTAGCCATCATTTAATGATTCTAAGCTAACAATGACAGACATTTCGAATAATAATATAATTACCTTCTTTTTATGGCTGGGTTGAAACAAAAGCGGTTGCGCGACGTCTGTAAACGAGGGTCTCCAGGGTAAAACGGCCAAATTAAAAATTCGGGGGCTCAATGCGCCATGAATCTGCTATTGCAGCGTATAGACATATTGTTCTATCAAACACAACAGTTCTTTTGGTTTAATATACAGCAGTTTATTTTAAAGAGGGGTGCAAGGGCAGAAACGGCTTTTTCAGCTTTCGCTTTTTTATCTACTTATTCATTTGGACAGCGATAAATGTCCAATCTATTTGAACTTGAAGGTTTCAGCCACTCCCAGTTCATCTGGATTCGACGTCTATCGCTGTCAATGGCACTGGAACATGACCATTGGCAGTACATTAAAAATAAAGGTGTACTATATACTAGTATTACTTTTTAGTTTAATTTTGGGTTGGCTGTATGGCAGTTATTAGTCGCAATGATTTTATGCAATTAATCACAATTAAATTGTTTTTTTAACGACACGATGAAATCCAGAGGGTCTTCAGATTTACAGTTTTTGATTGTAAAAATAAAATAAATATAAAAAATTGTGCTTGTAAATAGCTTTGATAAGTAATAATTGCTATTTTATTTGAATTTTCCATCCATTTGTGGACTTGTGGTCGTTCCGTGGCAGGAAGGAAGTTGGGGGGCGTGTATGGGGGGGTCTTCGGTGTTCATTGACAATTTCCCCCCGGTTCGTTTTGAGCCAGTACCGGGCAGATTTCCTACCTCCCTTCCCCATAACAAGGATTATGGCTGTACTGAAGATACAAGATCAGGTAATGTCACATTTTTTGTTGCTTTTTTGATACTGTCAACATGCTTAGTCGGACTTTACTTCCAAGTTCTGAGCTCCTAGCTTGAATTGATACATTGCTCGCCTGAGCTAAACTGTTTTGTGGAGTCATTCATCTAATAACGTCATATATTTGCCCGTGATTAGTATTAATGTGTTTTTATAGTAGACTTTTAGCTGTTGTCTGACACGAATGCTAGCTTGAAAAGCTATCAGCTAACGGTAAACAATTCAGTGAACGTTCGAACAAAAAGATAATAGTTATATAATAATTATTTAATGTATTCTGCCTGTTGCATTGTAACACTTATAAAAATGTTTTTTACTGAACCAATCTGTTGGTTATTTAGCATGCTGAGGCGTTGTTGTGTCGTTGGTGCCTTTGTTTGCAAACCGCTGGAATAGCGGCCAGCTAACCAGTTAGCGGCTATTAAATTGTTTTACCATAAACAAATTTTAAAAAATAAAAAAAAAAACATAGTGAAGATAAAATGTCGTGTTTTTGAAGAGTCTAACCACAATAGTTTCTTTTTTTTTTAATCTTTTTTTTTTTTGTGGGAGTTGGTCACCAGTTAACAATGGAAGTACAAGTTTCGTAGATACTTGAGTACTTTTTTTCAGGTATTTTACTAGAGTTTGAATTCTTCAGACGTTTAACAATAGTTTCGAGCTATGAGGTTAAATTATGCAAGTTCACATAGAAGAGTTGCTCCAATTTTAATTCTTTGATGCTTCCTCCAGACATCTGTTTAGTATCCCAAAGGCAAGAGTATGTGACTAATTTCCCCATCTTCATTTTGCATTGTTCTCTGCAGCATTTACTAACAGAAAACCGGACACAGAGCTGGAAATAGACATTTGAAAGGACAGGAACCGACTTTGGGGAGCAAATCTGTTATAGTTTGATTACATTTGTCCTCTAGAGGGAGACATGTATCTTTGTCCCTAGAAGACCCTCAGGAGAAGGATGGAGAGACGATTTGGTATTTCTCATGGTTTTTCTAAGCTGCAGGAGTGATGTGTTTATAATGGCAGGAAGCCAGAGAGCCTCCCAAAGTAAAATCTTGTTTGCGTTAGTACACAATTGTATTTACTCTAAGGTTTGTTCATTCTTAGTGACAATCTGTGGGCTTGTTGCATTTGTGTTTCCCAAACTGCGGTTTCAACAATTCTCAGCTGGTTGAATTTTGCAATCAGATTTTTTAAATTATCTTTGCGGTAACCCTTAGTAGAGCAGATAATGAAACAATCGTTGAAAACGTGACACAATCATGACATATTGTACCGGCCAAAAATGTCAACTTCAAGCATTTATTTTAAAACACATAAATGTATGAAGGGTGAATATAAAGTACTGTGTGTACTGTGAATATTTTGGTACCAAGTACATGTCTGTCTATTACGCGTCTTGGGATACAGCATTTATCGATACTAATACAGACTAAGTGCTAAAGGATAGACATAGCCACCAATGCATTTACTGTTGTTTTGTTAAGCAAATATTTATCAACAACTCAAAGCATTAGTTTTAAAACTCATTAAAAGGTAAATATAAAGTTGTGTACTGTGAATATTTTGGTACGAAGTACATATCTGTCTATTATAGGGCTGCAGCTACCGATTATTTTAATAGTTGATTAACCCTATCAACTAGTTAGTTCGAATAATGAAGATATCGGATTAGGAACATTTAATGAGATGCAGAATAAATTTTAGGAGACGTAAAACAAAGGCTTGCTAAGATTGCGTTGTCAAAAGGGCGTTAAATGCGAATACAAAATATAATTCCACAGTGTTTCTTCAAACTATGCAGAATTGTACTTTCATTTAAAGATAATAAAAATATCTGAGTTAAGCCTCAAACGGTCTTAAAAAAATTAATAAATGAAGAACTGAGTACAACAAAAGAACAATTGGCTAACTAGCACGGCAAAAGTCCACTAATTTAAATGTTATAAAATGATAACAAATTGTTCAAACACATATTCCCATAAAAAATACCTATAAACTAAATTACGAATGCGAAAAAAAAAAAAAAAAAACATTAGCTCTAACAAAAACTTACCTTATGTTGGTCTAAACAGGGAGCAGCTGAATTCAGGCATGTTAGATGAGTTATGTCATATTCACTGTTGCCTCTAGAGGGCAGTGTATCCACCCAAATCAATATGCAAAGACTTTCAAAACAAATGTCTTATGACAGTCTTATAGTGCCACTTTCAAATAAAGTGTTACCAAATACCATAACGAGCAATTAATGAAACAACTGGAACAGTAACTGAAGAAATTATTAGCACAGAACATGAATGTTGATTGTTATTTACATCTGTAGCGCTGCAATGCATGCTAAGAGGCATGTTGGACGAAAACGACATTGACAGCAGGTGGCAGCAGAGTTTGTCGGTCTCCCCCAAGGGAGCAGTGATGGCCAATGAAGCTTCTTGAAGCAATGAAGCATTGCAATCAATTGGTTCAAAGCTTCGTGGTGGTTCATTCAAAAGTGAGATAATTTCCGGGGTGACACAAAATGATATGTCATAAGCATTCATTAATGGTCATGGCAGAGTCGTGTCATAATTATGATGGTCTTATGACAGTCTTATAGCGTCACTGTCAAATAAAGTGTTACCAAATACCATAACTAGCAATTAATGAAACAACTGGAACAGTAACTGAAGAAATAATAAGCACAGAACATGAATGTTGATTGTTATTTACATCTGTAGCGCTGCACTGCAGGCTAAGAGGCATGTTGGACGAAAAAGACGTTTACAGCAGAGGTTGTCGGTCTCCCCCAAGGGAGCAGCAATGGCCAAATGAAGCCTCTTGAAGCATTGCAATCAATTGGTTCAAAGCTTTATGGTGGTTCATTCAAAAGTGAGATAATTTGCCGGGTGACACAAAATGACATCTGTCATAAGCAATTGTTAATGCTCATGGCAGAGTCGTGTCATAATTATGATGGTCTTATGACAGTCTTATAGCACCACTGTCAAATAAAGTGTGACCAAATACCATAACTAGCAATTAATGAAACAACTTGAACAGTTACTGAAGAAATAATTACCACAGAACATACATTTTGATTGTCATTTACATCTGTAGCGCTGCAATGCATGCTAGGAGGCACGTTGGATGAAAACAGTGTTGACAGCCGGTGGCAGCAGAGGTTGACTGTCAAGGGACGGCAAAGAAGCAGTGATGGCCAAATGAAGCGTTTTGAGGCAATGACACTTTGAACCAATTGACTGCAAAGCTTCATGGTGGTTCATTTGGTCTTATGACAGTCTTATGATGCTGCTGTCAAATAAAGTGTTACCAATTAATATCTTTTGGTGTAAATATCCCATAATACAGTGAGGACAGCGGCAGCTTATAGTCTGATGCGGCTTATCTATGAAGAACTGCCGTTTTCGTGTTAAATTTGGTGGTTAGCGGCTTAGTCCGAAAATTACGGTATTATCAATCTTCTCCCCAAACATTCCCATCGTCCAAATTTTTTTGCACTTGTTCACCTATTTATTTACTAGTGCCGAAGGGTGAGTCTATTCCACCCACTCATCATAATTTGGGCTTCCTCTGTTTGTCTCATCTGCGCTCCCTTAGAGTTAATGGGCTTGTGTGGCTTGGCAGGGTTGCTCTTTTCAGGATGTGTGTTGAATATGAGGCAGCGTGACGCACGCAGACAACAACACGCACAGACTGGTCTTGTTAGGCGCCCTCGCGGTCTCCAAACAGAGCCCGTTTGTTCCACTTTCATAATGAGGTGACTTTTGAAGCCATGCCGCTTATAATACACACCAGAAAAAGGAATACCAGGACACAACTGTAGTATTTAATGCTACTTACGCTAATGCTACACCTGGGAATTTTGTTAAGATGGATTTGGAGGCTAACTTTGTCATTAATGTTGTGATTTCATGACCTATGTAGAGCTCTACACCACCCTACACCCTCTTTGGTGCCTCCCTCACACCCCCCTCGGTGTCCTCTCAGGAAAGAGCTAGCTTCAGCAGTCTGGCTGAAAGGCGCAATGCATCCCCACACATGCGCCGGTGCTCTTTTGTGAGGACATCCGCACAACGGCAGTGAGCTACGACCCGCACGCGCCTTAGTGACGGCCTCTCATTCTGCCGCATGCCTCCCGCCGACATCATTACGCAGAGGAATTCCCTGCTGCCTCCGCCGCTTGTGTTTACAGCAGTACAGAGCGAGGAAGGAGAGGAGGCGTGTTGCAGAGCTCCAGGAGTGCTTGGATTTGACGTCAAGATGCGCACGGGTTGTATTCGAGGAAGTGTTTATGGGATTTGTTGGTGACCCCCGGGGTCCCTGTTGGGCGCAGAGTGAAAAGTGTGTTTTTTGGGAGAGAAGGGACCGTTTTATTGGCATCCGCCTCTTCCCGATGCGGTCGGAGCGGGCAAGTCGTGTTTGTATCGTGGTGCTGGAGGAGGTGGAGGAGGACGAACCTTCCTTTTCACCTCCGCCTCCGAGGCCCAAATCGACCCCAGACCACAGATCACATTATGTCCCGAGAAGGGCTGCTGCCCTGGAGGACAAGGTGAGATGGCGTCTTCTTTATTGAGGTCTTTGATTTGCTGAATTTGTGAATGAAAACATTTCCAGTACACTAACGTGTTATGCCTGTCACCAAGTTGAAACGTGACGTCAGTTATGTAAGTAGTCACTATGCTAATTTTAGCAGCAATTTAATGAATGAGACAAACGGTGGTTTGGTGGGATTAAACCAAAGCCGTAGTAGTTCTAAACTTGGTGTTGAAACAGTGCGATGTGGCTTGAATGCACTTTGAAGTATGTTCTTTTAACTTTGACTGTGATGGACGAAACAGATCTCTAAAAATGAACTGTTTTTTACATTGACCACACAGTGACTATAGAATATACTGCGTATAACATGGAAACTAAGGAACTTCATTACCAACTTTCTTGCTGTTTTAACTGCTTTAATGTTTTTAATGTTTTTGTGTAAATTAGTTTTTGTATTTTTTAATTGCGTTTCTGTGGCGCGCCGCACAGCCTAAACCAGACATGTCAAAGTGCGGCCCGGGGGCCAAATGCGGCCCGTGGTCAAATTTCATCCGGCCCCCAGCCTGTGTCATAAAATCTATAATGTCTGGCCCGCACACAGACCTAATAAATTGGTCAGCAGTACTGCTACCAGCATATGAAGTAGCTTACACACTAAATGCTGCTCCTCATTTACCCACTAAAAGGCAGCAGCACTCTAAACAACATTACCCTGCGTGACCCCTTACTCCCAATTTTCTAAAATAGCGACAATCAACAAAAGAAAAAAAAGAAAGTTGACTGTGATGGCCTATGCTTCAAGGATAGGTGGAAATTGGACTATTTCTTCACTAAAATACGCAAAAACTGTGTCTGCCTCATTTGCAAAGAGACAGTCGCTGTTTTGAAAGAGTTCGATGTGAGGCAATATTACTAAACAAGACACGCTGACATGTACGACAAGGTTACAGGGAAGATACGTCACGAGAAATTGAAGCAACTTAAAGCTAGTTTAATTTTACAGCAGCAGTATTTCGCAAGAGCCCAAGATATGAAAGAGAACGCCACAAAGGCTAGTTGCAAGATTTTGTGGAAATTATTAATTAAAAAAAATAATAATAATAAAGCAAATGTGACACAGAATGGCTTGCTAAAATTTGCATAAATATATTGTTCTACTTAAAGGATGTCAGCCAAGGTCGGCCCCCCACATTTTTACCACACCGATTCTGGCCCCCTTTGCAAAAAGTTTGGACACCCCTGGCCTAAACTGTTTGACCGACAGTCACCGTTCAAATTAGGGATGTCCCGATCCAGGTTTTTGCACTTCCGATCCGATACCGATATTGTTTTGCATTTCTGATCCGATTCTGATACTGGCTGATACCGATACCGGCCTATCTTACTTAGCTGTCAGACTCATGTTGAAAAGGGTTTTAGTACTCATGATAATAACTAGCCAGCAGAATTAGGTGAGTTTGAATAACACACAATGGTTGGTAACAAGAAACTGACCTGTTTATTCAGTGATAAACACAAAACATTAAAAATAACAAACAGAAATGGCATATTCAGTCAGTAAAACGCGCAAATAATATTGGAAACGGTCTTTAAAAAGCAAAACACACAAACAACCTCAGAGGAAAATAAACTATTAACAGCATGCGTTCTCTCAGTGCAAATAATACTATTTTAAACCAAAAATGGCTTCTACTCCCCAATCTTCTCCACACTTTGTTGCTCCAGCTCTACGTTATTCTGGTTCTGGAGACTGTAATGCTAGTGTGCTGAAGGTGTGCCATAAAATGCGGACCGGATTTTAGGGAAACCAAAGCAAAAACTGGAATGAATTATGCAAATCGGTGCACTGAAAAACCCGGACCGTACTTTATAAAACTGGATCGGAATTTTCCGTGTCGGCCGATCCAATACCGATGCACATTTTTTTGCGCATTTGTCGATCCGATCCAAATATCGGATCGGGACAACCCCAGTTCAAATACCAAAATGACTGGAATTTTTGCGGGATGTTTTTTTCTTTTTAGCGAACAGGAAGGGGTTATGGGGGAACAGAAAAAAAGGAGAGAGAGACAGAAGAAGCACAACAACAAGAAATGCATTGAACGCCTACGCTAATTATGATTATGTTGGTGCTATGGTTAGCTAGTTTAGGGGGGGGGGGGGGGGTTTGAGAGATAAGTGATTGGAAGGGATGGAGTGAACACAAATCATCTATTTGGTCTAGAAGCCAGTATTTGTGTGAATCCCTTGTGAGTGTGAGCATTCTGGCATCCTATTCTATGCTGTCTCTTTGCTAATCCTGACACCGAGGTTTTTTTTTTTTCCCATGTGAGTGTGTCTAATTTCACCTAGTCATGCATGAATTCCCACCTAACATGTGGTAGTCCCAAAGACGAGTGGAGGTGCCGCGTGGGTGCTGCCCCAGGGCCATGGCCCTTCCCCAGCCAATCAGGAAGGGAGGGGGCGAGCTAGCGCAGCCCATCCCTCCTCCTGCAGCCTGGGAAAGGGGCCATTGTAATCCCCCAGGGATCCAGGGTGGCCAGCGGTGCCCCCATCAACCGGATGCATAAGAGGACGCACCACCATCCCCACCCTGTCCTTGTCCTCCAATTTTCGACCAAATCACATAATTTACACATAAAAAATTCCAGGACAGTAATGGGCATAAAAGTTGTTTACAGAATTTGCCAAAGACTTACGGTTCCCCCAAAATTCGCCAAAAACTGTCCCATTGATTTCTAATGCGATAACATTGACAGCCATGTACGTCCAAATTTCCCATTCATTTTCAATGGAAGGAAAACGTAGGTACTTGTGATTTTTGACCATCTACCATGACAGCTCATTGACATTCAACTGGCGCCCGAGTAAGTCGACGCCATTGACAGCCATGCACGTCCATTCCATTGACGGCCATGTACGTCCAAATTTCCCATTCATTCAATGGCAGAAAAACCTGTGGGGTTGGGATTTTTGACCAAAAACGTAGCATTACAGCCCTTTGACATTCAATTTGCACTTGTGTAAGTCCATGCCATTGACAGCCATGCAATGGGACGTTTCCCTGAAATGTCTCCAAATAATCAGGAGAATATAGATCAACAGGACGTGTCCCCGAAATGTTCCCAAATCAATGAGAAGTGACCTGTTATCAACAGGACTTGTCCCCCAAATGTCCCCAAATCAACCGGAAGCGACCTGATAGATCTCTACCTACCACAGCAAAGTCCCATAGTAATTTCTCCAGAAATTGCAGTTTCTAGTTTAATAAATGAACTTATTGCGCGTTAACTCGCAATCAGTCAAAATATGGCCAGTCAGTGTAGTGGTGTTGTAGTTAGCTTCTCTTGGCACTTGCACATCTCTCCTTTGGAGGACATTTGTGTCACGTGTCGCGTAAATCTATTCTAAAATAGAAAGGCAGCAGACTACATTGTGAAGTCAGGTCGACCTCACAGCTCCAACCTGCTATGTTTACGTGAGAACTTTGCTTACCAGACCATGCTTCAGCTGTTTCTTTGTCATAAACAAGTCTGGCATTTACAACGATATGTGGCCTTCCACCTGGAATCTTTTGTTTCTTATGTAATGATGGTAATAACAGAAAATAACCGCCTTGTTCTCGTTGTAGCCATCCTTGCTCCGAGCCATCTTCAATGTGGATCCAGATGAGGTTCGCTCCCTTATATTCAAGAAAGAGGATGTCAATATTCAGGTAAGTCGAGCACTACGTCCTCTCCTTGCCTGATACATTCATCATCCAGTAACATTTTTTTGGCAGCCGCCGTTGAAGGACACAACTTTCACCTTGTCTCGATCAATCGCTGTCTTTCATGATATATTATCCACCTAAATCTTCCCTGAGCTTTGTTTTCACTGTGATGGTCAATATTGCTGGGCTCATCACACTAGCTCTTCCTAGAGTCAGCAACACTGGTCCCGACCGAATGCAGTCACGTGACACTTGTTTATAGCCCCCACTCAGTTGATTGCTTTCTGCTGCACTGAAATACACAAGTGGGAAGTGTGGTGGACACTACATTAGGTACTATGAACTGTCTAATGAGAACCACACAGCATTGTACAGTTTTTTTCACCACTGTAAAATCAGCGCTATAGAGCCACACTGCTCAAATTTCATTTCAAATCGAAGAAACAATACACCTAACTATAAGCAGTGTGCTTTTACGCCAACACCGTCATGATTAGGCATTTGCCGGTATGAGATTTTGATGGTATGATAACCTTAAGCAAAAATACCGTGGTTTCATGGTATTATCACAGTTAGGACTGCAGCTATCGATTATTTTAGTAGTCGATTAATCGATGAACTAATTAGTTCGAATAATCGAGTAATCGGAAAAGGAACATGAAAAATTAAAATAGCTGAGCCTCAAACAGTATTAAAAATAAATAAATGATCTATGTACAACAAAAGAACAATTGGCTAACTTACATGGCAAAAGTCAGCTAGCTTAAATGCTATAAAATGCTAACGTTTTTTTTTTTCCAATGCTCTTAACAAATGGTTCAGACTCATACTACCACAAAAAAAAAAAAAACGGCTAAATATACATATAAACTAAATTACGAATGCATTAAAAAACAGCCCAAAGAAAAACTTAGCTTACGTTGGTCTTAACAGGGAGCAGTTGGATTCAGCCATGTGAAATGAGGCAGACCAGAGGGCAATGTATCCACCCTAATCAATAAACTAAATGTAAACACTTTCAAAATAAAACATTAAAAGGCCACTTTAATTAATCGAATACTCGAGTTAATCGATTAATCGTCGCAGCACTAATCACAGTATTGCAATTGTTTTCCATTGAACAGGATTTTTATTTTTCACAACATATTTGCAAATTGGCACATGTTTACATAAGCAGAAAACTTTACAAAAGTAGGCTAATGGTAGAGAGGAAACTAGTTAGCCTTCTTGGCATGGTAACTAGCCGCGTTATCTGCCTCATTAACAAGCTAACGTTATAGTATTTGTTTTACCATCGCTAGACACACTAAACCAGCTTGAGTGAACTCTCGTAGCTGGTGGGAAACGTTCATGACAGCGTTTACTTACCTTAAATTTGTGTACAGTGACGGATGATGATCACATAAATGTGAAATCATGTTGGAGGTGTTGCCTGCACGTCAGCTGTCCTTCCTTGCCGCAGCCGTCTGTTTCTGTTCGGTAGCCGAAGTACTCCCATACTAGCGACTTTGTCTATTTTTAAACGGGGAAAACGCTCAGGTGTAGTGTCACTGACAGACACAGGACAGAGCAACAACTGGAAGGGGGATGGGTGAGCACTGTCGTTCCAAATTACGGGTTTCTCGCTACATTTTTGGGACCTTAAAAATGGCTAACACCATAACTACGGTGTGATGGAAATTTTTAATGGTTTTGAAACCGTGACGTTTTCATACCACGGTATACCTTGAAACCGGTAACCGGCACATGCCTAGTCACGATACAATACAGTGGTATAAAAAAGTATCTGAATCTTTTGGAATTTCTCACATTTCTGCATAAAATCCCCATCAAATTTGATCTGACCTTTGTCAAAATCACACAGATGAAAACAACTTTCTACTAAAACCAGACAAACATTTATAGGTTTTCATATTTTAATGAGGATAGCATGCAAACAATGACAGAAGGGGAAAAAATAAATAAAAATAATAACGCTACCGCTTTTGTTCACCAGCGGTGCTAAAATCGACCAAAAGTGAAAAGTTACCAAGTTTTGATTTAACTTGTGCTTTTATAATGGCACTAAGAATCAGAAAGAACCTATTTTGTTGATAAAATCCCATATTGTTTAATAAACTTATACAGTACTGCTAACATGGGGACTTTATTGTGCCTTTTTAAATCTGTCAAATCACTTTTACATAGCCTTTGCTTTTTCCTCTGTAATAGCACCAAGCTGGTGATCTAAACGCCATAGTGTCTAACAAACTTAGCTAGCCGTGTGTTAGCTTAGCAGTTTTAGCAATTCCAAGCAAGCTGTGGATATCCTTTTTATTTTTATTTTTTAAAATCTGTCCAACCCCTTTTGGTTAGCCTCAAATGGCACCAAGGGTATTTTCTTGACACCAGGTTGACTTGCTACATAAATAACTTGCCTTGTCACAAAGGTAGCTTCAGGAATTCCATCGCTAAATGTACGTTACTCCACTCGTAAACTCAGTGTGCCATTGTATCACGGAACATTTGCGCCAGCAGGTAGTGACAACGTACGCATGCATGGGACAATCACTATGTGACAGCTGCGAAATTGTTATGTTGAGTTTTTTAGGCTGTTATCCGAAAACTGTTATTATCCTCTGTTAACAGATGCCATTTTAGCCTGTTGTTCTCCATTTTCCCATTAGTGCAATAAATTAAAATATCGCACCCCAAAAATGCAATTTATACTCCAGTGCGTTTTTTTCCGTTTCATTGTGCATCCTTTTAATTGTGTGACTTGCAGTGCTGGCCAAAAAATATTGGCACCCCTGTAATTCTGTCAGAAAATGCTCAATTTCTCCCAGAGAATGATTGCAATTACAAATGCTTTAGTAGTAATATCTTCATTTATTTTGCTTGCAACGAAAAACACAGAATGGAGAAAAAAAAATTAAATCATTATCATTTTACTCAATACTCCCAAAAAATGGGCCGGACAAACGTATTGGCACCCTTTGAAAAATCATGTGATGCTTCTCTAATTTGTGTAATTGACAGCACCTGTTACTGGCAATAACTATATCACACTTGCAGCCAGTTAAAATCGA
The DNA here is from genome assembly GCF_030265065.1 of Corythoichthys intestinalis. Lineage (NCBI taxonomy): Eukaryota > Metazoa > Chordata > Actinopteri > Syngnathiformes > Syngnathidae > Corythoichthys > Corythoichthys intestinalis. The sequence goes on along the minus strand of NC_080416.1, from coordinate 10,565,209 downwards.
TTAAAGTTGACCCAACCTCTGTCCTGTGTCCTTGTGTGTACCATCGTGAGCATGGAGAAAAGAAAGAAGACCAAAGAACTGTCCGAGGACTTGAGAAGCAAAATTGTGAGGAAGCATGGGCAATCTCAAGGTTACAAGTCCATCTCCAAAAACCTGAATGTTCCTGTGTCTACCGTACACAGTGTCATCAATAAGTGTAAAGCCCATGTCACTGTAACCTCCCTAGATGTGGACGGAAAAGAAAAATTGATGAGAGATTTCAACAAAAGATTGTGCGGATGGTGGATAAAGAACCTCGACTAACATCCAAACAAATTCAAGCTCTCCTGCAGTCCGAGGGTACTACAGTGTCAATCCGTACTATCCGTCGGCGTCTGAATGAAAAGGGACTTTTTGGTAAGATATCCAGGAAGACCCTACTTCTGACCCAGAGACATAAAAAAGCCTGGCTGGAGTTTGCCAAAACTTACTTGAGAAACGTTTTGGAAGAATGTTCTCTGGTCAGATGAGACAAAAGTAGAGCTTTTTGGGAAAAGGCATCAACATTGAATTTACAGGGAAAAAATTGAGGCCTTCAAAAAAAAGAATATGGTCCCCACAGTCAAACATGGTAGAGGTTCCCTGATTTTTTTGGGGTTGCTTTGCTACCTCAGGCACTGGACTCCTTGACCGTGTGCATGGCATTATGAAGTCTGAAGACTATCAACAAATTTTGCAGCATAATGTAGAGCCCAGTGTGAGAAAGCTGGGTCTCCCTCAGAGGTCATGGGTCTTCCAGCAGGACAATGACCCAAAAAGCACGAGAAAATGGTTTGAGAGAAAGCACTTGAGACTTCTAAAGTGGTTAGCAATGAGTCCAGACCTGAATCCCATAGTACACCTGTGGAGAGATCTGAAAATGGCAGTTTGGAGATTGGAAGGCACCCTTCAAATCTCAGAGACCTGGAGCAGTTGCCCAAAGAAGAATGGTCTAAAATTCCAGCAGAGCATTGTAAGAAACTCACTGATGAATACCTGAAGCGGTTGTTCGCAGTTATTTTGTCTAAAGGTTGTGCAACCAAGTATTAAGCTGAGGGTGCAAATACTTTTGTCTGGCCCATTTTTTGAGTTTTGTGTAAATGATTATGGTTTTAAAAACATTTTAATTTCTCTTTTGTGTTTTTTCATTGCAAGCATAATAAATGAAGATATTACTACCAAAGCATTTGTAGTGATTTTCTGGGAGAAATTGAGCATTATCTGACAGAAGTGCAGGGATGCTAATACTTTTGGCCAGCACTATATACTCAGGCACGATTTATAGTCCGAAAAATACGGTAAATAAATAATGCGCATAATGAATGTGAACCTGTGTTGGTTTGGTAACAGGATACTGAAAAACGGACACCGCTCCATGCCGCAGCCTACCTGGGTGACACTGAGATCATTGAATTGCTCATCCTTTCAGGTAAAGTTCCATCAATCACATTTTACTGTGAAATCCAATCGGAATGTTAAAATAGATGCGATAATCTAGCATTACAGTCTTTTAGTTTGCCTCGAGAACTTCAGCTGTGATCTGAGACAACTCATGAAATCGGATTAAGCCACTCAATTTCATATTTAACAAAACCTCTTGGGCGGAATGTCCTGTTTTCCAATCTTTTTTGGTCACATGCTTCACTGTTAAGTTGACTCATTGCCTTGTGACACAATTTCAGTGTGTCCGATGGCCACGGATGACATGTTATGATTTCTTGGCTTTCTGTAAGGCAACACTGGCGCGATACTAGAACAGCGTGCGCACATGTACACGTGTGCTGTTCCTCAATATTGGGGAGAGAAAGTGACAGGTGCAGATTCGGGGCTATTTTAACCTTAGAAGCCGTGTCAATGAGGATCATAGGAGTTTTAAATCCTCTAGGCACCGTTGGTCTTCTGTCAACCATGTTGATTTAATTTTGTTTTATCAATAGTAGACGTCCAATCAATTTGAAGTGGGAGGGTTGGCTCGTTCATTTGCTCCCAGTTCAAACGGATTGGATGTGTGTTGCTAATAATGGCAGCAAGTTGATGAAGGTGTTTTAATTCATCTTTGGTGACCGTTTCAGTGGACAGGTATTCAAAGTTGACACTGAAGAATAAGATCTTTAACCCTTTAGATGGCAAGTGACAATTTTTGTAAAAAAAATAAAAAAATAAAAAATGAAAAACTAGTATTTTTCATTTATATTGTGTATATATTTTTTAAATGATCATTATTTTATGTAATTATAAATACATTCACAGGTTAATAAAATGTTAATAAAAGCTGAATTAAAGAAATTAACATGAATAAAAACAGAAATACACCCTGGTTACGGCCCTGCGTAACACAAAAAAAAATACTTGAAAGTAGGGATGTCCCCGATCTGATCACGTGATCGGAAATCGGGCTGATCTCACCATTTTTTTCAGAGGATCGGAATTGAGTGAAAAGGATCGAGTATTTTTTTTAAGGGCTAACAATAAAAAAAGTAATTCACAAACACATTGGCATAGCCTAAAGCAGTGCTTCTCAATTATTTTCTGTTATGCCCCCCCCCCAGGAAGACGTAAACGTTCCGCGCCCCCCCAATTCTCTGCCACCACTGCAAATATACTGTAGTATCATTTGTATATAAAATTCATATTATTATAAGTACAACTCTGCATAACATTGTGTTCTTTTTAATATTAAAGTAAAATGTAATATAGATTAACTTACAATAAAGGGTAAAAAAAACAAATAAAATAAACACGTCCATTCTGTAAAAATACACTCGATACATTTTTTTGACCGTTTGATGTCGTTGGAGAGAGGGACACTATTTATTTTTGCTGCATGCAGTATTAGCTCCCTTGCTACGGTGTGGGGTTATTTTGCACTGAGCAGCTTGGGATGCCACCTTATATGATGCTGACAGTGCTCGCTGGTTTACCGATGTAACACTTAAAAAGCGGGATTGTTCGCAATATTTGGCACTCGCTGAAAAAAATAATTCCTGCTGTCCGCTGCGAAAGTAAACAGTCTGGTCTTACCTCGTCTCCCACTGTACAAAAGTCAAAGCCAAAAGCTAAATGCTACATATGCTTCGTCATATTTCCTTGTCTAAGCTTTTCATATCTCCAGAGCTCTTTGCTGTGTGCTCTTGTTTTGTTAAAAAATACTGCGAACACGCTAAAAATGAGTGGCACTGCCACCCACTGAGCGGATGTGCAATTACACTTTATTCTAGTATAACAAAAACGTATGTTCCCCAAGGTCACATGCGCCCCAGCATCGCTCTGCGCCCCCCTGGGGGGCCCCGCCCCACTATTTGAGAAGTACTGGCCTAAAGAAACAAAAATATATACGTTTTATACTTCACAAAACTCCGGGAATAAGCAGTACAGTACAGTACAGTAAACAGTACAGAACTGTAACATGTTTGGAACTTTTATTTAAATTTAAAAAAAAAAGAAAAGAAAAAGACCAATTTTGTACCTGATACGGACTTCTCAATCAGGTGACTGGGGTGCAAACATGCTATCAGGACATCCCTACTTTCAAGTATTTTTTTTTCAGTATTTAACTCATTGACAGGTAAGTTTTTTTTCATGTACTTCACTGGAGTGATACCGGCCACCTGCTGTTTTGTCTGAGGACCCTGCTGCATCGTGGTGGAACGAACGAAAGATTTATCCTTTGCTGTCAGATCTCGCTTTCTCATATTATTGCGTTTAAGCTTCATGTACACCCAGTGAACGTGTGTTCTCCACTGCAGGAGACACTATCTGTCCAGAACGCTCACACTTACTCCCTGGGAAGGCAGATATGATGATTTTCATCAACAAAAACGGTTTCTGATTTTATACTGTACCCGCTGCTAATCTGAAATGGGTTTTAGAAGTTGTTTTTGTTTGTTTGTTTGATATTCTGCACTAGGTTAGCCCATTAGTGAGAGCTCAATAACATGCAGAAATGCATGCAGCATAAGACACTCTAAAACATAGGCAAAAGAATATGTGTAAATGGTTTCTCCGTGAGCTTTTGAAAAATAAACATCTTTGTGAAAGTGCACTCCTGTCGAAAGAAACTTCATCATTATTCAAGTTCAAAGACCGATATTTATATACAAGTTAAAAATAGCCGTGTGAGAAAATCATAGCAATGATAATTGAAAGATCATATAATTTGAAAAAATAATCGAGAAGTTAAGAAATTAATATAAACAATGCATTTTTTTTACCTTGCCTATTAAAATAATCAGAATCAAGAATCGTTTGGAACCGAAATCGAAAACGTGTCATCGAAACCGGAAGCGTTCATACTCAAACAATGCCCAACCCTAATTGACACCCATTTATGATGCCTGATGTCAAATTCATTTGGATTGGAGGGGTGAATCAAAGCCAATGCATTAAATAAGTGCCTTGTAGGTGTTTAAAAAAAATCATAATTCATGCATGAATGGGTTAGTATTAATCTGCTGTTTTGTTCCAAGGAGCCCGAGTTAATGCCAAAGATAACAAATGGCTGACTCCTCTTCACCGTGCTGTGGCTTCATGTAGTGAGGTAACCATTTTATAAATATATATCAACTTGGGATGTGGATGTGGAATTTGGGAAAACTTCAGCACATAAGCAAGAAAATAATAAAGTACATTAAAATACACAACTACTTATATTCTATGTATCATTGATCCGTTTTTTCTGAACACTTTGCAGGATGCAGTGTCCGTTCTCCTGAAGCACAGTGCCGACGTCAACGCCAGGGACAAGAACTGGCAGACGCCACTCCATGTCGCGGCAAGCAACAAAGCCGTACACTGCGCCGAGGCGCTGGTGCCGCTACTTAGTAACGTCAATGTATCTGACCGGGCTGGACGCACCGCTCTACATCACGCCGCTTTCAGCGGACACGTAGAGGTGGGAATCTCATATGGTGCACAGTACTCCTCTATCTGGATAGTAGCGGATTTTTATTTACTATTGGGTTATAGATGGTGAAGTTGCTACTATCCAGAGGAGCGAACATCAATGCTTTTGACAAGAAGGATAGGAGAGCCATCCACTGGGCTGCATACATGGGTAAGATTACGTTATGTTAAGTTCATCACTAAATCTGCCTATTAACAGTTAAAAAATGTAACCAGAATTAAGGGGCTTCTGTCCAAACAAGACATGGAAAAACTTAATCATGCACTCATTTTTAGTAGATTGGATTATTGCAATGATGTATTTGCAGATCTATGCAAAAAATCAATCAGGAAGCTACAGCTAATGTTCTTATAAATTCAAGGAATTTAGCCCATATTACACATTATCAAATTGTTACACTGGCTTCCTGTGGAAAAAATTGTCTCATTTTTAACGGTCTTAACGGTTTAATGTGACTTTTATGTACCATATATAGGGGTGTCCTGATCCCATCACGTGATCGGAAATCGGGCCAATTGCGCCATTTTTCAGAGAATCGGAATCGGATGAAAAGGATCGGGTTTTTAATTTCTAAAAAAATAGGTTTGTTTTTTTGCCTCATGCTCATACAGCATCTCAATCTCCCTCCTGCTAAGCAGTGCGACCAAACTGTTTTTCTTGGTCACCAGTGCAGCTGGGGTTTGGTGCTTAAAGTTAACAATGATTGACAGGTTTGTAGCTTTGATCAAAGGCAGAAATGTGTTAACCATAGTTTAACTCTGTACACAGTCTGAAGCGTGCTGTGGCAACTCATTCATTGAGTAAGTGAGAGGCTGTTGTCGGCAGCGTGAGCATCAAAGCAAAAATATTTTTAAAAATACTTTTTCTTTCGGTATCGGATCGGGACTCTGTATCGGCAGATTCTCAAAATCAGGTGACTCAGACTCGGGTGCAAAAATATGCGATCGAGACATCCCTCATTATTTTGTTTTGTTAGCTCCCAATTGCGTCCTGCTGATTTTTATGTGCTGTAAAGCACTTTAAATTATTTTAAGTTAAATTGTGCTATACAAATTTGCCTTGCCTAACTATAAAAACAGATATGTAGGCTGATGATCTCTTTCGTTTCAGGTCACCTAGAGGTGGTCAAGTTACTAGTGAGCAGTGGAGCAGAGGTTGACTGCAAAGACAAGAAGGCCTACACCCCTCTGCATGCAGCCGCCTCCAGCGGGATGAGTAGTACTGTACACTACCTTCTAGGCTTGGGGGTCCAGGTCAGAATTTGGAGTGGTTCACATAAATGCTAAAGGAGAAATTGATCAAAATGCCTTTTTCTTAGGTGAATGTTGTGAATGCTTATGGCAACACTCCACTTCATTTGGCGTGTTATAACGGGCAGGATGTGGTGGTCAGCGAGCTAATCAAGGCAGGGGCTAGCGTCAACCAGGTTTGTGTTCTGTTTTTTTAACATTAGACATGTTAAATATAGGGGAAGTTCAGAATTTTTGACATCAGGCTTAATCTTCGAGTTAGCGAGAGCCAGTGGAGTTGATTTAAACAAATTCCGTGTAGTTTGTTAGTTTCAGAGCTTCGAAGTGGCTAAGCTAGCGCGAGTCAATTGGACCAACTTAGCATGGCAATAAAAAACAACACATTCACACATGAAAATCATTGATGACCCGTGCAATCAATAGTGTTGGCTATGTTTTCAGGATAAAGTTATTAAAACTTACCATTGCATGTCAATAATTTCAGTATGAACGGCATTGCAACAGCAACATTTGTAATCCAGATGCTGTGCAGAGGAGCAGGGCGGAGTGATATCACATGTTTTTTTTCCCGCAGCTGATTTATGTCGTAGCCAGCAGCAAGTAACCAGTTTATATTGTTCCTCGTTCTTGATAGGGAATTTGTGGATACGTTCCTTTGCCCATTTCTTCTGTTTCCACAGCCTCTAAATGCACGGTTCACCGTGTTGCCGGTCGTCAGTTAACTCAGCACACTGATGCTGCATTCGAGGAAGCTGGGAAGTCAGAGTTTCCAACCTCCGATCTGGAAAAATATCATTGGAACATCTCCACTATTTGATTGCTTACGAGAAGCCAGGTTTACTGGAGGTTAAAATGTCTTTTGATGGCCAAAATAAAAAACAACTTGTCGGGGTCAGCCATCGTTGCTGTTTACATCCGCTTGGAACCCTTTGAGGTTGCAACTTGTATCCTCCGAGCGGGATAAGTCAGACTTCCCACCTTCCCCGATTACAGCATGAGTGGCTGAAGTACTCCTCTCTATTGTGGTCGTACTACACATCTAAAAAAATAGTCCTCCAGAATGAAATGAATTACAGCGGGGGGGGGGGGGGGGGGGGGGCGGTAGTTGTGACACTGATTTGGCCGCATAGGTGTTTTTCGAACAATGATCTGCATTTTTAATTCATTTGACTATGTTGGATCTTTTTGTAGATCTGTATCGTTTTTTATTGGCATGCTAAGTTGGCCCCATTGACTCACGCTAGCTTAGCCACTCCGGAGCCCTGAAACTAACAAATATCTTACAAACTACACAGAATTTGTTGAAATGAACTCTACCAAATAATTAAACCCCCGCTAGCTTGGGGATTAAGCCTAATGTCAAACATTATGAACTTCTGCTTTGAATGTTTTTATTTTGATGGTTTGTTCCATTCCTCCAGGTCAATGAGAGAGGCTTCTCTGCTCTCCATTTTGCCTCTTCCTCACGCCAAGGAGCGTTATGCCAAGAGCTACTCTTAGCCCACGGAGCACACATCAACATGCGGGTCCGTTCTTCGCGCACACCCTCATTAACATATCGGGCAAAATACACTTTGCATTCCTTTGTCCCAAAAACCTGTTACCTTAATAATAATATACAATTGAAAACGCCATTGAAGCGCTAACTAATGTTAGCATTGTTTCACAATATTTAACGCTTGAAACAATGAACGCGTCAGAAACATTCATAGTGAAGAAATACACAACAGTGACCAGTATACTGTATGCACTAAAAAAAGTTATATCAACAAAGATTTATTGGGATTTCATCTACTACTCTAATTACTGTCAGTTATATAAACCCTTTTGAGAGAATGTATGTCACTCATTAGAAACTGATTTGAGGACACAAGCGCCTCAAGGTCACGACCATATGGGGCATGGTGGGGGTGGCTAGCGGCTCCCAAGGCTAGTTGGGAGATGTGTGTCAAACCTAAATCAGTTGCAAGAAACCTTTGCATGTATTGTAAAAACAAAACAAAAAAATTCTATATTCACAGAGTAAAGATGGAAAGACTCCCCTACATATGGCAGCCACCCACGGCAGATTCTCCTGTTCTCAGGCGCTCATTCAAAACGGTGAGCCAAATGTTGGTGCATCGTAACTGGAGCGGCGCATCTCATATTTACGTCTTCGCAGGAGCCGAGATTGATTGCGTGGACAGGGACAGAAACACCGCGCTTCACATCGCCGCGCGCTACGGCCATGAGCTCATCATTACAGCGCTTGTGAAACACCGAGCCTGCATCTCCAAGTCAGTAAAAGTTTGTTTTAACTGCCATTTTGAACATAATCTCATGATAACTTGTCTTGTGTGCCAGGCGAGGTATTCATGGGATGTTCCCACTACACTTGGCTGCTCTGTCCGGTTTCCCTGATTGCTGCAGGAAGTTACTTTCTTCAGGTTTGTTAATAGAGGTGGGAATCTTGGGGCACCTAACAATTCGATTACGATTCAGAGGGTACGATTCAATTTTAAATCGATTATTGATACATTCCAAGGCTATTAGCTGCTTTTAATGTTACGTACATCAGTTAAAAAATGGTACAAAAATCCTCTCAGGCTTAAATAAACTACTATTTCACTGTCAAGTTAACAGTTCAAAACAGTGAGTAAAATACTCAAGTCCCCATTCTGTATCGGCAGCTTTAAACTACATTCAATTAATTTAATGTTGTGAATCAACCGTTAAATTGGTTAAAATTGCTCCCGTTATTCCATGATTTCCCTTCTGTCTACTTTCGACATGTGAAAGTTTTAAAACTGTTTCATCATTTAAAGATAGATTAAAGTCAAGATTTTGCTGATTTAGGAGTATTTTAGATAAAAAGTTAATTAGGTTTGATCAGAAGGTTCGCTACAACAGCCTTTTAGAGAAGTCTACTGCTTTAAGATGGCGGCTCTTTACTAACGCCGGCAAGTCTGTCATTTCGCATCTAGTTCTCTATACATGTGTTAATGCCGCTGAGTCCGTCATTTCCCATTTAGTTTTATGTGGCGGAAAACACACAGGTGACTTGAAGTTCCGCTCTGAGACCCCCAATTTGGCCAAATTTTTTAAATTGTCCGATATGCATGTGTGATACATCATTGTGAAGCTTAAAATCTCAATTCTCTGGGGGAAGAAAAATTTTGAAGAGGAGGACATTTTAAAAAAAAATTTTTTTTTTTAAATTTTGATTAAACAGCGAAACCCTAACTGGAGGTGAGAGCATAATTAAAGATGCCATGATTTTAACGAGATATTATCGCGTACTTACCTTGTTTCGGTCCAAAAACTCCATGTAGCATGTATCACCCACCGAGTGTCAAGACACAGCTGTGAATGGCCACAGCCGGATTTTTGGGGGATTTTAAGGGTGAAACATGCTAATATAACAAGGGTCGCGATGCAGAAATCGCAGACGTCAAGGAGCGGTTGAGATTTTGTTTTTCATATAGTTACCCTTTTAAACGTTTTTTTTTTTCTAAAACATCGGGGAAAATTCAACAGTACCAAAAAAAAAAAACAATTAAGCGATGGTTATGAGGTAGATATCCGTGACTTATTTACAGACACCAATTTTTTCATCGTGACATAATTTGTTGAGTTTAAAATATGCGAGTGAATAATTTTTTTAAGTTTTTTTTTTTTTTTTTTTTTTAAACTAAATATTAGACATCAATTAATGATTCAAAGCTAAAAATGCTTGACATTTTGAATAATAAATATGATTACTTACCTTCTTTTTATGGCAGGGTTGAAACAAAAGCGGTTGGGCGGCGTCTGTAAACGGAGGTCTCCAGGGTGAAACAGACAAATTAAAAATAGTTGGGGGCTTAATGCGCCATGAATCGTCTATGGCAGTATATAGACATATTGTTCTATCAAACACAACAGTTCTTTTGGCTTAAAATACAGCAGTTTATTTTAAAGATGGGTGCAAGAGCAGAAACTGTTTTTTCAGCTGTAAATGGTGTTATACTTATATAGCGCTTTTCCACCTTTCAAGGCGCTCAAAGCACTTTACACTATCTCGCCATCTACCTACTGGTGACGCAGCACCAGGAGCAACGTGGGGTTCAGTATCTTGCTCAAGGACACTTAGACGAGTTCATCAGGGCGGAGAATCGAAACCACAACCTCTGGTTTTGGGGGACAACTACTCTACCACTGAGCCACGCCACCCTGTGTCTGTGTTTTCCGCCATATACATGTGGTATCTACCGTAGCATTATGTGGACGTAGTTTGTAGCAACGTGAGCGTTGTTTGAAGCTCTGTCAGCCGCAGTCAGGTATTGTTGTTTTTTTATCTAGCGGAATAAGTTGTTGGTCCGTTCCTCATTGCGTCCCAAAGACCGCGCAGACTATGTTTTAGTAAAAAAATTCTTTCATTTGCCCCTCATTGCTCGCTTACCTTCCGTAGTTGTCTTTTTTGTTAAAGTCTGCTCCTATGTTTAGCAGCATATCGATAAGCTTTTGGGCTACAATTCTATCACCTTTTCGATATATTGTCACACCCCTAATAAACACCATTATTTTCAATATATTGACAATACATTGATTGTTTATGTGTTAGGATTTGACATTGACACTCCTGATGATTACGGAAGAACCTGTCTTCATGCTGCTGCAGCTGGAGGGTGAGTCTCTATTTCATTTTTTCCCATATGTATTTGGTGATGGTGTTGAACATCTAATCTATTTAAATTAGGAGAAGCCTCTCGTCTCTGCGTCAGTGCCAGTGATTAAGTCAAATGCATTTTTTGTTCAGGAACCTGGAGTGCCTGAATCTGCTGCTAAACATAGGAGCGGACTTTAACAAAAAAGACAACTACGGAAGGTAAGCGAGCAATGAGGGCCAAATGAAAGAATGTTTTTCTATTTGCATGCTACGTTCATTCGATGTACATTCGCCCCTCTCAGTCTAAATGGATTCGACATCTAACGCCGTCAATAGCGGCCAATGAGTGTCCTGTCAGTGTACCCACAAAAAAAAAAAAGATCATCATTTGTTTTCTTTCTTACCATGACAGGACTCCACTTCATTATGCATCAGCCAACTGTAATTACCACTGTGTATTTGCCCTGGTGGGCTCCGGGGCAGGTGTCAACGAACTGGACCAAAGAGGTTGCGGCCCGCTACACTACGCCGCTGCAGCAGACACGGATGGAAAGTACGCAAACCGATTTCAAGCTAACACATCTTCAATGTTGGATTGCTTCGTATGTTATCGTACTTTTGCAACTGTTTAAGATGCGTCGAGTACCTTTTAAGGAACAACGCCGAGCCCGGAGTTCGAGACCAACAAGGGTACAGTGCAGTCCACTACGCCTCAGCATATGGACGAACACTTTCTCTGGAACTGGTATGTTCTGAGTTACGTCATGTGGTGAACCTAATTACAAAAGATGGTAAATACACTTTGTGTTTTCTTTTAGATGGCGAGTGAAACTCCTCTGGACGTGGTAAGACTTTTAAGTACTTCAGTGAGTAAGAATAGGCCACTTTGGTAAAATGGCGCCCTCTGTTGGTGCTAATGAAAAAGCGACCTCAATGCAAATACTGTAGAAAATCTAATCAAGGCTGAGTAAAATCATTAAAGTGCCAGTGACAGCATAAAAAAAATCTTAAATAACATTATTATGTGAATTAGAATCATATTTTGAGACGATTCGACTGTATACAACAATTGGGGAAGCGCAGATGACGAGAAATTAGTCATTTAATCTGCCGTTCAGACCCGCCTGTCATTACAGCGCTCTAGCGTCTCCAGCTGGATGATGACGTCGGCAGGGTCACGATTTCATCTGATTTAGAATTCAACTCATTGAGGGGGAAGATTCAGAACGAGGAAAATATGAGCAAAATATCATGATTGTTCCAATCTCTCTACTCCTATATTTTACAGGATATTCTTTTTATCTAAGTATTTACCTCAATTGCTAAATAAATGGTATGGTCATGACAAATAACAGCCTTGTGCTAAATGAATTATTAAAAATGCAGATGGCCGATGAGTCCGTGCGTCACTGTTGCCTAGGCAACCGGAGTTGAGTGTTCAAATTCTCTGCCGTGGAGTCCTGTTGTTATCAGGCGTTCCTTGTGGCAAGACAGGATGTCCCGCCATTGTTCTGGACTGCCCATTGTTGGCCCCCAGAAGAGCTGATGGCGGGATTCGGTGGTCCAGACGTGGGCTTGTAGGTGTCTTGGCCATCATCCGCTTGTCTTGCTCCGTCAGCGTCAGTCTCGCTCAGTCAGCTGCATGACGCATGCAGTGCGCTTCCATAGTCAGCAGGCATCCTGTATCTGTTATGCCCTTTGTCTGCCCGTTGTCTTGACGCTGCAAATTCCAATCACTCCAAGTCCAACTACTCATACTATCAAATATCGTATATTCGACTTGCTTTCTTAAACTATGATTTTAATGCTATTTATTTTATATTGGTTGTGTTAAAGTAATACAAACAGTCAAACAGTAAATATGGGAAAGTATGCTATTCCCTTCATTAGGCAGGGTGGAGCATACACAATTCTGCAATGTGATGTGGATAACCCAGTATTATCTATCCTATTCTATTCTACCTGATCGCTAATCCTGGCACCGAAAATCTTTCTCGCTGAGTGTGTCTAATAGCATCCAGTCATGCGTGTGTTATCTCATTTTCAGCTAATGGAGTCCTCAGGAACAGACTTCCAGAATGACGCTGAGTGCCAGGGGCAGATTAGCCCACTTCATTTGGCGGTGAGTTCAAGTGCTTTTCTGTCGTTCGGATCTTTGAACCGCAAAATAAATCCTAGCGTTTTGTTTTTTTCCACAGGCCTACCACGGACACTGCGGCGCCTTGGAAGTCCTTTTGTCCTCTATGACGGACGTGGACATCCGGACCCCGCAAGGCCGCACCCCGCTCAACCTGGCCTGCTCCAGGGGGCATCAGGAGTGCGTGTCGTTGCTGCTGCACCGCGGCGCTTCACCTATGGCGTGTGACTACTCGCAAAAAATGACGACTCTACATGCTGCAGGTAGGTATATGTTATAATCTTTAAGAAAAAGAGTTTATGATGAGATTTATTTAGATTACTTGCAGAAAACGTGCTTATGTGTTAGCCCAGTTTCACACTCTAGTCTGGCTTAAACAATATTAACTCAATGGCTGCCATTGACTCCGATAGACGTCCAATCCATTTTAACATTTTAATTTTTAAGTTTAACTCACTATTTGATATTAAGTAAAGGCAACCAAGTTAAAGACAGCAGTTTGCTAATACAGATTACATTCCGTGTGTCTGTGTAACAGTTACAAACGGCCACTCGGGTTGCCTTCGTCTCCTAATGAGCAACAATGACCAGCACATCAATTTGGACGCACTAGATGTCAACAAGCAGTAAGTCAATGAAGCCTGCAATCATTACTTCGAAGCCCCGATCAAGCGTGCTTTGATGTCATTTTGCGTGAAGGACCCCGCTAATGCTAGCTGTACTGAACGGACACAGCGAATGTGTGTATTCGCTGCTCAGCCAAGGAGCTAGCGTCCATCTTCAAGACTGCTGGGGCAGGACGGCGCTTCACCGCGGGGTGAGATTAATCCGTTTGCAGGGAATCGATGTAATTATTTACGAGCAATGATGCGATTTGGACTCAGGCGGTGACGGGCCAGCACGAGTGTGTGGAGGCGCTTCTTCAGCGAGGAGCTAGCGCATGCGTCAAGGACATTCGAGGTCTTTCTCCTCTCCATTTGGCGGCCGCCTGCGGGCGTGCGGGCGTCCTAGCCACCATGCTGCAATCACCCGGCACTGCCAATTCACTGTCGGAGCTTGCGGATAACAAAGGCTACACGCCGCTGCACTGGGCTTGCTATAGCGGTACTTAAGCAAGACCTGAAAGCGTGACAGAAATCTGATTTGAAGTTGTATTTAATTTTTTTTACCCCTCCTTTAGGATGTGACGCTTGTGTGGAGTTGTTGCTAGAGCAGGAAGTCTTTCGGAAGATAAAAGGCAACACGTTCAGCCCGCTGCATTGTGCCGTGTAAGCTACTACTTGTATTTGTGTGCATCAATGTGGTTACATATGCAAGTGAAAACTTTGTTTATACATTTTTTTAGTATGAACGACAACGAAGGAGTGGCTGAGATGTTAATCGAATCGCTCGGCGCAAATATTATCGACTCCACCGACTCCAAAGGCAGGTGAGAGACAGAAAAAGTGGTATTTGTCAGTTCCTGCGGTGTTCCTCAAGGGTCAATCTTGGAAGTTCTTCATTTTTGCTCATTATAGGGTACGGTAATTTTCGGACAATAAGCCGCTACTTTTTACCCTCATTTTGAATCCTGAGGCAAATACCAGAGCAGCTTAATTGTTGATTTATTCGGGTTTGTATGTAACACTTTATTTGACATCAGCATCATAAGACAGTCATAATTATGACATGACACTATCATGGGCATTACTGAATGCTTATGACAAATGTCATTAACTCATTCACTCCCAGCCATTTTCACCGGAGCAACCCCCTTTGCTCCCGGCCGTTTTACTGGATTTTGACTGATTTTGCAAGGCCCACAGAAAATTCTGTTCTATTGCTATATAAACATGGAACCCACCAAAAGAAAGATTAGACTCTCTTCTTTCAGCAGGAAAAAAAAGTTCATATGTTTTTCCATTCTTTAAAAATCAGCATTAGAAAATAGCTTAATTTGAGCAATTTTCTGATGAAAAAACAGAGAAATTGAGCTTTTTGTAAAAGTATACATTTCAAACATAACCTAGACTTTAACACAGCTATTTTTTGCTTTTGTGACATCCCAATTATCTGAATATTTTCGTTCTACAAAATAACCTAAACAACAAGACATAGAGCTTTTGATAGCATAGTAACAATTTACCCAAAAACGTATGAATACATTCTATTTTTAATTGTTTCAGTGTCCTATAAACATATTTATACGTCTTTTACATTTTTTTTTTTCCACAAGAGACGCCTTCGCTACAAAGCGCAATGCTCAAACTGGAGGGCAGTAGCGCATTTTTGAAAGGAAGTGGAGAAAATTAGTCAGGAAACGGAAGAAGCGTGAGAAAAATGTGAAGAACGATGGAAAACAAAAGGCAAACGACACTGGAAGAGTGTTTTTGAAAGAAAATGACACAATCGTCAAAGTGTAGCGGATGATGTTGTTGAGTCTGTGTTGCTCGTTGAGTAGAGTTCGCGTTGCCGTGTTCGGCCGCTCGTGACTCTCTAATGTCTTGGGACTCAGCCGGAAATGCGCACGGCTAAATTAGTTCCCCCCAGGAACACAACCTGCCCCACACAAGGTCCCTAGGTGAATTCTGTTATGAGGTAGTGGTCACTAAAAAAGAAATATTCAAAAAAATCTATCTTGATGAGTCCGGCGGCAATGAGGGAAAGTTTTACCCCGGCTGTCGCGGCCACAACAGTGTCATCTCTCAGTTCAATAGTTTAGTTATGTGTAAATAAATTGTTACTGTGCTATCAAAAGCTCTATTTGTCTTGTTGTGTATGTTATTTTGTAGAAGGAAAACATTATTCAGGTGTTTGGGATGTCACAAAAGCAAAAAATTGCTGTGAAAGTCATTTATGTTTGAAATTTATGCTTTTACAAAAAGCTCAATTTCTCTGTTTTTTCATCAGAAAATTGCTCAAACTAAGCTATTTTCTAATGCTGATTTCAAAAGAATGGAAAAAGATATGAACTTTTTTTTCCTGCTGAAAGAAGAGTCTAATCTTTCGTTTGGTAAGTTCCATGTTTATATAGCAATAGAACAGAATTTTCTGTGGACCTTGCAAAATCAGTCAAAATCCAGTAAAACGGCCGGGAACGAAGGTTGTTGCTCCGGTGAAAGGAATGAGTTATTTTCTGGAAGACATTGAGTATTATCTGACAGAATTGCAGGGGTGCCAGTACTTTTGCCAGCACAGTAAAATATATTTTCAAGGCCTTAAAAATGTCTTTAAAAGCATTAAATTTGACTTATAAAATGGTGCAACAACCCTGAAA
The DNA here is from genome assembly GCF_030265065.1 of Corythoichthys intestinalis. Lineage (NCBI taxonomy): Eukaryota > Metazoa > Chordata > Actinopteri > Syngnathiformes > Syngnathidae > Corythoichthys > Corythoichthys intestinalis. The sequence goes on along the minus strand of NC_080416.1, from coordinate 10,549,018 downwards.
TGTCCAATTGGCGAAGAACACCATGTGCTTTGACGCAGGTCGCCACTTCACGCCGCCGCCTTCGCAGATCGCGTCGAGTGCATCTCCCTGCTGCTCAGTCAAGGCGCTCAGGCAAACATCGCCGACACGTACGCGCGCAGGACGCCGCTAATGATGGCCGCCCTCAACGGGCAAACCAACGCCGTGGGTCAGTACAGATGCACTATTTAATTTTTCGACGGTGCCGTTTCGTAACTGTCCGGTAATGACGCAGAAGTGTTAGTGAGCAGCAGCAAAGCGGACTTCACGCTTCAAGACGCCGACAGGAACACAGCTTTGCACTTAGCTTGCAGCAAGGTATGCTAAATTTCAGCCTCGGCGCAGATTGTGTGTCGCGTTATGCTAATCTGCCATTTTGTTTTAATCAGGGTCATGAAACGTGCGCCTTGTTGATCTTGGAGAAAATACGAGATAAGAATCTGATCAACAGCACCAACGCTTCCTTGCGCACGTACGCCGTTCGCTCGCGGGAAGTCGCGTTTTCTTGCTAGCGCTAATTTTTTGTTTTCCCGCAGGCCTCTTCACGTCGCAGCCAAAAACGGTTTGACGGTGGTCGTTCAGGAACTACTGGGAAAAGGCGCTAGCGTACAAGCAGTGGATGAAAACGGTGAGATTTAAAGCCTGGAAAAATGTATCGGCATTTTATTCGTACCTCTCGTTTTCAGGTTACACGCCCGCGCTAGCTTGCGCGCCAACCCGCGACGTCGCCGACTGCTTAGCGCTCATCCTTAACTCTATGATGCCCGCCTCGCCCATGGTTACCATCGCAACGTTGCCTGAATTTTCTTTGCCTCACACAGTCATCAAACATCACCCCGTGTCCAATCACGTGGCCAAGGGCGTGGCCTTTGAAAGCCCGCCTCCTCTGAGGCCCGACCGCGCATCGTACTGCCGACCCGAGCGCCCGCTGTCGAGCGTCACGACGGACGAAGAACTTAACGACTCCGATTCGGAGACTTACTGAAGGCTAGTGTGTTACTTGAGAGCCTTAACATTGAATGCCATTGACAGCGATAGATGTCCAATTCTTTTGAACTCCCAATTCCAAAGGATTGGACGTTTATTGCCATCAATGAGTTTTAAAAAAAAATGTTATAAAAGTCCTTGACGGCTTTGTCACACAATAATGAGAACTAAAACTTCAGCATTGATGGTTAAGACTAATGAACAAAACTAGGGACCATTTAGACAATGTCTTTAGGTTTTTTTGTTGTTTTTTTTGGACGTTGGAGGTTCATTGTGATGAAGCATTGTTGTCGAGACAGCGGCCGATTTACTTGAGGTGTGAGTGCGGAATGAATATAGAGTATATTGCCTTTTCAGGAATATGCACCTTTCCTGTGGAGATGAAAATTTGGTGCAGTGTTTGTAAAGAAGTTAAAAAAATAAATATATTTGTTTTTATTAACTGGTATTTCAGTCTTCTTTCAATGTTTTGTCCATAGGCTTCTTAATTGTATTGGCGGGTCACATCCGTCAGCCACTGCGCAACACCTTCAAGCAGGGGAGCCCATCCTACAGTCCGCTTCAGTTATTCGCAGTCGGTCACAGTTAGTCAACACATGCAGCAATCCAACGCTGGATTTAGGTTGAAAAAGTACGAAAGCTGTACCGCATACAAACAGGATGGTTTATCTCAGGAGTGATTTGTTCAAGGATTCAAGGTATTTATTATATTTTTCCTACATTCATTTTGAAACGTGGAAAAAAATGAACGGGTGAATTTAACAACTACGGACTAGCATCATTCTTCGACATATTTACGTAAAATAAATGCTAACTGCACTTTTTTTTTTTTTTTTAAACCAAGATTCGAGACTGTTTTGCATCCATGTCTATAAAGAATTCAGGGATTTAAGCATTTATTCACAAGAAAATTCCCCGGAAAAGCTCTGATTACATATGGCGGCCGCCACATTGACTAACAGACTAGCGTCATACTTAGACATATTTACGTAAAATGAATGCTAACTGCACTTCTTTTTTTTTTTTTTTTGCTTTTAACCAAGAATCGAGACTTTTGCTTCCATATCTATAAAAAAAATCAGGGATTTAGGAAATTAATCCACAAGAATTTTCACCGGAAAAGCTGTTTACATATGGCGGCCGCCACATTGACTAACAGACTAGCATCGAACTTCGACATAAAATGTAAAATAAATGCTAACTGCAGTTTTTTTTTTTTTTTTTTTGCTTTTAACCAAGACTCAAGACTGTTTTGCGTCCATTTCTATAAAAAATTCAGGGATTTAAGCATTTATTCACAAGAATTTTCAACGAAAATAGCTCTTTGTCTGTGATTCCACTCGGTCAACTTTGACGGCCACACCAACAATGCAGGCCCCCTATTAAGTCATTCACTCCCAGCCACTTTCACCCTTTGCTCCCAGCCGTTTTACTGGATTTTGACTGATTTTGCAAGGCCAACAGAAAATTCTTTTCTATTGCTATATAAACATGGAACCCACCAAAATAAAGATTAGACTCTCTTCTTTCAGCAGGAAAAAAAGTTCATATGAAAAATAGCCTAGTTTGAGCAATTTTCCAATTTCTGATGAAAAAAGAGAAATTGAACTTTTTGTAAAAGCATACATTTCAAACATAACTTTGCTTTTGAGACATCCCAAACATCTGAATATTTTCCTTCTACAAAATAATATAAACAACAAGACAAATAGAGCTTTTGATAGCAAAGTAACAATTTATTTACACATAACTATTGAACTGAGAGATGACGTTGTTGTGGCCGCGGCTGTCTCGGCTGACGGGGTAAACTTTTCCCTCATCACCTCCTGTCTCATCAAAATATATTTTTGGGAATCTTTCTTTGACGATTGTGTCGTTTTCTTTCCAAAACACTCCTCCAGTATCGTTTGCCTCGTGTTTTACATCGTTCTCCACATTTTTGTCATGCTTCTTACTTCTTCCAACTTCCGTTTCCTGACTATTTCTCTTCACTTCCTTTCATGGTCCTATATGAGTTCTTACCAAATGCGCTACTGCCCTCCAGTGGCCAGTTTTATTGCTTTAAAATGGGTTTTGAGCATTGTGCTTTGGAGCGAAGTTGTATCAGAACCTAGAGATGTCGCTTGTGGAAAAAAAACATAAAAGACGTATAAATACGTTTTTGGGACACTGAAACAATTAAAGATAGAACGTATTCATACATTTTTGGGAGCAAATGAGTTAATCGGCCCCGTGTCCCATCAATGTCATTATGAAGTCTATGGTTTTGTCATAGACTTCACCATCAGTTGACAACAGCTCCCACAAACATTGCGCCACGCCTACCCGTTGGGGGCCGACCCAGGAAAAGCCAAGTTGGCTTTCACTGAAATAAACACTCTGCATTCAAATGCTTAATTTAGGTGGAAAAAGGACGAAAGTTTTACTGTATACAAGCAGGTAGGGGTGTCTCAAGAGTGATTTGGTCGAGGATTCAATGTAATTATTATATAAAAGAGCCCCATGCAAGCAAAAAATGAGCCTAACTTTAGCTCGAAATACTTATGTAAAATGAATAACTGCCCGCTTTTTTGCTTTTAACCCAGAATCTAGACTGTGTTACATTCATATCTATAGAAATCCGGGGATTTACGCACTTGTTTACAAAAACTTTCAACTTAAAAAGCTGTTTTGTAACGGCCGCCACGTTGGATTACACAATAGCGTAATTTTAGCTTGAATTATTTACATAAAATGAATGATAACTGCCCATTTTTATGCTTTTAACCAAGAATTTAGACTGTCCTATGTTCATATCTATAGAAATTCCAGGGATTTACGCACTTGTTTACAAAAACTTTCAACTTAAAAAGCTGTTTTGTAACGGCCGCCACGTTGGATTACACAATAGCGTAATTTTAGCTTGAATTATTTACATAAAATGAATGATAACTGCCCATTTTTATGCTTTTAACCAAGAATTTAGACTGTTCTATGTTCATATCTATAGAAATTCCGGGGATTTACACATTTATTTACAAGAATTTTCCATTTAAAAGCTTAAAAAGCATCTTAATTTCACCTAAATAAGTTGTGATTGTAAATAGAATGGTAAATGGTGTTATATAGCGCTTTTCCACCTTCAAATGCTTTTTTGTTGATTCTGCATGCTTTCCTCAAGTATTATTTCTGATGTGATTTTTTTTTTTTTTTAATTATCAGTTGTTGAAAACTTTTACTAAATAAAAAAAAAAAAAGTTGCCATTTTGGGCAAAAACTTATAGGTGATTGCATTTGGTGATTTTTGTGCATCTAGCGTAAAATTTGAGAAGTTTATCGCCAATTTGTTTTGTTATATTTGTATAGAAAAATAATCAGGATTTTATTAGGGAATGACTGAATTTTTTGATGTTGCTGCTCATGGATACTCATTTTTGCCTAAGGGTTTTAGCCTGTTTTGGTTTTAGGTCGCTAGTGGCTTTGGTTTTGAAAATATTTGAATTTTAAGATTTTGAAAATGGGCCCCCTACGGATCAGTCTATGGTTTTGTCATTGGTCGTCCAGGTGATAGACTCGTCCATACAAGCACGCGGTGACAAGCCCGCCGGCCATGTTGGAATGTGTCATGGTCACTCGTCCGTCGCTTTTCTCTACACGTTTCGGCTGTTCCAACACGTAGCGGCTCACCAGTACTGACGGGTATACGTGTCGGGTCTTGAACTCTCCCTCCAGAACAAAGTCGAATTTAGTCTCTGCCTCTTCGACTATCTGTCCACAGGAAGTAGGTTCGGAGCCAGCGCAACGGACCACCGCACATACCTGGAAGCACAGTTGGGTGTCACTTGGCAGCTTATTAGTGCCCGAGCACCAAGTGGTGCAAGAGCCTATCATTACAGGATATTCTCAGTATACGTAAGTATTGATTCCCTGAATGCAATATAAATTGTTCACTGTCATTAGAATACAGTCTTGTGTTAAATGGATTATGAAAAATGCATTTGTTCAGTATGATGGCTAAATATGTCGCAAATTGGTCAAAACTGCCAACTTCTTGCAATAGTTTTTTTTTATGCCACCGGAGTTTCCACGGACTACTACGGCTCTTGTCGTTTTCCTGCTGCGGCCTCTGAGACGGAGGAGAGAGCGTGACCAAAAAAGGCGTGAAAAAAAAGCCTTACTAAACATGGTCGTTTGTTACGGGGGGGGGAGCATTACTACCGTATTGGCCCGAATATAAGACGATCCCCCTCTTTTTCAAGATTCAAGTTTGAAAAAAGACTTTTTGAACACCAAATTAATTTTTACACAGAAAATAATTACAGTACATCCGAAACAAATGATTATAACAATATTAGAGCTGAAACGAATACTCGAGCAACTCCAGTAACTCGAGTTTAAAAACTGATCCGAGTAATGTTATTCACCTCGAGTAATCGTTTATTTTGACAGCTCTAAGCATCACGTTTTGCTCAGACTACTTTAAATGCGGGACAACGCGCTGATGTCACGTGCGTAGAGGAAGAAGCCAAAAAAAAGAAAAAAAAACTTACTGCAGCCGACAGCCGCTACAAACGACGCCGACGTTGCTAAATATTGGCCCGCACGTTGCTACATTGGTAGCAGGTAGCGTCTGATGCGTCTCATAGAGATCACATGTATGTTGAACTAGATGCGAAAATACAGTCAGCGGCGTTAGTAAATAGCCGCCATCTTAAAGCAGTAGAGCGCTAAGCGCTAATAAAGAGCGCTAAGCGCTAATAAATAAGATTAACGTTACTGTCACTAGCTCACGTAACGTTAGCCCTGCTGAGGGCTAGGTTTCTATTAATTATGACCACTGTCGATGCGTGGCTAACGTGTCTTACATACAGGCTTTAACATAACATTGCGTTGTGGAGTGATGAGGGTGTAAAATAAAAACTTAATCATGCTAACTATCAAACACCAAGTAGCACTGGTCCCTAATGTGCTCCAATACAGCCTGTATCATACTTTTATTTTTAACACTGCAAAAACTCAAAATCCTATCAGGACTTAACAGTTTAGACTAACTTAAAACTTAACTAGAACTTAAAAATGGCTTGACACAAATAGAAATTCAATTGAAACACGTGGGAAAAAATCCTAACTTTTAAGTGATGTGTGTTATCAAGCGTAACAGCATTTTTAGGTATATATACTGTATATATATATATATATATATATATTTTTTTTTTTTTTTTTATAAGATCTAAAGGTTTTTTGAGTGAAAGCAGTGAATTAGTCTTTTTTTTTTAATTCTAGTTACATCTGAGATGCAATTGTTGGCTGTTTTCAACAATATACATCGAAAATTGATTGACTGAAAATGGTTCAAGATTAGATGAAATGTCTTGTTTTCTCATGTATACTTATAATTGCTCTTCACCTAAAGATATATTTGTTTTATCCGATTACTCGATTAATCGATAGAATTTTCAGTCGATTACTCGATTACTAAAATATTCGATAGCTGCAGCCCTAAACAATATATTTGAGAGAAAAAGCATGTTATTTTGCCTCATTCAAATCTTAATATCTGAACATTTAAATATGTAAACAAAAGTGCAATCACATTCGTAAATGAATGGCTTCTGGTTTTTGAAATGTAAACAAACCAATCTATTGTAATAAAACAACAAAATTGCAATAACTGCATTAACCATCAAAGTGAAGTCTAACTAACTTTAGTCTTGAAACAAATCTGAAAAAGGAAAAACAACAATTTGACAGGTGGGGCGGTCTGATGGGTATGGTAATTTGACAAGTAGTGCAATCTGACGGGTAGCAGTCTGACATATAGCGCTTTATGAAGGGAAGCGCATTCTGATGGGTATGGTAATTTAACAGGTAGCGCGTTCTAACGGGTAGCGCAGTCTGTCATTTAACGAAGTCTGACAGGTACCACATTCACACACATTACTGATACGGATTGCAACCTTGACCTTCCGCCCAAACGACCTTGACCACAAGCCTGAACGTTTTTTTGTGCCGCTTTTAATGGTCACTAAGGTTTCCAATGGTGACTTAAATACCACCCAGACGACCTTGACCGCCCACCTGAATGACCCATTGGAAAGGCATGCCCATCGAATTTGTATACCCATCGAAATGGAATACCCGTCGAGTTGGTATACTCATCGAAATAGTATACCTGTCGAGTTGGTATACCCATCGAAATGATATGCCTGTCCGATTAATATACCCTTCAGAATGATATGCCTGTCTGATTGATAGCTCGTCAGATTGTCATACCCGTCGGATTGTCATACCAATCAGATTATCATACACATTAATTTATGGAAAAATCCTTACTATACATGGTCGTTTTTTTTTTTTTTTATGGGGAAAAGAAACGCCTTATTACACATGGTCATTTTTCACAGGGAAAAAGCCTTACTATACACAGTCGTTTTTTTCCCTGAAAAAATCCATACTGCATTTTGACGTGTAGAAAATTCTGAAAAGTAGCACATTTTATAGGGTACGGTCATTTGACAGCGCAGTCTGATGGGTATAGTAATTTGATAGGTAGAACAGTCTGACAGGTAGTGCAGTCTGACAGGTAGCGCAGTCTGACGGGTATGGTTTTTTGATAGGTAGCGTAGTCTGATGGATAACGCTTTGTGACAGGTATGGTAATTTAACAACCCACCTGAATGACCCATTGGAAAAGCATACCCATCGAAATGACATACCCATCGAATTGGTATACCCGTCGAGTTGGTATACCCATCGAAATAGTATACCCATCGAGTTAGGATACCCATCGAGTTGGTATATCCATCGATTTGGTATACCCATCGAAATGATATGCATGTCCGATTGATATACCCTTCAGAATTATATGCCTGTCTGATTGATAGCTCGTCGGATTGTCATACCCGTCAGATTTGTCATACCAATCAGATTATAATACACATTAATTTATGAAAAAATCCTTACTATACATGGTCGTTTTTTTTTTTTATGGAGAAAAGAAACACCTTACTACACATGGTCATTTTTCACAGGGAAAAAGCCTTACTATACACAGTCGTTTTTTTTCCTGAAAGAATCCAGACTGCATTTTGACGTGTAGAAAATTCTGAAAAGTAGCACATTTTATAGGGTGCGGTCATTTGACAGGTAGCGCAGTCTGATGGGTATAGTAATTTTATAGGTAGCACAGTCTGACAAGTATAGTAATTTGATAGGTAGCACAGTCTGACAGGTAGCGCAGTCTGACGGGTATTGTTATTTGCTAGGTGACGCAGTCTGACGGGTATAGTAATTTGATAGGTAGCACAGTCTGACAGGTAGCGCAGTCTGACTGGTATGGTTTTTTGATAGGTGGATGGATAACGCTTTGTGACAGGTATGGTAATTTAACAACCCACCTGAATGACCCATTGGAAAAGCATACCCATCGAAATGACATACCCATCGAATTTGTATACCCGTCGATTTAGGATACCCATCGAGTTGGTATACCCATCGAAATGATATGCCTGTCCGATTGATAGCTCGTCGGATTGTCATACCCGTCGGATTGTCATACCAATCAGATTATCATACACATTAATTTATGGAAAAATCCTTACTATACATGGTCTTTTTTTTTTATGGAGAAAAGAAACGCCTTACTACACATGGTCATTTTTCACAGGGAAAAAGCCTTACGACACAGTAGTTTTTTTTCCTGAAAAAATCCACACTGCATTTTGACGTGTAGAAAATTCTGAAAAGTACCACATTTTATAGGGTACGGTCATTTGACAGGTAGCGCAGTCTGATGGGTATAGTAATTTGATAGGTAGCACAGTCTGACAGGCAGCGCAGTCTGACGGGTATGGTTATTTGCGAGGTGGGGCAGTCTGATGGGTATAGTAATTTGATAGGTAGCGCAGTCTGGTGGATAACGCTTTGTGACAGGTATGGTAATTTAAGAACCCACCTGAATGACCCATTGGAAAGACATACCCATCGAAATGACATACCCATGGAAATAGTATACCCATCGAAATGGTATACCCATCGAAATAGTATGCCCATCGATTTAGGATACCCGTCGATTTGGTATACCCATCGAAATTATATGGCTGTCCGATTAATATACCCTTCAGAATGATATACCTGTCTGATTGATAGCTTGTCGGATTGTCATACCAATCAGATTATCATGCACATTAATGGATGGAAAACTCCTTACTATACATGGTCGTTTTTTTTTATGGAGAAAAGAAACGCCTTACTACACATGGTCATTTTTCACAGGGAAAAAACTTTACTATACACAGTCGTTTTTTTTTTTTTCCTGAATAATCCATACTGCATTTTGACGTGTAGAAAATTCTGAAAAGTAGCACATTTTTTAGGGTACGGTCATTTGACAGGTAGCGCAGTCTGATAGGTATAGTAATTTGATAGGTAGCACAGTCTGACGGGTATAGTAATTTAATAGGTAGCACAGTCTGACAGGTAGCGCAGTCTGACGGGTATGGTTATTTGATAGGTAGCGCAGTCTGATGGATAACGCTTTGTGACAGGTATGGTAATTTAACAACCCACCTGAATGACCCATTGGAAAGGCATACCCGTCGAGTTGGTATACCCATCGAAATAGTATACCCGTCGAAATTATATGCCTGTCTGATCGTTTTTCACAGAGAAAAAGCCTTACGTTACATGGTCGTTTTTTACTGAGAAAAGCCAGTGATCTTGAAATGGATGCATTTAGTTTGTGGCGCTTTCACGCCCACGTGGGGGCGCACTCGCACTTGTTTACGTGAAGAAGAGTGCTCACACGCCAGAAGAAGACGGACAGCTACGTAGCTCTGAGTGAGTGAGTGAGTGAGTGAGTGAGTGATCGAGTGAGTGGGCGAGTTAGCAAGAGAGTATAGACGGCTGCGAACCTACTTGTTTATGCTTTTAAATCATCTCTACAGAGGCAACGCCTGCGTGTATCATCTTTTCTGTTGTTGTGTGTTTTCCACCCGCGATCGGACACTTAGAGCCAGTTGTGTGGTTGTTTGAGCGATGTGCTAATGATAGCGAACGCTGTTGGATTTTATCAAGTAAATTTCCCCCCAAAATTCGACTTATACTCCGGTGCGACTTGTATATGTTTTTTTTTCTCTTCGTTGGGCATTTTATGGCTGGATCGACTTATACTCAGGAGCGACTTATAGTCCGAAAAATATGGTACCCATCGAAACGGTATACCCATCAAAATGGTATACTCGTCGAAATGACATACCCGTCGAAATGATACCCCCGTCTGATTGATATACCCGTCGGAATGATATGCCCGTCAGAATGATATGCCAATCGGAATGTCATACCCATTGGAATGCTATACCAATCAGATTGTCATATACATGGTCGTTTTTTCACGGAAAAAGCCTTACTATATGTGGTCTTTTTTTACGGAGAAAAAAAAAGCCTTACTTTACATCGTCGTTTACTGAAAAAAAAAAAAGCCTTACTGATCGTTTTTTTACAGGAAAAAAAACTTTACTATACATGGTCAGGTTTTACGGGAAAAAAAAGCCTTACTATACATGGTAGTTTTTTTACAGAGAAAAAAAACGTCACTATACATGGGCGTTTTTTACTGAAAACAAAAGCCTTACTATACATGGTCGTTTTTAATGAAAATGAAATCCTTACCATACATGGTCTTTTTTATGTATAAAAAGCCTTACTATATACATGGTCGTTTTTTTACAAAGAAAACAAAGCCTTACTACAAAAGGTCGTTTTTTACAGAGTAAAAGACTTATTATGCATGGTCGTTTTTTTTTTTTTTTTTTACGAAAAAAAAGCCTTACTATACATGGTCGTTTTTGGCAAGAAAATAAAGCCTCACTATACATGGTCGTTTTTTTACGCAAAAAAAATCCTTACCATAGATGGTTGTTTTTTGCGGACAAAAAGTTATTATAATACATGGTCGTTTTTTTACAGAGAAAAAGCCTTACTATACATAGGCTTTTTTTTTCGGAAAAAACGACCTACTTTACATGGTCGTTTTTTTACGGGAAAAAAAAAAAGCCTTACTATACATGGTCATTTTTTACAGGAAAAATAAACATTACTATCAATGGTAGTTACGGAAAAAAAGCCTTACTAAAAATGGCCGTTTTTTACGGAGAACAAAAATGACTTACTATACCTGGTCATTTTTTACGAAAAAAAAAAAAAAAAGCCTTGCTATACATCGTTTTTTACAGAAAAAAAGCCTAACTTTACGTCGTCGTTTTTTACTGAAAAAAGCCATAGTGAATTTTGACGGGTAGCACATTCTGACAGGTAGCACATTTTATAGGGTATGGTAATTTGACTGGTAGCACATTCTGACAGGTAGCGCAATCTATCGGATATGGCAGTCTTGCTAATACGGATGCCAACCTTGACGTCCTTCACCACCAACCCGAACGACCTTTTGTGCATTTTTTAATGGTCACTACGGTTACTAATGGTGACTTTATTACCACTCAGACGACCATGACCGCCCACCCGACTGACCCATCGGAATGGCATACCCATCGAAATAATAAACCAATCAAAACGGTATACTTGTCGAAATGACATACCAATCGAAATGATGCGCCCGTCTGATTGATATGCCCGTCTGATTGATATGCTGTCTGATTGATATGCCAATCGGAATGTCATACCCATTGGAATGCTATACCAATCAAATTGTCATACACATGATAGTTTTTTTCACGGAAAAAGCCTTACTAAACATGGTCGTTTTTTTACGGAGAAAGAAAAGCCTTACTTTACATGGTCGTTTTTTTACTGAAAAAAAAACCTCACTATACATGGTAGTTTTTTTTTACAGAGAAAAAAAACGTCACTATACATGGGCGTTTTTAGCCGAAAGAAAGCCTTACTTTACATGGTTGTTTCTGTTGCGGGAATAATTTTTGATAGGTAGCGCAGTCTGATGGATAACGCTTTGTGACAGGTATACATGGTCATTTTTTGTTGCGGAAAAAACCATTACTATGCATGGGTGTTTTTTACTTAAAAAAAGCCTTACTATACATGGTCGTTTTTTTACGGGAAAAAAAGCCTTTCTATACATGATCGTTTTTTACGGGAAAAAAAGCTTAACAATATAATTGTTGTTTTTTTGCGGACAAAAAGCCTTACTATACAACAGGGGTCAGCAACCCTGGTACTCGAGTGCCGCTAACCAGCTTGTTTTCCATGTCTCCCTCCTTTGACACACCTGAATCAAATGATCAGCTCATCAGCAAGCTCTGCAGGAGCCTGATAATGATCAGGATTATTTGATTCAGGTGTGTTAAAGGAGGGAGACATGGAAAACAAGCTGGATAGCGGCACTTGAAGACCAGGGTTGCTGACCCCTGCTATACAAGGTCGTTTTTAGCCTAAAGAAAGACTTACTTTACATGGGTGCTTTTGTTGCGGGAAAAAAAGCCTTACCATACATGGACGTTTTTTACGGAAAAAAAGTTCGGTTGGGCAACTATTCAGCACAGTAAAATATTCATCCGTCCCCTCCTGTCTAATTTTTTTCAGTATACCTGAACAGCGTAACGCCCGTTGATCGTGTGTGTTCCAGCAAAAGCTCCCAAAGCGTAGAGTTCATCATTCCCTTGAAAGCGCTCGAACTTTAGGCGGCAACATAAGTCGCCATCGCAGACCTTCACTTCACCTTGGGTGTGGTTAAAAAGCGCAAACCGAAAAGGATCGTACATCATGGTGGATGTAAACGTGGAGGACGACGGCAGAGGTGCAGGACAGCCGTCAAGGTGAGAGTATCCTAAATCAGCGACCGTTCCCAAAACGGGGATCCTCGCCACAAGGAGTCGGCCCTCCTCGGGGTCCTGGCTTTGCGCGTGGTGGTAAGTGGCGGCCAAAGGAGTGTAGATGCCACTGCCTGTCATGATGAGACTGTCGCTCCGGATGTTGGCGGCGAGCAGTGTGACGTCGGCGCCCAGGCTGAACGCTCTCTGGAACTGGATGATGTCCAGGAGGGGCAACTGGTTCATCCAGGCGGTGGGAAAAACAAGCTGACGCACACCCTGGAAGGACCCAAAAAAAAAAAATGAAACCACCTATTGACGGTAAAGACATCCAATCCATTTCCACTGGGTTGGTACTGGACATGATCATTTCATAAATGGGGATGATTTTATCAAACTTTACTGGGAAAAAATGACCCAGTATTAACAGAAAGTGACCTGAAAAGGCTCCAACCCAAGAAATCAATGCAAAATTAACTAAAAAAAAATACAGAGAAAACGCAAAATACTGCACTCAAAAGCAAAAAAATCCATGCAAAAACAGCAACAACAAAAAAGCTAGAATAAAAGCGAAAACGCAAAAAACTGCACTCCAAATAAAAATTAAAAAAACCTGCAAAAATGGAAACAAAAAAACCCAACAATAATATAATGGAAAACTGCGGTCCAAAATGGCAAAACTGCAAAAAAACACAAAATAACCCCCCCCCAAAAAACACCAAAATAAAAATTAATACCAAAAATGACCCCCCAGAAAAGCTAATTTAGTTGACATTTTCGTTGTTATAGGCCACTCATTGGCTGCCATTGACTGCACTAGACGTCCAATCAATGTTGTTTGGAAGGAGCGGATTAACAACCCCGCAAAATGAATTAAAAAGTCACTGAAAATCTACAGGAAGAGATCGATCTGAGAGCGAGCAAAGCATCCCAACGCAATTTCTCCAGAAATTGCATTTTTCGAGTTTTATTCAACATTATTCATCTTTTTTTTTTTTTTTTAATCACCCATTGCAAAATACTGTGCGTGCGGGCAACAATAATCATCGACTTCATAATGATGTTGATGGGACACGGGGCCGATTAATTGATGGCCTGCATTGTTGGCGTGACCGTCAAAGCTGACCGAGTGGAATCACAAAGACAAATAAATGCTTAAATCTCTGAATTCTTCATAGATATGGACGTAATACAGTTTCGAATCTTGGTTAAAAGGGAAAAAAAAGTGCAGTTAGCATATATTTGACGTCAATATGTCAAAGTACTACGCTAGTCTGTCAGTCAATGTGGCGGCCGCCATATGTAAACAGAGCTTTTCTTGTGAAAATTCTTGTGAGTAATGCTTGAATCCCTGAATTCTTTATAGATATGGACGTAAAAGTCTCGATTCTTGATTAAAAGCAAAAAAAAAAAAAAAAACGCGCAGTTAGCATTTATTTGACATCAATATGTCAAAGTACGATGCTAGTCTGTCAGTCAATGTGGCGGCCACCATATGTAAAGAAAGCTTTTCCGATGAAAATCATTGAGAATAAATGGTTAAATCCCTGAATTCTTTATAGATATGGACGTAAAACTGTCTCGATTCTTGGTTAAAAGCAAAAAAAAGTGCAGTTAGCGTTTATTTGACGTCAATATGTCAAAGTACTACGCTAGTCTGTCAGTTAATGTGGCGGCCACCATATGTAAAGAAAGCTTTTCTGGTGAAAATTCTGATGAATAAATGCTGAAGTCTCTGAATTCTTTATAGATATGGACGTAAAACAGTTTTAATTCTTGGTTAAAAGCAAAAATACTGTGCATTTAGCATTTATTTTACGTAAATACGTCGAAGTATGATGCTAGTTTGTCAGTCAATGTGGCGGGCGCCATATGTAAAAAGCTTTTCCGATAAAAATTATAGTGAATAAATGCTTAAATCCCTGAATTCTTTATAGATATGGACGTAAAACAGTCTCGATTCTTGGTTAAATGCAAAAAAAGAAGTGCAGTTAGCATTTATTTGACGTCAATATGTCAAAGTACTACGCTAGTCTGTCAGTCAATGTGGTGGCCGCCAAATGTAAACAGAGGTTTTCTTGTGAAAATTCTTCTGAATAAATGCTTGAATCCCTGAATTCTTTATAGATATGGACGTAAAACAAGCTCGATTCTTGGTTAAAAGCAAAAAACTGTCCAGTTAGCATTTATTTTACGTCAATATGTCGGAGTATGATGCTAGTTTGTCAGTCAATGTGGCGGGCACCATATGTAAACAGCTTTTCTGGTGAAACTTTTTGTAAGTAAATGCTTAAATCCCTGAATTCTTTATAGATATGGACGTAAAATAGTTTCGATTCTTGGTTAAAAGCAAAAAAATGGAGCAGGTAGCATTTATTTTACATAAATATTGCGAAGTATAATGCAAATGCAGTAATATGTCAAATGTGCTGCTAGTCTTTAAGCCACTGTGGCGCCGCCTAATCACCACAAGAGCTTTTTCAGTTAAAAATTCTTGTAAATAAATGCGTACATCCCTGAATTCTTTACAGATTTAAACGTAAAACAGTCTCGATTCTTGGTTAAAAGAAAAAAAAAAAAACTGGCAGTTAGCATTTATTTTAGGTAAATATGTCGAATGTGCTGCTAGTTTTTAAGCCACCGTGGGACCGCCTTATCACCATAAAGAGCTTTTAGGGTTTTTGACATAAATATGTCGAAATACGATGCTAGTCTGTCAGTCAATGTGGCAGCTGCAATATGTAAACAGTTTTTCTTGTGAAAATTCTTGTGAATAAATGCTTAAATCCGTGAATTCTTTATAGATATGGACGTAAAACATTGTCGATTCTTGGTTAAAAGCAAAAAATAAATGTGCAGTTTGCATTTTTGTTAGGTAAATATGTCAAAGTACGATGCTAGTCTGTCAGTCAATGTGGCGGCCGCCATATGTAAAGAGCTTTTCCGGTGAAACCTTCTTTTGAATAAATGCTTAAATCCCTGAATTTTTTTAAAATAAATATGGACATAAAACAGTTTTGATTCTTGGTTAAAAGCAAAACAAAAAACAAAAAAACGTGCAGTTACCATGTATTTTACATAAATATGTCGAAGTACGATGGTAGTCTGTCAGTCAGTGTGGCAGCCGCCATATGTAAACAGCTTTTCCGGTGAAACCTTCTTTTGAATAAATGCTTAAATCCCTGAATTTTTTTAATAGATATGAACGTAAAACAGTCTCGATTCTTGGTTAAAAGAAAGGAAAACGTTCAGTTAGCATTTATTTTACGTAAATATGTCGAAGTACAATGCTATTCTGTCAGTCAACGTGGCGGCCGCCATATGTAAACAGCTTTTCCGGTGAAAATTCTTATGAATAAATGCTTAAATCCATGAATTCTTTATAGATATGGACGTAAAACAGTCTCGATTCTTGGTTAAAAGCAAAAAAAAAAAAAAACATGTCGAAAAATGTTGCTAGTCTAGACTGTTAGACAATGTGGCGGCAGCCTTACAACAAAGAGCTTTTTACATTGAAAATTCTTGTGAAAAAATATAATAATTACCTTGAATCCTCAAACAAATCACTCCTGAGACAATCTTTCCTGTTTGTATGCTGTACAGCTTTCGTACATTTTCAACATAAATCCGGCGTTGGATCGTTGCGTGTGTCGCTGCCACCGACTGTAAATAACTGAAGCGGATTGTGGAATGGCCCCCTACTTGAAGGCGTGGCACACTGAAGGTCGAATCTGACCCGTCAGTATTATTATGAAGTCTATGCAATAATGTTATAAATGGAGGCTGCAAAACATTAGCCCGTGGGATACGTTTGAGACCCTTGTCCTAAATGAATGTAATAAACAAATAAATTAATCATATGAAAGGGTTTAGTAGTTTAAACTGAATTTCTTACCATCTCCAGCAAGTTGATTGTGGGCTCATAGAAGAGGATATCAAAACACGTGATGAGTCCAAACCTCCCGGCAAAGGGAGTATCGAATGTGACAATCTCAGGTTGTGGCGGTTTGTCAAAGGCATTTTCAAAATAAAGATTGTACTTATGGTACCGTGCCACTAACAGCCCGTCAGACCTGTGCAAGAAAAACATATAGGCTCACGTACAGCTGGAAAGATATGTGTTAACATGACATACCATAATTTTCGCACTATGAGCCGCACCTGACTATACGACACGAAAACGGCATTTGTTCATAGATAAACTGCACTGGAATGTAAAATGCAGCTGTCCTCACTGTATTATGGGATATTTACACCAAAAGATATTAACAGTTAACACTTTGACAGCAGCATCATAGGACTCTCATAAGACCAAATGAACCACCATGAAACTTTGACCCAATTGGCCCCAAAGCCCTTGGAGGAGACAATCAACCTCAGATTTCGACACTTTGTTGTCCAACATGCCTCCTAGCATGCATTGCAGCGCTACAGATGTAAATAACAATCAAAATTCATGTTCTGTGCTAATTATTTCTTCAGATACCATGTTTCATTTATTGCTAGTCATGGTATTTTGGAACACTTAATTTGACAGTGGCACCATAAGACTGTCATTAGACAATCAAACGTATGACATGACACTTTCATGAGCATTAACTCATTTGCTCCCAAAAACGTATGAATACGTTCTATTTTAAATTGTTTCAGTGTCACAAAAACGTATTTATACGTCTTCTATGTTGTATGGTCTCACACAAAAATACACACGGTCCCAGGGTTCAACTGGGACCATGTGCTTTGGTCAGATGAGACCAAGATTGAGCTTTTTGGCAACACTCTAAGTGGGTCTGGCGTGCCACGAAAGATGCGCATGCTGAAAAGCACCTCATACCCACTGTGAAGTATGGGGGTGGGTCAGTGATGCTGTGGGGCTGTTTCGCTTCCAAAGGCCCTGGGAACCTTGTTAGGGTGCATGGCATCATGAATGCTTTTAAATACCAGGACATTTTAAATCAAAATCTGTTGCCCTCAGCCCGAAAGCTGAAGATGGGTCGTCACTGGCTCTTTCAGCAAGACAATGACCCTAAACATATGGCCAAATCTACACAGAAATGGTTCACCAGACACAAAATCAAGCTCCTCCCATGGCCATCTCAGTCCCCAGATCTTGTTTTGTTGGCAAAAAGGGGTTGTACAAAGTATTAACATCAGGAGTGCTAATAATTGTGACACACATTATTTGATGTCTAATATTTTTTTCTTTATGTGGGATTTTTTCCCCACTGAATAAATGCACTTGTATTGAAGGTTGGATTTTTCTCTTTTTTTCCATTAAGGTCCCATATTATTTGAATTTTTTTAAAAAAATTAGAAGCTAAAAAACACATCTTAAACAGGGGTGCCAATAATTATGGAGGGCACTGTATTTCATGTAACAAATCTGATGGGCCTATGTCATTATCGAGGAGAAACGCACATAAAAGCTCTTTATGGTGATAAGACGGTGCCACGGTGGCTTAAAAACTAGCCGCACATTCGACATATTTACGTAAAATACTGTAAATGCTAACTGCCCGTTTTTTTTTTTCTTTTAACCAAGAATCGAGACTGTTTTATGTTTTATATCTGTAAAGAATTCAGGGATTTATGCATTTATTTACAAGAATTTTTAACTTGAAAAAGCTCTTGTGGTGATCAGGCGGCGCCACAGTGGCCCAAAGACTAGCAGCACATTCGACATATTTACGTAAAATAAATGCTAACTGCCTGGTTTTTTGCTTTTAACCAAGAATTAAGACTTTTTTAATGTCCATATCTATAAAGAATTCAGAGATTTATGCATTTTTTCACAAGACTTTCCAATGTAAAAAGCTCTTTGTGGTGATAAGGCGGCGCCACAGTGGATTAAAGACTAGCAGCACATTCGACATATTTACGTAAAATAAATGCTAACTACCCATTTTCTTTGCTGTTAACCAAGAATCGAGACTGTTTTTCGTTCATATCTATAAAGAATTCAGGGATTTAAGCATTTATTCACAAAAATTTTAAACGAAAAAACCTCTTTGTCTATGATTCCTCTCGGTCAGCTTTGACGGCCACGCCAACAATGCAGGCCCCCCGGTCCGTCAATATCATTACGAAGTCTATAATGTCATATCGTGTTATATGGCAAATTATCTCACTTTTGAATGGATGTAAAAGATCCAAGCTGGACATAAATGTAGTTAGTGACATAATTTGCCGGGAGACACTTAGTGACATCTGTTATCAGCATTCAGTAATGCCCATGATAGTGTCATGTCATAATTATGACGGTCATAGGACAGTTTTATGACACCGCTGTCAAAATAAAGTGTTGACTATTAACCCAAATAAATCAACAAATAAGCCACATTGTACTATAAGCCACAGGATTCAAAATGAAGGAAAAAAGTAACGTCTTATAGTCCAAATATTATGGTACCTGAAAACCACGTTGGTGTTGAACTGCCAGCGTCCATCTGCGGGACAAGAAGAAGTTGGGTCCGTCTTCAGGGGGCACGGCTGCACGTCGGCCATGTTGGCTACAACATAGAGGTTGTGATGGCGTGCCATGCAGCTTAGTTGCTGCTGAATCTGGTAAATAGTCATTGGAGTTAACGCCAACAGAAAAGTGAAGTTATAAAAGTGGAAAAACAAGAGTCACCTCTGTATGATTAAACCTTCCTGGTTCTGTGCAAGGGTTCCACATCACCTCTTGTGGGTCAGGAACATTCTCCAGGTAGGCGGAAATGGAGGAACGGGTGAAGTTGAAACCGTGAATACCATCTTCTGGAAAGACCATGATCTGAGCGCCCTGTTATCAAAGGTGTACAGTTTTACCCAGTAGGCTATAGCTCAGATGGAAAGTTAGTTTTTCGGTTTTAAAAAAAAAAAAACTGCATTGCTTGGTTAAAGTTTAACTTTTGACCGTTAGCAGAAATCCTTGAATATTGTGAACTAGTAAATGTATCTCTAGAGGAATTAGGGGTATAACAAAACTATTAATTATTGACAGAGTATGTGCTGTGGTAATTAGGATAAAATTGGATTTGACTAGTTTCTTGGATTTTATTGATTTCTGTGCCAAGGATGTCAACTGTTGCTTTCAGCACCTCCCAGTTAATGGTTTGGACTTCTATCCCTGTCAATGAGCTGCATACACAGTGATCCCTCGCTACTTTGCGCTTTAAACTTCGCCCCCTCAGTCCATCGTGGATTTTGTTCAATAAAAAAAAAAAAAAAAATACAGATGAGCGGTCCCGAGCCGATTGCGTAGTCTCTGTTCTCAGGCAGTGCATGTGCACTAAGTTGCTTACTTAATGTAAACGATGATTGAAAGATGTTTGTGTCGGATTTTGCCGGAGTCACTAACTTTAAGAAGTGCTGCATGCCTCAGTCATTGTTTAACTTGTTGAACAGTTGCTGTGGCAACTCATTGTGTGAAAGTGAGCAGCTAGAGCGGATTTGAGTAGTCACTCAGTGAAGCATTTAAAAAAGCCAAGCATTTTTCTGCTACTTTATTCTTGTTTAAAGATAATTTGGGGGTGAGAGTACCATGTTTAAAACTTATCATGATTATTAAATTTGAATTGGAAAAAAAAACAAATGCTTTTGTGCTTATATCTTCATTTATTTTGCTTGCAATGAAAAAACACAAAATAGAATTGGGGGGGGGGGGGGGATTAAATCATTATCATTTTACACAAAACTCCAAAAATAGACCAGACAAAAGTATTGGCACCCTTTGAAAAAGCATGTGATGCTTCTCTAATTAGTGTAATTAACAGCACCTGTAGTAACTGTGGCACACAACAGGTGGTGGCAATAACTAAATCACACTTGCACCCAGTTAAAATGGATTAAAGTTGACTCAACCTCTGTCCTGTGTCCTTGTGTGTACTACGTTGGGCATGGAGAAAAGAAAGAAGACCAAAGAACTGTCTGAGGACTTGAGAAGCAAAATTGTGAGGAAGCATGGGCAATCTCAAGGCTACATGTCCATCTTCAAAGACCTGAATGTTCCTGTGTCTACCCTGCGCAGTGTCATCAATAAGTGTAAAGCCCATGGCATTGTGGCTAACCTCCCTAGATGTGGACGGAAAAGAAAAATTGACGAGAGATCTCAACGAAAGATTGTGTGGATGGTGGATAAAGAACCTCGACTAACATCCAAACAAGTTCAAGTTGTCCTGCAGTCCGAGGGTACAACAGCGTTACCCCGTACTATCTGTCGGCCTCTGAATGAAAAGGGACTCTATGGTAGGATACCCAGGAAGACCCCACTACTGACCCAGAGACATAAAAAGCCCGGCTGGAGTTTGCCAAAACTAACCTGAGAAAGCCAAAAACGGCAGATGAGACAAAAGTAGAGCTTTTTGGGAAAATGCATCAACATAGAGTTTACAGGGGGGAAAAAGGAGCCCTTCAAAGAAAAGAACACTGTCCCCACAGTCAAACATAGTGGAGGTTCCCTGATGCTTTGGGGTTGCTTTGCTACCTCTGGCACTAGACTGCTTGGCTGTGTGCATGGCATTATGAAATCTGAAGACTACCAACAAATTCTGTAGCATAATGTAGGGCGCAGTGTGAGAAAGCTGGGTCCCCCTGAGAGGCATGGGTCTTCCAGCAGGACATTGACCAAAAATACACTTCAAAAAGCACTAGAAAATGGCTTGAGAGAAAGCACTGTAGACTTCTAAAGTGGTCAGCAATGAGCCCAGACCTGAATTCCATAGAACACCTGTGGAGAGATCTGAAAAAGGCAGTTTGGAGAAGGCACCCTTCAAAACTCAGAAACCTGGAGCAGTCGGCCAAAGAAGAATGGTCTAAAATTTCAGCAGAGCATTGTAAGAAACTCATTGATGGATACCAGAAGCGGTTGTTCGCAGTTATTTTGTCTAAAGGTTGTGCTACTGAGTATTAGGCTAAGGGTGCCAATACTTTTGTCCGACCCATTTTTGGAGTTTTGTGTAAAACAGCGGTCTCAAACCGACTCCACAAAGGGCCGCAGTGGGTCCTGGTTTTTGTTCCAACAGATCCAGCACAAACAGTTCAACCAATGAGGTTTCTACTAACATAAGCAGCACCTGATTGCAATCAACTGATTACACTTGTAAGAAACCAGATTGGTGAAAAGGTATTTGTCTCGTTTGGTTGGAATGAAATCCAGTACCCCCTGCGGCCCTTTGAGGACCGGTTTGAGACCACTGGTGTAAAATGATAATGATTTTAAAAAATAAAAAAAAAATCATTGTCTTTTGTGTTTTTTTTTTTTTTTTTATTACGAGCCAAATAAATGAAGATATTACTACTAAACTATTTGTAATTGCAATCATTTTCTGGGAGAAATTAAGCATTATCTGACAGAATTGCAGGGGTGCCAATACTTTAGGCTAGCACTTTATATATACACTTTTTTTTATACTTTGGGGGGAAAAAAGTGAAAAAAACATTTCTGATATGTATCTCATTTTAATGCTAAATCTGAATAAATACTTTGAACACACACACAAAACATAAATACATTTGAGTGCTACTTCGCGGGTTTTCAGTTATCGCGGCGGGTTCTGGTCCCCATTAACCGCGAAAAACGAGAGATCACTGTAAAATACAATTTTAATCTTGTAATACCTGCTTGGCAGCCAGGGCGGCTTGCTCCTCGTATACAGCCAAATTCTGCCGCATGTGTTGGAGGGCATCCAGACGAGAAAGTGAAATATGTGGTGTCGGGTTCAAAATCACTCGGTGTTCGTACACAGCAGCGACGTAAGTGGAGTCCGACGTCGCATGTGTTTGACCAAAACCCCGCACGGACGCCAAAAGAGTCAAATAAAGCAGATACATGCTCACAGCTTGGTAATTTACTTCAAACTGACAAGAGTGGAGAGGTCAAAAGTCCTCTCGTAAATCGAAGGTTCATGTTCAAGTCGCACGTGGTGACATTTTAACACTAAATGTAAACAAAAATTGTATTTTGAAAAGGTCCGAGGGAAAGACTTACTTTACCCGGAAGTAGAACATTACGTCACATGTATGGCGGAAGTGGTGTTTTTATGTTGCTAAATAGGTGTCGCAAAAACAACCTCCAGCCACCACAACTTAGTTGCAAAAACTGAATTAAGCGTTTTTAACGCTTGACTAAAAACATGAGACAAGTAGAATATAAATTGTTTCGTCAGTGTCCCATTTCCTTGTTTTAAATCACTTAAGAACTCGCCTTAGCTCACATACCTTAGCAAGATGGCTACCCCCGAGGCACCTACAGGAGAAAATGTCCCAATGTCGAAGTCCATGCAGACGTTTAAAAGCTGCTGGAGCTGTCGCCTAATCTGCGGCAGTGGTCTCATCTTGTCCGGGTGGTACGTATTCAACGCCGCCCGCAGAGTGATGCGTCTCGGAGGGCCTGTTTCCATGGGGCAGGTGGCACAGATTACATTCGCCGCAGGTGAGTTGGACTCAACGCCATATAGTCATTGAGAAGGGCATTTTAAACTCAAATTTTTTTTGTTTTTTTAATGACCAGGTTTAGCTTCGTGGGGAGCGGTTGTCATCACTGACCCTGTGGGGAAAGCGCAAAGGAAAACGTGAAGTAATGATACTTGGACACGAACTTTGAAACGAAGATGAACGCAATTTCTGTCTCGTGGAGACTATTTGTATCTATTTGTCGCTATAAAGGAATTCAATGAGCGTCTGATCAAATCATTTCAAGAGCAATGATATAGTGATCCCTTGTTTTTCGCGGTTAATGGGGACGACAACCAGCCGCGATAGGTGAAAAACCGCGAAGTAGCGCATCACCCCCCTAAAAAAATTTCTGTGTGTGTTTGTGTTCAATGTATTTATTCAGATTTAGCATTGAAAAGGGATACATATGACATATTTTTCCACTTTTTCCCCCAAAGTATAATTAAAAAAAAAAAAAGTATATTGCGGAAAACAGTCAGGTGACTTGAAGTTCCACTCATTTCAAAATTGTCCTATATGCATGCTAGAGCTGGGCGGTTTACCGAAAATTTACCATTACAGAGATGGTTCACAATGACCAATGTAATTTTAACCATATTGGTAAATTCTTTTTTTATGTGTTTAATAAAATGAAAAAAAAAAAAAAGTATTTTCAGCCCGCTTTGACTATATGTTGTTCTGCTATGCTCATTCCCCTTTAAGAAAGTACAGCCAGTGTGCTTACGTGTGAAGTCACGCGGCTATCAGAAAATCAAACAAACAAAGGCATGTTGCTATCAACTGGTTGCTAAAAATAAAAATAAGTAAAAATTTCAAACTGGCTTATCTCTTCGTCCTCTGAAGGACCATGGCCCCCAACAAAATGTTTACTGCATATGAAATGTAAATGGCTTCACCTTGCTGGCGTTAAACTGTTCTTTTGGACGTCCGGGTAAGTTGATCCATTCTTCACATTGTTTCCTACGAGTGTTTGGTTTCTGAAAACGTATGAAGAGAACATCCTTCATATGTTGTAATGTTAGAGTTGTTTCTACAAGTTCCAGAGCAGCAGTGTTTGATCGGCATGTTCTTTTTTGAAAGATTACTGGCAAAAAAAAAGCAGAATTAAAATGGTTTGTATGCGAGGGCGTGTCAATAATGTCCCACTTTTGAGTTAAGATGGCGAGGTCGCGGTCTAAAAAATTGCATTCAGGCAGTACGATGTTGAGCACATTAGCATGCATGGCATGTGCTGGTATGATATTCTGACGGTATAACCTTAAGACAAATTATCACGGTTTTACAGTATTGCGATTATAGCTCTAAAATTTGTTGAGATATCTGGATTAAAAATAAATAAAAATTCCATTGAACAGGATTTTTATTTTTCAAAACATTAGCAAATTAGAAAAGTATAATGTTAATATAGTATAATATTCTAAAAAAGTCTTTGAGCATCGGTAAAAGCGCTTTATAAATATGTATTATTATTAAAATGTCTTTTAGGTGGAAAATGTTCATGACAGTGTTTACTAACTTTTAATTTTTTATATATCACAAATCATATTGGAGGTATTGCCTCCTCTGCAGTCACCCTCCACAAACATGTTTTACATGTCGGTTGGCGCTCTCTAAACCGCGGCCCCCTGTAGCTTTTCTGTAGCTGGAGTATTCCCATACCAGCGATTGTTGAGTTTTACCTCCTTCAGCCAATTTTTTGCAGTTTTGAAACCTTGACGTTTTCATACCATGGTATACCTTGAAACCGGTAATCTAGCACACATAATATGTATTAATGACGAAAGGCAGGTAATTTGGGATGCTCACATCTGATTGGCTAATATGGTACCAGTGTTGATAGCAACAACAACAAAAATTGCTGGCTTTTACACGTTTTTCACACAATTACACATCAGAAAAATGAAATTGTTTCTTCATTGGATGCAGGGCCGGCCCAGGCCATTTGGGGGCCCTAAGCAAAATAATGCAAAGGGGCCCATATTTTTGGCCCACCATTTCATCACAGTGTACTGTGAAACCCATACATGCAATCCAACCCATACGTCCATATTTTGTATGTTAATCAGATTTTGTTGCACTGCATACGTCAAACTTCTCACCCCAAATGATTGTCAGTACTTACAGTAGATACCGCCAAACCTTTTTCTAAAAGAGGAAAGAAAGAAGTTAAGGAAGAACTTTTATTTTTTTAAGCTTGTAATCAAGTATCAAAAGTCAAAAAAGCTAACTGTAGTAAACAAAATAGAATATAAATTAAACAATTGCCAGATTGGGGGCCCCCTAGTGGTCAGGGGCCCTAAGCAGCTGCATAGTCTGCGTATAGGCTGGGCCGGCCCTGATTGGATGGACATGTTAAAAGATGTCGTCTTTCACTTAAGGGTTTACTTTTTTTTATTCATTCTATGTTTAATAACTTTAACCTCTTACCACAGCACAGTCTGATAAGTAAAATTCAAGCACCATACATTGTTGGTCAGTTAGTCAGAGTTACCTTTTATTAGTGTTATACTGATGCGAGCACAATTGCTCCCAAAGGAAAAGTTTGTTGGTAAGTGAAAAGGGAGGGATCATTTTCAGTCGTTAAAAGTCATGACATTCTGATTTTTAAGTTAAAGAAAAATATGAAAATAGAGTTGACAGTACATTTAGGCACGCTATTGACAAACTGTACACATATATGAACATTTTTATGTATATTTAGGTTTAAAAAACAAAAAAAGCCTTCCTAAATGGAGAGGTGTGCAGTTACAGGTGACAGTTCACCATTGAATTATTTAGCCAATCAGAGGCCACTGTGACCGAGTTTCCAACCAAAGACTGCGGAGACAAGTGCTCCGGTTCAGCCAATGAAAAACGCTCGCTCACAGTTGCTTCGCTAAGTGCTAGCTAGCAGCGCCTCCACTCGTCACGGGCTAAAATTAGCCAAACGAGCTACTTTGCTAATAAAAGGTAAGTCGGGAAAACATGCCCAAACAAAAATGACTTATAAAACAAGTCTGTAAAAGAAAAAAAACAAACAATGGAATGTTAAAGTTGGGCTAAGAAGGACATTTCATGTTTTTCTTTAAAAAAAAACATGAATCTTTTGTTTCACTACACAATAATTCAAAATGCACATGCGTCCGAGAATATTGCACAAAATTGAAGACCTGATGCCTAAAAAGTGATTGGGGGTTTTGTCCTTTTTTCATGAAGTTCAGTCATGGAGGGGAGCTTCTCGTTTGGATGTTTTAAGGCCAACTCACTCCCGGTTTTTTTTTTTCTTCTTTTTTCCACCACACACAAGCACGCACACAGGATACATTCGTTATCGTGTACACAAGATTAACTCATTGGCTGCCATTGACGAACAAAATGGCAGTGAATGAGGTAAAAATCACTCCAATTTTTCATAGTGTGCTTATATGAACAGCACGGCGAGGTTTTCATTGCAGAACAGCGTGAGCTTTGGTCATCTGAGGGTCTTTGATGGATACTTCCTTGAGGACTCTGATGCAACGAGGCGTGACAAAAAAAAAAAAGAAAAATCCATTCATCATTTGTTCAGTCACATTTTCTTTTTAAAAGAGCGCCTCGTTAGCCAGTGCTATTGACAAAGAGTGCATCTTTTGCAGTTAAAAAACCTCTACAGCATTAAAGAGAGGAAGCGAAAAGGAAAAGGTAAGGCAAGGGTGGATGCTATCGCTTAAAAGAGTGCAGTACTGGCAGGCCAGCAGGGGGCAGCACTGACTGAACTGATGTAAAAAAAAAAAAAAAACATCCTGAACGAAAAGGAGGGCTAAAACAGTCAAGTGAATGCGTGCTGCGTAATAGGATTTCCGTATTGTGTGCGAGCAGACCGTTAAAGTTGGGAGTGTTTTTGACGAGAAGTCCGCATTGAAGCCCCGCCCCCAAAGTCGGCGTTCGCCCGGTCCACCGGTGTCACCTCTTGAGCGAGGAGCCTTTGAGTTTGTGGCCGTATCGGTGGACGCGCGGCGAGCGGGAGTGCAGCTTGACGAAGAGCTCGGGGAACTTGTACTGGGGGAACATGGTTTCCAAGAAGCCCTCCAGGAAGACGTAGACCAGACGGCGGTTGGTGGCCTGGTACTGGAACATGTCGAAGACGCGCAGAATGCCCTTGCGCGTGGTGTCGGCGCCGATGATGTGCTTCAGCTCGTCTGGAGGCGGAGCAAAGATGAGTGAGGGGCAGTGTTGTTTTGACGATAACGAAAACATTTCGTGGAAGAACAATTTTTTTAATGACGTGACGATGACTAGCTAAAACAGTGTCTAGCAATGGCGGACTGGGTACTTATGGTCGTTTTGCTCGGATTAGCTATCTATGTGTGATTGTCCTCGATAATGACATAGGCCCATCAGATTTGTTGCCTGAATTAATAAGCCCACACTAGCAAAGATGACTGAAAAACAGACGCCTATGGACCGCTTTTTCACGGGGAATAGGCTACCTGTTGAGCCAGAAGAGGAGCTTACAACAAAGTCAATTCTGCATAATACAGTCCTGGCCGAACGTATTGGCACCCCTGCAATTTTGTCAGATAATGCTCAATTTCTCCTAGAAAATGATAGCAATTACAAATGCTTTGGTAGTAATATCTTCTTTTAATTTCCTTGCAATGAAAAAACACAAAAGAGAATGGTGGAAAAATGAAATCATTATCATTTTACACAAAACTCCAAAAATGAGCTGGACAAAGGTATTGGCACCCTTTGAAAAATCATGTGATGCTTCTCTAATCCGTGTAATTAACAGCACCTGTTACTTACCTGTAGCACACAGCAGGTGGTGGCAATAACTAAATCACACTTGCAGCCAGTTAAAATGGATTAAAGTTGACTCAACCTCTGTCTTGTGCCCTTGTATGTACCACATTGAACATGGAGAAAAGAAAGAAGACCAAAGAACTGTCTGATGACTTGAGCAGCAAAATTGTGAGGAAGCATGGGCAATCTTAAGGCTACAAGTCCATCTCCAAAGATCTGAATGTTCCTGTGTCTACCGTGCGCAATGTCATCAATAAGTGTAGAGCCCGTGGCATTGTGGCTAACCTCCCTAAATGTTGACGGAAAAGAAAAATTGACGAGAGATTTCAACGAATGATTGTGCGGATGGTGGATAAAGAACCTCAACTAACATCCAAACAAGTTCAAGCTGTCCTGCAGTCCGAGGGTACAACAATGTCAACCCGTACTATCTGTCGGCGTCTGAATGTAAAGGGTCTATGGCAGGATACCCAGGAAGACCCCACTTCTGACCCATAGACATAAAAAAATAGCCAGACTGGAGTTTGCCAAAACTTAACAAAGAAAGCCAAAAAACGTTTTGGGAGAATGTTCTCTGGTCAGATGAGACAAAAGTAGAGCTTTTAGAGAAAAGGCATCAACATAGAGTTTACAGAAAGTTTCCAGGAAAAAGAACACTGTCCCCAAAGTCAAACATGGTGGAGGTTCCCTGATGTTTTGGGGTTTCTTTGGTGCCTCTGGCACTGGACTGCATTATGAAGTCTGAAGACTACCAACAAATTTTGCAGCATAATGTAGGGCCCAGTGTGAGAAAGCTGGGTCTCCCTCAGAGGTCAAGAGTCTTCCAGAAGGACAATGACCCAAAGCACACTTCAAAAAGCACTAGAAAATAGTTTGAAAGAAAGCACTGTAGACTTCTAAAGTGGCCAGCAATGAGTCCAGACCTGAATCCCATAGAACACTTGTGGAGAGATCTGAAAATGGCAGTTTGGAGAAGGCACCCTTCAAATCTCAGAGACCTGGATCAGTTGGCCAAAAAAGAATGGTCTAAAATTCCAGCAGAGCATTGCAAGAAACTCATTGATGGATACCGGAAGCGGTTGTTCGCAGTTATTTTGTCTAAAGGTTGTGCTACCAAGTATTAGGCTGAGGGTAGGCCTGTCGCGATAACAAATTTTAGTGTGCGATAATTATTCTCATAAATTATTGCGATATGCGATATTATTGCGCCCCCCCCCCCCAATTTTTTAAACCAATTTACAGTAACACAGTGCGAATACAGTATATATTAATAGATGAAGTACACCCATTTAAACGCGATATTTACTCTTAAATTCAAATATACTTTTTAAGAAATCACAACTAAAAACAATAGACCATACCTCTTAAGTAAAAAACAACAATATTGATACCGCACAGAAACACAGAATAAATAAAATGTGTTTAAAAAAAAAAAAAAAATTGCACTTAACTACTTCAGCATTTAGAAAAATGAAAACTTTTCCCGTCATAGCTTCTGCAATGGTGTTCCATAGGGATGCAATGATACAGTTAAGTCATGGTTCGGTACGAATTTTGATACGAGGGACACGATTTTCGATCTGATTCAATACATTTAATGCTCTGTAAAAAAATATATATATAACAATTGTATTCTATTTTATTTTATTTTTGCTAACGAGCAAAAATTAAATTGCCATCATATAAACATGCATTTTAGTGCATAATATTTATGTGCTTACTTCTTACTGATATGAAAAAAAATTGTATAAAAGTGCTGAGAACAATCTTTACTGTTTGTAAAGTGAGGCAGGGCACACCGTTGATTGCTACAGCTCTCTTAGTAGCTAGGTTTACTACATGAGCAAGACATCCTATTTATGGTCCAAATCCATTTGTGTCACGTACTGAATTAACAATATTTGCAACATTATCGAAAGTCACTGGTATGGATTGATTTGGCCTTCTTAACTTCCATTCAGTCACGACAGTTTGGAATTCATCGATGTAGTATATGGACTACATGTCCCATAATCACTCTGGGCTCACGTAGCCAATGGCATGGGAGGTAGCACATCTAGTTTGCCATTTCATGATATCTAGTGTGTGCGCGCAACCGCGCATTAAAACAGTTAGCAAGCGCCGCTGAAGTCACGTCTGCTCATTACTACACAACACCAGCATATGAGGGCTTTCATATACAGGACGAGTTTGAAGCACAGCGCTCTTACCGGTAATTTCATTCAGCTGTTCGTTGTCAAAGTGAGGTTATTCCTACCAGCCAAGTCGGTAACAATGTTTTGGCGGACTTAATTGTAAATATCCAGCGTTGTGCCGAAAAATAGCCGCCCCGCGTGAAATGTCACTCCTGACGGGAGCGCCCACACGTCAACAACACCGGCGCGCCATAGATGGTCCACAGTCACTCCGGAGCACTGACGCGGCCGGTATATGTTGAACAATAGGATATAATGGGAACAATTGGCTCCGGCGCTAGATTTTGGCGGACCTGGAACGAAGATGCATTTTGCGCAGTTGGTAACGAACTTTTAACAGCACGTCTGCCGCGCGCGCACACACACGTGCACGCGAGGCGATAAATCGCAGCGGAAAAGTTACCGCCTTAATTTTTATATATCGCGCGATAAATGGAATTATTGCATATTGCGACAGGCTTAGCTGAGGGTGCCAATACTTTAGTCCGGCCCATTTTTGGAGTTTTGTGTAAAATGATAATGATTTAATTTTTGTGATTGGATCCTTAAATAGTTTTGTAAACCTAACAACAATTTTCATCTTTTAAGAAGTAGGCCATCAATATTTTTTCTAGTTTTTGTGTTTGTATCACTTCTGACCTGGCATGATACCCAGCAAGCTCGTCTTGGCGGCGACTCGCGTCCTCATGCGGATGCTTTTGTCCCGACGGGGCGGCGTCTCGGCCAGAATTCCGTTGGGCCAGTAAGAGTCTCTGTCGGAGGTCGGAAATTAGGCAGGTTCCCTCCACTGTGTGTCTAAAAAGAATTTACCTGAACTTCTTGACATAGTCTGCCACCTGCTCAGGAGACGTTAAGTAGTCCACGTGGTCCACAATTTTCCTGTTGATGGTGTCGCCGTAAGTGGCTCGGATGAGCTGCTGAAGCAGGTTCTTGATGTTCCTGCGTAGCCACTGGTTCTTCTCTTTTAGGTCGAACACCTCGTCCATTAGTAGCAGCATGACGCGTAGCGGGATGTTGTCATCCACCTGTGGGAGATTCGTGACCAAAAATGCAAATCGTCTAAACCGGTGGATCTCAAAACATTCTGACAGCAAGTACCACCTCAACGAATACCTTGGCTTCCCACCATTGACAGTGCGAGGCGTCCAATCCCTTTAGACTGGGAGAGGGCGAATGAACAGCTAATGAATTAAAGCAGTGTCTGACCAAGCCTTGATGCTTTAAATTTGAGTACGCAAAAATTTACCATTATTTATAATATATATATATATATATATATTATTATTGTTATAAGCCGCCACCCACCAAATCTTACACGAAAATGACATTGTTCATAGATAAGCCGCACTGGATTATAAACCACAGCTGTCCTCACTGTGTTATGGGATATTTACACCAAAATATTTTAACCAGTAACACTTTATTTGACAGCGGCATCATACGACTGTCATAAGATCAAATGACCACCATGAAGCTTTGAACCAATTGGCTGCAAAGCTTCATTTGGCCATCATTGTTGTTGTCCAACATGCCTCTTAGCATGCATTGCAGCGCTACAGATGTAAAGAGCAATCCAAATTCGGTGTGTTCTGTGCTAATTAGTTCTTCAGTTACTGTTCCATTTGTTTCATTAATTGCTAGTAATTAGGGTTGTTCCCATCATGTTTTTTTTTGCTCCCGATCCGATCCCGATCGTTTTAGTTTGAGTATCTGCCGATCCTGATATTTCCCGATCCGATTGCTTTTTTTTTTTGCTCCCGATTCAATTCCAATCATTCCCGATAATTTTTCCCGATCATATACATTTTGGCAATGCGTTAAGAAAAAAATGAATAAAACTCGGACGAATATATACATTCAACATACAGTACATAAGTACTGTATTTGTTTATTATGACAATAAATCCTCAAGATGGCATTTACATTATTAACATTCTTTCTGTGAGAGGGATCCACGGATAGAAAGACTTGTAATTCTTAAAGGATAAATGTGACTTGGATATTGTGACTAAATACTGCCATCTAGTGTATTTGTTGAGCTTTCAGTAAATGATACTGTAGCCATGCCCAAATGCATGATGGGAAGTGCAACCATGACTGTGCGTAGTGCTACCAATTGATATATCTTCTCTGCGTTGGGAAAAAACATAAGGTGTTAAGAAAAAGATCATTTACTACCTTTCTTCCCTAAATTGCTCCTACGATATTTCTAATCGTAGGGAGAGGAATTGTAATGCTTTAGCCAATTAAAAAAAGGGTCCAAAGGCTGCCAAAATTCACTCTACTCATTTTATGCTGCCTTTGACCTCTCTATATAGGTAAAATGGCGCCATTACAGATTGAACGCGACAATGCGTGAGTGGGTCGTGCAGCGCATGCATGAATTGCGTTAAATATGTTATTGCGTTAATATATGTGATACATTTTTTTAAAAATTAATTACTGCCGTTATGGGGATAAATTTGATAACCCTACCTTAAGGCTAAACTAAAGACTCTGGATGAGTGTAACATATTATGTCTGTAACGTTAAATACAATTAGAAAACGATTTAATTAAAAAATATACAGTGGTACCTCTACATACGAAGTTAATCCGTTCCAGGACCTTGTTTGTAAGTCGAAATGGTCGTATGTCGAGCAGGATTTTCCCATAGGAATACATTATAATTCCATTAATTCGTTCCACAGCCCAAAAACCTTCACTAAATCCTTAAAAAATACTGCTGGTACTATTACAAATGGCAGTTACACATAGCAAAACAAATAAATTATAAATCAAAATCGGAATAATAATAATAATAATTCCTGTATTAATGTAACGAATCGGGTTCTAAT
Source organism: Corythoichthys intestinalis (assembly GCF_030265065.1). Lineage (NCBI taxonomy): Eukaryota > Metazoa > Chordata > Actinopteri > Syngnathiformes > Syngnathidae > Corythoichthys > Corythoichthys intestinalis. Next base: position 10,516,022 of record NC_080416.1, on the reverse strand, counting down.
GTGGCGGACGTTTTTTGCTGACCCTGAACGCTCCGCGGGGCTGACGTGCCAGAGACAGACCGGTGAGCTTGAGTTTCACTTTCACTTTGAATGTTTTCTTGAGAACACCGTCAATTGCGGCAGACAGAAGGTGTTTTTGTTTTGAATAAGTTGTGAAATAAATGATAAAAACGTGGCGAAGTTGGCGATTTCTCTGGAGATGTTACCACAATAAGAGTTGTCAGCTTAACTTATAAAGACTGGCGAACGATGGTCGGAGGAGGACCGTGGAGATGTATTGTTGAGCCATTTCACGGATGCCCACCCTACGCTCATATTTTTCTGTCATTTGCATCTTCATTTAGAAGGTAAGCGTCAACTTTTTCCTTGTTTCACCACCTGTACCAACCTTTTCTGAAACCAGTGTTGATTTGTCACACAAGAAAATCCGCCGTGCATTCGTCTGCGGTGCTGCCATTGTCGTCGTATTTCGAGCATGTCGTCGGATGTAGAAACAAATGGCGAGTCAAATTTTACGTCGGATGTCGAAAAGTTCGTGTGTCGAAGCGATCGTATGTAGAGGTACCACTGTACTGTAAACGGTACAACAGTACTGTAACATGTTTAAAACTTTTGTTCATAATTTATAAAAAAAAAAAAAAAACTTTTTTTCTTCGTTATCAGATCGGGACTCTGTACTGGCAAATTCCCAAAATCAGGTGATTCAGACGTTGGTGCAAAAACATGCGATTGGGACATCTCAACTTACAACAATATTACAGCTCTGCACATCATCATACCTTTGAGCCTCCCCTCGCCCAACCATGCCTACTTTAAGCCCACAAACCGGGTCCGGGTCTCGTCCCCCTAATTTCTGCCCCTGAGTAGTAGCAATAAGAGTCCTAGTAGAATAGAAGTTGTTTGTTGACGTTGCACATGGATTCCAGGTAGAACCCACTAAAACAGGGGTCCCCATCTGCCGGGCCGCGGACCGGTACCGGTCCGTGGCGCATTTGCGACCGGGCCGCAAAGAAAAAATAATTTAATAACGACCGCATTCTGGCTGAATTAACCCTGTACCCCTGCTTAACACACCAATATCTCTGTCTACTCTAGATATAATAGTACGGGATAGATTACAATGTTGTCATAGAAATCCATTGATTAGACTGCTAGTAGTACATCTTGTTTGTGTATATAATATATCTATGTGCGCTTGTCCTCGATAATAGCGTATTACTAGGCCGCGGCGCAGCACATTTGTTCCCGGAAATAATTAGCCCCCACACGAGCGAAGATAACAGGAAAACAGACGTCTTTGGAAATATTTTTACGGCGAAAAGGGCACCTGATGAGCCTACAACCTCGAAGACCCACGCGCTGTGAAGGAGTGGATTCGTGACCCGTTTGTGCATAAACAGAGAGATCGCAAATGACGGCGACCTTATTAAACGTACATTTGAGACAACAACTCTACCGAGGTTCTGGATTAAAGTCATTCTGGAATATCCTGACATCGCGACAAGAGCGTTGAAAACCTTGCTACAATTTCCAACATCGTATCTTTGTGAAGCGGGCTTCTTAATTAATGTTTAACGACAAGGCGAAGTTGTTAATGGTGAGCGCGGTGTGCAGCTGTTGTGTGAAGCTTACATGGCAGGATGAATCTGAGGAGAACTTTTCTACAAGTCCTTCCATGATCAAACGTAAGTTAATATTCCTTTCTTTCAAGAAAGTTTACTTTGGAATCGCTGCATTTGCGAATTTTGCGGCTATTTTTAACGTTACGCGCATGCGCAGAACCGCATCGTTGCAATTTTTGATGGGTTGCAAAATTTGTCAGAACACCGTTCCGTGAAAAAAAAGACCCAAATAACACCGGTCCGTGGTGCAAAAAAGGTTGGGGACCCCTGCACTAAAAGGTTTTTATAGTTTAGGTTAAATACAACTGAACTGTTCTTGATTAATGCACTGTAATGGATTTAAAATTCTTTTGAGTACAACTACAGGGAGCCCGTGCCACGCATTCAAAACACTGAAAGTGGTCCACTCACGTTGTCGTCCAGCTGGGCCGACACCCGACAGTGTTCGGGGTCAATGTCCGACTTGGGGAGAAGAGGAGGCACCTGGAAGAGAATAGTTACAATTGTCACATTTGAACCAAAGTGCAGCTGTGGTCAAACGCACCTTGAAGATTGACTGCTTGATATCCTGGCCCAGTCTTTCGGACATGCGGCCCATGTTGTCCGACACTTTGTTCATGCCCTCGGCAAGACTGTCCGGGAGCGACTTGACCGCGTTGGACACGTTCCTCATGGAGCTCCTTATAGGATTGACGAACGTGTCGATCTGGTGTGTACACAACAGAAACGGGATCATCGTTTTTCAATTTTTTTCCCCCCAATCCTTTTGAATCTAGCGGGTTTAACACAGCGGCTAATTTATGGAATTTTATAAGCTAATGAGCGCCACATTTTATTAAGTGAATGTTTTTCATTCATCCGATTTTGCTTTATGGCCAAACAATGGGTAGGTTTGACAAATTAAAAACACCAAAAAAAATATGGTTTATTGCGACAAGGCTATTATGCTAGCAGACTGCTAGCTCAGTTTGTTAGCCCGTATGGGAATTTTATCCTGTCTGATGCAGTATTGTAAATAACAGCATTAAGAGTATAACAGTGTTTCTATACAACAGACATGTTCCAAGCAAGCTGCTAAGCTAGGGCTAGCACCGAAAGCCACTAGTTCAAAGTTACCAAGAGGATTTTCAAGAGATTTGTTTTGTCATTCATCTGGTTTTGCTTAAATTTATTTAAAAAAAAAAAAAAAAAAAACTCCAGTTTGCTATGACAAAACTACTACACTAACTCGTTAGCCTGCGGGAATTGTATCCTCTGCGTGATGTAGTGCTATTACATAACTTAAGAATAGCCATGTGTAGTTTGAAAGATTTAATAAAAACTTTTTAAAAACTGTTGCGAAATGCTATGCTATGGTTAGCGCTGCATGTTGTTAGCCCCAAGTTACAATGTGGATTTTAAAAGGACTCTGCTCCTAGCTAATAGGTAAAGGTAAATTAATTTCATTGGCACTTTTTTGTGATCTTAGTGACCTGGTGTTCTGCAATTCCTTGCGGCGAGACGTCCTACACAATGCTCAGTGCAGTTGCACAAGCATCCGCACGCATGCCCACATCGGTTAAAAGCAGTGAGTACTCACTATTTTTGGTTTTCTTGAGTTTTTTTATTACTTTTTCATTGCATCAAAAATACTTTTTTCATGTATTTCCCTCATAGTTTTAACATTGTTTTTTTTTTTTGTGTTAGCTTTAAAGCAGAGTGTTGATCCATTAGTCACGTAGCGTATTTAAACCGTCCTTTTTTGATATACAGTGGGGAGAACAAGTATTTGATACACTGCCAATGGGTTTTCCCATTGTGAGTGTATCAAATACTTGTTTTGTTTAGATGCATACAGGCAGAACGTACTAAAAAATGCCTTAAAATACTTTAATGTAGCTACAGTGGGGAGAACAAGTATTTGATACACTCACAATGGGAAAACCCATTGGCAGTGTATCAAATACAAGTTGAGAGCACACGGTAGTACTTTGGGAGTCAAATTCGCCGATGTTGCACATTTTGACAGAACACCGGTTTCAAAGTAAAGTGGTGGTTTGTGGTTTAAGACTGGTGGTGAAGACACAACTGGGACTTGCGACACTGTTTTGTTGCTCCCTACAGACAGGATTTTTTTTTTTTAAATAAAATCTGGCTTTGAAATAGCTTTCTATGTAAATATCCTATACTAAAATGTGGACCCCTAAACTTGTGTATATTTTTTTACTAAATTTTATGAAATTTACAGTAATCTGAGACAGTGAAATGTATTGTTTAATGTTTCGTCACCTTGCGTGCAAAATCTCCTTTGCCTTTATTGTAAGCTTTGTTCTCTAGGAAGTCGTAGACATACGGGATAAGCGTTGGACACGCTTTCACCATCTCGGGGTTCAACAGCAACTAGAAAAACATGCATTTCATTTATAAATAATAACCACTTGTGTCATTTTATTACACTAATATAAAAGATTCATACCTGTAGGTATGCATTGAGGTCCTTTTTTCTCTTCTCTAAGAAATCTCTGTCCATGTTGTTGAATGTTTTCTTCCCCGGGAGCTTCAAAATGGACGTCAAGTTCTCAAACTAGAAAGTAAGATGTCGAGTCAAATCATTGAAAGAAATACACCACTAATAAAAAATAAAGTAAATAAAAGAAAAAATGAAGAGAATTTAAGAAATGCACAAACAAACAATCCACCTGCTCAGTGATCCTCATGTGGAAGTCATGGAAATCGGAGTAGCGACGATAAGTCTTCCAGCAATCCTCGCTGCCGTCTGGGTTGCGTCTGAATACAGTGATGGCGTAAAGCGCGTACGTCTTCCCGTGCTCATTGCACACACCTGCGGCGGCCCACAAGCCGGGAACAGAAGCGTCAGCTACCCCACCCAATGATACGATCGCAAGAGGTGGGGAAACAACAGGAGGGGGGTCAAAAGACAGTAAACAGCATGCGGGTGCCATGAGAGAAATTGAGGACGGCAACAAAACGGCGTAGCAAATCGGGGAGAAAAGACGAGTAAAAATGGAGCTCGGTGGCAAAAAAAAAAGACATCAATACAAAAATGTGTTCAGCTTTAAAACATAAAACTTTGATGTCTTTACCCGTATCGGAGATGAAAGCGTGAAGCTGTATCGATTCGTCGTGACACGAGTTGCTCAGCTCATCCAAAGACTGGAAAAAATGAAGAATTTTCATAAATATGCGGCTGATTGTGATCACAAGAAAAAGAGGCCTCACCAGATTGATGCTTCCAGTCGGCGAGCCGTTGAAGGATTCTGCGTCGCCGTCGTCGGAGCCACGGTAGCTAGGCTCTTTTAGCATGTCTAGCTCGGCTAGCATGCGCACGTACAGCGGGCTTTGCTTGAACGAGGGGTAGTAGCATTCGTCGCGAAGCATCATGTCATAAACCTGGAGAAAAATATCATTTGGTTGGGATTTGAGATTCATGGGAATTTCAAACAAATTGGCACCTTTTTCTGGATGTCGTCAAAAATTTCTGGCGTGGGATCATCTTTCTGAAGCTTCTCCCACAAGCGTGTTATGGAGTCTTCATCCACTTGGACTCTGGGAGAAGCCTGGAAAGATGACAAATTGGGCTAAATGTCATAAAATGTACAGACGTAGCTTTGCAGCAAGTTAGACTTTATTTAGTATAATGCGCATTTTTTAGTGTTTGAAAACAACGCAAATTGGGGACATTTTGGGTAGTCAAGAGTCGTCAAACTCACCTGAAGAGCTTTTAAGAACTTTTAGAATTGCATACAAGTATAACAACATATACCATTTAATACCAAATTTCACAACCAACCTACCAAAAACAAAACAAAATCAGTAACTTTTCGAAACCTTTCGAAGGTATTCAAACGCTACCAGATGAAATTCAATGGATTTTTCAAGTCAAGTTTATTTATATCCCTAATTCATTACAAAAAACCCCAAAATAGTTTCACAGACAAATACCAGTTAAAAACAGTAATCATTCCAATATTTAAGGAGATAATGAATGGTAAATAAGTGTATACAGTTGTACCTCTACTTACAAACATCTCTACAAACGGAATGTTCAGGTTACGACACACCTTAACGGGAAAATATTGCCTCTTGTTGCAAAAGACATTTCAGGATACGAGAGGCAAATACAGTATGGGCTGCTACTCGCAGCTCTCAAAGTTTCTTGAATGTAACATACTTATAGCTTCTCTCATATTACAATAATACATGTATACTAACAGTGTAACGGAACATGTATTTGTATTGAACCGTTTCGGTACGTGGTGCTCGGTTCGGAACGGAGGCGTACCGAACGAGTTTTTGACGTAACGTAACCCTTACTTTTCGAGGCTGTGAGCCGATTGGGTTACAGTTTCTTTGTGTAGATTATATTTACTCCGTCTTCTCTACTATAATGAGGACCAACACGGTAGGACAGTATAACCCAGAAACATCAACGGCGCGACAACGTGGCCACCGGGGGAATGTAGTGAAACGTGGGCGTTAAAGTCAATCAGCCAATGCACACCAGTCGCAGTGCGGCCGCGTGTTAGACACGTCCCAGAAGCGGCTCAACTGGACGCACACGAAAAGAACGGCAGAGTTTATTATTCGACACGAGACGCAACCCTCCTGCGTCAACACTACTACCGGTAGCTAGGATCGGGCAGATCGGAATTCACTTGTGTAAAAACACGGTGGATCCGGTCGATTTTCAAACTAATATGCAATCGTAACCCACTTTTTGAGTCCATCAGATCTCTTGAGTGGTAGATCGGGGCACAGTTGACTTGTCTTTGTTGATTTACTGCTGTCTTCTCTGCTATAATAATAACCAACACGGCTCGTGTTCAATACAAAACCCTCCTATCACAAAAAAACAAGTAGGAACTAATATTCACACTACTTTTTGAGCAGAATTCTAGCTTTGTGTAGGCTAATGTTCCTATTGTTGAAAGTACAAAGGTGTGTAATAAACAACTAGCGCATTTATATTTTGCATTTTGTTTTCTTACTGTACCGAAAATGAACCGAACCGTGACCTTAAAACCGAGGTACGTACTGAACCGAGATTTTTGTGTACCGTTACACCCCTACTTCTCTGCCATTGGCTATTGCCTAGCATCTTCCTGGTATCCAACTGGCTAAAAGGGATCTCTAGTGTATGTATATGTGTGTTTCCCAGTGTCCTGTTCATTCGGCCCTCAAACCACGAAGTGTTCTGACAGCTTTGCCTGACTGTATCAACTTTTATTCTATATTCTTTTTTTTTTTACATTATGCACAACTCTCATTTTGTGTTTACTGTGGAATAATCTAAATGTAACATGCATTTGTTTGATGCATTTTTATGTCTGAATTTTTGAGGGCTTGAATTAGGGCATTTACACAGAAAACACATGTCTACTTACAGAATTTTCAGTTTTACGAAACTACTTCCAGAACCAACTAATTTCGTAAGTAGAGGTACCACTGTATTAGAAATAAAAATATGATAAAAAAAGACAAATTTAAGGCTTTTTAGTACCCCTTGGTGACCCTGAAAAACTTTTTGTTCACAATTATTCCATTTCTATGAGCTCACTGCCTGCCTTGACAACGCTAAGACGTCTAATTCATGGAGGACTGACTGGCTTTGAATGCTCATTTTAGTTTCACTGACACATCGAATGAACATTCGGTCAATCGCCTCCGCCAAGTCAAAATGGATTACAGTGATCCCTTGTTTTTCGCAGTTAATGTTTCATTTTTAAGTAATGATAATCTACAAATTTTAGCATTTCAGAAAGAAACGTGAACTTGATGTTAATGATTTGACTTAAAATTTCTACTGATGCGGACTCCAATCTCTGAGATTATTACTATGATTGCTTACATTTATGGATTTTGACATTTTAGACTGCCATGTCAAACAAGTGATTTTCCGCTGACCTTTTCAGACAGATACTGCTCAAAAACGCCCAGTGCGGCCGCTTTCAGAAGCCCCTTGGTTGCGTTAGGTTGTCGTTTTCCGTCTTTCTGCCAGCGCTGCATGGCCTCTAGCTGCTGCTGCGCCGTCACTCGGTAGCCCTCCACCGTCAACCAAAAGAAGAGCTCCGCCTGGGCACCGGCGGCCTGCATGAAGTCTGTAAAACAAACCGGATAAGCACAACTTTAAGAACAGTTCGGTATGGGAATTTGCGTTTTTACCCATGAAGAACTGCAAGGCGATGTTGTGGACCAGGATGTGATCCAACGGGATGACGCACAGCTTGCCGAAATTGGCCGCGAGCCTCAACGTGTCTACCTCCTCCTAAAAGGGGCGGAGACATTTATCTGTCCGATCTGTGGCCGATGAGTTAAAGGCAATTTGCTACCTTTCCAGATTTTAGTCTCTGGATCCTGGTCTCGCAGACCTTCTTGACAAACAGAAGACTGTTGATCTGGTTTTTGATGACGTTGATGTCTGTAGCAAAAACGTATGGCGCGATATTACTCCAGGAACGATTTTCACGAAAACAATTTTAGATTATCTCGCCCACCATCTCCTGCCGTGTCCAGTGACCGCAAATACTGCAGTTCCTCAATCACCTTGTCCTTCACGGCTTCCAGTTCTGCAGGTTTGTCGGTCAATTTCAAGATGTTCATAAAGGCTTCGTAGTTACAACTTGAGTCTCGGATCTGAGAACGAACACTCCAAAATCACCATCTTGGAAATAAAACCAACTGCATTATAAACCAGTTTAAATTTTACCATCCAGATGACGAACTGGTTGATGTAGTCGGGATCACTCAGCTGGTTGATGAGCGGAAGCAGGACACCGCGTGCCAACACCTCCTGATAAAACATGTGCGGATGAATTTAGAGCACTGCTGTCGCAAATTGTCGCGTGACTTTTTTGTTTCGGTGCACTCACTCTTAAAAAATATCTCATGTTTTTGTTGTGGAAGTCTCCAGGAGGTAGCAACAGATACAGAAGCAATTCGCACAAGTCCCGGAGGAAACCTGTCACAAATACCAGAAATATCACTTAGGATACGGCACTAAAATGACGTCATCGGTATCGGCGAGGACTAAGAAATAACGTACAGACACTGTGCGATATGTATTAGAAGATGGCCGCCCTGTTATCATTCTGCTTTGAATTTAAATGAGTTTACTACTAGTTTATTACAATTATCAGATTTGTTCTTCCTTTGACAAAGATACACCCTCCTACTCATCTGTGTGTCAGGTAGACGTCCAATACATTTGAAGTTGGAGGGATGGCAGCCAGGCCTCTCACTTCAAATGAATTGGATCTCTAGTGCTGTCAATAGCAGCCACTGAGTCTGACCAAGACATGACAGCAATGACTGTACATTCAAGTGAGTTAGCAGTAATTTAGTATCAACCGAAAAACACAATTGTTTGTACAGTGCCTTGCAAAAGTATTCGGCCCCCTTGAACCTTGCAACCTTTTGCCACATTTCAGGCTTCAAACATAAAGATATAAAATTTTCATTTTTTGTCAAGAATCAACAACAAGTGGGACACAATCGTGAAGTGGAACAAAATTTATTGGATAATTTAAACTTTTTTAACAAATAAAAAACTGAAAAGTGGGGCATGCAATATTATTCGGCCCCCTTGCGTTAATACTTTGTAGCGCCACCTTTTGCTCCAATTACAGCTGCAAGTCGCTTGGGGTATGTTTCTATCAGTTTTGCACATCGAGAGACTGACATTCTTGCCCATTCTTCCTTGCAAAACAGCTCGAGCTCAGTGAGGTTGGATGGAGAGTGTTTGTGAACAGCAGTCTTCAGCTCTTTCCACAGATTCTCGATTGGATTCAGGTCTGGACTTTGACTTGGCCATTCTAACACCTGGATACGTTTATTTTTGAACCATTCCATTGTAGATTTGGCTTTATGTTTTGGATCATTGTCCTGTTGGAAGATAAATCTCCGTCCCAGTCTCAGGTCTTGTGCAGATACCAACAGGTTTTCTTCCAGAATGTTCCTGTATTTGGCTGCATCCATCTTCCCGTCAATTTTAACCATCTTCCCTGTCCCTGCTGAAGAAAAGCAGGCCCAAACCATGATGCTGCCACCACCATGTTTGACAGTGGGGATGGTGTGTTCAGGGTGATGAGCTGTGTTGCTTTTACGCCAAACATATCGTTGTGCATTGTGGCCAAAAACTTCAATTTTGGTTTCATCTGACCAGAGCACCTTCTTCCACATGTTTGGTGTGTCTCCCAGGTGGCTTGTGGCAAACTTTAAACGAGACTTTTTATGGATATCTTTGAGAAATGGCTTTCTTCTTGCCACTCTTCCATAAAGGCCAGATTTGTGCAGCGTACGACTGATTGTTGTCCTATGGACAGCCTCTTCCACCTCAGCTGTAGATCTCTGCAGTTCATCCAGAGTGATCATGGGCCTCTTGGCTGCATCTCTGATCAGTTTTCTCCTTGTTTGAGAAGAAAGTTTGGAAGGACGGCCGGGTCTTGGTAGATTTGCAGTGGTCTGATGCTCCTTCCATTTCAATATGATGGCTTGCACAGTGCTCCTTGAGATGTTTAAAGCTTGGGAAATCTTTTTGTATCCAAATCCGGCTTTAAACTTCTCCACAACAGTATCTCGGACCTGCCTGGTGTGTTCCTTGGTTTTCATAATGCTCTCTGCACTTTAAACAGAACCCTGAGACTATCACAGAGCAGGTGCATTTATACGGAGACTTGATTACACACAGGTGGATTCTATTTATCATCATCGGTCATTTAGGACAACATTGGATCATTCAGACATCCTCACTGAACTTCTGGAGTGAGTTTGCTGCACTGAAAGTAAAGGGGCCGAATAATATTGCACGCCCCACTTTTCAGTTTTTTATTTGTTAAAAAAGTTTAAATTATCCAATAAATGTTGTTCCATTTCACGATTGTGTCCCACTTGTTGTTGATTCTTGACAAAAAATTTAAATTTCATATCTTTATGTTTGAAGCCTGAAATGTGGCGAAAGGTTGCAAGATTCAAGGGGGCGGAATACTTTTGCAAGGCACTGTATATTATTTAAACGTGGTATCGGTACAGTATCATCCGTGTGTTGGAATCTGTATCAGCAACCCAAAAGAATGGTATCAGAGCTGAAATGTTGTATGATTTTTCAATAATTTATTTGCAATCTACTGGGGTTTAGTGCTGCAATGATTAATCGATTAAATCGAGTATTCGATTAGAAAAAAATATTCGGATTAAATTTTATTGCTTTAAGTATATGTTTAATTAAAGTGGCATTGTAATGGTTTATTTTGAAAGTGTTTGTATTTAGTTTTATTGATTAGGGTGGATACACTGCCCATTGTCTGCCTCATTTCACATCGCTGAATCCAACTGGTCCCTGTTTAGACCAACATAAGGTAAGTTTTGGTTTGAGCTAATATTTTTTTATGCATTCATAATTTAACTTATAGGTATATTTAGCTGTTTTTGTGGGAATATGTGTCTGAACCATTTGTGAAAAGTATTGTTAAAAAAAAAAAAAAAAAAACTTTAGCATTTTATAGCATTTAAGCTAGTGGACTTTTGCTATGTAAATTAGCCAATGGTTATTTTGTTGTACATAGATCCTCTTTTTTTTTTTAATACCGTTTGAGGCTCAGCTCAGGTATTTCAAATTTTCATGTTCCTTATCCAATTACTCAATTATTCGAACTAACAAGTTCATCGATTAATCGACTACTTAAATAATCGATAGCTGCAGCCCTACTGGGGTTCATAAGTATTTGTACCCCTGAGAAAATCAGAGTTAATATTTAGTGCAGAAGCCTTTGTTTGCAATTACAGAGGTCAAACGCTTACTGTAGTTCTTCACCAGGTTTCACATAGGCAAACAGGGATTTTGGCCAATTCCTCCACAAAAAATCGTCTCTATATCTGTCAAGTTTCAGCTCCATCCAAAGATTTTCTATTGGACTGAGGTCTGGAGACTGGCATGGCCACTCCAGAACCTCGATATGCTTTTTACGCAGCCACTCCTCAGTCAGCAGGCTCTGTGCTTCGGATCATTGTCATGTTGGAGGATCCAGCCACTACTCATCTTCAAAGTCTTTGACTGAGGGAAGGAGGTTGTGGCTCAAAATCTGACGATACGTTTCACCCTTCATCCTATGCTTTATACAGGTTTCCACCCACATACTTCACAGTGGGGATGGTGTTCTTGGGATTGCACTCATCCTTCTTTTACATCCACACACGACAAGTAAAGTTTACACCAAAAAGTTCTACTTTGGTCTCATCTGACCACATGACTTTCTCCCATGACCCCTCTGCATCATTCCGATGGTTCCTGGCAAACGTCAGACGTGGCTTCACATGTAGTGGCTTCAACAGGGGAACCTTCTGAGCAATGGATGATTTTAAAACATTGCACCGTAGTGTTCTACTGACAGTAGCCTTTGAAACTGTGCATCTAGCTCCCTTCAGGTCATTGACTAGCTCTCATAATTAGTGATGCCCCACGAGGAGAGATTTTACATGGAGCCCCAGTCTGAGGTAGATTATCAGTCAAGTTTAGCTTTTTCCATTTTCTAACAATTGCTGCAACTGTTGATTTATTCTCACCAAGCTGCTTTCCAGCTTTGTTGAGCCCATTTTTTTTTTCCTCTGGTGTCTTTCGAAAGCTCTCTGGTCTTGCCGATGGTAGAAGTTTGATTATGATTGACTGGTGGGTGCACAGGCAACATTAATAACCTCAAACGGGTGGTGGGTTGGTGGTTACTCATGGGGAAAAGGTGGACTTTTTTAAACTCTGAGTGTTATAGTTATTGTAAATTCTCAGGGGGACAAATACTTATGAATCCCAGTAAATTACAAAAAAAATGTTTTAAAAAAATTATAATGTGATTTCTGGATTTGTTTTTTAGATTATGTCTCTGAGTGGAAATGCATCTATGATTGAAACTTCAGACCTCTACCTATTTTTTTAAGTGGGTGAACTTGCAAAATCACAAGGGGTGCCAATACTTCTGCTCCTCACTGTATTTATTTTTTTTGAATCCGTATCGTGCAACACTACTCAAAATATTTGTTTTCTGCAACACAAGCGTGACTTCGTTTACCTTCTTCGTCCTTTAGAGAAGTACACACCACGTCCCGGCAGATTTTTCTTTCCATCTCCACTTCGGCCTCAAAAAACGAGTCTATCAGCTCTTCTGTTATGTCCCCTGTTCATACATCACATTATTATGTGTCAGGCATGAACTTGCATCACCGTGCGCTTACTTTGTTTATCCTCTCTGTCCGGGAGACGATCCTGAGCTTTCCGAAAGACACGCAAATGGGTGGCAAAGTCGTCCACCAGGCGAGTGGTGAAGTAAGGCTGCCAGTCCACTTCTTTGGACCTGGAGAGATAGAAGGTTTAGTCAAATTGATTGAGCTGGTAGCCTCAGTTGTTTGTGACTGGTACCGCGTGGAGAACTGGACGAGGGCGTTCTGAAGTGTCTGTCGGATTTCGAGTAAGAAAGACTCATCCTCGCTCAGAGTGTAGTACCAGTACTGGATGTAATCTCTCAAAGCAAACTGGATCACCTGCAGATGGGAGAGCAAACGTGCTGTGAATTAGGGGTAGGAATTGGAATGAGTTTATCAGTAATAGACGTCCTATCTGTTTGAGGTAGGAGGGATGGCAGCACTTCTGTCACCCTCCCAGTTCAAACGGATTGGACGTCTATGGCCGTCATTGGCAGCAATGCCAGGCAACGAGTTCATTTCACGTCATTTCCTGTTGCAATTCCGCCACTTCCTTCCTGTTGATTTTTGGTTACTGAAAAGGAAGTGACTCAAGAATGTTTCAAGAATGAATCCTTTTTTTCACCATCTGCACTAACATTGTTGAAACCCATGCTGATTTCTCTCACAAGAAAATCCACTGTGCGTCCGTCTTGTGGGAAACAAAGACACTGCCAGGCCGTCACAAATTGTCGTATTTTGAGCATGTCAAACAACAAACGGCGAGTTAAATTTTAAGTCGGATGTTGAAAAGATCATGTGTCGAAGCGATCGTATTTCAAGGTACCACTGTATTGATTCTTGGTGGAAGCATATCGATAACATTTCTGGCTACAATGTATCGTGATATATCACCTTTTTGATATGTTGTTAATCTTGCCGTAAAAAAGTAAGTAGTTACAGTTACAAATGACTTCTCCCAAAAAGTAATTGTGTTAGTAACTCAGTTACTTCATTGTAAGAGTAATTAGTTACTCTGATGTTACTTTCCATCTTCTACATGTTATTACATTATCCATTCTGTAACATCTTTTACATCGAAGATGTTCATATTAACTGATTGAAGAATTACTACAATATACCGTACACAGCATTTTAGAACATTTGGATCAAATATTATAGTCTTAAGAAAACACAAATGTAAACTGACCATTAACGAGTGCAAATCTCTGAAAATGTTAGGCACCACAAAGTAACAATATTATATATTGAAAATAATTCAAGTTTGACAACGCTACCTTTGAAATTCCTTGGCCCTTTGCCATTATTGCTGTCTTTTTGAGTTTGCCAGAGCGTGCAGTGAAGCAGGGCGTGATCCGCCCACCTAGCCAAACATCATCGCGTTTGCAAAGGCATCCCCACCCTCTTCCCTCCCCCCACTCTGCTCTCTCTAGGCAAGCAGGCAGCTGATGTGTGACAAAATCAAACAACTCGCACTTCATTCAACCAAATTGTAGTAAAACGCGCCCCTTCACATCCTCAGTAACGGTAATGGCGTTGCAAAGATGGAAAAGTAATTACTTAGCTCAGGGGTCCCCAACCTTTTTTGCACCATGGACCGGTGTGATTTGGGTCTTTTTTTCACGGACCGGTGCTTTGACAAATTTTGCAACCCATCAAAAACTGCAACTATGCGATTCTGCGCATGCGCGTAACATTAAAAATGGCCGCGAACGCAGCGATTCCAAAGTAAACACTACCAACTTTCTTTAAAGAAAGGAATATTAACTTACGTTTGATTGTGGATGGACAAAAGTCCTCCTCAGACCCATCCTGCCATGTTAGCTGCACACCGCTAGCTCACCGTTAACGCCTTCGCCGTGTCGTTTTTAGCATTAATTAAGAAGCCCGCTTCACAAAGATGCGATGTTGGAAATTGTAGCAAGGTTTTCAGTGCTCTCGTAGCGCTGTCAGGATATTCCGGAATGACTTTAAATGTCATAAATGTACGTTTAAGGTCGCCGTCATTTGCGATCTCTGCAAGCTGATCCTCCTGTTGCACAGACATGCTTGAATCACTCGATTTATTCACAAACGGGTCACGAATCCACTCCTTCGCAGTTCGTGGGTCTTTGAGGTTATAGGCCCATCTTCTGGCTCATCAGGTGCCCTTTTTCGCTGTAAAAAATCTCTCCAAAGACGTCTGTTTTCCAGTCATTTTCGCTAGCGTGGGGGAAACAAATGTGCTGCGCCCGGGGCTTAGTCATACGTTATTATGGAGGACAAGCACACATATATATATTATATATAAAAAACAAGATGTACTGCTTGCAGTCCAATCAATTGATTTCTATGACGACGTTCTAATCTATAGTGTAGTATTATATCTAAAGTAGACAGGGATATTGATGTGTTAAGCAGAGGCACAGGCCAAAGATATTTCGGCCAGAATGCGGTCGTTAATAAAATATTATTTCTAGAGCTGGGAATCTTTGGGCACCTAACGATTCGATTACGATTACGATTCAGAGGCTCCGATTCGATTATAAAACGATTATTGATGCACCCCCCTCCTTTTTTTTTTTTTTTTTTTTTTTAAATAAAGTTTTGTACATTAGTTCCAAAATTGTTCAAAAATACTCTCAGGCTAAACCAAACTACTATTTCAGTATCAAGTTAACATATAGCAGTAAACAAATATACAAAAATAACATTAAATAAAAAAAACTCCAGTCCCCATTCTGTATCAGCAGCTTTAAACTACATTCAATTAATTTAATGTTGTGAATCAACCGTTAAAGTTGTTAAAATTGCTCCCGTTATTCCATAATTTCCCTTTTGTCTACTTTTGACATGTGAAAGTTTTAAAACTATTTTAAAGATAGATTCAAGTCAATATTTTAACGATTTAAGAATATTTTAGATAAAAAGTTAATTAGGTTTGCTTGGAAGGTTCGCTACAACAGCATTGCAGGGAAGTTTACTGCTTTAAGATGGCGGCCGTTTACTAACGCCCGCATCTAGCTTTTTGCAGATGTGCTGCTACCGCTACCGAGTCTATAATCCATCTAGTCCTATATAAATGATATCTACCGTAACATTATGTAGCTTAGCTGTACTTGTAGCAGCTTTTCGGCAGCAGGCAGGTATGTTGTTGTGTTTTTTTATCTCGTGGCATGAGTTGAGCTAGAGCCGTGAGTTGAGCGTTGGCATTACCCGAGGGGCCGGTTAATGAGAAGCATAATGTTTAGCTACTCCCGCTCCGTTCCGTCCCGAAGCCCGTGTGTTGTACTTCCGCTTTACTTGGCATATTTCAATAATCGGAATTTGGATGTTTGTGAATCGTTCTCGAATCTTCCACGGCCGAATCGCGAATAATCTAAGAATCGGAAATTTTGCACACCTCTAATTATTTCTATGCGGCCCGGTAGCAAATGCGCCACCCGGCAGATGGGGACCCCTGACTTAGATTACTCATTACTGAAAAAAATAACGCTGTTAAAAATACTGTTATACTCTTAACGCCGTTATTAACAATAGTGATTGTCACATTCCTACCGTAAATGTTAATATAGCCCAAATAAAACTACAATAATTACTGAATAGTATATAGTATAGTAGTATATAGTATATAATAGTATATAACAGTATATAGTATTCGTCAATGTGTCTTTCAATTCTGGCGTATCAAGTTTGATCAACCTACCAATCAATCATGCAAACTACTCCAGTCAAACCAAACACATTGCGTCCTAAAAACATCCTATTTGATTTTGTGTCCAAGCGAACCACTACAAGACAACAATTGTGTATTTTGAAGTCGCAGCCTTGGTCACTTGAGCTCCCTAAAGGATTCCCACGCATTGCAATGATGGGAAGCATCCCAGTAAGTGTCATCTGACCATCACAAAGTGCTGCCTTGCCACTTAGGCGCTGCAAGTCACGTTGCTTTCTCAACACAAACCTGTTGCAGAGGTTCGTCTATGAAACTCGAGCCAGTCAGCCGCCTGTCAATCTTTATGGGCTTCATTTCCAGCTTCATCTCATCCAGCGTCTAACAAAATCAGAAAAAATCATTACAGAGGAAGATATCGGCAGAGATTAGCAACTACATTTTTTACCTTTGAAATACCAATTGGTGGAGGCGGCAGGTAGGAGTGCTCGCACTTCTCCAAGTACTTCTCCGAGTTGATTTTCCCATAAAGTAGAGTGACGGCGAAGCCCCTGTGGAGATGAAAAAATGACGATGTTCTGCATACATCATGAAATGTTTGTGTACTCACCCTCCAATGAAGCAGAGGATGTAAAAGGCCAGGTAGAAAATGGCAAAGGGTCCGAAGGTGATGAGGAACAGCACAACTCCGAGACCCCCCCATCCCCAAAAGGACAGACTGGCCTGAAAAAAACAAAAAACTGCAGTGAATAATCGTGTGCTAGCAATGAGTTAAATAATATGGGCCGATAAAAGCATTCGGATACTCCCGATTTTTTCCATTTCATTTCATACAGTTTTGGGCCAAAGAGCATGTTGTTTCAAAGTGAATGTAGAAGCCTTTTGCCTTTATACAAGGGCTGGTCACAAATCAGCACAGGAGTTATGCTTATTGACCATTAGAAGTCCCCAAACAAAGATGCTTGGGATTTGTTATGTGACCAGACCATTTGCATTCATAGTACAATAATTAAATGAGCAATTAATGAATGAAAAATAATTATAAACTCATTACATACTGCATAACTACAGCATTACCAGAAAGAAATAGTCACTAAGAAAAATAATTAAAAATATATATATATATGCAAAAGCACAGAAAAATGCATCTTAGGAATTGTCATTGCATCGTCATGTCCTATGATTGCCTGCCTTTATTTGTAATGCTTTGGGCGCCCCCTAGGGACTCTTTGGGGTAACAACTGTAAATGTAACAATTGTGAATGATTCCTTTTATTTAATTATAGGCATTTTGGCTCATTTCAATTTATATTATTTATATGGGACATTTATTTTCTATAACTTCAGGTGAAGTTGTTCTCTTATTTTTCACAGAATGTTTATTCCATTTTGAAAACCTTGAAGTTGTTACATTTACCATTATTAAGACATCCAGTAGGGCATCACAATACAATTAGCAATAACACGTTAAGTGCACATCCACATGTATCTGTGTCGGTTTTATATCAGTATCAGATTTTTGGAGATAGACAATATCGGGACATCGGTTAAGAAGTCCTTTTTGGACAACTCTAGTTACAAGTAATTAACAGAGATTGCGATTAATCGAGCTCTGTACAATAATGAATTGAAAAGTACAGTGCTGGAACGATTAATCAATTAGCTCGAGGAATTTGATTAGAAAAAATATTACAATTGAATGTTGCTGCCAGTATTTGTTTAATCAAAGTGGCATTGTAATGATTTGTTTTGAAAGTGTTTGCATTTAGTTTGATTAATTTGGGTGGATACACCACCCTCTAGTGGCAACAGTGAAAATAACAATTGAGCTAATGTTTTTTTTAAATGCATTTGTAATTTAGTTCATAGGTATATTTAGGCGTTTTTGTGGGAAGATGCATTTGAACCATTTGTTAAAAGCGTTGTTAAAAAAAAAAAAAAAAAACATTTTATAGCATTTAAGCTAGCGTAGTTTTGCTACGTAAGTTAGCCAATTGTTTTTTTGTTGTACTTAGATCCTACTAGATATATTTTTTATACCGGTTGAGGCGCAGCTCAGGTATTTTAATTTTTTATGGTCGTTATCCGATTACTCGATTATTCGAATTAACTAGTTCATCGATTAATCGACAACTAAAATAATCATTACCTGCAGCCCTAGAAAAGTAGTATTCAGTGCACTTTTATGTTAACAATGGCAGCGAATGAACCCTCCCAGTTCAAATGGATTGGACGTCTACTATTGATAAGCTCATTTAAATTCAGAGCAAAAGGATAAAAAGAGCCACATAATCTGACATCTATTACAGTTAGTGGCACTCAAAGAGTTAAGTATTTTGGATGTGAGGTCGCCGTGACCTACCCTAACCCCTAACATGAAACGCAATGACGTATCACTAGCTAAAACGGTACCACAAAGACTTGTGTGTACTTGTAAGGCACTTCCTATATTTTTCCTGTTTTTGCAAGTGACGGAAACAAAAGCTCTCTCGCTTCCAGCAAGCTAGCCTGCTGGCCCACTTTTCTGGACAAGCAAGTCGGGTCAGGTGGCTGCTGACTACTATTCCGGAAAATACCTTTTCACCACATAACAATCCACATTTTAGTGATAATAGTCAACATGTTGATTGAGCCGTGACATGATCACTGAATTCTTGAAGTACTCCACACCAATGCGTGACATGACAACACTGACTCTTTGTTTTACTACAACAGTAGATGCTCGGATGACAAATGTTGCAGTATTTGAGCAGCCAGTTAACCATTCACCTTCATTGCAATTTTATTTAGGTATACAAAATAAATGTAGCAGTAAATGCAGCTAATTAATTTGTATCTACATTTGTAGGTGTGTGAAAGGAGACAATGTTAAACTGTGCGAGGAATATAATAGAAATAGGCTAGACTGATATCTAAAAATGACAAAGCAGAGTCACAGAAAATCCCCATATAAGGACTATGAGTCATATGAAGACCAAATTGCTGCCTTTTAAATCTCCTTTAGCAGCTTGGTGACATTTACTTTTTGAATAATAGTTTCACCATCATAGATATTAAGCTGAAATACATTTCATGACGCAAGTGACATTTGTCCAAAGTGGAGATCTGGACCAGAAAAGGCGCATTTCGAAGCACTTTACATCAGAGAAATTTGACATTTGAAAACTAATTTAACAACAGCTCCATTGCACACACTGGATGAAGAAGCCCCGTTTCTCTTGTTAACATAGCAAGACTGACCTGACCATATTGTTTATAATGTTTATAGTAGGGGTGTGAAAATATATCGAAAACGTGATATATTGGGATACTTTGTAGTCCAAAAGGTTATCAATATTCTCCCGTCAAGAATCGTATCGTTTTAAAAAAGAAACCAACAAGTTGTCTACCAAAATCTCCCATTAGAATAGGGTATACGTTAGCTCACTGGCTGCCATTGGCAGCGTTAGACATCCAATTCATTATGACTGGATTGGACATCTAGCGCCGTCAATAGCACTGAAACTAGAGCATTCACAGCCAGTCTTTTGTGGGCAGTTTATAGTATAATGTACAATGTAAATATTTTAGCCAGAGCAGTTATTTTTTAGACAGAGCACTGAGAGCAGCTATACGTTTTCTTAATTGTTTAGTTATTTGTATTGCAGCACTGCAGGTTTGAGATGAATGCTATTTCATTGATGCTGTTGCACATATGCCGATAAAGTTACTTCAACTTGAAAATCCGCTTTTTGAAAAATCTAAACAAATTCCTTAAAAGTAACTCAAAACAATCCTAACCCCCATTTCGTTCTCCTTTTTAAATCTATGTTTCTTCTATTGTGTGCGTGCTTTTTTGTCATTATTTGTGGACAGAGATATGTAAAACCAATGGTGTGCAAATGTATGTTTAATGCTGTGACTATATCGAATTGTTGATGTATAACAATACCTTGTATCCTAAAAGGTTATTGATATGCTCCTGCAAAGAATCGATATATCAAATCGAGAAAAAAAAAAAAAGGAACCAACAGGTTGCTACCAAAAGGCTGCCATTGATGGCACTAGACGTCCAATCCATTTCGACTGGGAGGGTCAAAAATAGGATTGGACGTCTAGCGCCACCAGTGGGACTGAAACAGAGCCTTCACAGCCAGTCTTCCTGGTTTTGTGGGCATTTATAGGTCAGGTGAAGCGTTTTGAAGGGAATAGTATATTTTCTCGTATATGCTGTTTGAATGTTAATATTACTCAAACACATCCAATATAAAATAAATAGCATTTATATCATAGTTGAAAGAAAAACAAGCAGAATATATGTATTACGAACAGTTGGACTTGAAATGATTAGAATTTTGCAGCGCCAAGACAACAGGCAGATAAGGGTAGAACAGATACAGGACGTCTTCTGACCACAGAAGCCCAATGCACGTCATGCAGCTGATAGGCAAGACATCTTCAAGCCCACGTCTGCACCACAAAATCTCGCAATCAACTCTTCTGGACAGTCCAGAACAAATGGCGGAACATCTTGTCTTGCCACAAGGAACATGTGACACGCAAGAACCCGCAACAGATAAGTTGCCTGGAACTTCAGACTCACAGCTGTTCAAGCGACCGTTTCGCGGATCAAATTTCCAGGAATGAGCAAGCCACAGCAAACAGACAGCGGAATGGACCAATCAGCGACGGGCAGACGTGATGTTGGTAAAGCGACAAAAAAACTCTAGCACATCGAAATAAACATACGACAAGAACGGAGAAGTTTATTCAACATGGCTAACGCGAGAAAGACTATTGGTTTTAGCGACTCAATGTGTTTTTTGGTCATTTAAAACTGAATTTACCGCGGATTGGAACATATTCTTGGCTCTCCCGTTTGCCATCTGTGTTGTTGTGGAGACGATTTCCGACGCGCAGGAGTGACATTGGTCGTTAAGAACACATCACGCAAATAATCAAATCTGATTGCACGGATGATTTCGTTCAGGCTCGAGAGGCCTTTAAGGAGCTGGGTCCCAGACTGTTTTCACGGTGTTTGAAAAATACAGGGGGAACAGTCTGGCCGTGCCAGGCAAACAGAGAAGTGAACACTCAGCACTCACGTGGTGCTGAGGATGGAAAAAAATCATTTTCTTTCATTGCCCTGACAACAGTAACGCCCCGAATTCCCCTGTCCAACAGATAATAATCCTAAATAACGCCCAAACACACCCTTCTTCCAGACCACAGCCCACCTCACCAGAGCCTATAAAACACTGAATGTTAAACTACTTGTGCTAATTTTTCTAGGGAATCTTTCTTTGACTTGTGATATCGTGACCCTGGATCCAGTTTGCCTCCTCGTCTGGGTCTTTCTGTGCTGTAAAATTGCAGCCGACTTGAAATAAATTGTCAACTTGTTTTTCGAAGCCGTTTTCCAGCTTTTGGAATGGAGTCAGTAGAAGGGGTTAAGACTAAGGTGAATGCACCGAGTTTGGCCTTTTGGCTGGGTTGTCAGGGTTCCGCCAGCCCGGGTCCCGCCAGCCCGGGTCGTTGAAATTGCGCTAGCGTGGTTCTGGCGGTTAGGCTGACGTGATTCGGGCAATCTGGCTAAAAAGTCAGATTCCTTCAGTTCTCATTTATCAGGACAAATTTTCCCCAGAAACAACATTTGACGCATGCGAATTAAAATCCTTTCTGGGGAAAAAACCCTAAAAAAATAAACCAATAACAAGAAATGGAGCAAATACCAAAATGTGTGAAAGTAGCTGAGTAACAATTGTTTTGAATCACACAATTCCCATTTCATTTTTCAAAGACATCAAGGAAAACAATGAATTTGGAATTTTTATCCCCCAAAGATTTTACTCAGTGATGGCCAGCGCTACTCTCTCACCTAAGGACCATCAAAATCTTTAATCTTGAAGGTATGTTGGCGCTGAAACAGGCTAGACAACCAACACCTGGAAACAGATACACGACCAATGAGAAATGCGCAACAACTAACAGGTACCGAGTTGTTTCCATTGCCAACATTGCAGCGATTAACATCTTATAAGAGCTCATTGTTAGCGTCATTGTAGCACAATCTTTCAGCATTGACAGGAACTGCCACAGCTCCATTTATAACCACGACAATATAGCATGTGACACAGCGCAGCAACAGAAAGCAGGAGTGTCCAAAGCATTAACTATGCATCTAATTGACATGCTCGAAATGCGATACTCAAAGTACACAACAACGCCACAAAGAAAGATGTCTACTCGTGATTTCAGTCTGTGGAACTTAACTTTAAAGCCAATCGAGGATGTTTTATAAATAGTTGCTCGATAACGGGTGCTGAATGTGTGACGAGACGATGACGAAGCTTGGCGAGATAATAATCAGCAGTGTGAGTTATTGCAGCTTACACCGGGTTTAAAACGTGAACCATCTGCTTCACTGATTAACACCGGAGGCCTGTCGAGAAAACGTAGAAAAACGTGTTTCTCCTCTGACGCGTACAGAAACAAGTTTGAAAAATTGGTCAGCGATTAACATATTTGCTAGAAAGTGAGTATCTGGTTCTGCGGAAAAGAATTGAGTCACTCAGCAAGAATATTAAGGCCAAAGGGGTGCACGCTTCAACATTTATCTCGTTGCGTGTTCTAATAATGGTCCGCTGCGTTACTCGGCTCTATTCTGACACACTTGAGAAGATCTCATGGGTGGCTGCAGCCCTATCAGTGGCTATGTTTGCATGCAGCTATTAACATTGTCATATTAACTCTTTTGTGCTTAACTTTTAAATACCAGATGACACCTCTGGGTTAACATTTCTTTCTTTTTTTAATTTATTTTTTTTCATATGGTAGAAATCACGATTCTTTTAACTGAAGTTTTTATGTGATTTTTTAACTGGTAGTTTTAATAGAATTGTGTCTTCTAGAGTTGTTCCATATTATCAGATAGCCGACAATATCGGCCGATAATAGCATTTTAAATTAAAATGGTATCGGATAATATTGACATCGGTTTTGGGCCATTATTCATGTTGCCTTTAAAGTGAATGTAGATGCCTTCTGCTTTTGTACAAGGGCTGGTCACAGTTTAGCACTGCAGTTATGCTTACTGACCATTAGAACTGCCTTCCTTGCCGGACCTGCCTGCCTTGCCAGTTATGTTTATAGACCCCAATCACGTGACGTCACAACTCCGCCCCCCTGACTGGTGCCGCCATATTGTCCGTCAGTTCATCGTGTTTACATACTACCACTACGTACATTCCTCCTATTACTGCATTTTTTTCTGCTTGTCTAAGGAATCACCGCCTAGTAAACGAACCCAAAAGCCTTCCTGACAATCGTTAACATTGATTAATCAAAATGGTGAAGGGATGTGTGGCGGTTGGTTGCAGTAACAGAGAAGATAAACGGTCATTTTAGTAGTTGCTGTGTGCCCATTGTTAAAATGGCAAATCTCGAAAGCAGCACGGTTTGTTTATCTCGGTCCATGATGCGTTTCTGTCGACAGCCGTTAAGACAGCGGCGAAAACATCAATATGATGCCAACACGATCGCAGACATCATCAGACGGGGACTACTAAGCCCGTCGCCACGGTCGCGCAGCAAGAAGGTGAGCGCAACAACAAGTGTTGTCCCGAAAAATAGCCGCCCTGCGTGAAATGTCCCCCCTGGCGGCAGCGCCCACACAGAAACGACTTTCTTGTACCGTGAATATGTATTATTTTATCCTGCTTGAACTAATAAATGTCATACCTGTGTGATTGTCATTGGGATATGGTCGTGAAAACCTGTAGACTAATACATTTCTGTTCAAAGATGGTTATGTGGCCCAGTCCACGATTTGTTACTAAAATACATTACTAATATTTTGTGTAATTCAATTATTTAAAACTGATCTTACAGTCGTAAATCCATTACTGTAATGCGTCCATGAAACCATTTGATGTTTTCACGTCAATAAAGCGTTATAAATAAGCGCTCGCGGCAGGGGGGACATTTCACGCGGGGCAGCTATTTTTCCGCACACACCGGCCCTTTGTCGATCAAATTTCATTTTACAATCGTGACAATGGTGACGCTCGGCTGTCAGTTTATATTCGGCCCGTTGCCGATTTTGGGTACCCGACTCCTCATCGTGACAAACTGGAATATGATTGGAAATTTTGTGGTCTCAGGACGAGCTCTGACGCACGGGACGGGACCGGACGGGAGGAAACATGGGTTTAGGCATCAAATTTGGATCTGGTGACTGGATCGACAGAAGCTTTTCCAAATAACGGCTTTTATGCAACTCATCCAATGAGTTTACAGCATCTGAAAGCACCGGGACTTCCATAATTTGCAAGTGAATCCACCTTTACAGACTACAATCATTGACAATTCGACACACAATGATGGACAATATGGCAGCACAATACAGCGATCACGTGATTGTGTGACGTTGGTGATTGGGGTCTATTGACGATTAGATGTCTCCAAACTAACATACTTGGGATTTGTTAAGTGAGCAGAACATTTCCATTAATAGTGCAAAAATAAAACAAACAATAAATGATTGAAAAAATACTATATTACAAAATCATTATATATGACTACTGTGTTACCATTAAGAAATAGTCACTAAGAAAAGTAACAAAATATCAAAATCTATGCAAAAGCCCAACAAAATGCATCTTGGGAATAATTCAATGACAATACATTGTCTGGAATTGGTCATAATATGTTAAATCTTGGTCTGAACGATATTGGAAAAAAGTGACATTGCGACTCTTGGGGGGTTTGCGATTTTAAAACATCAAGAATTTTCACCAGATGACTTGAATAGATCTGTTTGGTTGATTTACTATGACCGCATTGTATTCATTTGGGATGTCCTGAACCGATGACGTGATCGGAAATCGGGTCGATCGCAGCAGAATCTCAAAATCAGTAGACTCGGACTCTTGACGCAAAAATATGTGGTACGGACACCCGAGTATACATATAATACTGTTTAATCCAAACTAAGGGTGCTTATCTGTGAATGATGAAGATAGGTGTATATAAAAGGGATCCAGGAAGCCATGTCTCTGCACAATTGCTGCTTTTATGAAGCAAAACAAAAGTTAAACAAAACAATCACACATCCTGCGATGGGACTATTGCGCATGCGCACATTGCAATGGCGATGTTTAAATAATATATTGCACAGGCCTAGTTAAATCCATGACCGCATGTTTAGGAATCGGATTTTTGGAGTTGGACAATATCGGGATATCGGTTATCAGTTAAACTCTAGTGTGTACTAATGTATATTAGCAATCAGTGTTGTTAATTTTACTTTAAAAAAGTAATTAATTACAATTACAAATTAATTCTCCCAAAAAGTAATTGCGTTAGTAACTCAGTTACCTGAATGTAAGAGTAATTAGTTAATTGGCAAAGTAACTAGTGATAATTTTCATGTTTTTATTTTTCTCAAAAAAAAAAAAAAAACAGGTTACACAATGTGAAGTTTAAAGGGTTTTGTGGACAATTGGCCCTAGCCCAATTCTTTACCCTCCACTTAACTAGACACAAGGGTATTGCGATAACCTTTGCTATGTGTGGAAGTCATTTAAAGTTGTGAATCAACCGTTAAAGTTGTTAAAATTGCTCCTGTTATTGCATTAGTTCCCTTCTGTCTACTTTCAACATGTGTGTTAAAACTGTTTCATCATTTAAAAATAGATTTTAAGTCAAGATTTTGCCGATTTAGGAGCATTTTAGATAAAAAAGTTACTTAGGTTCACTAGGAAGGATCTCTACATCAGAGCCTTCCTGAGAGGTCTACTGCTTTAAGATGGCGGCTGTTTACTAACGCATGTAGTCCTTAAAACATGGTGCCATTGCAGCCGTGTCTGTCATTTGCATCTAGTTCTATAATATGTGATAGCTACCGTATCATGTGGGCGTAGTTTGTAGGCTATGGCTACAGTCAGGTATTATTGGAGCCACTTAGCATTGCGTTTGCAACGGCGTCTTCCCCACTACTGCTCTGCTCTCTCGTCTCCGTGAGTCCGTCTCTGTCAGACTTTTTTTTTTTATTCAACCAACTTAGTAACGCATAGTAACGCACGCCTTTCCCGCCTCAGTAACGGTAACGGTGTTGCCAAGATGAGAAAAGTAATTAATTACTCATTACTCAAAAAAATAACGCTGTTATATTCTAACGCCGTTATTAACAACACTGTTAGCAATAAAGTAGCAGACATTTAAAAAAATGAAATCTTTTATTTCAGCGCACAATATGCATAGTTCTCATTGTGTTTAGCTTTATAGCTGACCAATATGACACAGGTGAGCATAGAAAATTTGAAAACTAAAATTTGCAGTTCCATTTGCTTTCAAATACATGATGAAAAAAACATCACTTATGAAGTGAGGTGGAAACTAATGACTCATTAGCTTATTCTTTCATTGGCAGTAAAAAAGTACTGGTATAGCTAGATTTTACAAAGATGTACAAATTTGTTGGATTTGTGAAATGAGACTATTCCATCATGACGTACTAATTGATTTAGAAAATACACAGTGCTGGCCAAAAGTATTGACACCCCTGCAATTCTGTCAGATAAGACTTTTGGCCAGCACTGTATGTTCACTCATGTAAACAGATACCCCCGCAAAAAAACACCAAATCTAAATCAAAATATTGTGTGCATATAGATACAGCTATTAGGCAATGTGATAGCTGACACCAATAACTGGGAGATCCCCAATTAAATCTGTATCAAGTCGAAGGGACGATGACTAATCGAGCTTAATCTGTCCGGAAATCCATTATGCAAAGAATTGCTATGTAGACCAAGAACGAACGATTGAGATCTTCAAAAAACATCTGAGAAAAACAAAAAACACTTGCTATAAGTCAACAAATCGACGTGTGCGCCAACTCAGAATTTAGTTTGAGCCAGACTCTTAATCTCCGCCTAGCATACAAAGCCATTTTCAAGTGTGCTCATTCCTGTGTCCCATATATCACACACTGTCTGACAATTTCAGGAAGCCTTTATTACAGGGTGCTATAGCCTTTTGTACTATACACAAGCGCACTACAGCCCAGCAGTTTCTAGTTGCAAAAATCACAGCTTTTTTCTAGTATAAGTCATAAGAAAAAGACACTGATGTGGCATTTACCTGCATAACCGCAACATGAATACCATACATTAGTCATATCATGGAGCCACACATCACTTATATGATGCTGACTTTCTGCGCACACTCTAGTTGCAAAACAGCCGTCTAAGATTGAGTTTGTCAGGTCAATGAACTCCCGTCAGGTGTCCAAGGTGACGCGCCGACAGTGGCGGTTTTGCCAAGGTTACTTTCAATCAGAGTTGGGACAAACTGTGAAGGACGAGGTCAACAAGTGATAGTACTTTCTATGTACGAGCCTGATTCTCAGCATCTACATGAAAGGGGAAGTAATCAAACAAAATGGTGACCAAGCAGTTTATACTGTACGCATGCCGCAGTGGCTACCAAAGCCTTGTTACTGAAGGCTAAATGTGTACTTAAAGCGCTGGAAAGTTGCCGAGAAGAGGCTCCATCGCCTTAATTCAACTTTATTACTTCTGCCAAGGAAGTCTCATTTTCATTTACCTTTGATGGCTTTCTGTCATCACGCAAACTTCGCTAGTTAAAGGAAGAATGAGTTGGATTTTGGGGAATGGCTTTGCAAGTGAATGACAACATTTCAGAGTCATTGACGGCGAGAGACGCTCAATTATTGTTAGCTAGCAGTGATCATTAGCTTAACTTATTCAATTTAAGAAAAGAGGAAACTTTATATTGAAAACACCTATTGATAGTAATAGACGTCTAATCCATTTCAACTGGGAGGTTCTGGAAGCGCTCGAACGATAGTTAAGCTAAGTGAGGTCATGAGAGATTTCTAAAACAAAACAAAATACACATGGGCTACAATTACTTTAATTTGTAAAAACAATTTGTTTGAGTTTTTGAATAAGTAATATAATTTTATTACTTATTACTTTTGTTTAGTTTGCATTTTTAATTATTTTCTCTTTAATACTAATGCAAGTGACCCCCCCCCCAAAATTATAAGTACTAGAATTCATGTATACATTTTAATTAAGGTATATATAAGGGCTGCAGCTATCGATTATTTTAGTAGTCGATTAATCGATGAACTAGTTAGTTCGAATAATAGAGTAATTGAACATTTAATGCGTTGCAGAATAAATTTTAGTAGATGTAAAACAAAGTCTTGCTAAGATTGCACTTTCAAAGTGCCTTAAATGCGAATACAAAATAAAGTTCCAAAGTGTTTCTTTAAACTATGCAAAATTGCACTTTCATTTAAAAATAAATTAACATACCTGAGCTTAACCTCAAATGGTACAAAAAAATAAAGAAATGAAGATCTAAGTACAACAAAAGAACATTTGGCTAACTTGCATAGCAAAAGTCCGCTAGCTTAAATGCTACAAAAAGCTAAAGTTTTTTTTTTTTATTATTTTTTTAACAATGCTTTTAACAAATCGTTCAAACAAATATTCCAACAACAAAAAAAATGTCAAATATATCTATGAACTAAATTCTGAATGCATTAAAAAAATATTAGCTCAAACAAAAACTTACTTTATGTTGGTCTTAACAGGGAGCAGCTGGATTCAGTTATGTTAAATGAGTTATGCCATAATCACTGTTGCCACCCTAATCAATAAAACTAAATGCACACTTTCAAAACAAACCATTACAATGCCACTCTAATTAAACGAATACTCGAAGCAGCAAAATTTGATTTGAAGCTTATTTCTAATTGAAAAACTCGAGGTGATCGATTAATCGTTGCAGCACTAATATCGTATATATGTACATGTTTTGTTTTTATTACCCTTCGCAAAATACGTGCAGACGACATTAATACCAGAATTGGATGTCAAATGGAGGTTGCAAAATATTGTCCCTTGGGCCGCAGGTTTGAGACACCTGTCCTACACGCATGTAATTAAAAATATATATATATATATATAATAATCCGTACATGAAAGGTGAAAACTTGGGAATTTGGAAGAAATTGTTTCCAAAACGTAACGAAATTTTATGTAAATGTGGTGCTTTTAAGGGAGCTGGGACAATTCATTACGGAAATTGATTACTTTACTCGCGTTATGCACTTAAACAGGGAAATAAACAAACTCGTACATCAACATGCCACAGCATATTGAAAAAAAAAAAACATCAACTCCAAAGGAATAATAATACGTCTCATTTTAACAATAAACCACATCGAGTTGAAACCTGCTTTTGGAACAAAAGCTCATGTGACTTGACTGTCAGTCCCTTTATAACCGTCACATTAAAACAGCTT
Source organism: Corythoichthys intestinalis (assembly GCF_030265065.1). Taxonomy (NCBI): domain Eukaryota; kingdom Metazoa; phylum Chordata; class Actinopteri; order Syngnathiformes; family Syngnathidae; genus Corythoichthys; species Corythoichthys intestinalis. The sequence continues at coordinate 10,486,240 of NC_080416.1, read as the reverse complement.
TGAGTCAAACATTTTTTCTTCCATTTTAAGCAACCGATCGCTCTAACCTGAGTGTTTTTCAAGACTCACCTGACCCACAATCAACAAAAACTCACCTGTATTCGCTGAGGTGTCGAATTTTCCCTGTGTTGGACGTTTATCATAATCTAAACACTCCCTTTCTACATTGATCTACGTCGAGCTAATTCCAGCAGTGTTGACGGTACGAATAACCTGAGCTCATCGTATTAGCCGCGTAATCCCGGGTCGAGTGCCTGTTATAGCAGACGAGCTTTGTGACAACACCGAGACAGTTCGGCGGCGTTCTCTCCCTTGACAGTACTGTTTACCTGCCGGGCTAACGCCTAGCCGCCTAGCATCGTCGGAAAGCTATTAAAACTCCAAGCAAAACGCACGTCGGCAGTGACTTACCTCTGCGAACATCGTTCAAAAGGCGTCCGGTGGTGCTGCTTAACCCCACCACATCGTAACCCCCGAGCGGGACTGCTTTCTTGACGGTTAAAAACGCTCGTATGTCCAATCTCCGTATTCGCTTTGGAGCGTCGCCATGTTTGCGAGGTTTTACGTCTCCAGTGCCCCGTTTGTGGACGTCGTCAGCTGATTGGTGGAGAGCGGATGACGTAGAAACACGCCCGTGACTGACTGACACATAAGCAGAAGCAATCACGATTGAACAAACCCTCGCGTATAAACGTACTTTGATGAAAACTGTCGAGTTTTTCAATGATTTTTTTTAAAATACAAAGAAGTATATTTTACATCATAAGACGGCGTGAAATTTTATAAATAGGTCATAAATTTCTCTAATAAAAAAAAATGAGGTCATCTAGTTCGTCCAATAGGAAGGCTCGTGTTTACTAGAAGCAGATTCGACATACGTTTGTAAAATAAAGTATTAATAATCAACATTATCGAGTATTAAAAAGTATTTCTGACAAGTCATTTACACATTTGGAATAGTTAGAAAATATTACCAACCAAATTCAACTCGTTTGAGAGTGGAACACGGTAACTCATCCTGTCCGTCCAATCCCTGAATGCAACCTTCTCGTGTTTCACTTGTCTTACTGTGTCTGACATCTTATCTGTCAGCCGAATATCTACTAGCTTACTGTTGTATGCATTCAAATGGTGTTTAAATAATTTATTTTATATATGCAATGAGACAAAAGTACAATTTGAGGAGTCTTCCAGTGATATACCCATGCAGTAAAGAATTTGTAAAATAACACAAGAGGCACATAAATCTTGTCGTGACTAACCACTAGAGGTCACTGCCACTCCATCTTGGCCTGTTTGAAAAGTAAACAAACGCTGGAATGTCTCCCCCTTTCTTTATTCAAACAATCACAAACATACAATACAAAAATAAAACATACAAAACTGCAATGCAGTCAGTGAAAAAACACACACATGAAAAACACAAAAATAAAGGAGGCACACTGTACTTTAAGTGGCAGAATTCTATTGCATAAGCGGATTTTGCAGGGGGGCAAGGGGGCCATGCCCCCTCCCTGGTGGCCGAAAAGTGTCATTGCATGTAATGAACTTTCCGATATACGATTTTAAAACTAAGAGTTTTTCGTAAAATATGACTCCATTAAAGTTGTAAAGAATTTTTTTTTAAATGAATCAAATGAACCAAAAAAAAAAAAAAATGTATGATGGATCAAAATGATTTTTCGAACAGATCATGTGACTAGTACCTTAGAAAATCATTTGATATGCTAATCCAAAACCACCTTACGAGTCGACGACCAAAGAGGAGAGATGGATATACGCAATTTTTTCTAGCCTAAGCTTTCAAAAGCGACAACAACACATAGAAAACACGCCTAGAAAATATTTATTGAGAAATAAAGGGTAACTGAAGACCTTTCCGGATTTTGGTGTAATTTTACAAATATAAACTTTGGACGAGTTCGTCAAAACAACCATGACATTATCAACACGTAATTGCTAGGATAACTTGCGTTTTTTAAGTTTTTTTGCACTCCGTTAATGGTCCCTTCGCAAACCCGGAAGTGTGACGTAGATTCCCCGACGCAACAGAGAAGACTATCCACAGCTAGCATAGCAGCAACAACGATGTCAGTGATATTTCCACCCAAGGTAACCATTCAGGATCGCTCTTTCGTGACGCTACCGATGGCAAAGGCTCCTTTGAAGCGTCATTGCTTCAAGAAGCTTTATTTGGCCATCACTGCTCCCTTGGGAGAGACAATCAACCTCTGCTGCCACCTGCAGTCCACACTGTTGTCATCAAACATGCCTCCTAGCATGCATTGCAGCGCTACAGATGTAAATAACAATCAAAATTCATGTTCTGTGCTAATTATTTCTTCAGTTACTGTTCCAGTTGTTTCATTAATTGCTAGTTGTGGTATTTGGTAACACTTTATTTGACAGTGGCGCCCTAAGACAATCATAATTATGACATACCACTGTCATAAGCAATCGTGCATGCCTATAACGGATGGAATTTAGTGTTATCCGGCAAGTTAGCTCACTTTTGAATGGATGTAAAAGATCTGAACTGGACATAAACGGAGTTAGTGACATAATTTGCCGCATGACAAGTAATGACATCCGTCATAAGCAGTCAGAAATGCCAATGATAGTGTCATGTCACAATTATGACGGTCTTATGATGACGGTCATATAAAGTGTTACCTATTAACCTAAAAAAATCAACAAATAAGCCGCATTGGACTATAAGCCGCAGGATTCAAAGTGAAGGAAAAAAGTAGCGGCTAATAGTCCGAAATTTACGGTATTTTACCTTTTTTTGGCCAAGTCCATAATTCCACACATGTCCATTCATAGTTTTATGACCTTCAGTGAGAATTTACAATAGTAATGAAAATAAAGAAAACATACAAATGAGAAGGTGTGTCCAAACTTTTGGATTGGGCGTCTATCACTGTCAATGGCAGCCAGTGTTAAAGTATTGTACTTTGCCTTGTATCGTGTATAGAATTGAACATTTTTGACATTTTTGGGTTGTGCGCGGATACACGGGAACATGTTAATGTTCCGTGCGGTGCAACTAGAAAATTATTGATGTCTCTCTAAGGAGTCATTGAGTGAAGATAGAGCCAATGTGTAGTACGCCAATGAGTGACCTAATGCGTGGCAGTCACAACGGTTTGGCCTCAAGGAGGAAGACCGGTGAGTCAGAGGTCAGAGGTGATGAGGTGGAATGTGAAAACCTACGAAAAAAAGTTACGCAGATGCGATTTGAGTTTGATGGAAAATTAGGGTGTGCTTGCCAGTGTTGTGCATAAACGCATTCAATGAACAATCTTTCATGAACAGGTTCATATACAGTGAGGAAAATCAATCTTAATATTTGGTACAGTATCCTTTGATGAAAATTACAGAGGTCAAACGTTTCTTGCAACTTTTCACCAGGTTTGCACAGACTGCAGCAGGGATTTTGCACCACTGCTCCACACTGATCTTCTCTAGATCAATAAGGTTTCTGGGCTGTCACTGAGAAACACGGAATTTGAGCTTCCTCCAAAGATTTTCTATTGGGTTTAGGTCTAGAGACTGGATTAGCCTCTCCAGAACCTTGATCGGCTTTTTACGAAGCCACTACTTGGTTATTCTGGCTGTCTACTCCGGGCCATTGACATGTTAAAAGACCCAGTCACGACCAGTGTTGTTTATCTTACTGAAAAAAAGTAATTAATTATAGTTACAAATTACTTCTCCCAAAAAGTAATTGCGTTAGTAACTCAATTACCTGAAGGTAAGAGTAATTAGTTACTTGGCAAAGTAATTGGTGAATATTACTTTTTTTTTTTTCCTCAAAAAAATTAAAAAAAAAAAAACATTGGCCACACGATGGGAAGTTTTTTGTGAAGGTTTTTGGTACAATTGGCCCGAGCCCGATTCTTTACCCTGATTTACCCTTTACCCTGAATCAACTGTTAAAAGTTGTTAAAATTGCTCCCATTATTGCATTAGGTCCCTTCTCTCTACTTTCGACATATGAAAGTTTTAAAACGGTTTCATCATTTAAAGATAGATTCAAGTCAAGATTAAAAGTTACTTAGGTTCGCTAGGAAGATTCTTTACAACAGAGCCGTCCTAAAAAAGTCTACTGCTTTAAGATGGCGGCTGTCTACTAACTCATTTAGTGCCATGTCTGTCATTTTGCATCTAGTTATATCTGTGTACAGTACATGTGATATCTACCATGTCTACCATATCTACCATAACATGCGGGCGTAGTTTGTAGGCTATCGGCTACAACATGTATTATTGGAGCTACCTAGCATCGCGTTTGCTCGGCGTCACAACTTTCTTGCCTCCTCCCTACTCCTGCTCTGCTCTGTTGTCTCGGTGAGTCCGTCTCCCTCAAACTTTTCTACCAATATAGTAACGCATAGTAACGCATGCCTTTCCGTCCTCAGTAACGGTAACAGCGTTGCCAAGATTAGAAAAGTAATTAATTAGATTACCCACTCCTGAAAAAAATAACGCTGTTAGTAACGCCGTTATATTGTAACGCCGTTATTAACAACACTGGTCACGACCCATTTTCAGTGCTCTAAGAGAAGGACCTCCTTTTGTCGACATAATCCTCGTCGCAGTTTTCATTCCTTGCTGACTCCCGACGAACATCCATCTCAAGATTGCGCAGCTTCGTAGTAGGTTGCATCGCCATTCCGGTTGTGGACTCATGGCCAGGGGGACTGGCGTCGCTAGGTCCTTCAGTAAGGACCGTCCCAGTGATCACTGTCCCACCTGGCACAATCAGCTGCCAGCAGCGCACCAAAAGGAAACATCCTCGATATCGTTCCACTTCGAGTGTGATCAGACACAGCGGCCGCCATCTACCCCAGCTATCCTCCACAATATCCAGACTTTAAGGTGTTTTCCGGGCAGGCGCGTTGTCCAGGTTCTGACCGCATTGTAAAGATCTTGGGCAGGACAGTGGCCAATCGACCAGTTCCATGTCGTTACACAATTTGAAGAATTTGAAGTCACTTGTCTGTGCATTTACAGGCAACAGATGATATGTCCTTGTGAGTTCTGTTTGCATTGGCTTTGCGTCACCTGTGTGGGTTTTTTTTTCCTCTTTTATTTTTGCCTTTCATTGTTTTGGGTACACTCGGTTTTGTTTCCAGATTTGAGTTGCCACCCAGACATTATTAAACATTTGTACAGTTCTTATTATGTCCAAGAGTTAGCTTGAGTCAGCAACATAATTATTTAATAAGGTTTGTTTATACCTCCACTTAAAAACAGCCAATAACCCTCTTTGGTCTTGACCATGTTAAGAATTTGAGTTTTCCTGATTGTGTGGGGTGGACAGGTGTTTATATGCAGCTAAACGCCTCAAACAGGTCAAAATGTCAGACTCACAAAGTCCACCTCCACTTCACTTCACTTATTCTTTGGACTTTTTAAAGGCAACTAACAGGTCTTTGAGGCTCACAATTCAAGCAAATAGACGTGTTCAAATCCGGCATGGGAGCCAGATCCGGGAAGGAAGGAAGGAAGTGAAGAAGGTAATAATTTTTATGATGTTGATCATTTTTTTTTGCTTTTAAAACACTTCCCAAATATAGTTTAATGTTGTGTATCTTTTTAGATGACTTGACCCATTTGTCATCAGTCACATCCTTGTGTATTTTGCCTGTGGTGGCAGTCAGGGTGGCGCAATACAGATTAAGAGCGACACTGCCTAAATGTTTGCAGATGAGCCATTGCAATATCTAATCACTGCGGTAACAAGGGTCACTCCGTCGGGCCACAGGGCCAACTTCCCCCAGGCATTTTCACAGCAAGACGTTTACCCCCTACTTAACCCGTTCACTTCCATTGACGGCGCTAGATGTCCAATCCGTTTTGACTGGGAGATGATGAATGAATGAACGCCATCAACGGTATGAAACACAATCTTGCACTTTGTTAAATAATACGCGCCAAGATAAAGATCTGAGTTTCACTTTTCCTGCTTTTTTGAAATTCCAGCTAAAACATTAGTGGGCAGGACGACCACAAATCTTCAGGGAACGACGCCAGAAAATATTTCCCGGAATTCAGGGGCCTACTGAACCACGGCCAGCCGCCTGCTCCTTTTAGGCTTAAACGTGGACTCATTTTTCAGATAACGCAGGTAATTTTCGTTGAGCGAGACAAGAAAAGAAAACAACAAATAACTAACCTGGGAAAATAATGTGGAGTTATTCGCCTGCCTTTACGTGATGATGCGCAGGACCACTTCCTGCGGCTCAGGTTTCGGGGGGGATGGGCCGCTTCCTGTGCCAGCTCCTGATGATGGGGCCCTTGAATTTCTAACTCAAAAGGATGAATTAAGCAAAAAAAAGTTGGGTTGTTTACAGTGCAAATGGACTTCTATCACCGTCAATGGCAACCAGCGAGTTGCAAAACTTCGCATTCACCTAAAACCACTTTGCGCAAAAAATGGTAACACTACCAAAAATATCAAACATCCCAAAAACACAGTTGATGAAACAAATAATAAATGAACTAAAAATTCACATAACCCCTCCAAAAAAAACCTCTGACAAAACCGCTTCGACATACCAAAAAATATCACATACACCAAAACCTCACCCCCCCAGAAAACACGTTTTTAGCTCGTTACTGTCTCGTCATCATCATAAAATACGTTCATTCACGAAATAGTTTTGTTATAGACTTCATAATGTATTGACATGACCCATTCCCCATTCACTGCTTCCCGAAAGGGGCCGTCCAACACTCCGCTTCATTTATTAGAAGTCGGTCACATGCAGCGATCTAACGCCAGATTTAGGCTGAAAAAGTACGAAAGCTGTACTGCATACAAACAGGAAGGATTGTCTCAGATTTGTTCGAGGATTCGAGATAAATATTATATTTTTCGTACCATGCATGCATTTTGAAATGTTTTGGGGGAAAAAAATCAATGGGAGAAATTAGCCGCTAGAGCATTGGCATTATACTTCGCAATATTTACGTAAAATAAATGCTAACTGCATGGTTTTTTTGCTTTTAACCAAAAAGTGAGACTGGTTTACATCCATATCTATAAAGAATTCTGGTATTTAAGCATTTATTCACAAGAATTTTCAACGGAAAAATCTCTGTTTACATATGGCGGCCGCTAATTTCCTTACTGACTAGCCTCATAGTTCGCAATATTTACGTAAAATAAATGCTACCGGCATGGTTTTTTTTTTTTTTGCTTTTAACCAAGAATTGAGACTGGTTTATATTCATATCTATAAAGAATTCCGGTATTTTAGCATTTATTCACAAGCATTTTCAACGTAAAAATCTCTTTGTTTACATATGGCGGCCGCTAATTTCCTTACTGACTAGCCTCATAGTTCGCAATATTTACGTAAAATAAATGCTACCTGCATGTTTTTTTTTTTTTTGCTTTTAACCAAGAATTGAGACTGGGTTACATCCATATCTATGAAGAATTCCGGTATTTAAGCATTTATTCACAAGAATTTTCAACGGAAAAAGCTCTTTGTTTACATATGGCGGCTGCTAATTTCCTTACAGACTAGCCTCATAGTTCGCAATATTTACGTAAAATAAATGCTACCTGCATGGTTTGTTTCGCTTTTAAGCAAGAATCGAGACTGTTTTACGTCGGTAACTATAAAGAATTCAGGGATTTAAACATTTATTCACAAGAATTTTCTATGGAAAAGCTCTTTGTCTGTGTTTCCACTCTGGTCAACTTTAATGGAGATAGGCCCCCTATGAATCGGCCCCGCGCCCCGTCAATACATTATGAAGTCTATGAATTTTGTTATTGTCATTATTAACGAAAACAACAGTCAAACATTCATCAGCAACCCTAGAAAACCTCAGACGCAACGAAGCACATCACCTTTTCACTGCTATTTACGGTGATAGTCGTCAAATGAATTTAAACTGAGTTAAACCCTCCCCGCAAAAAAATATGTGTGTTTTTTGGGTCGTGTGCATAAGGAAAAGCCATCATCTCTGACCTTTTACCATCCACCGAGGGGAATCAATTCCCACCCTTGGCTCACCGTGTCCCTGTTATCTTAAACTTGAGGCTCCTGCTCTGACATCCAGGAATGTCACCTCACTCGAGATGATTTCTCACGCAAAAAACTCCGACAAACACTTACAACGCAGTACATAAATCATGATACTACGTAATGACTAATTTTTTTTTGTAGTCTTTTTTTTTTCCTTCTTTGTGTGTACTTAAACTGACATTAAAAGCTGAAGTTCAGAATTTTTAAAATTAGGCTTAATCTTCAAATTAGGGCTGTCAAACGATTAAAATTTTTAATCGAGTTAATCACAGCTCAAAAATTAATTAATCGTAATTAATCGCAATTCACACCATCTATAAAATATGCCATATTTTTCTGTAAGTTATTGCTGGAATGGAAAGACACAAGACGGAAATATACGTACATTCAACATACTGTACATAAGTAATGTATTTGTTTATTATAACAATAAATCAACAAGATGGCATTAACATTGACATTCTGTTAAAGCGATCCATGGATAGATAGACTTTTAGTTCTTAAAAGATAAATGTTAGTACAAGTTACAGATATTTTATATTAAAACCCCTCTTAATTACTTCGTTTTAATAAAATTTGTAAAATTTTCAATCAAAAAATAAACTAGTAGCCCGCCGTTGTTGATGCCAATAATTACTTACACAATGCTCATGGGTGCTGAAGCCTATAAAATCAGTTGCACCCAAGCGCCAGCAGAGGGCGACAAAACTCCGAAAAACACAACAAGTACACATTTCACTGTGCTGTCGTTTTAATGTTTGAGCGGGGCATGTGCGTTAATTGCGTCAAGTATTTTAACGTGATTAATGAAAAAAATTAATTACCGCCCGTTAACGCGATAATTTTGACAGCCCTAGTAAAGAGCAATTATAAATATACATGAGAAAACAAGACATTTCACCTAATATTGAACCATTTTAAGAAAATGTCTATTTTAGACGTACATTGTTGAAAGCAGCCAACAATTGCATCTCAGATGTGACTAGAAAAAAAACTGCTTTCAATCAAAAAACGTAAGATCTTATAAAAAAAAAAAAAAAAATTCTTATATAACTTATTTCTTGCCTAAAAATGTCATTATGCTTTCTTTTTCTTGACTCTTTTTTTCTCCGGTACATGACCCGGTGCTGCGGATTTCAGAAACATGTCATCTTGTAGTATAATGTTAGGTGAATACTGACAATCAATCAGCAGCAGTAACCAGGTTGCGTGTGTTTACACAGAAACGAGCGAGTTGTGTTTATGCTCCACGGAGAATAATGGCTGCAGCGTAGACTGTACGGTTGTCTTTGATCGGGATAGCGTGACGTCGTTAAAACATGGAACCCCTGGGAATTCATGTAAAATAAGATTTTTAATCGACGCATTATTTTTACTGGCCCCACCTGGTCAGTGGCTGGAGCATTCTGGTGGCGCTGACAGTTTGAAAAGTATGTCCGGCCCCTTTATATTGTCGACCCTTGACATTGAATGCTTAGTTTTAATAACTTTATCCTGCAAACATAGCCAACACTATTGATTGCATTAGTCATCGGTAGAGGCGTGTGAAATTTCCGATTCTTAGATTGTTCGCGATTCGGCCGTGGAAGATTCGAGAACGATTCACAAACATCCAAATTCCGATTATTGAATTATACCAGGTAAAGCGGAAGTAAAACACAGTAGGCGCGGTCTTTGGGACGCAATGAGGAACAGACCGAGAGTAAATATCATGTTCAACTCATGATTAAAAAAAACAATCATACCTGAATGCGGCCGACAGCCGCTACAAACAACGCCCAGTTGCTAGTTGCTACAAACATACGGCTATAGTAGATATCATATATATGTAGAACTAGATGCAAAATGACAGACGACGGCGGTGTTAGAACATGTATTATTGAACAGAGATGCGAAATGACAGACTTGCCGGTGTTTGTAAACAGCCGCCATCTAAAAGCAGTAGACTTTTCTAGAAGGCTCTTTTGTAGCTAATTAACTTTTTATCTAAAATACTCCTAAATCAGCAAAATCTTGTCTTGAATCTATCTTTAAATGATGAAATAGTTTTAAAACTTTGACAAAAGTAGACAGAAGGCAAATTATGGAATAACGGGAGCAATTTTAACAACTGTAACGGTTGATTCACAACATTAAATTAATTGAATGTAGTTTAAAGCTGCTGATACAGAATGGGGACTGGAGTATTTTATTTACCGTTATTTTTTTTTTTATATACATCTTTTTATTTGAATTTTTTAATGCAGTACATCTCAGCCAGAACAAAAATAACAGATCTATTAATCTTAGCATGGTCATCTGCTATACGAACAAAAAGTGAACGTTTAGACTGACACAATTCCAGAGTTGTGATTGGCTGTTTTGTGAGCAGGTTCTTAATCTATTTTACACAGACCATGCATACATCACTAACAAAACAAAATACAGCAAGAACCACATACACACGACAACAACAACAACAACAACAAAAAACAAAAAAAAACCTTAATAGTTCAATGTTACCATGGATAACATTGGTATTATAATGAGCAAGAAGTAAGATGAAGTATTAACTAACTAAACTACATAATTTTAACAAAATAAAAGAGGAAGGTGGGGGGGGGGGGGCAAGGCTTTTAGTTGCTTTCTTGAGAAATCGTGAGTCCATCTAAGTAGTCTTTATTTACCGTTATTTTTGTATATTTGTTTACTGTTATATGTTAACTTGATACTGAAATAGTAGTTTGGTTTAGCCTGAGAGGATTTTTGAACAATTTTGGAACTAATGTACAAAACATTAAAAAAAAAAAAAAAAAAAAAAAAAGGAGGGGGGTGCATCAATAATCGTTTTATAATCGAATCGGAGCCTCTGAATCGTAATTGAATCGTTAGGTGCCCAAAGATTCCCAGCTCTAGTCATCGGTGATTTTCAATCCTCATGCGTGCAAATGTTGTTTTTTTATTGGCATGCTAGCAAACTCCATTGACTCGAGCTAGCTTAGCCAACCCGGAGCCTTGCAACTAATACATAACTAACAAACTGCATGGAATTTGTTGAAACCAACTCTACCGACTAATTAAACCCCTAACTCGCTCGAAAATTAAGCCTAATGTCAAAAATTCTGACCTTCTCCTTTAATTAGCTGTCGCCGTCTTAATTAAGAAGCCAGGGGCGCTTTATAAAACGGGCTTGGGTAGGGAGGCAAAAGAACAGGGAGGTTTTATTAGCCCGCCGCTATGATGACAAGTCACATCCTCGCATTTCCTGAGGGCGGTGCCAATGCGTCCGTCATTCTTGATCTTTGACCTGTCGCCCACACTTAGGTGACCCCATTTAGATTGAGAGTGACAGGCAATGACCTGCATAAAGTTACCTTTAAGAATGAGCCACGCATTAACAACAACGAAGGAGTAGTTTAATCTCAAACCATTGATGTCTATCGCCGTCAGTGCCATTTAATGAGTCAAGCAAACGAAGGGAAAGAGCCTCTCAGTTCGCTGGCGGCTGTTGATCCTGCAGATTGAGTTAAAGACGAGCCTCTGCATACCAGACAATATCACAGTGGCTCAGCTTTAGGACAATAAACACACAAATATCAAAGACTGACGCTTAACCCCTTGAGGCCTGAATTTGCATTACATAAAATATTGGAGAATACACAAGTATGTGAAAACAATATTATTACAAAAATACTAAATATGGGAAATTCGGTTGAAAAAAATACAGCTACAAATGAGAAATTTTTTCAAAATTTATATACACTCCCTGACAAAAGTCTTGTCGCTTATCCATTTTGTGGAAACACTTGCTAACAACCTGACTTTTAATTATTCAATTGGTTTCAGAAATGGCTCATATGAAAGACCATCCCAAATGATGCAAAAATATATTTGTTCCACTGAAAAATGATTTAAAAAGATTTATCATTTATAAAAGACATAAAGGTCAAATTTTGGCAAGACAAAAGTTTTGTCGCCTACAGAAAGTAGGGTGAAAATTGAACAAAAAATGTGCTTCAAATACAAATATATGTTACATAACATAAGCGAATTAATTAGTGGTGCAGTGAGATCCAAATTGAATATTTTGTATGACTTCCATGGGCTTGAAGGACTGCATCCAACGGTTCGGCAAGAATTCATACAATTCATTGATGAAGTCATCAGGAACATCAAATAAAGCAGTCTTGCATGCCTCCCAGAGTTCATCAACATTCTTGGGTTTCATCCTCCATGCTTCCTCTTTCATCCTACCCCAGACATGCTCAATGATGTTCATGTCTGGTGACTGGGCTGGCCAGTCCTGGAGAATGTTGATCTTCTTTGCCTTGAGGAACTTTGAGGTAGAGATTGAAGTATGCGATGGAGCACCATCCTGCTGCAGAATTTGTCCCTTTTTATGGTGATTCTGAGTGAATCTCGGATCCGTGCGGGCTCCTGTAGGTCTCCTGCAATATTTGCGGTGACTGTGGTGTAATTCAATGGAAGATTAATCTGAATAATCCACCTTTTGCCACTTTTCCAGCATCCATCCTTTTGACAGGCTGTGGGCCTTGACAAATGCTTTTTTGTTTGAGCTAATGTTTTTTTCAACGCATTCGTAATTTAATTTATAGGTTTATTTAGCAGTTTTTTTGCTGGAATATGTGTCTGAACAATTGTTAAGAGCGTTGTTAAAAAAAAAAAAAGTTTTATAGCATTTAAGCTAGTGGACTTTTGCTATGTAAGTTAGCCATTGTTCTTTTGTTGTACATACAGTAGATCCTTTTGTATTATTTTTTTTATACCATTCGAGGCTCAGCTCAGGTATTTGAATTTTTCATGTTCCCTATCCAATTACTCAATTATTCGAAGTAACTAGTTAATTGATTAATTGACTACTAAAATAATCGATAGTTGCAGCCATACTTACAATTTAGACTAACTTAAAATTGATTTACTAGAACTTAAAAATAGCTTGACACAATGGAAATTCAGTTGACACACATGGAAAAAACTCCTAATTTTTAAGTAATGTGTGTTTTCAGGCATAATGACATTTTTAGGTAGGAAATAAGATTTCTTTTTCTAAGATCTAGAAGCTTTTTGAGTGACCGCTGTGAATTTTTTTGTTCTTTTTTCTAGTCACATCTGTGATGCAATTGTTAGCGGTTTTCAAAAAGGTACATCGAAAATAAAAACATTGTCTGAAAATGGTTCAATATTAGGTGAAATTTCTTGTTTTTTCTTGTATATTTATAATTGGTCTTTACATAAAAAAACATATGTTCTATCCGATTACTCGATTAATCGATAGAATTTTCAGTCGAATACCCGATTATTAAAATATTCGATAGCTGCATCCCTAGTTGAATGTAAATTCAGGCTTTAACGAGTTAAAACACTTGGACTGGTGTTTATCGTACGTATCATGATGTTTTTTGTGGAAAGCGTTTGCACAGACAGCGTGATCCAGTGTTATGTAAAGTTTGCGGCTTTTCTCTGCTGAATGCAATAACAGTTTATTGGGGAAGTGAAGGAGGGGCCACTTGGCACAGAATTCCAGCCTTCCCTCAGGTCTTCTGTCGGGTGGTCTGACTCTTTCTTCAATTGAATGCTCTTATTTCCACTTCCTTAAACCTTCTTTAACATGTTGCCATATTTTATGCCTTCTTTCAATTCCGCTCCTCTAGCCATTTTTTTTTTTTTAACTTTAAATTCTAACTCATTGGCCGCCATCAGTGTTTCGTCAGTCTTTCGTCAACGATGATGACGGCGAAGATATTTTGCATATTTTTGCACCCGAATTCGAGTCACCTGATTTTGAGAATCTGCAGGCAGAGGGTGGGATGTGGCAGGAACCTAGAGAAAAACCCATGCTTATTTTTAAACAAGAATAATTTATCATCAATTTTTTGTTTTTGCAAGACTGCAGGAATTTGTTGTCATGGGGGGAATTTGAATTTTGTACTACTCTTGATAGTAATTGAGAATATTTTTAGATTTTCCTTGTTAACTCATTGGCTACCATTGACCAGTCAAAATGCCAATGTCCGTCAATGGCACTGAAAGATGAGAATCCACAGCCTGGAATCAAAACCCTAAATCAACAGGCGTGTGACTGAGGCTAGGTTCATACCGCAGGACTAAAAGCACAATTCCGATTTTTTGTCATACAGTGCTGGCCAAAAATACTTAGACATACTTACCTGAGAAAGCCAAAAACGTTTTGGAAGTATGTTCTCTGGTCAGATGAGACAAAAGTGGAGCTTTATGGGAAAAAGCATCAACAGAGTTTACAGGGGGAAAAAACAAAGCCTTCAAAGAAAAGAACACGGTCCCCACAGTCAACAATGGTGGAGGTTCCCTGATGTTTTGGGGTTGCTTTGCTGCCTCTGGCACTGGACTGCTTGACCATGTGCATTGCATTATGAATTCTGAAGACTACCAACAAATTTTGCAGCATAATGTAGGGCCCAGTGTGAGAAAGCTGGGTCTCCCTCAGAGGTCATGGGTCTTCCAGCAGGACAATGACCCAAAACACACTTCAAAAAGCACTAGAAAATGGTATGAGAGAACGCACTGGAGATTTCTAAAGTGGCCAGCAATGAGTCCAGACCTGAATCCCATGGAACACCTGTGGAGAGAGCTGAAAATGGCACCCTTTAAATCTTTAAATCTTTTTAAATCAATCATTTTCTGGGAGAAATTGAGCATTATCTGACTGAATTGCAGGGGTGCCAATACTTTTGGCCAGCAGTGTATCTGTTTTTTTGGCGTGTCCATTGAGACTGCCTTTGTCCATTGAGCCGTTCAAGTATCACGCATGCGCACTAATTCGTAGACCGAGATGCGCTGTGCAAACTGACTAATTTCTAGTGTGATCATATTTTTATTTCCAAAAAAAGGGCACAAATAACAGTCAAAAGTAATCCCCTTTTAGTCTTATATTCAAAGTTTATATGGATTGGTAACATGCATGCACTGTGCGTGCATGACGCACAAATATATGAACAGTTTGCCCTGACTCTCGGCCATCAATCAGCAATCTTGAAAAAATGCTCATTTTTAGGACAAAGAAAATTGAGCATTCTAAGGCTTATCCTCCCCCCGTTTTGTTTCTTATGACTTGTCAAGCTCACCTCTTCCCAAAAATCTGTGTTCAAGAGAGCTGCTAACGCTAATGCACAGCTCCATCGCTAACGTGTCTCTCTCACTCTTTTCTGACGTAATTGCTGCATGAATTCCAATTTGGGGGACTTGACAGTTCAGACCGCAGCCACATTCTGGAAAAATGTGGCCCAGATCGTATTTTAACCATACACGAAAGTGATCTAGATCGGATTTGAAATAGTCCACTTTTATGCGACCTGTCCTGTTAAACCCGTCAAGTTAATGCCTGACTCGAGTTAGAAAACCACCAAAAAATCGGATTTCTGCATTAACACTTGCGGTTTGAGCCTAACCTTAGTAATTCCCCAAAATCAATAGGAAGTGACCTGCGGGATATTTTTAGCTTCTATCAATTTATTAGCTGTGATTGACAGCGGATTGATTGCTCCAAGATATAATCTTCAATAGGACAACCAACCAACGATCTACCTTAACAGCATAACCGCATATCTTGCTCACAACACATGACATAATTAATTATGTACTTTAAAAAAAAAAAAAAAAAAAACGTTTTGGCCGGAATATAAGACGGTGTTTTTTGCATTGAAATAAGACTGAAAAAGAGTGGGTCATCTTATATTCGCGGTCTAGACATTATACCCATTCATGACGCTAGATGGCGCCAGATATTATTGAACTGATGTTCTGTCATGACAGATCCCAGCTACTCTCAAGTTTAATCAGTTTGCATTATTTTATTGCAATGTTTTGCCTATTCAGATTTGTTTCAAGACTACAGTTACAGTTAGACTTCACTTTGATGGTTAATGCAGTTATTGGAATTTTGTTGTTTAATTACAATAGATTGGTTTATTGACATTTCAAAAACCAGAAGCCATTCATTTACGGATGTGATTGCACATTAGTTTAGATATTTAAAAGTTCAGATATTAAGATTTGAATAGGCAAAATAGCATGCATATTTTCTTAAATATATTGTTATAATCATTTGTTTCAGATGTACTGTAATTATTTTCTGTATAAAAAATAATTTGGTGTTCAAAAAGTCTTTTTTCAAACTTGAATCTTGAAAAAGAGGGGGTCGTCTTATAATCAGGGCCAATTAGGGCCAATACGGTACATATATCGGTGTATATATTTTTTTTTTGGGGGGGGGGGAGGGGTGCTGCAAGCTACACACAGTAGCGTTGCGATCGACGTAATGAACACCCCTGATCTATAATCTCAAAATATTAAATGTTGTCACTAATTTAAACAGTGTTTCCCTATAATTTCCACTACTTGACAGAAATCTACCCAAAATGGATTTTCCGACCAGCTTCATTAATCGTAATGTCAGGTATAGGGCTGCAGATATCGATTATTTTAGTACTTGATTAATCTATCAACTAGTTAGTTCGAAAAATTCAGTAATCGGATTACTATTATTTAATGCGTTGCAAAATTAATTTTAGGAGATGTACAACAAAGGATTGCTAAGATTGCAGTTTCATAAGAGCATGAAATGCGAATACAAAATAAATTCCAGAGTGTTTCTTTAAACTATGCAGACTTGCACTTTCATTTAAAAATAAATTAAAATACCATAGCTTAGCCTCAAACGGTCTAAGATCTAAATACAACAAAAAAACAATTGGCCAACTTGCATTGCAATGGTCCGCTAGCTAAAATGCTATAAAACACTTTTTTTTTTTTTTACATTGCTCTTAACAAATCATTCGAACACATACAGTATTCCCACAAAAAAATGGCTATATTTACCTATAAATGAAATAAAAAATGCATTAAAAAATAGCTCAAACAAAAACTTAGCTTATGTTGGTCTTTACAGGGAGCAGCTGGAGCCAGCCATGTTAGATGAGTTATGTTATATTGACTGTTTCCACGAGAGGGCAGTGTATCCACCCAAATCAATTAAAAAAAAATGCAAACACTTTCAAAAAAAAAAAAAACGCCACAAACGACAGACACTCGAAGCAGCAACATTTGATTCGAAGCTTTTTTGTAATCAAATTACTTGAGTTAATCGATTAATCCTTGCGGCACTAATCAGGTATGTATCCGCGGTGCCAATTCCATACTGACCCGTATCCACCTCTATTTCTTCTAACTGCAAAAGCACCTGCAGGACCTTCACTGCATTCTGACCTGTGACTTTGGTTGCCATCTGGGAATATCATGCAAGCTTCCCGCTGCTCCCACCGACTAATTACGGGCTTCCCAGATTTCCGAGCGTAAGAAATAACCGCGGAGTAATCCTGAGGTATGAGATGTTTTCCTTCAGCCCCTCCGCAAAGGCTTAATGACAAAAGTAAATAAATTTTGCTGATTAACTGTAAAACTAACGGAAATGACTGTCAGGTGAGTGACAAACTGAATTCATACTTGTCAGAAATGTCCTTTCATTTGTTTATTAGCAAATATTTACAACCGTTCTGTTGTACCCCCTAAATAAATATTCAATTGGGGCAAGTGGATTTCTCACCAGTAGAAAAAAAATAAATACAAATTCTCCATTTGCTGTGTAGCGAAGAATGTCAAAGGAATTGTGTTGTTTCTCTCCGGTTTCCAAACAGCTCCTCTGAGCTGCTTTTGTTTGGACAACATTCATCTAGTCGCAGTGGTCTCTCTTCATATCCGTCTTGTCCTGTAAGTGCTCCCTTGCAAACATAACAGTCCCTGCAACGGGAAATATGGCACATCCCGCTCTCCTCGCAGGAATGAAGCTCGGGCAGATGGGCCTCAGCTGCGCTCAGGCGGGCTTGTCACGGGAGTCTTCAAAAATGGAGGATCTGGCAAACAAATATGGAGGGGGGTTAAGAATTGACAAAGACGTGCGTAAAATGTATTCACTTTATAGAAACGTTGACGTATTAAATAACTCATTCAGGCCATTTTTCAAATGGATTGGACGTTTATGACTGTCAATGGCATCTGATATGTGCTTGAAATTATGCAGCAGTTGAAATAAAAAGTTGTCCGGATATTAAAAACACGACAGAAATGGAGAAAATACCGTATTGGCCCGAATATAAGACGGCCCTGATTATAAGACGACCCCCTCTTTTTTAACACTCAAGTTTGAAAAAAAGACTTTTTGAACCCCAAATTAATTTTTATACAGAAAATAATTACAGTACATCCGAAACAAATGATTATAACAATATATTTGAGAGAAAAAGCATGTTATTTTGCCTCATTCAAATCTTAACATCTGAACATTTAAATATGTAAACTAAAGTGCAATCACATTTGTAAATGAATGGTTTCTGGTTTTTGAAATGTCAATAAACCAATCTATCGTGATAAAACAACAAAATGGTAATAACTGCATTAACCATCAAAGTGAAGTCTAATTCTAACTGTAGTCTTGAAACAAATCTAAATAAGGAAAACATTGCAATAAAATAATGCAAACTGGTTAAACTTGAGAGTAGCCGAGATCTGTCATGACAGAACATCGCTTCAATGATATCTGGCGCCATCTAGTGTCGTGAATGAGTATAACGTCTAGACCGTGAATATAAGACGACCCCCTCTTTTTCAGTCTAATTTCAATGCAAAAAAACAGTCATATATGGGCCAATACGGGTAGTTCATTTTAATGATTAAAATTATTCATTTGCATGTTCTTATTGTATAAACTAGTTCATGTGTTGATTTTTTGAAAATGCGAAATTGTTATGGTAGTTTTTGTTACCTTCAATAATAATTTTTTTTTTTTAAATAAATAATCTAACTATGATTAACTCATTCTCATTGAGTGTAATGGACATGCATTTCAAATAAATTGGGCGTCTACGGCCGTCAATGGCATCTGATTAATTAACCAATAACTAAAAGAATGCTTGAAATATTGCAGCACTTGAACTAATAACTAAATTCGAACCCTTTCGCACATGAATTATAACTTTTTTTTTTACCGTTACAGGGCACTCATTGGCTGCCATAGATGAAGTTAGAACGAACTTTCAGTCTAAATGGGTTGGACGTCTAGTGCCATCAATGGCAGCCAATGAGTTGCATACTATGAAAAAAACTTTAGAGATACTTGGGGCCATTACCTGATTGTATTTCTGTTTTAGTCTAAGCGTGCAGCTATCAATTATTTTAGTAGTCAATTAATCGATAAAATAGTTAGTTTGAATAATCGAGTAATCTGATAAGGATCATAAAAAAAATAAAATACCTGAGCTGAGCCTCAAACGGTATAAAAATAAATGAGGATAGAAGTACAACTAAAGAACAATCATTATAGTCCCCTAGCTTAAATGCTAACTTTTTTTTTTTTTTTTTTTTACAATGCTCTTAACGAATGGTTCAAGCACATATTCCCTAAATATTGGCTAAATATCCTATAAACTATATTACAAATGCAGTAAAAAAAAAAACATTATCTCAAACAAAAACTTATGCCGGTCTTAACAGGGTGCAAGTGGATTTAGCCATGTGAAATGAGTGATGTAATATTCACTGTTGCCACTAGAGGGCATTGTAACCACCCAAATCAATAGAACTAAATGCAATCACTTTCAAAACAATCCCTTAGAGCGCCATTTTAATTAAATACTCGAAGCAGCAAAATTTAATTCAAATCTTTTTTCCCAATCGATTTACTGGAGTTAATTAATCGTTGCAGCACTATTTTAGTCATTTCATTTTATTAAATTAGCTTTTTTTTTTCTAATGATTTTTTAAAAATGATTCATATGATAATAATAGCATTTTTTTTATGAACAAAAATAGTCACTTGCTTTTGTTAAAGGTCTTAAATGTCAACTTTTGAATAACCGTCCAGTATGGCGACCAGTGCCTGAAGGGGTCATGAACAGAGCGGACCGGTGTTCTGCCAAAGTCTCCTACATCCGCGAAACATCCTACATGAGTCGAATTTGACACCCAAAGTACTACTGTGCGCTCTCAACTATGTTTAAAGATGCATACAGGCAGAACGTACTAAAAATGCCTTAAGGAAATACTTAAATGTAGTTATATCAAATAAGGACGTATAAACACGCTACGTGACTAATGTGGTCAACTGCTTCAAAGCTAACAGACAAAAAAACACGATGGTTAAAAGTATGAGAGGGTAATACACGCAAAAAGTATTTTTGAGGCAATAAAAAAGTACTAAAAACCTAATTAAAAACAAAAATTGTGAGTACTCGCCGCTTCTAACCGATGTGCGCATGCATGCGGTTGCTTGCGCAAGGGCGCCGAGCATTGTTTTGCCGAACACCGCATGTGGCCCACGAGCCACATTTTTCACACCATTCTGGAGTCACTAAATCATGTTACAGTGCCACTGACAGCGATTGACGTCCATCCAGCCCCTCCCAGTCTAAATGAAGTGGAAGTCTACCACTGTCAATGGCAGCCAATGATTTAATTGAACATTAACGCACTTTTCCCGAGTTCTAAGTGGTAATAATGGCAAAGTACTGCGTGGTCAACGTAAACCGTGCACATTATTAGAGTAACTCTGGTTCGTCAATGAGTTAAAATTGGCACGGGTGGAGTAAATCCAGTTTACCGTTAGGTCCCATCCATCTTGGCCCACTAGTGGCTGGTGGCGTCCCCCATCCTCCAGACGGAGAAGGCGTAGCTGAGCCGTTCGTGCGCCACGTAGCTGCAGCTGGCTCCCCTCGCGTCCAACTCGTCGCTCTGAAGAACTTGACACAGGAAGTCGATGTACCGTGCGGCTAGTTTGAGCGTCTGGATTTTGCTGAGTTTATCCGACGGCAGCGTCGGGATGATCTTGCGTAGCGACGTGAAAGCCTCGTTGAGCGACTGCGTGCGTTGGCGCTCGCGGATGTTGGCCATGACGCGCTGGTTCTGGAGCTCGTCCAGAGAACCGGCGGGGCTGCCGCTGGCCTCGCTACTCGAACTGCCGCCTTGACTTCCAGCGCAGCCGCTCTTTCGGCGTCTTTTCTTAGGGATCTCCAAGTTCTCCAAGCTTTCGTCGTGTTCGGTCCTGCGCGCCGTGGCACGCCGCTTCCTGGCGCCCCTCCTGGGCAGTTGACGTTCGGTCTCCTCCTCGCTGTTCCCGGCGCTGTCCATCGGGGAGGAGTCGTCTTCCCGCATTGTCCGATTTGAACCCTCGCAACCCCGTTTGAGTCCGGTCCACAAACAATAAAATAGTGTCCTGTGCTGATTTTTCAAAAGAATGTGGAGAGAGGTAAATCCCACTCTCTTATAGCGGGGGGCGAGATGCAGGATTTTGGGGAGACTTGTGATTGGGTGGGAAGGGGTGTAACATAATACCGTGGCAGGAATAACTTGTGTTAATATCACAGAGAGACTTGAAGGCAAAAAAAAAAAAAAAAAAAATGGGAAGGGGGTGGTTGTGTTTTTCTAACTTTGTGCTAAAGAGGTTTTGTAGGCGTTTTCTGTTTTGGGGCATTTTTGCACTAAAATCGTTTTTCTTTCGACTACCCACGAGCCAGTTTTGTGAAAACATCGTTTTTGTTGTCAAAGTTGACGTTTTTACATGATAAAAAGGTTTCAACATGGGTTTAGAGCAATACAATATATATATATTTGTGAACAATGTATCCTATATTTTCTTTTACTTATGACATGAACATCACTATATAACAGAGATGAGTAGTAACACGTTACATTTACCTAACTTTTTGAGAAATATGTACTTATAGCCTTTTACTTTTACATGTGCTGATTTGTGATGAAGAAACGCTACTCTAACTCCGCTACACTCTTCTGCATATTAGATTTTATTTATTTTTTGTTCGTTTTGCCAGCGATGCCAACAGTAGCTCTACCAGTTTCACCAATGACATGACTTCATTATACCAATCAAGCTTGCCATTCTATGATCAGGCCGGCCTGTTCAATCACATGGCGTCTTTAAAGCACCGTAAAAAATTAAGTATATGACATAGGGCGCTGCAGTCAACACGACTAGAAAGCGCAGACTTTAACCTCTCTCCCAGATTTTATTTGGCTCCGATTGACCATGAAAAACTAGAGGTATGATCCTTTTAATTTCATAATAGGAACTATGCTTTCTCCACTAGAGGGCACTTATGCTCTTTGGTCGAATGATGCTTCATTTCAGTACATTTTTTCTCGCCAGAATTCAATTATTTTTTTTGCATTTCTTTGGCTTAATGTGCTTATGATGTACTGTATGTTATAGTATAATATAATGACAGCTCTTACAGATAACCTTGTGCAGAGATTTTTTGTTTATTTATTTATTTTTAATAAATCAAACAACGTAAATTAGAGATGTCCCAATCGATCGGCGTCCCAATCGATCGGCATACCGATCGATCGGGTCCGATCACGGCATTTTCAAAGTATCGGAATCGGCAAAAAAATATCGGACATGCCTTTTTTTAATATATATATATTTTTTAAATAAATTGTTTTCTAATTGTATTTAACGTTACAGACATAATAAGTTACACTCATCCAGAGTCTCTAGTTTAGGCTTAAGGTAGGGTTATCAAATTTATCCCGTTAACGGAGGTAATTAATTTCTTTTAAAATTTATCACGTTAAAATATTTAACGCAATTAATGCATGCGCTGCACGGTCCACTCACACATTGTCGCGTTCAATCTGTAATGGCGCCGTTTTACCTATATATAGCGCTACAAGGCAGCGTAATATGAGTAGAGTGAATTTTGGCAGGCTTTGGAGCCTTTTTTAATTGGTTAAAGCCTTAAAATCCCTCTCCCTACGATTAGAAACATCGTGGGAAGCAATGTGGGGAAGAAAGGTAGTAATTGATCTTTTTCTTAACACCCTATGTTATTTCCCAACGCAGAGAAGATATATCAATTGGTACCGCTACGCACAGTCATGGGTGCACTTCCCATCATGCATTTGGGCAGAACAGATGGCTACAGTATCATTTACTGAAAGCTCAACAAATACACTAGATGGCAATATTTAGTCACAATATACAAAGTCACATTTATCCTTTAAGAATTACAAGCCTTTCTATCCGTGGATCCCTCTCACAGAAAGAATGTTAATAATGTAAATGCCATCTTGAGGATTTATTGTCATAATAAACAAATACAGTACTTATATACTGTATGTTGAATGTATATATTCGTCCGAGTTTTATTCATTTTTTTCTTAATGCATTGCCAAAATGTATATGATCGGGAAAAATTATCGGGAATGATTGGAATTGAATGGGGAGCAAAAAAAAAGCAATCAGATCGGGAAATATCGGGATCGGCAGATATTCAAACTAAAACGATTGGGATCGGATCGGGAGCAAAAAAACATGATCGGAACAACCCTAACGTAAATAGTTACTCACAATGTTACTCATTACGTGAGTATTTTTTTTAACCAAATGCTCTTTTTTTTACTTGTACTTGAGTGCATTTTTGGGATGGCTACTTTTACTTTTAGAAGTAATGCTACTCTTACTTGAGTAAAATTTTTGGTTACTCTACCCACCTCTGCTACTAAATCATGTTTCAGCGTCATTGACGGGAATAGACGTCAAAATGGATTGGACATTTATAACCGTCAATGGTGGTGATTGAGTTTAATCTTTTTTGTTTGTGTCAATCTTACAATTAATGGAAAAAACAAGTCATTTTTTCTTGGAAAAATGGATTGGACGTCCATCACAGTCAATGGGAGCAAAGTAGTTTTGATTTTCATATGCTAATTTTAACTTCATGCAGCTTGAAACAAAAAAAAAAAAAAAAAGATTTTAGTTGAGTTAGAAAATGCTGACTTTTGAAAACGAATTGGACGTCTATAATCGTCAATGGGAGCAAACGAGTTAAACACGTTTTATTTTGCATGTGTCTATTGTTAAATTTTATCCAGTGTCAACAAACATATTGCATTTTTTTAGTTGAGTAAAAACTTTTTTTAAAAATTTCTTTCGTTATTTTTTATTTTTATTTTTGCACCATTGACTGCGACTGACGTCCAATCTGAAGTGGGAGGGTGTTCCACATTTGTTGCCACGCTCCCACTTCAAATAGATTGGACGTCTATCACAGTCAATGGGAGCAAAGTAGTTTTGATTTTCATATGCTATTTTTAACTTCATGCAGCTTGAAACAACAACAACAAAAAATAGTCGAGTTAAAAAATGCTGACTTTTGAAAACAAATTGGACGTCTATAATCGTCAATGGGAGCAAACGAGTTAAACACGTTTTATTTTGCATATGCCTATTGTTAAATTTTATCCAGTGTCAACAAACACATTGCATTTTTTTAGTTGAGTAAATTTTTTTTTTTTTTTTTTTTTAACTTTTGCACCATTGACTGCGACTGACGTCCAATCTGAAGTGGGAGGGTGTGCCACATTTGTTGCCACGCTCTCACTTCAAATAGATTGCACGTCTATCACAGTCAATGGGAGCAAAGTAGTTTTGATTTCCATATGCTATTTTTAACTTCATGCAGCTTGAAACAACAACAACAAAATTTAGTCGAGTTAAAAAATGCTGACTTTTGAAAACAAATTGGACGTCTATAATCGTCAATGGGAGCAAACGAGTTAAACACCTTTTATTTTGCATGTGCCTATTGTTAAATTTTATCCAGTGTCAACAAACACATTGCATTTTTTTAGTTGAGTAAAATTATTATTATTATTTTTTTTAACTTTTGCACCATTGACTGAGACCGACGTCCAATCTGAAGTGGGAGGGTGTGCCACATTTGTTGCCACGCTCCCACTTCAAACGGATTGGACGTCTGTCGCTGTCAAAGGCAGCCAATTAGAAGTTGATGCAGGAGTTCTGCTAGTCTAGACGCGTAAAAGTGGCCAGCAGTGACGGCAAAAAATAAACCCAGTGAAACAGGAGGTCGCAACCGGCGGGGGGTCCTCAGTTCGATCGTAACCAGACCGACGTGTTTATTTTCCCGTCAGCGGCCTCGCGTTGAGGTATGCGCTTAAATGGGTCCGACCCCCGCGGGGACGTCCACACCGCGGCTCAGGTTTAAAAGACGCCCCGTCCCGGAGAGCACTCGGGGCGGATCCGCGCTCTCAGCGGGGTCGCCGAGGAGCGTAAAGCAAACACTGGAGGTGGTGAAGGCACTCGTGAAAAGAGGGACGAAATCGACAGAGGTTCATTTTTTCAAGGGGGAGGGAATTGAATCGTATAATGAAAGCTGGAAAAGTGTGAAGTGTCGGGTTGTGGAGCCAAATAAAACCGAGGTGAAGTGATTCCCCAGCGGGGAGAGTTACAACAACAACCGATTGACACCTCAGTGTCGGGATGATATGCAAATCAAGGGATTACGAGGTTTTAGTTGTTAGTTTCTCACACAGGTGAGACATTTACGTGCTACGCTCTCCAAGGTGCTGAAAAAAATCTCACCTGACCGATTACGACTGGGTGAGGGCCAAAAAAAGAAAGAGAAAAATTAGCACTGCGATAATAAAGTAATAATAATAACAGATCCAAGTCCTAATATTATGAGAATAAAGTACGAGAAAAAAATTGCAATATTCCGGGATTAAAATCGCATTACCAAGTAGTTTTATGTTATATTACAGGAAAAAAAGTCGTTTTGTTACTTAATATTACGAAGAAAAAAAAAGAAGTAATGTTACATCATTTAACATTACGTAATATTTATGAATGCAATGTGGCTAATTCAGCTAAACTAGCCGCTACGTACTTCACGTAGTGCTGAACCACCTCGGTTAAAATGAACAAATATATTAAGAGCTATGACGAAGTATTAATGTAATCCTTATTTTGATAATAATTTGATGTACAAGTGCCAAAAGATTAAGGATTTTGGTTCTAAAGCGCTACGTATATGTAAAGTACAAAGTAGCAAATTTAGCTAAATTAGCCGCACAGCATCCATACATATTACATAAAGTAATACTTTGATCCCATGATACTTTTTTTTCTTGTGATATTACCTTTTTCTCGTAATATTAAGGAAGGTTACGTAGTATAATTTCGTAAATTTGACTTTTTTCTCATATTACAACTTTTTTTTCCCCATGATATTACGTAAAGTTAGATTGGATTACGACTTAAAAATGCCGTAATATTACATTTTTCTCGTAAAATTACATGAAGTTATGTTGTATTACAATTAAAATGTCGTAATATTCCGACTTTTTTCTAGTAATATTATGTATAATTACATTTTCCTCATAATTTAACGTAAGGTTGCGTAGTATTACTAGTTTAATCTTGTAAATTTAACTTTCTCATGACTTTTTTCTCGTAATACTACATAAAGTTACGTTGTATTACGACTTAAATGTCATAATATTACAACTTTTTCTTGTAATATTTTCTATAACTACATTTTTCTCCATTTAATCTAAGGTTACGCAGTATTACTAGTTTAATCTTGTGAATTTAATTATTTTTCTCATATTACAACATCTTTCTCGTAATATTACATAAAGTTACGTTGTCTTACGACTTAAATGTCGTAACATTATGAGTTTTTCTTGTTATATAATTACATTTTTCCTCATATTTTAACATAAGGTAATGTAGTATTACTAGTTTAATCTTGTAAATTTAACTATTTTTTCTCATATTACGACTTTTTTCTCGTAATATTATATAAAGTTATGCTGTATTACAACTTAAATGTCGTAATGTTACGACTTTTTTTTCCATAATTTTGGGTAGGATTACTTTTTTCTCTTAATATTACATAAGGGTAAGTACTATTACAACTTTTGTCTCGTGATAGTACAACGTGACTATATAATTACAAATATTTTTTAAAACATTTATTAATGAATAAATTAAGATAATGTTACTCAAAACAAAAATTAAAAACAAGAAACCCACACTGTTACGGTCCAATGTAATGCTCTAAAGTTTTTTTTTCGTACTGTTTAACACATTTCATGCCATTAACAGCAATTGACGTCCAGTCATTAAACCGAGAAGACTGGTTATGAACGCTCATGTTTCAGTGCCATTGACGGTGCTGGACGTCCAATCCAGAACGTTCATTCCCTCCTCCCAGTCAAAATGGATTGGACATCTAGTGCCGTCAATGGCAGCAAGTGAGTTAAAGGGTTAAAAAAAACAATTTGTGCATGAAAAGTTAAATAGAAATTTTAGGGGGTAATGCAATGGACTACTAATTTAAACGCTACTTTTAATGCTGACGTATTTGGTAATTTTGCAGTCATCTCACAGTATATTTCCAAGGCTCTTGACTTGTTGATTGTCCATTTCTAGCTGAACGTCAAGTGTTCTCCAAAAGATCCCTCATAAAGGAGATGTAGACGATAGCCAAGCGCAAGGTCTCGATACGCGAAAGCCGCTTCTCATAAGCGAACGTCGGCACTTTCTTCCTCAGCGCGTCAAAAGCCTCGTTCAGC
This sequence comes from Corythoichthys intestinalis, assembly GCF_030265065.1. NCBI lineage: Eukaryota > Metazoa > Chordata > Actinopteri > Syngnathiformes > Syngnathidae > Corythoichthys > Corythoichthys intestinalis. The sequence goes on along the minus strand of NC_080416.1, from coordinate 10,458,764 downwards.
CCGAACATACGCTTTCGCTCCCTCACGTTAGCCGCCTGCCTTTGCACCATCGTGATGATTCTTCTCCTCTTGGACCTTCTGGCGCCGCTCGCGGGTCGTTCGTCCGGGTTATCGTCCGCTTGCGTCGGCGTAAAATCCATCAGGTTCACATCGCTGACCAAGTGGATCAACGCGGACTCCAGAAGACGCGACTGCAGCTCCATCGCTCACGTTCCGGCGACCAATTTCGTTTATATCCTCATGGTTGGTTTAAATCCGGATGGAGCGCGACAGGGTGAGATCCTATTTGGCCCGGGTCCAATCTGACCCGTGTGGAGAAGGTTCAGCGCTTCTTCAAGTGTGGCGATGTCCTCCTGGAGGCCATTCAAGAGCTTGTGGGGAAGAGGAGGGTCATGAAGTGCTGTTTGCACTTCTTTTCATGGCTTGAAGACCAAACAGAACATTCCCTAACAGTCGGCACACAGCAAAAAGCTTTCTGTTGCAAATTCGAGCAAATAAATGGCAGTTCCCATGGGAGAGGAGAGGGGCGCCCACCCATGGGTGTTTGTTTTCCCTCAAGAGAATGTTCAGGATGTCATCCTGACAATTTGTGCGAAAACGTTTTTGCCCGTTTGGTACCAATTACTCATAGGGACATCAAATTCATGATTGTTTCAGAGCCATTGACGGTGATAGACGCCATTTCTGCATCTGTTGTAACATTTTTGGTCAACCTTTATTTGACAAAGGTGTCAAACATGTCACTGTCATGAGCATTAATGAATGCTTATGACAGATTTCATTACGTGTCATCCAGCAAATTTTGTCGTTAACTCCATTTAAGTCCAGTCTGCATGTTTTACATCCATTCAAAAGTGATACTTAATGACATCAGTCATGCGCATTCATTAATGCGTATGACCAGAGGTGGGTAGTAACGCATTACATTTAATCCATTACATTTACTTGAGTAACTATTTGAGAAAAATGTACTTCTAAGAGTAGTTTTACTATGCCATACTTTTTACTTTTACATGAGTAGATTTGTGAAGAAGAAACGCTAATCATACTCCACTACTTTGGGCTACAATAGTTATTACATTTTTCCTTTTTACTGGACGAAAGGTAGTCCTCGGGTTACAAACGAGTTCCATTTCTACGTTGGCGCATAGACTTCATAATGATATTGACGGGACACGGGGTGCGGGGCCGATTAATAGAGGGCCTGCATCGTTGGCGTGGCTGCCAAAGCTGACCGAGTGGAATCACAGACAAAGAGCTTTTTTTGTTGAAAATTCTTGTGAATAAATGCTTAAATCCCTGAATTCTTTATAGATATGGACGTAAAACAGTCTCGATTCTTGGTTAAAAGCCAAAAAAAAACTGCAATTTGCATTTATTTTGCGTAAATATGTTGAAGTACGATGCTAGTTTGTCAGTCAATGTGGTGGCCACCATATGTAAACAGAGCTTTTCCGGTGAAAATTCTTGTGAATGAATGCTTAAATCCCTGAATTCTTTATAGATATGGACAAAACAGTCTTGATTCTTGGTTAAAAGCAAAAAAAAAAAAAAAAAAAAACGATTACTTACCTTCTTTCTATAGCTATGTTGAAACAAAAGCGGTTGCGTGACGTCTGTAAACGGGGGTTTCCAGGGTAAAACGGACAAATTAAAAATATTTCAGGGGCTTAATGCGCCAAGAATCTGCTATGGCAGCATATAAACATATTGTTCTATCAAACACAACAGTTATTTTGGCTTAGAATACAAAGAGGGGTGCAAGAGCAGAAACCTGCTTTTTCAGCCTTGTCTGTGTTTTCCGTAGTTACATAGTAACTCTGTAAACATTGTAAACATAGTTACAATGTTACTCATTGCTTGAGTATTCTTCTCAACAAATACTTTTTTACTTGTTCTTTAATACATTTTTTGATGACTACTTTTACTTTTGTAATATTTTGAAGTAATGCCACTCTTACTTGAGTAAAATTTTTGGCTACTCTACCCACCTTTGCTAATGACATAGTTATATCATAATTATGATGGTCTTATGACATTCTCTTATGATGCCACTGTGAAATAAAGTTTGTTTTTTGTTTTTGTTTTTACATATTATGATATTTCTGATTCATGAATAAACTCCCACCTCAGATACGCTCATTCCAAACTCATTCACTGCCATCGACGACGATAGACGTCCAATCTATTTGGACTGGGAGGGCGAACAGCAATCATTTGATACATTTTCTTGCAATTCCACTTCTGGAATTTCCCTTTTTATTTTGATGAAATTATGCCTTGCTGCGAAAGGTTATAGACCCTACCCACCGACGTCACAAAACCACGTGCTCGCTGTGTGGTTCCGCCCACTTGTCCGTCATTTTGTCTCTGTATTAGCATTGTTTTCAATTGATCGAGGAATTTAAAATGCATTTCATGGAAGACCCGGTGCTTTCTGATGCCGTAAACTCACTGGATGTGTTGCATAAAAGGCGTTATGTGGAAAAGCTTCGTTCTATACAGTCGCCAGATCCATATTTGATGCCCAAATCGATGTTTTTCGACCCACTGTCTTCGCCCTGTCTGCCTGACATCTGCTACGCTGATATTTACAATGATCTTGTCCACACAAAATCAGCCTATTCCCACGAAAATTTGAAAAACTTCAAGAGCTTGGAGGCTTATAAATACTTCGTTGCTGGTTGGGTGAAACAGGTCCTCGTTCGGCAGGAATCTATCTTGTGCTTGGAAAGGTGAGTTACGAAATTTTCTATTCAAAATCTTTTGTTATTGCTCACATCCACTGTCAAGTCTAATGTATTTCATGTCGTTTGTCAATGGAGTTAAGGCTTTTAATGTTTATATGGTTTAGCGATAGCACTCTCACTACATACATACGTGTATGTTGTCGGCGATTAGCCTAGCAATGATCTTAATTGTGGTTATTTGTCAGCCCCGTAGACGAGGCCAGTTTCTTTCACTTGGTACCCGCTAAATATTATTCAAAAAATAACGATGGTGGAAGAAAGGGAAGTCACAAACATCTTGAATTTGAAACTATGTCGTACTACGTCGTATGTTGTCGGCGATTAGCCTCGGAATGATCTTAATTGTGGTTATTTGTCAGCCCCGTAGACGAGGCCAGTTTCTTTCACTTGGTACCCGCTAAATATTATTCAAAAAATAACGATGGTGGAAGAAAGGGAAGTCACAAACATCTTGAATTTGAAACTATGTCGTACTACGTCGTATGTTGTCGGCGATTAGCCTCGGAATGATCTTAATTGTGGTTATTTGTCAGCCCCGTAGACGAGGCCAGTTTCTTTCACTTGGTACCAGCTAAATATTCAAAAAATAACGATGGTGGAAGAAAGGGAAGTCACAAACATCTTGAATTTGAAACTATGTCGTACTACGTCGTATGTTGTCGGCGATTAGCCTCGCAATGATCTTAATTGTGGTTATTTGTCAGCCCAAAACCCTCTAAGTATATCTTAAATGCATCTTACCGGATATGAAATGACTACTACATAGTCTGTGGTGATTTTTTGGTGCCCAGTTTTCACGTCGAATTGCAGCCGTCCATTTCGCTCTCCTCTTTGGATCCCTCGGAATACGGTAAAACTTCAAGTGTCTCCTTCCATCTTCTCTGTTAGTGCAACCAACAGCCACACACGCCTTCACCATTTTGATTATTAATGTTAAGGAGCAGAAAAAAACGCCGTAAATAGGAGAAATGTACGTAGCCGTAACAGGTTAACACTATGTTTTGACGGACAAGTGGGCGGTACCATTCAGGAGAGCGGAGTTGTGACGTCACGTGGGTAGGGTCTATAGTAGTTTATGGTTTTTCATTATGATTTAGTTTGAAGGAATTTGTCTTTAATTTATCTACCTTTTAGTTAGTTTTTGTGAACACACAATACAGTTTCAGTTATCATTTGTATCTAATTAATTACAATTTTGATTCATTTGTTCAAAGACTGCTTTTTTTCACTACAAGTTTTCATCATTTCGCACACTTTCCTCAACAATAACCACTCTGCTGAGTCCATGAAAGCAAGTTGTGTCACAGAGCAACAACAATCACTTAGTTGACCGCAGCTGGGAAATCCATGGGTGCCTAAAAATACGGTGAAATTGAATGACGACGTGCACACTTGAACATATAAATATTTATGCTTTTGTAACAAAGAAATTTGTCTTTATGAAGGCCTAAACATGGCTGTAGTCGTAGGGAATCAAACTGAAAACTGGCATGCGTGACGTGCAAAGAGAGGTAAAAATTATATATACTTACAAAACTTGAAAATTGTTAAGTGTTGTCAAATCATACCTGAAATGGGGAAAAAAAGGAAGTGAGAAGTCACCTCTAGGAAAGTCTGTATTGCAACTGTATGTTTATTTATATGGTTACTAAAGATGTCCCGATCGATCGGCAACGATCACGTCATTTTCAAAGTATCGGAATCGACAAAATAATATCGGACATGCCTTTTTAAAATATATTAGGGCTGTCAAAATTATCGCGTTAACGGGCGTTAATTAATTTTTTAAATTGATCACGTTAAAATATTTGACGCAATTAACGCAGATGCCCCACTCAGACAGATTTAAATGACAGTACAGTGAAACGCTCACTTGTTGTGTTTTATGGAGTTTTGCCACCCTCTGCTGGCGCTTGGGTGCGACTGATTTTATAGGCTTCAGCACCCATGAGCATTGTGTAAGTAATTATTGACATCAACAATGGCGGGCTACTAGTTTATTTTTTGATTGAAAATTTTACAAATTTTATTTAAACGAAAACATTAAGAGGGGTTTTAATATAAAATTTCTATAACTTGTACTAACATTTTTCTTTTAAGGACTACAAGTCCCTCTATCCATGGATCGCTTTAACAGAATGTTAATAATGTTAATGGCATCTTGTTGATTTATTGTTATAATAAACAAATACAGTCCTTATGTACCGTATGTTGAATGTATATATCCGTCTTGTGTCTTATCTTTCCATTCCAATAATAATTTACAGAAAAATATGGCATATTTTAGAGATGGTTTGAATTGCAATTAATTGCGATTAATTACGATTCATTTTTAAGCTGTAATTAACTCGATTAAAAATTTTAATCGTTTGACAGCCCTAAAATATATGTATATTTTTTAATTAAATCGTTTTCTAATTGTATTTAACGTTACAGACAAAATGTTTAACACTCACCCAGAGTCTTCGGTTTTGGCTTAAAGTAGGGCTATCAAAATTATCGCGTTAACGGAGGTAATTAATTTTTTAAAAAATTAATCACGTTAAAATATTCAACGCAATTAACGCATGCGCTGCACGACCCACTCACTCATTGTCGCGTTCAATCTATAATGGCGCCGTTTTACCTATATATAGAGCTAAAAGGCAGCGTAAAATGAGTAGAGTGAATTCTGGCAGTCTTTGGAGCCTTTTTTCAATTGGCTAAAGGCTTACAATCCCTCCCTCATCAATTAGAACTATCGTGGGAAGCATTGTGGGGAAGAAAGGTAGTAGTTGATATTTTTCTTAACACCCTATGTTATTTCCCAACGCAGAGAAGATCTATCAATTGGTGCGACTACGCACAGTCATGGTTGCACTTCCCATCATGCATTTGGGCAGAACAGTTAAATGGCTACAGTATCATTTACTGAAAGCAACAAATACACTAGATGGCAATATTTAGTCACAATATACAAAGTCACATTTATCCTTTAAGAATTACAAGTCTTTCTATCCGTGGATCCCTCCCACAGAAAGAATGTTGATAATGTAAATGATTTATTGTCATAATAAACAAATACAGTACTTATGTACTGTATGTTGAATGTATATATTCGTCCGAGTGTTATTCATTTTTTTCTTAAAGCATTGCCAAAATGTATATGATCGGGAGAAATTATCGGGAATGATTGGAATTGAATGGAGAGCAAATAAAAAGCAATCGGATCGGGAAATATCGGGATCGACAGATACTCAAACTCAGGGCCGGCCCAGGCCATTTGGGGGCCCTAAGCAAAATAATGCAAAGGGGCCCATATTATTGGCCCACCATTTCGTCACAGAGTACTGTGAAACCCATACATGCAATCCAACCCATACAGTACGTCCATATTTTGTATATTAATCAGATTTTGTTGCAATGCATTCTTCAAACTTCTCACCCCAAATGATTGTCAGTACATACAGTAGATAGCGCCAAACAAACACAAGAAAAGTTAAGGAAGAACTTTTATTTTTTTAAGCTTGTAAGCAAGGATCAAAACTCACAAAAGTCAAATAAAGCAAACTGTAGTAAACAAAATAGAATATAAATTAAACAATTGCCAGATTGGGGGCCCCCTAGTGGTCAGGGGCCCTATGCAGCTGCATAGTCTGCGTATAGGCTGGGCCGGCCCTGCTCAAACTAAAATGATCGGGAGCAAAAAAACATGATCGGAACAACCCTAATGGTTACCAAAATAGTGAACAACAATAAATCAGTTTGATAAGATATATTTATAACCCAACTAAAGTATAAATGACTATTCTCAGATTTTATCCTGCTAAAAGCAAAGCATGTTAACTAACGTGGGAGTTGCATGAGCGTTATCTCGGATACTCACACAACTGGATTGTCATCTTCCTCCGCTGAGTTTTTTTCTCTTACATCGGAGCAGATAAACATGATGGGGCATTCCGCCGGTCGTCGTGGAAACGTTGAGAACCAGCAGCTGGGTGGTGGAATATGAGGTAATCTCACCCTGGGGCTGCCGGGTAAATATTGGTCTTAAATAAGGAGTAAAGCCCCCTGAAAGAGGCGCACAAACACACCTTCAAGGCTTGGAAATGAACAGGACATTGTTATTAAGTGTGAAATGAATGATTTTTTTTGGCTTAACTAAATGTTTGTGGAAGAAAACATCGGCCACGTGATGCTAGCTAGCTTGCGTCGACATCTGGAGTACACGCGAAACTGAAAAAAATAATGACATTTCCAGACTGATTTAAACATTTCTAAAGCTACTTTAGCTCGTAAATACAAGATTCCGCGCATGCCTCGTCGCAGCTAAGGGAGCACTACTCACTAAATCCCTTTTTTATTAAATGTTAGTCCCATACTGTACATCATCGCTAACGCTAAAATGGGAGTAAGTGCCTCAGAATTGGAAAGGAAAATTTCACTTATAGCTATTTTTCATTGATACTTGTGAATAAACCCTCACTTCAGATATGTTCACAACTAGGTTAGTAGTCACTCATTGGCCACGATTGATGGCAATCGTTTTCGTCAACGATGACAATAACGAAAATATTTCATTGACGAACAATTTTTCATGACGAAGGCGAGCTTTGGAGATGAAAACAAAATGAGACGAATGCCAGTTTTTGTCTGATGAGAAAAGAACGAGACGGAAATGTGCCACAGTTTCCATCATATGTTCATGTGTGACATTTTCTTATTGTACGTTTTTGTAGTAAGCCTGCACTGTAAAAGTGTTTGGTTGTGTCACTCATTTGACATGCTGCGCCCCTTCAAGCTTGCTTGTTTTGAAACACATGGAAAGATATGCTTTCATATCTTGGCAAAACAGAATATTCAATGTTGGTTTAGCCTTTAAAGGTCTATGCTAAGTGATCATTACACACTAAATGTAACTTCGTAGGGTTAGCGTTGCATTTGCAGTCTCTCGTTAGCAGAGATGGGTAGTAACGCGTTACATGTAGTCCATAACTTTTTGAGAAAAATGTACTTCTAAGAGTAGTTTTACGAAGTTATACTACTACCCGGGTAGCTCTACCGAGTTCACCAATGAGACGTCGCAACAATAATCACATGACCCCATTACACTAATCAGACGCAAGCTTTCCGTTCTATCTTCACGCCAGCCTGTTCAATCATGTGGTGTCTTTAAAGCACCGTAAAAAATGAAGTATTTGATATAGAATGCTGCCCATAACATGACTCGAAAGCTTGGATTTTAATCTCTCTTCCAGTTTTTACTTGGCACTTGGATTGACCACGGAAAACCGAAGATATGATCCTTTCAATTTCAAAATAGTAATTTTGAAGGAACTCTTCACTATTCAAACTAGAAACCATTTTTCTCCACCAGAGGGCAGTCATGCTTTTTGGACGAATAATGCTTCATTTATGTAATTTTTTTTTTTTTCTTTAGTTGGAATTCAACGATTTTTTTTTTTTGGTGCATTTCTTTGGCTTATTGTGGTTATGTATTTGGTTAATATAAAGTATCATTATAACAAAAGTCCATATAGATACATTTAAGTGCTAAAAAAAATTACCATCGTTTAAAGAAAAATAAATCCAACAAAAATATAAGCAGTTACTATTTTTACTTAAATAGTATTATTTTTGAAGTAACTCTACTCTTACTTGAGTAAACATTTTGGCTACTCTGTCTCCTTGTGCCCTGCGATTGGCTGGCAACCAATTCAGGGTGTCCCCTGCCTACTGCCCGAAGTTAGCTGGGATAGGCTCCAGCACCTCCGCGACCCTCGTGAGGAATAAGCGGCATGGAAAATGAATGAATGAATGAATACCCACCTCTGCGTGTTAGCATAAAATTTAACATGGCGAGCATCCTTTTTTTTTTTTTTTTTTTTTTTTTTTTTTTTTTTTTTTAAACATACAGTTCTTGACATCCAGAAGCGTATAATTAATTTGAAATAAAGTACTGTTATCCTGCTGAGTGTGTATCATCGTAGCAAGAACTGCATTTGGTTTGGACATAACTTGATAGCCATTTACATCTTGTTTATAAGGATAGTACTTTAAACTGCCCTGATCCTGATACCGCTGATATGAACCTGGTTTTGATTTTCATAGTTTACATACATTTTTTAAAGCGCATGCTTTCAACGTTGTTGGAAACTCAAACCTTTGAATTTTTGCAGACAAAAACGTCTTTGAGTTTTCATCGACTAAAACTAGATAAAGACTAAGCCATTTTGAAATGACTAAAATATGACTAAGACGAATAAATATTTTCGTCCAAAAGACAAAAATCTAAAGGATTGCCAAAAACAACACTGACGGCAACAAATACAGTTTTACTGTTATCTTTTACTAAAATATATTATTAGAAACACATAAAACATTGCCATTGTATTTAAAAAGCTATAATATTTAGTACATGTTTTGACCTACTGAGGGCGCCATGTTTTATGCGCACAATGGACGCTCAGGGTGATGACGTAATTTGTCACTGTCACTAGACGAACACTATCGATGGACTGCAATTCCTTCTACGCGGCGAGACGTCCAGCACATGCACTCAATGGTTAAAATGGTGAGTACTTAGTATTTAGGTTTTTATTGAGTCCTTTATTACCTTTTCATTGCCTCAAAATACTTTTGCATGTGTTTCCCTCTTATACTTTTAAGCATTGTGTTTTCTCATGTTAGCTTTAAAGCATATTGTTGATCTATTGACCACATTAGTCACATTGCGTATTTAAATTACCGTTATTTTATATTACTATGTTTAAGTAGTTTCTCAAGGCATTTTTAGCATGTTCTGTCTGTATGCATCTAAACAAAACAAGGTGAAAGGGCACAGTAGTACTTTGGGTGTCAAATTCGCCACCTGTAGATGTTTTGCCGGTGTAGCACATTTTGGCAGAACAGTTTTTTTTTCCTACTCTCGTCTCATCCCGTCTTTCCTGTTCATTTAGCTTTTGCTGCTCATTTTGTGAAATATGGACAGTTCGGCATGCTTATTAATGTTCGTCTCGGGTTCTAATTTAAAGGGTTGAACAGATGACATGTTTATGTCGCTAGAGTCATACTCTGGAAGCCCGGCAGCGTCACCATGTGATATCACCGCCCTGCGACGTCAACAACAATGGTGACCTACTAGTTTAACTAATTTTACAAATTGTATAAAATCGAAAACATCAAGAGGGGTTTTCATATCAAATTATTTTAACTCATAATAACGTTTATCTTTTAAGAACTACAAATTTTAATCATAACTCGTTAACATGCCATTTGACTTCGATAGGCTTCATGGCAGCCATTTTAGAGCAATTTTTCTAGACCCACAAAATATCATTTTCCGTGACTACATATGCACAAAATCTACCAAATCAAGAACAAATTGTTTGGTTTATCAGGTTTTTTTTTTTTACTTTTTTTTTTTTTTTTAAACCAAAATACTGCTGTTTTTCCCGTAAAAACTAGCCCCCCCCCCCAAAAAAAAAATCTTACAGTGTACTTAATTTTTGTATTCATACTAGTATTGCTTTGACATACAAGTTTAATTTGTTCCACGATGACATGGTTAACTCAAAACACTAGATTTCTTTACTCCGGGTTTAAAAGGAAGTAGTAAAAAAAAAAATCACTGACTTCCTGTCAGCTACAGCTGGCATTTTTTAAGCCTTATCTTAAGTCTTTCTTATAAATCACACTTGAAGCAAGTTTAAATGGATTAAAGTTGACTCAACCTGTGTCCTGTGTCCTTGTGTGTAGCACATTGAGCATGGAGAAAAGAAAGAAGACCAAAGAACTTTCTGAGGAGTTGAGAAGCAAAATTGTGAGGAAGCATGGGGAATCTCAAGGCTACAAGTCTATCTCCAAAGACTTGAATGTTCTTGTGTCTACCGTGCGCAGTGTCATCAATAAGTGTAAAGCCAATGGCACTGTGGCTAACCTCCCTAGATGTGGACGGAAAAGAAAAATTGACGAGAGATTTCAACGAAAGATTGTGCGGATGCGAACCTCCACTAACATCCAAACAAGTTTAAGCCGTTTTTCCCGTAAAAACTAGCTTTTCCCCCCATAAAAAAAAACAAAAAACAAAAAACAAAAAAAAACTAGCTGACTGTGTACTTAATTTTTGTATACATTACAGTATCGCCTTGACATACAAGTTTAATTGGTTCCATGACCATACAGTTAACTCAAAACACCAGATTTCTTTACTCCCGGTTTAAAAGGAAGTATTAAAAAAATCACTGACTTCCTGTCAGCTACTTCTGGCATTTTTTTAAGTCTTACTCCACAAATATTGTGTGTGGTCCATATAGCGCATATATATAATACACATCCATGTTGTTTTAGGCTCGATGTCACCGACAAGCAACATTTTGCATTCCTTTTGTAATCACACCAAGTCATTAAATCGGAGGAACCCGACACATGCTCGAAGCAATGTTGTTGTAAAGGCGATTAAACAGAGAACTTGTCGAATTAATTTGGTGTCGGACGCGAAAAAGGGAGGGAAAATGAAGGAGATGAGTAATGGAGATGAGTTTAACTCTTGACCAATCAGCAACTTCTTAATGTGTCATCTTCAAAACAATCACTCTTTCTTTCCCTTCTTCATTTTTGCCTGCTTGCACCCAAAAAGTGACTCATTGGTTGGCTTGTCTCACCTTTCACGGTATTCGATTGGTGGAAGCCAGCGGCCAATGGTGGGGTGTTTATACAGCTGGGTGGCCAGTTAAAGGTGGGGCTTGCTCGCTTGGTGAACGTTGCTGGCAAACAGCCAACAGGACCACTATATATCTGGGCCGCAACACCCGGCAACCTTCCATCTCACTTCCTTCAATGCTACAGCTCCCTCCCTTTTTATTCCTCTTTCCGTCTTAATCCAATGCCGAAAATCCCTTTGCTGTCCCACCCACTGTCCAACATGTCAACACCTTCTTTTCTACCCCCATTCTCTCTTTTCTCAACTGTTTATTTGCTCTAAAAGATCCTGGCCACTTCTTGGACTCTCTTTTTAAAGATGCTGGGCGATAAAATGATCGTGATCACGGGAAAAACTCGATTTTGGTGGTCAGAAACCAAAATCTGATTGATTGAAAGTAATTGACTGAATTTAACTTTAGAGTAATTTATGTATTGCAATTTTCATGAGGTCATTACATGATTGTTCTTTTATTAGTTACAAATTAAACAATCCCAATCAGTTTTACACTGCTGGCCAAAAGTATTAGCACCCCTGCCATTCTGTCATAAAATGCTTAATTTCTCCCAGAAAATGATTGCAATTACAAATGATTTGGTAGTAATATCTTCATTTATTTTGCTTGCAATGAAAAAACACAAAAGTGAATGGGAAAAAATCATTATCATTTTACACAAAATCCCAAAATGGGCCAGACAAATGTATTAGCGCCTTTTGAAAAATCATGTGACGCTTCGCTAATTTGTGTAATTAACAGGACCTGTTACTTACCTGTGGCAATAACTAAATCACACTTGCAGCCAGTTAAAATGGATTAAAGTTCACTCAACCTCTGTCCTATGTCCTTGTGTGTACCAGATTGAGCATGGAGAAAAGAAGACCAAAGAATTGTGAGGACTTGAGAAGCAAAATTATGAGGAGGCATGGGCAACCTCAAGGCTACAAGTCCATCTCCAAAGACCTGAATGTTCCTGTGTCTACCGTGTGCAGTGTCATCAATAAGTGTAAAGCCTGTGGCACTGTGGCTAACCTCCCTAGATGTGGACGGAAAAGAAAAATTGACGAGATTTCAACGAAAGATTGTGCGGATGGTGGCTAAAGAACCTCCACTAACATCCAAACAAGTTCAAGCTGTCCTGCAGTCCGAAGGTACAACAGTGTCAAACCGTAATATCCGTCGGCGCCTGAATAAAGAGGGACTCTATGGTAGACTACACAGGAAGACCCCACTTCTGACCCAGGGACATAAAAAAGCAAGGCTGGAGTTTGCCAAAATTTACCTGAGAAAGCCAAAAAGGTTTTGGAAGAATGCTCTCTGGTCAGATAAGACAAAATTAGAGCTTTTTGGGAAAAGGCATCAACATAGAGTTTAAAGGAAAAAAATACAAGGCCTTCAAAGAAAAGAACACTATCCCCAAAGTCAAACATGGCGGAGGTTCCCTTATGTTTTGGGGTTGCTTTGCTACCTCTGGCACTGGACTGCTTGACCGTGTGCATGGCATTATGAAGTCTGAAGACTCCCAACAAATTTTGCAGCATAATGTAGGGCCCAGCGTGAGAAAGCTGGGTCTCCCCCAGAGGCCATGGGTCTTCCAGCAGGACAATGACCAAAAACACACTTCAAAAAGCACTCTAAAATGGTTTGAGAAAAAGCACTAGAGACTTCTAAAGTGGCCAGCAATGAGTACTGACCTGAATCCCATAGAACATCTGTAGAGAGATCTAAAAATGGCAGTTTGGAGAAGGCACCCTTCAAATCTCAGAGACCTGGAGCAGATGGCCAAAGAAGAATGGTCTAAAATTCCAGCATTGTAAGAAACTCATTGATGGATACCGGAAGCGGTTGTTCGCAGTTATTTTGTCTAAAGGTTGTGCTACCAAGTATTAGGTTGAGCGTGCCAATACTTTTGTCTGGACGATTTTTGGAGTTTTGTGTAAAATGATAATCATTTATTTATTCATTTTTTTCACTCTCTTCTGTTTTTTTCCATTGCAAGCCAAATAAATGAAGATATTACGACCAAAGCATTTGTAATTGCAATCATTTTCTGGGAGAAATTGAGCATTATCTGACTTTATACAAGCAGTGTATATTACACTGTTACGTAGGGCAGTAGCCAGGGTGTATTTCTGTTTTTATTCATTTTAATTTCAGTTATAGTATTTAAAAAAAGACAATAATTATTAAATTTTTCAAGCAATAATTATGGCTGATAGTTTTTTTTGAATGACCAATGAAGTCTCCTGCATATAAAGGGTTAACAATCTCATGCGTCAACTTTCTGCCCACTGTAGTGACCGCTGTCCCTGAAAGGGTTTATTAATCGGATTAATCTTTTTTAATCTCACTTAAAATGTGCTGTAAACAAACCTCAACTTCAGGTATTTTCATTTGAAGTCTTTACATTGCTGTTATTGTATTAATTGCAGGTTATTTTAGTAGTTGATTAATCGATAAACCAGTTAGTTCAAATAATCGAGTAATCACATAAGTAATCTAAAAAATTAAAATACCTGAACTGAACCACAAACAGTTTAAAAAAAAATAAACAAATGAGGATCTAAGTACAACAAAAGAACAATTGGCTAATTTACATAACAAAAGTCTGCTAGCTTAAATGCTACAAAATGCTAAAGTTTTTTTTTTTTTTTTGTAATGGTCTTAACAAATGGTTCAAACACATACTCCCACAAAAAATGGCTAAATATACCTATAAACTAAACTATGAATGCGTAAAAAAAAATAACAGCGCAAACAAAAACTTGGCTTATGTTGGTCTTAATAGGGGGCAGCTGGATTCAGCCATGTGAAATGAGTTGTCATATTCACTGTTGCCACTAGAGGGCTGTGTATCCACCCAAATCAATAAAACTACACGCAAACACTTTCAAAACAAACCATCACAACGCCAATTTAATTAAACGGGTACTTGAAGCAGCAAAATTTAATTCAAATCGTTTTTCTAATCGAATTACTCGAGTTAATCGTTGCAGCGCAAGTTCATTTAATTAATCCTTTTTAATCTCACCTAAAATGTCTGGAAAATAAACCTAAATTTGAGTTTTTTCTTTTCATCTAGAGCAGCAGTCCCCAAACTACGGCCCGCCTCCACATTTGGTCCGGCCCCCTGAACATTATTATTATTATTTTATTTACTTTTGTTCCATGAAGAATCCAGAAATGGCTATTTGATTGTGGCTTTCTGAAAAACAATATTTTTTTTCACATTTAGGCACTCCTGCAATCGTCATGCTTTTTCTGCTACAAACTGACCCTGGCCCCTCATCAGAGAAGGGAAAAGTTATGTGGCCCTCACAGGAAAAAGTTTGGGGACCCCTGATCTAAAGTCATTGTATTATTATTGTTGTATCAAAATTAATCTAATTAATTCAATGGCTGCCAGTGACGGTAACAGATGTCCATCCATTTTGACTGGGAACGATCTGGACGTCAATTCCCGTCAATGATAGAGAATGACTAAATGACATATTAATTCATAAAATACATCCCAAAAACAACAACTCCACAGCATTTTTTGTTGTTGTTGTTCTTGGTGCTGGGCAGTTCCAACCAACTGTCTAGACAACAGTGATTACCTCTTGATTACGTTTGAGCCTTTATTAATTTCACTCTGCTGCAAGCTTGTGTGGAGTTTTGAAAATAATAATAGTAACAAAAACAGCGCGAGGGAAGCTATTGTGAATTGAACTAGCTTTTTTTTCCAACAATGTGTATCAGGAACAGGAAAATGTTTGTAGGACTCGACGGGAAGCCGCCTGTTCAGAGTCCAGACGTCTTTTAAGTTATTGGCCGTGCAGCAATCCTTTGGGGGATGAGGGAGTATTTGCTTTTGCTTGCATAATATACAGTATGTGGAACTGGAAATGGAATGTTTTTCTGTATTGTTAACTCATTCACTACCATTGATGTCCAATTCATTTCTATTTTCAATCCACCCATACCAATTCATTCTCCAATTAGGTTAGGTTATAAATTTGGTGTACTATATGGGAAAAGTTTTATTTTGCAATTCCTCAATTCAACTGCCTTTTTGGGCATTCCAGTTCAAGTATTATTTGTCTTGTGAAATGAAACAGGCACTCCACCCAGAGTGGATTGTTGGATTTAAGAGGTCAAACAGAGTATTTTGTCACTGTCCAATAAAATCATGTCGAGAAAAAGGGGAGAAAATGAGAGCTTGGTTTGAATTGAGATATATTTGTTTCATGTGAAGTGACGGAAATTAAATACTTGTGTTTCAGGATAAAATATCTTTCAAAAGGGTTCGTACAGGTGAAATTTGAAACTTTTAAGACCACTTAGAGCTATATATTTTTTTGTTTTTACCGAAAGCTGATGTTTCAGTTACAAAATTAGATGTTTAAGAGATATTTTTTAAATAAAAACTCTCACCTCAGAAACATTCACTCTAGTGTTCCTACAGATTTCATGAAATGTAAGACGTTTAAAGACCTTTTTAGGATCGGTTATACGGAATTTAATGCCAATCCACCCAGAGTGGATTGTTGGACTTAAGAAGTCAAACAGTATTTTGTCACCGTCCATATTTTTGTTTCATGTGAAGTGACGGAAATTAAATATTTGTGTTTCAGGATAAAATATCTTTAATCAGGGTTTTACAAGTTTCATTAGGTAAAATGTTCAACTTATTAAGACCACTTGGAACAATTTTTTTTTTTTTTTTTAATCGTAAGCCGACGCTTCAGTTTCAAAATGAGATATTTGTGACACAAAATAAACTCTCACCTCAGAAACATTCACTCGAGAGTTGCAACAGGTTTCATGAAACATAAGACGTTAAAATACCTTTTTAGGATCGGTTATACAGAATTCAACCCAATTTTCCTGACCAACCTTCCCAAAAAATGAGTAACTCCTAAACTGACAAAACATTTAAGACCTACAAAATGAAATTCAATGCCCTTTTAAGTAACCTTATCAAGATTAGCACATTTCAGACTTTTTCAAGGACCTTTAGGAAGACTGTTTTAACAACTACCGTAATTTTCAGACTATAAGCCTCTACTTTTTCCCTTCATTATGAATCCTGCAGCTTATAGTCCAATGCGGCTTATTCGTTTTATTTATTTGGGTTAATAGGTAACACTTTATTTGACAGTGGCATCATAAGACTGTCGTAAGACGGTCATAATTATGACACTATCATGGGCGTTACTGAATGCTTATGGCAGATGTCATTTAGTGTCATCCGGCAAATTATGTCACATACTCCCTTTATGTCCAGCTTGGATCTTTTACATCCATTCAAAACCTAGATAATTTGCCGGATAACACTAAATCACATCTGTTATAAGCATTCATTAATGCTCATGACAGTGTGATCACTGTCATGTCATAATTATGATCGTCTTATGGCGCCACTGCCAGATAAAGTGTTACCAAATACCATAATGAGCAATTCATTAATCCACTGGAACAGTCACTGAAGAAATAATTTGCACAGAACATTAACTTTGATTGTTATGTACATCTGTAGCGCTGCAATGCATGCTGGGAGGCATTTTAGAAAAGAACAGTGTTGACAGCAGGTGGCAGCAGAGTTTGACTGTCTCCCCAAAGTGAGCAGTGATGGCCAAATGAAGCTTCCTAAAGCAATGAACGGTGGTTCATTTGGTTTTATGACCGCTGTATGATGCCGCTGTCAAATAGTGTTACCGGTTAATTTCTTTTGGTGTAAATATCCCATAATACAGCGAGAACAGCTGTAGCTTATAGTCCAGTGCGACTTACGTATAAATGCCATTTTCGTGCCAAATTTGGTGGGTGGCGGCTTATAGTCAGGTGTGCTTTATAGTGCGAAAATTACGGTACATTCTAAACTTGAAAAAGTGGATTTGAAATATTCCGAAAAATGAAGCAAAAAAATTGTACTACTCACCCTTTGATGACGTGTTGGATATTTCTGCAGAAAAACGATGCATCACACCATTCTTGAGAGTCACAAAAATGTAATAAGTTAAAACTGCATAATAAAACTAGAAAACATATTGGCTGCCATTGAATGATCGCTGCAACCCTTCCCAAATCCAAAGAATTGGACGTCTATTGCTGTCAATGGTACTGAAAGGTAGGCATGTGCTGATAACCAGTTTCAAGGTATACCGTGGTGTGAAAATGTCACGGTTTCAAAACTGCAAAAATTTTCCGTCATACTGTCCCGAAGGTATTAGCTATTTTTTATGTAACATAAATGCTTGGAAAAATCCCTTGCTTGCAGCTGCAAGGCTCAACCCTCCTCCACTGGCTGTTGCTCAGTGTCAGTGAGTCAGCTGTGCTACACGATGGCTGGAGGAGGTGAAACTCCTGAACTTTTCCCCCCATCAAACAAAACGAAATTGCTGGAATGGTAATACTTTGGCACAAAAAAAAAGTTACAGACGGCTGCGGCTTAGAGGAGGGCCAACCGACATGTAAAACATGTTTGCGGTGGGTGGCTGCCTACCTCTAATATGATTTTGCATTTATTTATACAAAATTAAAGGTTAGTAAACACTTTCATGAACGTTTCCCACCAGCTATGGGAGTTAACTCTAGCGTGTTTAGTGTGTCTAGCGGTGGTAAAACATTTTTTTTTGTGTGTTTGTAAGGCGGAAAACACTCAGGTGAATTGAAGTTCCGCTCTGAGAGCCACAATTTAGCCACCTTTCAAAATTGTCCGATATGCGCGTGTGATACATCATTGGAAAGCCGAAAATCTCCAATTTCTGGGGGAAGAAAAATTTTGAACAGGAGGGCATTTTTCAAAGATTTTTTTTTTTTAAACAGCAAAACCCTATCTGGAGGTGAGAGCACGCGATAGCAGAATGGCGTACCGCAAGTAACACGTCACTTCCGCTCATTAATATTCATGACATTAGCTACTGTTGCTAAGTAGGGACAAGCCACCGTTTGTCCCAAATAGGAAATGAATGGAAATGGTGTACGAAGGAGATGTTTACAGAGCTAAACCTACCAATTCTCTCCGAAAATGATGTGCCTGGTGCCAAATTGACTGGCAAAGATGTGGAAGAACATAAAAATGTTCAGTTATATTATCGCGTACTTACCTTGTTTCGAGCCAAAAACTCCATGTAGCATGTATCACTGAGTGTCAAGACACAGCTGTGAATGGCCACAGCTGGATTTTTGGGGGATTTTATGGGTGAAACATGGTAATATAACAAGGGCCTCGATGCAGAAACCGCAGATATCAAGGAGTGGTCGAGATTTTTTTTTTCCATATTTTTAACTTTTTAAACGTTTTTTTCCCCCAATTTTTCTTTGTTTGGATTGATTATTTATCATCTAACATATCGGAAAATATGCAACAGAAACAAACAAAAAAAATACAATTAAGCCTTAGTTATGAGGTAAATATCCGTGACTTTTTTACAGGCACAATTTTTTTCCATTGTGACGTAATTTGTTTAAAAGGTTAAATTATGCGAGTGAATAATTTTTTAAAGTCGTTTTTGTTTTTTAAATGAAATATTAGACATCAATTAAAGATTCAAATCTAAAAATGACATCTTGAATAATAAATATAATTCTTTTTATGGCTAGGTTGAAACAAAAGCGGTTGCGCGACGTCTGTAAACGGGGGTTTTCAGGGTAAAACGGGCAAATTAGAAATAGTTCCGGGGTTAATGCGCCATGAATCTGCTATTGCAGCATATTAGAGATATTGTTCAATCAAACACAACTGTTGTTTTGGCTTAAAATACAGCAGTTTCTTTTCAAGAGGAGTGCAAGAGCAGAAACTGCTTTTTCAGTCTTGTCTGTGTTTTCCGCCGTATACAGGGAACATGAGTCATACGCACGTGCTCTTTATGGAAAATAAATAAATTATCTGTGTTCTGATGACATTTTGGAGCTATAGTTGCAATACCGTGAAACCGTGATATTCTGGTTTAAGGTTATCATACCGTCAGAATATCTTACCAGCACACGCCAACTGAATGGTCAACAGCAGCTATTAAAAGTTTAAGAACCAATTCTGTTCTATAACAGTCAATCAATCCCTCGTCGCCATGGTTACTGAGTGCAAATCGGGCGCCGGGGAACCAAACAAACAAATTGGAATCCAGTTTCACAAGAGCAATGTTTACTTTAAGGGTTAATTGCGTGTTTGAAGAACTCTTCTCGGAGCTCTGAATGAGATTTTTGTCTACTTGAAGTGACCGTTAAAACAAAGGCGACGCAAAGCAGGGATGCCAGCAATGCCTTTGAAAGGCCATAAAGGGATTTTGCAGATTTGATACGATTCGCTCGCTCAGGTCGTGTCGGACGATTAATGAGCGCGTTGGTGTAAGTCATGACTGGTGGAACACTTAAGCTTTATGACCTGCCGCCATTTGGGGGTCTGGAGGTAGACGCAAAGCCAATGAACACAGGCGGAGGTGTGAGGGAAAGATTGTCTGGCCTGCTGAAGAAAAAAACAACTCATTCCTTGGTCTTTTTTTTGGGGGGGGGGGGGGGGGGGGGCATCACTGGATCATGAAGATAAACGAGCAAGCCTAGATATGAGGGTCCAGTGGCAGGAGGGGGATCTGGAGTGGAATGCGTGTGAACTGCACTCCGCCTCCGATAAATCAAGGAACAAGTAGGAGGAGAGGGAAGGGAAAGGGGGAGTTGGCGAGATAGCGGGGATGACAAGATGAATTGGAGGCGATGGAGGGGCGCTTGAGGTGCAGGTGCACGTGGGCCGGAGAGGAGATCGGGGGGGATGAGGGGGCAAAAGAGGCAGCAAGGGACGAATAATTGAGATTACAGTAGTCCCTTGGGTATCGTTAAGTCATTGCTTACTCTTGGGATTACAGTTAAAGCTTTAGCTAAGTATTTATACGTTTTGAATCCATAATGAATAAACTACCTCTGATATATTCAAGGTGTGCAGCATATTGCCAAAATCGTAAATATCTATTTTTTGAATGTGTGTGTACAGTAATTAAAGATGGTATCATTTCATTATTTCAAAAGAAATAATTTTTATTTTTTTTAAATGAAATAAAAAAGATTAAAATATGTACAAATTGAAACTTAAAATTAGTGAGAAATTTCAATACATATGAATTGAAATCAATTGAGATGTAACTAGGTTTTGAAATATATGAACCGAAATTTAGACAAATGTATAAAAATTAAAAATTGAATTACTCAAGGAAACAAATATAATTGAATATTAAACTAAAATACCGTATATACAAATTGAAAAAAAAAAAAATACAAAAGAATGTGAAAAAATTAAAATTGAAAAGTCATTAGGAAAATGACATTTTCATTTTTACATTTCATTTCTCAAGCCAAAATATGCCAAATGCCAAAATAAAAACAGTTAACAATGATTTTTTTAAAAAAAGTAAAACATATACAAATTGAAAAAAAAAATGAAAATGTTAAAATGTAAATATTGAATGTTAAATTGGAATAAATTGTGGAATACATGTTGAAATATGTATTTGTTTTTAATTGAATTTTAAAAAATTGAATTACAACAGAAGTATAAAAATTGAAAGGACCGAAAATTTAAAGTCTTTATATCATAAAATGATTTTTAAAAAATTATATTTTGGCAATACCCCTCGATCTTATACTGCCTTTTGACCACTAAACTGTAAGCAATTATGTATATGCACGAAAGACTACAATAGAATATTCATTATATTGAGAGATGATAGCGTTAGGACGTTAACGTCTGATAACTTAAGCAGTAAACATCTGGGTCGCCTGGGTTTTAACAGTGTTTATTGTGCAATAAAGAATATTGGCATTATAGCGGTAGTATCTAAATATTAAATATGATAATATATCTATAATATATCTATAGAAGTGTCAAAATGTAAAGTAAATTTGTTCAACATTAAGCTGCTATCAACAGTGGGGATACTACTTTGACAAGGGATACCCATTTGTCAGAACACCGGTCCTATTCATACCAATGACAGCAATAGACGTCAAATAGACGTCAACAGCTGAAAGAGTGCAAATACAAAAAAAAGTGTTAAGTGCGATAAGTGAAACATATATGACAGATGAAGCCTATTTAATTGAACTACCTTATCTGCGCTCTTTAGACGGCTGGCGATAAGCCGGCCGCTTCTTAGCACCTCACCCCTAATTAAGACTCCCCGCTGAAAGGCAGGATTTGTGTGAGTGCGCGCGGAGGTGGGAGGTAAAGAAAACACCGGCGGCCCTTTAAGTTGTCTCTCGACACCTCATCGCCTGACAGTCGCCGGGCAGAATTTAAGACCAACGAAAAGTCATTGCAATTCTTGGCGCTGAATTGTGACGAATGAGAAAGAAACATTTATTTTAAAGGATATACATTTATTCTGAATATTTTTGGAAGCTCTCAAACAAAAACATTGTGTGAGATTACTTTAAAAAAATACATATGAGGATGATAACAGTAAGGCTTTGGGTTGTGCTGTTCAGTGAAGCAGTTTTGCTCCTCCAATAGGCCAAAAGGGGAACCTCTGGTTTCAACTTTCGGATTATTTTCAATCAATTTCACTTTTCCGTTTCTTCTTCTTTTTGGATTTCGTTGCTTCCGCATCAGGACTCGCTGCGACTTCACTCTCCTTTTCTCGTTTCCTCTTCTTGTTAGGCTTGTCGCTAAGGTAACCGCTGGAGTCACTGGTATGGGTTTCCATTACAGAAAGCTGAACCTGCTCCTTTTCTTCTTTGATCCTCTTCTTTTTTTTCTTTTTCCCTCCATTTGTCTCACTCTCATTTCCATTCAGCTCGAGCGTGACGTCCCCATCGACTTGATCTTCCGCCACTTCTTTTATTTTATCTTTCTTCCTTTTCTTCTTTTTTGTGTCGCTTTCTATTCCATTCCGTTCAGGCGGTGACACCACTTCGTCTTCTGTCTCTTCTTTAATTTTGTCTTTCTTTCTCTTTTTCTTCTTCGGGGCATCTTCGACGACAGATTCCGAAGCGAGCGCAGCATCCGTTTCCGCTTTTTCTGGCTCGGCCTGCTCGACGGCAACACCTGATTCGGCGCTCTCGGCCGTCGCCAACATCTCCTGAACCCTGATGCACACAAACAATCTCGTGTTAATTCCCGTCAAATATATTGAAAGTGGAGGTCGACCGATATATCGGCCAGCCGATATATGGAGTTACAAACATCGGCCGATTAACAAAGTAATAAGCCTATAAAAAAGGATTTAGATCTGGCATTTTTGTGGACAACTATGGCCACCGCTGACTGACGAGAGAACCACGGAAGGACCCTGCAGCAGCTTGAAGGCAGGCTACTTTAGGAAGCTTCAGACTTGCCTGTTCTGTAAATATTGTAGTGCTGCAACAATTAATCGATTAACTCGAGTAATTCGATTAAAAAAAAGCTTTGAATCAATTTTTGCTGCTTCGAGTATTTGTTTAATTAGAGTGGCGTTGTAATAGTTGTTTGTTGGTTCAAAGTGTTTGCATTTAGTTTTACTGATGTGGGTGGATACGCTGCCCTCTAGTGGCAACAGTCACTATGACATAACTAATCTAACATGGCATAGGTATATTTAGCTTTTTTTTATGGGAATATGTGTTTGAACGGTTTTTAAGAGCATTGTATTTTAAAAAAAAAATGTTTATAGCATTTTGGCTAGCGGACCTTTGCTATGCAAGCTAGCCAATTGTTCTTTTGTTGCACTTTTTTTATACCGTTTGAAGCTAAGATATGCTATTTTAATTTATTTTTCAATGAAAGTGCAAGTCTGCATAGTTTGAAGAAGCACTCGGGAATTTTATTTTGTATTCGCATTTAATGCCGTTTTGAAACTTCAATCTTAGCAAGCCTTTGTTTTACATCCCCTGAAATTTATTCTGCAATGCATTAAATATTCCTAATCGAACCAGTTACCGTAATTTTCGCACTATAAGGCGCACCTGACTTTAAGGTGCCACCAACCAAATTTGGCATGAAAAACACATTTGTTCATTTGAGAAGCCGGACTGGACAAAAGCCGCAGGTGTCCACACTGTATTATGGGACATTAATGCCAAAAGATTTTAAACGGTAACATTTTATTTGACAGCAGCATCAAACGACTGTCATAAGACCAAATGGATCAAAATGCAACCAAGTGGTTCAAAGCTTTATTGCGTGAAGAATCTTTATTTGGTCATCACTCCTCCCTTGGGGGAGACAGTAAACCTCTGCTACCACCTGCTGTCAACAATGTTGTCCAACATGCCTCCGAGCATGCATTGCAGCGCTAAAGATATAAATAACAATCAAAAATGTATGTTCTGTGCTAAATATTTCTTCAGTTACTGTTCCAGTTGTTTCATTAACTGCTAGGTATGGTATTTGGTAACACTTTGACAGTGGCGCCATATGACTGTCATTAGACAACCATAATTTCGACATTTATGAATGCTAATGACAGATGTCATTTTGCGTCATCCGACAAATTATCTCACTTTTAAATGGATGTAAAGCAGGGGTCCCCAACCTTTTTTGCACCACAGATCGGTGTTATTTGGGTCTTTTTTTCACGGACCAGTGTTCTGACAAATTTTGCAACCCGTCAAAAATTGCAACGATGCGGTTCTGCGCTTGCGCTTAACGTTAAACATAGCCGCAAAATGCCCAAATGCAGCAATTCCAAAGTAAACACTACAAACTGTCTTGAAAGAAAGGAATATCTGGAGGATTATTTGGAGAATGCCTGGGGAAAATGGAGGCCATTATGCTTAACGTCTCTCCAGATTGAGGACGTCGAGGACCTCTTTATCTTCGGCTCTCTGATGGCTCTCGCCTTCCTGTTGCTTCTTGGTGCCCTCTGGGTTCATCGATTCTCGATGAGGATGAAGAATCAACTCAACGAGATAATGGAGGTTGCTCGTAACAACGGCGACAAATTGTCACATGTGACGAAGGAACAAGCAACGCTAAGTGATGCCGCCGCTCAAATGGTCACAAAAATCAACACGGAGCTCCGGGATCACGAAAGGCTCGCTCGAGGAAACCGGGCAAGGGATGATGACTAATCTTCTGAAGCGGATACAACAGACGCGAGCCTCCATGGCACCCCCGGCCTTCCCTCCCTACACCTACTTGGACATCAACTGATACAATGAACCCACTCGAATTGACAATATGTGAAAATCCATGGCAATTAATGACTTTTGAACAAAATGTGAAGATTATGACTGGACTGTAACACAAATATGCTGTCTGTGCGTCCCTGGCTGATGGGGGACGGGTATCGATAAGCATCTGCTTTTACCGTCTTTCCTTTGTCTGTCTTCGTCTTTCCTTCGGGTAAAATTCCACACTCTGAAACTGTCAATGATTTTGATGATGATGACAATGACAATAAAAATTCATTCATTCATTCAATATTAACTTAAAAAAGTTCTCCAAAGATACATCCTGCCATGTAAGCTGCACACAGCAACTGCACACCACTGGCGCTCTCTCACCATAAACGATTTCGCCTTGTCGTTAAGCATTAAGAAGCCGGCTTCAGAAAGATACGATGTTGGAAATTGTAGCAATGTTTTCAATGCTCTCATAGCAATGTCAGGATATTCCGGAATGACTTTTATCCAGAACCTCGGTAGAGTTGTTGTCTCAAATGTATGTTTAATAAGGTCGCCGTCATTTGCGATCTCTACAAGTTGATCTTCCTGTTGCACAGACATGCTCGAATCACTCGGTTTATTCACAAACGGGTCACCAACCCACTCCTTGGTAGTTCGCGGGTCTTCGAGGTTGTAGGCTCGTCAGATGCCCTTTTCGCCGTAAAAATATCTCCAAATACGTCCGTTTTCCAGTCATCTTCGCTCGTGTGGGGGCTAATTATTTCCCGGAACAAACGTGGTGCGCCCACACACATCATACTCCACAGGAGAGCTCCGGCAAAGGGCGGTGGGACAGGCGGCTGGACAGAAACTCCATGCTGCAGTCCCACTGCCCCAAGCCAAGCTCTCCTATTTTAATGCATACATTGCACTACCCTCCCCTCACACCCCCATCACGGTGCTGGGTGATGGCTGCCAGTCGGGAACCTGGCAGCCACAGTAATAGGGTGGTAGGTGGGTCCCACACTTTTTCTATATGGCGTGGCTCCCGGGGTGTGGCCTCCCCTCTACCTCGGCTGCTGGCCGCGGGAGTGGGTTGGGGGGTCGGGTCTCCGATCTTGCATCGCCCCGTGGCAGTTCCTGGGCGTTCTCCTGCCTCCGCCTTCCCCTCTCTTCTCTGGCTGGGCATCCGCCCTGCGCCCCGTCGCGGGTCGCTGGCTGGGCGCCGGTGTATCAGCGGGGTGTCGCCTGCACCGGCGGGGGACCCTGCCTTGCCTGGGGCTGGGTGGGCCGCTGGGGGTCCCGTGGCGTGCCGTGCCGGTTGGGGGGCTGCGGCTGTGGCTCGTGGCCCGGGTGGGCGGGCGGGGGTGGGTGTAGGCGTGGGGTTGGTGATGCGTCCCCTCCTGCCATCCCTGAAGGCCGGTTGATGGGCGCGCGGGTGGCCCAGGGGACCACCCTGGGTCCCGGGGGGGGGGGGTGGGGGGGGGGTGGCTCCTTTGCTGGGCGGCGGGAGGAGGGATGGGCTGGCTGCGCATGGCCCCCCCATCCCCCCGCCCGCCCTCCCTCCCCGGGCTGGCTGGGTGGGGGCCGTGGCCCTGGGTTGGCGCCCGCGCGGTTTCTCCGCCCGTCTGCGTGGCTGTCGCGTGCCCGGTGGGGCTTGCGTGCTGCTGGATGTGGTAGGGCATGCTCGGGTTGGGGGTTCCAGTGCCGGGATTGGCGATGTGGCGGCGTAGGGTTGGTCACCAACGGGCTTACACTCATAAGAGATTCACACGATTACTGGGTTCTAGATCACAGAACTGATTTGTGTACACTCTACCCCTTTCAATCACTTAGCTTATAGTCTTATAGACACCCCCACCCCCATTCTCCTCTTTCACTGGCCAATAGGCCCCCACATGGTGTAAACCGGAAATACATCTCGCTGACGATAGCACCAGCATATTAGTAACTAGTTTAGATGTTCAATGTATTTCCTGTTGTTGTTTGTGTATGTGTTTCTTTTCTTTCTTCTCTTGTATTTCTTTTCTTCTGTCCCCCCATAATCCCTTCCTGTTCGCTGCTTTGTCATAATAAAAAGGTATTTTGAATGATCACAATGGGAGTATGTCAGACTCTCAATGTGAAACATTAAAACTGTTCAGAATCCGGGCACTTAGACTTCCATTCTCTGTGTCAAACAGCTGAACAGGACAGGTTTTAAAAAAAAAAAAAAAAAAACAAACGTGGTGCGCCCGCGGCCTAGTAATACGTTATTCTCGAGGACAAGCGCACATAGATATATTATATACACAAACAAGATGTACTGCTAGCTGTCCAATTAATGGATTTCTATGACGACATTATAATCTATCCCGTGGTATTATATCTAGAGTAGACAGGGATATTTGTGTGTACAGGGTTAATTCTGCCAGAATGCGGTAGTTATTAAATTATTATTTCTGTGCGGCCCGGTAGCAAATGCGCCACGGACCAGTTCTGGTCTGCGGCCCGGCAGATGGGGATCCCTGATGTAAAGGATCCAAGCTGGACATTGAGTTTAGAGCTGAAACGAGTACTCGAGCAACTCGAGTAACTCGAGTTTAAAAACTGATCCGAGTAATTTTATTCACCTCGAGTAATCGTTTTTTTTGACAGCTCTAAGCATCACGTTTTGCTCGGACTACTTTTAATGCGGGACAACGCGCTGTCACGTGCGGAGAGGAAGAAGGAAATAAAAACTTACTGCAGCCGACAGCCGCCACAAACGACGCCGACATTGCTAAATACTAGCCCGCACGATGCTACGCTGGTACAGGTAGCGTCTGATGCGTCTCATAGAGATCACATGTATGTTGAACTAGATGCGAAATGACAGTCAGCGGCGTTAGTAAACAGCCGCCATCTTAAAGCAGTAGAGCGCTAATAAAGAGCGCTAAGCGCTAATAAATAAGATTAACGTTACTGTTGCTACTAGCTCACGTAACGATAGCCCTGCGGAGGGCTAGGTTTCAATTAATTATGACCACTGTCGATGCGTGGCTAACGTGTCTTACATACAGGCTTTAACATAACATAGCATTGTGGAGTGATGAGGGTGTAAAATAAAAACTTAATCATTCTAACTATCAATTTTAGCTCAGTAGTCATTGCTGGATAAAACACCAGTAGCACTGGTCCCTAATGTGCTCCAATACAGCCTGCATCATACATTTATTTTGAACACTGCAAAAACTCAAAATCCTATCAGGACTTACAGTTTAGGCTAACTTAAAACTTAACTAGAACTTAAAAATGGCTTGACACAAAGAGAAATTCAATTGAAACACGTGGGAAAAAATCCTAACTTTTAAGTGATGTGTGTTATCAAGAGTAACGGCATTTTTAGGTAAGATATATATATATATATATATATATATATATATATTTTTTTTTTTTAATAAGATCTAAAAGTTTTTTGAGTGAAAGCAGTGAATTATTCTTTTTTTTTAAAATTCTAGTTACATCTGAGATGCAATTGTTGGCTGTTTTCAACAATATACATCGAAAATAAAGACATTGATTGACTGAAAATGGTTCAGGATTAGATGAAATGTCTTGTTTTCTCATGTATATTTAGAATTGCTCTTCACCTAAAAATATATTTGTTTTATCCGATTACTCGATTAATCGATAGAATTTTCAGTCGATTACTCGATTACTAAAATATTCGATAGCTGCAGCCCTAATTGAGTTAGTGACATAATATGCCGGATGACACTTAATGACATAAGTATCCAGTAATGCCAATGATAGTGTCATGTCATAATTATGACGGGTTTATGACAGTCTTATGACGCCGCTGTCAAATAAACTGTTACCTATTAACCCAAATAAAAAGCTGCACTGGACTAGCAGGATTTAAAATGAATGAAAAATAGCGGCTTATAGTCCGAAAATTGGTAATAGATTATTGGACAACTGAATTAATCGATAGCTGCAGCACTAAAATACTGTAAGATTTTTTTTGCATGACAGAATACACAATTTTGCTTAAATGTGTTTGCTGAGCGTTCCTTACACTCTAAATGTAACTTGCAATGGTAGCGTAGCATTAGCATGGCAAGCTTCCTCTTAAACTCTCACTTGTTTACATCTCGTCAAGACATCCTGGTGGGTTTAATTAACTGAAAATAATGTACCGTTCTTGCGGAGTGTGTATAATCATGAAAAGAAGTGTTGAGTTCGTTGGTTTGGTAGCACTACACCGAATTAATCCTTTAAGTCTTATGTCATCTTTGTAAATTTGAAGCTGTTGGCGCATTTTAAATAACAATCCCTTTCATAATCTGCTTGCTTTTAAGAAACAAAAATACCATCGTCCTCAAATATCGGCTTCATTTCTTATTTAGATATTGGTATTGGCATTTGAAAATCCCATATCGGTCGACCTCTAATTGAAAGCATGTGGGAGGAGTTGTTTATTTTCCGCCACGTGAATTAAAAACACATTTACGTTCCACTAACCTTGTTCGATCCAGCCTTCCTCTTATAAGCAGCACGCCGGCAGAGTCGGCATCGAGCGCAATCACCTCAAACTCCAGCTCGGTTCCAATCTGGGGCCCCGCTTCCCTCCAGGTATCCACGGAAACCAGGTTGGGCTTGGGAATGCTGGCGTTAAAGCAGCCATGCACTAGGCAGCCCGCGTGACTCGCGGCCAGTTTATTCACCTTCCCCTGGAAGCGCAAACACAGACAGTTAAATGACTTTCTCACGCTTTTTCGAAGCGGGGAGATAAATTGGGCACTCGCCAATAGTCGCTGTCCTTTTTTAGGTTGAAATATGATAAAGTTGGCTTCTATGTCCATGTGGACGTAACCGCTGTCGTCAAAAATGTCTCCGTAGCTGCGGACGATTCGTATGTCGTCGTAAGCGAGAGGGACGCCTTGGAGGCTGCGAGAGAAAAAAAAATCCATTTAGTCAAAAACACATTTAACCGTCCTGTTACGTCAATGGGTCAAATTGAACAGTTTTAATTTTAACACATCTTTTAAAGTGAAATTGCCATTTGTATGTTTACTCACAGGTAGGCCTGTCGCGATAACAAATTTTAGTGTGCGATAATTATTCTCATAAATTATTGCGATATGCGATATTATTGCGCCCCCCCCCAATTTTTTAAACCAATTTACAATAACACAGTGCGAATACAGTATATATTAATAGATGAAGTACACCCATTTAAACGCGATATTTACTCTTAAATTCAAATCTACTTTTTAAGAAATCACAACTAAAAACAATAGACCATACCTCTTAAGTAAAAAACAACAATATTTATACCGCACAGAAACACAGAATAAATAAAATGTGTTTAAAAAAAAAAAAAATGCACTTAACAACTTCAGCATTTAGAAAAATTTTTCCCGTCATAGCTTCTGCAATGGTGTTCCATAGGGATGCAATGATACAGTTAAGTCATGGTTCGGTACGAATTTTGATACGAGGGACATGATTTTCGATCCGATTCAATACATTTAATGCTCTGTAAAAAAACAAAAAACAATTGTATTTTTTTTTTTTTTTTTTGCTAACGAGCAAAAATTAAATTGCCATCATATAAACATGCATTTTAGTGCATAATATTTATGTGCTTACTTCTTACTGATATGAAAAAAAATTGCATAAAAGTGCTGAGAACAATCTTTACTGTTTGTAAAGTGAGGCAGGGCACACCGTTGATTGCTACAGCTCTCTTAGTAGCTAGGTTTACTACATGAGCAAGACATCCTATTTATGGTCCGAATCCATTTGTGTCACGTACTGAATTAACAATACTTGCAACATTATCTATAGGCACTGGTATGGATTGATTTGGCCTTCTTAATCTCATGTGACAAATGACAGTTTAGAATTCATCGATGTAGTATATGGACTACATGTCCCATAATCACTCTGGGCTCACGTAGCCAATGGCATGGGAAGTAGCACATCTAGTTTGCCATTTCATGATATCTAGTGTGTGCGCGCATTAAAAAAGTTAGCAAGCGCCGCGAAAGTCACGTCTGCTCATTACTACACAACACCAGCATATGAGGGCTTTCATATACAGGACGAGTTTGAAGCACAGCGCTCTTACCGGTAATTTCATTCAGCTGTTCTTTGTCAAAGTGAGGTTATTCGTAGCAGCCAAGTCGGTAACAATGTTTTGGCGGACTTAATTGTAAATATCCAGCGTTGTGCCGAAAAATAGCCGCCCCGCGTGAAATGTCACTCCTGACGGGAGCGCGCGCACGTCAACAACACCGGTGTTCTGCCAAAATATTCTACATCGGCGAAACGTCCTACATTAGTCGAATTTGAGACCTAAAGTACTACCGTGCGCTCTAAACTTGTTTTGTTTAGATGCATACAGGACTAAGGTACTAAAAAAAATGCCTGCAGAAAATACTTAAATGTAGTTATATCAAATAAGGACGGTTTAAACACGCTACGTGACTAATGTGGTCAACTGCTTCAAAGCTAACACAAAAAAACACAATGGTTAAAAGTATGAGAGGGTAATACATGCAAAAAGTATCTTTGAGGCTGTGAAAAGGTTCTAAATAACTAAATAAAAACAAAAATAGTGAGTAATCGCCGCCTCTAACAGATGTGCGCATGCGTGTGAATGCATGCGCAAGCGCCCTGAGCATTGTGTAGGACGTTTCGCCGCGTAGTAAGGAATGGCCGAACACCGGCGCGCCATAGATGGTCCACAGTCACTCCGGAGCACTGACGCGGCCGGTATACGTTGAACAATAGGATATAATGGGAACAATTGGCTCTGGCGCTAGTTTTTGGCGGACCTGGAACGAAGATGCATTTTGCGCAGTTGGTAACGAACTATTAACAGCACGTCTGCCGCACGCGCACACACACGTGCACGCGAGGCGATAAATCGCAGCGGAAAAGTTATCGCCTCCATTTTTATATATCGCGCGATAAATGGAATTATTGCATATTGCGACAGGCTTACTCACAGGTCATTTTAACCTGTTTGTCCCCCCATTTCAAATTGTCATTTTTTTTATTCATCAAACATTTTAATACATATTTTGCAGTGAAATTATTAGTAGGGTTATTTTATATTAGGGTATTTACTCATAGATGTCAAACTGACAACGGTAATCTTTTTTTTTTTTTTTTTTTTTAAATAGGTAGTATTTTGAGGAATCAAATGCGTTTTGCTTGGCTTAACGAATGTTATTGGCACATGTTTACAATTAGACTAGTTTTAAAAATTCAGTTTCTGGCACGTTTAACTCTCATACCCTGTCATTGATGGCGATAGACGTCCAATCCATGTTCATTCGCCCACTCCCGGTCAAAAACTGGATCAGATGATCAATCGCCGTCAATGGCAGCCAATGAGTCTGAG
The DNA here is from genome assembly GCF_030265065.1 of Corythoichthys intestinalis. Classification (NCBI taxonomy): domain Eukaryota; kingdom Metazoa; phylum Chordata; class Actinopteri; order Syngnathiformes; family Syngnathidae; genus Corythoichthys; species Corythoichthys intestinalis. Next base: position 10,426,902 of record NC_080416.1, on the reverse strand, counting down.
CTTACCGTAATTTTCGGACTATAAGGCGCACCTGACATTAAGCCACCACCCACCAAATTTGGCGTGAAAATGGCATTTGTTCATAGCTAAGCTGCACTGGACTATAAGTCACAGCTGTCCTCACTGTATTATTGGATATTAAAACCAAAAATTATTAACCGGTAACACTTTATTTGACAGCGACATGATTAGAATGTCATAATACCAAATGAACCACCGTGAAGCTTTGAACCAACTGGCTGTAAAGCTTCCTTGCTTCAAGAAGCTTAATTTGCCCATCACTGCTCCCTTGGGGGAGACAGACAACCTCTGCTGTCAACACTGTTCTCATCCAACATGCCTCCTAGCATGCATTGCAGCGCTACAGATGTAAATAAAAATCAAAACTCAAGTTCTGTGCCGGTTATTTCCTCAGTTACTGTTCCAGTCGTTTCATTAATTGCTAGTTATGGTATTTGGTAACAGCATTATAATCATGACATGACACTGCATTGAGCATTAATGAATGCTTATGACAGATGTCATTTTATTACATTTTTGTGACAGTCAAGAATGGTGTGATGCATCGTTTCTCAGCACAAATATACAACACGTCACCAAAGAGTGAGTAGTACAATTTTTCGGTTCATTTGTCTGAATATTACAAAATCCACTGTTTCACGTTTAAAATGTACAGTGATTTTCGCACTGTAAGGAGAGACAGTCAACCTCTGCTGCCACCTGCTGTCAACACTGTTGTTGTCGTCCAACATGCCTCCTAAGATGCACTGCAGCACTACAGATGTAAATAACAATCAAAATTAATATTCTGTGATAATTATTTATTCAGTTACTGTTCCAGTTGTTTCATTAATTGCTCATTTTGGTATGTGGTAACACTTTATTTGACAGTGGCGCAATAACACTGTCATTACACAATCATAATTATAACATGACACTCATGAGCATTGATGAATGCTTGTAACAGATGTCATTTAGTGTTATCCAGCAAATTATCTCAATTTTAAAAGATCCAAACTGGACATAAATGGAGTTAGTGACATAATTTGTCGGATGACACTTCATGACATCTGTCATAGGCATTCATTAATGCCCATGATAGTGTCATGTCATAATTATTACGGTATTATGGCAGTCATGTTCTCTATAAACTCAATAAATCAACAAATACATTCACTGGACTATAAACCGCAGGATTCAAAATGAAGGAAAAAAGTGGCGTTTTATGGTCCGAAAATTACAGTGATTTTTTTAAATCATTTTTTCGACATTTACACATTCCTTGAGTCAAAATGATCCAACAAAACTCGGCTAACATAGATTTAATACTTTTTTTTCAGCTCTTATTTCACTCATTGGTTGTCTTTGATGGCAATAGACGTCAAATCCGTTTAAACTGGGAGGGCAGGCAGTGAATGAAGCACATGATTGGACGTGTATAAACGTCTGCAGTACTAAAAGAATTCAACACATTTTACATTTGGGGGAAAAAAATATAATGGCACACTTCCAAATGAAGCGGAGACTGACAGATTGCTGCCATCTAGTGGAACAGCATTTTATTGTTGGGTCTGCCACAGTCATGTCACTTGCATGTGTAGACGAACGCAGATATGACTTGTACTTAAAAATATAATACAAGTGAAATGGGATGCATAGCAGTTGAAATTTATGCTCTACAATAAACTTTTTTTCTTTGTTTTCTATCGATATTAATTCATTAGCTGCTATTAAGAGCGAAACATGAACCAGAGTTGCTTTAGAATTAGCTGGTTTAACATTGACCACACAGCAACTGTCAATATACCACTCACAGCACTGAAACTAAGAAAACAAGCCGACAACTATCCAACTGTTCTAGTGGCTTTACCGTCTTTAAGAAATTAACACATTAACTGCTATTGACGGCGATAGATGTCGACTCCCATTTTGACAAAGTAACGTATTTATGACATTACCTCGGTGAGAATTTGAGCAGTTCGGCTTGTAATTCCCCTTGTAATCCCGTCCTCTTCTTGTTCAGGTAAAAAGGGGACAGGGCGACGTGTCTTCGGTGCGTGTTGAGCACCAAACACGAGTAAGGAGCTGACACAAGTTCAGAAGCGGTGGCAAAAGACGGGATAGTGCACGGAGTCTCGACGACAACTCCGCCCGAGGACGAGGGCGCTTCAGACGCTGGGTTCCTAACGCATTGCTCGGGGGTTTCACCGGACATTTTCACGTGTTTTGGGTCGTTCTCAACATGCTCTAAGTTCGCCATTTTGGCTCAGCGGGCCGGAAGGTCAACAAGCAGCAACTTCCGGTAAAGGAAATGCTAAATTATGGTTTGTTTTGCCCTCTGCTGGTCAAGAGAAAAACTACAACTGGGATTTTTTTTACTAATTTAAGTAACATAAACCAAAAATTCTCATTTATGGTCTCATTTGTGACAATTATTGATGGTTCCCTTTGTGAGAACATAAGATATTATCACAAAAAAAATAATATGACATTATCATAATCCATAGACTTCATAATGTATTTATGTTGAAAAAGTACGAAAGCTGTACCGCATACAAACAGGAAGGATTGTCTCAGGAGTGGTTTGTTCGAGGATTCAAAGTAATTATTATATTTTTCGTTCCATGCATACATTTTGAAACGTTGAGAAAAAAAATCAAAGGGAGAAATTAGCCACTACTGCATTGGCATCATGGTTCACTATATTTTCGTAAAATAAATGCTAACTGCAAGGTTTTTTTTTGCTCTTGGCCAAGAATCAAGACTGTTTTACATCCATATCTATAAAGAATACAGGGATTTAAGCATTTATTCACATGAATTTTCACCGCAAAAGCTCTGTTTACATAAAGCGGCCGCTAGCTATATTCACTAACAGACTAGCATCACACTTCGACATATATACTTAAAATAAATGCTAACTGCACGTTTTTTTTTTTTTTTTTTTTGCTTTTAACCAACAATCGAGACTGTTTTACGTCCATATCTACAAAGAATTCAGGGATTTAAGCATTTATTCACAAGAATTTCACCGGAAAAGCTCTGTTTACATAAGGCAGCCGCTAGCTACATTTACTAACAGACTAGCATTGTCTTCGACATATTTACGTGAAATAAATGCTAACTCCATTTTTTTTTTTTGCTTTAAACCAGGAATCGAGACTGTTTTACATCAATTTCTATAAAGAATTCAGGGATTTAAGCATTTATTCACAGGAATTTTCAACGAAAAATGCTCTTTGTGATTCCACTCGGTCAGCTTTGACGGCCTCGCCAAAAATGCAGGCCCCCTATTCATCAGCCTTTTGTCCCGTCTATACATTATGAAGTCTATGCATAATCATAAAAATGTAATATAACAAGACATTACGGTGGGCTGTGGATGCTATCATTTTTATTATTTGAACTTTATATTCCTTAATTTATTTTTATCATGCTATTTTCAGTCACTCCTATGCTAGAATTAGCCCCGATGCTCAGTGTGAGTTACACCAATGTTACATAAGGTCGATTCAAGGGGAGCGCTGCCTCAGTGTTCGTCAACAGGTGATCATTGATTATGTATCCTTTTCGTCAATAACATCATTCAGGTCACCAAAGGTCTCTCACACACAAGCAATGCTTTTCCATTCCAGTGTATTAGATCTTTATTGGTTTAACCTTCATAAGGAGCACTTATAAAAATATTTTTGACCTACTGTCCATACAGTATTATATATATTTTTTGCTCGGCTCTGAGGTAAAATCATCAAAATTATCTACCAATAAAAAAAAAAAAATCATGAAATGTTTCATTCTGTTTAGTAAATCTAAAAGAACCAAAATTGTAACCATATTACCGTAATTTTTGGACTACAAGCCGCTGCTTTTTTCCCCTCATTTTGAATCCTTCGTCTTAGTGTCCAGTGTGGCTTATTTGTTGATGTATTGGCTTAATAGGTAACACTTTAGTTGACAGTGGCGTCATAAGACTGCCATATGACCGTAATAACTATGACATGACACTATCATTGGCACTAATGAATGCATATGACAGATGTCATTGAGCGTCATCCGGCAAATTATGTCACTAACTCCCTTTATGTCCAGCTCGGATCTTTTACATCCATTCAAAAGTGAGATGATTAGGCAGATTACACAAAATAATAAGTCATAAGCATTTGTTAATGCTCATGAAAGTGTCATGTCATAATTATGATGTTATTACGACAGTCTTATGGCGCCACTTTAAGTGTTATGAAATACCATAACTAGCATGAGGAGCACTTATAAAAATATTTTTGACCTACTGTCCATACAGTATTATATATATTTTTTGCTTGGCTCTGAGGTAAAATCATCAAAATTATGTACCAATGAAAAAAAAAAATCATGAAACGTTTCATTCTGTTTAGTGAATCTAAAAGAACCAAAATTGTAACCATATTACCCTAAGTTTTGGACTATAAGCCGCTGCTTTTTTCCCCTCATTTTGAATCCTTCGTCTTAGTGTCCAGTGTGGCTTATTTGTTGATGTATTGGCTTAATAGGTAACACTTTAGTTGACAGTGGCGTCATAAGACTGCCATATGACCGTAATAACTATGACATGACACTATCATTGGCACTAATGAATGCATATGACAGATGTCATTAAGCGTCATCCGGCAAATTATGTCACCAACTCCATTTATGTCCAGCTCGGATCTTTTACATCCATTCAAAAGTGAGATGATTAGGCAGATTACACAAAATGATAAGTCATAAGCATTTGTGAATGCTCATGAAAGTGTCATGTCATAATTATGATGTTATTACGACAGTCTTATGGCGCCACTGTAGATTAAAGTGTTACGAAATACCATAACTAGCAATTAATGAATCAATTGGAACAGTCACTGAAGAAATAATTAGCACAGAACATGAATTTTGATTGTTATTTACACCTGTAGCGCTGCATTGCATGCTAGGAGGCATGTTGGACAACACCTGCGTTGACAGCAGGTGGCAGCAGAGGTTGACTGTCTCCCCCAAGGGAGCTGTGATGGGCAAATTAAGCTTCTTGAAGCAATAAAACTTTGCAGCCAATTGGTTCAAAACTTCATGGTGGTTCATTCGGTCTTATGATAATCTTATGAAGCTAAATAAATATAATAAAGTGTTGCCAGTTAATATCTTTTGGTGTAAATATCCTTTAATACAGTGAGGACAGCTGCGGCTTATAGTCCATTGCGGCTTATCCATGAACCAATGCCTTTTTCGTGTCAAATTTGGTGGGTGGCAGCTTATAGTCAGGTGCACCTATTAGTCCAATAATTACGGTAATCATGAGATTTCCCAGGTGCACCCAATGATATGGCCAGTGTACAAATATATTGTGCCTCATGTATATTTTCATTCAGCATTCCATAACTTTTTACTTAAAGGCTCATTAATTTAAAGTTTTGTTGTCAATGTCAACACTATTGGACATTAAAATGTCAATTCATCCTCTTTGGTAGAGTCAAAAGAACATAATGTAGCACCTACAGTGTCCAACTGTTGCTCAATGTCCAGCCATGCTTTCTAAAACTGCTAACAGCAAGTGATTAAAGTTGTCATGGCGATGCGCTAGCATGCCCGTTGTAGGAGATCTGAGGGATTCCGTTACTGGAGTTGTCCAGGACATCCTGTTGAACACAGACAAAAACGTCAAAAGGCAAATTAGCCAATAATAAGCTTTTAGTTTTTAGCTACCTTTTCTGTCATCTCGTGCGAATGGTGCAGCGAGTGCTCCCTTTCCAAAAACATCCTCTGTTGCTCCGAACTAGCCAAACGACAGGTAAGCCAAGTGGATAATGTACATGAAGAGATTCCTATAGACAAACAGGAAGCTGTAACGCACAGAATGTACTGTAGATAATCATATATTATCCATTTTACCCAAACAAGCCAGCGTCATAGCAGCCAGGTGGACGGACTGCATGGAATCGGGTCGCTTGCTGAGCGCGCGCACGAACTGGAAGTTGAGGATTCCGCCGATTAGACCGCAGATGCAACACGCGGAGAATAAGATCATCTGAGAAAACACAAGAAATCAATCTTCGTTTGAATATCAAAATTAATTGACGGAGATCGACAAACCAGATTTGCTATAACAATGAAGTTTAACTTTAGGGTTGTTCCAATCATGTTTTTTTGCTCCCGATCCGATCCCGATCGTTTTAGTTTGAGTATCTGCTGATCCCGATATTTCCCGATCCGATTGCTTTTTTTTTTTTGCTCCCGATTCAATTCCAATCATTCCCGATAATTTTGCCAGATCATATACATTTTGGCAATGCATTAAGAAAAAAATGAATAAAACTCGGACGAATATATACATTCAACATACAGTACATAAGTACTGTATTTGTTTATTATGACAATAAATCCTCAAGATGGCATTTACATTATTAACATTCTTTCTGTGAGAGGGATCCACGGATAGAAAGACTTGTGACTTTGTATATTGTGACTAAATATTGCCATTTAGTGTATTTGTTGAGCTTTCAGTAAATGATACTGTAGCCATGCCCGATGCATGATGGGAAGTGGAACTATGACTGTGCATAGTGCTACCAATTGATATATCTTCTCTGCGTTGGGAAATAACATAAGGTGTTAAGAAAAACCTACCTACCTACCTTGCTTCTCCACATTGCATCCCATGATATTTCTAATCGTAGGGAGAGGGATTGTAAGGCATTAGCCAATTAAAAAAAGGCTCCAAAGGCTGCCAAAATTCACTCTACTCATTTAACACTGACAATCCGGCCAGAAGGCAAAACTCTTCGCGTACAACACTATTCCCTGATTGATTATATTAAGTATGTAAGAATAATGCAAAGAGTTAGACGGTGCCTACAAGAAAAGGTACAATCTCCTTCAATATCTTTAAAGAATTCAGGGATTTACACATTTATTCACAAGAATTTAAATGTAAAAAGCTCTTTGTGGTGATAATGCAGCGCCACAGTGGCTTAAAGACTAGCAGCACATTCGACTTATTTATGTATAATAAATGCTAACTGCCCGTTTTTTTTTTTTTGTTTTTTTTTTTGCTTTTAACCAATAATCGAGACAGTTTTACGTTCATATCAATGAAGAATTCAGAGATTTAAGCATTTATTCACAAGAATTTTCAACGTAAAAAGCTATTTGTGGTGATAAAGTGTGCCACAGTGGCTTAAAGACTAGCAGCACATTGGACATATTCACGTAAAATAACTGCTAATTGCCCGTTTTTTTTTTTTTTTTGTTGCTTTAACCAAAAATAGAATAGAATCGCTATCAATGAGAGCTAATGAGTTAAAATCATGTGCTAACGAGTTTAGAACACTTGAAGGTTATTTCAGAAAAAACTAGAAGAAATTTACTGACATTACGTATGAGTTTATTCTAGCAGTAGAGCAACTTCAATCCAAACCTTGTTAAAGATTCACCGTTTTTAAATCGAAACAAACAAAAAAAATAAATAAAAGATTAACTCTCACTGCTATTGACTCCAATAGCCGGCCCATCCTTTAGAACAGGGTGAGTTTAGACCTGTCAATGGCAGCTAATGAGTTAAAGTAATGTGCTAATTAAGAGCAGGTAATTGAGGTTTATTTCAGAGTAAAGAACATTTTCTGCGATTAATCTAAATTATAGTAATCGCGATTAATCTATCAATGGATTAAGGTCATTCATCTTTTTTTCTTCAACAAAAAGATGTTAGGCTTAAAAGATTTACTGCCAAAAGTGTATAACCGTTATATGTATGATTTTGTTTCACTAAATCCTATAAATTCTGAATGCAGTAGTAAGATAGTGTAAATGCGTCTGCATCTAGTATTTTGTGAGCGACGTCTGAGAAAAGCAGAGGTGGCAAGCAGTCACCTCTCCTCTTTTCTTTCCCCGTCCTCGTCTTTCCTGGCCTTCCACCCTGAATGTCCGCTCCTCTGCCTAATGATGGATCAATGTCAGCACACAGCAAGAGAGACCTTTCCTTCACCCTCTTATTGCCTCTTTCTCCATCCCTCTCGTTTCCATATTCTTTCTTTCTTCGTCGCTTTCCGCGCCTGCGGGCCGATGATTGCATTAATCGGGTTTGGTTGAGCTCTCCTGCCTGCTGCCTCACTCACGCACCTCATGGAGTAATGGCTGAAATTGGAGATGTCCTTTTTCAAAAGGGTAAAGACAGTGAAGGCACCTCTGCTCACAGCGATGAGAATGAATACAATACTCGGTAAATCAGCCTGAACGGGTTATTGGACTAGCCAAATTAAGGAGTTGAATTCATTCCAATCTCATATCTGGTTGGAAAAATGATTGCTATGCTGGGATTCAGTGTCTTATTGAATAAAACATTAATCTTAACACATTCTATGATAGCCAAGGTAGATATGTATGTACGGTATGGTATTCACGGACTGTGTTGTGGTAATTAGTAAAAGAAGAAGAGAATTTATACTCAGACCTCAGCGTAAAACGTCAAATTCATTTAACCTGTGAGCGACTGCCAGGGATCATTTAATTATATTACAGTAATTTTCAGACTATAACCTGAGTATAAATCGCCACCCACCAAATTTAACATGAAAATGGCATTTGTTCATAGATAGGCCGCACCGGACTATAAACCACAGCTGTCCTCACTGTATTATGGGATATTTACACCAAAAGATTTTAACCGTTAGACTTTATTTGACAGCGGTATCATTAGACTGTCATAAGACCAAATAAACCACCATGAAAAACAAAGCTTCATTGCTTCAAGAAGCTTCATTTGGCCATCACTGCTCCCTTAGGGGAGACAGTTAACTTCTACTGCCACCTGCTGTCAACACTGTTGTCATCCAACATGCCTTCTAGCATGCATTGGAGCGCTACAGATGTACAGTGCCTTGCAAAAGTATTCAGCCTCCTTGAATCTTGCAACCTTTCTCCACATTTCAGGCTTCAAACATAAAGATATGAAATTTAATTTTTTTGTCAAGAATCAACAACAAGTGGGACACAGTCGTGAAGTGGAACAACATTTATTGGATAATTTAAACTTTTTTAACAAATAAAAAACTGAAAAGTGGGGCGTGCAATATTATTCGGCCCCTTTACTTTCAGTGCAGCAAACTCACTCCAGAAGCTCAGTGAGGATCTCTGAATGATCCAATGTTGTCCTAAATGACCGATGATGATAAATAGAATCCACCTGTGTGTAATCAAGTCTCCGTATAAATGCACCTGCTCTGTGATAGTCTCAGGGTTCTGTTTAAAGTGCAGAGAGCATTATGAAAACCAAGGAACACACCAGGCAGGTCCGAGATACTGTTGTGGAGAAGTTTAAAGCCGGATTTGAATACAAAAAGATTTCCCAAGCTTTAAACATCTCAAGGAGCACTGTGCAAGCCATCATATTGAAATGGAAGGAGCATCAGACCACTGCAAATCTACCAAGACCTGGCCGTCCTTCCAAACTTTCTTCTCAAACAAGGAGAAAACTGATCAGAGATGCAGCCAAGAGGCCCATGATCACTCTGGATGAACTGCAGAGATCTACAGCTGAGGTGGGAGAGTCTGTCCATAGAACAACAATCAGTCGTACACTGCACAAATCTGGCCTTTATGGAAGAGTGGCAAGAAGAAAGCGATTTTTCAAAGATATCCATAAAAAGTCTCGTTTAAAGTTTGCCACAAGCCACCTGGGAGACACACCAAACATGTGGAAGAAGGTGCTCTGGTCAGATGAAACCAAAATTGAACTTTTTGGCCACAATGCAAAACGATATGTTTGGCGTAAAAGCAACACAGCTCATCACCCTGAACACACCATCCCCACTGTCAAACATGGTGGTGGCAGCATCATGGTTTGGGCCTGCTTTTCTTCAGCAGGGACAGGGAAGATGGTTAAAAATGACGGGAAGATGGATGCAGCCAAATACAGGAACATTCTTGAAGAAAACCTGTTGGTATCTGCACAAGACCTGAGACTGGGACGGAGATTTATCTTCCAAAAGGACAATGATCCAAAACATAAAGCCAAATCTACAATGGAATGGTTCAAAAATAAACGTATCCAGGTGTTAGAATGGCCAAGTCAAAGTCCAGACCTGAATCCAATCGAGAATCTGTGGAAAGAGCTGAAGACCGCTGTTCACAAACACTCTCCATCCAACCTCACTGAGCTCGAGCTGTTTTGCAAGGAAGAATGGGCAAGAATGTCAGTCTCTCGATGTGCAAAACTGATAGAAACATACCCCAAGCGACTTGCAGCTGTAATTGGAGCAAAAGGTGGCGCTACAAAGTATTAACGCAAGGGGGCCGAATAATATTGCACGCCCCACTTTTCAGTTTTTTATTTTTTAAAAAAGTTTAAATTATCCAATAAATTTTGTTCCACTTCACGATTGTGTCCCACTTGTTGTTGATTCTTGACAAAAAATTTAAATTTTATATCTTGATGTTTGAACCCTGAAATGTGGCGAAAGGTTGCAAGGTTCAAGGGGGCCGAATACTTTTGCAAGGCACTGTACTTTGCCAAGTAACTAATTACTCTTACATTCAGGTAACTAAGTTACTAAGTCAGTTAATTTTTGGGAGAAGTCGACTGTTTAAAAGTAAGATTAACAACACTGGTCATAAAGAAGAAGTCTGCAAAATGAAAAGTGACGAAAGCGGAGATTTTATTCTGCTAATTTGTTGCCAAACACAATTTGCCTGCAACTATTGCTGATCACTTCTAAGAATTAGCAATAGAAATGTTCCCTGACTCAAAGATTGCATCGGTAAGTTAATTTTATCAATTGACCTTTTTAATTTATAATTGGACACACTGACGAACAACTTTCAAATCAAACTGAATTGCGAGCTGAAGTGCAGCCATCAAAAGACATGATAGAAATAGCCAAAAGTGCTACATACAATTATAACAAAAGTCACTGTTAAATTTTAGTAATCACGATGTATCTGAAGATATTGAATGCTCTTTGATTTCACCAGGTTATATGTTACAATATTACCAATAAGTTCATATTATTTTAAAAATGGAGTTTTATTTTTGTTTCATATTGCACGTTATATACAACGTTGCAAGATTAATCACCTATTTGTAAGGGCATACGTCACTATTTGTAAGATTGCCAAAGGCCTCGGGTTGACAGGTATGAATTATCTCACTTTTGAATGGATGTAAAGATCCGAGCTGGACAAAAATGGAGTTAGTGACATAATTCATAATGTCATTAATGCCCATGATAGTATCATGTCTTGATTATGGCGGACTTATGGCAGTCTTATGACACCGCTGTCAAAGAAAGTATTACCTATTAACCCAAATAAATCAGCAAATAAGCCGCACTGGACTATAAACCGCAGGATTTAAAAAAAAGTAGAGGCTTACAGTCCGAAAATTTTGGTAATCACATGACTCCGTTATACCAGTCAGAAATAACAATACAGTCACATGACCACACACAAGCTTGCAGTCGGAAGTCCTATGATCACGCCGACTTGTTCAATCACGTGGCATCTTTAAAACGCTGTAAAAATTAAACTATTTGGCAGAGTCAACATTACTCAAAAGCGCTGATTTGTTTGAACATTTCTCCCAGTTTAAATTTTCAATTTATTGTAGGTAATATGTTTTTTCTCCACTAGAAGGCGGGTAATGTTTCATTTTTCTAGTTAGAATTCAATAATTTTTGTTTATTTTTTGGCCTAATATGGTCATGTAATAGGTTATAGGGATGGGATGTTTACTGGGGGCTGTGCGCGCTTTACTGTGCATGCGAGCTGACCATCCTAATTTCGGCGGATATTTTGCCACCACTTTAGATGAATCTCTCAACTTGTAATGTATTCATTTTGTGAGTGTTTTAAAAACGTGCTTTCTCAACTTCTAAAATTTTCATTTGAGGAGGCAAGACCTTCTTGCCCCTGCGTAGAGCCGGCCTCGCTATTGCCATCAATGTGAGTTAATCTTTTTACTCTACTTTCTTAGTGTTGAAAATCTGCTCCAAACTTTGGTGTTGAGTTAATTATCGAGGGTTGATTGAATATTTGCTTGTGCTCATATATACCTAATACATACATAATACATATTGCCATATTTTTTCTTATTTGATATTACCAGTAAATGACTATTGCTTGCTATACTACGCCGTAGTATAATGTTTAAGTTAGGGCTGTGAAAAAAATTATCGCGTTAACGCGCGGTAATTAATTTTTTAAATTAATCACGTTAAAATATTTGACGGAATTAACGCACATGTCCCGCACTGTCCCATGTCAGACAGTATTCTGCCTTTTGGTAAGTTTTACAACAAGGTTGTTTGTGCTGTCTAACAGCGAACTCTTGTGGTCGCTTTGTGACATGGTTTATTGCTTTCTTGCCAGTTCAATATGGCTGCATGACGTCTCGGGCTGACGCCTACGTTGTAATGCTGTGCTTATATGATCCTTGGACAAGATTTGTCCGTAAGTATGGTTGTTGTAAAGAATGTACATATTATGTTAGTAAGCGAAATGTTATATTTTTCGTATGAGACGCTTTTTGTTTATGTTTAGTGAACCTGTATAGCGTGCTAAGCTAACGTTGTTGCTAATGCAATGCTTGTGTACTTTTTTTTTGTAGTTTCACTACGGTCTAAAGAGAACACTGGTTTGAGGCAATTTTATTAATAAATCAGATGAAAAAGGAAGAAGTCTGATTATTAAGGCGTCGTTCACTAGCTGTCTAGCTTTGGAAAAAGTAGACGCTTCGGAGTGAGGATAGCATAGACAGATTTAAATGACAGTAGAGTGAAATGCCCACTACAGTCCTTATATACCGTATGTTGAATGTATATATCCATCTTGTGTCTTATCTTTCCATTCCAACAATTTATTTTTACAGAATATATATATAATTTACAGAAAAATATGGCATATTTTATAGATGGTTTGAATTGCGATTAATTGCGATTAATTACGATTAATTAATTTTTAAGCTGTAATTAACTCGATTAAAAATTTTAATCGTTTGACAGCCCTAGTTTAAGTGTTACAAAGTGTTAAAAAGGGTCGGGGTGACAACTGTCTCGCTTCATGGCCGCAACATTGCGTAACTAGACCTTCTAAGACATCTTCAGCATCTTACGTCGGACTTTCGTCTAGACTTTCGAGGACAATCTTCCATTCGAGGACATCTTCCATGGCCGCAGCGTTGCATAACTGAAGTGTCTGGGTCATTCTGACCCCTTGCTTACACACGTGTATTTAGTTAGTTCCACCTACATGCTCACACATAGCCAACCAAAATCACATGGGTGTCTCCAGCTTGCTTTCCCCCTCCCTTTAGGGCGGCACCCTTGTTTGTTAGAACAAACAAAGAAAGAGCAAGGAGGGTTTTTTTTAGATCAATTTTGGTGACTATACAGCGTAATCTAGCATTTCTCTGTCTAGTCCCTCCTTGCTCTCCTTGGCCAAGAAAACTGAGTGTCTTCTCTCCTTATTTTTGGGTAATTGTACAAATGTCTGCCTAAGGGTCTATTTTTGAACTTGACATTTGGTAAAAAAAAAAAAAAAAACTAAAAAAACCACCAGAAAAAACATGAATCACGTTAATCTATTGCTAGATTAAATTTGAGTAATTCCAGAAAAACGCGCATTTTTTGTTCTTGGTTCCTTCCTTAACATTGTTTACGCACTCCTAACACCTTAGCACATGATTTTTACAGCCAGTGAAGAACTGAGAGACACAAGTGGGTTAAAAAGCATGAAATAATAATTAAGACTCCCTACGTGTGAAGCTGCTGGAGGCCTCTTCCTGTTTGCCGCAGCAAAAATAGTGTTCATCCAAATAGAAATGGGTGTACTGTATATTAGCTACAACATATTACAAGGAGGGACATATTGTACTTACAGTAAGGCCGGTTCGCTTTCGAGCGCACAGTACGCCACACATCCCGCAGAGAAGAAACTAAAAGAGAGAAAACAAAGTCAGAGTTTTCAAATCATCTTTACACCTCTGTTTCAATGCTAAGTTTTTGTAGCATGAACAACTACCTGATTGGCTGCCATTTACGGCAGCATACATTTCATTTTGACTGGGAGGGGCGAATGAACGAACGTTCATTCGCCCCTCCCAGTCAAAATGGATTAGACGTTTCCTGCCGTCAATAGCGGCTACTGGTCATTTAACAGCAAAGTAAATTGCTCAGAGTTATGTTTCATCATCTCAGCCAATCAACTGCAGGGGGCTACTTGGCTTGCACCGCCAGCAAGCATCCCTGCTGCACATCCTTGCCAAAATAACAATGTGAGGGGAAAACATGCAAGAAAAATGCAGATTCATGAATATTTAATAAAAAAAAAAAAAATCACCACCCTTTAGCTGACCTCACATTGAAGCACATTTGCGCATTACTGGAATACGTTCAACTATAATGTGCATTTTCTTGGCAAGGGGGAAAGGATCCGGCTGGAGTGGAAGTTTCAATGGCAGCCAATGAGTTAATGAGATTAATTGAAACTTGATATCTAACACACAGTGATATGAAAAAGTATCTGAACCTTTTGTAATTTCTCACATTCCTGCATAAAATCACCATCAAATGTGATCTGATCTTTGTCAAAGTCACACAGATGAAAAAACAGTGTCTGCTTTAACTAAAACCACCCAAACATTTGTAAGTTTTCATATTTTAATGAGGATAGCATGCAAACAATGACAGAAGGGGGGGAAATAAGTAAGTGAACCATCACATTTAATATTTTGTGCCCCTCTTTGGCAGCAGTAACTTCAACCAGATGCTAGCTTCGACTGTCTGACAGACGGCCTCAGGTTTTCCGACAAAACATCCTGATAAACTTTTGAATTCATTCTTCCATTAATGATTGCAATTTCTCCAAGCCCTGAGGCAGCAAAACAGCCCTAAATCATGATGCTCCCTCCACTATGCTTCACGGTGGGGTTGAGGTGTTGATGTTGGTGAGCTGTTCCATTTTTCTTCCACACATGACGTTGTGTGTTACTCCCCAACAATTCAACTTTTGTTTCATCAGTCCACACAATGTTTTGCCAAAACTTCTGTGGATAATTCAGGGGTCTTTTTGCGAACATTAAACAAGCTGTTTTTTTTTTTTTTTTTTTTGTGGTTGTTTTTTTCTTTGACAGCAGTGGCTTTCTCCGTGGAGTCCTTCCATTAACACCATTCTTGGCCATAGTTTTAGATATAGATGATGTGTGCACAGAGATACTGAACTGTGCCATTGATTTCTGTAAATCTTTAGCAGACACTCCAGGGTTCTTTTTTACCTCTCTGAGTATTCTGCGCTGCACTCTTGGCGTTACCTTTGGTGGACGGTCACTCATTGCGAGAGAAACAACAGTTCCAAACTCTCTCCATTTGTAGACAACTTCTCTGAGTGTTGTTTGATGAACATCCAGGTTTTTAGAGATGGTTTTGTATCCTTTCCCAGCTTTATACAAATCAGCAATCCTTGATCGCAGGTCTTAAGACAGCTCTTTTGACCAAGTCGTGATGCAAATCCGACAATGCTTCTCATCAAGACAATTCTTTCCAGGTGTGTGTTTTATAGCAGAGCATAAATAAACCACTCATCAGTGTGATTGGGCACACACCTGACTTAAATTGTTTGGTAAAAATTGGTTTCAATTGCTCTTTAAGTCTCCTTAGACAGAGGGTTCACTTACTTATTTTCCCCCTTCTGTCATTGTTTGCATACTATCCTGTATAATATACAATAATGTAAATTATTTATTATTAATTTATTACATATAAAATAATAATATATATATTCGGCGAGATTAAAAATGAGATTCACTGAAAATTGAGCTGTAATTAATACATTTAATACATTTTTTTTTTTTTTTTTTTTAGATTAACCATTTGCCCTCTATCTGATGGGAGGAGAAACTTTTGCTCAGTGGACGGTTGACTCACACTTGGTATGAAGAAGTATAACAGACTGATGGACAGCGTGGACTCAAATTTTGACCTGTTTAAAAAACATGCTGTCAAAATGAGAAAAAGTTGAACGGGAATCTGCTTACATATTAGGGGAGTTAAATTCACTTTATTTTATTTTATTTATATTTTTTTAATTATCTAATTCCCAGGGGTTCCGTGAATGCATATGTGAAACTCGTGGGGTTTGATGTCTTTAGCAAGGTTATGAACCACTGGATTAATTTAAACAAACATATTATTTAGATCAGTTTAATCATGATCTGTAATTAATACAAACCAAGTATTGTTATGACAATACAATGTTAATACATCTGTACTTCAATTTTTGTTCTCTGCAATTTTTAAGTGAGATTCAAAAAAAATAACTAAATGTATATATAAATGAAAATACCTCAAATTGAAATATTTTCTCAACAATTTTTTGGTGAGATTAAAAAAACTAGATTAATTAGATGAAGACTATACAAAATGTAGTTTAAATGAAAAAAAGTAATTGGACACATGTCCAAACGACAGCTTTCACTTCTTTTAACTCGCCAATCCTGCCATTGACGCGTCCAATTCATTTGAACTGGGAGGGGTTGGCAGATGGAATGTGGGAGAAAACCAGAATACCCCGAGAAATTCCGACTGAACCTCAAAACTGTGAGGCAGATGTTAAATATAGATGAGAAAAATGTTCACAAAAACCCCTCTAACTAAACGTCGTCACCAAACAAGGCAGAAAGTGGCTTTTTATCCTTAACTTGATTGAAGAAATTGACAATCAATCGCGATCATCCAAAAACTAAGAAAGTGACGTACGCAGAGTCCGCTCCACACTGGAGACGCGTCGCCCTGCTGCGGCTTGTGCTCCCCTCGAACCCAGCTGATGCCCACCGCTCCGAGCACGATGCTCGCCACGCCCAGGCCCACCTCCACCACGGAGAGGAGGAGAAGACTCCATAGGATTTTGCGGCTGGAGCACATTCCGCCCGGGGCATCTCTCCGCAAAAGTCCGTTCCTCGCTTCCTCGTCCCTTACGCGCTACATCGGGGGGAAAAAACCCCGTCTAAATCCGAACAAGTTGTTCAAAACCTAATAAATCGCAAACAAAGTGTTGAAAAAGTGGAAATTTTAAACGCGGAGCTCCACTTGATCGAAGATGGGATGTGAGGATAACGACGTGACCGCGCTATACTTGAAGCTCCGAGGCACGCGCACACTACATGCATGCGCGTGCACGCGTGTGAATGAACACCACGTGCTTTTTTGTTTGTTTTAGCAACCACAGATGAAGGGAGAGCATTTGAGTCTTTGCACTATCTGGCTTTTTAACTAATCAATCAGCTTCAGTATTGATTAACTTGAGGGGGAAAAGCAGTTTACTGTATACTGAGTCATCCTTAAATCAAAGGCTGCCATTGACGGTGATAGACGTTACAAGGGCGTAGGTTTGCATAGGGACGGTAGGGACATAACACTTCCAACTTTTCAGGATGCTCAAATTGTCCCCACTAACTTTTAAGCAACTTGTATGCATTATATATTGGGTTCAGTTATATAGGTAATTTCATAGGCGGAGTTTGACTTTTGGGGCAGGGGGGGCACAACGTGTTGATGACCCCGAAACGCAGGGTCAGCAACAAAATTAACTTACAAGAATATTTATAACTAGAAACTGCAGTTTCTGGAGGAATTATTCTGGGTCTTTGCTGTGTGGAGATACAAATCTTAGCCCCGCCCAGGTTGGTTTGGGGACATTTCTGGGACAATATCAGATCACTTCCTGTTGATCTAGGAACATTTGGGGGGCGTGGCCTGGTCATATCAGGTCATTTGGGGACATTTGGTTGCATGTCCGATTGATATCTGGTCTTTTCCTGTTGATTTGGGCACATTGTTTTTTTTTGCCATTGAAAATGAATGGGAAAAAATTTGGACATCCATGGTTGTCAATGGCATCGACTTATGTAGGAGTCAATGAAATCCAAGTACATTGGCATCAATAGAATGGACAAACATGCCCGTCAATGGCATTAAACAAAGTAAATGTCATTGGAAATTAATGGGAAATTTGGACGTCCATGGCCGTCAATGGCAGCGCCCTCCCTAAGCGTCAATGGAATCAGGGACATTTGGGCGACACATCCTATTGATATCTGGTCATTTCCTTTAGATTTGTGGACATTGGATTTTTTTGCCATTGAAAATGAATAGGAAAAAATTTGGACATCCATGGCCGTCGGTGGCATCAACATCCATATGCGTCAATGGAAACCAAGTACATTGGCATCAATAGAAATGAGATACATGGCCCTCAATGGCATCTGTCTAAATTGGCCCCAATGCAAAGTTAATGCCATTGGAAATGAATGAGAAATTTGGACATCCATGGCCGTCAATGGCATCGACTTACATATGCCTCAATGCAATTCGAGTACATTGGCATCAATAGATCTGACATACTAAATGGTCGTCAATGGCATCAATGCAATGTAAATTTCGTTGGGAATTCCATTAAAAGTGAATGGGGAAATTTGAACGTTGCATCCCATTTAAAATGAATGGCAAAGTCTGGGAAGCAAATTTCCAGGGAACCGTAAACTTTTTCCAAATTCTGTATCCAACTTTTATGCCCCTCATCATCCCAGAATTTGATTTCCAAATTATGTGATTTGGTCAAAAATTGTAGGACTAGATAAATTTAGAAAATTTGTATTATTTTTCCGAAAAATCGGCGTTGACAAGAGAACGGAAAATTTTTCGGGGTCATTCGAAAAATTCCCTGCGTCGTGTGAAAATTCCGGTCGTTTCAATATTGGAACGTTGCCGATCGGTCAAACGGTTCGGACTGTGCGGCGCACCGAAGAAATCCTATTCAAAACAAAACAAAAAAAAAAACAGAACAACACTATCTGGGTCAGATAATGATTGGTTGAAAATGAGCGTTTTTTGTTTCCCATCACTCTGCAGCGGAATTCTCAGTCAGGCTGCTTAGGAAAGCTATACTTTTCGCCAAGATCGTTATCCACTGAATATAGTATGCCCGCCGGTGTCGTGCCAATGTAGTTACCCCTGTCAAAAATTGTATCCCCTGGGTGGAGCCACTGCGCTGCACTGATTTGCTTGATTTCCATGTTTTTGTGATGTAATTATCTCCGAGGTTTTAATACATGGCCCATCCATTTTTTTCTGTCGTATAACATAACATACAGTACATACTGAACGTAAAAAAACGGCAATGTTTACTGTTTTATTCGTAGTATGACCTATAACTGTTATTACTGTAATTCAAGTCCTGTATACTCAATACAGGAGTATACAGGTTCTCCAGTTTAATAAACGTCAATATCCAAAATGTATAACTGTGGTTCTTTTCTGGTGTCTATTAATTGTTTAAGTCGACATAACTCATAACTAGTGTGTGTGTGTGTGTGTGCGCTCCCGCGGCCATGGGATGCAATTTTTGACGGGGGTAACTACATTGGCAAGACACCGGTGGTGGCTCTGCTGAAAATTTAGCGTCTTTAGTAGGGCAAATTGAAACGCCGTTCACCATTTTAGCTGTGCTCTCTGGGGTTTCATGGTCCACATTTTCAATCCTTGGTTCTTGCTCAGTAGTTGTTGTGGCTTTTGAAAGCTTAGGTTTGAAAAAATTACGTATATCCATCTTGCCTCTTCGGTCCTCGGGTGGTTTTGGCTAAGTAAAGCAAATGACTGTCTTAGGTGCTTGTCAGATGATCTGTTCGAAAAATAATTTTGACCCATTATTAAAATATATTTTTTGTTCATTTCATTCATTTTTTTGTTTGTTTTATTAATTTACAACTTTTATAGACAATATTTTACCGGAAAACTCTTAATTTTAAAGTCAATTACATGCAATTACACTTTTCGGCCACCGGGGGAAGAAAAGTAATTTAGATTGTCTTCCCATATGTTTCAAGAAAAGAATTGACCCTACCATTATTAAGTGAATTATTTTCATTATGTTAAAACTTACATTTACCCTTTTTCACTTGCAGAATCCGCCGGTCCATTTTTTCCCCTCTAAAACACACGTTTGATTGGCTGATGACTTCACCCGCCCCCGACACACATGCACGCTAGCACTCGTGCAGCCCCTATGTCGACAACATGCCGCCTCCTCCACCCCCTTCGAAGAGGAGGGAAATTAAAAGTATTTTTTTTCGGCCAGCAGCAGCCACCGTAGGTAATTTCAAAAGACACCAATGTTGTGGAGGTAGGACACACCATTATTTTTGCTACTGAAAGTCGGACCTGCATCAGAGTTAGCATACCATTAAACTTTGTGAACTTGCCAACCTGCAAAACTCAAGTAGGAAGATGCTTAGAGAGACGTCTCCTTCTGTTTGTGTTTTCTGTTGTTAACGTTAAACTGTGAGAAATGTAGCTAACTCTGTGCTGGAAACTATATAACCAGAATAACATGAGCAAGAAGCTGCTTGAAAGAGAGTGGTGCTGCATAAACCCATACGTTCCTCACACAACATAATCATAATTAACTATGTACATTAAAAAAAAAAAATCTTGGCATAACGCAAGCTACCCACACTAGCGTTGCGATCGACTGTTTGATCGTGATCGACATAATGACCACCCCTGATTTAGCCTATCAATTAATTAGGTTCATATTCGTGAGAAATGTTGCCCTGACCCCCCCGTTCACCCAGAGTTTGGTCTTATTTATGTCCCATCCCGAGCAAAAATACAGGTTATGCTGTTACACTTGGACGTTCAATCCGTTTTGACTGGGAGAGGCTGGCAGTGAATGATTGCTGCCATGCAGCTAGCCCTCCCAGTCAAATTGGATTGGACGTCCATCACCGTCAATGGCAGTGAACAGGTTATGCATGGACTTGCCTCCAGATAAGTGGATAAAGAGGGACTGTGCGGTCCCCGGAGGCCCATTAGAAAGTTCCCACTTGCCATCCACTGCCAGTGTGGCGCACAATCATTAGGAGATTGGTGTATAATAGCTGCAGGAGGACAAGGAAAATCTGTCTTCATGGTTCCCGCAAGAGTAGATGAGGGAAAGCAAGAAAAGAGGCTGTGGGCAACTTATATATTGAATTTGCGTGTGACAGCCTGACATCCAAACTAATTATGTGATGGTTGTATCGAGTTCATTTTGTCTACACTTATAGATTAGTTGATATGCTCTTTTTATCACAGACAATTGTTTTAGGTTGTTTTACCTGACATGTTTCGGTGACTACTTTAGCCTTCATCAGAGTGTCGCTGGTGTGATGTGAGGCATCCGCCAGATATTGGTGCATCCAAAGGACAAAATCCACCCAGAAAACAAATGCAACTCCATATATGAAATCCCATGCAAATCATGCAATAAATCCTACATCGGGGAGACAGGGGGGAGCTTTTTTACAAAAAAAAAAAAAAAAACACAAGAAGGAGTGCGAGAAGGAGACAGCAATAAGAGAAACAAGAGCAATAATAGAACAAGCACAACAGAAACACCACAAGTCAGCCATAACCGACCACTGCAAAATGGAAAACCACATTATGGACTGGGAAAAGGGCAGAGTCATCCGCACCGAAGAAAACAAACATCAATGCTGCATCAGGGAGGCCACTGAAATCAGCAATCAGGGCCCCGAGAACCATCAACAGGGACGAGGGGGCTTACATGCACTCTACTACCTGGACCAGCATCTTAGAAGAGTGAATGGTCAGCAGAGGGCGTGACTCGTGAGTCGCGCCTTCATCCATCAGCTGATACAGACGTTTCACACCAACACCAGTGACACTCTAAAGAAGGCGGAAGTAGTCGCCGAAACATCTCAGGTAAACAAAACAAGCTAAAACAATTGTCTGTGATAAAAGAAAATTTCAATTTATTATGTGATGAAGTTATGATGAATTAATGAGATTTGTGCCAAAAAACAAACAAACAAACAAAAATTGTAAATATAAAAAGAATTGGACATCTATTGCGATTACTGGCAGCCAAGTGAGGATATATAGTCGAGTGCAGTTTATTTTGGTTTATTGAATTAAAGCCTAAACATTGCACAATATCGAATTAGCAAACCAAATTGCCTAAATCTGAGTTTAACGTTTTCAGAAAGAAGCGAGTGAAAGCCGGGCCAGTGTTTTTGAGTACTGTATCCTGTTAGCCTTCCTTTTTTTCCCTCCTCGGACAAAACTTTTTGTCTCTTTTGTTGCTCTGCCATCTTTGCAGAATTCACACGAAAGCGTTCTCATCGACTTCCATCTTTATAATGAATGAGGAATGAGGCATGGGGCGTATGCCGTAAAGCAGTCAGCACATTTGTAGTTTTTTTGTGTGTGGCAGGGTTCCTGCCAGCTGCCACCCTCCTCAAAGTTAATTAGTGCTGAAGAAAGCGATACAGACCCCCTCACGATATAAACGAGGTGTCATTCAACTAGTTGCCAGTCGACATATTATCACAAATGTTATGAAAATATTTTATGAAGGTTGATAAGTAACCTAGTGTACACCCATACACATATATTTATACGTATACACACCCACCCACACACATATATACAGTGGGGCAAATAAGTATTTAGTCAACCACCAATTGTGCAAGTTCTCCTACTTGAAAAGATCAGAGAGGCCTGTAATTGTCAACATGGGTAAACCTCAACCGTGAGAGACAGAATGAGGAAAAAAACAGAAAATCACATTGTTTGATTTTTAAAGAATTTATTTCCAAATTCGAGTGGAAAATAAGTATTTGGTCACCTACAAACAAGCAAGATTTCTGGCTGTCAAAGAGGTCTAACTTCTCCAACTAGGTCTAACGAGGCTCCACTAGTTACCTGTATTAATGGCACCTGTTTTAACTCATTATTGGTATAAAAGACACCTGTCCACAACTTCAGTCAGTCACACTCCAAACTCCACTATGGCCAAGACCAAAGAGCTGTCAAAGGACACCAGAGACAAAATTGTAGACCTGCACCAGGCTGGGAAGACTGAATCTGCAATAGGTAAAACGCTTAGTGTAAAGAAATCAACTGTGGGAGCAATTATTAGAAAATGGAAGACATACAAGACCACTGGTAATCTCCCTCGATCTGGGGCTCCATGCAAGATCTCACCCCGTGGCGTCAAAATGATAACAAGAACGGTGAGCAAAAATCCCAGAACCACACGGGGTGACCTAGTGAATGACCTACAGAGAGCTGGGACCACAGTAACAAAGGCTACTATCAGTAACACAATACGCCGCCAGGGACTCAAATCCTGCACTGCCAGACGTGTCCCCCTGCTGAAGCCAGTACACGCTCAGGCCCATCTGCGGTTTGCTAGAGAGCACTTGGATGATCCAGAAGAGGACTGGAAGAATGTGTTATGGTCAGATGAAACTAGGGCTGCAGCTATTGAATATTTTAGTAATCGAGTAATCGACTGAAAATTCTATCAATTAATCGAGTAATCGGATAAAACATTTTTTTTAGGTAAAGAGCAATCATACATATACGTGAGGAAAAAAAAGACTTCCATGTCAATCCATGTCTTTATTTTCGATGTACATTGTTGAAAACAGCCCACAATTGCATCTAAGATGTGACTAGAAAAAAAAATCACTGCTTTCACTCAAAAAACCTCTAGATTTTATAAAAAAAACAAAAAAAAAAACCTTACCTAAAAATAATTACGCTTGATAACACACAACACTTGAAAGCTACGTGTTTTTCCCATGTCTTTCAATTTAATTTCCATATGTGTCAAGCTATTTTTAAGTTAAGTTTTAAGTTAGTCTAAACTGTAAGTACTGGTAGGATTTTGAGGTTTTGCAGTGTTCAAATTAAATGATACCTGCTGTATTGGAGCACATTTATTCAGCAACGACTACTGAGCTAAAACAGTTAGCTTTATGATGTTTTAATTTTACACCCTCATCACTCTACAGCGCTGTGTTTTTACAGATTAAATAAAGCCTGTATGTAAGACACGTTAGCCACGCATCGACAGTGGTCATAATCAATAGAAACCTAGCCCTCCGAAGGGCTAACGTTACGTGAGCGAGTGACAGTAACGTTATATTTATTAGCGATGAGAAGTCTACTGCTTAAAGATGGCGGCTGTTTACTAACGCTGCCCAGACGTGGCCGAGTCTGTCATTTCGCATCTAGTCCTAAATGCATGCGATATCTATGAGACGCATCGGACATTACCTGCTACCAAACTAGCATCATGCGGGATTAGTTTTTAGCAATGTCGGCGTAGTTTGTAGCGGCTGTCTGCTGCGGTAAGTTTAAAAATGTTTTAAATTTTTTAAAACTTTTTTTCTCTACGCACGTGACGTCAGCGCATTGTCGCGCATTAAAAGTAGTCCGGGTAAAACAGGATGCTTAGAGCTGGCAAAATTAAACGATTCCTCGAGGTGAATTAAATTACTCGGATCAGTTTTTAAACTCGAGTTACTTGAGTTGCTCGAGTATTCGTTTCAGCTCTAGATGAAACCAAAATAGAACTTTTTTGGTAGAAACACAGGTTCTCGTGTTTGGAGGAGAAAGAATACTGAATTGCATCTGAAGAACACCATACCCACTGTGAAGCATGGGGGTGGAAACATCATGCTTTGGGGCAGTTTTTCTGCAAAGGGACCAGGACTGCTGATCTGTGTAAAGGAAAGAATGAATGGGGCCATGTATCGAGAGATTTTGAGTGAAAATCTCCTTTCATCAGCAAGTGCATTGAAGATGAGACGTGGCTGGGTCTTTCAGCATGACAATGATCCCAAACACACAGCCAGGGCAACAAAGGAGTGGCTTCGTAAGAAGCATTTCAAGGTCCTGGAGTGGCCTAGCCAGTCTCCAGATCTCAACCCCATAGAAAATCCGCAGAGGGAGTTGAAAGTCCCCTGCCCTGCGATTGGCTGGCAACCAATTCAGGGTGTCCCCTGCCTACTGCCCGAAGTTAGCTGGGATAGGCTCCAGCACCTCCGCGACCCTCGTGAGGAATAAGCGGCATGGAAAATGAATGAATGAATGAGTTGAAAGTCTGTGTTGCCCAACGACAGCCCCAAAACATCACTGCTCTAGAGGAGATCTGCATGGAGGAATGGACCAAAGTACCAGCAACAGTTTGTGAAAAGCTTGTGAAGAGTTACAGAAAACGTTTGGCCTCCGTTATTGCCAAGAAAGGGTACATAATAAAGTATTGAGATGAACTTTTGTTATTGACCAAATACTTATTTTCCACCATGATTTGCAAATAAATTAGTTTTTTTTTTTTTCACATTCTGCCTCTCGTGGTTGAGGTTTATCCATGTTGACAATTACAGGTCTCTTTAATATTTTCAAGTGGGAGAACTTGCACAATTAGTGGTTGACTAAATACTTATTTGCCCCACTGTATATACACCCCCCCCCTATACACACACATACCGTTTTTACACATATATACACAAATCATATGTTTATATAAGTCTGTTTGCTTTTTTTTACCATAATTCCTTGCAACTCCAACCCCTTACTCCCAGATACTGCACAAATACCATTTATACAATCTTCCAGCTGGATCTTCAAGTTTACGCCCTTTTGTCTCTTTGTCCTTTTCAGCGGACGCACTCGCTTACTTTCACGGCGACCGTTCACACACATTGCAGACCGCTCAACCGGGGGTCCATTACAGCACAAATCAATGCGAATCCTTCCATTACAGTATGGTCACACGTCCTGAGGTCGTTTGTCAATGTAGGTGCTTGTTAGCCGTATATGTTAAAAGTCAAAGGTGGTGCCTAATGATGTTCTCTAGCATTCAATAGGACTGTTATTAAAAGCCAGAAAAGAAAGTATGGATTCTAAAAAAAAAAAAAAAAAAAGTTGCTTGAAAAAAATAGAATTGTGTCAGATTTTATGTTCTGTATTTCCTGTAGATCCGCATTTGAGTCACATCTGCTGTCTTGGCAGCAGCTCTGCCGAGTAAACAGAGTTCTTATAAAGTATTAAACACATCACAGCAGGAACCACTATCACGCACACACTCACGTACAGTTGAAGAGGGTTCCAGTGCAGAGTCAGTGGCCTCTAAGTTTCCTGTAGTCTCAGTGAAATTGGATCTGTGCTTCCATCCTTAGTGAGGAGCTTGTCCGTGAAAGCACCGTGTTGTCGTCCTCTTGTTTGGCTTCCATCTGTGAGGGAAATGAAACATCGTAGGCAAGTATGTAAATATGAGGAGATTCTGATGGTATTTTTTCTGCAAATTTGAGAAAACCAGACTAAATTGTGAAAATACAGCATGTCTTGACTATCAAATCCACAAGAGGGAGCCATTTTATAGTGTCAGTCCTAGAGCGCTCCCAGCAGTTTTTATATGTTCGTTCTCTCAATGGCTGCAATTGACAGTGATAGATGTCAAATTTATTTGAACTAGGATGGCAGGAATTGAACTATCGTGTTTTTCATCCATTGACGGTGATAGACGTCCAATCTGTTTTGACCTGGAGAGGCTTGTAGGAGGGTCTCCTCTCAATCAAAGTGGATTGGACGTGTATCATCATCAATCTCAGCCAATGATAATTTATCAAATAATAGAAAAGCTGTTAAAACAGTTGGAAGGTTGTTAATCTGTATCCTTAGATTCAGTGATAATATTAAATAAAATACAGTCATGTTAGAGTTAATGCTTTAACTCGAGATTAAATGTAACACTTTAACTACGTTTTTATATATTACATTCTACATATTCTGATATTTTCTAAGTGAATTTTGAGTAAACCCCCACCTCAGAAACTTCCACTTCATTTTTTTTCTATTTTAATTAGGGTTGTTCCGATTATGTTTTTTTTGCTCCCAATCGTTTTAGTTTGAGTATCTGCCGATCCCGATATTTCCCGATCCGATTGCTTCTTTTTGCTCCCGACTCAATTCCAATCATTCCCGATAATTTTGCCAGATCATATACATTTTGGCAATGCATTAAGAAAAAAATGAATAAAACTCGGACGAATATATACATTCAACATACAGTACATAAGTACTGTATTTGTTCATTATGACAATAAATCCTCAAGATGGCATTTACATTATTAACATTCTTTCTGTGAGAGGGATCCACGGATAGAAAGACTTGTGACTTTGTATATTGTGACTAAATATTGCCATCTAGTGTATTTGTTGAGCTTTCAGTAAATGATACTGCAGCCATTTAACTTCTGCCCAAATGCATGATGGGAAGTGCCACCATGACTGTGTGTAGTGCTACCAATGGATATATCTTCTCTGCGTTGGGGAATAACATAATGTGCTAAAAAAAAGATCAATTGCTACCTTGCATCCCCACATTGCCTCCCATGAAATTTCTAATCGTAGGGAGAGGGATTGTAAGGCTTAAGCCTATTAAAAAATGACTCCAAAGGCTGCCAAAATTCACTCTCCTCATTATACGCTGCCTTTTATCTCTCTAAATGGGTAAAACGGCGCCATTACAGATTGAGCACGACAATGCGTGAGTGGGTCGTGCAACACATGCATTAATTGCGTTAAATATTTAACGTGATACATTTTTTAAAAATTAATTACCGACGTTATTGGGATAAATTTGATAACCCTACCTTAAGCCTACTCTAAAGACTCTGGATGAGTGTAACATGTTATGTCTGTAACGTTAAATACAATTAGAAAACGATTTAATTAAAAAATATATATATATATTAAAAAAGGCATGGCCGATATTTTTTTGCCGATTCCGATACTTTGAAAGTGACGTTACCGGACCCGATCTATGCCGATCGATCGGGACATCTCTAATTTTAATGCATACACTGCATTACCCTCCCCACACAATCCATCACGGTACAGGGTAATGGCTGCCAGTCGGGTACCTGGCAGCCACAGTAAAAGGGTGGTAGGTGGGTCCCGCACTTTTTCTCTATGGCGTAGCTCCCGGGGCATGGCCTCCCCTCTGCCTGGGCTGCCGGCCCCGGGAGTGGGGGGAGGTCGGGGTTCCGATCTTGCGTTGCCCCGTGTCGGCTCCTTGGCATTGTCCTGCTTCCGCCTTTCCCGCTCTTCTCTGCCTGGGTATCCGTCCTGCGAACCGGCGCAGGTCGCTGGCCGGATGCCGGTGGCTGGATGTCGCCTGCTCCGGCGGGGCTCTGTCCGGCCCTGGCCTTAGTGGACCGTTGGGGGTCCCGCGATGTTCCGTGCTGGTTGGGGAGCTGCAGCTGTGGCTTGTGGGCCGGGTGGGCGGTCGGGGGTGGGCACGGGTGTTGGTGGTGCATCCCCTCTTCCCATCCCTGAAGGCCGGTTGATAGGGCCGCAAGTGGCCCGGGGAACACCCTGGATCCCGGGGGTCGACGATGGCCCCTGGACTGCGGGAGGTGGGATGGGCTGCGCTGGCTCAACTCCCACCCTCCTGGATTGGCTGGGGGGGTGGCCCTGGGGTTGCGCCCGCTCATCTGCGTGGCTATCCCATGTTTGATGGGATTTGCCCATGGCTGGATGTGATTGTGCATGCTTGGGTGGGGGACCCCGGTACCAGGATTAGCGATGGGGTGGCGTAGGGTTGGTTGCCAACAAGCTCACACTCACAAGGGACTCGCACGATTACTGGGTTCTAGTTCACAGGGCTGATTTGTGTACACTCCCCCCCTCCCAATCACTTATCTTTTTGACTCCCCCCTCTCTTTTCCTGGTTATCAAGCCCCCCACATGGTGTCAACCAGAAACACATCTACTGTAGCTGACGATAGCACCAACATATTCATAGTTAGTGTAGGCGTTCAATGTATTTCTTGTTGTTGTTTGCCTTTCTTCTGTCTCTCTCGCCTTCTTTTCTTCTGTTCCCCTATAACACCTTCCTGTTCGTTGCTTTGTCTTAATAAACGAGGTATGTTGAATGATCACAATGGGAGTATGTCATACTCCAATGTGAAACATTAAAACTGTTCAGACAAACCGGACACTCAGATTTCCATTCTTCGTGTCAAACAGCTGAACAGGACAGGTTAAAAAAAAAAATCACTATTTTGCATCGGATAATCACCCCCATGTTAAAGGGATTGGACATCTATCGCCGGGCAGCCAACAGATTAAAAATACTTGGGTTTAAGCAAATTTAGACAAATTCTGAATCCAAATCCTGTTCTCTTCTCTCATTTTCGTCCTTTGATGTCAAATACAAACATTTTCAGTCTACAGAAAAAACACTACTTTTGGCTAGCTTGCATCCAATCCATAAAGAAAGCTGGAAAAGACACCCCATTAACTACATACTACGTGCCATAAATCCACAGCAGCTGTGCGAAAAGCGAAAACGCATCGACTTTATTGCTATTTCCTCGCAACTGATAAAATATGTCATAAATACCTCAGGATGTTATTGCTCTTTAGTTCTGTATTAATACTCTTAAAACGTGTCCACTCGTCCCTCTAAAATTGTGATTTGTCACACCCTTGTTCCTCATTAACGCCATTGAAAGCCTAGTAAAAGAAATACCGCGTCCAATAGTTGAGTTATTATCCACTTAAAGACATCCCCTACCGTAACAATCACATTGTTTGCACAAGTGTTTTTCCATATTAAAACCACAAAATGGTGGATGCTCCCTCATCCGTCAAGTGTCAAGGTTAATACGCTAATGTCATACTTTATTATTTCACGTGTTCATGCGATGCTTTGTTAGATGGAGGTGAAAACTTGAAATGTACTCCGGTGGATGAGAAGAACAAAATTGAACGCTTTGTTTGTGGTTTAGTGGGTTAAAATACTGCTTTGGGCGCCCCCAAAAACATCCGCTCTGCGTACTTAACCAAGGAAAACCCCGCAATTGCTGTCGCGTCACTGCTGACGTTTTGTTTTCTACGGTGAAAGGCTTGCGGGCGAATACGTCCACGCATTTCAGTACCACAATGACTTTTTTTTTTTTTTAAGAAAGATTTGTTTGGACAAACTTTTAACCCAGAGGAAATTAGTTTTTGGGATGGAAATGATAGTGCATTCAGGAAAGAGAGCTTGTGAAACTAGAAAAGGCCATTTCTGGAGAAATTGCAATGGTAGCTTTGCTGAGATGGTATATTGGGTTCACTTCCTGTATATATTGGGTCATTTCCTGTTGATTTTGGGGCATATCAGAGTAACTTCCAGGGTTACTTGAGTTGGAAATCAGCTGAAGTGAATGGAAGTTTTTGTGCTATTGAAATGAATGGTGGGCGAATAGGGCCATTGGAAATGGGAAATTTTGGCCATTAGAAATGAATAGGTATGTTTTTGGCAAAATTGTACGTTTTTAGAAAAGACCGTATAGAACTTTTGTGCACCTTAGTGTCCTGAGTTTTGGATGTAGAAATGATGTGATTTGGACAAAAAATTGTAGAACAAGAAGTGTTTTGAAATTTCACTTTTTATTTTTAAAAAAATAAATAAATAAATAAAAACTTCTTTTTTTGGGGGGGGGGGGGGGGCAAATGGTCATTTTTAGGGTGTCAAACAAAAGAGCGCGCGTCGCACGTCAATTCCGGTTGTTTGGGTATGAACGGTGGCGGTGGGTCAAACTGTTTTGGCTAGGAAGAAACGCCATTGAAACAAAATAAAGAATATTATAGATGGTGTGATGTTGAATAGCTGTACACTTATATGTCAATCTTTGGCTGCCATTGATGGTGAGAGACATCTAATCTAATTTGACTGGAAGGGGCTGTCAGGAATCTATTTTTGTTCTTAATAATAAATTTTATATATTGTTATACTTATAAAAATCTAATTCAAATTGTTAAATAAACAACAATAAATCAAAAATATTTTATGTAAAACAATGGTTTGGATGTCTATTGCCGTCACTGTTAGTGAATAATGTTTTTTTTTTTTTTTTTTAAATATAATTTTTTAAATTTTACTCATAGAGAAAATATTTAATACAAAACATAGTGAATGAGATATTCAAAAATATTTTATTTTTTTTATCGTACTTTACTATACTTTATTCATATTTTTGCATTTAACCCCAAACATTTGAACACTAGTGTATATTGATATTTGTATAGTATATTAAAAATGAATGAGATATTTAAAAAAAGGAAAAATAATTTTTTATATCAAATTATGAATACAAATATATTTTGATTCCATTATATTAATTTTATATATTTTATATAAAATATATTTATATCAGTAATTATATTTGAAAAACTTAACATTTTGTATACAGTGGGGCAAATAAGTATTTAGTCAACCACCAATTGTGCGAGTTCTCCTACTTGAAAAGATTAGAGAGGCCTGTAATTGTCAACATGGGTAAACCTCAACCATGAGAGATAGAATTTGGAAAAAAAACAACAACAGATTTTTAAAGATTTTTTTTCCAAATTAGAGTGGAAATTAAGTATTTGATCAACTACAAACAAGCAAGATTTCTGGCTGTCAAAGAAGTCTAACTTCTTCTAACAAGGTCTAACGAGGCTCCACTCATTACCTGTATTAATGGCACCTGTTTTAACTCATTATCGGTATAAAAGACACCTGTCCACAACCTCAGTCAGTCACACTCCAAACTCCACTATGGCCAAGACCAAAGAGCTGTCGAAGGACACCAGAGACAAAATTGTAGACCTGCACCAGGCTGGGAAGACTGAATCTGATATAGGTAGAACACTTGGTGTAAAGAAATCAACTGTGGAAGCAATTATTAGAAAATGGAAGACATACAAAACGACTGATAATCTCCCTCGATCTGGGGCTCGCTCCATGCAAGATTTCACCCCTTGGTGTTAAAATGATAAGAACGGTGAGCAAAAATCCCAGAACCACACGGGGGGACCTGGTGAATGACCTACAGAGAGCTGGGACCACAGTAACAAAGTTTACTATCAGTAACACAATGCGCTGCCAGGGACTCAAATCCTGCACTGCCAGACGTGTCACCCTGCTGAAGAAAGTACACGTCCAGGCCCGTCTGCGGTTCGCTAGAGAGCATTTAGATGATCCAGAAGAGGACTGGGAGAATGTGTTATGGTCAGATGAAACCAAAATAGAACTTTTTGGTAGAAACACAGGTTCTCGTGTTTGGAGGAAAAAGAATACTGAATTGCATCCAAATAACACCATACCCACTGTGAAGAATGGGGGTGGAAACATCATGCTTTGGGGCTGTTTTTCAGCGAAGGGACCAGGACGACTGATCTGTGTAAAGGAAAGAATGAATGGGGCCATGTATCGAGAGATTTTAAGTGAAAATCACCTTCCATCAGCATGGGCATTGAAGATGAGACGTGGATGGGTCTTTCAGCATGACAATGATCCCAAACACACAGCCAGGGCAACAAATGAGTGGCTTCGTAAGAAGCATTTCAAGGTCTTGGAGTGGCCTAGCCAGTCTCTAGATCTCAACCCCATAGAAAATCTGTGGAGGGAGTTGAAAGTGTTGCCCAACGACAGCCCCAAAACATCACTGCTCTAGAGGAGATCTACATGGAGGAATGGGCCAAAATACCAGCAACAGTGTGTGAAAAGCTTGTGAAGAGTTACAGAAAATGTTTGGCCTCTGTTATTGCCAACAAAGGGTACATAACAAAGTATTGAGATGAACTTTTGGTATTGACCAAATACTTATTTTCCACCATGATTTGCAAATAAATTCTTTAAAAATTAAACAATGTGATTTTCTGTTTTTTTTCTCTCATGGTTGAGGTTTACCCATGTTGACAATTGCAGGCCTCTCTAATATTTTCAAGTGGGAGAACTTGCACAATTAGTGGTTGACTAAATACTTATTTGCCCCACTGTATTTAGTGAATGACATTTTTGAAAATTTCAAAATGTTTACAACGTATTTTCTATGTTCATTTCATTATATTAAAACAAATGATATAATTATCCCTTTATTCGTTTTTGAGTCATCTTAAGAACAATCTTGCTGTCTCCTCATTAGAAAAAAAGAATAAAAAAAAAACCACCTCATTGCCCTTTTCATGCCCACTTTGCTTCCTCAGGGAATCTTGGAGAGTCCCTGAGTTTCTCAGCCACATCCTGGGTGCCAGCTGCTGTGAGGTGTAATTCTGTCAAGGGCAAACAGTACTACCCGGCTCGGCGCCAACCTCAAACGGAGAAAGAAAGGGAAAGGTCACCGCTTTGTGGTCCTGGGGCCTAAATGTCTGTAATCACAGGGAAATCCACAGCACTAAGAAGGCAACATCACATCGAAAATTCTGTTGGTTTCTCTTTCACCCTCTCGTTCTTCTCCTCCTACCTTCCCGAAAGTGGTAAATAAGATAACTTACATAGTAGCAAGCTGACCTCAAGGACGCTCAGAACTGTCAACGACAACTATCAGGCAGTATCAGGCGAGATAAGCCAGAATTTACAGAGTATCGTTCATTTAGAAAAACATGAAATATTCTCTCTAAAGGTTTTTTTCATTACTTTGAGTGATAATACAAGCCTATAACTACAAAGGATGTGATGTAAATACTGCAGATTTATGTCTTACAGTAGACTCGAATTGAAATCAGCAAGTCCAGTAAGCAATGACATCACTTTTACAACTGCACGAGCATGTTTATTTGTCCAAGTATGGTCGATCCTGTGCGGCGCTCCCACTCACTATGCGTCATTCGGCACCATGTCATCATTCTGCATAGTAGGCTAGGAAAGATCCGTGTGGTTCCCAATTGTCCTTCCTTTGTCCTTATAAACAGACAAAAGTGGACTTTGGTTAGGGGCTTTTCTTGCTGGTTAAACATGTCATTCATTAAGTTTATTGCTGGTCACATGAAGATGAGAAGAAAATGTCCGAGTGGCTGTTTCACACGTCGGGAACACGCAAATCAGATCAAGTGAACAGCGAGAGTGTTGCTCATGTAATGAGATTAAAATGGCAAAGTTCTTTACATATTTGGAA
The DNA here is from genome assembly GCF_030265065.1 of Corythoichthys intestinalis. Taxonomy (NCBI): domain Eukaryota; kingdom Metazoa; phylum Chordata; class Actinopteri; order Syngnathiformes; family Syngnathidae; genus Corythoichthys; species Corythoichthys intestinalis. Next base: position 10,393,118 of record NC_080416.1, on the reverse strand, counting down.
TATTTTTTTCATTGAACTGTGAAGGAAAAATGGTACCGTTTCTCGTAAGCACCGTCTAACTGTTTGCATTACTCGAACACACATAATATAATCAATCAGGGAATAGTATCATTTCTCATATTCACTGTAGGACTGCACTACGCTAACACACATAATGTAAAATAAATAGCACACCATAGTTTAAAGAAACAGAATAGATACACAACGCCATCTTATCACAGAAGCCCAAAACGTGTGCGCCACGAGCAAGATTGACACACCAACTCTGGCAATCAGTCCTCAAGGACAAAGACCAGCGCGCTTTGTCCTAAAACAAGTAGAACAAAGTTGATAGCAGGCGCTTGTGACGTCAAGACCAGCGTCGGTCGCTGTGGCAACCACATCCCATCCAGTCACGAACCTAAACAGCCCGAAACTGGCCATAGAGGGATGATCCCAAAGCAACGCCTGGACACACCTTCAGCCGGCCCACGGACTTAAAAAACACTGGACACTGAGATAAGACAGATTTTGCTGCTTGGAAACATGTAGCCTTGTTTTGGATCTAGAATTGTCCCTCCGTCGTCTGTTTTCGCCTTGTTTTTGACCATTGTCGACGAATAAATTGTGAACCTGCTTTCGGCGAGTCTTTTTCAAACTTTTGGAACATGGAGTCAGTACAAAGGGTTAATATCAGAGATGAACGCGCGAAGTTCCGCCTTCCCGGTTGGCGCGCGCGGAGGCAGCATCGGCAGAGCGGCACTTTGTTCAGCTGTCGCTGTTTCCGTGCGCCTTGGCCGGGGGGGGGGGGGGGGGGGGGGGGGTAGTTGCGAATTTCAACAACTGCCATGGCTGACATTGAATGATAATGTTTCAGTGTCATTGAGTTAGGATGCAAAATTTGAAAACATCTGAGGTGAGAGTTTATGAGAGTGACATGAGTGATGCTAAATTTAAATTTGGTCCACATTTTAATTCAACGCATTAAAATAGTACTTCTCAGATAGTGGAGCATGTACACCAGGGGGACGCAGAGTGATGCCGTGGGTTTCGAATGTGACCTCGGGGAACATACTTTTTTTGCCGTACTTGAGTAAAGTGTAATTGCACATCCACTCAGTGGGTGGCAGTGGCTCTCTCATTTTCAGAGTGTGTGCAGTATTTTTTTTAAACAAACAAGAGCACACATCAAAGCGCACTGGAGATATGAAGAGCTAAGACGAGGAAATATGACAGTGTGTTTGGCTTTGACTTTTAAAACAGTGGGAGACGATGAAAGACCAGTCTGTTTACTGTGTCTAAAATAGGCCTGAACGATATTGGGAAAATCTATTGTTGCGATTTTTTGGGGGTTTGCGATCTTATATTGTGATATTAAACATATATATATACAGTGGGGCAAATAAGTATTTAGTCAACCACTATTTGTGCAAGTTCTCCCACTTGAAAATATTACCGAGGCCTGTAATTGTCAACATGGGTAAACCTCAGCCATGAGAGACAGAATGTGGACAAAAAAAAAAACTGAAAATCACATTGTTTGGTTATTAAAGAATTTATTTGCAAATCATGGTGGAAAATAAGTATTTGGTCAATACCAAAAGTTCCTCTCAATACTTTGTGATGTAGCCTTTGTTGGCAATAACGGAGGACAAACATTTTCTGTAACTCTTCACAAGCTTTTCACACACTGTTGCTGGTATTTTGACCCATTCCTCCATGCAGATCTCCTCTAGAGCAGTGATGTTTTGGGGTGTCGTTGGGCAACACAAACTTTCAACTCCCTCCACAGATTTTCTATGGGGTTGAGATCTGGAGACTGGCTAGGCCACTCCAGGACCTTGAAATGCTTCTTACGAAGCCACTCCTTTGTTGCCCTGGCTGTGTGTTTGGGATCATTGTCATGCTGAAAGAGCCAGCCACGTCTCATCTTCAATGCCCTTGCTGATGGAAGGAGATTTTCACTCAAAATCTCTCAATACGTGGCCCCATTCATTCTTTCCTTTACACAGATCAGTCGTCCTGGTCCCTTTGCAGAAAAACAACCCCAAAGCATGATGTTTCCACCCCAATGCTTCACAGTGGGTATGGTGTTCTTCGGATGCAATTCAGTATTCTTTTTCCTCCAAACACGAGAACCTGTGTTTCTACCAAAAAGTTCTATTTTGGTTTCATCTGACCATAACACATTCTCCCAGTCCTATTCTGGATCATCCAAATGCTCTCTAGCGAACAACAGACGGGCCTGGACATGTACTGGCTTCAGCATGGGGGACACGTCTGGCAGTGCAGGATTTGAGTCCCTGGCGGCGCATTGTGTTACTGATAGCCTTTGTTACTGTGGTCCCAGCTCTCTGTAGCTCATTCACTAGGTCCCCCCGTGTGGTTCTGGGATTTTTGCTCACCGTTCTTGTTATCATTTTGACGCCACGGGGTGAGATCTTGCATGGAGCCCCAAATCAAGGGAGATTATCAGTGGTCTTGTATTTCTTCCATTTTCTAATAATTGCTCCCACAGTTGATTTCTTTACACCAAGCATTTTACCTATTGCAGATTCAGTCTTCCCAGCCTGGTGCAGGTCTACAATTTTGTCTCTGGTGTGCTCCAACAGCTCCTTGGTCTTGGCCATTGTGGAGTTTGGAGTGTGACTGACTGAGGTTGTGGACAAGTGTCTTTTGTACCGATAATGAGTTAAAACAGGTGCCATTAATACAGGTAATGAGTGGAGCCTCGTTAGACCTCATTAGAAGAAGTTGGACCTCTGACAGCCAGAAATCTTGCTTGTTTGTAGGTGACCAAATACTTATTTTCCACTCTAATTTGGAAATAAATTCTTTAAAAATCAAACAATGTGATTTTCTGTTTTTTTGTCCACATTTTGTCTCTCACGGTTGAGGTTTACCCATGTTGACAATTACAGGCCTCTCTAATCTTTTCAAGTAGGATAACTTGCACATTTAATGGTTGACTAAATACTTATTTGCCCCACTGTATCGTTCAGGTTTAGTCAAAAATGTTTCCAGCGGACAGCAGGAAGAGAAATCAATTAAGACGTCACTTAAAGACATTGGACCCCAATCACATTGATAAGCCGCTTGATTTTTTTTTTTTTTTTTCAGTGAAAACGTGCCGAATATTGCTAACTATCAGCCCACTTTGTCAGTGTTACATCAGTAAACCAGCAAGCACTGTTAGCATCATATAAGATGGCATACCAAGTAGCTCAGTGCAAAATAACCCCATACCATAGAAAAGTTGATACTGACTCCAGCAAAGATAAAAACTTTCCCTCTTTTCAATGACACTGTCGTATTTGTTTTTTTTATTTTTCGTATTTTGGTCAAATTGTTTGGCATATTGTTCTCATGAGTTAATGTTGCTAATAAATTTGAATTAATTAAATTGATTTTTCAGTACCAAATGGTCAAAAAAATGTACTTGTGTACCAGTGAGTATTTTTACAGTTTGGATGTGACTTTATTTATTTATTTATTTATTTTTAATTCAGGCAAATTGATGGGCTTTAAGTGTGTTCTGTTACAAACAAAACAATGTTAATAAAGTTGTACTTTATTGGAAGCTGATCTATTGTACCTTTTTTCCCTTAAATATAAAAAGGACACAATGTTACGCAGAGGTATACTTATAATACATTTATAGACAAAAGATAGTATTTAAGTAGCGGCAGAGAGTTGGGGGGGCACGAAACATTTACAGTACGTCTTCCAGGAGGAGGATGGCGTCACAGAAAATAATCGAGAAGCACTGCATTGAAACAAGTTCACAACATTAAAATCACTCAGGAATACTCAAAATAATTAAGTTAAGAATTTGAGTTATGTCTACTTAAAATTTTAAATTCGCATGACTATTAGGAAGTTTTATTTTCACTCTTATATATGTGAAAAGGCAATACATAAACCTTAACAACTTGAAGGAACATGAGGAATGTTAAGGAGGGGGGGAAGGAACAACAGGTGTAATCAGTAACAGAAAAGTCAAGCAAGGAAGTGAACAGCCATTGACAACTCAAACATTTAAGGAAAAGACCCTAAAACACCTGTTAGTCACATTAGCATGATCATTTGCATGAATACAGAGGTCAATCTGGAATTTTCACCCCCCCCCCCCCAAAAAAAGTACAGAAGCGACCTTAAAATATTGTTTTTAGAAAAAGAAAGGAACTTGCCTCACTGTCCATTTTGGGTTATGTAGGCTACAATGTGAACATTTGGTATACAAGTGTGGCCTACTCATAATGTGATGTCGACATACAGTATGTGGATTCCAGGTCTATAGAAGCCCGACAGGGGGGTAAAAAAATCTTCTGTATTGAGGTATGTATTGAGGTGAAAACCGACTTGGAGTCTTAACGTACACAAGCTAAGCAATGTATGAAAGTTGTAGGCTGTAGCCAATATATATGTGTTGCCCTCAAAGGAAATCTTATCCATGAATGAAGGTATCGTATTCTATCATATTCATTGCCCCCTTCCAACAGTAGTGCGGCACCTGCAGACAGTTTTTGGGTGAATACCAATAAAACTACGATTCACATCATTTTGTCAAGTATACGATAGCTTCACACAGTCACAGATAAAGTGTGCAAAATCTATATATCGGCTACAACCTTCAAGTAGCTTAATTTGTTTTGTTAGTTTGTTTAGTTCTTTTTCACTGGCTGAAACGGTTAGCAGCTGTTGCAAGCTTAAAAAAAAAATTCTGGAGCTCGGAGTTAAAGTTCTCACTTTATTTATTTTGTGGCAGAAATGGGCTTCCATCCAGGTCTCAATTTTAATCATATATATATATATATATATATATATATATATATATATATATATATATGCTGTCAAAATTATCGCGTTAACGGGCGTTAATTAATTTTTTAAATTAATCACGTTAAAATGTTTGACGCAATTAACGCAGATGCCCCGCTCAGACAGATTTAAATGACGGTACAGTGAAACGCTCATTTGTTAATTGTGTTTTATGGAGTTTTGCCGCCCTCTGCTGGCGCTTGGGTGCAACTGATTTTAAAGGCTTCAGCACCCATGAGCATTGTGTAAGTAATTCATGACATCAACAATGGCGGACTACCAGTTTATTTTTTGATTGAAAATTATACAAATTTCATTAAAACAAAAACATTAAGAGGGGTTTTAATATAAAATTTCTATAAATTGTACTAACATTTTTCTTTTAAGAACTACAAGTCTTTCTATCCATGGATCGCTTTAACAGAATGTTAATAATGCTAATGCCATCTTGTTGATTTATTGTTATAATAAACAAATACAGTCCTTATGTACTGTATGTTGAATGTATATATCCATCTTGTGTCTTATCTTTCCATTCCAACAATAATTTACAGAAAAATATGGCATATTTTATAGATGGTTTGAATTGCGATTAATTGCGATTAATTACGATTAATTTTTAAGCTGTAATTAACTCAATTAAAAATTTTAATCGTTTGAAAGCCCTAATATATGTGATCCCTCGACTTTCCCTCCTGCTCTTTGTCTTGGTCAGGCAGTCTACCTGAGTTGCTTATTAAAGTTAATGATGATTGACAGACGTTTAATGTTTGATCTTGCCAGAGATGCCTGGCCCTGGAAGCCGAAACTTCAAAGTGCCGCATGTGTCAATCATCGTTTAACTTGTTAAACTGTTGCTGTGGCAACTCATTGTGTCTAAGTGAGCAGCTTGAGCGGATTTGAGTGGACTCATTCATTGAAGCATTTGATAAAACCATTTTTCTACTTTATTCTTGCTTAAAAAATAATTCGGTGGGACAGTAACATGTTTAAAACTTATAATTACATATGAAGTGCTTAATAACCATTTTTTAAAATGTATATACAGTATACATTTTTAAATTATTTTAATTATTATTATTATTTTATTTTTTTATTAAACATATCTTATATGTACTGTACCTCTTTCCAATGCTAAATTTGAATAAATACATTGAACTCGCACACACAAAAAAATTGGGGGGTGGGCACTACTTTGCGGTTTTTAACTTATCGCTGCGGGTTCTGGTCCCCATTAAGAGCAAAAAACAAGGGATCACTGTGTATATAAAATCATTAATCATTTTTTTATATGAATAAATCAATAAAACATTAACCAAAACAAATTGATAAAAACAGAAATACGCTTTGGTTATGACGCCCAATAACACTTGAATGTTGATTAAAAAAATTGAAAATGAATATGCATTTTAAATATAGAGAATTGAAGTTTTTGTATAGTGAAGCTATTTTTAAGTAGAACAAATTAAAATGTTAAAAATACTTTTACATTTTAATTGATTGGACGTCCAGCCCCGTCAATGGCAGTCACAGAGTTAAATGAGTGCCCTATTGACGGTTCAGGCGCTAATGCCGAGCTGCAAACTGCCAGATTAGCGGTCATGGGCATCACTAAATTCCAATGCTGAATTCCTCGCAATTGTGCATTGACACTTTCCCCTGTATACTCTATAGGATCTATACTCCTCCAAAATTCCCTGAGTTCATTCATCCACGCTATTTTACCTGTGGAATCCTCCGAACACCGTCAATAATTTTCCCTCTGACCTCTGACCCTTGGCTTTGTCCTCCCATCGGCGTATCGAGCTAGCGCTTGAAAGGAGCGTGGGAGGTTGCAGAGGAAAATCAGTGAGCGGATTCAACTTTGATGGTGTGTGCATGACTAGAGAATGATGAGAGCAGAACAGCGTGAGGGAAAGCTTAGCCGACTGCTAACACAAACAAACCTAAGTGGAGGCAGGAAGGATTGAGCGAAGCGTGTTTAGTGTCATCGTTACGACGAGGATCTACCTCCAACATACTGACGTTGACCAGTATTGACAAGGCAGGGCTGTGTTTACACAAGAGTCCATTATCAAGTCAGCGGTGTGGACAACAAATCCATATTTTTGACCAACCTCGTTCTGGGAGAGCAAACACGAGCCGGCTGGTGAAGACGTTTATGAGACGGGCTTGGAATCTAGAACCAGAGAGAGGCACGGTGTGCGTTTCATCATTACCATAATTGAGAGTGACGGGGGGGGGTTGTAAGAACTGTAGCACCCTCACCCACAAATTCCTGTTTGACAATTATGCAAATAAATGAATGAGGACATAGTTGGCCCGGTTGAACAGCAGATTAGGTCAAACAAATCAGATAAGGGTTACGCGTGAGAGTATTGATCGGAACTGTTGGCGCGCCATCAATCAAAGTTTGGGCAGCGCGCCAATCACAACATGACTGTTTTATCCACCAAAGATGGCCAACTCGGGATTGTGTCCTTTGTGGGTGTGCAGCTGCTAGTCTCCTGCTTATTTAGGACATTTTTGGCTCCCGCTAGCTAGCGAAGGTTACTCCATGTCATTGGAATCCGCGCACAATAGACGCTCCTCCTACTACTTTAGCAGCGACGTGTCAACCGCTTCACAAGAGCTTTTATTGACCCCCACCACTCCATCCTGGAACCCCAACATCCACACAGGAGCGCTCGGTGCGGTTAAACGGCTCCCGCAAGAAGCAATGTAAACACGAGTGTTCAATTGGAGGCCAGAGTTCAACTGGAGTCCACAGCGCAGCTTTAGTTGTGTTAAATATGGACAACAGATTACAGTATATTCCGATCGAGCATGTGTTTTATGAACTATGAGTTTTACCGCGGTGTGTCTAACTTTTTAGCTGGCATTGATGGCGGTAGACGAGTAGTATATTTGAACTGGCCCCCCAGGATGCTAACCTTGGAGTGAATGTTTCTGAGGTGAAAGTTTATTCATATAAACTTTACAAAATATGATTAAAGATTTAAATCTGACTGTATTATTTTTATGTAATGATTATGCCGATCGATCGGGTCCGATCATGTCATTTTCAAAGTATCGGAATCGGCAAAAAAATATCGGCCATGCCTTTTTTTAAATATATTTTTTTTAATTAAATCGTTTTCTAATTGTATTTAACGTTACAGACATAATATGTTACACTCATCCAGAGTCTTTATTTTAGGCTTAAGGTAGGGTTATCAGATTTATCCCAATAAGGGTGGTAATTAATTTTTTTAAAAATGTATCACGTTAAAATATTTAACGCAATTAATGCATGCGCTGCACGACCCACTCACGCATTGTCGCGCTCAATCTGTAATGACGCTGTTTTACCTATATAGAGAGATAAAAGGCAGCGTAAAATGAGTAGAGTGAATTTTGGCAGCCTTTGAAGCCTTTTTTTAATTGGCTAAAGCTTTACAATCCCTCGCCCTACGATTAGAAACATCATGGGAAGCAAGGTAGCAATTGATCTTTTTCTTAACACCTTATGTTATTTCCCAACGCAGAGAAGATATATCAATTGGTAGCACTACGCACAGTCATGGTTGCACTTCCCATCATGCATTTGGGCATGGCCACAGTATCATTTACTGCAAGCTCAACAAATACACTAGATGGCAATATTTAGTCACAATATACAAAGTCACAAGTCTTTCTATCCGTGGATCCCTCTCACAGAAAGAATGTTAATGTAAATGCCATCTTGAGGATTTATTGTCATAATAAACAAATACAGTACTTATGTACTGTATGTTGAATGTTTATATTCGTCCGAGTTTTATTCATTTTTTTCTTAATGCTTTGCCAAAATGTATATGATCGGGAAAATAATCGGGAATGATTGGAATTGAATCAGGAGCAAAAAAAAGCAATCTGATCGGGAAATATCGGGATCGGCAGATAGTCAAACTAAAACGATTTGGATCGGATAGGGAGCAAAAAAACATGATCGGAACAACCCTAATGATCACTACAGTGGACAGCTATTATCAAATGTTGACACTTAAGACTTTTAACCCTTTATCGGGCAAGTGGTTAATTTTGGTCATTAAAAAAAAAACTTAAATAGCAGCAATGATTATCATATAATTTTTCAAAAATGATTAATCAGGATGTTATTTTGATATGGCGGACAACACAGACAAGGCTGAAAAAGCAGTTTCTGCTCTTGCACTCCTCTTTAAAATAAACTGCTGCATTTTAAGCCCAAAAAACTGTTGTATTTGATAGAACAATATGTCTATATGCTGCCATAGCAGATTCGTGGCACATAAAGTCCCTGAACTATTTTTAATTGGTCCGTTTTACCCTGGAAACCCCCGTTTACAGACGTCGCGCAACCACTTTTGTTTCAACCTTGCCATAAAAAGAAGGTAAGTAATCATATTTATTATTCGAAATGTCTTTCATTTTTAGCTTAGAATCATTAATTGATGTCTGATATTTACTTAAAAACAAAAACGACTTTTAAAAAATTATTCACTCGCATATTTTAAACTCAAATAAATTACGGCAAAATAAAAAAATTTGTGTCTGTAAAAAGTCACGGAGATTTACCTCATAACTATCGCTTAAGTACATTTTTTTCATTACTGTCGCATTTTCCCCAATATTTTAGATGAAAAATAATCGATCCAAACAAAGAAAAATTGAAGAAAAAAAAAACATTTAAAAGGGTAAACATATGAAAATCAAAATCTCGACCACTCCTTGATGCCTGAGATTTCTGCATCGCGACCCTTGTTATATTACCATGTTTCACCCATAAAATCCCCCAAAAATCTGGCTGTGGCCATTCACAGCGGTGTCTTTATACTCGGTGATACATGCTACATGGAGTTTTTGGATTGAAAAGAGGTAAGTATGCGATAATATCTCATTAAAATCGTGGCGTCTTTTAATTATTAATAATTCTCGTGTGCTCTCTTCTCCGGTTTTGCTTTAAATTTTTTTTTTTTTAAATGCCGTCCTGTTCAAAAATTTTCTTCCCCCAGAAAATTAAAGTATTAAGCTTTCCAATGATGGATCATACGGACATATCGGAATTTTGAAATTTGGTCAAAGTGGGGGTCTCAGAGCGGAACTTCAAGTCACCTGAGTGTTTTCCGCCATATACTTATGAATTAATTTTATAAATTAATGAAATAAAATGAATAAAACGAAAATACACTCTGGTTACAGTTCCAAGTAGAACTCTAATGTAGATTTTGTGCATATTATTTAACTCATTGCATGCCATTGACGGCGATAATCGCAGCTAATGGGTTGAATGAGTGCCCTGTTAGTGGGGAAAAAAATGTAATAATTATAAAGGGTTAAAAATACATAAATATAACTCAATGTTTAGATTCTGGTTGACAATTCTTCACATTATCTGCACAGATAAGGGTTTGGATACAATGTTAAAATGTCTATCTTTGTCTTTTCTTATTTTCTTATTCAAAATGTAACAAAAATATGGTGTACTGGCTGGAAATGAAGCGAAGTTTAATTCATTTAAAGGTGAATGATTTAAAATTCAAATAAATTTAGTAAAAAAAAAAACATTTGCAAGGAATAATTAGTATAATTTCAATATAAAAGGGCAATTCAAAAAGGATGTGCCAAAACCATTGCGATATATTTAAAAATAAATAAATAAATAAATAATAATAATAATAACTGGATACAAATATTCTGTATACTTTTTTTTTTTTTTTCCCATGCAAATGCTCAATGTGGCCACCACCACCGGCACGGACAACATCAAGCCGATATGACTTTTAATTTGTTAAAATTACTTGTTAAAAAGATTAAATCATCTTATTAAATCATCAATCAATAATTAATTAATAATTCAGTCTATATCAATGATTTTAAAATGAATAAATGCGTGATGATTTTGGCACATTCTTTTTGAATCACCCTATATCATGCAGAAATAAAGCCCTATTTTTAAAAAATACTGTATTTTCTATTCAACTTGCCCGTTGGAATGCTAATAACAGCTAGCTTGCTGATCAATTCAGGCCTAAGTGGATTTTTTTCTTTTCAACATGCGCTTGATGTCATACTTTTAAACTGTCGTGATGGAAAATAAAGCTAAAAATAATTCAGACTTATCCTTTATCTTTTGTGTCATGACGTCATTGCGAAGGGACTCAAACTCTCTCCCCTCTCTCTCTCTCTCTCTCCGGTTGCCATGGCACCGCCTACCTGTGTCAGTTCGCTCCCCGTGCAGCGTGTTCAGTCAGCATGCTGGCGCTCGGTGTCGGCCGCTCACTTCGGCCCAGCGAGTGGACCGCAAGCCCCGTCTCGATCGCGACGAACTGCGTGGATGGATGGAGAGGGGGCGGGCGCGGAGGGTTACCGTAGCCGCACAAAATCCGTTTCTTTACCTGCCCTCCTGGTGCTGCTGCTGGTTCACGCCTCTAAGCTGATTGGAACCGGAGGATGTGAATACCTCCCCGGGATTAGAGGGTTCTTGGCTGAGGAACAATGCCCCGCGGCTCGGTGCGCCATTCCCGGCTTTTGTTGGCGAGGCGGCGGACGCGCAGTCCCCGTTCTCCGAGCTCCAGGCAGTGAGTCTCCCCGCTCGGACTGCTTCCCTCACCCGGCGTGGATAATATGACTTCCTGGCCATTCACATATGGCAGCGTCCCTCTGTGTCTCCTGCTCATAGTGGCTCTCTGCGCTGGAACCTCCCATCTGGGTGAGTGGAGCCTCATTAAACTCCAATTAGACTCTCATTATTGCCATTAACCTACATTCTGTATCGTTGTGTTCCTGGGAACTCATTTTCAACAAAAGCTTGAACAAAAGTACAGTTTTTCTGTATTATAATATCTGATTTATGATTAAATTCCCACCTCAGAAACCCCAAAATGTGCATCCTAACTCATTTCTGGCTATTGACAGTGATAGACATCTAATCTATTTGGACAGGGAGAGTTGGCAGAAATCATTCACTGTCAGCTTTTTCCAGTTCAAATGCGTTGGATGTCTATCATCGTCAATAGCAACCAGTGTTGAATTATTGTAAAAACAATTTATTTAGTCTAAACTATATTTTATAAAAATAATAATTTATGAATAAACTCTCACCTCAGAAGTAGTCACTTCAGAATTTGAACCCTAACTCATTTCCTGCCATTGACGACAATAGACGTCTAATACATTTGAACTGTGGGAAGCTTCCCAGTCCAAATGTCTATTAGTCTATTGTGTTGAACTATCGTGACCACAATTTGGAAATTGAGATGAAAGCCTGAACCAGCATTGTTTTTGGCAGCCATTTTAATTTTCGTCCAAGTCTTTTGGACGAAAATAATTATTAGACTTCATCATATTTTAGTCATTTCAAAATATGTTAGTCTTCGTCTAGTTTTAGTCAACGAAAACTCAGACAAATATCATCCAGTTCAGTGGTTCTTAACCTTGCTAAAGGTACCGAACCCCACAAGTATCACATGTGGATTCACCGAACCCTTCTGAATTAGAAGATATAAATTTTTTTAATATCTAAGCTAGAATTCCCGTTCAAAATTCTTCTCATTTTGACGGCATTTTTATAAACGGGTCAAAATTTAAGACTCTTATGCCCATTGGTCTGTTGTATACTCCCTTACCAAGTGCAAGTCAACCTTCCACTGAGCAAACCAGTGTCTCCTTCTATCAATTTGAGGACTAGCAGTTAAAAGAAACGGATTAAGCCTGTAAATTGGGAGCAAACTAGTCCAAAACCTGGTCTAGAAAGCCACTTTGCCTCGATTTAATCAGTGTTTCTTTACCTTCACCTAATCTCTGGGGTCCGATTGAACCATCGTTAAGAACCACTGGACTAGTTTTAGTCGACAATTCTCAAAATGTTTTCGTCTATAAACTTCCAAAAGTTTTAGTCCATGAATAAATAAATAAATAAAAGGTTTCCAACAATTTCGAATGAACATGACAGATGAGCACATAGGGACGCCATCATTTTCATGATGATAATACACTCAGCAGGAAAACAGGACATTATTTGCAATTAATTAAACTCACCTGGTTGCCACAAATTATATGTAAAATGTTTTCCAAGAACTTAAGGAGTCACTGTGCTAAATGCTAATGCTAACGCGAATGCTATGCTATCATGAACGCTATGCTAACACCACAACTTAGTTTAGTGAGGATCATTCAGCACAGACCTCTAAAGCGTAATGCAACATGGCATAGCCAAGATAAGAAAACTTACCAAGCAGCAACTGACCCATGTTTCACAAAAGGAGCCTGAAATTGGCACACACTTAAGCCTGTGGGCAAAGGGGGGGGGGGGGGGTGCAGCACGTCACATGAGTGACACGACCAAACACCGCTAAATGTGTTGTAACAACACATACAATAAGTAAATATCACACATTGTGAATTTATGACGGAAACCATGGCGAGTTTTCATCTTGTTTTCGTGTTGTCAGACGACAACTGGCATCCATCTCGTTATGTTTTAGTCTTCCAAGACATGCTTTCATGAAAAAAATTGTTCATTAATGAAATATTTTCGTTATCGTCATCGTTGATGAACACTGGCTTGAACTATATTTTCCATATAATATGATTCATGAATAAACTCTCACCTCAGAAACCTTTACTCCAAAATTTGCATCCAAACTCATTTGCTGCCACCGACGGCGGGATTGGACGACTATCTCCGTCAATGGCACTGAAACATGATCATTCACCGACAGCCACACTCAGTTCAAATCAACATTCTCCTCTTGAAAAATGTGATCTCAGCAGCTACATCATCGCAATGAATCATTAATGCTACCTTTAGTCACTCGAGAAATATTACGACTGCATAAATCGCGCTTGCTAGCTTATGCTCTCGCGTTACTAACTCCTTTAATGCGTGAGTGGACATAATGTGAGATGACTGACTCATATAATGCCCCCCTATTAGAAAAGCACCTGTTTCCACACTCCACTGCAGTTCCCACAGTCTGACACATACCAAAGTAGGTCGCGTGAGATGAAAAGCAATGCTTCCATCATCAAAATGCGACACAAGAGCTTTTGTTTCATATGCAAATTCCCTTTTCATCCCCGACAGGCGACAACTTGTGCTCGTCGGCTGCGATTACGTCTTGCCAAGAGTGTCTCCGACGTGGACCGCAGTGTTTCTGGTGCTTCAAAGAGGTACAGAATTGATCAAAAAGTGCTTCGAAGTAAGGCTGGCACGATCGATGAATCCTTATTGAACCCAAATACTCTATTTTGGAAAAAAAGTGAATTAAACATTTTTGGGGTAAAGATTCTTATATTTTGAATTGTGTTTTCATTGTTTTATATTATTTATAATTATAAAAGTAAACACAATCAAAGCAATGTAAATTTTCTTTATTTTTAAAAATTATTCTATTAGTTAAAAAAATATTTTAAAGTAAAAAAAACCTTCTAAATTGTAGATTTAAAAATTGTCTCTTTTTTGTGCTTTTTAGTCGGAAATATTCACCTATTTATTTTTAACTGTTAAAAAATATATTTAAAAATATATGTGCAATTTTTTTATCAAAAATTATCTTCATTTTAATGTTTGAAAAGGAAACAAATCAACACTTTTTTTTTTTTTCCCAAATATCGTCATAGACTTCATAATGATATTGACAGGTCTGATTTGACCTTCTCTGCGCCACGCCTTCAAGTAGTGGGCCATCCCACCATCTGCTTCAGTTATTCGCAGTCAGTCGCAGCGACACATGCAGCGATCCAACGCCGGATTTATGTTGAAAAAGTACGCTTTGCTTTTAACCAAGGAATCGAGACTGTTTTACGTCCATATCTATAAAGAATTCAGGGATTTAAGCATTTATTCACATGAATTTTCACTGGAAAAGCTCTGTATACATATGTCGGCCACCATATTGACGAACAAACTAGCATCGTACTTCGACATATTTACGTAAAATAAATGCTAACTGCACATTTTTTTACTTTTAACCAAAAAAAACGAGACTGTTTACGTCCATATCTATTAAAAAAATCAGGTATTTAAGCATTTATTCACAAGAATTTTCAACGGAAAAGCTCTGTTTACATATGGCGGCCGCTACACTGACTGACAGACTAGCATCGTACTTCGACATATTTACGTAAAATAAATGCTAACTGCAGGGATTTTTTGGGCTTTTAACCAAGAATTGAGACGGTTTTACGTCCATATCTATAAAGAATTCAGGGATTTAAGCATTTATTCACAAGAATTTTCGACGAAAAAAGCCAATAATGCAGGCCCCCTATTAATCGGCCTCGCGTCCCGTCAATATCATTATGATATATGATATTGATTATGATTATGATTATGATATATCTATGATATTGTTTACTTTTTAAAAGAATATTTTATATTAAAAAAGGGGAAAAAAACTGTAAATATTCTCTGATCTTTGTAGTCCCCAATGAAAGCAAATGATTAACCTTATAATGAATAAATTTATATTTGCAAATATCTGCTTTTTTGTGGGTAAAATACTAATAGTTACATAGTACTAAATAAAATAGTCCAACTTTTCTCTGGGCAATAAAATGTAAAATCCAGAGTAATATAACAGTAAATAGCATGATTTATATATAAGCCGTTTACTCAACTCATCTCAAATATAATCGGTGATTAATCAACTCTTAAAATAATCATTTGCGGCAGCCCTACTTCCAAGTTGGTCTCTGACATTCCTCGCATGACTCGCCTGTACGCTTTTACACCATCCACACATGTGAACATGATGTTTAAAGCTCGCCCAGTGTGGATAAGCGAATGTTTCCATTCCATTTCTATTCTTTCTCACATAGCAGCAGCAGTGGCAATGCCACATTTGACCCATATGTTTAGTCTAGTCATGGCTTCCACGGCGTGTTTCTGCTTGGGAGTTCCTTCTCATAAAGCCTTTTTAGCCCAGCCTTGAAGAAGTGAAAAAAAGCGCCAGACAGAAGCTTGTTTGGGAACAAACACAACAACACGCAGACTAGACAGTCGGCACAAGCATCTTTACAAGCTTCAGGTGCTTTTCCACTATGTGAACTTTAACATTTTCTGGTATCATTAGGTAGCATTCACTGGTGTGAAAGTATTCAAATACTTCTTGCCAGTGGAGGGAGTTAACAAAGTATGTATAGTGACATATACAGTAGTAAGAAAAAATGCACAGTATTAGTAGTAATAATGTATTTGTTGTTGTTTGTTCTCCTCTTATGTCTGCTTACTTACTTTCTGTCCCTCCATAACCCCTTTCTGCTGACTGCTTTCTCCCACTGTTCTTCCATTTTATTTGTGTGGCGCCTCAAGAGCAAAGGCCTCTAATCCATTCCAAAGCTACAAAGCGTGACATGCTTCTTTGTTCAGCTAGATGACCAATTTATAGTCCAGAATTGCAAACTGTTTTCCTCATTCTCTGAATCATAATTTTGACTTCAGGATTTTTTGGATGGAGCTGGCGCTGGACACCGCTGTGACCTCCAAACGAACCTGCTCAGAAGAGGCTGTGGACCTGAATTTACTGAATCAGGTGTTAAAGTGGAAGTCGACGCCACTGTCAGTAGCACACAAGTGAACCCAAGAGACATTAGCGTCACGCTAACGCCAGGTATGCTGATGCTACAAGGGGTGGGAACCTTTGGGTACCTCAAGATACGATATGATTTGTGATACACGGCTCACGATAACAATATTATGATATAGCGATACAACAATTATCGATTCATGGGTCAGGAAATCATATTACAATTAGGGATGTCCCGATCCAGATTTTTGCACTTCCGATCCGATACCGATATTGTTTTGCACTTCCGATCCGAAACCGATACTGGCCGATACTGGCCTATCTGAGCATGTGTTAAAGTTTAAAGTTATTTAACCTCCTTACTTAGTTGTGAGACTCATGTTGAAAAAGGTTTTAGTACTCTTGATAACAACTAGCCAGCTGAATTAGGTGAGTTTGAATAACACACAACGGTTGGTAACAAGAAACTGACTTGTTTTTCAGTGACAAACACAAAACATTATAAATAACAAACAGAAATTGCTTAGTCAGTCAGTAAAACGTGCAAATAATATTGTAAACTGTCTTAAAAAAGCAAAACCCACAAACAACCTAAGTGGAAAATCCCACAAACCCCCCAAGCTATTAGATGCTTTTAATGTTTCATGCATTAGTTACAAAAATTGTATAAAAAGCCTCTCAGGTTTAAATAAACAACTATTTCAGTATCAAGTTAACATTTTAAAATAGTAAATAAAATACTCAAGTCCCCATTCTGTATCAGCAGCTTTAAACTACATTCAATTCATTTAATTTTGCCAATCAACTGTTAAAGTTGTTAAAAATTGCTCCCGTTATTCCATAATTTCCCTTCCGTCTACTTTCGACATGTGAACGTTTTAAAACTGTTTTGAAGATAGATTCAAGTCATGATTTTGCCGATTTAGGAGTCTTTTAGATAAAAAGTTAATTAGGTTCGCTAGGAAGGTTCACAGCAGCCTACTAGGGAAGTCTCCTGCTTTAAGATGGCGACTGTTTACTAACGCAACTAGTTTTCAATACTTCAATGTTGCTAATGCCGTCGAGTCTCATTTTGCATCTAGTTCTATATACATATGATATCTATTATCTACAGTAAAACGATGTTGACGTAGTTTGTAGCGGCTGTCAGCAGCAGTCAGGTATTCTTGTGTTTTTTATCCAGCGGCATGAGTTGAGCTAAAGCCGTGAGTTGGGCATTGGCATTACCTGGGTCTATGACAAGCATGATGTTTACTCTCGGGACGCAATGCGGTCCGTTTCTCGTTGCGTCCCGAAGACCGCGCTGTGTATTAGTTCCGCTTTACTTGACATATTTCATTAATCGGAATTTGGATGTTTGTGAATCGTTCCCGAATCTTCCACGGCCGAATCGCTCAAGGATCTAATGACGGCTGGGCATGTTGTACCGTGCCTCTAAGTGTTGGATGCTGCGTCTTTACTCACGAGAGATAATGGCTCGTCATCCAGAATGAATTCTTCGGCAATGACTCTTGTTATTCCCTGGGCTTTGGGACTGTCGAGTGTCAGTTTGTCACGCATAGCAAAAGTTTCTGCCAGTGTTAGTTGCGTAGGACCTTTCTTTTTGTCTTCGGTTTTCTTAACATACTTCTTATATTGTTTGTGGTGGTATTTCGCTAAATGCTTGATTAGGTTGGTTGTATTAAAACTTCTTACAGCTTTACCACCACGCTTGACTTTATTGTGGCATATGTTGCACTCTGCTTCTTCATCTTTGTCGTCCTTTAAGGTGAAATGATCCCACACAGCTGACATTTTTACTGATTAAGTCTCTTGGTAAATTGGGAGAGGGTAATGTAAATGTAGTGTGTTGAAGGTGTTCCGTAAAATGCGGACCGGATTTTAGGGAAACCGAAGCAAAAACTGGAATGGATTATTTAAATCGGTGCGCTGGAAAACCCGGACCGGACTTTTAAAAAAGTTGAATCGGAATTTTTCCGTGTTGGACGATCCGATACGGATGCGCATTTTTTTGCCCATATCGGCGTCCAATCCGATCCAAATATCGGATCGGGACATCTCTAATTACAATACAGATAATAAACAGAAAAACTAGTTAGTTAAACTAGCTAGTTTCATCCTTCTGCTAAGAATTGGAATGGGTGTATCACTAGTAGACGTCCAATCCGTTTGAAGTGGGAGGGATGGCGAATCATTCGGTCATTCGCTGCCACCTTCCCACTTCAAACGGATTGGCCGTCAGTGGGAGGCAATGAGTTAATTTCGGGTCACTTCCTGTTGATTTTGGGTTACGAAAAGCAAGTGACTCAAGAATGTCCCCAAATGAATTGGAAGTGACTTAGGGGCAGTTTACATGGCGACTCTGCGACACAAAGACGCAATGACTGAGTAGCGGACTCGTCCGTGTGCATATGGTGTCAGCGAAGACGAAAAATTCTGAATCCTGCCTCCAAAGTGGAAGAATCCGATTGCCAGGGATTGAGGGGGCTTCCTCAGCGTGCATATCAAAGGCTCCCGTGGCGCGAGACCACGCCATGAACGTCAGTACTCGTACACGTCACATTGGGCGTGCGCAGCGGTGCTACTAAACATTAAAAAGAGCAAATATGGCAGAATGCCGGCTTTAATTTACTGTTTTAATAATATTTTGAAATTAAATATGTTGAATGTTTCAATTTTGTGCCTTTTTGAACAAAAGAAAAATGCCATTGCTCCGAGTGGGCGGGCATATTTTTTTCCGGGCTAAGGGATCTTGGTGGGGTCAAAGTGCATCATTCTCTGTCGCCTTGTAAATCTGCACTGCTCTCTAGGGCCTGGCATGAATACTACATCGTTTTGATGCGGAATTGCGACATTGTTCAAATTGAGAGGCAAATGCAAATTTGAAATTTTTCATATTGTCGGAGAGTCACCATGTAAACGGCCCCTCAAAATCAACAGGAAGTAACCTGTAAAAGGGGACCGCAAGAATGCCATTTTTAGACCTTGACGTCGCATCGTAAAGCGGAAATGGGACATTATAGACACGCCCTCGCATACAAACCATTATATTTCTGCTAGTTTTCTCTGGTAATCTTTCAAAAACGAACATGCCGATGAAGCGCTGCTGATATGGAACTTGTAGAAAGGACTAGACATTACGACATATGTAGGATGTTTTCTTCATACGTTTCCCGTACCCAAAAACTGGGAGGAAAAAATATGAAGAATGGATCAACTTGCGCGGATGTTTAACACCAACAAGGTGAAGCCATTCACATTTCATTTATAGTAAACATTTTTTTGAGTTGGCATGGTCCTTCAGAGGACAAAGAGGTAAGCCATTTTGATATTTTTTACCTATATTTTAGTGTGGCATTTCGCCGTGCTGCTCTTGTTTGACAATGAATGACCTGAAAAGAATTAAAAGGGTATCTGACTGCCACTCTTACCTTTTCTGTTGTAAAAAAAAAAAATAGTAAGGGGGAATTGTAAATAAATTATAGAATTAAGATTTGTTATTAATGAAAAAAATTAAAAGTGTTCGTTGGCTGTCAACGAGTAGCGTTTGCGATCGCTACACAAAAATTGCAATGTAAATTGCCCAAAAGAACGGTCAGAGACGTAAGACAACCAGAGGATATAATATATTAGACAGAGAGGGCATATGGTGGTAAATGATAGACTGTTGAAACAGGAGAATGTCATTGTCAGTGGCGTAAGAAAAACGTGTCGATAAAAAAGCTAAGGCTAAGCTTCGGTCGGCTAGTTTTTTTTTCAGTCTTTTCAGCCCTCGACACTCAAGCCATCTCTTTAACTTAACATTTGTATGTTCTTCCACATCTTTACCAGTGAATTTGGCACCAGCGACATCATTTTCATTGTTGATGCTAGATGTCAAAACACCAGTCAAAATGAGATGGATGTCTAGCGCTGTCAGTGGCAGCCACATCATTTTTTAAAACAATATATCGATTATTGATGGGAGCATAATGATGACCTTTTGGGCTACAAACACCTTTTTGATATATTGTCACACTCCAAGAAGACACACTGAAAAATTTACTGTTCCTTGTTTTTGTCAGGTTCTGAGGCTAGCTTCGTCGTCGCTGTAAAGCAGCTACCGCGCTACCCAGTGGATCTTTACTACCTGGTGGACGTTTCCGCATCCATGCAGGAAAATCTCGATCATGTAAGTGAACGAACTGAGTTTTCAAGAACATTAATGTATGAAAAAGGACGATAATTGACTTTCTTTCCCCACTTGCAGCTCAAGACGGTGGGCGTAGCTTTGTCACTGCGGATGGCGGAGCATGCTTCGGATCTGTGGCTCGGTTTTGGTTCCTTTGTAGACAAGCCGGTATCGCCTTACATCAACGTGCATCCTACAAAGATCAACAACCCATGCAGGTACAGAAAATGACATGTTGATTGGACTAGATTTTTTTGGGGGAAGTGAATGTTTCTGAGGTGAGAGTTTATTAAAGCTAGAGAATGCTGTTTTATCAGGGAAAAATGCATTTTTTTTTTTGGTAGTTGATAGACAAATTAATTTTCACATTTGAATTTTGTGTTTAAGTACATTTTTAATGACATTGACTGCCAGATAGGTCAAATGGATTGGACGTCTATTGCAGTCAATGATAGTCAATAATACAATTAAAATAGTGCTGTTAGAATTAAAGCTTTTACTGTATTTCCTATATATCCCGATTTTTTTCTAAATGATTTAGGAATGAACTCTTACCTCAGAAACATTCATGCCAAGATATGCAGTAAACTGGGAAGGGCTGGCAGTGATCATTCACTCCCTGTTTAAATGGTTGGGACAATAGCGGCGAATGAGTTAAATCCACATCAGAGATGGATAGCAAGGGGAAAAATGCCGCAGTGAGGTCCACGGCAGGGCAGCATGACTAAAAGATGATTCAGGTCACAAGCCTGAAAAGACAGTTCTACATCTGCTCTGAGGTATTATTAGATATAAAAGGAAATATCTGCAAGATGCTGACATCTTTGCCTTTCAGTCTGCTTTTGAAGATTGTGGGAAGCATGAGAACAGAGGGTTCAAGCGCTGTGATAAGAGGTTTTTAAGATAAGGAGCACCATCTGAAGATTGAGCATTCCTCTTTTGTTCCATCCATCCATTAACTTAATTGCAAATATATTTTTAGACCGAAACAAGAGGACAAGAAGTTGAAAATTTTATTCTCCATTTCCCATATTACTCAGAGTGACTTTGCATTCTTATGGTGCACCATTGTTCCACTGATAAGCCTCCCTGAGTGGGAGGCTGAGAAACTTTTGAATGTCAATGTAACAATCAATACGCGTTTGTGTTGGGGTCTTTTTGTCTCCAGTGACTACGAGATCCGCTGCCGACCCGCCCACGGCTTCCACCATGTTTTGAGCCTGACTGGAAACATGAGCGAGTTCACACGCGTGATCAAACGCCAGCGAATTTCGGGGAACATGGATACGCCTGAGGGAGGCTTGGATGCAATGCTGCAGGCAACTGTGTGCCAGGTGTGTGAGTCTGAATCCAAAAATGGATTGCACGCCTATTACAGTCAATGGTAGATGAAGGAGATTAATTGAATAATGATCTGGAATTAATACACTAAAAGTAATATATGATGGTAAACACTAGAAAAAAACATCAGAAATTGAGGGTTTTTCTCATCAATTTTAGATTAAATTAAAAGAGATTAGTTAAATAAATTCAATTATGATCCAAAATGTATACTACAGAAACAATAATGTAATGACTTTAAATGAAAATTCCAGAATGTCATATCTGTGTGTGTTTTCTCAGTTCTTTTTCATCTCACAGAAATCGTGGGCTTTAATAATAAAAAAATAAAAAAATTCGAGGTGAGATTATTTTAAAAAGAGTTTAATTAGATTAATTGGGGTCTACTCATAAAATAATGACACTGATTTTAGATGAAAATACCCAAAAATTAAGTTTAGCAGCAATTTGAGGTGAGATTAGAAAAAGTAAATAGATTAAATTCAAATATCTTTAATTCATACAAAATAAAACAATTACGAATTATGATCTGTAATACAATAATCAGAATGCAATGACTAAATGAAAATACCCAATATAAAGTGAGATTTAAAAAGCTGAATAATTACATTAATTCAATCATCTCTAATTAATACAATAACAATATTTTAATGATTTTATTTAAAATACTTTAGGTTTTTCCAGCTATTTTTAGGAGAGATTAAAAAAAGAGATTAGATTAACACTACCGTAATTTTGGCACTATAAGGCGCACCTGACTATAAGCC
This sequence comes from Corythoichthys intestinalis, assembly GCF_030265065.1. Taxonomy (NCBI): domain Eukaryota; kingdom Metazoa; phylum Chordata; class Actinopteri; order Syngnathiformes; family Syngnathidae; genus Corythoichthys; species Corythoichthys intestinalis. Next base: position 10,370,508 of record NC_080416.1, on the reverse strand, counting down.
GCCACCTACCAAATTTAACACAAAAACGACATTTGTTCATAGATAAGCCACACTGGACTATAAGCCGCAGCTGTCCTCACTGTATTATGGGATATTTACACAAAAAGATATTAACCGGCAACACTTTGACAGCGGCATCATAAGAGAGTCACAAGACCAAATGAACCACCATGAAGCTTTGAACCAATTGGCTGCAAAGCATCGTTGCTTCAAGAAACTTCATTTGGCAATCACTGCTCCCTTGGTGGAGACAGTCAACCTGCTGTCAACACTGTTGTTGTCCAACATGCCTCCTAGCATGCATTACAGCGCTACAGTATGTCGCATACTATGTAAATAACTATCAAAATTCATGTTTTGTATGAATTAATTTTTCAGTTACTGTTCCAGTTGTTTCATTAATTGCTAGTTATGGTATTTGGTAACAATTTATTTGATGGTGGGGCCATAAAACTGTCATTAGCATTAATGAATGCTCATAACTAGGGTTGGGCATCAAGAATCGAGCATCAATGGGAACCGGTTCTAACACTCCGATGCTCCTGGAATTGTTCGAATTTTAAAATTTTGATTCCTTGTTTCGATGCCCTGACTGACGAGCTCAAATTGCTTGAGTTCAAAGACTGATATTTATATACAAGTTAAAATTAGCCCTGTAAGAAGTTCATTTAATTTTAAAAATCGTCGAGAAGTTAAGACTTTAATATAAACTATGCCATTTTTTTTTCGACCCTGCTTTTTTTTTTACCTTGCCTCTTGAAAGAATCTGAATCGAGAATCGTTTAGAACCGGAATCGAAACGTGGAGTCGGAATCGGAACCGGAATCGCAAAATTTCAAATGATGCCCAACCCTACTTATAACAGATGTCATTGAGGGTTATCAAGCAAATTATCTCACTTTTGAATGGCTGTAAAAGACCTGAGCTGGACATAAATGGAGTTAGTGACATAATTTACCAATTGACACTTCATGATATTTGTCATAAGCATTCCGTATTGCCCATGATAGTGTCATGTCCTAATTATGACGGCCTTATGACACCGCTGTCAAATAAAGTGTTACCTATTAACCCAAATAAATTAACAAAAAAGCCTCATTGGACTATAAGCCGCAGGATTCAAAATGAAGGAAAAAAAGTAGCATCTTATAGTCCGAAAATTACGGGTATTTATATATGACAAAGGTATTGGGCCATATGCCTAGCTGCTAGTATAAAATATTTTTTTGAGAGAAGGTATTTTAGACCTGATCTCTAATGCAGGCAATGGCAGTGAATGAGTTAAGATTTGCATTCAGAAAAAAAAACATACATGTACAGTATATTTTTAAGTAGGTGTCCATTCGCTCATTCATTTTTCTTGCGCGCTTGTCAGCAACACAACATAAAGACTGATGTGGAAAATATAAGTACATAACATAACACATGTGGTAACTTACTCCAAATTCAAACATTAAAATCAGCGTTCGTTTGACTCTCAGGAGAAAAAAAAAAAGTTCTCCCACTAGTAACAACCCCCCTGTTTATGTCTGTGTCATAGACTGTGGGAGAAAAGGGGGTCTGTGTGTATATTTAAGGAACGCCGGCAAGCTAATAAGATAGGCATGACATAATGGAGAGTCTATTTGTGGAGCCATGAGTGTCGTGGGGTTTCCCTGCAGTCTGGTTACTCAGGGCCCCCCTGCATGACATTACTCACAGCCCCCCTGTAGTCATAGTATGAGCTTCTGCCACTGTGGTGGGGCGTCATGATGTGGGATTCCGGTGGTGCTATCTGACGCAGAGTGCCACTATTTCACCAGAATTAACTTCCATTGACGGCAATAGACTTTTCTTTGATCTCATTTGCTACCATTGACAGCAATAAACAAATTAGGATATATATATATATATATATTAGGGCTGTCAAAATTATCGCTTTAACGGGCGTTAATTTTTTTTTTTTTTTTTTAATTAATCACTTTAAAATATTTGACGCAATTAACGCAGATGCCCCGCTCAGACAGATTTAAATGACAGTACAGTGAAACGCTCACTTGTTGTGTTTTATGGAGTTTTGCCGCCTTCTGCTGGTGCTTGGGTGCGACTGATTTTATAGGCTTCAGCACCCGTGAGCATTGTGTAAGTAATTATTGACATCAACAATGGCGGGCTTCTAGTTTATTTTTTGATTGAAAATTTTACAAATTTTATTAAAACAAAAACATTAAGAGGGGTTTTAATATAAAATTTCTATAACTTTTACTAACATTTTTCTTTTAAGAACTACAACTCTTTCTATCCATGGATCGCTTTAACAGAATGTTAATAATGTTAATGCCCTCTTGTTGATTTATTGTTATAATAAACAAATACAGTCCTTATGTACCGAATGTTGAATGTATATATCCATCTTGTGGCTTATCTTTCCATTCCAACAATAATTTACAGAAAAATATGGCATATTTTATAGAGCGTTTGAATTGCGATTAATTACGATTAATTAATTTTTAAGCTGTAATTAACTCGATTAAAAATTTTAATCGTTTGACAGCCGTAATATATATATATATATATATATATATATATATATATATATATATATATATATATATATATATATATATATATATTTTTTTTTTTTTTTTTAAAGACAATCTTTTTTTTATAATAATATATACCCATAATTTTCGGACTATAAGCCGCTACTTTTTCTCTCAATTGGAACCTTGCGGCTTATAGTCCAGTGTGGCTCATTTGTTGATTTATTAGGTAACACTTTATTTGACAGCGGCGTCATAAGACCGTCATAATTATGACATTAGCATGGGCATTACTGAATGCTTATGACAGATGTCATTACTGAATGTTTATGACAGATGTCATTAAGTGTAAACTGGCAAATTTTGTCACTGACTCCATATATGTCCAGCTCCTATCTTTTACATCCGTTCAAAAGTGAGATAATTTGCCAGATGACACTAAATGACATCTTTCATAGGCATTCGTTAATGCTAATGACACTGTCATGACAAAATTATGATGATTTTATGACAGTCTTATGACGCCACTGTCAGATAACTTTTTACAGTTTACTGTATTTTCCGCACTACACGGCGCACCTAAAAGCCTTAAATTTTCTCAAAAGCCGATAGTGCGCCTTATAATCTGATACATCTTGTATATGGATCAATATTACTTAAACATGACATTCCCAATAATGCAGCTTCATCTAGTGGATGAATGATGCAACCCCAACAACAACAACTACTACTACTACTACTACTGCGCCTTATAATGCAGTGCACCCTATATACTGTATGAAAACGGTTTTCAAAGAGGCCTTCATTGAAGGTGCGGGTATATTCCGATGTGCGTTAAAGTGCAGAAAATACAGTCATCTTTTGATGTGAATATCCGATAATACCGTGAAGACAGCTGCGGCTTATAGTCCGGTGCGGCTTATCAATGAACAAATGCCGTTTTCGTGTCAAATTTGGTGGGTGGCGGCTTATAGTCAGGTGCGCCTTATAGTCCGAAAATTACGGTTATAATTAGTAGAGTTGTCCGATTTTTCCGATAATATCGAGTAATAAAAGCATTTTAAATTGATATCGGATAATATCACCATTGGTTTGTCATTATCAGTTTTGGGCCAATATGCATGTTGCCTTCAAAGTAAATGTAGAAGCCTTCTGCCTTTGTACAAGGGCTGGTCACGGCTTAGCACAGCAGTCATGCTTACTGACCATTAGATGTCTACAAACTAAGATGCTTGGGATTTGTTATGGGAGCAATATCATTATTAAAGCATCCAGTGGGGCATCGCAATACAATTAGTCATAATGTGTTAAGTCCAAGACCGCATATATCGGTATTGGTTTGATATTGGTATTGGATTTTTGGAGTTGGACAATATTGGTATATTGGCTAAAAAGTCAATATCGGACAACTGTAATAATCAGCATATATTTTGGTCAAAATTTTTTTTCTCATTTATGAATGAGTAGATTTGAAACACAATGTGTGTAATAATATACAATATTTTTAATTATATTCCATTTTAAAAATCTATCTTTTTCTATCTAATCTTTTTGATCAATTTTCGTATTTATGTTGATCTCAGTTTTTGTCATCTATGAATGAATCTGTGAATTTTAAACCCACTACGTCCAATTATATATACAAATTTAGTGGAATTTATTCATTCATTTTCTAAGCTGCTTATCCTCACGAGGGTCGCAGAGATACTGGAGCCAATCCCAGATAAATATAGGCAGTAATTTCGCGGAATTGGCCACGTTTTTTTTTTTTTTTTTTAATTATGTAAAAGCTAACTAAAAATTCCTATTCAAAACCTTGTACAGCAACAAATAAATAACCCTCACCTTCAGCTGACTCCACTTCAAATTCCTTCATTCCCGAAAACTCTACCGAGTTATGTGGAAATTGCCCAAGTAGTTTCCGTGTGATTCTGCAAACAATTCAACATGCCAGTGACGACACAACAACAGCCTTCTGACCAGAGGGAGAGTATGTGGATGTTATTTCCACTTAGCTCTGTCTCATCTTCAGAGAGCCGTGGGTTGGCGTCCCGAGGCAAAACGTCTGTTGCTCCTGATGACCGACCAACCTTCTCACCTCGCCCTGGACAGCCGACTGGCGGGAATTGTGGTACCTCACGACGGCTTGTGCCACCTGGAAAACAATGTCTACACTGGGAGCACCAGGATGGTGAGTGCGCCAAGGAGAAATAGGATTTAGGAATTAAGTCTGTTATATTGTCTTGATTTCCAACTGTAGGATCATCCAAGTCTGGGGCAGTTGTCTGACAAGCTGCTGGAAAACCATATTTACTCCATTTTTGCTGTGGAGAAACAGCAGTACAAGTGGTACGAGGTAATACACAGAACATAAAAATAAATATTGGAAGGTCATGGCTAACTTTTTACACCAGCTACTATTCAAAAAAGTACAACCGATATTACCGACAAGTGTCGTAGGGCTAGATATTCACAGAAAAGAAAGGGTATCCATTCCTAAAGTTTAAGATTTAGTTTGGATTATTTAAGAAAAATATATAATTTTCAAAAAAATGAAGTCAAAATTTTGTTTAACATGAGCTGATATTTTTTGAGTGTTTTTACTTCATAGGTTTTACAGGCGAAGTCTCAAACTTGCGGCCCCTGAAACAATATTTTGCGGCCCCTTATTTGGCATTAAAATGATGTACTACCGTAATTTTCGGACTATAAGGCGCACCTGACTATAAGCCGCCACCTACCAACTTTGACACGAAAATGGCATTTGTTCATAGATAAGCCGCACAGGTCTACAAGCCGCGGCTATCCTCACTGTATTATGGAATATTTAATAGGGATGCTACGATACAGTTAAATCAGGGTTTGGTTCAATTTTCGATACAAGGGACACGTTTTTCGATTCGATTCGATACATTTAATGCTCTGAAACAAAAAATACAAGTGTTTTTTGTTTTTTAATTTCGCTAACAAGCAAAAATAACAATGCCATCATATAAACATGCATTATAGTACATAATATCTATTTGCTTACTTCTTACTGATCTGAAGAAATTTTGTATAAAAGAGCTGAGAACAATCTTCGCTGTTTGTAAAGTGAGGCGGGGCACACTGTTGATTGCTATTACTCTCTTAGCAGGTATGTTTACCACATGAGAAAAACATCCTATTTGTGGTCCGAGTCCATCTGTTTTACGTACAGAATTAACAATATTTGTAGCATTATCTATAGTCACTGGTATGGATTGATTTTGCCTGCTTAACTTCTATTCAGTCATGGCGGTTTTTAATTCATCGATGTAGTATATGGACTACGCGTCCCATGATCACTCTGGGCTCAAGCAGCCAATGGCATGGGATCTAACGTAGCACATCTAGGTTGCTATTTGATGATATCTAGTGTGTGCACGCGAGTGTTGTCACGCATTAAAAAAAGTTCACGAACGCCACAGCGGTCACGTCTGCTCATTACTGCCCAACACCAGCATTTGACAATCGATTTTCATATACAGAACGAGTTTAAAGTACAGCACTCCTAATTTGCCACTTATTGTTCATCATGCAACCGTGACTTAGCGCTCTGTGACCCATGGTCTTAACCTGTCATCAAACCGAGGTCAAACCGAAGTCGGCAACGATGTAATGGCGGTCTTTGTTGTTCATATCCGGAAAGACTATCTTTATTCAAAATGTACGAGTGGGGATAGCGTATCAGCTCACCTAAAATGTTGCCAAAAAACGGATCTGTACAGTTTTGAAGCTGGCAAACCCCTCCTTAAGTTACTTTCATTTTAGCGAGAGAGACGACAAAAATAAATGCAGAAAATACATTATGGGAGCTTTTCATTTGGATCGAATGTTTTTGCGTATTGAATCAAAGAGGGCGTATCGAACGGTTCAATATCAAACCGAGTATTGTTGCATCCTTAATATTTACACCAAAAGATATTAACCGGCAACACTTTTTTTAACAGCGGCATCATTAGACAGTCATAAGACCTAATGAACTACCAACTTCATTGCTTCAAAAAGCTTTATTTGGCTATCACTGCTCCCTTGGGGGAGACGGTCAACCTCTGCTGACACCTGCTGTCAACACGGTTGTTGTCCAACACCCCTCCTAGCATGCATTGCATCTCTAGATATGTAAATAACAATCAAAATTCATGTTCTGTGCTAATTATTTCTTCAGTTACTGTTCCAGTTGTTTCATTAATTCCTAGTTATGGTATTTGGTAACACTTTATTTGACAGTAGCGCCATAAAACTGTCAAAAGCCCATCATAATTATGAAATGACACTGCCATGAGCATTAATGAATGCTTATAACATATGTGATTTAGTGTTATCCGGCAAATTTTCTCCCTTTTGAATGGATGTAAAAGATCCGAGCTGGACATAGAGTTAGTGACATAATTTGCTGGATGACACTTAATGACATCTGTCATTAGCATTCATCAATGCTCATGATACTGTCATGATTATGACGGTCAGATGGCAGTCTTATGACGCCGCTGTCAAATAAAGTGTTACATATTAACCCAAGTAAATCAACAAATAAGCCACACTGGACTATAAACCGCAGGATTCAAAATGAGGGGGAAAAAGTAGCGGCTTATAGTCCGAAAATTACAGTAGTGTGGGTCACGTATATTTTGCTATAGGCATTTGAAAAAAAAAAAATTTAATTAAATGATTTTTTAAAATTATTCTATAATAAATGTTTAAAAATAATAAATGAACAAAAGAATAATAATTACACATTTAAACAAAGCCATAGGCTAAAACAAATATAAATAATGCTCAGTAAAATTTAAAATACCTTTAAAAGTATTACCAATTATAAAATAATCAAAATTAAAATTAAGTTTAAAAAATTGAAAAAACTTCTTTAAAAAAGATTTTAAAAATAGTGGCTCGTGTGTATTTTTTTCCAGCTATTTTGTTTTTGTTTTTTTAGTTTTACCTCTCACATGGCCCAACATAGATCAAGCTAATGATCATTTTTAGTGGTGTTTTTACCAACAAGTTGGCCTTTTTTATGGCAGCCAAAGAGTTAACCAATTAAAAAAACTAAATAAAGAAGTCATGTTAAACCTGCGCACCCATTACCTACGCGTCAAAGTGCCCTGAACTACACCTACAATTGAATCACCTCAACTAGGCTAATGAGTGCAAAGTGCTTACCACTGACTGGGGGGTGCTCGGCAATGGCGTCATTAAGGCATTTCGAGCATATACAACAGACTGTTCATGTGTCCCTTGCATCATAAAAACAACTCACATAAGACTTTCCAAACTGCCACTACAAACCAGTAATGGAAAAAGTAACAACATACAAATATGTCAATATGACCTTTAATTAGACTTGGCACTATAACATTTTCATTTTCTACCTGTAGGAGTTAGTCCGCTTACTACCCGGCTCCTACCTTGGGAAAATTGAGTTCTTCCAGTCTCCAAACCTCATTGATCTCGTAGTGGACTCGTATAAGGTACGCATTCAATTTCTGTGATCAAAAAAAAAAAATGTTAAAAAAAGAAAATGCAACATTGTCAATATTAAAAGTAGCAAATGTGTATGTTTACATGTTTGTGTGTGACTAGCGGTTTATCCCTTGCAGTCTGGGCTGTAATCTCACATGCAGTACAGCGCTCCTATTGTTTGTTTCCAGAATCGTCCGAATCCACAGATCTGGGTGCACGCAGGCAGCTGAATTTGAACACAAGCAGTTATTGTAATCGGCATCAGACCCCCCACCCCCATTCCTTCCCGCAATTTAGGTGTCCCGACTATGTAGGAAAAACAAAGATTCTATTTTCAGTCCCACCTTCTTTTCCCATAAGCCTCTTTTTGAGTTCAGAGTAAAAAAAATGAGGGCATTCTGCGGACAACTTTGTCTAAAATTGTCAATGTTGTAAATGGAATGTTTTTTTCTTTTAATAGAGCTTGCTGACAGATGTGACATTGTCAGTGTCGGTGGATGACGAGGCGTTCGGCAGGTACTGGACGTCTGTGTCACCCGTGTGTCCTGAAGGCACCACCGCGAAAGAACGGAGCTGCTCGGGGGTTCAGCCAAACCAGACGGTAAAGCCGCAAATATCCGATGTACTTGTTTTTCTGTTGTTTTTGGTATTCTCATGTCATTAAAGATTAGGAAAGTAATCCAAGTTGAGCGGATTAAATGAAAAGATTTATTAACTCATTGGCTGCATTGAGATAAAGCAATGATAAGTGCTGTCAGAAATAGTTAAAGCTAGGGTTGTTCCGATCATGTTTTTTTGCTCCCGATCCGATCCCGATCGTTTTAGTTTGAGTATCTGCCGATCCCGATATTTCCCGATCCGATTGCTTTTTTTTGCTCCCGATTCAATTCCAATCATTCCAGATAGTTTTTCCCGATCATATACATTTTGGCAATGCATTAAGAAAAAAATGAATAAAACTCGGACAAATATATACATTTTACAGTACATAAGTACTGTATTTGTTTATTATGACAATAAATCCTCAAGATGGCATTTGCATTATTAACATTCTTTCTGTGAGAGGGATCCACAGATAGAAAGACTTGTGACTTTGTATATTGTGACAAAATATTGCCATCTAGTGTATTTGTTGAGCTTTCAGTAAATGATACTGAAGACTGAAGGCCATGCCCAAATGCATGATGGGAAGTGGAACCATGACTGTGCGTAGTGCTACCAATTGATATATCTTCTCTGCGTTGGGAAATAACATAAGGTGTTAAGAAAAAGATCAATTGCTACCTTGCTTCCCCACATTGCTTCCCATGATATGTCTAATCGAAGGGAGAGGGATTGTAAGGCTTTAGCCAATTAAAATAAGGCACCAAAGGCTGCCAAAATTCACTCTACTCATTTAACGCTGCCTTTTAGCTCTCTATATAGGCAAAACGGCGCCATTACAGATGGAGTGCGACAATGCGTGAGTGGGTCGTGCAGCGCATGCATTAATTGCGTTAAATATTTTAACGTGATTCTTTTTTTTAAAAAATTAATTACTGCCGTTATTGGGATAAATCTGAAATCCCTACCTTAAGCCTAAACTAAAGACTCTGGATGAGTGTCTGAAACGTAAATTACAATTAGAAAACAATTAAATAAAAAAATATATATATATTAAAAAAAGGCATGGCCGATATTTTTTTGCTGATTCCGATACTTTGAAAATGATCGGGACATCTCTAGTTAAAGCTTTAACTACATTTCATATTTCCATAGGATTCATGAATAAACTCTCAGAGTTTGCATCTTAACTCATTGAAAAATTGGACAATGCAAAAAATATTCCATGTTTTTTAGTCATATAGTCATATAAGTATTTGGACAGTTAAAATTTTGCCAAAACTATAGTAGCGTTGCATATTAGCGCACACCCCTGTAATGTGCAAAAGAAAACTTCAGTTCCATTTTGTCCTCTTGCTTTATTTTCACTCCCTAATCTCCTCATGAGTCGCCTCTCCTCCCACTGAATCACGCCTCAGTAGTTCGCCCCTTTAATCCATGGCTGAATAAAATGAATTATGGAAAGTACCCGATTCTTATCAACGTAGCGATTAAAAGAAAGAAAAAAAAGGCAAAAAATATGTGCATACTTTACCGTACTAATTAACTCAATGGCTGCCATTGACAAATATGTGAAATACAATTGGTTTGAACTGGGAGCGGCTGGCAGTCACTCCCTTGACTGTAGTTTCCCCAAAATGAACAAGAAGTAACCCGGAATAATAGAAAGGGGTAAACCTCGGTTCACTACATTTCCCACAGTTTAATTTACATTAACAGTGGAAAACACATACAAGAGAACCCTTCTTTCTAAGCAGCTTCCTACTCAAGTCTTGCAGGTTAGCAAATTCACACAGTTTCACAGTTTAATGTTATGCTAACTCTGATGCAGGTGGACTTTCAGTCGCAAAATTAGTGGGGTGTTCCCCACCTCCACAATATTGATGTATTTTTACATTACTTACAGTGGCTGCTGCTGGCAAAAAAACTTTTAATACCCTTCTCTTCAGAGGGGGCGGATGGGGCGGCATGTTGTCGACATGTATTTCTGTCAGGGTTGTGTTTGTGTGTGTGTTCATCAGCCAATCAAATGTGCATTTGACGAGGGGAAAATGGAGTGGCACATTCAGTAAATGAAAAGGGGTAAATGGAAGTCTGAACATAATGAAAATAATTCACTTAATAATGGTAGGGTCAATTCTATCCTTACGACATATGGGAAGATGATCTAAATTACCTATAACTGAAGTCATTAACTAATGCGAATAAGGTTGCTTGACCAACGTGACCAAGAATAACCTCAATCTCAACAGGAAGTGACCCAGAAGTAAGATCTACTAGTCCTACTAAAAAAATTAGCATATTGTGATAAAGCTCATTATTTTCTGTAATGTACCGATAAACATTAGACTTTCATATATTTTAGATTCATTACACACAACTAAAGTAGTTCAAGCCTTTTATTGTTTTAATATTGATGATTTTGGCCCCAAAAAAAAAAAAAGGCAAGAAAAACAAAAATCCCTATCTCAAAAAAATAGCATATCATGAAAAGGTACTCTAAAGAGGCTACTAACCTAATCATCTGAATCAATAAATTAACTCAAAACCCCTGAGGCTTTTAAAAACTCCCAGCCTGGTTCATTACTCAAAACCGCAATTGTGGGAAAGGCTGGCGACCTGACTGCTGTCCCAAAGGCCATCATTGAAACCCTCATGCAAGAGGCTAAGACACAGAAATTTCTCAGCGAATAGGCTGTTCCCAGAGTGCTGTATCAAGGCACTTCAGTGGGAAGGAAAAAGTGTGGCAGGAAACGCTGCACAACCAGAAGAGGTGACCGCACCCTGAGAAAGATTGCGAAGATGGGCCGATTCCAGACCTTGGGGGACCTGCAGAAACCTGCAAATGGGCTACAAAAGACGCATTCCCCAAGTGAAGCCACTTTTAAACCTGAAACAGCAGCAGAAGCGCCTGACCTGGGCTACAGAGAAGCAGCACTGGACTGTTGCTCACTGGTCCAAAGTACTTTTTTCAGATGAAAGCAAATTTTGCATGTCATTCAGAAATCAAGGTCCCAGAGTTTGGTGGAAGACTGGGGAGAAGGAAATGCCAAAATGCCTGAATTCCAGTGTCATGTACCCACAGTCAGTGATGGTCTGGGGTGCCATGTCAGCTGCTGGTGTTGGTCTGCTGTGTTTTATCAAGGGCTGGGTCAATGCAGCTAGCTATCAGGAGATTTTGCCCACTTCATGCTTACATCTGCTGAAAAGCTTTATGGAGATGAAGATTTCATTTTTCAGCACGACTTGCCACCTGCTCACAGTGCCAAAACCACTGGTAAATGGTTTACTGACCATGGCTTTACTGTGCTCAATTGGCCTGCCAACTCTCCTGACCTGAACCCCATAGAGAATCTGTGGGATATTGTGAAGGGGAAGTTGAGAGACACCAGACCCAAAACTGTGGATGAGCGTGAGGCCACTATCAAAGCATCCTGGGCCTCCATAACACCTCAGCAGCGCCACAGGCTGATTGCTTCCATGCCACGCCGCATTGAAGCAGTCGTTTCTGCAAAAGGATTCCCGACCAAGTATTGAGTGCATAACTGATATAATTGAAGGTTGACTTTTTTTTGTATTAAAAAACACTTTTTTGTATTGGTCAGATGCAATATGCAAATTTTTTGAGATAGGGATTTTTGGTTTTTCTTGACTTTTTTGCCAAAATCATCAATATTAAAACAATAAAAGGCTTGAACTACTTTAGTTGTGCGTAATGAATCTAAAATATATGAAAGTCTAATGTTTATCAGTGCATTACTGAAAATAATGAACTTTATCACAATATGATAATTTTTTTAGAAGGACTAGTATAGCCGCCAATGGCAGCACAACCAAGTGTTCCAATCATTGCTATTAACTCAGAGTCCAAATGGAAAGAAATCACAGATAGCGGAGATGGTTTGAATCCCGACTCATTCTGCCTGCTGTCGAGCTAAATGGCAGTAAATGATAATGTTTCAAGTGCATGCGTATTAGGACCGTAGGTAAAAGATCTTTTTTAATGAGTTTAATTGTAGAGCATAATATCTACTTCCCACACATTAGAGCCTTAACAGAAGCTAGCATTTCAATAGCCTTCTGCTCCTAAATGTCCTTATCAAGTGGGGGAACAAAGACACTATTTTTGGCTCAACCTCTTTTCCCGCCGTAAACCTCCAACTCTGTGGGCAAATCTAGGGAGGTTACAACTTTCACTAATCCCACTAGTCATGCATTTGTCTCCCACAAGCCTAAAAACAACACAACAAGCAACCCTGACAAATTGGTTTGTTTTTTAACCAAACACAGGTCTACTTCAACATCACCGTCGGCCTACGTTCCTGTCCCGACAATGGATCGGATGAAGACATCCGAGTGATGGTTCGCCCGGTGGGCTACAATGAATCTACTACTGTGAGGATCCACGCAAAATGTCAGTGCGGTTGCGAATCAACGGGACGCTGCGGCGAGACTCTGCGGTCACCATGCGAGGGGACGATGGACACTAACGGTCATGACCAAAGGTCACTTCAGGGACTTGTTAATGAATCAGACTGGAACTGTCGAGCGGAAGGCTCGGACGTGGATTGTAGCGGTCGAGGAGTGTGCGAATGTGGGAGGTGTGTGTGCGAGCGTGGTAGACTTGGCAGCGTCTACGGGAAATACTGCGAGAACGATGACTTCTCCTGTTCTTATGAAGGTGGACTACTGTGTGGGGGTGAGTTTTTTAATAGCTACCATTCATTTTAAAGACAGAATTCTACATTAACTGCCATTGACAATGATAGACCTCCAATGATTAGATGCATGAGTTAAGTCATAAAATGGTCTTCGGTCTATTTTATTCAGGACATGGCGTGTGCGTCTTAGGTGAATGCGTATGTGATGACAACTGGACAGGCGATAGCTGCAGTTGTCCCATCTCCACAGCGACCTGTCAATCACCTGACGGTTTGCTGTGCAGCGGGCGAGGCGTATGCGAGTGCGGCCGGTGCGTGTGTCACGATCACAAATACTCCGGAGACTTCTGTGAGCGATGTCCTGCTTGTCAAAGCTCCTGCGTATCAAACTGGTACTTCATTTTTGTTTTACTGCCACAAATCATTATGGGGACGTGTTTATAAAGATGTGTTTTTACAGGAAGTGTGTGGATTGTCATATGTCACACGGGTTAAAACAACAAGAGGCGGGACACTGCAACCGAACTTGTGATACGGATGTTTTTTACAACAGTGATGTGAAATCAGGTAGGGCACTTTTAGTTAATCTTATTGAAGTTAGGGGTGCCACAAATGATTATTTAAATAGTCGTTTAATTTTGTGATTAGTTGGCTAGTTGTTGGCTTATACATAAATCACATCTTATTTCCTGTTATATTAGTCTGGATTTTACATGTTAGCTGGGAATGGAACCAAAAATTATGCGCTAAAGTTTGGACCATAAATATGATGTAAAATATCTTTTTTTTTTTCATTTAAAATACTATATTAATAAAAAAAAGATTAAAAATAAAATATTTGTTTTTTTATTCAGGTTTTTTATTTTAATTTCAAATTTTTTGTTTAACAAATGATTATTGAATTAAGAAATGGATAAGAGAATGTGCCATTTTTTTCCATTATTATTTAATGGGGGGGGGGGGAGGGGGGGAACATAAATGAGAATACTTTTATTACCTTTTAGGGTTGTTCCGATCATGTTGTTTTGCTCCCGATCCGAACACGATGTTTTAGTTCGAGTATCTGCCGATCCCGATATTTCCCGATCCGATTGCTTTTTTTTGCTCCCGATTCAATTCAATTCAACTCAATTCAATTGCTCCAAGTATCTTTTTTTATTGTCCAACATGACACTGCTTTGGATTAAAACAAAGCTTATCAGCACTGCGCCATAAAATATGTAAACAATAAACATAACCCCCTCCGCTTAAAATAAAGTTACATGACGTCACTTCCATGTTCCAAGTTTTTTTCGGTGCCACACTTTGTGAGTGCGACAATAAATGGCAGGGGAGGATGTTTGTTGTTATTATGAACCAATCTTTAAACCGAAACTAAAGACTCTGGATGAGTGTAAGACATTTTGTCTGCAACGTTAAATACAATTAGAAAACAATTAAAAAATATATATACAGTATATATTAAAAAAAAGGCATGTCCGATATTTTTTTGCCGATTCCGATACTTTGAAAACGACGTGATCGGACCCGATCGATTGGGACATCTCTATTCCCTTTTGTTTTTATTTAGATTCTTAATGGTTTCCTTTTTTCATTGGATTTTTATATATTTATTTCAAAATATTAAAAATCAAAGAAATATTTCATGTTTTTTGTTTGATTAGTTTTTTATTTTAATTTCAAATATTTTTTAAACAAATGATAATTGACTTAAATGGATAAGAGAATGTGCCGTTTTTTCCATTATTATTTAATGAAAAATTACAAATATATATAAATGAAAATATTTAGTTTTATTTCCCTTTGTTTTACTGTATTTTTTTAATGAAGCAATAACAGAACATGTAATGCTTTTATTTTTTTAATTAGATTTTTATATATTTATTTAAAAATATTTTAAAATAAACTGAATTATAAAATAGGAGAATATTTACCGTTTTTCCTGTTACTTTTTAAATATTAAAAAAAAGTTACAAAAATAAGTAGATTTCCTCTTATGAGGCCCAAAAAGGGGGATTTTGAAAACTTTTAGGTCAACAATTTCCCTAAAACAACTAATTGACCATCAAAATTAGGGATGTTCCTATTCGATCACGTGATCGGAAATTGGGCCAATTGCACCATTTTGCAGATCAGAATCAAGTGAAAAGGATCGGGTTTTTAATTAAAAATATATATTTATGTTTTTCTGCTTTATGATCGTACAGCGCCACAGCCTCTGACCCTCCGTTCTGCTAAGCAGAGCAGCCGCTTGTTTGGTACTTAAAGTTAACGATAACTGACTGGTTTGTAACTTGGTAGCTCTACTATCAAAGGCCCAAATGTGTCAATCATCGTTTAGCTTGTTAAACACTAGCAGTAGTGTGCTGTGGCAACTCATTGTGTAAGTGATAGGCTGTTCTCAGTAGCGTGAGTCTCAAAGCATGAGTGGACTTGAGTGGACTAACTCAATAAAGGATTTAATAAAGATAAGCATTTTTCTACGTTATTCTTGTTGAAAAAAATCTTTATGAAAGCGGCACAGTGGTTGTTAAAAAAAAAACTCGACGGACTCGGGTGCAAAAATATGCCATCGGAACATTCCTAGAAATTAATTTCTAATTTTATTATTATTATTGATTAATTTCATAATCAGTTCAAATAATTCATCAAAATCTTTTTTATCTCTCAACTACGCAGGGGGAAAGCACATTCAATGCATGTACATTGGTAGTGACAACTGCCGCTATTGGTTTCAAATGAGCTCCCAATCTGGACGGAATAAGCTTCACATCAGCACACAAGCAGGTATGACCACTGCAGTCTTGCGCATTTGAGTCAGCGAGTCTGCTGTCAGTTCTGCAGCTGTATTTTACATTTGCACCTTTCGCACACGCAATTTGAAATACACATGTTCAGGTTTACACTTTCACCCACGTCGCACATCCAAGTGTTACAGTTCCTCCCCGCTTGAGTTTTGGAACAAAACTGCTCATTGTGCATTTCCCTCCCCCTTCATCTGCCCTTATCCCCTCAACCCGACGGGACACTGTGCTGACGCCGACTCCTCCCGGGTGTCGCGGGAGCCAGGTTTCCATAGCGACCTTGTTCCGAAACGTCTTTGGGCTCTTTGTTTTGAGCCGGGAGGCTGTCATCTACACATGGCTACACAAATTTACCTATTTCATATTCAGATACATTCATCTTACTTATCTCGTAAGTGTTCTATTAAAACTGAAAAATTCAACTACCGTATTTTACGGACTATAAGTCACAGCTGAGTATGTCACACAAGCCAAACAATGCACAATACGTAGGAAAAGAAGTTTTTTTAAGCATAAACTTCACTTCCAGATGATGAATGGATGGATGGATAAATTACTCCATTTTCACATCAGAAACTTAATACTTGAGGAAAGCATGCAGAATCATCTTAATTTTTCTCAATAAAAGCAATATTTCCTCGTTCTCGAATCTTTCCGAGCTGGACATGAATAGAGTTAGTGACAAAATTTGACAGATGACACTTAATGACATCTGTCATAAGCATTCATCAATACCCATGACCATGACAGTGTCATGTCATAATTATGATGCTCTTATTACAGTCTTATAATGCCGCTGTCAAAGTGTTACCGGTTAGTATCTTTTGGCGTAAATATCCCACAATACAGTGAGGACAGCTGCGGCTTATACAGTGGTATGAAAAAGGATATGAACCTTTTGGAATTTCTCACATTTCTGCTTAAAATCCCCATCAAATGTAGTCTGATCTTTGTCAAAATCACACAGATGAAAAAAAACTGTCTGCTTTAACTAAAACTACCCAAACATTTATAGGTTTTCATATCTTAATCAGGACAGTATGCAAACAATGACAAAAGGGGGAAAAATAAGTAAGTGAACCATCACATTTAATATTTTGTGGGCCCCACTTTGGCAGCAATAACTTCAACCAGACGCTTCCTGTAGCTGCAGATCAGGCTGGCACATCGATCAGGACTAACCCTGGCCCAATCTTATCTACAAAACTGCTGTCATTTAGTCAAATTCCTGGGATGTCTGGTATGGATCGCTGTCTTTAGGTCAAGCCACAGCATCTCAATGGGGTCTGGACTTTGACTTGGCCACTCCAGAACGTGTATTTTGTTCTTCTAAATCCATTCTGAAGTTGATTTACCTCTGTGTTTCGGATCATTGTCTTGTTGCAGCATCCATCCTCTTTTTAGCTTCAACTGTCGGCCTCAGGTTTTCTTGCAAAACATCCCGATAAACCTTTGAATTAATTCTTCCATTAATGATTGCAAGTTGTCCAGGCCTTGAAGCAGCAAAACAGCCCCAAATCATGATGCTCCCTCCACCATGCTTCACGGTGGGGATAAGATGTTAATGTTGGTGAGCTGTTCCATTTTTCCTCCACACGTGAGGTTGTGTGTTACTCCCAAACAATTCAACTTTGGTTTCATCAATCCACAAAATATTTTGCCAAAACTTCCGTGGAGTGTTCAAGTGGCCAATAGGCCTTCATTAAATGCGCACCTTGTATTCCGATGCGCGTTATAGTGCAGAAAATACAGTCTTTTGATGGAATATCTGATAATACAGTGAGGACAGTGTGGAAAACAAGTATTTGGTCTATACCAAAAGTTCATCTCAATACTTTGTTATGTAGCCTTTGTTGGCAATAACGGAGGCTAAACGTTTTCTGTAACTCTTCACAAGCTTTTCACACACTGTTGCTGGTATTTTGGCCCATTCCTCCATGCAGATCAGAGCAGTGATGTTTTGGGGCTGTCGTTGGGCAACATGGACTTTCAACTCCCTCCTCACCCCGTGGCGTCAAACTGATAACAAGAACGGGGAGCAAAAATCCCAGAACCACACAGGGGGACCTAGTGAATGACCTACTGAGAGCTGGGACCACAGTAACAAAGGCTACTATCAGTAAGACAACGCGCCGCCAGGGACTCAAATCCTGCACTGCCAGACGTGTCCCCCTGCTGAAGCCAGAACAAGTCCAGGCCCGTCTGCGGTTCGCTAGAGAGCACTTGGATGATCCAGAAGAGGACTGGGAGAATGTGTTATGGTCAGATGAAACCGAAATAGAACTTTTTGGTAGAAACACAGGTTCTCGTGTTTGGAGGAGAAAGAATACTGAATTGCACCATACCCACTGTGAAGCATGGGGGTGGAAACATCATGCTTTGGGGCTGTTTTTCTGCAAAGGGACCAGGACGACTGATCTGTGTAAAGGAAAGAATGAATGGGGCAATGTCTCGAGAGATTTCGAGTGGAAATCTCCTGGGTCTTTCAGCATGACAATGATCCCAAACACACAGCCAGGGCAACAATGGAGTGGCTTCGTAAGAAGCATTTCAAGGTCCTGGAGTGGCCTAGCCAGTCTCCAGGTCTCAACCCCATAGAAAATCTACGGAGGGAGTAGAAAGTCCGTGTTGCCCAACGACAGCCCCAACACATCACTGCTCTAGAGGAGATCTGCATGGAAGAATGGGCCAAAATACCAGCAACAGTGTGTGAAAAGCTTGTGAAGAGTTACAGAACACGTTTGGCCTCCATTATTGCCAACAAAGGCTACATAACAAAGTACTGAGATGAACTTTTGGTATTGACCAAATACTTGTTTTCCACCATGATTTGCAAATAAATTATTTAAAAATCAAACAATGTGATATTCTGTTTTTTTCCCAACATTCTGTCTCTCATGGTTGAGGTTTACCCATGTTGACAATTACAGGCCTCTCTAATATTTTCAAGTGGGAAAACTTGCACAATTAGTGGTTGACTAAATACTTATTTGCCCCATTGTAACAACGATATGGACCGCAAAAACATTTAATTTGATAACCTTGCATTAAAATCATAAGCTAAACTATGACAAAAATACGGTATTTACGATATCTGTGTGTGTTCGCAGAGTGTGCCAGTAGAGGCCGAGCGGTTGGGACCTTCCTAAGTGTATGTGCACTGACGGTTCTGTGCGGGTTGGTAGTGGTGGCAGTGTCCAGGCTGCTTTTGCAGAAAAGAGGCTGGTCGCCAGGGGACGCCATCAAAGATGGGGAATACAACTGCACCAGGAAGGTAAGTTCACCAGTAAACACTGCGATATTTTGGCAAATATTATTTTGCTGTCAGAAGTTGTGTGAGCGAACCAGCAGACTTCCATCTGTGTTTTACATTTCCGCTCGCCTCCCAACTTTAGTAAACACAGTGTTGGGATGTGCAAGCGTGTTTGATTTATGGAAGTGCGGAGAAAATGTCGGGGGAGGGTGACGGAACTATTTTAGAGTGCTACTTTGACTTATTGCACTTCTCGATCTGGTTACAAGTAGGGTTCCTAAATATATCTCATCAGGGAATATTTCTAGGAATTTTGTTAATTTCAAGTGGTGTATTCGTATTTAGTCATTGGCTGCCACTGACGGCAAAAGACGCCCAAATCATTTTGACCGATGGGGTGGCAGCAATCATTTAAATGTTGTATGAATAAACTCTCACCTCAGGAACATTCCCTTAAAGGTTTGCGTTGTAACTATTGGTCTGCCATTGACAGCAATAGATGTCCATGCCATTTTGACTGGGATGAAAAATGTACTTAATACAAAAATCTAATTAGGTTTTCTTTTCATTGAAATTCCACTCTGTATATACGAATAAACACCTACCTCAGAAACATTCACTCAAAAGTTTGCAACTCATTCACTGCTATTGACAGCGATAAATGTTCAGTTAATTTTGAAAAATGGATTGGAAGTCTGTCGCCTACAATTAAAAGTAATGATAAATTAAAAACAATGCTGTCAGAGTTCAAACTTTAACTCTGGAGATTAAATTTAAAAATGTAACTATTTTCTTTATACAGTATTATATTCAAAATGATTTGTGAACAAATTCTCAATTCAGAAACATTCACGTCAATGTTTACATCCTGCCACCATAAGCGGATTTTATGGGGGGACAGGGGGGACAGGCCTCCCCTGGTGTCCGAAAAGTGTCATTGCATGTAATTGACTTTCCTATATAAAAGTTGAAAACTGCAACAAAAATGAATGAAATGAACAAAAATACATATATTTTTTTATAATGGCTCAAAATTATTTTTCGAGCACCTTAGACGGTCATTTGCTTTGCATATAATTTAAAAAAAAAAATTTTTTTAATGATTTTTTTTCTTTGAACGAAAAAAAAAACTTTTTTTTTTTTGATTGAAGCAACTTTTGGGGGGGATTGAATGACTTAGACACAAATGTCCTAATCATAATATAGCCCAAACACAAAAAGGATTGCTTCAACCAAAGAAAACTTTTTTAATGAAAAATTAAGTGTTGAAATGCAAATTTTTCAATCTAAAATATTTTTACGCATTCAAAAACTTTTTCTATGATTGAAATGTTTCTTTTTTTGATTGAAGTGATTTTCTTTTTTAAAATGTAAAGCAACTGTTTTTCATTGAATAATATAGACACAAATGTCCTAGCCAAAATGTGGCCCAAAAACACATCAACATTACTTCAATCAAAAAAGTTGCTTCAATCAAAAAAACTTGACTTCACAAAAAAAATAAATAAATAAATAAATAAATAAATATAAGAAAAATAGCTTTCACAAGCATTTTTTGTGGGGAATTTCAAAATTATTTTTACATTCAAACACAATGAGTTTCATATTTATTTTTGCATTCAAACACATTTTTTTTAATTGAAGCAACATTTTTTGGTTGAATAATAAAGACACAAATCTACTTCCAAATGGCTCCGCCCAGGGGATACAATTTTTGACTGGGGTAACTACATTGGCACGACACCGGCGGGCGTACCGTATTCAATGGATGACAATCTTGGCGAAAAGTATTGCCTAAGCAGCCTGATTTAAAATTCCCCTCAAGAATGATGGGAAACAAAAAACACACATTGTCAATTTATGATTATAAATATTCTTGTTAATTTTATTGCTGACACTACGTTTCGGGGTCATCAACATGTTGTGCCCCCCCAGCCCCAAAAGTCAAACTCTGCCACAGCCAGAAAATGAGTTTGCAAAGATAACTTTTCATCTTGCTAATTGAACTCATGTCATTTTTTTGTCTGTATTTTCAGGAATTATCCTACATTCCCACAAGCAATGAGAAGACAGTAACTTACAGGAGAGAACGCCCTCCCGACCATTCAGTGGAGATGACCGTTCACGTCAAGATGCCGCTTGGCGAACCCTGGCAATGATACAGGGAAAGGACAATGAGTTGGACTCGATTTTTCTTTACTGTGGATGGGAAAATCCGGATTGTTGTAAGAAATTGAAAAACATATTTTAAAGACTTTGGGACTGAGATGGCCAGTACAGTATTGAGGTTCTGGGTCTGGAGTAGTTGCACTGATTCAAGTCATCTACCAAGTCAGTACCACTCTAATTTATGTGCACGTGTATTTCTATTCATATTTTATCCAAATTGTCTCAGACTGCCCTCTTCTGGCCAATTTGAGGTACGCCTTTTCAATTTCACCATCAATGCTGTGCTATATGACTTGTGGGTTAATTTATGATTTCTGTTTAGTGTTAAGTCGTTTTTCATTGATTCGTTTGTCATTTTTAGAAGTTTCTTCATTTGTGTCAACTGATCAACTGACATTGCATTCCAGGCTTTTTTTTTTTGTTTAGACTTGCACTTGTTTTGTATTATACTACTGAGTGACGGTGATAGACGTCAAATTTATTCATCATGAACTGATTAGTTTGCAGTGCTATCGTCGATGAATTGTCGATTCATGATTATGTTTCAGTGCCGTTGACGGCGATCGGCGTCCAATCCATTTTGATTTGGAGAGACTGGCACCAAATGATCGCTGCCAGCCCTCCCAGGCAAAATGGATATTAGGGCATTAGGTTTGCGGGAACAAATCCACTGGACTAACAATCAAAATGTAACATTTCTGGGAAGAAGCATGAACACGTGACCTCTAATGAGAAGGAAGCTTGCTGTAGCCAACTGAACTGGACTGATGACGTTCTACTTTTGATTTCTCGGTACATGTCCAAGCTAAACTCTAAAGGTACCGAGCTCCAAAATGAGAGATTAGTCTTCCACTTTCTCCTCATGCACTAGTCCTTTTGAATTTGAGGCGATGTTTACAGCAATAGCTGCTTTATTTGTTTTTGCGAAGCCAGAACAGTACTATTTATTGTCATGTGTTTTCTTATGACTTGATATGTTAGTTGTAATATTCTACAATGAGTCTACTTGAGTTGTAATGTCGGTTTCTGTCTCCTCGCCCTAAAAATCAGCAATAAGTGAATCATCTCATTTGGAGTAACAACAGCACTTGTGTGGAGTTTTGGTATCCGCTGTGATTTGTTGCGTAGCTTGTTATAATATCTCAATAAAAGAGCGAGCGTTTTCAAAGAGCGAGGCCAATTATGATTTTTGTTACTGAAAATGTCAATACTGTACACGTTTGTCATGAACACTTGGTGGGGATGTAAACAAAATTCAAGAAAAGCATGAAACTTGGGGAAATTTTTGATTTTGGCTATCACTGTCTAAAAGTAATTCAACTAAAAAAAATGTCTTTGCTTCACTGAAGTATGCAGAGAATACTCAGACAAGTGTGATTTGACAGTTTGGAATGTTGTTCAAGTTTAAGATGGAATTCACGGTTACAAAAGAGCTGTTGGACGTTTGCCACCAGACATGAACAAAATAATGAGGAAAAATTAACCTGAAGTACAGTTAACGTGTGCATTTATTAATCTGACTAAATCATTCCTTTTTCTAGGAACAATAAATGGTAATTTTCTGTTGTGGAGACAAATATATACGTTTTTTCTGACGTCATTCAAGAGATTCAAATCAGGTTTTTGCACTGAAAACAGTGGCTGCACAGTTTGCGTGTTATTTGGATGCCACCTAGTGGAAGAGTATTGAATTGTTCTGCATGTCACGTTGCTGTCATAAAACAATAGTTTTTAAATTCTAGAGATAACTGAACAACCCAGCAAGTCAATTGGGTGATTTGCTGTAGCATCCCTGATGATCTCTCACGACCAAGTAATGTGACAAGGGATAAATAAGTGTTCAAGTTGGGAATCAGTCGTGTAAAAGTGCACTAAAATTTAGTTCAAATGTAGTCTTCTTGATTTGTTCAAGTTTGCAGAAAATATTTCGACGAACGTGGGTTGGCTGGTTAAAGTATAGTTTTGGTTAAGATTGCTCCAAATAAGCAGCGAAACGAGAAAGGTACGTTTGACCTGTTTTATTGACACCATTGACAAAAATATCTCATTTTTTTGTTTCAACTACAAAATGTGAGGAAATACCCCAAGGTTCATAGGCGGAGTTTGATTTTTTTTCAACATGTTGATGACCCCGAAACGCAGTGTCAGCAATAAAATTAACTTACATGAATATTTATAATAGTAATAAGTTGAAAATGAGAGTTTTTTTTGTTTCCCATCATTCATGAGGGGAATTCCAAATCAGGCTGCTTAGGCTATACTTTTCACCAAGATAGTCATCCATTGGATATGGTACGCCCGCCGGTGTCGTGCTAATGTAGTTACACCAGTCAAAAATTGTATCCCCTAGGCGGAGTCACTGCGCTGCACTGATTTGCTTGATTTGCTAAGGTGGTAGTCACATGATCTGTTTGACCCATTATAAAAACATTTTCATGTTAATTTGTTTCATTTTTGTTGTTTTATTGCTTTACAACTTTTATAGACAATATTTTACCAGAAAATTTTAATTTTAAAATCATATACTGGATAGGGAAGTCAATTATATGCAATGACACTTTTCGGCCACCAGGACGGCCTGACCACCCCCTGAAAATCCGCTTATGCAAAGGTTCACAAACTGACTTTTATAACAGACACTGAATAAACTATACACAGAGGATTTTCATCCAAATGAGTGGGAAAAACTGACATTTTTATTTTTTTAAACAAGTTTACAAACAACATGAGGTAAGCGTGTTTGTTGTGTCATTCATAATAAAGTGCCTTTTGTCCGTAAAAAAAATTCTCTAAGTTGCTGTCTATTTCACCTTGACAGTCACGTGTATCTCCGAAGGCTGCCTAGGACTTTCGCCGACACTGTTGTCAGTGTCACTGTTGCCTTTCCCGGCCTCCTCCTCTCCGTGCGTCCGGGCGTGTTTGCTCAGGTGATCGGAGCGCATGAATCTCTTGCGGCACACGGTACACTCGAAGCGCTTCTCCCCTGTGTGAGTGCGTAGGTGCCTCTGGAGCTCATCCGAGCGATTGAAGCGTTTCCCGCAGAAGAGCCAGTTGCACACGAACGGTCTCTCCCCGGTATGCCAGCGTAGGTGAGCCTTCAGGTGGGACGTCTTGCTGTACACTTTCCCGCAGCCCGGGATGTGGCAATTGTGGGCGGCCCGGCGCCTGGAGCTGGCCTCGGCGTGACCGAGGCTCTCCGCCTCCCGACAGTTGGGGCAGTCGCAGGTGGCTCTGCCAGTGTAGCGACGGGAGGACCGCGAGGATGCGGCCAGGGGGACCACCGGGCTCTTTGCGGGGGAAGCGGCGGGGTTGACCTCCGTGTAGGGTGTTCTGTAGCCGTCGAACATGTGTTGCGTACCGGAGAGGAGTTGCTGAACGGCTCCGGGGCTGTGCTCGGAAGACCCGTACCCGGCAAGAGTGGGTGCCATCCCGGCTTGGCTGGAACTATCCACCCAAGTGGCGCCCACGTCCCACCAAGAGGAAGAAGGCACAGTCCCGACATCCGCCACGGGTTTGAACCACGACTCGTACGGGTGCGGACGCAGCCGCGGGAATATCCCGGCGATAGCTTCCATAGAGGCGGGTAACTTTGTGACAAACACGGAGCGCTGCTCCGACAAACTCGTATCGGACTGCCCGGAGTTCTGGTAAGACGGAAACTCGTTGAGGTTGGTCACTGAGAAAGCGCTGGAGGCATCAGAGAATCCCACCCCGTTACTCCTAGAGGAGACCCCGAGTGAGGTGAGACATGAGGGCGGAACGCTCCTTTTCCACGGGTGGAAGCCCTTTGGGAATCCCATGGGTCCGTCGGTGAGGTCAGTGGTGGTGCAGGTGGAATTTCCCTCGCCGATTCTGCTGCAAGTTGCCGCCAACATGGCCAGAGGGGTGCTGCTCGGCCGGGGGTCCTCCTGTGAGGACATGCTGATACTTTAGAACTGCGTGGGACAGTTTCATTGTCAACTCATTTATAGGTGTCTGCATGCATAAAATAAATAATTGGCGCATTTAACTTTACAAGTGATCAGTTAATGCCCATCAGATATTTTTAATATTAAAAAAAGTTATACATTAAAGCATATGCATGTCTTAAATGAATAAGAAGTCCACTATCAAACAACACAGACTTGTATTTTATCTCCATTTGACGCTTAATTATACTATAATAAAGACAAATGTAAACTTACCCCCAGTAGCGTTGCAGCCATGGTTTGAGCTGTCATGTTTTTGTGTGTCACAGTGCGTGCTGTTTTTGTGTGTCACAGTTTGTGCTTGTCTGCTCTTTTGTACTTGATGCTTCCTCGTGCTTTGGAAGCCTTGATGGCTTGTGGACCAATCAGAGACCAAGACAGGTTGTCTCTTGCTTTTCAAAGCTCTTATATGTTATAAATTTTCGTACAAAAAAAGCAGAGGACCGAAGATGTGGGACTTTAGTCCATGGTAGTCAATGTGTAGTTACAATTCAAGACTTGTCCTACAAGAAGTTAAATGATTGATTGAAATGGCTGAATTATTTTAATATTACATACGTTGACATTTTGAGGTTCAATAATGGCATTCTAAAGGACGTTTACACTGGTTAATGGCAGTGAATTAGCAACATGCAAAAATGCAAGCCTTGGAATGAACGTTTGTGAGGTGGGAGTATGTACAGTGGGGCAAATAAGTATTTAGTCAACCACTAATTGTGCAAGTTCTCCCACTTGAAAATATTAGAGAGGCCTGTAATTGTCAACATGGGTAAACCTCAACCATGAGAGACAGAATGTGAAAAAAAAAAAAAAAAAAAATCACATTGTTTGATTTTTAAATAATTTATTTGCTTCAACACCCTTGCTGATGGAAGGAGATTTTCACTCAAAATCTCTCGATACATGGCACCATTCATTCTTTCCTTTACACAGATCAGTCGTCCTGGTCCTTTTGCAGAAAAATTGCCCCAAAGCATGATGTTTCCACCCCCATGCTTCACAGCGGTGTTTTTCGGATGCAATTCAGTATTCTTTCTCATCCAAACACGAGAACCTGTGTTTCTACCAAAAAGTTCTATTTTGGTTTCATCTGACCATAACACATTCTCCCAGTCCTCTTCTGGATCATCCAAATGCTCTCTAGCGAACCGCAGACGGGCATGGACGTGTACTTTCTTCAGCAGGGGGACACGTCTGGCAGTGCAGGATTTGAATCCCTGGCGGCGCATTGTGTTACTGAAGCCTTTGTTACTGTGGTCCCAGCTCTCTGTGGGTCATTCACTAGCCCCCCCCCCCCACCATGTGGTTCTGGGATTTTTACTCACCGTTCTTGTTATCATTTTGACGCCACGGGGTGAGATCTTTCATGGAGGCCCAGATCGAGGGAGATTATCAGTGGTCTTGTATATCTTCCATTTTGTAATGCTTCCACAGTTGATTTCTTTACACAAAGCGTTTTACCTATTGCAGATTCAGTCTTCCCAGCCTGGTGCAGGTCTGCAATTTTGTCTCTGGTGTGCTTCGACAGCTCTTTGGTCTTGGCCATAGTGGAGTTTGGAGTGTGACTGACTGAAGTTGTGGACAGGTGTCTTTTATACCAATAATGAGTTAAAACAGGTGCCATTAATACAGGTAACGAGGGGAGCCTCGTTAGACCTCGTTAGAAGAAGTTAGACCTCTTTGACAGCCAGAAATCTTGCTTGTTTGTAGGGGACCAAATACTTACTTTCCACTCTAATTTGGAAATAAATTCTTTAAAAAACAAACAATGTGATTTTCTGTTTTTTTTCTCCTCCACATTCTGTCACTCATGGTTGAGATTTACCCATGTTGACAATTACAGCCCTCTCTAATCTTTTCAAGTAGGAGTACTTGCACAATTGGTGGTTGACTAAATTCTTATTTGCCCCACTGTATATGCATCACTCAATATAGTTAATGCTTTAACTTTAACCACCAGAGCTAAAGCTTTAACTCTGACAGCACTATTTTTGTATTTCCCAGAAATCATTTGTTAAAACTCTCAATTACTTGAAAGCACTACATACTATGTGAAAATTTACTTTCATAAAAGAGCACAACTAGACTACAACCACAAATTGATTCTCTGAATTTACCAACCTATTTTTGAATGCGCGTAGTTTTTCCCACACCCAACAAACAACTAAATAAGTTCCGATCAACTGCACGCGTCACATTAGCAAACCTGTGAAGTGGCCTGGATCAACATGTCAAGAAAGACAAGTGGATTTTCAAGACAAATGCTTGTAAAGATGTTTAAGCCCCGCAGATGGAGAGGACGAACCGGCCCATCCCATCCTGTCCCTGGGGCGGATCACTCAGCACCGGGGGAAGGGATGGGGAACCGATTGCACTGCCTCTGCAATTTCACGTCATTCAACAAAACAAATGTCAGTTTCCTCCCACGAAAACACCTCTTCCTGTGCGTCATCCTATTCTGATCAATCATGGGAAATTATCAATCACAATTTCGACAGCAGCGGAATCAGTAACGCGGTGTGTTATAATTGTCATCTTTTTATGCCTCATAATAGTCCATAATAATAATAATTAGTGAATTTGTATTTTTTATTTTTTTCATAGTTGTACACTTTAGTTGAGAGTAAAACTAGATTACAGTGTGCAATATGTAAATGCACTGTACATGAATGTGAAGTAGGCACTTTAACAGTGAATTAAAGCAGGAATTTTCTCATGGTGCTGTGTCGACAGATGAGGTGACATCCTTGACCCTCTCGCAAGTCTCTTAAAAATTAGATTCCCTACTAATGAAACTACATGTAAATTAGAAGTAGATTTGCTACGGCTCAGCAAAATCATTCTCATGCTACAGCCAAATGTTTCATTTACATGCCAAAGTCAAGAAAAACCCGAGATAATTTTTCTGTTTGTTATTTTTGTTTCTATGGCGCTCTTTCTTTGTCTAGCTTGCCAAGTAGCTTTTGTTCAATGCGTAATTGTGTATAATTGTGTGAGTGGTTAACCGAGATGGAAAGTTGTTCATAGTAAATGCGGAAGAAAGGAAATCTCTCATCACGAACCTGAAATGCTGTCCATCAGCTCAGCAGACATGTTAATTACAAGAAGCTGTGAAGGCGCATCCTGGCACAGTGCACACCTTAAATCGCTTTTGTTTTGTGGAAATGATTGGTTTTGAGTGAATCTGTTTCGATGCCCTTTAAAGAAAAACTGATTTCCGTCGGAAGTCAACTGAAGAACTTTATTTCAATTACCGTATTTTTCAGAACACAAGACACTACTTTTTTCCCTCCCTTTGAACTCTGTCTAATTTAAAGGCTAGCTAGCAACATGATTCCGTGTTGAATTCATTTACTTTGCTTAGCGGCTTGCTGAGTCATGTTGAAGTTGCTAATTTAATTGCAGAGTCTCTACACACTACCGCAAATGTTCCATCATCTAACAACACTTAATTTAAGAGTGGTAACGGCAAAGTCTATTGCCACACGCATCTTTAGCTTCGTTGGTCAGATAACATTGCTAAGTTTCTAAAAAGGCAAGTTATTTATTTTTTTATAATTGTCTCAAGCTAGCCTAATAGACACGTCACAAAATCGCGTGGATTAAAGAAAGTAAAGCATGTGCAGATGTACAAGCATAGACTTCATAATATAATTGACAAGGCGCGGGGTTCGATAAATAGGGGGGCTGCATTGTTGGCGAGGCCGTCAAAGCTGATCGAGTGGAATCACAAAGAGCTTTTTTCGTTGAAAATTCTTGTGAATAAATGTTTAAATCCCTGAATTCCTTATAGATATGGACGTAAAACAGTCTCGATTCTTGGTTAAAAGCAAAAAAAAAAAAAAAACAGTGCAGTTAGGATTCATTTTACGTAAATATGTCGAAGTATGATACTAGTCTGTCAGTCAGTGTAGCAGCCGCCATATGTAAACAGCGCTTTTCCGGTGAAAATTCTTGTGAATAAATGCTTAAATACCTGAATTTTCTGAATTTTTCTCAATTCTCGGTTGAAAGCAAAAAAACAAAAAACAAAAAAAACAAAACAAAAAAAAAAAAAACACAAAAAACGTGCAGGTAGCATTTATTTTACGTAAATATACTGAATGTGCGGCTCGTCTTTAAGTTCACTGTGGCGCCGCCTTACCACAACAAAGAGCTTTTTATGTGAAATTCTCGTGAATAAATGCTTAAATCCCTGAATTCTTTATAGATATGGACGTAAAACAGTCTCGATTCTAGGTTAAAAGCGAAAAAAAAAAAAAAAAAAACGTGCAGTTAGCATTTATTTCACGTAAATATGTCGAATATGCGGCTCGTCTCTAAGTTCACTGTGACGCCGCCTTAACACAACAAAGCTTTTTACGTTGAAATTCTTGTGAATAAATGCTTAAATCCCTGAATTATTTATAGATATGGATGTAAAATAGTCTCGAGTCTTGGTTTAAAGCAAAAAAAAAAAAAAAACATGCAGGTAGCATTTATTTATACGTAAATATTGCGAACAATGATGCCAATGCCTTAGCGGCTAATTTCTCCATTTTTTTTCACATTTTAAAAATGCATGCATGGTACGAAAAATAATAATTCCCTTGAATCCTCGAACAAATCACTGCTGAGACAATGCTTCCTGTTTGTATATGGTACAGCTTTCGTACTTTTTGAACCGAAATCCACCGTTAGTTCACTGCGTGCGTGTTTGTGAATAGCTCCTCTTGATGTGGGCGGCCCCGCTGGAAGAAGTGCATGGCCAAGCTGACCCGTCAATAATGATGATGTCTATGGTACAAGAAATAAGCGCCAACATTAAAATGGAGGTCTGTGACGTGGCTGTCCATGGATTCATGTTGAAACTC
This sequence comes from Corythoichthys intestinalis, assembly GCF_030265065.1. NCBI lineage: Eukaryota > Metazoa > Chordata > Actinopteri > Syngnathiformes > Syngnathidae > Corythoichthys > Corythoichthys intestinalis. The sequence goes on along the minus strand of NC_080416.1, from coordinate 10,340,191 downwards.
TTGAGCTATGGAAGTAGCGGAGTGCTTGCACAGACGTCTAGGACTTTCATGTCGTTTTGTGGAGCATTGGCAGCACTACTTTATCGCACGAATTCACCTGTTGCTAAGAAACGTCATCAGCGCTCGCCCGAATTCAGATTTGGGAGACTTGAGAGTTTAGGCCGCAGCTACATTCTGGAAAAATGTGGCCCTAATTGGATTTAAAATCACATATGAAAGTGATCTCGATCAAATTTGAAATGGCCCACTTCTAAGCGACTTGTCCCGTTCACACTGTCAAGTTAATGCCTCAATCAAGTCGGAAAAACACAAAAAGATGGTATGACCCTAGCCCAGGGGTCTGCAAGTCCAGTCCTCAAGAGCCGCTATCCAGCTTGTTTTCCATGTCTCCCTCCTTTTACACCCCTGAATCAAGTGATCCGCTAATCAGCTAGCTCTGCAGGAGCCTGATAACGATCCCGATTATTTGATTCAGGTGTGTTAAAGGAGGGTGACATGTAAAACAAGCTGGATAGCGGCTCTCGAGGACCGGACTTTCAGACCCATGCCCTAGCCTAACAGAACAACAATTTAAGGTTAACCACTATACAAAGATTGCTAGGACGATGTTGCTATACTAGCATACAGTTAGTCAAAATTGTTAGGCACTATGGGGATTTAATTTTAGATATCGGCTACCTCTAATTCTTTTTGCCATTACAGAAGAACAAGTTAAGGTTAGCTATGAGTGGTTCGACAGATTACAAAAGCACAGATATCCACCGTGCCCTACGACAAAACAGCTATGCTAGGGCTTGCACTAATAGCCGCCAACTCCAAATTCATCTAGCACTATGGGGATTTCAAGTAGGCTTTTGCGCAGCAAGCTAAGTCAAGGTAAATTCCTCCTAATCGTAGCGACCTAGTTTTTAAAGTTACCGTAAGTGCTTTTGTGGTTTCAGACTGGCAGTAAACCCAAGAGTGGGACTTATGAAACTGTTTGGGAGGCAGCATATGAATGTGGACGCGACTGGGTGTGTTGATTATGTATTCAACCAAAAACATTTCAACATCAAAACACGGTCACCTGCTATTTGCTGTATAGTTAGGATGGTTTATGTCTTTCTTTTTTTCTTAAATTTTATGAAATTTAGGTGATCTGGCTAATAAATGTTTTGTCATGTTCAGCCACTTGTCTTTTGACTGAGTCATCCCCTTCTAATTGTCCCAGCAGGGGCATCTAAGCAAAATGGCTGACCCCCAATTGCAAAAGGATCCTGCTACCGCCAACAAAAGAGGTAAGCAAAACACCAAGGAGAAATAAAATACTTGCGCCATCAAGTCTCCCCCCCCCACGAGATGCGCCAGATCTTTATTTCACTCTTTTCTTCTCGGTATTTTCTGTCTGAGTGGCCACAAAGTAAGCGGGGAGCGCACGACAATCTTTTTTTGTCGACGTGTGATGGCGCGTGATAATGCGGTCATTATCACGGCAAAAGGAACAGGTTGGGGGCTCAGACAGGGTTTCATTAGGAGGGAGCGCACACACTTTCAGTGTGGGAAAAGAATGTGAGGAAGGGCCGGACATCTGTTTGGGTGGCACGAGAGGATGGGATCAGATTAGAGGTAAAATGGCCTACTGTAAAGACCACTAAATAATTTGCAGGTATTACATTTCGGTTAATCTTTTTTTTTTTAATTTAACATCAATTTTGTGGATGTCTATCACAGACAATGGCAGTCAATGAGTTAAAAGCAATGATAATGTCAAAATAGTGTTATCGGAGTTGAATTTTTAACTCTGGAGGAAGTTAAAATTTTAACTATATTTTCTACATATTATTTTCTAAATGATTTATGAAGAAACTCTAACCTCAGAAACATTCACTCCAGGGTTTACTACTTCCTGATTTAACATGCCACTGCTACAAAATGCGTTCATAAATCTTGCCAGTTAAACTTATGCTGTATATTAAATAAAGGAGAAAAACAGCAAACATTATAATTATTATTATTTGGTTGTTTTGCAATTTTGAAAAAGTTTTTTTAATCATTCAATTTAGATTTTTCATCTTACTTATTTTTGATTACCGTAATTTTCGGACTATAATCCGCTACTTTTTCCCCTCAGTTTGAATCATGCAGCTTATAGTCCATTCATTCATTCATTCATTTTCTAGTGCAACTTATTTGTTGATTTATTGGGTTAATAGGTAACACTATTTGACAGCGGCATCATAAGACTGCCATAAGACCGTCATGATTATGACATGACACTATCATGGACATTAATGAATGCTTACGACTGATGTCAGCCGGCAAATTATGACATTAACTCCATTTATGTCTAGCTGGGATCTTTTACATCCATTCAAAGTGAGATAATTTGCCGGATGACACAAAATGACATCTGCCATAAGCATTCATCAATGCTCATGACAGTGTCATATCATAATTATGAATGTCAAATGGTCTTATGGTGCCACTGTCAAAGTGTGACCAAATACCATAACGAGCAATTAATGAAACAACTGAAACAGCAACTGAAGAAATAATTAGCACAGAAGAGTTTTAATTGTTATTTACATCTGTAGAGCTGCAATGCATGCTAGGAGGTATGTTGGACAACAACAGTGATGGCAGCACGTGGCAGCAGAGGTTGACTGTCTCCCCCAAAGGAGCGGTGATGGCCAAATAAAGCTTCTTGAAGCAATGAAGCTTTGCAGCCAATTGGTTTAAAGCTTCATGGTGGTTCATTAGGTCTTATGACTGCCTTATGATGCTGCTGTCAAATAAAGTGTTACGGTTATCTTTTGGTGTAAATATCCCATAATTCGGGGAGGACAGCTGCAGTTTATAGTCCAGTGCGGCTTGTCTATGAACAAATGCCTTTTTCATGTCAAATTTGGTGGGTGGCGGCTTATACTCAGGTGCGCCTTATAGTCAGAAAATTACGGTAATTTTTTTCCAATTTAAAAAAAACTCAATTTTTAAATATAAAAATAATTAGAATGATTATTATTTAAAGATTAAAAAGGAGAAAACAGTAAATATTCTCAGACTGTCTCCTGGAACAGGTCAAATGTAATTTACACTGTTAAATCTGCAGAATACCATAAGTCAAAGCCCTTTGAATGAAATTACGGAAGACTTTGTTATATCGGCAAATATTGTATCGTTATCAAACTAATTACTGATTTAGATATACATTAGCAACTGTATGCATATAGTGTTGTCAAAGTTAAAGCTTTAACTCAATTAACAACCTTGCCAAAAGTTTCTTCTTAGATTTTCAGAACTGTAAATAATACTCAACAGTTTGACAGTAAAAGTCAGACGAAGATAAAAAAATAATCATTTTTATCGCAGCAACGGTAATGAGCTGCTCCACTTGCCTTAAGAAAATGTCCAATGTTAAGTGAAGAGGCCGTGAGTCAAAGTGACAAAATAATTAAAGGGGGAGGTTGACCTTTGTGGTCAGTTTTTTTGGGTGGGGGTGGAGCAAAATCATATAAATTTTTGGTTAAATTAACTTTTTCATTGGTTTAAAAAAAAAAAAAAAATCGTTACACTTCTGAATTAGACTGTTAGCCATGATTCATGTTGAAATTGCGCTAATTTTTCTCTCATTTCCAAAATGAAACTATTCAGCTGCTCTTTTGTATGCAGTCTGAGGTATTCAACGAAGGGAGGATGTGCAAAGCCAACCCTGTTATTAGGGACTACTTCACCCAGCTGGTTATCGCACATTCAAGCAATTCAGCGTTTGTGACACAAAATGGAGGAAGTGAGGATGAAAGGAAGAGAAGATAATGAGCTTTTGGGGGGAGCTCTTGAGTTGGTATTTTATTTTTAAAGCTTGTGTGGTTTAGTCCTCCCTCAATACTGATAATGTTCAGAAATCACATTTCACATTGCTCTGCTTTCTTGATTAAATCCCATTCTGACCATGATCTCTGTTCTCCTCGCCAATAATGCTCTTCATCCCTCACCACACACCAACTGTGAGATTAATTTGTGCTTTTTCATTTTTCATGTTCTCCGACTTCTCTAGGTTAACATGTGTTCATGTGTGGAAGCGTGGGTGTTTCTTTTGATTGATGCCTACTAGCTAGGAAGATAATCATATACTTCTAGATGCCATTATTTACTCTTCTTCATTTTTTTTAAAAACATTGCTAGCTCAGCATTTTTAGCGTGTCGAGTTTTTGAAGAAAATCAAGTTAACACAATGCTAGTTATGTTAGTCTGGGATTTTACATAAACATACACTATGGCAGCAATAGTTCTTCATAGACCGCATGGCGTCAAGCTCAGCCAAGCCAGCAAGTCATGTCATGTTTTTCACTCAATTACAAACACACAATTTAGCACACTTACCTGGGTTCTTGATGGTGTGCTGCACATAGCATCGTTGGAAATGTCTTCCACAAGTCATATAGTGGAGCAGTCTTCAAAGCTAGATAGTGGGCTGGTGTGCACTCATACACCGACTTAAAATAGTGCTGGTACATGCCCGTTTATGTCTGAAAGTGACAAGTTTGGCCCTTTTGAGCATATCTTTTGGTGTTCAGTTGTCTGAAAACAAGACAGACTAAACTAAGTGATAGTAATAGTCATATTCAGTATGTTATGAGGTGCTATAGAGGCCAGAAATAACATTTTATGGATTTCTCAGAATCACATACAAAGTAAGAATGAGTTATATAACTCATTACCTGCTATTTGACAATGAGAGACATCCAAATCATTTAAACGGCCATTTCATTTACACACAAAGTAAATTGATATACAGTATTCACCAAAGGATTTTGTTTGAGGTCTTTACTTTGTGTCCATTATTTTGTAGGCTTTTTTACTCAAGTACACATTGAACTAGATCCCAACAGCATTTTGCTGATGAGGTCACCGTTCAAGCCAGAGTTCAATCAAAGTTCAGAGTACCTGCAGGCATCTCCTGTATTGTCGTGGGTGGTCAAGGTACTCTCATGCATCACTACAGGGTGAGTCGTTCAGTCATTTGCTTGCTCCCATTGTCATCCGTGTACAAGCACGCACACTGATGGAAGACGCCCCACCTGTTGAACATTACAAGATGAACACGCGTAGTCACCTTAATGCACGTCGTAAATACCTGTCTTCTTCACAGACGCCACTGGATGCATTCTGCAAATTCTCAGCATCCGGAATAATTTATCTGACGCCAATGCCATGATGTTTTTCTTTCACACAAGCACCAACCAGAATTGTTTTTTCCAACAACTAAACAACAAAAACAGAGGAGAACACTCAGAGAGTAAACTTCCGACTAAGTAGCCAAATTCAAATTATCGCCATATTTGGTGGACTGGCTCAAAATGTCATCACTCTCTTTTCTGATATCACCTACTTTACAAATTGAATTATATAGGCTAATAGACAATATATATCGCAAAATTCCTTTTCTGACTTTTGCAATCGTTGACCTCATTCCCCCAATATTTATTCACCTCATCGGTTTCATATCACAAACATATCCTGCAACTTTGACAGTCTCTTTATTTACTCGAGTTGAACACAAACATACAAACAAACAGACTGACATCCGGAAAATACTACTGATAGGAAACTATTACCTACTCCCGGAGGTAAAAATAAAATGAAAAATTGAATTCACACAAAAAAACTGAGATGCTGTCACACATTATACTGAAAAGCTCTCATGTAACACACTGAATTACAGGTTCTTTTTCTACTTCATACCGACAGGAGGACGCCATCTCGTTAATCCACTCATAATTGTGCTCTTGCCAACTTTCAAACAAGCCAATTCAGTGAGTGAGTGAATGGTGAGTAGCGCACACAAACACACACACGCAAGAGAAGCATGTGCCAATACTTATGTCAGTCATAAATCTCTTGTCCTTAACAACCTTACCTTAGTAGACAACCTGACGCCACTGCTTCTCGTGACAAATACACGCTCCCTCCACGAGTGTCTGTAAAAAGATCGAGGACACATAAGAAAAAAATTACTCTCAAACATACACTATATACTAGTCCTTCTCAAAAAAATTAAAATATTATGATAAAGTTCATTATTTTCTGTAATGCACTGATAAACATTAGACTTTCATATATTTTAGACTCATTACACACAACCACAACTGAAGTAGTTCAAGCCTTTTATTGTTTTAATACTGATGATTTTGGCAAAAAAGTAAAGAAAAACCAAAAATCCCTATCTCTAAAAATTAGCATATTTCATTCGACCAATGCAAAAAAGGTTTTTTTATTACAAAAAAAAGTCAGCCTTCAATTAATTATATCAGCTATGCACTCAATTCTTAGTCGGGAATCCTTTTGCAGAAATGACTGCTTCAATGCGGCGTGGCATTGAGGCAATCAGCCTGTGGCACTGCTGAGGTGTTACGGAAGCCCAGGATGCTTTGATAGCAGCCTTAAGCTCATCCACTGTGTTGGGTCTGGTGTCTCTCAACTTCCTCTTCACGATATCCCACAGATTCTCTATGGGGTTCAGGTCAGGAGAGTTGGCAGGCCAATTGAGCACAGTAATGCCATGGTCAGTAAACCATTTACCACTGGTTTTGGCACTGTGAGCAGGTGCCAAGTCGTGCTGAAATATGAAATCTTCATGTCCATAAAGCTTTTCAGCAGATGGAAGCATGAAGTGTGCAAAATCTCCTGATAGCTAGCTGCATTGACCCTGCCCTTGATAAAACACAGTAGACCAACACCAGCAGCTGACATGGCACCCCAGACCATCACTGACTGTGGGTACATGACACTGGAATTCAGGCATTTTGGCATTTCCTTCTCCGCAGTCTTCATCCAAACTCTGGCACCTTGATTTCCGAATGACATGCAAAATTTGCTTTCATCAGAAAAAAGTACTTTGGACCACTGAGCCACAGTTCAGTGCTGCTTCTCTGTAGCCCAGGTCAGGCGCTTCTGCCGCTGTTTCACACACGCCTGTGCACGGTGGTTCTGGATGTTTCTACTCCAGACTCAGTCCACAGTTTCTGCAGGTCCCCCAAGGTCTGGAATCGGCCCTTCTCCACAATCTTTCTCAGGGTGCGGTCACCTCTTCTGGTTGTGCAGCGTTTCCTGTCACACTTTTCCTTCCCACAGACTTCCCACTGAGGTGCCTTGATACAGCACTCTGGGAACAGCCCATTCGCTCAGAAATTTCTTTCTGTGTCTTAGCCTCTTGCTTGAGGGTGTCAATGATGGCCTTCTGAACAGCAGTCAGGTCGGCAGTCTTGCCCATGATTGCGGTTTTGAGTGGTGAACCAGGCTGGGAGTTTTAAAAAGCCTTAGGAACATTTCGCAGGGGTTTTGAGTTAATTCGTTGATTCAGATGATTAGGTTAGTAGCTTCTCTCGAGTACCTTTTCATGATATGCAAATTTTTTGAGATAGGGATTTTTGTTTTTTCTTGACTTTTTTGCCAAAATCATCAAAATTAAAACAATAAGAGGCTTGAACTACTTTAGTTGTGTGTAATGATTCTAAAATATATGAAAGTCTAATGTTTATCAGTATATTACAGAAAATAATTAACTTTATGACAATATGCTAATTTTTTGAGAAGGACTAGTATGCACACCAATTCAAGCGTGGGCAAACTATTCCACAAAGGGCCGCAGTGGGTTTTGTTGCAAACCATCAAGAGGAAACCTTTTCACCTACCTGGTGTCTTAAAAGTTCAATCAGTTGTTGCAGTCAGGTGCTTCTTGTTTCCCCGGTCCCCTCATTGGCTAAACTGCCTGCGCTGGATCAGTTGTATCAAAGACCAGCACCTACTGCGGCCCTTGAGGACCGGTTTGCCCACCCCTGCACTAACTCGTACAGTCGCCATAACATCGAACGCTGTAGTAGAGTTCTGTACAGTACTAGTGTTGCGTTATTGACAATTACAAATTGAAGATCACGACTACTGTAACTTGAGAAATTAATCATAGTTGTGATGACATGATTACAATCATAATTGTAGGTAAACTCATGTGTGATTGTTTTTAACATCAACACCTATGCAGTACTGATGGAATACAGTACTGTATAGCTTGTGTATGACGCTCCCTTGTGGTGTAATGCGTGAACAACACATTCTCAATTTTCTGAATTTGCAGAGGAGTCTCATATTTAATCTAAATAATTGTTTTTTTCCAATGGAGACACAGATTGAAAATGGCAAATGCATGCTGATTGTTGACATTATACTATCTCAAATGCACAGTATGGAATCATTTGGCATGGGCGACACCCCTTTTGTTCTAGACCAACCCTCGTTGCCTAGCAACCTTGGCCCGGGGGCGGGGGCACTTGGCTGGCTGCTACGCTGCAGTGATGAAGCGTGTTCTTGTGTAAAGAAAATAAAATCAGTCAATTATTGATATTTTTGGACTTTGAATTTCAAGTTCAAATACGATGGCTTGCCAAGTCAATTATGTCGTGTTTTGCTTGACAATATGCCTTTTAATGACAAATATATCCAATTTAAAACGAGTTGAATAAGTACAGAGACGTGGATTGGCGTCCAATCATGAGAAAATATTATTTTGAGCCTACACGCCGTTGTTCGCACGCCTCTTAACATAACAGTCACCGCCCTCCTTGCGCTCTCACAGCAACCTAAAACGAGCAGCAGTCCGGCTAGACTTCCCGGGGCGTCATGGGAAATGTAGTCCTGCCAACCCAATAGCGTCGGAGGAGGTGAGGCTTGTGCAAAATACAACTCCCATCTGAACCCTCGCACGCCAAACCCCGTCGACCAATCTGAATAAGTGGGAGGAGCGCGTCCGCCCACAAAAGCCACAGCTATCTGAGCGTATCTCCCCTTTTATATCCCCAAAATGAAAGAGTAACGGAATTAAAAAGGAATAGGAGCATCATATAAATAGCGGTTGCTTTTCTGAGGGCTTGCGGACGGCTACGACGTGCTCGGAGCGGCGGCGGCAAGCGGCTACGGCACAACAGGGGTGTTGTCCTGATGCTTAAATGGAAGTGGGTGGGCCTCTTCGGTGACACACCACGAACGCCGTTGTGGATTTTCCATCGTGACAGGCGCTAAATTGCTCCTTTATGAACGCTCGATCTGAGTAAGGAGACTACGGCGGCTGTGCTTGGGGCGCCAGTGCCTTGCGGGGGTCGGTCGGAGCTTTCTCCGTTATTTCTGTCAAGCGGGAAGGGGGGGCTGTTCGGCTGTGTCTCCGCCCTTCCTGGACGGTGGGTGGTTTCGTGAAAACGGGCAGATCCGCCACGGCCCAGAGCCGAACATATAGGCCGTCCTCCGCCTCCGTTCCCGGTCGGCCGGCCTTCTACCGTGAACTACACCCTCTCCCTCTTGGTATATTCATGCGTTATGAGTGGTAGGTGTCCTCCTCCTTCTCTTTCGTCTCCTCCCCCCCTCCCGATTCTCCCTCCCTTGTCTGACAGCTATGAAGCCTGTGATGTTGCTGATACTGGTAATGGTCACCTTTGTTGTGCTGTGTTGGATCCATTTTGCAAATGCTTTTATAAAGATGACATTGTGACATTTTGCCATTTTAACTTTGATCGTTTTGTTCTCCAGACTCCAAGAAGGAATCATCGGGAACTGAAGGAGGGAAAGCGTCAAAAAAGGGGAAAAATTCTGGATCCTCACAGGTACTCAAAAAAGGAACTTGATGACTTTTGCTTTGCCCTCAGGCCAAGAAAATGCACTCCCCTCTCTCGCTGCAACCACCTACCTCTGGGGGCGTTCCTCTTGTGAATTCCACTTCCTGCTTGTGTGCAGCCCAGCTGAGCTCCAGCCCCAAAAGCCTCATGAGTAGCTTTACGCGGCTGTCACACTTCAGCTATTGTACTATGGAAGTGTCACTTTGAATTAGCCTCAGAATGCTTTAATTCCGCTTATGGATTCCTGCGGCTTTGGTGCCACACTTCTCTTTTCAGCAGTTTGTGATGTTCTTATTTAAGAGATGATTTTGGGGATCTTTTTCAAACGCACCTTTTGTTTGCGCGTGCATCCCTTTGCAGTGTTACAAAATGTTGTGCTTGCGACCTAGTTAGTTCTCGTGAGGCGAGCCAGAGAGAAGGCGGCATTTTCTTGCGGTGTTCTCAGAAAAAGAGAAAATGTGGTTCTCACCCACCCACCCACTCGCTTCCTGTAATACCGCCCACTTCTACTGACAGCTCTCTTTTCTGTCAGCTTTGTGTTTCTCTTTCCAACACCCATCGCTTGCTTTTCCTTTCTCCTCCTGTCACACTGTATTTGCGTGCAGAATAATTCAAGCCCATCCCTCCCCGTTGGCTTTTCGACTCAGAGGTGGTGCTTGTTTGCATATGCATACAACTTCCTAGTTGTCCTTTTCCCCTCCTCTGTAATCTCCCACTTTGTCCTTCGCAGGATTCCTCACAGCCCTCTCCATTGGCTCTGTTGGCGGCCACCTGCAGTAAAATCGGAGGGCAGGCGGGAGGGGAGGGCGCCCAGGTGCAGGCGGGGCCCCAGCAGATCCAACTCCAGGCTGGTCAGATTCAGCTCCAAGCGGGTCAACTCCAGGGCCAGATTGTAGTGGACGCATCTGGTGGCCAGGCCCTCGTCCCCCAGCAGCTGGAACTGGTCCCGGCTCAGTTCACGGGGAACGGCTGGCAGATCGTTACAGCGCCACCTGCCATGGCTAAGGAGAACACCAACCAGCCTGTAGCTGTGACGGTGGCCACGACCGTTCCTAATGACAGCTCACCTGGACGCAAGGTCAGGTCCAGGTCTTGGCTAATACAGTGAACATGTGAAAAGTCATTGTTCGGGCATACTCTTGTTTTTTTTTTTTTTCCCCTAACTGCTTCAATACTACCTTCCTGTCGTAAAGGTGAAAGCCGTAGCCGGGACCAACAGTGTGGCGGCCAATCAGCAACAGCAGTTCCAGATAATCCAGGTTCAAAACCTGCCCAATGCTGGCGGCGGGGTCCAGTACCAGGTCATCCCTCACCTGCAGACAGCAGATGGCCAGCAGATCCACATCAACCCAACTCAGCAGGCCTCCATCGGGGCTCTGCCCGAGCAGCTTCAACTCATACAGAGTCCGAGCCCAGGTCAGGCTCCGGCTATTCTACAGACAGCCAACCAGCAGGCCATCCTATCAAGTACAGCCAATCAGACAGTCCCGCTGCAAATCCGTCCCGCTCAGTCATTCCCCCTGCAACTGCAGACCCTTCAGGGCTCTCAGACGCCCGTCATGACCACAGTACCCATCAACCTTGGCGGCATGACCCTGGCTTTGCCTGTGATCAATAACGTCGGAGGAGGCGGGGCCGTGCAGCTCATCCAATCGGCAGATGGTACTTTTTCTGTTGCTAGCGGCAACCAGTTGATGACCGCAGCGGCAGTCTCGGGGGCAGCGCCAACACCGGCGGTGGCTGAGGGTGACGCCGCACCAGAGGGAACGCAAGTAGTCTCCTCTGCCATTGAGGCCACAACAAGTGAAAACCAAGCACAAAGCACCGAGACAGACTCTCAAAGTCAGAATCAGGCCAACGGGGTCCAAAGCCAGACAGACGCACCAGGAACCATTCAACAAGTGATCGTCGGGCAAGTGGGACATCAGCTTGTGCAGCAAATCCAGCTGCAACCCCAAGCTACCGGTCAGAACCAAGGCCAGCAGCAACAGAACATTCAGACTCTCCAGCTGGCTCCCGGTCAAACCCTGCAGCCCATTCAGGCCTTCCAGAATCCAGCCCAGGTCCTTATTCGCACACCCACCCTATCCCCGTCTGGGCAGATTGCATGGCAGACGCTGCAGCTCCCCGGCGGAGTCTCCCTCCAGGGAAGCCTGGGAGCGGCGATGCCACAACAGCTCACGCTGGCCCCGGTGGCTGGTGGCACAACAGTGGGGAGCGGTGGATTGGTCTCCCTAGGGGGAACCCCCCTGACACTGAGCGCAGCTCAGATCAACCCGGGTTCTGGCGTACAGACAGTTAGCATCGCTGGGCTCGGCAACGCCGGGGTCCAGGTGCAGGGTGTTCCCCTCACCATTACTGGTCTACAGGGTAAGTCCGGTACCTTACTTTCAATTTCCGTACCTGAACTGAACATCAGTTACCTTTGAAAGCTTTTGTCTACCTTTCTTCACGATCAGGTCAACCGCAAGGACAGGACGGGGTCAAAGTTCAGTCCTCTCCCGTGACGGTCACAGTGGGTAACGTGGCATCCAGTTCATCGATGAGCCCGGATCAGTTAGGGACCGTGCAGAGCTCCTCAGACCAGGAGGGACCCCCGAGCAAGAGGCTTCGTCGAGTCGCCTGTTCTTGCCCAAACTGTAGAGATGGAGAGGCAAGGTAGGAGTCAATTGATATAGGATGACCATGTTTCGCGGTAAAAAGACACCTGCCCTCTGGCGCAGAAACAGTGGAGACCCCACAAAGAAGAAGCAACACATCTGCCACATGGAAGGCTGCGGTAAAGTGTACGGCAAGACCTCCCACTTGAGGGCCCACCTGCGCTGGCACACGGGCGAAAGGCCTTTTGTCTGCAACTGGATCTTCTGCGGTAAAAGGTTCACCAGGAGCGATGAGCTGCAGAGACACCGGAGAACGCACACAGGTACCGTGCCACGTAATTCCTTCTGAAATTAATGAATTTGTATTTTTACGGCAACTGTTTCCGTTCTTTCAATAGGAGAGAAACGCTTTGAGTGTCCTGATTGCTCCAAGCGCTTCATGAGAAGCGACCACCTTTCCAAGCACATCAAGACCCACCAAAACAAAAAGAGTGGCGCTACCATGGCCATCATCACCACCGACAACCTTGATGATGATGTCCCTGAGTGTCTCCCAGCTTCTCCTCAAATAGTCACTGTGGCGACCCTCTCCCGTGACTCTGAGCCCGCTACACCTACCACCTCCAATCACTTGGAGGAGGAGGAGGAGGAAGCGGAGGAATTTGAGTAGGAAAGCGGTTGTCGTCTATGTTCAAAGGGACAACTTCTTCTGCGGAAGGGGCCAGATTGGACTCAGTCCACCGCCAACAACAAAATTAAACTTCTCATCTAGGGTCCAAAAAAGAACATGAATTGTGTTACAATTAACACAACAAGAACAATTCACATGTGATTTTTTTTCCTAAATGGTGACAAAATCTATCTCTATGCACAAAGTTGTGTACCTGTTTCTTACCTGTCGGACAGGGCTGAGGGTCAATCAAGGTACAGGACTGTTGCAGTCCTGGGAAAGCGTGAGTGCAAGTTAACCCATGTGTTTTGTGTGTGTGTGTTTTGAAGAGGATCTACCCAATTTGAAAATTCCTTTGTGAACTGGTATAAAAAACAAGGAAGAAAAAAAAGCACAAGGAAAGATTTCTATATATTGCATTCCTACTGCGGCAGAGGTGATTAGGAAAAAAGGTTTCTATGAAGAAAACAATCTAGCTTTCGACAACTTTGTGAGGTGAAAGCAATACTTAATGACAATCTAGAGGAACATGTTTACATTGCCAGGGAGGGGGGGTTAAGCAAAGAGCACATGAGAGCAGTGGTTTCTTGGGTTTTTGGGGGGTTTCCGCGCTTTTAATTCATTAGCTGCCATTGAAGTGAACGTTTCTGAGGTGAGGCTGTATTCGTAAATCATTTCTGTAGCAGCCAATGAGTTAAATTTGCAGGCAAACCTTACTCGGTGACCCACTACTGCCTTAACACAAGCTATATGAGGGGAGAGAGGCGGAGTTTGTGGTGGGTTAGGGGTGGGATCTAAAGGCTGTTTAGCTGTGTGGTGATGAGTTGTGGTGGTATTGCTCTGTGTTAGTCCAGTGCGTACAGTCTCATTTATAACAAAAAAAAAAAAAACAGGAAAAAAAGTATATTTTATAGAACTTGCTTTGAAAGCCCGCCCCTCCCAGTTAACACACAGCAAGGTCACTGTGTAAAGCTAATTTATTATCCTTGGTTTGTAATATTTGCCTTCTTGCTGGACTCGTATTTGTGTGTGTGTGTTGATTCTAAACTTGTGTATGGCATGTTCAGGTTTTTTTTTTTTCTTCTTTTTTTTTTGGTAGTATACTTTTTTGTTTTCTTCCTCCTTGCGCCATATTGTGTTTTTCTTTTTGGAGAGAAAAGCAAAAAAAAAAAAAAAAAAAAAAAGGTGTTTCAAACTAAAAGAAAAAAGTTGATACCAAACTAATTCAGATGTTTTTGGTAATATTTTGTGTGACGACCAGCTTTTTTTTTTTTCTATTTTCTAGCGACATCTCATTTGTAAAATTTTTTCTAAACTGTGTTCTTCGCCATGACATTTGATATTGGGATTTTTGCCATGTTAGCCTCAAAGGCTCCGGCTTGTGCAGATTTCTAAAACTGGTTTGTACAAATGTGTTATGTCAGTAAAAATAATGAGGGGTGGGAAAAGAGCAGAAAACATGTTTTGCCTGAATAACACGTGATAATAAAGTGATTTTAAACAGCCTTACCTAATTGACATTGCTTTTTGCTATGCTTGCAGTTCCTAAGGCAAACCACCAAGAAAAATGTTACCAAAGTATAAATAGTGAAATCGTCTGGTTGTAGTTGACACACAAATGGACTTACTCTGTGTAAAATCTGGGCCTGTTTAGTCAACCACAAAGCTGACTTACTATCAAATTGGAGCAATTCCAGCAGGACCGTTGACGATCTCAAACAGCAGTTTGGCTGGATAAAGTCTTGCATTACAAGTAAACAAAAAAAAACTGAAAAGAGGTCAGTTTTATTCGAACTAAATTAATACAAAAACATCAAAAAGTTTAGATGTAGTACAGTGGTATCTTGATTCGCAACAATTTTAGATACAAGATGGCACCAATTTCACTCAAACAATCAACAGTTTGGCAAATAATGAACAAAGCGTAAAAATGAAAAAAAGTTTACAATCAAGCTAAACATAAAACAAAGAGAATCACCTTAAAACAACCCCATAAATCTGACTTACAAAAGTCTGTTAGCTTAATGCTAACACAAACATAGGCAAATAATAAAAACTAGCATTGGTGTCACAATCTTCTTTGAGTGTTTGTATTATACTGCGCCCTTGTGGTCAAAACGTACACAATGATTGAATCATGATTAAAAAACTACTGATTATTTACTTTTTTTTTACTTATTTAAATTTTAAAAATGAACAGCATACTGTGCGCAGTGTTTCATTTGTGTGAAGAGCGTCCTCGGGACTTTACTGAAGTTCGTTCTGAATCCTGCCGTGGAGAAAAAACAAGGAAGGAACCGTGAACGATTGCGTCTCAGTACCACTGACGACGATAATACGTTAACGGCAGCTAGTGAGTTAATATAAAAATTAGAGTTGTCCGACATTTTCGGCTAGCTGATAATATCGGCTGATAAAAGCATTTTAAAATGATATCAGATAATATTGACACTGGTTTTTCATTATCAGTTTCGGACCAGTATGCATATGTCAGTGCTGTCATGTCCACCTTTTGCTTGCCTGTGTTTCTGAACTTTTTTCGCCCATTGCTGGTCCTAAGGTGTAATTATTTTGATAGGTTCTAAAACTTTCTGCTTCCGTAATCATATGCCAACGTGAGCTCATTGCGAATACAGAGCTAAATGGATGAGTTAATGTCTCCAGCCAGTGTAACATAGCAGTACTTGCCATCTCACCACATTGTTTGTGCATTATACAAGCATCGCTTGTAAATTATATTCTTCCTTTGTTTTATATTCATGAGCGTTGTGTACATCGGAGTTGTGTATATTTCATTTTGTTTGCATTTGTGGTCAAATGTGGTTACAGTGTTTCATTGCTTGCAAGCTGTACAACCAGTTGCTATTCAAATAGACACTTGGTGTATACTTTTATTTTCTGACTTTTTTGTTATTTACATTTTTTCAAAAAAAGTATTTGTGTACTCACACACACAATGAGGACAGAATCAGTGCCATATTGGCATTTTGCACTTGATCCAAAAAACTGATGTCTGCACTATTTTGATTCCAACAATTTAGTGGTGCAATATAGGCACTTTTTCCATTACCTCAGTTGAAGTTTTTCTCTTATTTTTCACAGAATGTTTATCCGGAAAACCTTGAAGCTGTTACATTTACCGTAGTTTTCGGACTATAAGTCGCAGTTTTTTTTCATAGTTTGGCTGGGGGTGCGACTTATACTCTGGAGGGACGTATGTGTGGAATTATTAACACATTATTATATCATTTCACATGTTGTTTTGGTGTTTTGATGGTTTGGTAAACCTGTTAGCATGTTCTTTATGCTATAGTTATCTGAATAACTCTTAATAGCTATGTTATGTTAACATAACGGGCATGTTCGCATTTCGTTGTTCATGCATCATGTAAAATTATCATACTATACACTTATTCAGCATGTTCTCTATTGTATTTTTATTTCAAATTGCCTTTCAAGATAACATATCTGTTCTACGTGTTGGATTTTATCAAGTAAATTTCCCCCCAAAATGCGACTAATACTCCTGTGCGACTTACTGTATATGTTTTTTTCCTCTTCGTTGGGCATTTAATGGCTGGTGCGACTTATACTCAGGTGCGACTTATAGTCCGAAAAATACCGTAACATGATTAAAACACCCAGTGAGGCATCACAATACAATTAGCCATATTATGTTAAGTCTACAACCTCATATATCAGTATCTGTTTAATATCGCTATCAGATTTTTGCAGTTGGACAATATCGGGATATCGGTAAAAAAGTCATGATCGGACAACTCTAATAAAAATGGTACTAAGAGGGGCTACTTTACCTTTCCAAATACTCATGGACGTTGTCATGGCCGTTATAGCGGGCCAGCCCGACCAAAATCCCAGTGGCGCAGCGACCCTCTTTCTTCCGACACAAGCTGCAGTTACACATTCCTCGACAGATAGGACATGACCATGTCTGCATAAAACACAGTTGACGAGAAACTGAACATTTTTCAACATGCATGTATTGATAAACCAGCACCGTGATGTGTTGGTACCGACCGGGTCGAGCAGTACGGTGCGCACGTCTTCGCCGTAGCGGTTCTTCAGGCACGGTCCGCAGAACTGGCCTTTACCCGCAGAACAGAAGCCGCTGCGGCACACGGTTTTTGTGTCAAGTGTTTTTTGTCTGCACTGATGGCAAGAGCTTCCCTGAGGGAACAACATACATCACATAAACTAAAAATATACTTGTAGGGGATAAAGAAGTTACAAAAGTACACACAAAGGTGTTTTTACCTCCAGGGGCTAAAAAAAAAAAAAAGTAAGAAAGTGTGCTGCTGACTCACATGGTCCTTGTCCCAGATCTTATCTTTGCTTCGGTACGCAATGTTCTCCAAGTCATCTTCGGTGATTTCATCAACTGACTTGTACTCGTATTGACTGCGTCTGTGGCTCCTCCTCTTTTTCGGATTGTTGCCGGCGCTTTCTTCATCCACCTGCCAATCACAAGATTGGGTTATCGAGAAGGCAGGGTTGGACGAGTAATCGAAAAAAAATTTAAGTTGATTTTGGTGATCGATCAAACCTCTGATGACATGAAATTTAATACATTTTCTATTGAAGGTAAGCAAATTTCAAAGTAAGAGTGCGATTTTAGGGGAAATTCAAAATGTCATTACTTCAGAGTGTCTTCAATTATTTTAAATTTGTACAGTGGTCCCTCGACATACGATCGCTTCGACACACGATCTTTTCTACATCCGACGTACAATTTGACTCGCCATTTGTTTCTACATCTGACGAAATGCTTGAAACGATTTATGACAGCACCGCAGTTTCTGTTTTCCCACAAGACGGACGCACGGTTGATTTTCTTGTGAGAGAATCAACATTGGTTCCTAGAATGTTAGTACAGGTGGCGAAAAAAGGAAAGTCTTTATAAGTTAAGGTCACAATTATTATTGTGATAACCCCGCCCAAAAAATCGCCAGCTTTGTCAGGTTTTTATTCATTTATTTCAGAACTTGTGCAACACAACATGCCTACTGTCCACCGCAGCTGAACAAAGTAAAATGTCCTCTCTCACTCTGTCAAGTCAGCCACGCGGTGTATTCAGGTACACCACGCAAAACACATCCGCCCCATTAGAACCTGATTTGTTACATTATCACAGGTATTATTATTATTATTATTAGAGGTGAGAATCTTTGGGCACCTAACGATTCAATTACGATTACGATTCAGAGGCTCCGATTCGATTATAAATCAATTATTGATGCACCACAAACCCCCCATCCCAGCTTTTAATTTTTTATACACTAGTTCAAAAATTGTTCAAAAATCCTCTCAGGCTAAACCAAACTACTATTTCAGTATCAAGTTAACCGTTAAAAACAGTAAATAAAATACTCAAGTCCCCATTTTGTATCGGCAGCTTTAAACTACATTCAATTAATTTAATGTTGTGAATCAACCATTAAAGTTGTTCAAATTACTCCCGTTATTCCACAATTTCCCTTCTGTCTACTTTCGATATGTGAAAGTTTTAAAACTGTTTCATCATTTAAAGATAGATTGAAGTCAAGATTTTTTTAGATAAAAAGCTATTAGGTTCGATACAACAGAGCCTTCTAGAGAAGTCAACTGCTTTAAGTTGGCGCCTGTTTACTAGCGCGGGAAAGTGTCATTTCACATCTTGTTTTTGGTATATGATCTAACGCGGCCGTCGTCTGTCATTTCACATCTAGTTCTAGATGTGTGTGATATCTACCATAGCCGTATGTTGCCATATGTTTGTAGCAACTAGCAACTGGGCGCTGTTTGTAGCAGCTGACGGCCGCAGTCAGGTATTATTGTTTTTTTAAATTTTTTTTTATCTAGCGGTATGAGTTGAACATGATATTTACTCTCGGTCCGTTCCTTATTGCGTCCTGAAGACCGTGCTGACTGTGTTTTATTTCCGCTTTACCTGGTATAACTCAATAATCGGAATTTGGATGTTTGTGAATCGTTCTCGAATCTTCCACGGTAATCGCAAATAATCTAAGAATCGGAAATTTCGCACGCCTCTAATTATGATATTATTATTCCGATTTTTTATTCATAATTTATTTGTTTTGCTCTAGGCCTGAACGATATTGCGTTTAAACATCGCCATCGCGATGTGCGCATGCGCAATAGTCCCATCGCAAGGACGTGCGATAGTTTTTTCATTTCATTTTTTTAAATCCACAAACGTTTGTTTTGAGGAAGGAGCGGGAAGGAGAGCGCACAGCCTCTCATCTCATTCCCTCCAACTCGCAGTCATCGGCTCCTCCCCCTCCCCTGCTACAGCGGAGTGGAGGGAGGAGGGGCCGAACAGCAGAGCGGAGGGAGGAGGGGCCGTTTTCAAAGTGAAAGCAAGCAACACGTTGAATAGGGAAGACGGTCTCCAAAAGGAGTTTTGGAAGTATTTTGGCTATCGACAAGAATATAAGGAACAAAAAACAGCCCTGTTGACAGTGCCTCGCCATGGTTGCCTCAACAAGAAGTAATCCGTCGAACATGTGGGACCATTTAAAACGCAGGTATCTATGCATTCCTGCTACGAGCTTCCCATCAGAGGCTTTTTAGTACAGGTGGGAACATTGTTACGTGCCAACGTTGTTGTCTCAAGCCTGCAATGGTGGATAAACTAGTAGTCTTGGCCAAAAACCTATGAGACCCAGTTGAGAATTGCTGAGCAAGGAAGGTGGACGATATGCAGACAAATACATAACACAGCTGCAGGAATGTCTTTTCTTCTTTTTATTCATGTGACAGCTATCAGGAAGGCAGGAAATTTGGGAGTTAAAATGGTTCTGTTATTCATCAGTTATTTGCTGTTATTCAGTTCAATTATTTACAAGTTCAATTGAGTTTCTGTTTCTTTTATATTTAAATTAATTGTAAATCGTATTTTTCAAATAACTATAGTACAGCTGCACATAAAGTTTTGATACTTAATATTTTTTAAATATTTTTACAACTTTGTTTTGCAGTTTTATATTGTTATATTTTGTGTAAACAACTCAGGGGACTAATGCACTTGCACTTTTATTTGACAGATTTAATATTTAAGTTCAAATATGTTGACAACTTTGTTTTACTGAGGTTTTTGTTTATTGTTATAGTTTGTGAACAACTCTTATTTGTCATATTTAATATTTTTGTTCAACTATGTTTACAACTTTGTTGTTATTTTACAGAAGTTTTTATTTATTGTTATATTTTGTCAAAAACTTAGGGGACGAATGCACCTGCTCTTTTATTTGTCATTTAATGTATTTGCTGCTGTTGAAGTGTCAAATATTGTGTTCAATAAATTATCTATTTTGTGCAGACATTGCTTCCTGGATCCCTTCATAATAATACAGCAATCTTAATCATTCACAAATGAAACGGTATTATATGAATACACTGTGGTCACGGTGTGTCATGCAAAGTATTTCCAAACAGCTATTCAAGTCATCTAGTGAAAATTTCTTTTTTTTTTTTTACTATCGCAATATAATATCGCAATATATTGCACACCTCAAAAAAATCGCAACAATAGTTTTTTCCAATATCGTTCAGGCCTATTTTGCTCTGTGTAATTGCTATTTTAAATAGTACCAGCAGCATTTATTAAGGATTTAGTGGAATGAAGTAATGGAATTATAATGAATTCCTATGGGAAAATCCTGCTCCACACACAACCATTACGACTTACAAACAAGGTCCTGGAAAGAATTAACTTAGTATGTAAAGGTACCACTGTATTTTAAAAAAAAACTCAACTTATGAGTAATAGTTTTTAGTTTTATACATTTCTTGCATTGTTGAGTGAATTTCTTACATTTTTCTATATGATTTTTTTTTTTTTTTTTTTTTTGCTATTGCTTGTATTATAGACAGCGTAATGTTGGGTTTGCCGTTTTAAAATATTTACCATGGTAAAAGTTGTTTTGGGAGGGAGTTAATAATATAAAAATCTAGTTTGAGAAAAAAAAATCTTGAAAATAATTCAAATGAACGTTATGAAAATGTTCTTGACCATACAAGATGGTTAACCCAAGATCTGAATGGCGGATTTTGCTGTATTGAAGCTTCATGAAGTTCATGTTGTTTCTCCCACCGTACCTCTAAAAGTCTCCTGAGGTCTACCGCCCTGGGGCCACTCCGCGGCAATGGCTCGCACACTTGGTCCACCGCAAAGTTCTCAGGAGGTCGAGCCTTGCGGGACGGGTTCCTCCGTTCCGAGCCACTTTCCTGTTCTAATTTGCGCTTGCGAGGTGTTGTTTTCACTTGTCTGCGCTTCTTCATCTATGTGGAAGTACAATATTTATTCAGATTATTATTTAGGAGTCATAAATAAATACAATTGGAGGGCTTAGGTCAGTGTCGGTTCTCACTTGAGGTGTCTGGGGTAAAGTCAGGTCAGCTATTGAAGCGAGGTCAGCAAACAGCTCAGCCAGCTAGAATAAAAGTCAACATTTACATGGGAATGATCAAAAGTGTCATATTGTATGTCATTCTATGTGACTGTACCTACCTTGGCTTTATTCTCCTGGATGTTTTTGTCCCGCTTGCTTAGGGCTTGGCACACAGGCTCTTCTTCTACCTTCTTCTTTGTCTGTTCATCTCTTTGTCCAACTTCTTCCTTCTTCATCCTGTGCCGCACCCTCTGTGCCACAGTCTCCTTAACTGGCTTCTTGACGATTTTTGCTTGCGGCTCCCGTTTTGGGGTGGGTGACTGTTTGACTGGAAATCTGAGAAGATATGAAACTCAATAACACGCTAACAATAATAATGTATTTGTTTGCGAGCAGTACTGACTTACAAGTTCACATTGGCGGTCATTGACGGCAATAGTGGTCCAATCTCTTTGAACAATCATACGACGCCTCCCTGTTCAAATAGATTGGACGTCTATCGCCGTCAATGAGTTAGGATGTGAACTTTGGAGTGAATGTTTCTGAGGTGACAGTTTTGTTTTTTATTGAAACAAATGTTATCGAAAACACTTTATAGATGGAGCACACACACCTGAGAGCTACTAAAAGACTTCTCTTTGGTTTTGGTGTCTCCTCACCATCAGAATAGAAACCTGTGTCCACATCACTGCCATCTTCTGGCTCCACCACCTACCAAAAGTCTTTATTATAAGTGAAAGCCAATACAATACTATCTTTATTCAGCAAACAAGTTTCCATTTTGAGCTCGGTAAAACAATGGTTGTTGTGATACCTTAGTGTTGAATTTATTGTTTGAACGTCCTTTAACCACTCTTTCGTCCTCACTGAAACCTTCAAATTCCTCCTCGCTATCCGAATGACTGAATAGTTGAGCCAGTTCAGCTGTAATAAATTTGGACTTGAAACGCAGGCGCTGGAGGAAAACAAAAGTTAGTTTGTAGGCTTTTTATCGAACAATAATTGAAACAATTTTAGCTAACATGTAGCTTGAATTTTAACATGTTTCAGTTCATTCCGTCTCACAAAGACTTATCGTTTCCGAAAGGGAACTGTAAGCAACAGAAGGGGGGAAAAAGACTTTCAACTGCCATTACCTTTGATTTGCGTCCCATTTTGTCCCCCTTTAAAACCAAATTTCCACTTATAAGTACACTTTGCTTGAAGGAAATTACAGCAGCGGGGAGTCTAAATGGATTTAAACATTAACACTGGCAAATCGGTAGAGTACAAACAACGGGGAGTTGTCAGATTCGCCAGTTTGCATTTTAGGGATAAAAAAATGCTCTATACGCAGTAATATACTTTAAATCAACACTTTCAATGTGTATATGTTTAATTTGACCATTTTTTACAATTCATTAGGAACATTTCATTTAACTATAAGAAGTTGTACATCGCTACACCCCCTTTTACTTATCTAATGGTACCGTCTGATGTTTAGCGCGAAAGTTTGTTGTAGGCGTGGCGAAGTACAGGAAGCACCACCCAGATGGATTCATATCCTACAAATTTGGAAATGGAAATGTAATACTTCTATTCCAGCAATTGAATGGCGAAATTGTATTACATAGGAATATTTAGCATATTAATTCACAATTTTAAAGCAATTCTGTGAGCACAGTCGCCCCTCGAAGGACGGATTTTTTTTTTTTTACGTAAAACACACCAATTTATATTGTACAAAAAGTAATTGCAATAATCAATTTAAAAGAAATTCATTCATAATCTAACTTCATTCTTACCTGCATTCTGAAAAAGTTTCTCTTTCAAAGCAGTGTCTCCATGGCAGAAAGTGGGAAGTTGATGCAACAAGTTCAAAATGAACTACGACCGCCCGGCTCGCTCCAAATTAACACAAGACCCACTAATTTCACATAAAACCTATAATTTATTCATTTGCGTTCAAATGTCCACGTAGTAAAACACCTCTATAGAAAAGACATGTGGCTTGAGAACATCAAGTGGACATAAATGTATTGCTTAGTGGTTCACGTTTCTTTTTTTGCCTTTGAAACAAATAAATAAGAACAGTACATAGGCATAAATTTACACATATTACATACGTACAAAGCCTTCAACATGCCCTCTTTTGCATTAAGTCTTTAGCATCATGCAGGTTTCAGACAAAAACTTTCCACAGTCAGTTGTGTTTCAAACACTGAAATAAATTGACTTTTTTTTTTTTTTTTTAAAGGAAATTTTCCTTCTCCCTTCACAGTACTGAACTACAAACGTCTCCAGGAGAGAGGACCATCATAATCGATATAGTAGGTACTCTGGCGCCCTCAAGCGGCCATAATATGGAGTTTCTACGAAACGTCATTGATATCCAGTTAAAGGTCAGTTTACAAGTGCACTGTTGTCCTCATTAATAGACAATTTTGGCATAAAAGGACAATTATTATATGCATATCAAGGATTTCAGAAACATGCGCAGATGACTTTCAGTCCAGTTTTTGCATTGTTGAACCATCATTTGGCCACAATAGTAACCCAGAAATAAATGTATTTGAAGAGATAGCACAATGTAATTGAATTTTACCACATCATGTGCAGTGTGAGCTCTTTCTAAGTGTCTAGTCGAGAAACACTACAGCAAAGCATCTTAAAGTTACCTTCTCAAGTCATTTCCCCCATAAAATAACGCTGAAAATGCGCATGTACAGTTTAATGTGAATAATATTTGCACGTTTAGTATCCTTCACAGGATCTAAAGCTCAACTCAGCAATGGAATGTGTCTTCTAACTCTTATTTGGCACTCAGTTTTCGACATCTATTTGACTTACTATGAAAAATACAAATATCCAAAAGGCATACAAAAATCTGTTTACATATTAGTCATAATGCATGCGTTATACTGTAAGAAGATTTTGTTACATTAAAATAAAGTTGTTTCAATAGAAGTGAGAGGCCATTAAATTCCAAGAGAAACATATCTTTACGATGCATTTGTGTAACATTTGACAAAATGGATATTTAGGTCCATACATGGCACGTTAATTTGAACGTCAATATTGAAGTGTGAATAGTTTGAACACCAGTGGCAAAAAACGCAGAGGTATGTTCGCTGAATGCTCCAACACTGACTCGTCATTTTTGAGGTACAAAATCAACTGCACGACGACGAAAAAGAAACATCTACGTGGTAACACCTAGCAGCTGTGACTAAAATCCTGAAAATACTTTTCAGTGTAGCAAATGACGGACACGTGAAAAACTTCAGTCGGCATTTTTTGGAACGAAAATGAGAAATGATAGGTACGTTGATAAATAACTGGAGGGGGGGGGGGCGCATCACAAACAAGACAAATCAGTCATATTTAATCGGATAGATACTGTACAAGGTAATTACATCCTTCCTTTTGCTGCTAGGCCCGCGGTTCGAGTTTGTGGGAGAGTTCGAAGAGTGTCTGCTGATTGTCGATGATGTGTAAGTAGTGGACGCTCGCCCGCAACTCGGCGCTGTCCACTCCGATCACTTCGTTGCCTGGAATTTGGACATAAAGTTTGTTTTTAAAAAAAGATTTGCTGCAAATTCACAAAACATAAGATGAAGATCGAATCAGTTTTTTCCTATTACCTGTTTGGTCGCTTTGGCAGTGTCGAATCATTCGGACTGTGTCTGCGATCATGTGCTGTTAGTGGAGGGAAAATTCAGTGAAATATAGTAAACATTGAAGATTAGTACATTTTTAAGATAAAAAAATATATGGACTCTTTCTAATCCATGAACATGAATTGATAACAAGTTCCTGAAACCATAACGGAGACCTGATTTAAAAAATATTTGCCGTAGGGCAGCCATGATTAACTCTTTCAATGCCATGGACAATAGCCACGTTTACATGCTGACTTTTATTCATACCGATTCAAATCATTCCGAATGGAAATTTCACATCAGCTGTTTACATGTCACTTCATCTATTCCGATCCAGCGTTTACATGTGTCTGCCTTTATTTCGAAAGGACGTTTGACAACTGCCGTCTGACATGCGCAGATTAATCAAAACAAAGCGTCACGTTGCAAAACATGGAGATCGATCGTCAGATCAGCTGCTGTTCTAACTTTTCGAGTGGAAACAAAACTTCAGAATGACACGCCGTTCATTTAAAAAGTTGTGTGGGTGCGCTGTGCGTGTGCTTGGAAGCCATGTTGCATGTGACGTTACTTACGTCACCAAGTGACGTCACCACGTCAGTACGGAGCATGCGCAGAAAGAACGCAACCAGACACCATTCCGCTTCCCTGTTTACATGATATAATTTTACTTCTAATCGGTTTGGGAAAAGGAATATTCCACCCCTGTGAATCGGAATGAAATTCCATTCGGTTTGGGCCTGTTCATTCCGAATGAGGTGTTTATATGGAACACATTTATTCAGTTTGAACAAATATTCCGATTGTAATTGGAATATTTGGCTGTAAACGTGGCAAATGATAGACGAGATTAAGATAAAGTATTGGAACCCCTGCAATTCTGTCAGATAATGCTCAATTTATCCCAGAAAATGATTGCAATTACAAATGCTTTGGTAATTCTATCTTCATTTATTTTGCTCGCAATGAAAAAACACAAAAGAGAATGGAAAAAAAATAAATCATTATCATTTTACACAAAACTCCAAAAATGGGCCGGACAAAAGTACTGGCACCCTTTGAAAAAGCATGTGATGCTTCTCTAAGTTGTGTAATTAGCAGCACCTGTAACTTGCCTGAGGCACATAACAGGTGGTGACAATAACTAAATTACACTTGCAGCCAGTTAAAAAGGATTAACGTTGACTCAACCTCTGTCCTGTGTCCTTCTGTGTACCACATTGAGCATGGAGAAAACAAAGAAGACCAAAGAACTGTCTGAGGACTTGAGAAGCAAAACTGTGAGGAAGCATGGGCAATCTCAAGGCTACAAGTCCATCTCAAAAGACCTGAGCATTCCAGTGTCTACTGTGCGCAGTGTCATCAATAAGTGTAAAGCCCGTAGCACTGTTGCTAACCTCCCTAGAAGTGGATGGAAAAGAAAAATTGACGAGAGATTTCAACGAAAGATTGTATGGATGGTGGATAAAGAACCTCGACTAACATCCAAACAAGTTCAAGCTGTCCTGCATTCCGAGGGTGCAACAGTGTCAACCCGTACTATCCATCAGCATCTGAATGAAAAGGGACTCCATGGTAGGGTACCCAGGACTACCCCACTTCTGACCCAGAGACATAAAAAAGCCTGGCTGGAGTTTGCCAAAACTTCCCTGAGAAAGCCAAAAATGTTTTGAAAGAATGTTCTTGGGTCAGATGAAACAAATGTAGAACTTTTTGGGAAAAGGCATCACCATTGAGTTTAGAGGGGGGGGAAACGAGGCCTTCAAAGAAAAGAACACGGTCCCGCAGTCAAACATGGCGGAGGTTCCCTGATGTTTTCGGGTCGCTTTTCTACCTCTGGCACTGGACTGCTTGACCGTGTGCATGGCATTGTGAAGTCTGAAGACTACCAACAAATTTTGCAGCATAATGTACAGTATGGCCCAGTGTGAAAAAGCTGGGTCTCCCTCAGAGGTCATGGGTCTTCCAGCAGGACAATGACCCAAAACACATTTCACAAAGCACTAGAAAATGGTTTGAGAGAGAGCACTGGAGACTTCTAAAGTGGCCAGCAATGAGTCCAAACCTGAATCCCATTATACACCTGTGGAGCAGAGGTTGCGCTAGACATTTTCGTTGTCTGTCATTTTGACTGACAGGGTCATAAAAATCCGGTCATAGTCTATTTTTACCCGTCACTTAAATTTTTAAAATGATAATGATGACATATTCAATAGTATTTAGTTTTCATTCATTTTTAATTAATATTGTAACGCTTGCTTGGCGGCAAAAAATTAGACACGGAAGTCGTGGTTTTTTTCTCCCTTTTTACTCTGCTTACCGCCAACAACTCCGCCCCCAAAGAAAAGGAGGCAACGATATAGACCCCAATCACCAACGTCACACAATGATCTTAATTGTGGTTGTCAGCCCAAAATCTTCTAAATATATATTAATTGCATCTTACCAGATATAAAAAGACTACTACATAGTCTGTGGTGATCGTTTGGTGCCCAGATTTCTTATCGAATTACAGCAGTCCATCTCGCTCTCATCTTCGCGTCTCTCAGAATACGGTAGAACTTCAAGTCTCTCCGTCTATCTTCTCTGTTACAGCAACCAACCGCCACACACGCCTTCACCATTTTGATTATTAATATTAACGAGCAGAAAAACACGCCGTAATAGGAGGCATGTACGTAGCGGTAATGTATAAACATGACGGGCTGACACACAATATGGCGGCTCCGGTCAGGGGGGCGGAGTTGTGACGTCATGTGATTGGGGTCTATACACAGGCGGCAATCTTGTCCATCAATTGGATGACGCGCTGGCACACCGGGTGCACCAATAAGAACCTCGCGTTGATGTGTCAATCACGGTGCCGCCGCCAGACCACGGTTACGCTACAATATTCTGACAGAATAGCCAACGACGTCATGCATTAAGAGAGACAATAGCCAATTAATATGCTAACTCGCCACCCTGTGGTCTGGGGTGTGAATTGCAACCTGTCAAAATGACTGACGGACTTCAGTTTTTTCCGTCACCGTTTTAAAAAACCGGTCAACGACGGAAAATTTCCGGTTAACGCGACCCCTGCTGTGGAGAGATCTGAAAATGGCAGTTTGCAGAAGGCATACTTCAAATCTCACAGACCTGGAGCAGTTGGCCAAAGAAGAATGGTCTAAAATTCCAGCAGAGCATTGTAAGAATCTCATTGATAGATACCGGAAGCAGTTGTTCGCAGTTATTTTGTCTAAAGGTTGTGCTACCAAGTATTAGGCTCAGGGTCCCAATACTTTTGTCTGGCCCACTTTTGGAGTTTTGTGTAAAATGATAATGATTTTTTTTTTTTTTTTCATTCTCTTTTGTGTTTTTTCATTGCAAGCAAAATAAATAAAGATATTACTACCAAAGCATTTGTAATTGCAATCATTTTCTGGGAGAAATTGAGCATTATCTGACAGAATTGCAGGGGTGCCAATACTTTTGGCCAACACTGTAGCCACTAGTGACAAGCTCACACTCGCTGAGCAAACAGACCCGCATGCGCAGTAGGATAAAAACAAATGCCTACACATGCGGGCTCTACGTCATTCTAGGGTGATCATATTTTTATTTCCAAAAAGAGTGCATTAAGACCTGTGGTCTGAACCCAGCCTGAGGCAATTCCTAACTGTTATACAAGCTATAAAACATGGAGGAAGTATGTTGAAAAATCCACCCACCAACTTCTCAAAGTTCACCAGGTTGTCATGGAAGGTCTTGTTGCCCTCATGGATAAAGGTGATATCTAGAGTAATAGAAAAATGTGAATTTGGGTTTTATTCAACGTATTTTAGTCACCTTAAATGCGATTAAAGGGAGGTCACCTTTCAAAAGAAGAGGCATAAAAGGGATCTTTGGAGGTTTCATTCTCTTGAAAGCTTCTCTGTAAGCTTTGTGGTTAAGAGACGGATCCTGAAAAAGGAGGAGGTCCACGGTTAAAACTGAGCTGATGCTGATAAATAATAACATTTGCTCCTCACCGTGATCAGCTCCAACTCTGCGAAAAGTTTCTTGAACTTTCCTGGACATTTCTGAAGCAAAAAAAATGCAACCAAAAGTGTTAAAAAGGTGTACAAAAGGAAGCAAGACACAAATACAAACTTACCTCCCAGGTTTGGTTGAGTCGACTCACTGCCGCCGTGTTGAGTCCCATGATGATCGCGAAGGCGGAGTTTAAATTCCGCTGCGTTTTGCAACTACACACACACAAATACACGACATTCCGTCATGGCGCCAAGTTGATTCTCGCTCTTGGTGCGGGTCCTTACTGTGCTGCAATCTTGATGAACTTTTTCAGTAGTTGTACTCGCTTGTTGAGCGACGCACACATGAGGACTTCGGACATGACCCACTGCTGCACCTCGTTGCAGCGCTGCAGCAAGACTTGCAGCGCCGCCGTGTGGCCGCCGCCGGGGAAACGTCGGAGTGTGTAGTAAACTAGCTCTTGCTGCGGCAACATAAATTAGTTGATCAAATTTTTTGCCAGAATGGATATGTTTTTTTTTTCCTGTATGAATACCTCATGGATGGATTTGAATAGACTCCAGTCCAGGTGCGTGAGAGCTGCCGCCACGTCCCACGTGTTAATCCCCAAAAGGCGCACCGCCCTCCTGCTGAGCTCAGCGCCGTCAGTTAAAGGGGGCTGCACACAAAAATTGACACATTTTAATTAGGGCTGTCAAAATTATCGCATTAACGCGCGGTAATTAATTTTTTAAATTAATCACGTTAAAATATTTGACGCAATTAACGCACATGTCCCGCTCAGACAGTATTCTGCCTTTTGGTAAGTTTTACAGCAAGGTTTTTCGTGCTGTCTAACAGCGAGCTCTTGTGGTCACTTTGCGACATGGTTTATTGCTTTCTTGCCAGTTCAATATGGCTGCACGACGTCTCGGGCTGACGCCTACGTTGTAATGTTGTGCTTATATGATCCTTGGACAAGATTTGTCCGTAAGTATGGTTGTTGTAAAGAATGTACATATTATGTTAGTAAGCGAAATGTTATATTTTTTGTATGAGACGCTTTTTGTTTATGTTTAGTGAACCTGTATAGCGTACTAAGCTAACGTTGTTGCTAATGCAATGCTTTTTTTGTAGTTTCACTACGGTCTCAAGAGGACAGTGGTTTGAGGCCATTTTATTAATAAATCAGATGAAAAAGGAAGAAGTCTGATTATTAAGGCGTCGTTCACTTTGCTTTGGAAAAAGTAGACGCTTCGGAGTGAGGACAGCATAGACAGATTTAAATGACAGTAGAGTGAAATGCCCACTACGGTCCTTATGTACCGTATGTTGAATGTATATATCCATCTTGTGTCTTATCTTTCCATTCCAACAAATTATTTTACAGAATATATATATAATTTACAGAAAAATATGGCATATTTTATAGATGGTTTGAATTGCGATTAATTGCGATTAATTATGATTAATTAATTTTTAAGCTGTAATTAACTCGATTAAAAATTTTAATCGTTTGACAGCCCTAATTTTAATATCATTTCAATCACTTAGTTAACATGCATCAACATTATTCCACATCATTCAACAATATTCCACTCCATACAACATTCATTTAACATAATTCAGAGTAATACTCAATTTTTGCAAATCCTTCTAGCATTGAACATTTTATCCACATCATAATACACTATTCCACATCATTGAACATTATTTCACATCATTCAATATTATTTTAACATGACATCACTTCATACACTATTAATCTATATCATCCTACAGTATTCTGCATCATTCATAATTTCCCCCACATTATTTCACATCAATATCAGCGATTTGACAAAATTTCACATCATAAATTGTACCTGAATCCACATTATTATGGTTGGACGTCATCATTCAATCACCATTCATTTAACATAATTTAGCATAATACTTTATCCCACATCATTCTACAACATTCCATATCGCTTAATGCTATTTCACATCATTCCGTATCATTATTTTAACATAATTTCACAATATACACCACTGTTATACTTTATCCTACAGTATTGCACATCATTCAAAATTTCTTTCCACATTATTTTGCATTTCACATCAATATCATTCAACTACCACAATTCCACATCATTTAACAACACTCCACTTCATGTCATTCATTTAAAATAATTTTCCAAATCCTCTTAGTAATCAACATTTTATCCACATCATTGTTACATCATTCCATATCATTCAACATTATTTCACATCATTCAATATCGTTATTTTTATAAATAACCTCACTTCATACAATATCATTCTGCATCAACCAACAATATTCTGCATCATTCAACAATTTTCGACATCATTTCACATCATCCGAATCTGAATGCACATTATCAAACATGATTAGACATTATCATTCAATCACCATTCATTGAACATAATACTTCATTCCACATCATTCTAAAACATTCCATATCACTTAATGTTATTTCACATCATTCCCTATTATTAATTTAACATAATTTCACAATATACACCATATTTCTACCAAATCCTACAGTATTCCACATCATTCGATATTTCTTTCCACATCATTTTGCATTGTTTTATATCAATATACCATTCAACTACCACAATTTCACATCATACAGCATTATTTCAGCATCAGCAAAAATGCAATATTCTTCCACACCATCCCAACGTTTGCATTCCAACATCAACACACAATTTCTGCAGAAATTGCAATAGTTTATGAATAAATTGTCACCTCAGAAACATTCACTCCCACACTGCAAAAACACACCTCCTTAAAACTAGGTAAATTCCCTTATTTTCAGTGTAAATCTACTTGAAATAAGTGAAATTATCTGCCAGTGCTTAATGTACATTTTGCTCACTTAAATTTCTTGAAAAATAGCTTGCTGAAAATAAGCTAAACAGACTTATTTTAAGAAATAAAGTTGTGTATTTAATCTTAAAAAGGCTTCGAAATGTCAAATGTTGTTAGTTAGATAATAGATATTGTTCAAAACATTTGGAAGCAATTTTTTTTCTTTATTTAGGTGAAAAATTACCAATTTTTAGATGCCTGGTCCTAATAAGAACAAAGAGTAATACAGTGATACCTAATTTATCGCTATGAATGGGGACCAGAATATGCAGGGATAGGTGAAGAACCGGGAAGTAGCTTTTTTTGTGTGCTTATTTAATCAGACTTAGCATTGGAAAGCGATACATATAAGACATGAATTTTCACTTTTCACTATTTTCCCCCAAAGTATAATTTAGAAAAAATGTATATCTATATATTTTAATAACTGTTTTGTTAAGCACTTCTAATGTAATTATTATGTTATTACAAGTTTTAAACATGTTACTGTCCCACAGAATTATTAAGAATAAAGTAGTAGAAAAATGCTTGGCTTTATTAAATACTTCATTGCGTGAGTCTACTCAAATCCGCTCAAGCTGCTCACCTACACACAATGAGTTGCCACAGCAACTGTTTAACACGTTAAACGATGATTGACACATGCGGCGCTCTTGAAGCTGTGACTCCGGCAAGATCAAACACAAAAATCTGGTAATCATCGTTAACTTTCATAAGCAACTCCAGTGCACTGCCTGACAAACAAAAAACAGGGAGCGGGAGCGAGGGAGGGAGAGTGAGACTATGCGATCGGCTGGGACAGCTCATCTGTATTTTATTTTATTTTTTTAATTTAATTGAAAAAAAAATCCACGATGGACTAAGAGCGCCAAGTAGCGAGGAATCACTGTATTTACTTCAAGTAAGTGGAATAATCTGACGCGTTAATCTGTTAAGTAGTCCTTAAAACTCCAAACACAGTTGAGATAATTATTTGACTAGATTTATGAAAACCAATCTGATTGAGACATTATGAATTTGCAGTGCAGACTTGCATTAAATTCCTTTGCTGCCATTAACGATGGTAGACATCCAAGCCATTTTGATTAGGGAGAAGCGAATGAACTATCGGCGACAATGGCATTGATGTGCTCAAGTTATGTTTCTATTTTTTTTTTGTTGTTGTCAGAAACTGAAAAATAACAACTCTGTCTAACATTGACATTACCAAGATCTCCACGAAATCCCTCCGACAGACGACAAGCTTCCCCTGCGGCGTCAGCGACTCCGAATACACGCAGTCGCTCGGCTGTAACATCCTGCGCTCTGCACACAACAAACACAATACGAGAATAAACACATTTGAAACTAGGCCTGTCGTGACGACAAATTTTATTGGCGACATATTGTTGAATAAATTATTGCCGATATGCAATATTACAGTCAATTTTTTTCAACCAATTCAACCACTAATGGAATGACAATACATCATAATAAATCACCCATTCAAATGCAATACATTGTTATTCTTAAACTATATTAAAAATATTTAAAAAACACAAACAATGCATAACGAGTCATTTGAATGCTAGCTAAGTGCAAAAACTAGATCAGAAACTCAACGCCATTTTTGCTCTCTGCCAATTAGAGCCTATCAAAAGTGTTTATTTGATTCAAAATGACCGCCATCATGTCGTGCAAAACGCGCGTGTTGGCAAATTTAAAGCCAAATTATTCATTGCCAATCAGATTTTTCATAATGGGTGTCATTTTAAAGCTATTCATAAACCTGATGTATGTGAGATTAACTCCAGAAATCTTTATTTAGATTTTGAACATGACATGCTTTTATTTTAAAATGTTCACCAGAAGTATGTTCGCTAAGCCGCTAACGTAAGCTTTACACTCAGTCAGCAAAAAAAAAAAAAAAAAAAAAGTGCACTTGCCTTCTAATTTTGTCATGTATGTGGTGCTAGTAATAGATTTTTTAAAAAACATTTTGCATTGTTTGCAGATGCTGTGAAACAGCGAGTTTTTATGTTTGAAGTGTCACCTTTTAACAGCAAATTTGCATTTTGGAGAAGACTGCCATTGTTTTATAGCAGGCTAAAGTGGTTAGTCCATCATCTTTTTTTTTTTCATTAGCTTCAATGTAGCAATGCTAACGTTTTAGAATGTTTAATATAGATGTGCCAAAGACTTCATAATAGTATTGACGGGTCAGATTCGACCTTCAGTGTGCCACGCCTTCAAGTAGGGGGACAACCCACATCAAGAGGAGCTATTCACAAACACACCAACGCAGCGCTCTAACACCGGATTTCTGTTGAAAAAGGACGAAAGCTGTGCCGCATACAAACAGGAAGGGTTGTCTCAGGAGTGATTTGTTCGAGGATTCAAGGTAATTATTATATTTTTCGTACCATGCATGCATTTTGAAACGTTGTGAAAGAAAATCAAATGGAGAAATTAGCCGCTACTGGATTGGCATCATAGTTCGCAATATTTACGTAAAATAAATGCTAACTGCACGTTTTTTTTTTTTGCTTTTAACCAAGAATCAAGACTGTTTTACGTCCATATCTATAAAGAATTCGGGGATTTAAGTATTTTTTCACGAGAATTTTCAATGGAAAAGCTCTGTTTACATAAGGTGGCCGCTAGCTACATTTACAAACACACTAGCATTGTCCTTCGACATCTTTACGTAAATTATATGCTAACTGCACGGGTTTTTTTTTTGTTGCTTTTAACCAAGAATCAAGACTGTTTTACGTCCATATCTATAAAGAATACGGGGATTTAAGCATTTATTCACGAGAATTTTCACCGGAAAAGCTCTGTTTACATAAGGCGGCCGCCAGCTGCATTTACTAACGGACTAGCATTGTACTTCGACATATTTACGTAAAATAAATGTTAACTGCCCATTTTTTTTGCTTTTAACCAAGAATCGAGACTGTTGTACATCCATATCTATAACGAATTTGGGGATTTCAGCATTTTTTTACAAGAATTTTAACCGGAAAAATTCAGTTTACATAAGGCGGCCGCTAGCTACATTCACTAACAGACTAGCATTGTACTTCGACATATTTACGTAAAATAAATGCGAACTGCACGTTTTTTTGCTTTTAACCGAGAATCGAGACTGTTTTACGCTTATAACTTTAAAGAATTCAGGGATTTAAGCATTTATTCACAAGAATTTGAAGGAAAAAAGCTCTTTGTGAATCCACTCGGTCAGCTTTGACGGCCTTGCCAACAATGCAGGCCCCCTATTTATCGGCCCCGCGCTCCGTCAATACATTATGATGTCTATGGATGTGCTTCCTTAACTTGTATGTTTGAATTTGAATTCTACTGTGTGTAAATGACGAATAAACATCTGTGAAAGGAACTGGAGTCTCATATGCAATCCACACACATACGTGTGCCGAATGCAACAAATTGGAGCCGGGAAAACTACTGAGCTCATTTTTATTTTTCGTGTGATTAACTGACATATTGCATATTGCTACAGGCTTATTTGACACCTGTACGAGACGAGATAAGTTTCCTCACCTCCAGTGTGCGTGAAGACAGCGAGCACCATGTCTTCTTCTGACCGGTCCATCTTCAGTCTCACGATTCTTAGCAGCTCGTGGGCTTCTAGCGAGGGATGCGTGTGGACGCTCAGGTAGGAGTCGGCGCTCACGTAGACACAGCAAATAACTGGGAAAGCATGAAAAAGACATTTTACATTTATTTTCTATGTTTTTCGAGAGCAATTACCTTCTCTTGCGTCAGATGGAGGACTTCGGAGTTGCAAACCGTTTTCCTTCAAACTCAGTTGTTGGTGGATTTGTTTGCTCTGGTAGAGACAGTCAAACACTGTAGTTGAAACTTCAAAAATGTGTCGTGTTTGTTAGTCTTTACCTTTTGGTTGGGTGGACAGTCCTCCACTGTGCTGTGAAGAAAATTGTGAGAAGTGAGGCGAGACTTGTCAGTAATACATGTTTTCCCCCGTATTAAGAAAATCCGACTTACTGTCTACGGCGTAGAAGCTTCTGAAACTCTTTGAGGTCTTTTTCCAGTGTTGGAAACTCGTAGAGATCCTCAAGGACGCACCTGTAAAGTGTCTAAAGGAGACAACAGACAAGACTGAAAAAGCAGTTTCTGCTCTTGCACTCTTTAAAAGAAACTGCAGTATTTTAAGCCAAAACAACTGCTGTGTTTGAAAGAACAATATGTCTATATGCTGCCATAGCTGATTCATGGCGCATTAAGCCCCCAAACTATTTTTAATTTGTCTGTTTCACCCTGAAAACCCTCGTTTACAGACGTCGCGCAACCGCTTTTGTTTCAACCCAGCCATAAAACGAAGGTAATTAATTATATGTATTATTCAAAATGTCTGTCGTTTTTAGCTTAGAATCATTAATTGATGTCTAATATTTAGTTAAAAAAAAAAAACACTTAAAAAAATTATTCACTCGCATATTTTGAACTTATAAACAAATTACTTCACAATGAAAAATTTGGCCTCTGTAAAAGTCACGGGTATCTACCTCATAACTATTGCTTAATTGTATTTTTTTTGTTACTGTAGCATTTTCCCTGATGATAAATAATCGATCCAGACAAAAAAATTTGAAAGAGTAAATATATGAAAAAGAATATCTCGACCACTCCTTGATGTCTGCAATTTCTGCATCGTGACCCTTGTTATATGACAATGTTTCACCCATAAAATCCCCGAAAAATCCAGCTTTGGCCATTCACAGCTGTGTCTTGACACTAAGTGATACATCCTACATGGAGTTTCTGGATCGAAACAAGGTAAGTACGCGATAATATCTCGTTAAAATCATGGCGTCTGTAATTCTGCTCTCGCGTGCTCTCACCTGCAGATAGGGTTTTGCTGTTTAAAAAACTTTTTTTTTTTTTTTTTTTAAATGCCCTCCTGTTCAAAATTTTTCTTCCTCCAGAAAATTGAGATTTTATGCTTTCCAATTATGTATCACACATGCATATCGGACAATTTTGAAAGTTGGCCAAATTCAGAGCGGAACTTCACCTGAGTGTTTTCCGCCATATACATTTTAAAATTGAATGAACATTTATACTTAAGGCATGCAGACACTCAAAAATGTCATTTAAATGAGTTTAAGAAAAATGTTGGACAAAATTATTGGACCAAATTTTTTTTCTGAAATTTATTTTGAAATACCGCTACTGAGCAGTTTCTATGGGTCTGGATATCGCCTCACTACGGAGCACAAAATCTCAAGAGACAGTAAACACACTTACACCTTGTCATTGACCCCTCTATACCCCCCCCCCCCCCCCCGCCCCCCAAACCCCACAATCCCAAGTCTGGTCTCATTTCTCTGTTACTAGGCAACTATCTCCTTGGTTGCACACTCCGCAAGATTATACCCCTGCCAACCCTTGCGATTCGGTTCCCATGACAACCCCGGGATGAAACCGACAGGTTACACGGGGACAAAAATGGATTTGCTTCTGTTTTGGATTCTGTGATTATGCACATTTCTCATCAGCAAGCTGAAATATGAAAACATTCTATGTTTGCAGAACAGCATCGTACCTTCATAAATCCGCGAACGTGCTCCTCCTCTTTGAGGAAGTCCTTGTAGAGTCGACTCCAGTGGGAGACCAGCTGCAGGACCTTGCGCTTCCTGAAGAGGGTATCCTTGCCCTCTTCCTGGCCTCGACTGCGAGCGCCGCTATAGGTGAAGGGGAGTCAAGGAGATAACATGCTGTAGGATGTAGGTTAAATGCATTGTCCGCCATTAATGGGGATAGTTGTCCGATCCATTTTTTTTTCTTTTAACCTGTCCTGTTTATCTGCTTCACACGGAGAATTGAGATCTGAATGTCCACTTGGTCTGAAC
Organism: Corythoichthys intestinalis; assembly: GCF_030265065.1. Classification (NCBI taxonomy): domain Eukaryota; kingdom Metazoa; phylum Chordata; class Actinopteri; order Syngnathiformes; family Syngnathidae; genus Corythoichthys; species Corythoichthys intestinalis. The sequence goes on along the minus strand of NC_080416.1, from coordinate 10,302,484 downwards.
AGTTTTAATGTATAACATGGGAGTATGATATATTCCAATTGTGATCATTCAACATGCCTTTATTAGGAGAAAGCAGGGAACAGGAAGGGGTTATGGGGCTACAGAAGAAAAGAAGGAGAGAGAGACAGAAGAAGCACAAACAACAAGAAATACATTGAACGCCGACACTAACTATGAATACGTTGGTGCTATCGTTAGCTAGTTGTATTTCAGGTTGACACCATGTTGGGGGCCTGATGACCAAGGAAAGGGGGGGGGGGTCTGAAAGATAAGTGGTTGGGAGGGGTGGAGTGTACACAAATCAGCCATGTTGCTAGAACCCAGTATTTGTGTGAATCCTTTGTAAGTGTATGTTGGTATCCTATTCTATGCTGTCTCATCGCTTATCATGACACCTAGGTTTTGTACTTGAGGGTGTCTAATTCAGGGGTGTCAAACTAATCCCACAAAGGGCCAAGAGGGTCCTGGATTTTGTTTCAACCAATGAAGAGGTCATCCTTTCACCAATCTGATCTACAAGTGTAATCAGTTGATTGCAGTCACGTGCTGCTCGTTTCAGAAGAAAATTCATTAGTTAATCTGTTTGTGCAGTCTTGGTTAAAATGAAATCCAGGACCCTCTTGGCCATTTGTGGAATTGGTTTGACACACCTGGTCTAAATGCACATAGTCATGTGTGAATCCCATCAGACTTGGAGATGCTGCGTGGGTGCCGCCCTCAGACCATGGCCCTTCCCCAACCAATCAGGGGGGTTGCAGGCCAGCGCAGCCCATCCCTCCTCCCGTAGCCCAGCAAAGGGGCCGTCGTCATGCCCTGGGAGCCAAGGGTGGTCCCCCAGGCCATCCACGACCCATCAATTGGCCTTCAGGGATGGGATAAGGGTACATGCCACCACCCCCTACATACAAGCCACCACTTCCCCAAACCGGCACGGCACATCGCGGGAACCCCAATGGCCCACCTAGCCCAGGGCAGGGCAGGACCCCCCCACCAGAGCTGGCGATACTCAGCCAACCCACCGACACCCGATCCATTTCGATCAGAAGGGGAAAATTCGCCTCTCGCAGTGAAATTAATCGGACGTCTATCCCCGTCAATAGCAGTGAAAGATTCAAAATGCACCCCTTGGGAGTGAATGTTCTTAAGGTAGGAGTTTATTCGTAAACTTGATAATGTAATTTCTGTAGAAATTTCGTGTGAATGCTGGAATACGATAATGATAAATGGGGATATAATTGAAATAATGTTAAATGATGTGGAATATTTTTGTCTAATGTGAAAGAATATTAATAATAATCTTAACTGAATTATCAAATGATGTGGACCGCCAGTCAAAATGGATTCAACATCTATCGTCTTGTGTAATGACAATAAAGGTGTTTTCTATTCTATTCTATTCTATTCTATTCTATTCTATTCTATTCTATTCTATTCTATTCTATTCTATTCTATCAATGGAATTGAATGAGTTATGGAAGCTTGGAAGTGAATTTGAGAGTTTATTTGTGAACAAGAAAATGAAATTTCTGTCGGACTTGCGTTTGAATGCTGGAATACAAAGAGGTGAAACTGGAATTTTAAATGATGTGTGATGTGGGGAGGGGGGAATGTTGAAGTCGGCGAAATACTGTAGAATGACGTGGATTAATGGCGTATGATGTAAATGAATGATACTCAATGTCAATGATGTGGAAAAAAATTGAATGCAAATTTGGGTGCAAAAGTTTCTGATGTGAGAGTTTATTCACAAAATTAGAAAATGCAATTTTGAAGAAAAATGTGCTGAAATAACAACATGAAATACTGTTGAAAAAATTAACTGAAAAATGTGGAATACTGTTGGAAGTGCGGAATAATCTTGTATGATGTGAAATTATGTTAAATTACTGAATGATCTGAAATCCCAGTTAAAATGGATTAGACGTTTTATCACTGCTAATGGCAACGAGAGAGTTAAGGATATTGCCCCAGCAGAGCCTGACACAGGTCGTTGGTGGACATGAACACCAGGTAGGTTAACAGGAAGTCATCCAGCAGCATTTCTGAAGGAGGACAAACATCATTAGGGACAATTATCATCATTGAAACTTTCAACAACCACAGCCACATTACATTATTAACCTGTTTTGATTGACATGTTCAGTCAAACAGTTTGCTTTAGTCGACTAACCCTCTGAAAGAAAATTATCTCACACATGATTATTAATTGATGGTTACAGATACATGAACTGATGCACAAATGTACAAAAGCCTAAGGGCATGTCTTTCACGTCCCGTGATGTATTTGAATGCTAATTATGTGGCTTGTTTCTGGCGTGTCATAGGAGGAGTTCAGGTAATGTTATGTAACTTGGGGGGAGTTTGGTTTGAGTGTACATGTTTGAACGAGTGAAAGATTGACATTTTTTTATCCACTTTTCTTTTGGCTTAGGAAAGAAAGACCTCTATCCCCCCCAAAAAATCAAAGAGTAGGTCTTTTGGCTCTCGGCCTTCCACTATTAAATTCTTGTATTCGATTATTGATTTTTTCCCCATCCATTATTATTTTCAAACATAACAATCACTCTTTTACGAACGCATACGTATATCATTCTGTAACATACCGTAAATTACATTAGGCAGACCCTTTTTTTAACTCACTATATAAGCATGCTGAATGGTTACAAGTAGCGCTACAAAGTAGTCATAATTTTATGATCATCGCCAGCCTCAGAAATTGGACGTCTATCACCGTCAATGGTAGGGAATGAGTGAATTATTGGTTCTGGAAGTAGTTTCGCAAACTCTAAGTAGAAACGCTTTTCCATATAAATGCCCTTATCCATGCCAAGCCCCCCAAAATTCAGACATATATCTTCTATAATGCATAAAAAATAAAAATGTATGTATGTACCGTAATTTTCAGACTATAAGCCGCTACTTTTTTCCCCTCATTTTGAATCCTGCGTCATATAGTCAAGTGCAGCTTATTTGTTGATTTAATTAGTTTAATAATTAACACTTTATTTGACAGCAGTGTCATAAGACTGTCACAAGGCTGTCATAACTAAGACATGACACTATCATGAGCATTACTGAATGCTTATGACATATGTCATTAAGTGTCATCCAGCAAATTATGTCACTAACTCCATTTATGTCCAGTTTGGATCTTTTACATCCATTCAAAATTCATATAATTTCCCAGATGACACTAAATGACATCTGTTATAAGCATTCATTAATGCTCATGATTGTCTTATGACAGTCTTATTACACCACTGTCAAATAGTGTTACCGAATACTATAACTAGCAATTAATAAAACACCTCCAACAGTAACTGAAGAAATAATTATCACAGAACATGAATATTGTCTGTAGTGTCGCAATGCATGCTAGGAGGCATGTTGGACGACAACAGTGTTGACAGCAGGTGGCAGCAGAGGTTTACTGTGATGGCCAAATGAAGCTTCTTGAAGTAATGATGCTTTGCAGTTAATTGGTTCAAAGTTTCATGGGGTTTCATTGGGTCTTATGACAGTCTTATGATGCCTCTGTCATATAAAGTGTTACTGGTTATTATCTTTTGGTGTAAATATCCCATAATACAGTGAGAGAAGCTGCGCCTTATTGTCCAGTGCAGCTTATCTATGAACAAATGCCTTTTTCGTGTTAACTTTGGTGGGTGGCGGCTTATAGTCAGGTGCGCTTTATAGTCCAAAAATTATAATCTAATTATAATATAATTAGATTATTGCATCATAAACATGAAATCACAGTTGTGGATAATGCAAAAAATAAAGAAAAAAGAATAAAAGACACTCATGTAGGGCTGCAGCTATCGAATATTTTAATAGTCGATTAATCGATGAACTAGTTAGTTCGAATAATCGAGTAATTGCATAAGGAACATTAAAAATTGAAATTCCTGAGCTGAGCCTCAAACGGTATTAAAAATAAATAAATAAATAAAATAAATGAGGATCTATGTACAACAAAAGAACAATTGGCTAACTTACATAAAAAAAGTCAGCTAGCTTAAATGCTATAACATGCTAGTTTTTTTTTTTTAAACAATCCTCTTAACAAATGGTTCGGACAGATATTCCCACAAAAAAACAGCTAAATATACCTATAAACTGAAATATGAATACATTAAAAAACATTAGCTCAAGCAAAAACTTAGCTTACGTTGGTCTTAACAGGGAAGTTGGATTCAGCCATGTGAAAAGAGGCAGACCAGAGGGCAGTGTATCCACCCTAATCATTACAACGCCACTTTAATTAAACGAATGCTCGAAGCAACAAAATTTAATTCGAATATTTTTTTGTAATCGAATACTCGAGTTAATCGATTAATCGTTGCAGCACTACACTCATGTAAAGCATGTAAAAAGGAGAATGAAGAGGACGCAGGGATTCACACATAAAGTAGAGGACACTCTTAGCCAATTGGATGCCAAGAATGCTAGGTACTAGCCAAAGGCAGAGCAACTATAAGTATGTTGCGTTCAGTAAACTCTGGTAGCTGCGAGTACCAGCCATACTGTATTTTTGCCTCTGGTATCCTGAAATTTCATTTGTAACATGAGGCAATATTTTCACATTGAAGCGTTTCTTAACCTGAAAATTCTGTATGTAGAGATGTTCATAAATAGAGGTACCAGTGTACAGCATACCTTTGTGGTCAATGGGCGCAAATGAGTTAACATAAATATGACAGCTAGCAGTTAGCTTAAACATGATAGTGAATACATAATTGAAAGACTGTCTGGCTCTCGGCCTGCCACTATTAAATTTTTTATAATCGATTATTGATTTTTTTTCTTTCATCCATTATCACTTTCAAATATTTCATGAAAAAGAAAAACGCTAATCACTCTTTTACAAACGCATATATACAATAACTTACTGTAAATTACATAACGCAGACAACCCTTTTTAATACGTTATATAAACAGGTTAAAGATATCTGCTAGTTTCAGAAATTGGACGTCTGACACGGTCAATGGTAGGGATTGAATGAATGTCCGTTTCATTTCTTTGTTAGTTATGAAATATAAATACAACATATGTTTGAGGTCAATGGAAGCCAATGAGTTAGCATAAACATGACAGCTAGTAGTTAGCTTAAACATGAGAGCTAATTCATACTTGAAAGTGCCTTTTTTTTTAATTTTTTAAAATTCATTTAAATTGATACAGCCTTTTTCCTCTTATTGTATTTTTAATAAAAATTTGTGCTCCGTGACATGTTAGCACGTGTCGACTAGCAGCTCAGAGTGGAATATAAAGAGCCCTTGAGAGAGACAAATAATGAGTCATTCCTGGTCGTCCTGTGCTGCGCGCCTCTGAATATTCACCTTGGAAAAAAGCACGACCTAAATATTGTTCCATCCTGCACGGAGCGGAAGAATCAATTATAAAAGACATAGCGGAGTCCTTTCCATCAATAAGTGATGAGTGCTGTCTTTAGATTCGAACATCGCTGCCGTTTTCACAGCAACTGTGTTTAAACTGCAATTCTTGTACAGTCTCTGGGATGATAAATATCCTTTTTCCCCTCAAAATATGCCTTCTTATTTCCCTGCTAGCACACAAAGTCAAACACATGCACTCATTGACACATCCATCTCTGACCTTGGGGGACACTGTCTCGTGAGAGGCATGAGAAAGAGCGTCTGCGTGCTCAGCTCGGCGCTAATCCGCCGGTGTACTCACTTGTGTTATTATGCGCATACATGGGGACGGGTCGCTCCTTCTGAGGGAGCGTGTTTGAGCTTGTTTGACATGCTGCGGAGCTCGGTAGGCGACAAACAACACGGCTATTCAAGATAACTCGCTGGTTTATGATGCGGAAACAGGGCTGCAAGACATTTTAAACAAGAGGGCTGCCAGGGAATGATCATATTTCAATGCCATTGAAGGCACCAGACGTCCAATGCATTTTGACAGTTGAAATGGATTGGGTGTCTGACACTGTCAATAGCAGCCAATGAGTTAATCTTTTTAGTCTTAATTTGTTTATGTTGATTTGACAAGTTTGGGATTTTAAGTAAAAAAAAAAAAAAAATTTTTTTTTTAAAAAGTAGGAAAAAAATATTAATCTATTGACAAATGAATTATGATAAATTGAAATTAAGCTCTGTGTTAATTTTTGTTACAAACCTAATAACCACGTTAATCTATTGCTAGGTTATTAGCTATTAATCTATATTTATATATGTGGCGGAAAACAGACAAGGCTGAAAAAGCAGTTTCTGCTCTTGCACCCCTCTTTAAAATAAACTGCTGTGTTTTAAGCCAAATGAACTGTTGTGCTTGATCGAACAATATGTCTATATGCTGCCATAGCAGATTCATGGTGCATTAAGTCCCCGAACTATTTTTAATTAGTCCGTTTTACCCTGGAAACCCCCGTTTACAGACGTCACGCAACAGCTTTTGTTTCAACCTAGCTATAAAAAGAAGGTCAGTAATCATATTTATTATTCGAAATGTGTCATTTTGAGCTTAGAATCATTAATTGATGTCTAATAAAAACTTCACTCGCAAACGTTTAAACAAATTACGTCACAATGAAAAAATTAGCCTCTGTAAAAAAGTCACAGATATCTACCTCATAACTATTGCTTAATTGTATTTTTTTCGTTACTGTCACATTTTCCCCGATATTTTAGATGATAATCGATCCAAACAAAGAAAAAGTGAAAAAAAAATGTCTAAAAGGGTAAATTTATGAAAAAGACAATCTCAACCACTCCGTAATGTCTGCGATTTCTGCATCGCGAGCCTTGTTATATTACCATGTTTCACCCATACAACCCCTCAAAAATCTGGCTGTGGCCATTCACAGCTGTGTCTTGACACTCGGTGATACATGCTACATGGAGTTTTTGGATAGAAAAAAACTGTTTTTAAAAAAATAAATTAAAAAAATTTAAATGCCCTCCTCTTCACATTTTTTCTTCCCCCCAAAAATTGAGATTTTAAGCTTTCCAATGATATATAACACATGCGAAATAGGACAATTTGGAAATTTGGCCAAATTGGGGGTCTCAGAGTGGAATTTCAAGTCGCCTGAGTGTTTTCCGCCATATATATAAAAACACTCACCGGCTTTATTAGGTACACCATGCTAGTAACGGGTTGGACCCCCTTTTGCCTTCAGAACTGCCTCAATTTTTCGTGGCATAGATTCAACAAGGTGCTGGAAGCATTCCTCAGAGAGTTTTGTCCATATTGACATGATGGCATCACACAGTTGGTGCAGATTTGTCGGCTGCACATCCATGATGCCAATCTCCCGTTCCACCACATCCCAAAGATCTTCTATTGGATTGAGATCTGGTGACTGTGGAAGCCATTTGAGTACAGTGAACTCATTATCATGTTCAAGAAACCAGTCTGAGATGATTCTGAAAGTAGCCATCAGAAGTTGGGTACATTGTGGTCATAAGGGGATGGACATGGTCAGCAACAATACTCAGGTAGGCTGTGGCGTTCCAACGATGCTCAATTGGTACCAAGGGGCCCAAAGAGTGTCAAGAAAATATTCCCCACACCATTACACCACCATCACCAGCCTGAACCATTGATACAAGGCAGGATGGATCCATGGTTTCATGTTGTTGACACCAAATTCTGACCCTACCATCCGAATGTCGCAGCAGAAATCGAGACTCATCAGACCAGGCAACGTTTTTCCAATCTTCTATTGTCCAATTTCGATGAGCTTGTGCTAATTGTAGCCTCAGTTTCCTGTTCTTAGCTGAAAGGAGTGGCACCCAGCGTGGTCTTCCGCTGCTGTAGCCCATCTGCCTCAAAGTTCGACGTACTGTGCGTTCAGAGATGCTCTTCTGCCTACCTTGGTTGTAACGTGTGATTATTTGAGTCACTGTTGCCTTTCTATCAGCTTGAACCAGTCTGGCCATTCTCCTCTGACCTCTGGCATCAACAACGCATTTCCGCCCACAGAACTGCCGCTCACTGGATATTTTTTCTTTTTTGGACCATTCTCTGTAAACCTTAGAGATGGTTGTGTGTGAAAATCCCAGTAGATCAGCAGTTTCTGAAATACTCAGACCAGCCCTTCTGGCACCAACAACCATGCCACGTTCAAAGTCACTCAAATCACCTTTCTTCCCCATACTGATGCTCGGTGTGAACTGCAGGAGATTGTCTTAAACTATGCCTAAATGCACTGAGTTGCCGCCGTATGATTGGCTGATTAGAAATTAGGTGTTAACGAGCAGTTGGACAGGTGTACCTAATAAATTGGCCGGTGAGTGAATTTACATATATACACATGGAACTGTCCGTGTGTGTCTGTGTTCGTTCCCCATGGAACTTTACACAGTTATACTTTATGTTTCTGGGAGTGTTCTTAGATGGGTTTGATCTCTCAACAGTTAGATTCTGTACCTGGGGGTCGGACCGCCAAGGCCCCCCGCCTCTGGCTGCCACCCAACTCCCTACGCACCCGACCACTTTGGCCCCTCCCACAGGTGGTGAGCCCGAGGGAAGGGGGGGTCCATATTGCCTTCTCGGGTTGTGCCCGGCAGGGCTCTATGGATACAGGCCCAGCCACCAGACCTTCGAGCCCCACCTCCAGATGATGTGGTGCTGTTGCTGGTGCTTCATCAAGCCGTGACCGCCAACTCTCACTGAAATGGTTCGGAGCCGAGTGTGAAGCAGTTGGGATGAAGATCAGCGCCTCTAAATCCGAGACCGTGATCCTCAGTCGGAAAAGGGTGGCGGCCCTCTCCAAGTCGGGGATGAGATCCTACTCCAAGTGGAGGAGTTCAAAAACTTGGGGTTTTGTTCACCAGTAAGGGTAGGAGAGAGCATGAGATCGATAGGCAAATCGGTGCAGCGTCTGCAGTGATGCGGACTCTGCACTAGTCCGTAGTGGTGAAGAAGGAGCTGAGCCAATAGGCTAACCTCTCGATTTACCTGTTGATCTACGCTCCTACCCTCACCTGTGGTCACGAGCTGTGGGTCGTGACCGAAAGAACTAGATCCCGTTCACAAACGGCCGAAATGAGTTTCCGCCGCAGGGTGTCTGGGCTCTTCCTAAGAGATTGGGTGAGAAGCTCGGTCATCCGGGAGGCACTCGGTGTCGAGCCGCTACTCCTCTGCATTAAGAGGAGCCAGTTGAGGTGGCTCGGGCATCTGGTTCAGATGTCTCCTGGACGCCTCCCCGGAGAGGTGTTCTGGGCATGTCCCACCGGCGGGAGACCTCGGGGAATGACCCAGGACACACTGGAGAGATTATGTCTCTTGTCTGGCCTGGGAACGCCTTGGGATCCAGCTGGAGGAGCTGGTTGAAGTGGCTGGGGAGAGGGAAGTCTGGGCTTCCCTGCTAAAGCTTCGGCCCTGCGACCCAATCCGGATTAAGCGGTAGGTAACAGATGGATCGATGGGTTTGATCTCTGTAGAACTCAATTTAGTGCGGAAAATTAATTCCAAATTCCAAAAATTAGAATGGAAAATCCCTGATTGTCTCTTGGGCAAAAGACGCTTCTCTTGGGAGTGCAATGTCGCAGTTGGCTTTCAAACCTTCTGGTCTCATGTACAAATTTAAATGTGCTGTGATGATATGTTGCGGCTTAGAGTACTCCACAACAAGACAATGGATTTTAAAATATACAATTTTCTCAAATATTACTAAGGGATTCATTTCAGCTGGATATTACTACTGTAGCGCAACTGTTATTTTTTATGTGTTACGCCTGCAATGGTTCATGGGTAGTTGTGGCAACCATGACCGAGAGTGGCAGTTGCCGTTGTTCTGGTGTTTTCTGTTCAATAAAGACGCTGTCTCCTGGGGTCGTATAGTGTATGGCGCATAAGAGCGAAAAACATGAATCTATTGCTAGAGATGAATTGCAAAAAATGTGCATTTCTTATCTTTTTTTCCTCCAGTAATAAACATATCACTGCTAGTGACAGCAAACAATTGTTTTGCTTTTTGTTTGTATTAATTAAATTCATTGTAGCACAACACGCCTTATGATACCAATCGAGATGATGTTGCAATCAACAGATTTGCAATATGCTTCTCAGTGATGGCGATGATGACCGCTGATGTCATTGAAGATGTCATCACCGATGCCTTTGTAACAATGCGCCGTCGTACACCCTTGCATCGCTAACAACACCGTGCTGGGAAAACCCAGAGAAATCCAACGTGAATTGCACATTGCAAGCCAAATGTTATTAATTTAGGTGCCAAAATGTCCAAAGATGATAAAAAACAAATCAATTTCGTCCACCGGGACAGATTTCTCACCGAAATGTTCCTGAAAGCGGAGCGGTCGGTCCGACCGCACACGACATTTCAAATCAATCCGCTCAAGAAAACGCACATCCTGCCCGACAAGCCAACGAACATGGATCCGACTAAAGTCATGGCCAAAATCCAGGAAGTGGATGCCTCGGATTATTTAAAAAAGAGTAAAAAAGACCCCAAGGCCAAAGAGGAACTGTCATGGGATCCCGAAGCGGAGGAAGCGCGTCAGAGACAGCAAAACAACAAACTCATGAAAGAAGGCCTGGACGAGCAAATGAAGGAAAGGCAAAGAATTAAAGACGAAGAGCAACGGAGGAAAGATGAGGAATTCGAGATGATAAAAATCCTCAAAGAATTATACGAGCAAGAGCTGGCAGAATTTGCTCAGAATCAAGCCGAAGCCAAAAAGAGATTATACAAAGAAATCCAGGATGATATCGCCGATTTTCGTACCTTCAAACAAAATGAAGCACACCAAGAAAAGATGGAGGACAGGCGAACCGCGCAAATACAACTCGACTTACTGGAAACCTACTGGAAAAGAAAAATGAGTAAGAAAAATTGGTCTAAAAGCGGGCGGAGCAAGCATATGTAACCGGAATGATGAAACACTCAACTGGATTCAACCTGTCGCCCCGCAAAATGGCGGTAAACAAGCTGGGAGAATTGTAAATCCTTTTTTTTTTTTTTTTTTTCATCCGACAATCCCGTATTGAATACTCCAAATGAGTACACGTAGTACATAAATCAGTACTCGTGGGGACTAAAATGATGCTAAAGGACATATTTCAGACATTTCAGATCTTATGTTAACGAGGAAACGTTATCAATCAATGTTTTATCAAATATGTTCTAAATTGACGAAGAAAATTCACCTCAGAAGCTTCCACTGTAAGGTTTGCATCCTAACTCAAAATGGATTGGAGGTCTATCGCCGTCAATGGCGCTGAAACATTATTTTTTTACTGCTAGCCCTCCCAGTCAATCTAGTCACTTCTGTTCTAAAAAGATAGATAAATTTGTCTGGTTCGGACATTTTCTGAGTTTGTCATGTGTTATTTGTGGTTATTGTTTATTATCATATTTGACATTTGGGGCTGAACGGTTTGCAGTTTTTAAAATGGAAATTGTGATTTTAGACAACACGATGTTGAAATGATGATGAAAATAAATATAATTTATTCATAAAATTTAAAAAACAATAATCCAAAATGAATGATAAAAGATCAGCAAAGTCACAAATAGGGTTGTTCCGATCATGTTTTTTTGCTCCCGATCCGATCCCGATCATTTTAGTTTGAGAATCTGCCGATCCTGATATTTCCCGATCCGATTGCTTTTTTTTTTTGCTCCCGATTCAATTCCAATCATTCCTGATAATTTTTCCCGATCATATACATTTTGGCAATGCATTAAGAAAAAAATGAATAAAACTCGGACGAATATATACATTCAACATACAGTACATAAGTACTGTATTTGTTTATTCTGACAATAAATCTTTAAGATCCGCATTTACATTATTAACATTCTTTCTGTGAGAGGGATCCACGGACAGAAAGACTTGTAATTCTTAAAGGATAATTGTGACTTTGTATATTGTGACTAAATATTGCCATCTAGTGTATTTGTTGAGCTTTCAGTAAATGATACTGCAGCCATTTAACTTCTGCCCAAATGCATGATGGGAAGTGCAACCATGACTGTGCGTAGGGGCACCAATTGATATATCTTCTCTGCGTTGGGAAAGAACATAGGGTGTTAAGAAAATGATCAACTACTACTTTTCTTCCCCACATTGCCTCCCACGTTATTTTTAATTGCTGAGAGAGGTATTGTAAGGCTTTAGCCACATAAAAGTAGGCTCCAAAGGCTGTCAAAATTCTCTCTACTCATTATACGCTGCCTTTAAGCGCTATCTATAGGTAAAACGGCGTCTTTATAGATTGAACGCGACAATGCGTGAGTGGGTTGTGCAGCGCTTGCGTTAATTACTTAAGGTGATTAATTAGAAAAATTAATTACCGCCATTAATGCAATAAATTTGATAGCCCTACTTTAAGCCAAAATTACTCTGGATGAGTGTAAGACATTTTGTCTGTAACGTTAAATACAATTAGAAAACGATTTAAATAAAAAATATATATATAAAAAAAGGCATGTCCGATATTTTTTTGCCGATTCCGATACTTTGAAAATGACGTGATCGGACCCGATCAATAGGGTCACAAATTATCCATTTGTCCGACTGACACAGAACCTGTTGTGTTGAGAACCAATTTGACTGAATTGCTGCTTCCCCCATTGGCTACCAATGAACAAACATCTGCTGCTAGCCTCCCAGTTCAAATGGACTGAACGTCTACTACTGTCGAAATTTCAATTCATAGAAAAGGGATGACTGGATGCCGCATGATTGGACGTCTATCATCGTCAATGGCACTGATCTCAACCGATCTCAAACCAATTTACTTTCGCTCTGAGATTAATCCACAGTTGATCCGAGAATCTACAGTTGATCATAGATTAATCCACAAGTGATCCGAGATCGGGTTGAGGTTAATCTACAAACAACTTGATAATTAATATACAAACAAATTGAGATGAACTCATTAGCTGCCATTGACGCCGATAGATGTCCAATTATAGACTTCATAATATATTGAAGTCTACACTCACCGGCCACTTTATTAGGTACACCTGTCCAACTGCTTGTTAACACTTAATTTCTAATCAGCCAATAACATGGTGGCAACTCAGTGCATTTAGACATACAGACATGGTTTAAGACAATCTCCTGCAGTTCAAACCGAGCATCAGTATGGTGAAGAAAGGTGATTTGAGTGACTTTGAACGTGGCATGGTTGTTGGTGCCAGAAGGGCTGGTCTGAGAATTTCAGAAACTGCTGATCTACTGGGATTTTTACGCACAACCATCTCTAGGGTTTACAGAGAATGATGCGAAAAAGAAAAAATATCCAGTGGGCGGTAGTTCTGTGGGTGGAAATGCCCTGTTGATGCCAGTGGTCAGAGGAGAATGGCCAGACTGGTTCGAACTGATAGAAAGGCCACAGTGACTCAAATAACCACCCTCTAAAACCAAGGTAGGCAGAAGAGCATCTCTGAACGCACAGTACGTTGAATTTTGAGGCAGATGGGCTACAGCAGCAGAAGACCACGCCGGGTGCCACTCATTTCAGCTAAGAACAGGAAACCGAGGCTACAATTTGCACAAGCTCATCGAAATTGGACAATAGAAGATTGGAAAAACGTTGCCTGGTCTGATGAGTCTCGATTTCTGCTGCTGGGTCAGAATTTGGCATCAACAACATGAAAGCATGGATCCATCCTGCCTTGTATCAACGGTTCAGGCTGGTGGTGGTGGTGTAATGGTGTGGGGAATATTTTCTTGGCACTCTTTGGGCCCCTTGGTACCAATTGAGCATCGTTGGAACGCCACAGCCTACCTGAGTACTGCTGCTGACCATGTCCATCCCTTTATGACCACAATGTACCCAACTTCTGATGGCTACTTTCAGCAGGATAATGCGCCATGTCATAAAGCTGGAATCATCTCAGACTGGTTTCTTGAACATGAGAATGAGTTCACTGTACTCAAATGGCCTCCACAGTCACCAGATCTCAATCCAATAGAGCATCTTTGGGATTGTGGTGGAACGGGAGATTGGCATCATGGATGTGCAGCTGACAAATCTGCACTAACTGTGTGATGCCATCATGTCAATATGGACCAAACTCTCTGAGGAATGCTTCCAGCACCTTGTTGAATAATTGAGGCAGTTCTGAAGGCTAAATGGGGTCCAACCCAGTACTAACATGGTGTACCTAATAAAGTGGCCGGTGAGTGTATGCTCAAATTCATTTGAACTACCTGCCGAGCAGTGAATGTTCTTTCGTTCACAACCACTCTTCCAGTTCAAATGGATGTCCTAGAGACACAATTTCAATTCACAGCAAAAGGATGACTAGGTGCCACATGATTGGACGTCTATCATTGTCAACAGCACTGAAAGAGATAATCTAAAACCAACCAGAGTAGAGAGTGTGACCGATCTAATACCAATCTACTGTCGCTCTGAGATTAATCGCGAATCAACTGTGGATTAATCTGCTGTCAATCAAAGACTAATCCACAAGTGATCTGAGATCGGGTTGAGATTAATCTAAAAACAACGAGTTTGATATACAAACAATTTGAGATTAACTAATTGGGTGCCATTGACGCCGATAGACGTCCAATTTATTTAAACTGGGAGGCCACACTTCCAGTAGATATGGATTGGACGTCTACTAGTGACAATTTCAATTCACTGTAGAAGGACTGGACGCCGCATGATTGGACTTCTATCATCATCAATGGCACTAAAAGAGTTTAATCTACAACTGATCTAACACCAATGTACTGTCGCTTTGAGATTAATCCACAGTTGATCCGAGATTAATCTACAATCAAAAATTAATCCACTGGTGATCAGAGATCTGGTTGAGATCAATCTACAAACAACCTGAGTTTAACACACAAACAATTTGAGATTACTTATTTGGTTTTCATTGAGGTTGATAGACATCCAATTCATTTGAACTGATAGGGTGGCAGAATCATTCGCCGCCATCCTTCCAGTTCAAATGGATTGGACGTCTACCAGTGATAAACTACTGTTAATCATTTAAATTCACACAAAAATGGGGGGAAAAAGCACAATCGTCAGTGGCACCGAAAGAGATTTTTGACCAATTAATCGTTACATGTATGGCAGCAAGCATCCTTTATCGCTTTATGGAAGTCATATTTTAAAAACTGTCTTAAGCCGTTACTGTAGTATCCTTGCATTGTCGGAGTCTTCTATCTTACAATATAGGACCAATAAATCTAAATTAAAATTATATAGTTTTTGTTCTAAAATCAACATGGAGATCGAATGTGATAAATCATTCCTTGTTTTGATCTGAAAGTGTTTTGCAGCTTAATGTCTGAAATCCCCAGAGAGACTCGTTTCACAAGAGTCTTTTGAGCATTTACACCTATTGAATATTTTGAACATGTACAGGTGGCGACATGGTCGGTTGACTGCACGCAAGTAACAGAATGTGGTGTGAGTGCTGAATAATGCAGCTACACACACAAGGTTTTGTTGCAACTTGTTGCTTGTAATTCAAAATTCGGTGCAATGATGGGGAAGTTTTGCTGTTTAATGCATTATGGGTTTAGAATACACAGTAAAGTGGAAAGTCATAGCTTGGGTTTAAGAGAGGAGAAAAGGAATATGATTAATTGGGGGGCCGTGTCACTTGCCTGCATACTTGTGGTTTGGAATTCCACTATATATGGACTTTTTGAATAATATAATAATTGGAGACGTCCCGATCAATCGGCATCCTGATCGATCGAGTCCGATCACGTCATTTTCAAAGTATCGGAATCGGCAAAAAAATATCAGACATGCCTTTTTTAATATACAGTATATATATACAGTATATTTTTTAATTAATTCGTTTTCTAATTGTATTTAACATTACAGACACAATATGTTACACTCACCCAGAGTCTTTAGTTTAGGTTTAAGGTGGGGTTATCAAATTTATCCCGTTAATTTTTAAAAAAATTTATCACGTTAAAATGTTTAACGCAATTAACGCATGCGCAGCACGACCCACTCACGCATTGTCGCGTTCAAGCTGTTATGGCGCCGTTTTATCTATATATGGAGCTAAAAGGCATCGTAAAATGAGTAAATTTTTGGCAACATTTGGAGCCTTTTTTTAATTGGCTAAAGCCTTACAATTGCTCTCTCTACGATTAGAAATTTCGTGGGAAGCAATGTGGGGAACAAGGCTTTTTCTTAACACCCAATTTCCCAATGCAGAGAAGATATATCAATTGGTACCACTACGCACAGTCATGGTTGCACTTCCCATCATGCATTTGGGCAGAAGTTAAATGGCTACAGAAAGCTCAACAAATACACTAGATGGCAATATTTAGTCACAATATACAAAGTCAAAAGTCTTTCTATCCATGGATCCCTCTCACAGAAAGAATGTTAATAATGTAAATGCCATCTTGAGGATTTATTGTCATAATAAACAAATACCGTACTTATGTACTGTATGTTGAATGTATATATTCGTCCGAGTTTTATTCATTTTTTTCTTAATGCATTGCCAAAATGTATATGATCGGGAAAAATTATCGGAAATGATTGGAATTGAATCGGGAGCAAAAAAAAAAAAGCAATCCGATCGGGACAAATACTCAAACTAAAACGATCGGGATCGGATCGGGAGCAAAAAAAAAACATGATCGGAACAACCCTAATAATAATCATTCGTAATTGTTATAATCCACAGGATTCATATATCGCTTTAACAGAAAAATTTGTTGTTCAGAATTTGACTTTTTTCATTGTATATATTTTTTTATTGAAAAACCCGTGAGCAGAAGGGGATAATGGAAGGACAGAAGGGAAGGAAGAAGACAGAAGAGGAGAACAACATCAAGAAATACATTTTTACACGCCTATGCTACCTATGAACATAGTGGTGCTATTGTCAAGTCAAAAGGAGACATGATTAGGCTTTTTTTCTTCCCCCAATGTTTTTTTCCCTGAAAAATGTGACGTTTCGGTAATTTGCAAATACAGTGCCCTCCATAATTATTGGCATCCCTGAAAAAGATGTGTTTTTTAGCTTCTAATATTTTTTTTTCCAAATAATATGGGACCTTAATGGAAAAAAAGAGAAAAATCCAACCTTCAATACAAGTGCATTCATTCAGTGGGGAAAAAATCCCACATAAAGAAAAAATTATTTGACATCAAATAATGTGTGTCACAATTATTAGCACCCCTGGTGTTAATACTTTGTACAACCCCCTTTTACCAACAAAACAAGGTCTGGGGACTGAAATGGCCATGGGAGGAGCTTGATTTTGTGTCTGGTAAACCATTTCTGTGTAGATTTGGCCATATGTTTAGGGTCATCGTCTTGCTGAAAGACCCAGTGACGACCCATCTTCAGCTTTCGGGCAGAGAGCAACAGATTTTAATTTATAATGTCCTGGTATTTCAAAGCATTCATGATGCCATGCACCCTAACAAGGTTCCCAGGGCCTTTGGAAGCGAAACAGCCCCACAGCATCACTGACCCACCCCCATACTTCACAGTGGGTATGAGGTGCTTTTCAGCATGCACATCTTTCGTGGCACTCCAGACCCACTTAGAGTGTTTGTTGCCAAAAAGCTCAATCTTGGTCTCACACAAAAATACAACCGGTCCCAGGCTTCAACTGGGACCGTGTGCTTTGGTCAGATGAGATCCATCAACTAGCATGGGCATTTAGAATGGGGTCAACCATATTGGAACACCCAGTAAATGCTTAACAAACTGTTAACAAATACTTCACAAATCAACAATAAATCATTTATCAACAGTTTACTAATGATCTATTAACTAGTAAAATGGATAGTTATTATAAAGAGTTAACCTAGCAATAGATTAATGTGACTTTTTTTTTTTTTTAACTTCAGACTGTAGTTTGCACCAGATTTATATGAGTCAAATCAACACGGTGTCAGCCCTCCTAGTCAAAATGGATTAGACGTCCAGCGTAGTCAATGGCGGCCAATGAGTTAATCGGATCGGTTGTAGATTGATCTCAACCTGATCTCAAATCACATGAGGATTCGTTTTTGATTGATTGTAGATTAATCTCATATCAACTGTGGATTAATCGCAGCGCGACAGTAGATTGGTATTAGATCGGCCATAGATTAAACTCTGGTTGGTTATAGATGAACTCTTTCAATGTCACTGACGATGATAGAACCATCCAATCATGTGGTGTTCAATGAGTTCTTAGAGTGCCTGTAAAGAGTCAAAAGTAGACAAATCTAAACATACCACTTTCCGTGCTCTCTGGCGCCCCTCTTTGGTCATCCAGCCGCAGGTCGCTCAGCAGATGCTCCAGGATCTTCAATGGCGTCCCCGACACCACCACGTACCTGAAATAAGAAGACTGATAACAATCCTCTTCGCTTTGATCGCTCCATCCGCCGTCCGTTTCGTTCTCGGATTCGTCGATGTAACGAAAATGCGGGACGTCGAACGCGTGTTCGACTTTCTCAACTTCATCATCCTCACTATCGTCTTGGTCAATGTCTTCCTCCGCTTTGGCGAGTGTGGCTTGCTTAGTGGTCATCCTCATGGTTGGATGTTTTAGGAGCACGTATTTAAGATGGCAGGTTTTGGAGTTGGAAAACCTTCCTGGCTCTGTGCGTGTCAGCTACACGCTTGAAAGATTTAATGCTTCCTTTGACGGCAACAGTTGAAAGTTGGGAGGGAACTGTTGCGAAACCAACACCCACTTAGTGGAACTCATGTCCCATATCAACACTCCCTGACTGGTGTCAGTTGCATGCCACACTAACAATTTTTTTTTAAAAAGGGATCCATGGATAGAAAGACTTGTACTTCTTAAAAGATAAACCATTTGAGTTAAAAATAATTTGATATTGAAAGCCCTCTTGATGTTTTCCTTTATATACAGTTTGTAAAATTAGTTTAACTAGGAGGTCGCCATTGTTGTTGACGTCGCAGGCGGTGACGTCACATGGTTCCGCTGGCGGGCTTCCAGAGTATAAACTCTAGCGACATTGTTTTCCGAAATTTCCAGGTTCGCGGTGAATCAGTAACAGGCACACTTTTGCAAAATAGACAATGTTTATTGATTAGAAAATGCTGAATAAATGAGATTTATTGACTACAATCCCACAAGAGCAAGCGAACAAGCAAATGACGCTAGATTTGAGTTTGTCAACCCCAGAATCCCCGCGTTACTGTTACAGCAAAACGAAATGTCCCTTAGCAATACCGCGTACCTGGAAATTTCAGAAAACAGATATAAACATGTCATCTGTTCAACCCTTTCACTTCATGAGCGTGACAGCACTGACGATATTTCACAAAATGAGCAGCAAAAGCAAAATGAACAGGAAATACGGGAGGAGCTGAGACAAGATTACAAAAAAACTGTTCTGCCAAAATGTGCTACAACGGCAAAACGTCTACAAGAGGCGAATTTGACACCCAAAGTACCACTGTGCGCTTTCAGCTTGTTTTGTTTAGATGCATACAGACAAAACACACTAAGGATGCCTTAAGAAAATACATAAACGTTGTAATGTCAATTAAGGGTGGTTTAAATATGCTACGTGTCTAACGTGGTCAACAGATCAACAATCTGCTTTAAAGCTACCACAAGAAAACACAATGCTTAAAAGTATGAAAGGGAAACATATGCAAAAAGTATTTTGAGGCAATGAAAAGGTAATAAAAGACTCAATAAAAACACAAATAGTAAGTACTCGTCGCTTTTAACTTATGAGCGCATGTGTTGGACTTTTTGCCGCATAGAAGGAATTGCAGTAACCCGGTAGTATTCGTCGAGTGACCGTGACAATCACCACAAGCGTCCGTAAAATATGGCGCCCTCCTTAGGTAAAATCAGGTACTAAATATTATAGATTTCTAAATCGATGGCAATATTTTATGTGTTTCTCATAACATAGTTTAGTAAAAGAGAACAATTGTGGCTTGTTAGAGCCTACAAGTCTTTAAGTCTGAAGTTCCCTTTAAAAAAAATAAATAAGGGGGGAAAAAACAGTGGAGCTGGGCAACTTGATCCCAAAATAATATATTATGTTGTTGTGTTTTATCTTATCTGGTAGTTTTAAAGAATGTGCAATGAAAGCATAATAAACTAGAGAGAAGTTAAACCTTTTTTTTTCCACATGAAGCAAATAATTTAAAATTACCCTACCTGCAAAATTACATACTACTTCATTTATTAAAAATGGTTACATTTGATATAAAGATTTTTTTTTTTGAAAAAAATCACTCAATGCAAGGATTGTATATAAGTAACTATGACTCACAATTGTACACAAGAAAATAAAACACTGCATTGAAGCAATTTTTCATTTTCCATTGCCCTGATTGTTTGCACACCCCGGCCACTAGGGGGTAGTGTGGCGCTTTGCAAAGAAGTGCTGACAGTAACACAGTAGTAGCAGAAGTCCTTGCTAGTGCTGTTTCATTTCTTGTCTTCAAGAAGTTTTTTTGATATGACGCTAATTTTTATGAGCATGTTAACAGGGTCTTCAATCATTTATTAGCATTAAGTTAACATGTTTTCAGAAACAAAAGAATGCAATGTACTGTTTTCTTTTCTTTTCTTTTTTTAAGGAACCGTTAGCTATCTGACAAAATGTCTGTAGCCATGTTTGACCATTAAATATATCACTGCTGATCAATTGTATTGCCCATGTAAACACCAAGCCAGTCATTACCATATGTAAGAGGCGGGACCGACCTTTTGTCTTCCTCTCTGGACCCACCCCCTGACGATGTGGGCGAGGGGCGTTCCGACGGTGATGTCAGCGACGATGTCACTCTTTGCAACACTAGCACGTCGCGTCCTCGCTCCTTCAGGCAAACCCTACCAACCACCTCCTGATACAACAGAAAACACAATCATCATAACTAAGGTGTTTTTCTTCCTCAGTCGTTTATTCATAAATTGTTGCGAGAATATCCCAAAATTTGGTTGGTAAAATCGAATGAATGAATGTTTAGATGATATATGGATAAACTTTCACCTCAGAAACATTCACTTCAAGTTTTGCATCCTAACTCAATGGTTGCCATTGACGGCGATAGACATTGCAATCCATTTTGAGGTAGGACTAAAACTTGTTGTGAACGTTTCGGAGGTGAGCGTTCATAAATTGTTTAGATATAGTTTAACCAATGAAGTTTAAGCTAGAACAACAAGCACCTGACTGCAATCAACTAATTACACTTGTCAACTAATTACACTTGTAAGACACCAGATTGGTGAAAAGGTGTCGTTTTGTTTTGTTGGAATGAAATCCATCACCCACTGCTACCCTATGTGGAATAGCCTGGACACCCCTGAATTAGATAATTTCCCAAAAAATGTTTGATAAAATTGAACGAATTATCACGTTTTGACCATTTATGAATAAACACTCACCTCAGAAACATTCTACGTTTATGTCTAAGTAACTCTAAGGCTTCCATTGACGGCGATAGACGTCCAACCTTGTTGTGAACATTTCTGAGGTGAGAGTTTATTTATAAATCATCTAAGCGTGATCATTTCTGAGGTGGGAGTCTCTGAAACACAGTGTTATGAAAAAGTTCCTGAACCCTTTGGAATTTCTCACATTTCTGCATAAAATCACCATCAAATGTGACCTGATCTTTGTCAAAATCACACAGATGAAAAAAAACCAGTGCTTTAAGTAAAACCACCCAAACATTTATAGGTTTTCATATTTTAATGAGGATACCATGCAAACAATGACAGAAGGGGGGAAAATAAGTAAGTAAAACCTCTGTCTAAGGAGACTTAAAAAGTAATTGAAAGCAATTTTTACCAAACAATTTTTGTCAGGTGTGTGATCAATCACTGATGAGTGGTTTAAAGCTGCCCTGCCCACTATAAAACACACCTGGTAAGAATTGTCTGGATGAGAAGCATTGTCTGATGTACATCATGGCTCGGTCAAAAGACCTGTCTCAATACCTGCGATCAAGGATTGTTGATTTGTATAAAGCTGGGAAAGGATACAAAACCATCTCTAAAAGTCTGGCTGTTCATCAATCGACAGTCAGAGTTGTCTACAAACGGAGAGTGTTTGGCACTGTTGCTTCTCTCCCAATGAGTGTCCATCCACCAAAGATAACACCAAGAGTTTAGCGCAGAATACTCAGAGTGGTAAAAAAGAACCCAAGAGTGTCTGCTAAAGACTTACAGAAATCACTGGCACAGTCCAATATCTCTGTGCACACATCAACTACTAGTATATGTAAAACTATGGTCAAGAATTGTGTCCACGGAGGAAGCCACCGCTGTCTAAAAAAAACATTGTTGCTCGTTTAATGTTCGCAAAAAGGCATCTGGACATTCCACAGAAGTTTTGGCAAAATATTTTGTGGCCTGATGAAACCAAAGTTGAATTGTTTGGGAGTAACACACATGTCATCTGTGGAGGAAAAATGGAACAGCTCACAAACATCAACACCTCATCCCCACCGTGAAGAATGGTGGAGGGAGCATCATGATTTGCGGCTGTTTTGCTACCTCAGGGCCTGGACAACTTGCAATCATTAATGGAAGGATGAGTTCAAAAGCTTATCAGGATGTTTTGCAGTAAAACTTGAGGCCGTCTGTCAGACAGTTGAAGCTAAGAAGAGGATGGATGTTGCAAAAAGATAATGAAAAATAAAATATTAAATGTGATGGTTCAATTACCTTTTTTCCCCCTTCTGTCATTGTTTGTATACTATCCTCATTAAAACATGAAAACCTATAAATGTTTGGGTGGTTTTTTGTTAAAGCAGACACTTTTTTCATCTGTGTAGTTTTGACAAAGATCAGATCACATTTGATAGTGATTTTATGCAGAAATGTGAGAAATTCCAAAAGGTTCAGATACTTTTTCATACCACTGTAAAATTTTGCAACCTAGTTCTATCCCTACTAGGGCTGCAACGATTAATCGATTAACTCGAGTATTCGATTAGAAA
This sequence comes from Corythoichthys intestinalis, assembly GCF_030265065.1. Classification (NCBI taxonomy): domain Eukaryota; kingdom Metazoa; phylum Chordata; class Actinopteri; order Syngnathiformes; family Syngnathidae; genus Corythoichthys; species Corythoichthys intestinalis. The sequence continues at coordinate 10,279,577 of NC_080416.1, read as the reverse complement.
AAAATATTAGATTTAAATTTTATTGCTTCGAGTATTCCTTTAATTAAAGTGGTGTTGTAATGGTTGATTTTGAACGTGTTTGCATTTAGTTTTATTGATTAGGGTAGATACACTGCCATCTGGTCTGCCTCATTTCACAAGGCTGAATCCAACTGCTCCCTGTTAAGACCAACGTAAACCACGTTTTTGTTTAAGCTAATGTTTTTTAATGCTTTCGTAATTTAGAGGTATATTTAGCCGTTTTATTGTCAGACAATGTGTCTGAACCATTTGATAAGAGCATTATAAAAAAAAAAAAATTTAAATGATAGCATTTTATTGTATTTAAGCTAGCAGACATTTGCTATACAAGTTTGCCAATTGTTCTTTTGTTGTACATAAATCCTCATTTAAAAAAAAAAAAAAAAAAATGGTACCGTTGAGGCTCAGCTCAGGTATTTTAATTTCTCATGTTCCTTATACGATTACACGATTATTCGAACTAGCTAGTGCATCGATTAATCGACTACTAAAGCTAGCTGCAGCCCTAATCACAACCATTGACTGCGATAGACGTCCAATCCATTTTGAGTTCGGACGCAAAGCTTGGAGTGAACGTTTCTGAGGTGAGAGTTTATTCATAAATCATCTAAGCATTATCATTCGTTCTATTTAGAGATCTCCCGATTGATCGGCTTCCCGATCGATCGGGTCCGATCACGTCATTTTCAAAGTCTCGGAATTGGCAAAAAAATATCGGACATGCCTTTTTTTGATATATATATTTTTGAATAAATCATTTTCTAATTGTATTTAACGTTACAGACTTAATATTTTACACTCATCCAGAGTCTTTAGTTTAGGCTTAAGGTAGGGTGATCAAATTTATCCCGAAAATGGTGGTAATTAACTTTTTTAAGATTGTATCACGTTAAAATTATTTAACACAATTAATGCATGCGCTGCACGACCCACTCACGCATTGTCGCGCTCAATCTGTAATGGCGCCGTTTTACCTATATAGAGAGATAAGATGCAGCGTAAAATGAGTAGACTGAATTACGGAAGCCTTTGAAGCCTTTTTTTAATTGGCTAAAGCCTTACAATCCCTCTCCCTACGATTAGAACTATTGTGGGAAGCAAGATAGTAATTGATCTTTTTCTTAACACCCTATGTTATTTCCCAACGCAGAGAATTGGTAGCACTACGCACAGTCATGCTTCCACTTCCCATCATGCATTTGGGCATGGCTACAGTATCATTTACTGAAAGCTCAACAAATACACTAGATGGCAATATTTAGTCACAATATACAAAGTCACATTTGTCCTTTAAGAATTCCAAGTTTTTCTATCCGTGGATCCCTCTCACAGAAAGAATGTTAATAATGTAAATGCCATCTTGAGGATTTATTGTCACAATAAACAAATACAGTACTTATGTACTGTATGTTGAATGTATATATTCGTCCGAGTTTTATTCATTTTTTTTTTAATGCATTGCTAAAATGTATATAATCGGGAAAAATTATCGGGAATGATTGGAATTGAATCGGGAGCAAAAAAAAAGCAATCGGATCGGGAAATATCGGGATCGGCAGATACTCAAACTAAAACGATTGGGATCGGATCGGGAGCAAAAAAACATGATCGGAACAACCCTAGTTCTATTTCATCAAACATATTTCAGGATATTTTCCTCAATTCGAAATCAGTTTACTCTTACATCGTTTAAAAAAGTATTTGACAAAATGGAGTGAATGATCATGTTTTGACAACTAAACTCCCACCTCTGAAACAATCACTTTAAATGTCGTATTATCGCTGCCAGCCCCTCGCAGTCAAAACGAATTGGACGTCTATCGCCATCAAAGGCGTCGAATGAGTTAAAAGACACAAAACTTGATCCACATGACACCTGGGCTAACAATAAAGGCAGCACAATGACAACTGACAAAAGGTGCGTAATAAGAAACAGGTGGAGCGAGAGGATCAAAAGAAGACGTCAAGAAGCTTTGTATCTCCTCCAGCTGCTTTCTGCACACCTCCAGCCTGGAGGTCCGAAGAGACAAAAGTGTCACTACTGTCTCCGACTCAACTTCAGCGATTATGGAAAAAAAAAAAAAAAAAGAAACAGGATTATGTAAGTCGACCGACTACAAACACACCATTAACGAGAGCGGTGGGAACGCGCTGCTACTTCGCAGATAAAGTAGCGAATTGTTGAGATATCCGATTAGAAGCATTATGTCGACAGCCAAGAACAACAAAAGCAATCCCGAAATGGAAGAAGGCGCACGCACACAAAAATACGAGATCAAAAGGAGCGCCGGGCTTAAAGCAGTCATGCTGCGAGTACTAATATCACAAGAAAAACACACCCAGATGATTAGGGGGCGCCAGATAAGAACATAAATTTAGCCGTGGAGAGTAGGGAAGGCGCAGAAAGGACCGAAATAATATACAGAGAAGGAAGTTGAAAGGCTGTGCGTGTGGGGCCGTGGCCGGTTATGTAAGAGAGATTAAAGGAAAGACAATGGAAAGTAGGCAGGTAGGGAAAAAAAAAAAAAGGGGAAGTCATTAAATATAGATTGCGGGTTGATTTGATGAGCACTAAGGCTGCCAAAAATGATTGTTTTGGTAGTCAGCTAATCACTGATTATTTTTGATATGACTTAACTAAGTGGCTAAGTGGATAAGTCACGTTATTCAGTGTTATGTTACTCTGGGCTTAGTTGTTGATTCAGTGCCAGTACCAACCACAGGATTTTTTTTTTTCCTAAGTATTTTCATCCAGTCTCATTGGCTGCCATTGATGATGTGATTCATGAATAAACTCTCACCTCAAAAATGTTCATTCCGGGTTTTCCATCTTAACCCTTAACAGCAATATGTATCACATTTGATACTTAGAAATTCACGATTTTGAGACTAATTCAGAATTTTGAAATTTCTTTTAAAAAAAAAATTGATGGGTGCAAGTCAACACATGCATCAGCAGATTCCTTGAGAAAAAAATCAGGGTTAAGCAAGGGTTATAGATCTTCAAGCGGTCATTATACATAATCATTTTATTTATTTTTTTAACAATTAAAAAAAAAAAAGGTTCAATTAAGACCCTATTTTTCCAATTTTGGGGATTCTGTGGCAATCTCTTCATGTTGCAGGCCTTTATGAGCTAACTTGACGGTTGCCATTGACGCCTGTTCAATCATGTGGAGTCTTTAAAACACCGTGAAAAATTAATTATTTGCCGTCAACGTGACTCGAAAGTGCGGATTTTCCCCTCCCAGTTTTTATTTGGTGCCGAGTGACCACGTACAAACCAGAGATATGATCCTTGTATTTTATGATAATTGCTGGATGAATGGACCGATATGTTTTCTCCACTAGAGGGCACTCATGCTCTTTGGACGAATGATGCCTCATATAGACCCTACCCACCAACGTCACAAAATCCCGTGCTCGCTGTATGGTTCCGCCCCCTTGTCGGTCATTTTGTGTCTGTATTATCAATGGTCTCAATTGATCGAGCAATTTATAATGCATTTCATGGAAGACCCGGTGCTTTCGGATGCCGTAAACTCACTTGATGCGTTGCATAAAAGGCGTTATGTGGAAAAGCTTCAGTTTATCCATTCGCCAGATCCATATTTGATGCCTAAATCGATGTTTTTCGACCCGCTGTCTCCGCCGTATTTGCCTGACATCTGCTAGCTAGCCTGATATGTACAACTATCTTGTCCACACAAAATCAGCCTATTCTCACGAAAGTTTGAAAAACTTTAAGAGCTTGGAGGCTCATAAATACTTCGTTGCTGGTTGGGTGAAACAGGTCCTCGTCCACGAAAATTCGGCAGGAATCTATCTTGTGCTTGGAAAGGTGAGTTACGAAATTTTCAATTCAAAATCTTTTGTTATTGCTAACATCCACTGTCAAGTCTAATGTATTTCATGTCGTTTGTCAATGGAGTTAGGGCTTTTAATGTTTATATGGTTTAGCGATAGCACTCTCACTACATACATACGTGTATGTTGTCGGCGATTAGCCTAGCAATGATCTTAATTGTGGTTGTCAGCCCAAAACCCTCTAAATATATATTACATGCATCTTACCAGATATAAAATGACTACTACATAATCTGTGGTAATCGTTTGGAGCCCAGTTTTCTCGTCGAATTGCAGCAGCCCATCTCGCTCTCTCCTCTCCGGGTCTCTCGGAATCCGGTAGAACTTCAAGTCTCTCCGTCTATCTTTGTTATTGCAACCGACCGCCACACACGCCTTCACCATTTTGATTATTAATGTTAACGAGCAGAAAAACACGTCGTAAATAGGAGGAATGTACGTAGCCGTAACAGGTAAACATGATGTGTTGACGGACAATTGGGCGGCACCAGTCAGGAGGAAGGAGTTGTGACGTCACGTGGGTAGGGTCTATAGATTTTTATTGTCTCACCGAAATTCAATGATTTATTTTGGTGTATTTTTTGGCGTAAAGTGGTTATATAATAGGTTATAGTACAGTATAATAATAACCAGTCATATATATAACTTTGTGCTGAGGAAAAAAAATATTTTAATAAATCAGACATTGTAAGCAGTTACAATGTTACTCATTTCATGAGTATTCTTTTTACCAAATACTCTTTTACATGTACTTGAGTACATTTTTTGGATGACTACTTTTACTTGAGTAATATGATTTTGAAGTAAAGCTACTCTCTTACTTGAGTAAAATATTTGTCTACACTACCCACCTCTGCTTATTGATATATATATATTGGCAAAAAAAATATGTTAAAAATGGTAGGTATGTAAAAATGGTAGGTGACACTACTTATGTTCTGGTCCCCATTATGAGCGATAGGTGGGAGATCACTGTATATTTTTTAATACCAGGAAATTTTCGGGCGGTCACATCGTTCACTTTCCTGCCCTTCCTCCATTTTATCTTTCCTCTCTTTAGCGGGTTCAACTGAGGTCTGTTGGACTGAAAGCCCCAGAGATTTGAATTCGGGAACACAACGGTCCAGAGACGACACGCCGCGCACCTGCCATGTGACGCACTGTGCAGAGGAAAGGCGCGTTTGTGTGAAGCCAAAAAGGAAGCGCTCTGTGATCCCTTCCTATGCGTCGTCATATCTCTGTTATGATAGCTCCAGGGTGTAATTCCTGGAAATGATGGACTGGAAAATGAAAATGAAAACCCGACACGTTCACACACCGGCACAGAAAACGTGCATCGGACTAAAGAACATGAAAGCAAATTAGTACACGTGAATCTTATCGCTATGGCAACAGACGGCACTCATTCGTCAAGGTTGGCTGTCAGGGAAAAAGGAAAGTCAAATCAAGTCGCCATGACAACCTCGTCAAAAGGAAGAGGTTCGGTTCGGGCGTCGCTGAGATTGTTTCTTACCCAAGTAGAGCCGCTTTGATGCATTTGCTCTTATTTCATTAATATTTCAAAGCATAGCATTCCGTAACCCTGTGAGTAGGCCTATTGGATATTAGAAAAAAGTCTAGTAGAGAAATTCTTGTGATACACGAGACTCACATTCTTATATTGTCACCCAGAGTGCAGACCAGTGATGACAGAAAAAATGGATTGGATGCCGTCTGTGGCAGCCAAATGAGTTAAACATTTATATGGGTTGTAGGGGTGTGGCAATATATCGAAAGGTGATATATCACAATACTTTGTAGCCCAAAAGTGAATCGATATGCTTGCCCCAAGAATCGCTATATCATTTTAAAAAGGTGTCATTGTACAAAAAAAACAAAAAACAAGGAACCAACAGGTTGCCATCAAAATCTTCTAGTAGAATAGTGTCTACGTTAGCTTACTTGCTGACATTGACAGCGCGAGAAGAATAATTTATTTTGACTAAATTGGAGGTACGGCACCGTCAATGGCGCTGAAACCAGAGCATTCACAGCCAGGCTTTAGTGGGCATTTCACAGCATTTCCTGTTGATTTTCGGTCACTTCCTATTGATTTTGGGGGCATTTACAGCTTAGGTCCTGTTGATTTTGAGTCACTTCCTAGTCATTTGGGGACATTCTTGAGTCAATTCCTTTTCAGTAACCCAAAATCAACAGGAAGTGACCTGTAAATGCCCCAAAATCAACAGGAAGTGACCCGTAAATGCCCCAAAATCAACAGGAAGTGACCCGTAAATGCCCCAAAAAAATCAACAGGAAGTGGCCCTTTAATTCCCCCAAATCAACAGGAAGTGACCCGTAAATGCCCCAAAAAAATCAACAGGAAGTGACCCTTAAATTCCCCAAAATCAGCAGGAAGTGACCCATGAACACACCCAAATCAACAGGAAGTGAACCGTAAATGCCACAAAAAATCAATAGGAAGTGCCCCCTAAATGTGCCCAAATCAACAGGAAGTGACCCGTAAATAACCCAAAATCAAACGGAAGCGACCTGTAAATGCCCCAAGCATCAACAGTGACCCGTAAATGCCCCAAAAATCAACAGGAAGTGATCCGTAAATGCCTCCAAATCAAGAGAAATTGACCCGTGAATGCTACAAAATCAAAAGGAAGTGACTCATAAATGCCCCAAAATCAACAGGAAGTGACCCCTAAACGTCCCCAAATCAACAGGAAGTGACCCGTAAATGCCCCAAAACCACAAGGAAGTGACACATGAATGCCCCAAAATCAACAGGAAGTGACTTGTAAATGCCCAAAATCAAACGGAAGCGACCTGTAAATGCCCCAAGCATCAACAGTGACCCGTAAATGCCCCAAAAATCAACAGGAGTGACCAGTAAATGCCCCCAAATCAACAGAAATTGACCCGTGAATGCTCCAAAATAAAAAGGAAGTGACCCATAAATGCCCCAAAACCACCAGGAAGTGACACGTGAATGCCCTAAACATCAACAGTAAGTTACCCGCAAATGCCCCGAAACCAATAGGAAGTGACCCGTAAATGCCCCCCAAATCAACAGGAAACGACTCGTAAATGCCCCCAAAATCAACAGAAAGTGACCCAAAAATCAACAGGAAGTGACCCATAAATGCCCCAAAATCAACAGAAAGTGACCCGTGAATGCCCCAAAATTACTAAGAAGTGACCCATTAATGCCCCAAAATCAAAAGGAAGTGACCCAAAAATGCCACAAAATCAAAAGGAAGTGACCTGTAAATGCCCCAAAATCAACAGGAAGTCAGCCGTAAATGCCACCAAATCAACAGGAAGGGACTGAAAATCAACATGAAATGACCCGTATATGCCTCGAAATCAACCGGAAGTGACCCGTGATTGTCCCAAAAATCAACAGGAAGAGACACGTAAATGCCTCCAAAATCAACAGGAAGTGACCCGTAAATAGAGGTGTGCGAAATTTCCGGTTCTTAGATTATTCGTGATTCGGCTGTGAAAGATTCAAGAACGATTCACAAACATCCAAATTCCGATTATTGAAATATGTTAAGTAAAGCGGAACTAAAACACAGCGCGGTCTTCGGGACGCAATGAGGAACGGACTTCCCTGTAAGGCTGTTGTAGCAAACCTCCCAACCGAACCTATTTAAAATTTTATCTAAAATACTCCAAAATCGGCAAAATCTTGACTTGAATCTATCTTTAAAACAATTTTAAAACTTTCACATGTTGAAAGTAGACAGAAGGGAAGTTATGGAATAACCTAACTGTTGATTCACAACATTAAATTAATTGAAAGTAGTTTAAAGCTGCTGATACAGAATGGGGACTTGAGTATTTTATTTACAGTTTTGAACTGTTAACTTGATCCTAAAACGAGAGGATTTTTGGCGCAACTTTTGTATGAAACATTAAAAGCAGATAAGAGCTGGGGGGGGGGGGGTAATAGTAATAATTCAATAATCAATTTATAATCGAACCATAGCCTCTGAATCGTGATCAAATCATTAGGTGCCCAAAGATTCCCACCTCCACCCGTGAGTGCCCCAAAAATCTATAGGAAGTGAACTGTAAATTCACCAAAATCAACAGAAAGTGACCCACAAATGCCCCAAAAATCAACAGGAAGTGACCCAAAAATGCCCCCCAAATCAACAGGAAGTGACCCAAAAATGCCCCAAAAACAACAGGAAGTGACCCGTAAATGCCCCCCAAAAATTAACTGGAAGTGACCCGTAAATGCCCCTGAAGTCAACAGGAAGTGACCTGTAAATGCCCCCCAAAATCAACAGGAAGTGACCTGTAAATGCCCAAAAATTAACAGGAAGTGACCCGTAAAAGCCCCAAAATCAACAGAAAGTGACCCGTAAATGCCCCTAAAATCAACAGGAAGTGACCAGTTTTGCAGCCAAAAATCAACAGGAAGTGACCCGCAAATGCCCCAAAATCAACAGGAAGTGACTGAAAATAACAGGAAAGGGCGTGAAATGCCCTAAAAATGAACTCTTTGCCTTAGACGGCCATAGACGTCCATTCCTTGTGAAGTGGGAGGGTGGCAGGGAATGAACGTTCATTCCCTGCCACCCTCCCACTTCAAGTGGTTTGGACGTGTACGAGTGATAAAATCATTTTAATTCACAGTAATTCTGTCTATTAACTGTTTTATAGAATATCCGAGAATGAGTTCCTAACTCACGTATCGAAATTGTTGTATCGCCATATCATGAGATCGTTATTTTGAGCCTTGTATCGCAAATCGTATCATGTCGTAAGCTACCCAGAGGTTCCAACCCCTATTGTGAATGCTATCTGGTCACAAAGGTTACTGTATTTTGCCCAAAAAGTCATGGTTCGTCCCCCAAAAATTCTAAATTTTTCCAATATCGTGAGGTATCCAGAGATTCCCACCCCTAATAAATTGATCAACACAGTGGCCCTCCCGAGAAAACCTTAAAAGTACAATGTGTCCCATCACAAACATGAATTTGACACCACAGTCCTAATAGCCATCTTAATTGGACATTTCTCACTTGCATGCAAGCCTAAGGCTGCGCATAATCAAATCACAATGTAGGCTGATGAGACACGTAGCAGATGTCACAAACGCGTGTCTTTACTGAGGATGTAAGCACACTTCCTTTCGCTTCGTTTCTTGCCCTTGGGTAAGTGGAATTAGATCGCGGGTAGCTTCATTAACACCCCCCGTTACAGCTTACATGGTACCAGCAGTGCATAAATATACATGTCTAAGATAGAGTAGATTATAATGTGAAGGCTGTGGAATGTATAGTGTTTGAATAAAGTTGACGGTGAAAGATGTCCAAGCTAGTTCGACTGGGAGGATTTGCAGCAAAGAATGTGTTAGGAATGTGGATGTAAACCTGAGAGTGAATGTTTTTGAGGTGATTGTTTTAGTCATTAAATACAGAATGATATTTACATTTCTAGAACAGAAATGATGTGAAATAATGTGGAGAAAAAATGTTGAATGTTGTGGAACAATGTTGAAGTGAAATTGAGTAAAAGTTGTTCTATGAAGTGGAATATTGTAGAATGATGTGGAATAATGTGAGATGATTAACTTTTACTGTTGTTGAATTCTGTAGAACAGAAATGGATTGATTGTCATGTTTAATGAATGTTGTTGCATGATGTGGAATACTGTAGAATGAAGCGAGTTAATTGTTTTTAATGACGTCGAATTCAGTAGAACAGAAATGCAATGATGTGGAATCATGTTAGGTGATGTGAAAAAAGGTAGAATGAGCTGGAACAATGTTGGATGAAGAGAAATTGAGATGGATGTTGTTGCACGAAGTGGGATATTGTAGAATGATGTGAGATGAATATTTTGAATGAATTCTGTAGAACAGAAACGGAATGATAACCCGTGTTAAATAAAGTGGGGAAAATGTTAAATAATTTTGGAGGTCTCCTTGACTGACTTGGTTTAAAGCCAGAATCAAGAAAATCAAAGGAGAAATCAAGAAATCGTCAAAGAGCTCCGGCTAATGTGTGCTGAAAACGAGAAACTCAAGCAGGGGGTCGAGGAGAGAGATGTTTGCATCAAAAGGCTGGAAATTTTAGCTTACCATCTCGACCAGTGCAGACGCGCAAATGATCTCATAATTTCTGGTAATGTGATGTATGCAAATTCATTGTTTTTAATGACAGTGAATTCAGTAAGAACAGAAATGGAATGATGTGGAATCATGTTAGATTATGTGAAAAAAGGTAGAATGAGCTGGAACAATGTTGGATGAGGTAAAATTGTTTGAAATGGATGTTCTTGCATGAAGTGAGATAAAGTAGAATGATGTGAAATAATGTGAGATAAATATTTTCTAATTTTGTTGAATTCTGTAGAACAGAAACAATGATGTGGAATCGTGTTAAATAATGTGGGGAAAATTTTGAAAGTTGTGGAACAATTAGGTGAAATTGCGTTGAATCAAAGTTGGAGTATGAAGTGAAATATTGGAGAATGATGTGGAACAATGTGAGGACTATTTTGAATGAATTCTGTAGGGCAGAAACGGAATGATGTGGAATCATGTTAAATAAAGTGGGAAAATGTTGAATAATGTTGGAACAAAGTGATATCATGTTTAATGAATGTTGTTGCATTATGTGGAATACTGTAGAATGAAGCGAAGTAAAGTGAATTGTTTTTAATGACGCCAAATTCAGTAGAACAGAAATGGAATGACGTGGAATCATGTTGAATGATGTGGGATAAAAGGTAGAATGAGCTGGAGTAATGTTGGATAAAATGAAATTGTTTGAGATGAGGTTGTTGCACAAAGTGGAATATTGTAGAATGATGTGGAACAATGTGAGAGGATTTTTTTTTTTTTTAATATTGTTGAATTCTGTAAAACAGAAACGGAATGATGTGGAATCAAGTGAAATAATGTGGGGAAATGCTAAATGTTTTGGAACAATGTTGGATTAAGTGAAATTGTGTTGATGTTGTTGTATGAAGTAGAATGTTGTAGAATGTTGTGGAATAATGTGAGATGACTATTTTGAATGTATTCTGTAGAACAGAAACGGAATGATGTGGGATCATGTTAAATAAAGTGGGGAAAATGTTGAATAACGTTGGAACAAAGTGATGTCATGTTTCGTGAATGTTGTTGCATGATGTGAAATACTGTAGAATGAAGCGAAATAAAGTGAATTGGTTTTTAATAATGTCGAATTCGGAAGAACATAAATGGAATGATGTGGAATCATGTTAGATGATGTGAAAAAAAAGTAGAATGAGCTGGAAAATGTTTGTGTTTGTTGTGAAATGTTGTGAAGTGAAATTGTTTGAGATGGATTTTGCTGCATGAAGTGGAAGATTGAAGAATGATGTGGAACAATGTGTTTTTAATGATGCTGAATTCGGTATAACAGAGATGGAATGATGTGGAAAAAATGTAGAACAATACGGAACAATGTTGGATGACGTAAAATGTCAAATGAAGGATCATGTGGAATAATGTGAAACAATTGTTTTTAAGTGTGTCGAATTCTGGAGAAAAGAAAAAGAATAATGTGGAATCATTTTACTGTAGATGATGTGGGTAAAAAAATATTGAATGATCTAGACTAAAGTTGGATAAAATAATCTGAGAGTACTTATATAGCATATTTATCTACATGTTTAAAGCGCTTTACATTTGCACACATTTACCCTTTCATGCACAAATTCCCACAGCAGTGGTACTGTGGCCATGCAAGGCGCTGCCAACCCATTGTGGGGAAATTAGGGTTCAATGCCTTGCCCAAGGGCACTTCAACAGTGGGCAGTCGTAGTCCCTTGACAACACTGGACAGACTGCGCCACAGCGATCTAATGTCTAATGAATATTTTGGTATGAAGTGAAAAATTGCAGAATGATGTGGAAAAATGTAAATGACTTGTTGTTTAAGTATGTTGAATTCTTTAGAACGGAAATAAAATGATGTGGAATGAAGTTAAATAATGTGGAAAAATGTTGAATCATAAAAAAATGTTGGATAGAGTGAAATTATGTTCAATGTTGTAGTATGAAGTGTAATATTTAGGATTGTGGAATGATGTGAAATAATTGCTTTTTATAGGGCTGTCAAACGACTAACATTTTTAATCGCGTTAATTACAGCTTCAAAATTAATTAATCGTAATTAATCGCAATTTAAACCATCTACAAAATATGCCATATTTTTCTGTAAATTATTGTTGGAATGGAAAGATAAGACACAAGACATATATATACATTCAACATACGGTACATAAGTACTGTATTTGTTTATTATAACAATAAATCAACAAGATGGCATTAACATTAACATTCTGTTAAAGCGATCCATGGATAGAAAGACTTGTAGTCCTTAAAAGATGAATGTTAGTACAAATTATAGAAATTTTATATTAAAACCCTCTTAATGTTTTCATTTTAATAAAATTTGTAAAATTTTCAATCAAAAAATAAACTAGTAGCCCGCCATTGTTGATGTCAATAATTACACATTGCTCATGGGTGCTGAAGCCCATAAAATCAGTCGCACCCAAGCGCCAGCAGAGGGCGACAAAACTCCCAAAAACACTGTGCTGTCATTTTAATCTGTTTGAGCGGGGCATGTGCGTTAATTGCGTCAAATATTTTAACGTTATTAATTTTAAAAATTAATTACCGCCCGTTAACGCGATAATTTTGACAGCCCTACTTTTTAATGATGTTGGATAAAGTCACCTGATCCAGGGACCGAACTAACAATATTTAGGTTGCAAATCCATTACTATAACAACTGTATTACATGAATGTTTCTGGGGTGAGAGTTTATTCATGAACTAAACGATGAAATTTCTGTAGAACAGAAATCAAATCATGTAAATTCCAAACTACCAACTGTATGAGATTCCACATCATCTACTTACCGCCTGGTTCCTGTCCGGCAAGCGATAGTTGTGGTTCTGCAACAGCCGGCAGCCGTCCTTAGCCAGACGCTGAACGGCCTCGAGGCCCAGTCGGTTGGTCAGTTCCTCTCGGCCGCACACGGTCCCGCCGCCGTTACCCCCTCCACCTTGCAGGGCGCACACGCCGCCCAACTGCAATACAGGGGGCATGAACACATATTTCAACCCACAGTCCCAAGACATGATAGAAACTGATTCACTTAAGCAATTTGAGGAAAATACAAAAGTAATCCAGGGATTCTCTATCTTTGCTATTCATCTTTAAATCCTCATTATGCCAAATCTTCTCCATTATACTCTGTAATTCCCTCTCTCTGTTGCACTTCTCTCTTTTGTCTCCATGTCAGCAGATCTGGCGGAGAAAGAGTGAGTGCCAGTGATTATCAGCAAAGTGGGCGGGAGTGTGTGCGCGTATATGCGTGTGCAGGAAGAGTGTGTTGGCTTGAGCGTCCCACTCCTCTAATCAGGATTTAGAAAGTTTGAACCATCTAAGCCTTGCTGAATTAAGAGCAAAACGTTTGTGATGCAAAAAAAAAAAAAAAAACGAAAAGGATACATTAAAAGTAAACAGAGGAAACGAGGGATGCCAAAAACGATTGTTTTGACAGGGGGTTAATCACAGATTAGTCGACTATCAGTTCATACTGGATTTAAATTGCATGTTAATTAGTTTTAGATTACTCTGGGCTTTGCATGAAAGCTGGAAATGTACATGGAAATAAAAACCTGCACTGAAAAAAGTTGGATTAACAACATTATATTAAAATAACTATAATTGTTTTCCAAAGCAAAAGCCAATTTTTGCAAATACCGTACCTTACTTTGATTTTATCGACGACTACAGAAATTAAAGATTATATACCGTTCCCTTTTTTAAATTTTAAACTATAATGACAGTACAACAAATGCCCCGTGTGGCACATTAAAACGGTTCAGCCTATAATGACACGCAAACTCACTTGTCTCTGGGTAGCTGAACAGATCTATATTACATGCAATATACTATGTGCAATAATTACTAAGTGCAATATTCAATGCCTCACTGTCAACTGCTTGTACTTAACTTTTTTTCAGTCATATTCTATGTGCAATACTTATTTACGTGCAACACTGTCAACTAGAGGTGGGAATCTCTGGGCACCTAACGATTCGATTACGATTCAGAGGCTACGATTCGATTATAATCGATTTTTTCACCCCCCCCAATATTAGCTGCTTTTAATGTTTTGTACATTAGTTACAAAAACTGTATTAAAAAAAAATAAATAAATAAGCCTCGCAGGCTTAAGAGACTATTTCAGTATCAAGTTAACAGTTAAAAACAATAAATAATATACTCAAATCCCCATTCTATATCAGCAGCTTTAAACTACATTCAATTAATTTAATGTGGTGAATCAACCGTTAAAGTTGTTAAAATTGCTCCCGTTATTCCATAATTTCCCTTTTGTCTACTTTCGACATGTGAAATTTTTAAAACTATTTTAAAGATAGATTCAAGTCAATATTTTACCGATTTAAGAGTATTTTAGATAAAAAGTTAATTAGGTTCGCTTGGAAGGTTCGCAATAACAGCCTTGCAGGGAAGTCTACTGCTTTAAGATGGCGGCCGTTTACTAACGCCCGCATCTAGCTTTCTGTACATGTGCTGCTAACGCCACCGAGTCTTTTAGCATCTAGTCATATATAAATATGATATCTACCGTACCAATATGTGGACGTACTTTGTAGCAGCTGTCGACAGCAGTCAGGTATGTTGTCTCGCGGCATGAGTTGAGCTAGACCCGTGAGTTGAGCATTGGCATTACCCGAGGGGCCGGGTAATGACAAGCATGATGTTTAGCTACTCTCAGTCGGTTCCTCATTGCGTCCCGAAGACAGCGCGGTGCGCTGAGTGTGTTTTACTTCCACTTTACTTGAAATATTACAATAATCGGAATTTGGATGTTTGTGAATCGTTCTCAAATCTTCCACGGCCGAATCGCGAACAATCTAAGAATCGGAAATTTCGCACACCTCTACTGTCAACTGCTTCTACTAACTTCCATTCACACATATTCTATGTGCAATACTTATTTACGTGCAACACTGTCAACTGCTGCTACTTAACTTCTATTCACACATATTCTATGTGCAATACTTATTTACGTGCAATATTAATGTGCAATATTCAATGTCTTCACTGTCAACTGCTGCTACTTCAATTATTTGCACTGCCTGAACATAGGACTACGTCATACACATTTTATATCTATTTAGATTCTATACTTTTTTTCTTACAAGCCACTTTGGAGATTTTTACTTGTCCTGCACTGTAAAGGAAGATGCTCCACAATTTCATTGTACAACTGTATAATTACAATAAAGGGCTATTCTATTCTATTCTATTCTATTCTAATAATAAAATATATTGAAGTATAAATCCAAA
The DNA here is from genome assembly GCF_030265065.1 of Corythoichthys intestinalis. Classification (NCBI taxonomy): domain Eukaryota; kingdom Metazoa; phylum Chordata; class Actinopteri; order Syngnathiformes; family Syngnathidae; genus Corythoichthys; species Corythoichthys intestinalis. The sequence continues at coordinate 10,264,311 of NC_080416.1, read as the reverse complement.
CGGATTGGACGTCTCGCGCCGTCAATGGCACTAAAACATGCCAAACTATATGTTTTTAATTCCACGAAACAGTGGAGCCTCACAACATGATGGCGTCACACCCACACATTCTGTTTACAAGGAAAACACCCCCTACAGCTGATAACACGCACGCGCACACCCTAACAAAAGCCCTTTAAGTGTTTGTTTGGATTGTGTGTCACACTGTTTTTTGATCCCTTTTGTAATTTTACCGGGCTGGTTTCTGTAGATGGCGATCGCACGTTCTGCTGACTCGTTTCAGGCATGTCAGAGTCCTGCTCTGATACTGAAAATAAGAAGAAACGAGTCACGTTTTTAAAAAAAATTCCATTCCAACTTCTGCATGCTTACTCACAAGCTTTGCGCGTCTTTCGGGCAAGAGCTGCCGCCAACTCGTTTTGGACCTATTGGTTGACAAAACTAATAGTTAACATCATATTTTACAAGTTTACCAGTTCACATTTACATTGACTTACGGTAGATGTGAGCATTTCTAAGGCTTTCATCTGGAGGATCTCGCTGCACACATCGCGGTTTCCCTCAGAGTCCTCCTCCGACCTTGGAGAAACACAAACAACAGCTAACTAATAATCACGTTTCATTGCCATTATTATTGTGTTAATCTTAGGGCAGATGCTAGCCAGCGAATCAGAGAAGTGGATTTTGAATTTTGCCTTCTGCCAGCGCACGGGCAATTTTTGCGCCATATTTTCTCAATTTGAGTCTTTGAAGAATATTTTTTCTTAATTTTGAATTTTTGATTATTAATCTTTTGAAAAATCCCCAATGCACTGAGGGCGCGACAGTTGAGCCGCAAACTAGCGAGGGATCACTGTATTTATGTTTTTAGTTCTACTTCTCAAATTGTGTCTTGCTGATTTTCATGTGATGGAAAGCACTTAATTAAATTTGCCTTAAAATGGATTGGATGTCTATTGTTGGCAATGGTAGAAAACAAATTCAAAAGTGGGAGAGTTAAGTCTTAAATACGTGAAAATCTACTGAAAATAACATTGCAGCAGGGCCGAGAACAAAGTGGTATTTGGCATATGGCAAAATGGCTTTTGGCATATGGCATTTTTTTGGCACATGGCAAAATGGCTTTTGGCATATGGCATTTTTTTGGCCCATGGCAAAATGGCTTTTGGCATATAGTAGTTTTTGGCATATGGCATTTTTTGGCATGTGGCAAAATGGATTTTGGCATATGGCAGTTTTTTGGCATATGGCAAAACGGCTTTAGGCATATGGCAGTTTTTTGGGCATATGGCATTTTGGCATATGGCAAAATGGCTTTTGGCATATGGCTTTTTTTGGCATATGGCAGTTTTTTGGCATATGGCAAAATGGATTTTGGCATATGGCAGTGTTTTGGCATATGGCGAAATGGCATTTTTTTTTGCAAATGGCAAAATGGCATTTGGCATATGGCTTTTTTTTTGGGCATTGGCCAAAATCAATTTTGGCATATGGCAGTTTTTGGCATATGGCAAAATGGCTTTTGGCATATGGCATTTTTTGGCACATGGCAAAATGGCTTTTGGCATATATCAGTTTTTTTGGCATATGGCATTTTTTGGTATATGGCAACATGGCTATTGGAATATGGCTTTTTTGGCATAGTGCAAAATTAATTTTGGTATATGGCACTTTTTTTTGGCATATGACAATGACCTTTGGCATTTTGCAGTTTTTTGGCTTATGGCAAAATGGCTTTTGGCATACGGCATTTTTTGCAGGCCATGCACATCCATGCCAATGACAGCCATGCACGTCCAAAGTTCCTATTCATTTTCAATGGCAGAAAAAAATGTGGTTGTGATTTATGACCATACACTTACCATTACAGCGCATTGACATTTAACTGGCACCAAAGTAAGGCCATGCCATTGACGGCCATGCATGTCCAAATTTCCCAATCATTTTCAAGGGCACAAAAACGTGTGGTTGTGATTTTTGACCACACACTAACCATTGCAGCATACTGACATTCAATTGGCACCCAAAAACCTGCCATATGCCAAAAGCCATTTTGCAATACTGTATGTAAAATACCACTTATCGTTCTCGCTGCCTCTCCTACATTGTGTGCAATGCGCATTGTAAACTTTTGTGCCTCACGGAACACACCTGGACGATTTGCATATTATTTTGATATCAACTGCTTGCAGTGCTGAGCCAAATGGAAAATACTGTGTAGACTTACACTGATAAGATTGGTTTTTACATGTTAAATGAACTCAAGGGGAAAGTGGCTTCCACGACATTTGATTTTTCCAACTGAAAAAGTGTGGACACCCCCGCCTCGGGGTATTTCTATAATTCATTCGCAGTGTTGTGACGCAGGATGATTGTAGAGAGCAGATTAAACAAACATTGAGAAATAATTTATTTCGCTGAGTGCTTCAGTACATTATCAAATGGACTCCACGCTAAAGTTGAGTTTGAATCGCTGCCAACCCTCCCAGTCCAAATGGATTGGACATATATCGGCATTAATTGCTGTCAATGAGTTCAATCTTTTCAATTTCTTGGTGTTGATGAGAAACTTTTGGTCTGAACTTTTAAAAAACGGCTTTTTTCATCCTTCTGCTGTGAGTTTAAATTAGTTTGTCACTAGTAAGCGTCCAATTCACTTGAACTAAAAGTACATGAACTATGTTTTGCCAGCAAAGTAAAAAGGCAGCAATCAAGAAGAAACAGCGGTGCAGTCAGAAGCACCAGACCGAGTCAGAATATTGAAAAGATAATCGCGTCTGCTCTGCACATTATTTGGGCCAACAGTCAGGATAAAAGGAGTAACTCATATATGCTGGTATATGTCAACGCTGGAAGAAATGGGCCATTTTAAATCACCATTTCAATGTGCTACAATATAGTATATGACTAATATTCAATGCAGCATAGCTGCCTTGCCGTGATCTTAAGTTCAAATGTATAATTATGTATTTATCAATGCTAGTGAGTACTGTATTTTTCGGACTATAAGTCGCACCCGAGTATAAGTTGCACCAGCCAAGAATGCACAATCAAGATGAAAAAAACATATAAGTCGCACTTGAGTACACATGTGCCGATTACCGGTTTCAAGGTATACTGTGGTACAAAAACGTCAAGGTTTCAAAACCGCAAACATTTTCAGTCATACCGTCCCAAGAATGCATGCAGAAATCCCTCGCTTGCAGCTGTAAGGCTCAACCTTCCCCCACTGGTTGTTGCTCAGTGTCAGTGAGTCAGCTGTGCTACACGATGACTCCTGAACTGTTTTTCTCCCCATCGAAGAAAACGAAATTGCTGGTACGGGAATACTTCGGCTACAGACAAGTTACAGATGGCCGCGGCTTAGAGGACGGCGAACCGACATGGAAAACATGTTTGTGGAGGGTGGCTACTGAGGAAGCAATACCTCCAATATGATTTGGCATTTATACAAAATTAAAGGTTAGTAAACACTGTAATGAACGTTTCCCACCAACTACGAGAGTTAACTCCAGCATGTTTAGTGTGACTAGCGGTGGTAAAACGTGTTGTTTTTCTCTCTGGCAACTGTCTGGGTTGAGAAAGCAAGTGTGTGTATAATATAAACATGATACAAGTCATACACAACGGCTTTTTATAGAAAATAATTATTTTTGTTCTGATGGTAATAATGTTGAGCTGTGGCTGTGCATTTAGGCTCACCTAAAGGACTGCATTTATTTTCATGTTATTTAGAATTATTATTATTTTTGTTTTTTTATTTTGACTTAACATTATACTTATGTTTCAATTTGCTAATATGTTTTGAGAAATACAAATCCGGTACAGTGATTTTTTTATTATTATTATTTTAATCCATATATCTCAAAGTAACACATTTTAGAGCTGTAATTGCAATACCGTGGTACCTCAATATTTTGGTTTAAGTTTATCGTAACATCAGAATATCATACCGGCACATGCCTACACTCGAGTATAAATCAAAAAAATTATTATGTGATCAGAAAAAGAGATCAAACACTTATTGTTAAAGTAATAACTGTAAAACGGAGAACAACAAGCTAAATAGGCATCTTTTTCAGATAACTATATCCTAAAAAAACATTCATGCACATTTGCACATATGCACATTTGTGCTTAAGTTGCAGGCCCAGCCAAACTATGAAAAAAGGGCAACTCGTAGTCTGGAAAATACGGTAATTTTTAAACAATGTAGTAGTAGTTTATATATTATCATATTTACAGTGCCCTCCATAATTATTGGCACTCCTGGTTAAGATGTGTTTTTTAGCTTCTAATATATATATTTTTTCTAATTCAAATAATATGGGACCTTAATGGGAAAAAAAAGAGAAAAATCCAACCTTCAATACAAGTGCATTCATTCAGTGGGGAAAAAATCCACATAAAGAAATAATTATTTAACATCAAATAATGTGTGTCACAATTATTAGCACTCCTGGTATTAATACTTTGTACAACCCCCTTTTGCCAACAAAACAAGGTCTGGGGACTGAGATGGTCATGGAAGGAGCTTGATTTTGTGTCTGGTGAACCATTTGAGTGTAGATTTGGCCATATGTTTAGGGTCATTGTCTTGCTGAAAGACCCAGTGACGACCCATCTTCAGCTTTCGGGCAGAGGGCAACAGATTTTGATTTAAAATGTCCTGGTATTTCAAAGCATTCATGATGCCATGCACCCTAACAAGGTTCCCAGGGCCTTTGGAAGCGAAACAGCCCCACAGCATCTGAGAGTGTTTGGTTCCAAAAAGCTCAATCTTGGTCTCATCTGACCAAAGCGGTCAGTTGAAGCCTGGGACCGTGTGCTTTGGTCAGATGAGACCAAGATTGAGCTTTTTGGAACCAAACACTAAAAAGTGGGTCTGGCATGCCACGAAAGATGCGCATGCTGAAAAGCACCTCATACCCACTGTGAAGTATGGGGGTGGGTCAGTGATGGTGTGCTAATAATTGTGACACACATTATTTGATGTCTAATAATTATTTCTTTATGTGGATTTTTTCCCCACTGAATAAATGCACTTGTATTGAAGGTTGGATTTTTCTCTTTTTTTCCATTAAGGTCCCATATTATTTGAATGAAAAAATAATATTAGAAGCGAAAAAACACATCTTAACCAGGGGTGCCAATAATTATGGAGGGCACTGTATATGCATAGACTTCATATTATTATGAAGTCTATGGTCTATGATATATGATATTTTTTAATTTTCTGTTTGTAGTCAATGTGTGCTAATGTAAAGTGCTTTGGGCATTGTAACAATGTAGTTAAATGCGATATATAAGTACTCTCCATTTACCATTTTATTCATGCACCGCATGTTTGTCTCTTGTGGTGATGTACATACAAGTAGTCCCCGGGTCCAAATAGTCTAAAGGTATTGTATTTTGTTTTATGATGGAAGATACACTGCTCTCTGGTGGCAGCATTGGGTCTGTCTAGAATGTCACCTTATGACTGAGCAGACTCTTGTCTGACATGTGTAAGGACAGCTGCGCTCTGGTTTGGCCAGCATCAGGCTGGAAGTTGTTTCAGCTAATATATGTTTGTAGAATTGTCAATACGTTAGCATTCGTAACATTTAAACTAGCAGATTTTTGTAAGGCAAATTAGGCTAATTTAATCTACTAAATTCAACTATTTATCAGACGAGATGGACGTTTGAACACCCTATTGGTTTGTGTCAAGCGTTTTATTGTTAAAATGCATGTCGTTTTGAACGGACGTGTACATATCAGGGGTCGCGTTAACTGAATATTTTCCGTCGTTGACCGGTTTTTTAAAACACTGACGGAAAAAAACTGAAGTCCAGCTGTCATTTTGACAGGTTGCAATTCACACCCCAGACCACAGTGTGGCGAGTGAGCATATTAATTAGCTATTGCCTCTCTTGATGCATGACGTCGTTGGCCTTATTCGGAAAAATGTCAAGGCGACTGAGTGTCCGAAGTTTCTTCAAAAAGCCCCAAAACGACGATGGTATTGATAAAAGAGGTGAAAAAAGAGGGACTGATGCAGTGGAGGATTAAGGATGACAACGAATCAAGTGAATCGCCAGTTCACTCCTCACTGCGGCGATCAGTTGAAAACGCCGCCAATTACCAAGAAGGGCAGAATTGGTAACACGGTGAAAGCGGCATAAAGCCAAAAAAGCGGACCAGACTAGCCAGAGCCTGAAATTATTTCAAGGAAAATGTGGAGGGTGCCACCACTGTGTGTACTCTTTTTGCTAAGCTGAGCTCGCATACCACTGTAGCACGTCGGCAATGAACGAACACTTGACGCGCCGTCACCCAGGTGTATTTCGGAAGACAACAGGAAACAACAAGCTAGCGGATTGTAAGTCCATACAACTTTCTAACGATTTTTTAAAAAATTGAAGTTTTCTTTATGTGCGTCATATCAACGTGCATTTGTATTTAATAATAATAATAAATAAATAAATAAATATAATGGAATTATATAATATTTTATTATTATTAAATGTATTAGGATCATGGAAGGTCCCACTTGGGGGGGGGGTATATATATATCCTGCATATACATAATATAATAAAAATATATATGGAAACACAGCACTGGCCTGCTTACTGTAATCCACGACTGCACTAATGTTAGTTACTTTATGTTATAAAGTATTATTGTATTATTGTGTGTATACATATAGTGAATGCATCAAGATATAGTCATTTTAAAAATTTAAGTGACGGGTAAAAATAGATTATGACCGGATTTTTATGACCCTGTCAGTCAAAATGACAGACAACGAAAAAGTCTAGTGCAACCTCTGGTACATATGTACTGTATGTTACAGTATGTTACTTAAAAAAGCACAATTGTCTTGTTTGATGTCTGTAAAGCTAAACAGCTTCACGTTTAGTGAGGACAGAACACGTCATATTAATAAGGTAAAGTAAAAAAACAAGATACTGTGAGGTACAATCAGGTACTGTACTTTACGACTAAATAAAAGAAAAAAACGACTGGAGTCAAAATCACTTAAGTGGAGTGCGTCGTAACCCTGGGACTACCTGTATAGAGCATAATCATATTGCACCAATATACAGTAGGTACGTTCATTTGTTATTCTCTTGACTCTGCACACTTGCACATCTTAAAAAAACTGTTTTAATCGCCAGATGCACTACTTTTGTTCATTTATCCAAGTGACAGATTGAGTTCAGTGGCAGGAATCCCACACACCGTAGAACTTTAGCTGACACCCGCTTGATGCGGTGAGCTGAGCGTCTCCTACACCCAGGATTTAGAACTTTGAAAGGGATTTGGATTGCGGCTGGAATTAGAAAAAGATATCGAAGAGTGTGAGGGAATTGAGCGTATGTCGCAATAAGTGTGCGTCCGATCATTGGAGCGCTTTGTTTTTCCATTTTGCAACGAGGAACATTGTGTCGCTGTTACTCTCCAAATCTAAACGCATCAATAGCCACTTAACAGAGCACCAAATTGACAGCTGTGTACGAGCGGAAGATGTGGGTCGGATCAATCCAGATGCTAATGGTGTTGTTACGCAACTCTGTCCATTAAAACTAACGAATAGCAGCGACGTGGCAGTTAGCGCTAAGCGATGAATAGCGCTAAAACATCATCAATTCCTCCTATTGTCCATTGTATCAAAATATAAACTGTATTAACCTTAGAGAGCTGATTTTTCCTTAATTAATGATACGAGTGCAGCAACGATTAATCGATTAACTCGAGTATTCAATTAGAAAAAAATATTCGAATTAAATTTTGTTGCTTGGAGTATTCGTTTAATTAAAGTGACGTAATGGTTTTAGGGGTGTCAAACGATTAAAATTTTTAATCGAGTTAATTACAGTTTAAAAATTAATTAATCGTAATTAATCGCAATTAAACACAATTCAAACCATCGATAAAATATGCCATATTTTTTGTAAATTATTGTTGGAATGGAGAGATAAGACACAAGACCGATATACATTCAACATACGGTACAGAAGTACTGTATTTCTTTATTATAACAATAAATCAACAAGATGGCATTACCATTATTAAAATTCTGTTAAAGCGATCCATGGATAGAAAGACTTGTAGTTCTTAAAAGATAAATGTTAGTCCAAGTTATAGAAATTTTATATTAAAACCCCTCTTCATGTTTTCATTTTAATAAAATTTGTAAAATTTTCAATCAAAAAAATAAACTAGTAGCCCGCCATTGTTGTAGCCTATAAAATCAGTCGCACCCAAGCGCCAGCAGAGGGCGGCAAAACTCCGAAAAACACAACAAGTACACTTTTGACTGTGCTCACATTTTTATCTGTTTGAGCGGGGCATTTGTGCGTTAATTGCGTCAAATATTTTAACGGGATTAATTTAAAAAATTAATTACTGCTCGTTAACGCGATAATTTTGACAGCCCTAAATGGTTTATTTTGAAAGTGTTTGCATTTAGTTTTATTGATTAGGGTGGATACACTGCCCTCTGGTCTGCCTCTTTTCACACGGCTGAATCCAACCCGCTCCCTGTTAAGACCAACGTAAGCTAACTTTTTGTTTGAGCTAATGCTTTTTAATGCATTTCTAATTTGGTTTATAGGTATAGCCGTTTTTTTTGTGCGAATATGTGTCTGAACCATTTGTTAAGAGTAGGGTTGTTCCGATCATGTTTTTTTTGCTCCCGATCTGATCTGGATCGTTTTAGTTTGAGTATGTGCCGATCCCGATATTTCCCGATCCGATTGCTTTTTTTTTTGCTCCCGAATCAATTCCAATCATTCCCGATAATTTTTCCCGATCATATACATTTTGGCAATGCATTAAGAAAAAAAATGAATAAAACTCGGACGAATATATACATTCAACATACAGTACGTAAGTACTGTATTTGTTTATTATGACAATAAATCCTCAAGATGCCATTTACATTATTAACATTCTTTCTGTGAGAGGGATCCACGGATAGAAAGACTTGTAATTCTTAAAGGACAAATGTGACTTTGTATATTGTGACTAAATATTGCCATCTAGTGTATTTGTTGAGCTTTCAGTAAATGATACTGTAGCCATTTAACTGTTCTGCCCAAATGCATGATGGGAAGCGCAACCATGACTGTGCGTAGTGGTACCAATTGATATATCTTCTCTGCGTTGGGAAATAACTTAGGGTGTTAAGAAAAAGATCTGTTACTACCTTTCTTCCCCACATTGCTTCCCACGATATTTCTAATCGTAGGGAGAGGGAATGTAAGGCTTTAGCCAATTAAAAAAAGGCTCCAAAGGCTGCCAAAATTCACTCTACTCATTTTACGCTGCCTTTTAGCTCTATATACAGGTAAAACGGCGCCATTACAGATTGAACGCGACAATGCGTGAGTGGGTCGTACAGCGCATGCGTTAATTGCATTAAGTATTTTAACGTGATAAATTTTTTTAAAAAATTAATTACCACCATTAACGGGATAAATTTGATGACCCTACCTAAAGCCTAAACTAAAGACTCTGGATGAGTGTAACATATTATGTCTGTAACGTTAAATACAATTAGAAAACGATTTAATTAAGAAATATACTGTACATATATTAAAAAAAGGCATGTCCGATATTTTTTTGCCGATTCCGATACTTTGAAAATGACGTGATTGGACCCGATCGATGGGCATCTCTAGTCTGAACCATTTGTTAAGAGCATTGTAAAAAAAACTTTAGCATTTTATAGCATTTACGCTAGCGGACCTTTCTATGTAAGTTAGCCAAATTTCTTTTGTTGTACATAAATCCTCATTAAAAAAAAAAAAAATACCGTTTCAGGCTCAGCTCAGGTATTTTTAATTTTTCATGTTCTTTATCCGATTACTCGATTATTCGAACTAACTAGTCCATCGATTAATCGACTACTAAAATATTCAATAGCTGCAGCCCTAAATGATACGGAACAGCCACTAGATGTCCCTAAACTAGCAAACCAGGGGTGTGATAAATCATCACACAAAACAAACATATGGTGCATTAATAAAGCAAACTGTTCATATACCATAATTTTCGCACTACAAGGCGCACCTGACTTTAAGCCGCCACCCACCAAATTTGACACGAAAATAACATTTGTTCATAGATAAGCTGGACAGGACTATAAACCGCAGCGGTCCTCACTGTATTATGGGATATTTACACCAAAAGATATGAACCGGTAACACTTTATTTGACAGCGTCATCATAAGACTGTCATAAGACCAAATGAACCACCATGAAGCTTTGAACCAATTGGATGCAAACCTTCATTGCTTCAAGAAGCTTAATTTGGTCATTATTGCTCCCTTGGGGAAGACAGTCAAACTCTTTATTTAACAGTGGCACCATAAGACTGTCATTAGACAATAATAATTATGACATGACACTGTCATGAGCATGAAAGTGCCTGTGACACGAAAAAGCATGTTTATTTCATAATACACGCGGTATTTTATGCTCCTGAATGATATGGACCGCTTGGATGTGTGTGGAAGCGATCGCTATATTTATTTAGTTTTTTGAATCCCACGCCAGGAAAATGAGTGACTTCCGGCTTCGGTCTTGCATTGAGGAGGAGGGCGCTGTGACGTGTACGGTAGAAGACGTCCTCTTCACTATACAGCGTACTGTTGTGTATGGGGACGAAGGATTCAGCTGATTTTGCGGATTAATATGTTTATTTTTCGCATCACGCCAGCCAAACGGCTTCAGAAAAATCATTCTGTATGAGGGAGAGGCGTATGCGCCTTTTTGGAGTTTCAAAAGGTTCCCATTCACCGTGGATATTTACTGTGGGACCATTGGACTTACGAGGAAGTGAGTAAACATCTTGTTTTGTATTATGTCAAATACGAATACAGCGATTACAAAGTAAACACTACAAACTTCCTTTAACTGAAGGACCACTTACGTTTGATCATTGATAGGCATGTAAAAAGCTGTCCTAATGCTCATTAGCAGCAGCACGTTAGCGGCACAATAACTCCAGCCACCCTCCTCCGGGGAACGAACTGTAAATTGCTCTCCGCCGGGCGGTTTGCCGATCCGCAACGACAATAGACAACCGGGTCGTCATGTCAAATAATCCAGGATAGTTATGTGTGATTTTCCGCTTTGAAGACTTTGAAACATCACTCGGTTCGGGTTAGCATGTCGGCTAGCTGTCACGCCTTCTGGTTTGTTTACAATCTCCGAAGCCGGGGAAGGGAAATGACATATGTTCAATTTAGGTGTCATAAAATATAGTTCGGGAGGTGCGACAGTAAAGGTGAAGTCGACAGTTTTGACTATTATGGAGTAATTTTGCAATGTCGTCCTGAATAAATGCATTTTTATTATTTCATATTCCATTCAGCACAAGACTGCTATTTGTCATGACCATGCCATTTATTTGGCAATTGGGGAAAATACTTGGATAAAAAGAATATCCTGTAAAAATATTGAAGTAAAGAGACAGAAATAATGACATTTTGCCGCTCTCTTCGTCGTGTTTTCCTCATTGTGAATAGTTCCCCCTCGACGGGCTGACTGGTCCTTCTCAAGCCATTTATATAGCTATTGGGGAAAAATACTTGGATAAAAAGAATATCCTGTAAAAATACTGAAGTAAAGAGACAGAAACAATGACATTTTGCCGCTCTCTTCGTCGCGTTTTCCTCGTTCTGAATAGTTCCCCCTCGACGGGCTGACTGGTCCTTCTCAAGCCATTTATATTGCTATTGGGGAAAAATACTTGGATAAAAAGAATATCCTGTAAAAACATTGGAGTAGAGAGACTGAAACAATGACATTTTGCGGCTTTCTTCGTCGCGTTTTCCTCGTTCTGAATAATTCCCCCTCAATGGGCTGAATAGTAAAATCGATGAGCCCAGTCTACCGCTGACGTCATCCACCTGTTGGGGACGCAAAAGCCCTATAATGGTAGGCGTGGCTAACCGGCAGATTAAAAGGCTAATTTCTCGTCATCTGTGCTTTGCTAAATTGTTGTATATAGTCGAATCGTCTCAAAATATGATTCTAATTCACATAATAATGCCGTTTAAGACTTTTTTTCTCGTGTCGTATGCTCTTTAATGAATGCTTATAACAGATGTCGTTTAGTGTTATCTGGCAAATTAGCTCACTTTTGAATAGATGTAAAATAACCGAGCTGGACATAAAATGAGTTAGTGACATAATTTGCCGGATGACACCTAATGACATCTGTCATAAGCATTCAGTAAGGCCCATGAAAGTGTCATGTCACAATGATGACGGTCTTATGATGGCGCTGTCAAATAAAGTGTTACCTGTTAACCCAAATAAATCAACAAACAAGCCACAATGGACTATAAGCCGCAGGATTCAAAGTGAAGGAAAAAAAGTAACGGCCTATAGTCCGAAAATTACGGTAAATTAGAAATCTATGAGCTGGTGAACACAAATTGGGACATAATTAGTCATAAACATGATTTTTAACAACTTTTTTTAAAAAGGCCAACGCAAGGCATGCTGGGAATTATAGTGTCAAACCTCCGATATTCACTCAAAAAATCTCTCGAATCAAGACTTACGGGCTGTTGGTTCTGTCCCCGCAGCGAAACTGAACATACGGAGCAAGTTGTAGGAGGAGTCTAACAGCCTCTGGCCACTCCCCTTCGTTGGCACGAAACTCGCAGGAGGTGGAGTCGCACTCCTCGAAACTGAACTGGTAGTACGTGTTGGAGTCGGAGAAGACGACTCGCTGGTCCACTAGCGAACAATTTAAAATCAAACAATATTCTTTGCTACTTTTCATATTTTGGAGTGCTTACCAGACAGGAGGACTCCCAACTCCAGTAGAACCTGCCACACCCGCACGGCGGTGGTCCGACATCGCACGTAGACGCACTGCTCGCAAAGCCACTGCACCAACTCCACGCCAACATAACTGCGCCTGTCAATGGCAGTGAATGAGTTAAAGAGACAGCCAAATATAAAAGACACTCAGAAAAGAGTACCGTATGATTCTGGCTAGGTGAATCTTGTCTTTCGCCGGGTACGGTCCGTGCGAGAGGAAGCCGTTTCTCACCGCTCGGCCGGCACACGGAAAACTCTGGGAGCAAGACTGAGACACACACAAAAACGATAAGTCATTTTCTCTTGAATTTGGGACAATTTTAGTAGCGATGTCCCTGATCCATTCACGTGATCGGAATTCGGGCCGATTGGGACATTTTTCAGTGGGTTGGAATCGGTTTGGCCAACTTTCAAAATTGTCTGATATGCATGTGTGATACATCATTGGAAAGCTTAAAATCTCAATATTCTGGGGGAGGAAAATTTTTGAACAGGAGGGCTTTTTTTTTTAATGTTTTTTAAACAGCAAAACCCTATCTGGACGCGAGAACACGCGAGAGCAGAATTACAGACGCCAAGACTTTAATGAGATATTATCGCGTACTTATCTTGTTTTGATCAGGGCCGGCCCAGGCCATTTGGGGGCCCTAAGCAAAAAAATGCAAAGGGGCCTATATTTTTGGCCCGTCAATTCGTCACATTGTACTGTGAAACCCATACATGCAATCCAACCCATACGTCCATATTTTGTATATTAATCAGATTTTGTTGCACTGCATTCTTCAAACTTCTCACCCCAAATGATTGTCATTACTTACAGTAGATAGCGCCAAACCTTTTTCTAAAAGAGGAAAAAAAGAAGTTAAGGAACTTATTTTTTAAGCTTGTAATCAAGTATCAAAACTCACAAAAGTCAAATAAAGCAAACTGCAGTAAACAAAATAGAATATAAATTAAACAATTGCCAGATTGGGGCCCCCCTAGTGGTCAGGGGCCCTAAGCAGCTGCATAGTCTGCGTATAGGCTGGGCCGGCCCTGGTTTTGATCCAAAAACTCCACGTAGCATGTATCATTGAGTGTCAAGACACAACTGTGAATGGCCAAAGCTGGATTTTGGGGGGATTTTATGTGTGAAACACGGTAATATAACAAGGGCCGCGATGCAGAAGTTGCAGACATCAAGGAGTGGTCAAGATTTTCTTTTTCATATATTTACCCTTCTAAACTTTTTTTCCCGAAATTTTCTTTGTTTGGATCAATTATTTATCATCGAACATATCGGAGAAAATGCGACAGTAACAAAAAAAATACAATTGAGCGATAGTTATGAGGTTGATATCCGTGACTTTTTTACAGACGCCAATTTTTTCATTGTGACATAATTTGTTTAAAAGTTTAAAATATGTAAGGTCTGTTTCAATTATTTCAAGATCTGTTTTTTTAAAAATTTTATTTTATTTATTTATTTATTTATTTAATTTCAAAATCTGTTTGAAAATTGTGTTAGCAAAATAGAAATTCAAAAACGGCAAGTGACTATTGATTATTGGATTTGTTTTTAGTGATCTACCATTTGAGGGCGGTAACATGCTACTATTAATTCGTTCTTTAATTAGATCAAAAATATTTGATTTAGGTACATTAAAATTTGATCAAATACAACGTGTAGCAGGGAAATGTTCTGTGCATATGAATTTAAGGTTTATGGTTAACCCTTTAACACCGAACGTGTCGGCAGCAACACGTTTACCCATGTCGTCTTTGAAGCTTCGTCACGCTGTAATTACGTCACCCACGTGCCGCTGGTTGGCCTCCTTTGAAAGTGCGGAAGTTGATGTCCACACCAGTTTTTATTTGAAGTCAATCGACCAAGAAAAACGGGAGATAATGTCATTTGAATTTTATATTTTTATTACACTCATAAATATGCATTAAAACGCTGCATGGACCATGTATCTATCTCCATATTTACATCATTTCTTGTCTTTTTTCAAAATCGAAAGCAGCACAAAATACTACATATCCCGAGAGCCGTTGTGATGTCACGAAGCACGAACCGAATGTGATCATTTTCAATAAATTTCCAAGCGAGGTGCCAACTAATGAAAGCGAGGCATTCGAAGCAAGCAACGCCCGGTTGGTTTGAGCGAGCGCCTTTGAAACATGCAGAATGAATCTAAAACTACATTTAGCGCAAGATAATGCATTATTTCATTAACTCAAGGAAGAAGAGCTGTTTTTGTCGTTGTTTTCTTTGGATGAGTCGCCGTCTCAGCGAGTAGAAGTGACAGCAGCGCGCAAACGGCGAAAGTGACGCAGCTCCGTGACCTGTTCAAGCTGAAGCTTTATTGAGTGCGCAAAAAAAAAAAAAAAAAGGAAAAGAAAAGAAAATTTTATTGGTTCGCATGCCTGAAAAATTGCAATTGAACTGAACTACTTGTCAGTATTTTTTAAAGTACTTTTTTTTCCCAATGTTTTATATTTTTTTTCTTCACTATAATCTTTTCAATTTTAGATGTAGATGTGTGTTCGAGAAGCTTGATTGCATGTATGTATATACTTTTGATAAGGGGATGGGTACAACACCTAACTTTAAAAAAAAAAAAACACCTAACTTCAAAAAAGAGATTTCCTCCAAACCTTTTGTGTGTTAGATGATATATATAATCTTTTTTCTCACTATTTTGCACTGTATATAACCTGTTTTGACCATAGTATGTGTAAAGGCCAAAAACGCCTATGACCATACCTGCTGTTTGTGTTGAATTGTCAAACATAAAACTATTTAATCTTATTTTTTTCTATTGGATGTTTATCCTAACAAGTTGAATAGATATTATCAAGCTTCAAAACGGTTGGTCGAGCAAGTTTGGTTGTCAATGGGACATCAACATTACAAATTTTGAAAAAAGATTTTGGGATTTTTTTGTCTTTTTGGGTCCAAAATGTGGATTATAATTGGTCAGTGAAGAAAACAACAGTTTGGACATGAAGTTCAAGGTGTCCTGAAAAAAGGGACCCAACTTGGCCATTGTAAACATTTTTTTCTTTGAAATATAAAGGCAACATCAAAGGCATGCAAATTCGGCCAAAATAGGCTTAGGTGTTAAAGGGTTAAAGAGTGAGACTGACTAATCAGAGTTTGTTGTTGATGGGTTGGTTTGTGAGTTTGAGGGAAACTGCTTTGCTCGTTATTAAAAGCAGCAGTTTTCCCATTGCAAAGCATATTTGACACAAAGAGACTTAATAGTTTTTGAGTGCTTGATGTAGTTGTACATTAGATATCATCAGAATGGCTGAGAACGCTGCAGGGTTGTTTTATATATATATAAACTTCCGGTATCGATATCGGATTGGGATCGCAATATTTGGCCTTGGCATAACTTGGAATCGGATCGAATCCAAAATCACTGGTATCGCCCATCTCTAATTCAGTGCCATTGACGTCGCCCCTCCCAGCCAAAATGAATCAGACGTCTACCGCTGTCAATGGCAGCCAATGACTTGCCCCAAAACTAACAGGAATTGACTGAAAAGTACGTAAAGTTTCTTAAAATCATTGAGGTTAACCTTCATTGATTAACTATGCTCAATCAATATTACAGTATTTCAAGCTCTAAAAAATGAAGATTAATGAGTCCGTTTCACCTTGTCATGTTATTACGCGAGTGCTGAAATGGACAGAAACGACTGAAAAATGAACCCCGCGGTGAAAATCAGCACTGAGCTCATCTCTATTGAGCAAACAAACACAACTAGTGACAATGACATCATCGCTGTGCGCGTGCATGTTCTCACCTTGTTGACTGTAGGACCGGCGCTCGGTCCGGGGATTGTGTCAGGTGATTGCTGTTGAAAAAACAAACACACGAATGCATGTAAATACACTGAATCAACACGATTCCAATAAGAGAAACACCAGTTTTTTTCAATCTTTTAGCCACAGTGCGTACAATGAGTTGCGTTTACAAGCCTTTCACGTGATTTACTTTACTCAAGGGACTTCCTGTGATGACTATCTGACCTCAAATCAGTGAAATGTGACTCTCTTACTCTTACGCTTAATACAAGTGGACCCTTAATGGCTACCTTTGCCCTGGGCACACCCAATTTACCTTCACTTCTTCCTTTTTATGGATTTTAAATGACACGTCGAGTCATAAAACTGATTCAAATCATGTGAAACTGGAGAAAAATGACTAAAAATCACTGTAAAGCACTGCAATTGAATAAACTGTCACCTCAGAAACAATCACTCCAAGTTTGCATCTCAACTCAAAGTGTGTCATTGCTCGATTTATGAATAAACTCTCACCTCAGAAACATCTGAACTCAATTGTTGCCATTGACGGCGATCGATGTTCAATCTAGGGTTGTTCCGATCATGTTTTTTTGCTCCCGATCCCGATCGTTTTAGTTTGAGTATCTGCCGATCCAGATATTTCCCGATCCGATTGCTTTTTTTTGCTCCCGATTCAATTCCAATCATTCCCGATAATTTTTCCCGATCATATACATTGTGGCAATGCATTAAGAAAAAAATGGATAAAACTCGGACGAATATATACATTCAACATACAGTACATAAGTACTGTATTTGTTTATTATGACAATAAATCCTCAAGATGGCATTTACATTATTAACATTCTTTCTGTGAGAGGGATCCACGGATAGAAAGACTTGTAATTCTTAAAGGATAAATGTGACTTTGTATATTGTGACTAAATATTGCCATCTAATGTATTTGTTCAGCTTTCAGTAAATTATACTGTAGCCATTTAACTGTTCTGCCCAAATGCATGATAGGAAGTGGAACCATGACTGTGCGTAATGGTACCAATTGATATATCTTCTCAGCGTTGGGAAATAAAATAGGGTGTTAAGAAAAAGATCAACTACTACCATTCTTCCCCACATTGCTTCCCACGATATTTCTAATCGTTGAGAGAGGGATTGTAAGGCTTTAGCCAATTAAAAAAAGGCTTCAAAGGCTGCCAAAATTCTCTTTACTCATTTTACGCTGCCTTTTAGCTCTATGTATACGTAATACGGTGCCATTATAGATTGAACGCGACAATGCGTGAGTGGGTAGTGCAGCGCATGCGTTAATTGCGTTAAATATTTTAATGTTATTACCGCCGTTGACCCGATAAACTCGACAGTCCTACTTTAAGCCAAAACTAAAGACTCTGGATGAGTGTAAGACATTAGGGCTGCAGCTGTCGAATATTTTAGTTGTCGATTAATCGATAGACTAGTTAGCTCGAATAATCGTGTAATCGGATAAGGAACATGAAAAATTAAAATACCTGAGCTGAGCCTCAAACGGTATGATTTTTTTTTTTTTTCAAAAGAAGATCAATGTACAACAAAAGAACAATTGGTTAACTTACATAGAAAAAATCCGCTAGCTTAGATGCTATAAAATGCTAAAGGTTTTTTTTTTTTTTTTTTTTTACAATCCTCTTAACAAATGTTTCAGACACATATTCCCGCAAAAATGGCTAAATATACCTATAAACTAAATTATGAATGCATTAAAAAACAGTGCAAACAAAAACTTGAAACAAAAAAAGGGAGTAGTTGGATTCAGCCATGTGAAAAGAGGCAGACCAGAGGGCAGTGTATCCACCCTAATCAATAAAACTACATGCAAACACTTTCAAAATTAACCGTTGCAACGCCACTTTAATTAAACGAATACTCGAAGCAACAAAATTTAATTTCGAATATTTTTTTCATAATCGAATACTCCAACTAAATTTGACAGCCCTACATTTAACAAAAAATAAATGCATTAATTTGTGATGAAATGCAAACCTGATGCTACAACCATCTAACGATATACTGGCAAGCGGGGTGGCCAGTGGGGTGGCCAACCAATTTATAGGAGTGGCCGTGGCCACCCCTGGCCACCCCCTGGTGGCGCCACTGGGCAAAAGGGAACCTCACAAGCCAGAAGATGAGCCTACAACCCCAAAGAAAATCTATGTTTCTTCCCAATCACTAAAGATCCACGAACTGCGAAGGAGTGAATTCGTGACCCGTACGTGATTAAACCAAGTAATTCGAGCATGTCTGTGCAACAGAAATATCAGCTTGTAGAGATCGCAAATCACGGCGACCTTAAACGTACATTTGAGACAACAACTCTACCGAGGTTCAGGATTAAAGTCATTTCGGAATATCCTGACATCGCTAGGAGAGCATTGAAACAAACGAAACAAGCTCAGGCCTGCCACTGATTCAGCGGGTGAGTTGTATTTTCCCTGCACTTTACATGACGGGGCAAAAAACAAATGTTATTTTATATTTGCTGTATTTTTTTGCCGCACATCGCCGGTGTTCTGACAAATTTGGCATGCGCGTAACGTTAAAAATGACCGCGAATGCAGCGATTTCAAAGTACACAATACAAACTTTCTTTAAAGAAAGGAATATTAACTTACATTTGCCATGTTAGCTGCACACAACTGCACGCAGCTCTGTCACTTAACGACTTCGTCGTGTCGTTAAGCATTAATTTACGCCATTTTTGTGTTGCACATGTAAGTTTATTTATGATGTAAATAGCACAGGTGGATAACATTGAGAGTCCAACTGAATATAAATCAGGCTTTTTTCACCGCCGCAAAAGCTTTGGGAGCAAAATTTTATAAGGGTGCAAAATTTGACAGAACACCGGTCCTTGAAAAAAAGACCCAAATCACACACTCTTTTCAAAGAGTCCAATGTGAGGCGATATTACCAAACAAGACATGTAAGACAAGATTACAGGGAAGATTCGCAGCGAGAAATTGAAGCAATTTGAAACTAGTTTAATTTCACAGCAGCAGTATTTCGCAAGAGGCCGAGAGTTGAAAGAGAACGCCACAAAGGCTAGTTGCGAGATTGTTGAAATGATTAATTTTAAAAAATAATATAGCAAATGTGACACACAGAATGACTTGCTAAAATTTGCTTAGATATATTGTTCTACGGAAAGGACGTCAGCCAAGGTCGGCCCCCCACATTTTTATCGCACCAAATCTGGCCCCCTTTGCAAAAAGTTTGGACACCCCTGATGTAAACTAAAGTGCAATCACATTCGTAAATGAATGGCTTCAGGTTTTTGAAATGTAACCAAACCAATCTATTGTGATAAAACAACAAAATTGCAACAACTGCATTAACCAACAACGTGAAGTCTAACTGTAACTGTCGTCTTGAAACAAATCTGAATAAGGAAAAACATTGCAATAAAATAATGCAAACTGGTTAAACTTGAGAGTAGCTGAGATCTCTCATGACAGAACATCGCTTCAATGATATCTGGCGGCATCTAGCGTTGTGAATGGGTATAATGTCTAGACCGCGAATATAAGACGACCCCCACTTTTTCAGTGTTATTTCCACGCAAAAAACATCGTCTTATATTCGGGCCAATACGGTAATTGTAAACAAAAATTTAATTGCAAGATTAGTGGGGGAAAAAAAGGTTCATTAAAAAATGATTAGACTAGTCGACTAATCGTTAAAAAAGTCTTCAGACAAATCGGGAGAAAAATGCAATAAAAATTCTTTTTTTGCGTTTGAGTGCTTGATGTCAAGGGCGAGAAAAACTGGTGGGTCACCACGAGGAATCTCTAGTCCTTGAATCAGGGGTCTCCAAAATATTCCACATAGGGCTACAGTGGGTGCATGATTTCCTTCCAACCAAACAAGATGACACCTATTCACCAATCTGGTGTTTTACAACTGTCAGCAGTTGACTGCAGTCAGGTGCTGCTTGCTTTAGCAGAAACCTCATTGGTTCAACCGTCTGTGCTGGGTCGGTTGGAACAAAACCAGCACCCACAGCGACCCCTGAGAACTGGTTTGGAGACCCCTGCCTTTAATGGAAAAGGGAAAACAAGAGGGTGGATTAAGGGGAAAAAAAGGTTTTTCTTTTTGCGTTTGAGTGCTCGAGGTCAAGGGTGAGCAAAACTGATGGGTCACTGCAAGGAATCCCATTTCCTTAAAGTTCCTATGACAGCAAAAAGCATATTTATTTCCTATTTCACGTGGTATTTTATGCTTCTGAATGAAATGGACCGCTTGGATGTGTGTAGAAGCGATCGTTTTATTTATTCAATTTTTTGAATCCATGCCATGAAAATGAGTGACTTCCAGCTCCAGTCTTGGGTTGAGGACGAATGCAAATGTGACGTCACCCGGGTCAGCATCTCACAATACAGCATTGCTTTATAGCATGCAGATGGACTGCGGATTCTGCCGATTTTGCGGATTAATTCGTTTATTTTTCACATCACGCCAGCCAAATGTGCTGCAGCGTTTTGTTGCTGCACCAAGGAGAGGCGTGTGAGCCTTTTTGGGTTTCAAAAAGTTCCCAGTCACCCCGAGATTGGCCAAAACAAGTCCGACAACCGTGGGACCATTGGACTTACGAGGAAGTGAGTAAATATCGTTTTGTATTATGTCAAATACTGGGATCATAGCACGCGTTTTAATACGGAGGTGGCTTGCATTTTGTGGCTATACTCGGCTTATGCTCGTGCGTTTCTCCATATCGTCCAGACTTCCAGCCACATCTGCCCTCTTCGTGTGCCCGGCAATAGACCACAATACTTGGGTTGGGCTTGGTTTGTCCGACGGTCATTCTCCAGCTGCTTCCCCGGCAAACGAGCTCTCCTGCCCGCAGCCGGGGAATGACAAGCTGTAACTTGCTCGCCGTCGGCGGGGTTGCCGATCCGTGAAGATAATCGACAACCCCTCCGCCGTATTTTCGTGTGATTTTTTTGCTTCGATAAGCATCAATAAGATTTTTTGCTTGGATACGCCGCTCGGTTCGGGTTAGCATGTCGGCTAGCTGTCACGCCTCCTGGTTTGTTTACACTCTCCGAAGCTGTGGCAGGGAAATGATAAAAGCCGGACTAACTCCGGTAGCATAAAATATCTTTCGACAGGTGCAAGAAGTCAACAGTTTTGACCATTACGGAGTAATTTTGTGATGTCGTACTGAATAAATCCATTTTAAATATTTCATATTCCATTTAGCACAAGACTGTAATTTGCCATGACCATACCATTTATTTAGCAATTGGGGAAAAATATTTAGATAAAAAGAATATCCTCTAAAAATATTGGAGTAGATGTAGTGAAACAATGACATTTTGTTGCTCTCTTCGTCGCATTTTCCTCGTTCTGAATAATTCTCCCTCAATGTGCCAAATTCTAAATCAGATGAAATCGTGACCCTGCCGACGTCATCCTCCAGCTGGGGAGCGCAATAATGACAGGCAGGGCTAACCGGCAGATTAAAAGACTAATTTCTCGTCATCTGCGCTTTGCCAAATTGTGGTGTGGTATATAGTCGAATAGTCTCAAAATATGATTCTAATTAACATAATAATTAAAGATGTCCCGATCACATGCCTTTTTTAATATATACTGTATATATATTTTATATTTAAATCGTTTTCTAATTATATTTAACGTTACAGGCAAAATGTCTTACACTCATCCAGAGTAGTTTTGGCTTAAAGTAGTGCTATCAAATTTATTGCGTTAACGGCGGTAAATAATTTTTTAAAATTAATCATGTTAAATAAACGCATGCGCTGCACGACCCACTCACGCATTGTCGCGTTCAATCTATAAAGACGCCGTTTTACCTATAGATAGCGCTAAAAGGCAGTGTATAATGAGTAGAGAGAATTTTGACAGCCTTCGGGGCCATTTTTTATGTGGCTAAAGCCTTACAATACCTCTCTCAGCAATAAAAAATAACGTGGGAGGCAATGTGGGGAAGAAAGGTAGTAGTTGCTCATTTTCTTAACACCCTATGTTCTTTCCCAACGCAGAGAAGATATATCAATTGGTGCCCCTACGCACAGTCATGGTTGCACTTCCCATCATGCATCTGGGCAGAAGTTAAATGGCCGCAGTATCATTTACTGAAAGCTCAACAAATACACTAGATGGCAATATTTAGTCACAATATACAAAGTCACATTTATCCTTTAAGAATTACAAGTCTTTCTATCCGTGGATCCCTCTCACAGAAAGAATGTTAATAATGTAAATGCCATCTTGAGGATTTATTGTCATAATAAACAAATACAGTACTTATGTACTGTATGTTGAATGTATATATTTGTCCGAGTTTTATTCATTTTTTTCTTAATGCATTGCCAATATGTATATGATCGGGAAAAATTATCGGGAATGATTGGAATTGAATCGGGAGCACAAAAAAAAAAAAAAAGCAATCGGATCGGGAAATATCGGGATCGGCAGATACTCAAACTAAAACGATCGGATCGGGAGCAAAAAAACACGATCGGAACAACCCTAATAATAATGCTATTTAACATTTTTTTTTCTGCTGTCGCAGGCACTTTTAATAGAAAAGGGAAAACGAGGGTGGATTTGGGAAAAAAAAAATCTTTGCTTGTTTTAATAAGTTCGTGAAAGTGTAACCCCTATTACACCAATTACTAGTTTTGATCAAAAAGCTTTCAGTATCAGCAATCAGATTCTTTGGATGGAAAAGGGAAAACAACAGGATGGACAAGGGAAAAAAACTGCCATCTCATTTGACCTCGATAGCCGTCAATGGTAGTTAATGACTGTTTGCAATATAAAACTGACATGTCAAGTTAGCATTTTTTTGGTCTCGTGGCGCAGTAACGATGAATGACTAACATCTCCGTCGCTCTATTTTATCACTCCATCTCTTTGTCTTCTGTCTCAGCAGTCTCACCACTCGCTGACTCACTTCCACTTTTCTCGCACACTCAAGTGTTGGCGTTCTGATTCCTTCCCCCCCTGAAACGCGCGCACACGAGGGGTGCCCATTTGTTGTCGGCGGAGAAGAAAGATGAGGGCTATAAAGCCCACAACACATGCTGACACGCTTATCTGGGCGACGACTTCAAAGTGCGTCTGGGCTAACGGCGGCGGCGGCGGAGCGTGAGGTCATTATCTGCCAGCTCGGATTAGATTGCAAACAACGCGCCGATCGGTCATGAGGAAATCAAAATGGAGACATCAAAGCATTGATGGATGAATGGAAACACGAGGAGGAATTTACATCAAAGAAAACTGATTTGAACGTTACAGTGCTATTTAGGCAATTGGGAGTAAACTCTCACCTCAGCAAGATTCACGACAAAGTTTGCGTTCTAAAACAATGGCCGACATTGCCGGCGCGAGATGTCCGATCAATCTTGACTGGGAGGGTAGGCAGCGAATGAGCGTTCCTTCAATCGCATCCACTTCAAATGGATTGGATGTCTAGTGCAGTCAATCACAGCCAACGTAAATGATTAATCTCAATTAATCGCAATTAATCTATCACTAGTTCACCACTAGTAGACATCTACTGCAGTCAATCCCAGCCAATGCAAATAAATCCTTTCAATTAATGCTGCAACAATTAATCTAATAACGCGAGTATTCGATTAGAAAAAAAAGATTCGAGTTAAATTTTGCCGCTTCGAGTAATCGCTTAATTTAAGTGGCGTTTTATGGTTTATTTTGAAAGTGTTTGGATTCAGTTTTGATTTGGGTGGATACACTGCCTTCTAGTCTGCCTCATTTCACATGACTGAATCCAGGTGCCCCCTGTTAAGACCAACATTAGCTACGTTTTTGTTTGTTGTTGTTTTGTTTTTTAATGCATTCATTACTTAGTTTATAGGTATTTTTAGCCTATTTTTGTGGAATATGAGTCTGAACCATTTGTTAAGAGCATTGTAAAAAAAAAAATTAGCATTTTATAGCATTAAAAGTAGCGGACTTTAAGTTGGCTGATTGTTCTTTTGTTGTACGTAGATCCTCATTTATTTTTTTTATACCGTTTGAGGCTCAGCTCAGGTAATTTAAATTTTCATGTTCCTTATCCGATTACTCGATTATTCGAACTGATGGTTTATCGATTAATCGACTACTAAAATAATCGATAGCTGCAGCCCTACTTTAAATTAATCATAATTCATCTCCAAATGAACGCCTGTCGCTTCAGAACAAGCCGTCGTGAAAACACAGAGAAATGGGCAACTTTTTGAGAAAAACTACAAAGGTAAATAAGAAAACCCTGAAAGCCAGTTACTTTGTTGCTAAATCCCAAAAGTCCCAAACTGTGGCAGAGACGTTAATACTACCTGCCTGCAAAGCCATTGTCAGCGAGACGACCAGCACTGATGTACTTAAAGACATTGCTCAAGACCCCTGTCTGATAGTTTTTCAAGCCTAATTGCTCAACATTTCACACTGAGTAAGTACAAATACTGAGAAATTATTTTATAATTAAATATACTGTACGGAAAGTAATTTTGGAACATTTTGGTGTGGTGTGCCGCGAGATTTTTTCCAACGTAAAAACGTCCCGTGACTCAGAAAAGGTTGAAAAACACTGCTCTAGTCATCCTATCTTGATCGGTCCTCATTCAATTCAACCAATCTGAGCAGCGAATGTAGGCAATTTCTAGCCAATCACAGATAAGGGAGGCGGGCTGAGTAGCCGGCCATTGGGTACTGCGATTGGATAGGGATTGCTCCGGTTACAGAAATGGCGATTGAGCAGCTCCTCCGTTGCTAATTCAAATTGGAATGGACATCCGTGTTTTTTTCAAGAAACTAAAGACGAACTCAAGCCATGACAAAGACGCGGCCGAAAGTCAACATGAAGGGATAGCGCTGCCACCTCCTGCAGTTACACTGACTGACACTATCATCAGAAAATATAACGGGTAAAAACGCCACTGTTACGGCTAAATTTACGTTGAAGAAGTGCCCCCCCCCCCCCAAAAAAAATGTAATGCCCCCCCTGTAATTTCTTTCTGCAGCCGGGTCTGGATTAAACCAATCTGAGTGATTATTCTCAATTAATCGCGATTAGAATAATAGACGTCCAATCCATTTGAAGCGGGAGGGTGATCGCGAATGAACAAACAACATAGTATCGGTAAAGTATCGGCACAGTCAGAATTGGTATAAGGAGCCAAAAAAATGAAAACTCACTAAGTTCTAAAAACACTGCCAATCAGTCACTTGTGAATAACGACAATCCCCCAGAGGATCACCCTGTATGTTATAATAATTCACACAGCAAGATTTATGATCCTCACTGATGGTTTTATCATGTCAATTTAAGATGTCACATCCAAGCTGCGAATGATGAACGATTTGCGTGTTTGGACGACGATGAATTGACTTTTGCTGAATCTTCGTTTTACTGTATGAGCGCAGTCTGACCAGAGGCCGGTTGCCTTGACGACCAGAATGTGAAGGTATGGTGCCTTATTATGGATGAAGGAGCGTGCACGCACGCGCGCACGCAAACAAACACGAGCCTGCGACAGTCACGTTTGGGACAAGTCGTGACGCGAGTGCAAAAAAATACAAAACATACAACAACATAAATGATCAGTTTGGGTTCGGTTGCGACTCACGCTCTTCTTCCGCAGGTGCAGTCCGTGTTTAAGCAGTCCCGGCAGGTCCCGGATTTTGTGTTTGAGCTGAGCCTGGTCCCGCGCGCTCCGGTTCCAGCGCAAGCCCGCGAGCAGGCCGTCCTCTGCGGGCTCCGAGTCCTCCATGACGGGCGCTTGTCCTCGGGGGGAACCGGCGCCGGTTGGCCCCCTCCAAGTGGCTTTAATAGGGCATCTGCAACGGCGCTCAGCTCGGCGTTTAACGAGCTACTACTTGAGTTGTTCCGCAGCACGGTAGCAGGCACACCTCAGGTTAGCAGGCGGCAGCGTGACTAGGCGTGCGCGTGCCCGTCATTGAAATGGGACGCGCGCACTTTCACCGTGGGGATGGATTATACCTGGAACAATTTAATGCGATTTGTAGCTGGTTTTTTGGGAGTAGAACTCAATAAGGAAGTTAAAATACTTGTTTTATGTTCAAGTGGGTTTTATATTGAGGGAAAATGAGTGGAAAGATTATTTTATATTTATTTTTGTATATTTTATTTTTATTTAGTCAATTATAATATATAATATTCTATATTACATTTTTTAAAAATAATCTTTATATTTTACAATTTTTTTTTTTTTAAATTTGCTTATTTCAAGAATATATTTTAAATAAAATACTTGGAAACTAAATATTCTCTCGTTCTTCTCAAATATCTGCTAAGTTGTAATTATTTGAAAAATATTTTATCAATAAAAATGGGGGGGGGCAGTAAATGTTCCCTTTTCATATTTCATTTTTAAAAAAACATTTTTTAAAGAACATATTTTAATTAGAAAACAAAAAGGGGCAAAATGGAATATTCTATTTATTTTTGGGTGGGTTCATATTGAGAGAAAATGAGTGGAAAGATTATATTTATTTCTATTTATCATATATATCATTCTATATTATTTCAGTATTCCATATATTTATTTTGTATTTGATAAACTATTTTTTAATTTGCTTATTTCGTGAATATATTTTAAATAAAATACCTCGAAACTGATTATTCTCTCATTGTTTTTAAAAATCCTTTTTATTGTAATTATTTGAAAAAACAGTAAATGTTCCCTTTTTATATTTCACATTTGTTTAAATCGTTTTTGTTAAAGAACATAATTTCTTTATTTTACAAAAACAAAAAGGGGCAACATGGAATATTCCTTTTTTTTTTTTTTTTGGGGTTGTTTTCTGAATGTTTTAATTGGTATGGTTGTGCTAAATATGTTTTTTTTTTTTTTTTTTTTTTTTTTTTTAAGATATTTGTTATACCGGGGGAAAAAAAGGAAAAACAACAGTAAATATTCTCCTTTTAATTGTTTCAAGCTATTTTTTTTTCATTTTATTTATATAAAATATATTTTACATGAACAACAAAAAGGTAAAAATTACACATTCTCGTTTAATCAAAAAAAAAAAAAAAAAAAAAAGGGGGGGGGAACTGCAAGTATCGTCTCTATATTATTGATATTTTGTCTCTGTTATGTTCTGTCACCCACCATTATTATTTTAAATTCATTTTTAGACCCTTTGATATATTTTTATCATCTTTGCGAAAACAATTTTCGCTGAAAATTGACAATCTTTTCCTGCAAACAAATTCACCTTCAGATTAAGCCACCTGGCCTAAATTGAATATTCAATATTTACATTTAAACTCTGCGCTCTGATTGGCTGTCGGCAAGTGGGCGTGGAGGAAACAAAAAAAGTGGGCAGGTATTTTGTGTTATAAAACCAGTGTGACAGATTTGAAAAGTGCTAATTTGCAGAGCGGTTAAACTTTTCAAAGGCATTGCAATAAATCACAAAACCGCATGTTCATTTGGCTCGAGTAAACTTGCAACAATCTGAAGTAGGAAAAGACAATTACAATGAGAGACATCGTTTCCGTTTGAAAATAATCCTGTCAATGAGTAAAATGTAGAATGTTAAAAAGACAAATTTAATGCTGTTTAAGACCTTAAAAATATAATTTAAGACCTAAGCATGTCGCAAGAATTTCTGATGAAGAAAAAACAGTGGCATTAAATGCATCATCATGGAAATTTAATACCTTCTGCAATTTTCCCTTAAATTTAAGACCTTGGTTATCTGGATTTTAAATTTAAGACTTTTTAAGGACCTGCGGGAACCCTGATATAGAATGATTTCTGAATAAACTCTCACCTCAAAAACATTCATGTACGGCTTGCA
The DNA here is from genome assembly GCF_030265065.1 of Corythoichthys intestinalis. Classification (NCBI taxonomy): domain Eukaryota; kingdom Metazoa; phylum Chordata; class Actinopteri; order Syngnathiformes; family Syngnathidae; genus Corythoichthys; species Corythoichthys intestinalis. The sequence continues at coordinate 10,235,842 of NC_080416.1, read as the reverse complement.
GTCATTTTCATTTTTTCCCCAGTGATTTACAGTGATAGACATCATTTCTGTTTAAAAATAATCCCAAAGAAGCAATAAAGCACTCAATTTCAAGTCAACTTGAAGTCAACAGAAAGACTTTATTTCCTGGACAATTGAGGTGCACATGAACGAATGTTCATTCGCCCACTCCCGGTCAAAATGGATTGGACGTCTAGCGTCGTCATTGGTGGTCAACGACTTAAATGCGGAATGTGAGCACTTTTTAAACCAAGCTGGTCTTATCTGTGTGTGTGTATGTATTGGGGGTTGCTGTCATACATTCCAGTTTAACCTGAAGCGAACAGCAGGTGAGTTGAAACATGAGAAGACTCTTTGGGGTGGCTCTGCATTTTGTGCCGTTTTATTTTTTTCTTACACTGTGGTATCATGTGTGGATTTTCCTGTTCGTCCCGTGTTTAAAAAAAAAAAAAAAGACTTGGAATTTAAAATTTCAAGTGAAGAGGAAATAGAACAGTAATTATTGTCTTATATATTTTTCAAAATATATTTATTTTCAAAAAATACTATATATTATGGTCTTATTTGGTTTTAATTATGAAAAAAAAAACGGGAAAAACCTAAATATTCTATATATATATATATAAATATATACATATATTAGGGCTGTCAAAATTATCAGGTTAACGGGCGTTAATTAATTTTTTAAATTAATCACGTTAAAATATTTGACGCAATTAACCCACTAATACCCTGTTCAAAGAGATTACAATGACAGCACAGTGAAACGTGTACTTGTGTTTTTTTGGAGTTTTGGCTCCATCTGCTGGCGCTTGGGTGCGACTGATTTTATAGACTTCAACAACCATGATGAGCATTGTGTAAGTAATGACTGACATCAACAATGGCGGGCTACTAGTTTATTTTTTGAAAATTTTACAAATTTTATTAAAACGAAAACATGAAGAGGGGTTTTAATATAAAATTTCTATAACTTGTACTAAGTTATCTTTTAAGAACTACAAGTCTTTCTATCCATGGATCGCTTGAACAGAATGTTAATAATGGTAATGCCATCTTGTTGATTTATTGTAATAATAAAGAAATACAGTACTTATGTACCGTATGTTGAATGGATATATCCATCTTTTGTCTTATCTTTCCATTCCAACAATAATTTACAGAAAAATATGGCATATTTTATAGATGGTTTGAATTGCGATTAATTACGATTAATTAATTTTTAAGCTGTAATTAACTCGATTAAAAATTTTAATCGTTTGACACCCCTAACATACACACATATATATATATATATATATATATATATATACATATATATATATATATATATACATATATATATATATACACTCACCAGCCACTTTATTAGGTACACCATGCTAGTAACGGGTTGGACCCCCTTTTGCCTTCAGAATTGCCACAATTCTTCGTGGCATAGATTCAACAAGGTGCTGGAAGCATTCCTCAGAGAGTTTGGTCCGTATTGACATGATGGCATCACACAGTTGGTGCAGATTTGTCGGCTGCACATTCATGATGCAAATCTCCCGTTCCACCACCTCCCAAAGATGCTCTATTGGATTGAGATCTGGTGACTGTGGAGGCCATTTGAGTACAGTGAACTCATTGTCATTTTCAAGAAACCAGTGTGAGATGATTCCAGCTTTATGACATGGCGCATTATCCTGCTGAAAGTAGCCATCAGAAGTTGGGTACATTATGGTCATATCGGTATGGACATGGTCAGCAACAATACTCAGGTAGGCTGTGGCATTCCAACGATGCTCAATTGGTACCAAGGGGCCCAAAGAGTGCCAAGAAAATATTCCCCACACCATTACACCACCACCACCAGCCTGAACCGTTGATACAAGGCAGGATGGATCCATGCTTTCATGTTGTTGACGCCAAATTCTGACCCTACCATCCGAATGTCGCAGCAGAAATCGAGACTCATCAGACCAGGCAACGTTTCTCCAATCTTCTATTGTCTAATTTCGATGAGCTCGTGCAAATTGTAGCCTCAGTTTCCTGTTCTTAGCTGAAAGGAGTGGCACCCGGCGTAGTCTTCTGCTGCTGTAACCCACCTGCCTCAAAGTTCGACGTACTGTACGTTCAGAGATGCTCTTCTGCCTACCTTGGTTGTAATGGGTGGTTACAGTGGGGAGAACAAGTATTTGATACACTGCCAATGGGAAAACCCATTGGCAGTGTATGAAATACTTGTCCTCCTCACTGTATTTGAGTCACTGTTGCCTTTCTATCAGCTCGAACCAGTCTGGCCATTCTCCTCTGGCATCAACAAGGCATTTCCGCCCACAGAACTGCCGCTCACTGGATATTTTTTCTTTTTCGGACCATTCTCTGTAAACCCAAGAGATGGTTGTGCATGAAAATCCCAGTAGATCAGCAGTTTCTGAAATACTCAGACCAGCCCTTCTGGCACCAACAACAATGCCACGTTCAAAGTCACTCAAATCAACTTTCTTCCCCATACTGATGCTCGGTGTGAACTGCAGGAGATTGTCTTAAACCACGTCTACATGCCTAAATGCACTGAGTTGCTGCCATGTGATTGGCTGATTAGAAATTAAGTGTTAACGAGCAGTTGGACAGGTGTACCTAATAAAGTGGCCGGTGAGTGTATATATATTATATATATATTTTTTTTATCTTAAATATATACATATATATAAATATATACGATTACTCAAGTAATTTGATTACAAAAAAACTTTGAATCACATTTTGCTTCTTCGAGTAGTCGTTTAATTAGAGTGGCGTTGTAATGGTTTGTTTTGAAAGTGTTTGCATTTAGTTTTATCATTTTGGGTGGATATGCTACCCTCCAGTGGCAACAGTGAATATGAGATAACTCATTAAACATAGCTGAATCCAGCTGCTCCATGTTAAGACCAACATAAGGTAAGTTTTTGTTCGAGCTAATATTTTTTTTATGCTTTTGTAATTTAGTTTATAGGTATATTTAGCAGTTATTTAAGCGAATATGTGTTCGAAAGATTTGTAAAAGAGTATTGTTAAAAAAAAAAAAAGTATTTTTTTGCATGTAAGCTAGCGGACGTTTGCTATGCAAGTTAGCTAATTGTTCTTATGTTGTACGTAGAGCAAAATTTTTTTTTAATACATTTTGAGGCTAAACCCGGCTCTTTTAATTTATTTTAAAATGGAGGTGCAATCCTGCATAGTTTGAAGAAACACTCGAGAATCTTAATTTGCATTTAATGCTCATTTGCAATTGCAATCTTAGCAAGACTTTGTCTTACATCTCCTAAAATTTATTCTGCAACGCACTGAATGTTCCTAATCCGATGACTCGATTATTCGAACTAGCTGATAGATGAATCGAATACTAAAAAATCGATGGCTGTAGCCCTATTTTTAAATTATTTTTTGAAAAATATGTGTAAATATTATTTTCTGTTGTGTATTATTAATTTCTTCATTTATAATCTATTAGAGGTTTGATTCCTAATTTGAAAGAAAAAAACTGACAGTATTGTCAACATTCTTGATCAAATCTCATGATTATACTCATAATTAACATCTGATTTTACTTACAATTACTAAAACTGCCACTCGTCTACAAATCCAACAAAATCTCACATTTCTTTTGTTCAAAACACATTACACAATCCTTTTTCTGTTGCCTTTTCTGAAATGCCTACATTTGTTTTTGTTGTTTTTTTAAATCCTTTTGAATGATTAAATAAACTCCCCGGGACTGACATGCACACACAGCAAATAAACATGATAATATAGCTTGTTGAATACACAAGAGTCAGCAAAGCTTTTCATCCTCAGACTGTCACGTACTGTCGTCTTTTTTTGTACCCCGCGAGCTTGTGTCCTGCATACTAAGTCGCCCATCACGGTCGGACATCTTTATCACGCGCGCTCGCTTTTCAAATAAATGCACTCTTGATGAAATATTCAAGAGCCGCAGCAGTTTAAGTGAGCGAAAATGGAAAGAATGCAGTGGGGTCAAGAGAAAATTTAGCTCGGAGCCATGTTTCGGGGCCATTGACGGCGATAGACGTCAATGGCAGAGAGTATGGCAGAGAATTGTTGGGGAAGGGGTCAAAATGATGAAGATGGAATTGATATTGATGGATGGATGAATGAGGGTAAGCAGAAATAAATAAATAAAAGGTGGTGGTAAGGTTGATCTATGAATAAAATGTTCAAATGCTGCTCTCTAGCGTTCAAGTCAGAAACTGCAGGTAAGCGTTAAAGTGGGATGTGTTTAAGTGCCACCAAAAAGGTGTTTTTTTTTTGTTTTGTTTTTTTGGCGAGACCACGAGAACGAAAAGTGGTATTTGGTATGTGTCATTTTTTTTTGTATGTTGTAAAATTGATTTTGGCATGTGGCATTTTTTTTGGTATGTGCCAAATGGATTTTGGTGTGTGGCATTTTTTTGCCATGTGGCAAAAATTGATTTTGCCATGTGGCCTTTTTTTTCATGTGGCAAAATTGAATTTGCCATGTGGCATATTTTTGGCATGTGGCAATTTTTTTTTTTTTTTTTTTGGTATGTGGCAAAATGGATTTTGGCATGTGGCAATTTTTTTGCCAAGTGGCAAAAATTGATTTTGCATGTTGCAAAATTGATTTTGCCATGTGGCATTTTTTTGGGATGTGGCAAAATGGATTTGGGCATGTTGCATTTTTTTTCCATGTGGCAAAATTGAATTTGTCATGTGGCATTTTTTTAGCATGTGGCATTTATTTTTTATATGTGGCAAACTGGATTTAGGCATCTGGCATTTTTTTGGTATGTGGCAAAATGGATTTTGGCATGTGGCATTTTTTTGCCATGTGGCAAAATTAATTTTGCAATGTGGGATTTTTTTGTCATGTGGCTTTTTTTTTTTTTAATATGCGGTAAAATGGATTTTGGCATATGGCATTTTTTTTGCAATGTGGTAAAAATTGATTTTGCCATGTGGCAAAATTAATTTTGCCTTGTGGCATTTTTTGGTATGTGGCAAAATGGATTTTGGCATGTGGCATTTTTTTGCCATGTGGCAAAAACTGATTTTGCCATGTGGCATTTTTTTGGTATGTGGCAAAATGGATTTTGGCATGGCACCAAATTGAAATGACACCTTTCTTGCTACCGGTTCACTTTGAATAAGGCACTATTGGAAAAGTTAACTGTTGACAGAGGAGGCGTTAACATGGCACAAAAAAAAAATTAGCGATTTTTTTCCCTTTACAAACACAGCAAAATTTGTTTTGGAAAAACGATTTGCATCATACACAGGCGCTTTTATTTCCAATACAAAAACTCCAACACACACTGTAGGTGATATGTAACCGTGTCTTTGAAGTAGACTAGTAGAAGTATGTCAACTATCCAGCATGTGTGTGTATTGCCATTGTGCACGCCTTGTTTGGAGAAAATGGGACACATTTGGACCGAAACAGCTGTTTTTTGATTGGAAAAAGATCCTGAGCACCTAGTGCTGTGAGTGACTAGCAGCGCCCCTGGGGGTTGGGTGTTACATTTTCCCAAATTAATCTTTCAACAATTTTTTTTAAATGAGTCTACACTTTACCTCATACATAAAGGGGTTGGACAAAAAATGGCAACACCTTAAAAAAAAAAAAATCAACAAAAACTAATAATGTGTAGGCAATGGCGGTGGAATTTAACGTCTTAATTGAATCTCTAAAACTGACCATAAATGCTCAATAATGTTAAGGTCTGGGGATTGTCCTGGGCATACGAGATGCTCAACTTCATCAGAATGTTCCTCGTGTCATTCTTTAACAATTATGTTTAGTGTTGATGATGCCAAAATGTTAGCTGTTGCCATTTATTCATCCAACCCCTGTACTTCTCATTTCTAAGAACGACAACAAAACCAGACCACTAGACCAAACCAAACACACAACGTAATTTTTTCAATGACACAAAACCAGAACCAAACTTCTCAGCATTCTTCACCAAAAAGAGGAACAGTGGCATTGACACTGGATCGTGTCAAAGTGTAACATTCAGCCCTGCGACGGATGATGAGAGCTTGATGAGAGATTGACCACTGTGAGTTGACTCACGATTTCACTAGAAATGTGATAGGAATCGAAAAAAAAAAAAAAAAAAATGGGAAAGAGGAAAGGAAACTACAGCATGAGATGACCGACCAAGAATGAAGGAAATGGGTAAGGGTGGGGGGGTTAAATATAAACAAAGGAGACGACCTGGTGAGGTGGGGGAAGCTGATTGGAAAACACAGGGGTGTCAGGTTAGTCGATTAGTTGTCAGTTTTAGTTTAGCTGCCACTGATAGTGCTCGACATCAGTTTTTCCAAGTTTTTTCTTCTCAGTTCTTGCGCTTTTCACGTTTTTGTGATTCACTAGCGAATAATGATGAGCTTTTCTCCCAAGTCACGACATTCTCAGACAGAAAATTTGCAACATCGTGGGAAGTAAGTCCTTTCTCACCTATTAATACAAACCAGGGTCTCTGCAGGTTTTAACAGGCCAAAATTAAGACTTTTTTAAAGACCCTATTGAATAAAGTTTAAGACCGGCAGAAAAACGGGAAAAAAAAAAAGACTTGAAGGAAAATGAGCGTGCAGCACAGGTAGTTCGGTTGTAGTTAGGTTTTGGCATCCTCAAAAATCAAAACAGTTAAAGGGAACCACAGATAGAAATACTTGTAGTTCTTAAAAGATAAATGTTAGGAGGAGTCATAATAATTTGTTATTGAAAAATTGGCAGTCAATATCTCGGCAACCCGCCTAGGATCGGTTTAAAGACACTGCAGATGAGGTGGAATTGGATGCAGGTACCAAATCAGGAACTCATCCCACAGCTATGTAACAAAACAGTCTGACCAGCAGCAGAATGGGACAAAATCATGCCAGTCGTCACGCAAGCAGAGCTATTCCCCCAGTGCAACAGAACTGCGTAATCACCCCCAGCGTGCATTGCGTGCATAAAACACGGCACCCTACGTAAGTCAAAACATGTACTAAATATTATAGTTTTTCAAATCAATAGCAATATTTTATACGTTTCTAACAACATTTTAATAAAAGGAACAATTGTGGCTTATTATTAGAGCCCACAAGTCTATAAGTCCGTGGTTCCCTTTAAAAATGAGACTGAAGTTTATGAATGTTCTCCATAAAAATCACTTTAGTTTTAAAGACCTTGCAAAATCGTATTCAAGACCTTTTGTGCAATTTTAGAATTTGAGACATTTTAAGGACTTTTTTTACTTTTTAAGACCCTGCGGATACCCTGACAAACGCACGCATATACTTAACTAAATGAACCCACAATATTTAGACATGACATGAGAGGGATGAAATATTCCACCCATTGTGTGATGTCTCCTGATGAGTAACAGTTTAATATTGTACTTAGGGTTAGAATCATCCATTCACTTTTTTTTTTTCAAACAGCACTTTCTCTTATTATAGTCAGCTTAGCTAGTAGTCAGTAGCTTCACAATTGAGTCACGATTAGCGAATGCAATTATTCCTTTTAATCAGTGACTAAACTCTAAAGAAAAAGGATTGCTTCACTTTTGCTATAAAAAAAAAAAAAAAAAAAAAAAAAGCACAGTCATGGTTAAAACAACCATGACATTTACTGTTTTTATATGGACATTTATTAGTAATGGACTAGACATTATTTGTATATTATAAAAAAATATATATTTTTTAAAATCTATTATCTATTGATAGTTATTTATTGTGGTGGATACCTCTAGAACCACAATTAAGTGTTATTTAAATTTCTAGTATATTAATTATTTGAGAATTTAGGTATGTGCAGGTACGAGATTCTGATGGTATGATAACCTTAAGCCAAAATATCACGGTTTCACGGTATCGCAATTACAGCTCTAAAATGTGTTACTTTTGACATTTCTGGGTAAGAAAAAAATCAATTGAACAGGATTTTTATTTTTCAAAACATATGAACAAATTGGAACATACGTATATTGTTAAGTTAAAATACATTTTTTTTAAATTACTGAAATATTCTAAATAAAATGAAAATAAATGCAGTCCTTTAGGTGAGCCTAAACCCGCAGCCACAGCTCAATATTATTGCCATCAGAACAAAAATAATTATTTTCCAAAAAAAGCTTGTTATACACACAATCTTTTTCTCAACACAGACAGCTGCCAGATGAAAAAAAAAACTAATGCTTTACCACCGCTAGACACACTAAACACACTAGAGTCAACTTTCGTAGCTGGTGTAAACGTTCATGACAGTGTTTCAGCAAACATGTTTTACATGTCGGTTGGCCGTCCTCCTCCAAGCTGTGGCCATCTGTAGCTTTTCTGTAGCCAAAGTATTCCCATACTAGCGATTCCGTGTTCCGTATTACTAAAATATTCGATAGCTGCAGCCCTAAAATATTTAAAGATTTTTTTTTATCTTGCATGACAGATTATGCAACATTGCTTTAGCCTTTTAAGGTGTTTCCTGATTTTTTTCACTCTAAATGTAACTTGTAGCATTAGCATAGCATTCTCATTAGCTTTAGCATGGCAAGCATCAACATCTTGGTGGGTTTAGTTTAGGGCTGCAGCTATCGAATATTTTAGTAATCGAGTAATCGACTGAAAATTCTATCGATTAATCGAGTAATCGGATAAAACATTTTTTTTTAGGTAAAGAGCAATTATAAATATACATGAGAAAAAAAGACATTTAATCCAATATTGAACCATTTTCAGTCAATCAATGTCTTTATTTTCGATGTACATTGTTGAAAACAATTAAGCCTCTAAGATGTGACAAAAAAAAAAATTCACTGCTTTCACTCAAAAAACTTCTAGATCTTAATTTAAAAATAAAACATATTTCTTACCTAAAAATGTAATTACGCTTGATAACACACATCACTTGAAAGCTACGTGTTTTCCCCAAGTGTTTCAATTTAATTTCCATTTGTGTCAAGCTACTTTTAGGTTCTAGTTAAGTTATAAGTTAGTCTAAACTGTAAGTACTGGTAGGATTTTGACTTTTTGCAGTGTTCAAAATAAATGTATGATACCTACTGTGTTGGAGCACATTAGGGACCATTGCTGCTTGCTGTTTTATTCAGCAATGACTACTGAGCTAAAACTGACAGTTAGCTTTATTATGTTTTAATTTTACACCCTCATCACTCTACAACGCTGCGTTTTCACAGATAAATAAAGCCTGTATGTAAGACACGTTAGCCACGCATCGACAGTGGTCATAATCAATAGAAACCTAGCCCTCCGAAGGGCTAACATTACGTGAACGTTATATTTATTAGCGATGAGAAGTCTACTGCTTAAAGATGGCGGCTGTTTACAAACGCTGCCCAGACGCGGCTGAGTCTGTCATTTTGCATCTAGTCTAAAATGCATGCGATATCTATGAGACGAATCGGACACTACCTGCTACTAGCATCATGCGGGCGTAATTTTTAGCAAAGTCGGCATAGTTTGTAGCGGCTGTCGGCTGCGGTAAGTTTTTTTTTTTTGTTTTGTTTTATTGCTTCTTCCTCCACGCACATGACGTCAGCGGGTTGTCCCGCATTAAAAGTAGTCCGGGCAAAACGTGATGCTTAGAGCTGGCAAAATTAAACGATTCCTTGAGGTGAATAAAATTACTCGGATCAGTTTTTAAACTCGTGTTACTCGAGTTGCTCGAGTATTCGTTTCAGCTCTAGTTTAGTTATTTAAAAATAATGTAATGATTATGTATAATTATAAAAATAAGCACTTTTCCGTTGGTTTGGACGCACTCGACTATATTAACCTCTTAAGTCTTAGGTCATCATTGTAAATTTGAAGCTGCTGAAGTAAATTTTTTAAATTGCCTTTATAATCTAAGTGCTGAAAAAATATATATCTGACTCAAATATCAGCTTACAAAAGGTATTGGCATCGGCATTTTAAAACCCCATATCGGTTGATCTCTAATATTTCAGGTCTTTCCTGGTAATCTCATTGCCCTCTATTGACAACGATAGATGTCAAATTTGAAATATCTTCACTCATTAGATACCATTGACACAAATTAAAAGAAATAATTTATCGTATCTATCTAAACATGACCATTCACTTTCCAACGCTACGTAATCCATCATCAAATTGCTCATGTAGTGATTCTCTGTCATGACCCAAGTGATGACACAAATGAAGGGAGGTACCACAACAAAATCGGTCACTCATGTATCCTACAAACAGGAAGGTATTAGGAAATCCCTTGCGTTGAACAGAATATATAATGGCGGTGCGACATCGAGACAACACAAGTTCCACGAGAGTAAGAGGAACCTCAACTCAGTCGCAAAATCCCCTCTAAAATGTGTAAGTTGACTACATGCTTCCTGATTTTCTATTCCTTTTTTTACACTCATTCATGCTTTTGTCGGTCTTTCAATCACAGATGCGCAAATTTTCGCTTTCGGCTCCTTGGCCTCTCTGGTACTTTGCGTCACCGGAGCTCCAACCGTCCTTCCGTCTGGCGAGCATCAGAGTGAGGAGGAACTCTTCCCAAGCATTTCCCCGGTTTGGGAGTCGGTTTTGGGTATCGCTAAAGACCACAAGAAAGATGTAAGCAGTAGTTTGAGGGTCGCTAAATTGATTTCCAGTACTGTTGTCGCAATAGTAAAATTTATATCATATAGTGCCATATAGTGCAAAATTATATTTAACTCATGAAAAGTTTCTGGTAACCTTGGCATGCGAAGACAAAAAAACTGAATATCAATACTTTTGCGATCAAATATCGAACTCGGATACATTTCAGTCTTTGACAACCCTTGTTTCCAGGCTACAGTTCTGATCAATATTCGTCTCTCTGATTTCAGTTTGAAGATGAATTTGGAAATAATGTCAAGTATCATCAGCTGGAGAACTACAAAGTACCCCAGATGCCAGCAAGCTGCCCCATCTCCAACTTCAGCATGGTAAGAACCAAAACTGGCAAAAGTACTTAACACTCAGTAGTAGAACTGTGATTCAATTCCTGAAAGTAGCTGAAGAAAAGTAAGCGCAGAAACAAATTTAAGTAGAAAAGTGTTTTTTTTTAAATACCCAGTTTGATAACTTGATACTTATTGGTAAAGTAGTTATCTATATAGGGACAAATAGTGTTGACAAAACACTTTAATGTCATTAAAAATTAACAACAAATGACTTTAGCGCACATAAGTAGAATGTACACAAATTTGTGTCATGAAAAGACTCTTAAATTCAAAATTATGGAAAACTACTTACGCTATGCAAAATTACTGTGAAATACTAAGATATATATATATATATATATATATATATTAGGGCTGTCAAACGATAAATTTTTTTAATCGAGTTAATTACAGCTTCAAAATTAATTAATCGTAATTAATCGCAATTAATCGCAATTCAAACCATCTCTAAAATATGCCATATTTTTATGTAAATTATTGTTGGAATGGAAAGATAAGACACACGACGGATATATACATACAACATACTGTACATCAGTACTGTATTTGTTTATTGTAACAATAAATCCACAAATGGCATTATTAACATTCTTTCTGTTAAAGTGATCCACGGATAGAAAGACTTGTAGTTCTTAAACGATAAATGTTATAGTTACAAGTTATAGTAATTTTATATTAAAACCCCTCATGTTTTCGTTTTAATAAAATTTGTAAAATTTTCAATCAAAAGTAGAGTTAATATACTAAGAATAAAAATAACAATAATAAAAATAGAGTGAAAAGTTTCACGTGTATTTTGCATAGCTATTTTGATATGGAATGCCAGTTAATTTTGCATTGTTGTTTAACTGTGTGTCAGAGTAGGGCCTCATTACTATAGACTGAAATGCTTTTCTTTTTGTGAACTTTTTTTTTTTTTTTGAGAGATAGGAATATTATTTTTGTTGTGCTTTCACTAAACGATACTTATGTTTGTTGTGAAGGAGAAGCTTATACCAATAAACGGCGCGGTCCAAAGAACGCCTATGTCCACTCTCCTTTACTGTATAACATATACAGTATATGGGAAAACCCATTGGCAGTGTATCAAATACTTGTTCTCCCCGCTCTATCTGTACATATCTTACCCAAAATAAAACAAGAGACACATAATTGCCACTAAAAGAAAGAAAACTTACCGAAATATGTGTGGAGCATAAATAGCAATTTGCATTGCATTGTGAATACAGCATAAACGTCTCACAACTACTAATTCTCCCACGTTTAGAAGACATGAGTATGGAACGGCGCTGCCCCCAAGCCGCCGGTGGCATTCTATTCACTCTTAATGTCCATAAACGGCCTCATTGTAATGTTTGAGGCAATATGCCAGCGGGTCATTCATTGCATGCGTTAATTGCGTCAAATATTTTAACGTGATTAATTTAAAAAATTAATTAACGCCCGTTAACGCGATAATTTTGACAGCCCTAATATATATAAATATATATATATATATATATATATATATATATATATATATATACACATATACATACATACATATATGTTATTTTTACGGTCAATTATGAACAACATAATTATTCGTGCTCATATTTATTTTCCAATTTTGTTAACTTTCAGCCGGTACTGACAGAAAAAAACAAAACAAAAAACCGTTAGACGTTGTTTGAAAGCTAGCTAGCATTTTTAAAAAAATGTTTTCATAGCTAGCTTAGGCTAACGTTCTGAACTAGCTAACAAAAAAGCTAAATTAGCATGTGCTGATAACTGAATTAAAAAACAAAAACAGACCAAAATGTTTCTACTTACATCTTGTGTAGTCTTCTGCAGTTTGATTAATGTGACAGGCCTGTTTTGACAAAGTAAGGAGTATAAAGTATAATTAAATTGGTGTCTTTGCTCCACTCGTTTCAGAAATAAAAAGGTTTTATAATGTGTATAATAATGATAAATAGCTCTCTAGTATTGTACCTGTTCAGAACACAACATACTGTGTTTTTTGCACTATAGTGCACCTGACTATAAGCTGCCATCACCAAATTTGACACGAAAACGACATTTGTTCATACATAAGCCGCACTGGACTATAAGTCACAGCTGTCCGGACTGTGTTATGGGATATTTACGCCAAAAGATAATAATCGGTAACGCTTTATTTGACAGCGGCATCATATGACTGTCATAAGACCAAACGAACCACCATTCATTGCTTCAAGAAGCTTCATTTGGCCATCACTGCTCCCTTGGGGGAGACAGTTAACCTATGCTGCCACCTGCTGTCAACACTGTTGTCCAACATGCCTCTTAGTATGCACTGCAGCGCTACAGATGTAAATAACAATCAAAATTCATGTTCTGTGCTAATTATTTTTCCTGTTGTTTCACTAATTGCTAGTTATAGTATTTGGTAACACTTTATTTGACAGTGGCGCCATAAGACTGTCATTAGACAATCATAATCATGACATGACACTGTCATGAGCATTAATGAATGCTTACAACAAATGTCATTTATTGTTATCCGGCAAATTATCTCACTTTTGAATGGATGTAAAAGATCCAAGCTGGACATAAATGGAGTTAGTGAAACAATTTGCCGGACGACGCTTAATGACATCTGTCACAAGAATTCAGCCCATGATAGAGCCATGTCATATTTATGATGGTACTATGACGCCGCTGTCAAATAAATCGTTACCTATTAACCCAAAAAATGCACAAATAAGCCGCACTGGACTATTAGCCTCAGGATTGAAAATGAAAGAAAAAAAGTAGCGACCTATAGTCCGAAAATTACGGCAAATCGAAATCTGATTTATTATCCTGCTACATCTTCATCACTAGGTGGCAGTAAAGTACAATTATGCACGCAGAAGCGAAGAACAGCACGTTCGCTTCTTCCACTACTGCTGCTGTTGTGTCAAAGTAAAATGATGTACGTTATTTTCTCTAAACGTTAAAGAATATATACCTGTGGGTATTATAAGATCGCTTATCTATATAGCATTCAAATATGTTGCGTCTTAAGAAATACAAAACTATCAAAGCTAACTGTTAGCATCTCAATGGTGTTTTATATTTTCTGATAGCATTAAGCTAATTGGATTTAAGTCAGTCTTTGTGTTTTAACACATAGCGCGTTACTTTTTTTGTAGTCTGACAATAAACTTAAAGTTCATTTTAATTTCAAATTTTTTTACCTCCCATCACTGTACCTATTTGATAATTTTATGATGTTTCAATGTTCTCCTTCCAGGAGGCTTGCCTGCACAGGCTAGCTCAAGGTTTGACCATCTACACAAACCTCCTAAAGGACGTGGAGAAGGTCTATCCAGGCCAAAGAATCCTGTCCGAGGCCAAACACTACACTGGACTCCTGCTCAGGCTCTTTAAACAAAAGGTATTTTCCAACTTGCAATTGAATATCTTATTTATAAAATAAATTTTGACAATTTATGACTCTGTTCTACAGATGAAAAAGCCAGAAGAGTTCACAGTTTCTAACAGCAGCCAAACGGAGAACGTATCGACGTTACTGGACAACAGAGATGAGTTCCAAAGAAAGATGACGGTGAATTCCATCTTGCGGCAGCTCTTTATTTTCCTGGTTGACGGGAAACGGGTGCTCACCAAGAAAGAGAGGCGCAGGGGGAGACACCCCAAAGTCACTATGTTTCATATGCTTTAGTCGTCACACATTGGCGAAACACGTCAAAATTGGGAAAATCTCAAGTTTTGAGGTGTCGTAATCACTAGTTTTGAATGACTCATGGAGAATTTTCAGTATTTATTGCCACAGACCAATTGCGGTCTAATAACTATTTATTAATGTAATTATTTTATAAGGATTTTGCTCATATTTATACAGTTTTGTATTTAAAAGGAATGGTAACTATTTATATTTTTGTAAATGTGAATAAATATGTGTCTACTTGTGAGTTCTGTTTATTTCTTTTGTAATATTATTATTACAGTGTTGCGTTCTAATTGCAATGGCTGCCATTGACAATAATAGTGGTCCAATCCATTTGAACGTGCACTGATCTTGCTTTAGTGGAAGTTTAGGTTTCTGAGGTGACAGTTTATTTATACCTTATTTGATGCCATTGACAGTGATAGACGACCAATACATTTCAACTATGATTTTTCAGTGGAAGTGAATATTTCAGAGGTCAAAGTTTATTCATCCTTAATTGGCTGCCCTTGACAGTGATAGTGGTCCAATCTATTTGAATTTTCACTGATCTGTTTCTGTGGAAGTGAAAGTATCTGAGATAAGATTTCATTCATTACTCATTGGATGCCATTGACGGTGATAGACGTCCAATCCTTTTCAACGAGCATTTGATGATTTTTTTTCCCCAGTGGAAGTGAATGTTTCAGAGGTAAAAGTTTATTCATCATCGATTGGCTGCCATTGACGGTGATAGTGGTCCAATCTAATTGAATTTGCACTGATCTGTTTCTGTGGAAGTGAAAGTATCTGAGGTGAGATTATTATTTGTTCTGCTGCCATTGACTGTGGTTGACGTCCAATCTATTTTGACTCAAAGGGTTGACAATCAGTATTTCAGTGTATGTGAAATTTTTTGAGGTGAGAGTTTATTTTTGGGTTTGCGTTGTGATATTTTTGGAAGTATATTTTGATGATTTGTCGCTATTTCCAGACATAAAGTCACAAGCTTTTTCACAATGGTAAACACCCAAAAGAACACTTTTACACCCATCAAATTTCAAATATTTTAGAAATCATCAATATTCACATTCATAAATCCCCAAATATGGTGGTAATCATGATTTTTTCTGAGGTTGAAGTTTGCTCCAGTCGACATTGCTACATACATTTTGTTGATATTGACTGAAATTATACTGTTAGTGCGGTTTGCATTATTATTACTTATTTTTATTTAAATACATATATATATATATATATATATATATATATTAGGGCTGTCAAACGATTAAAATTTTTAATCGAGTTAATTACAGCTTAAAAATTAATTAATTGTAATTAATCGCAATTCAAACCATCTATAAAATATGCCATATTTTTCTGTAAATTATATATATATGTTCTGTAAAATAAATTGTTCGAATGGAAAGATAAGACACAAGATGGATATATACATTCAACATACGGTACATAAGGACTGTATTTGTTTATTAT
This sequence comes from Corythoichthys intestinalis, assembly GCF_030265065.1. NCBI lineage: Eukaryota > Metazoa > Chordata > Actinopteri > Syngnathiformes > Syngnathidae > Corythoichthys > Corythoichthys intestinalis. The sequence continues at coordinate 10,219,708 of NC_080416.1, read as the reverse complement.
AACAATAAATCAACAAGATGGCATTAACATTATTAACATTCTGTTAAAGTGATCCATGGATAGAAAGACTTGTAGTTCTTAAATGATAAATGTTAGTACAAGTTATAGAAATTTTATATTAAAACCCCTCTTAATGTTTTCGTTTTAATAAAATTTGTAAAATTTTCAATCAAAAAATAAACTCGTAGCCCGCCATTGTTGATGTCAATAATTACTTACACAATGCTCATGGGTGCTGAAGCCTATAAAATCAGTCGCACCCAAGCGCCAGCAGAGGGCGGCAAAACTCCATAAAACACAATTAACAAGCGGGCATTTCACTCTACTGTCATTTAAATCTGTCTGAGCGGGAAATGTGCGTTAATTGCGTCAAATATTTTAACGTGATTAATTTAAAAAATTAATTACCGCCCATTAACGCGATAATTTTGACAGCCCTAATATATATATATATATATATATATATACATTTTTTTTCTTTTCTTTTCTTTCTACTATTACGTGATTTCACACTTTGCGAAAAATGATCAAAGTGACACATTAAACATCATTACTAAAAAAATGAAAGCTTCCATCATTTCTCCCCATTGTGCAATTTTCCCTGCCTGAAAGTGCAACTTTTACTAGTTTTGTAGTCCAACTACTGAAATCAATGACGTTTTTCATGATATTTCAATTTATTTTGATGCCATGTCTTCAAATTTAAAATAACGACACTAATATAATCGATCGTCAGACATGTACTGACATAAACATGGATCACAGGGTCATAAATAAAAAAAATCTGTCACCGAGTCAACAGTGTGTAAAGAACATCATTTTGAACAACTAGTTTGGGAGCAGGGTGCAGAAAAATATTTGATTCAAGTTGGTTGTCGACGACGTGGACATCGTAGTTCTTCCTCAACCCCAAAGCAAACTGAAGAGGAACACAAAAACACCCAAGTGGCGAATTATTCTCAATGTAAAATAGAAAGAAAATGCTGACCGAAAAAAATCTGATGACGCAAATCACTATTCGTCTGTCAGCAGTGCAGTTCGTAGTAATTATGCCAACACTTTCCAAACGGAAGAATTACAACATAATTCTTTACACTTTAACTGCAATTTATTTCTCATGACAACACGTCTGCCGTTATCATGTGTTCAACTCCTACCCCAATATGGAAGGTTCCGGCATTCCCGGATCCGCTCCTCGTTTGAAGCCTGTGACATGAAACCACAAATTAGAACAGGTCAAAACACACGAATTGTGCAATTGCTCAAAATTTGCATATGACAAATGGGAGGAAATTCTGCAGAGGATGGATGTGAATGAAGTGACGACATCAGCTTTGGTGTTTCCGATGTGTCCACATTTCTGGAGCGGGCAACACGTCACGAAATGAACATTTGAACTTCCGAGGCTGCATGCAAAACCACAACTTCTACAACTACGAAGAATTTTCTCACCATCGTAGTTATGTTTTCTTTGGAAGGCAGTTGTGTCGCCGAACTGATTTAAATATGTCACTCATTGTCTGCCATTGACGCCGCTAGAAGTCCAATCCAACTTAACTTGGAAGGGCAAATTAATTTTAACTAATTAAACACTAATTGATTAGCAAATGAATCGAGAACCGTTGTTCTAATCCATGAATCATTGAGACATTTTTAGTTCTATCTTATTGTATTGATTTAAATGTTATTATTTTTTAAAAAGAGGGAAACGTTCTCTTATTTAAATGTTTAGGTTTTCATTTAAAAAAAAAAAGAAAAAAAAAAAAGAGGGAAAACACGTAAGTTCTAAGTCATGTATTCTTTAAAAAAATTTTTTTTTTACATTTAATATAAAGCAAAACAGAAAATAACAGTCAAATTTGCCTTTTTATAAATTTAATTTTTAGAATAAGTTTTTTAAAAAATGTAAGCATTCAGTTTTTATATTCTCAGATATATTTTTATTATTTAGAAAAGGGAGACAGGGCATTAAATAAACAAAATGTAGCGGACCGGATCTGATATATTTCACTCCAAAACTAAACGCTAATAAACAATAAGAAATCACGCTAGTCGTTGACAATATTTTAGCGATTTTTTAAAAATATATACAGTACACTCAAAATCACGTTGTGAAGAGTTAACAAGGCAATGCTAACTGGCTAACATAGCACATGCTAAATTCCGTTTGTTAAAATACTGACCCAAATACAGCACGGTCGGGATGAAACCCCATCGAATGACGAACTGGCCGCACTGAAAGAGCTGCTGCAACCGCTGTTTTGTCTCTTTACTTATTTTTGCCATGTTTGTTTTCAAATTGTGTAGCGACAACGCCGCTACGCGCTAACAAGGACGTGAGAAAGGAAATACGTCATGACAAATAGGAAAAACGTGTGTTTTTGTCGCCATCTTGTGGCTGGCATATACAACTACAATTTTGCCGTACAGTAATATATCTGTCAGTTACAGTATGTAGACTTGCATATTCATTTTTTGGGACAAAATTGGCGCTAATTTGAACAAAGAACAGACTTTTTTGCTAAAATGTCCTTTACATTGTTTAATTGACAGTGTTGTATACATTTTTTAAAATAATTTTATTCCACTCAATGTGATTTGTAGCGTTTGAAAATGCTGTGGATATGAATTATAAGTATGCACAATTTAACAATGAATTTGGAGGAATAAATACTTTGCCAAATATTTGACTGAAGTAAGAATAGTGTTACCTCTAAATAATATTACTTAAGTAGTCATCCAAAAATTTACTCAAGTACAAGTAAAAAAGTATTGGTTGAAAAGAATACTCGAGTAATGAGTAACCTCAGATTTAAAATAATAATAATATTGGTATATTTTTTCATAGCAGAACTTCATCGATGTAAACGGTTATTTTACTGTACTATAACTTATTACCATATTAGGCCAAAAAGATGGCACAACAAACATTGACTTTAGACCAGAACACTATGAAACCCCCATTCCAAAGATCATGAGTGCCCTATAGTGGAAAAAAACATTGTTACCTCTGACTGGTATAATGGAGTCATGTGGTTATTGATGCGACGTCACATTGGTGAAACTGAGACAGTCATTGTCGCTATCTCTGGCAAAAATATCAAGAATAAAGAGGAAAAAAATCTAACAAATCTAGTGTAACACAAGCAGCGCAGTACTTTTTCTTCACAAATCTACTCAAGTGAAAGGTATTGCCTTGTATTCCCTAGTTTTTCGCCGTGTTCGCGTTTTTTGTAAAAAAAAGCAAAACGCAGGCCAAACCGGCGAAATACTGTGAATTTTTTTCCGCTGTATTACCTCGTTTTTTGCGGTGTTCACATTTTTTAGGAAAACCGCGAACGCTGCGAAAAGCGGAGAAATACAGTGAAAATTTTTTTCCACTGTATTCCCTCGTTTTTCGCATTTTTTATGAAAACCACGAATGCCGCGAAAAGCGGCGGAATACAGGGAAAAAAATTCCCTATATTCCGTCGTTTTTCGAAGTGTTAGCATTTTTTTTGTTTTTTACAAAAACCGTGAATGCCGCAAAAAGCAGGGGAGTATAGTGATTTTTTTTTTCGCTCTATTCCCTCATTTTTTGCGGTGTTTGCATTTTTCGTAAAAAAAAACGGCGTGAAAAGTGGGGGAGTAGAGTGAAAAAAATGTTTCGCTGTTTTCCCTCGTTTTTCGCATTTTAAAAAAAATGCAAACGCCATGAAAAGCGGGGGAATACAGGGAAAAAAATTCCCTATATTCCCTCGTTTTTCACGGTGTTCGCTTTTTTTTTTTTTTTTTACAAAAACCGTGAATGCCACGAAAAGCAGGGGAGTAAAGTGAAATTTATTTTTCGCTATATTCCCTCATTATTTGCGGTGTTTGTGTTTTTCGTAAAAAAAAAATTTAAAAATTTAAAATTGCAAAAAAACGCAAAAAGCGCGAAAAGCACAGTGAAAATTATTTTTCGCTGTATTCCCTCGTTTTTTGCATTTAAAAAAACAAACGCAAACGCCACAAAAAGCGGGTGGTACAGTGAATTTTTTTTGCTGTATTCCCTCGTTTTTCGCGGTGTTCAAGTTTTTCGTGAAAAAAAAAATGCAAAAACCGTGAACACCGCGAAAAGCAGGCGGTACAGTGAAATTTTTGTTTTTGCTGTATTCCCTCGTTTTTCGCGGTGTTCGCGTTTTTCATTAAAAAAAAAAAAAAAAAATTAAAAATAAAAAAAAACACGAACGAAGCGAGGGAATACAGGGGATAAATAAATTCCCTATATTCCCTCGTTTTTTGCAGTGTTCGTGATTTCGTAAAAACAGTGGCGCCACACCACTGGCCACCCCGCTTCCCAGTATATAGTTAGATTGTTGTAGCATCAGTTATGCATTTCATATACGTACATTATAGCCTGGTACTTTGTTGATCCCTGTTGGGAAGTACTTTTTATGTTTTGTTCATTCAGTAATAATTATTTTTGTGTCACATTAACATTGTGTTGGGAAATATCCAGTTAAGATATGGTTGCCTCTGTACTTGCTTTTATTTGTATCTGCCAGCACCTGCTTTTCCCCACTAATTATTTTGTTTTGTTAAATGTACACCTTATGCCTAATGAATACATAAACCAATAAAACAGAATTGTTGTGGAACTCAAAATGTGACTGGACAGTTATGGACTATGCACATTAAATCAATAGTAACATCAAATATTACAAAATACACCTAAGTACCGTATTGGCCCGAATATAAGACGACCCCGATTATAAGACGACCCCCTCTTTTTCAAGACTCAAGTTTGAAAAAAGACTTTTTGAACACCAAATTAATTTTTATACAGAAAATAATTACAATACATCTGAAACAAATTATTATAACAATATATTTGAGAGAAAAGGCATTTAATTTCGCATTCAAAACTTAATATCTGAACATTTAAACATTTAAATATGTAAACTAAAGTGCAATCAAATTCATAAATGAAAGGCTTCTGGTTTTTGAAATATAAATAAGAAAAAAATATTGTGATAAAACAAAATTGCAATAACTGCATTAATTATCAAAGTGAAGTCTAACTGTAACTGAAGTTCAGCATTCGATTCATTGATGACTGGCGCCATCCAGCGTCGTGAATGGGTATATGTCTAGGCCGCAGTTTATTTATTTTTTTTTTTTAGGCCGCAGTTATAAGACGTCCCCCAGGTTTTCATTCTTACTTTAATGCAAAAAACACCGTCTTATATTCGGACCAAAACGGTATATCAGTAGCCGTGTTCTTAAGTGTTTCTGATAGTTTAACCCTGACCTTTTTACTGCAATAATACAATGAAAACCTGAAATTATGGCTTTTAGTTTTGGTATGCCACCCCAAGATTTTAAGTGGCCTCATCTGGCCACCCCTATGAAAAATTTCTGGAGGCTCCACTGTTGCAGTGTTAGCGTTTTCGTAAAAAAACGCAAACACTGTGAAAAGCGGGGGAAAACTGTGAATTTTTTTCCGTTGTATTCCTTTTTTTGCGAAAAGTTGGGGAATATTGTCTTCCCCCCCCCGTTTTTCGCAGTGTTCACGTTTCTTACGATACAGAATATTTATATATTATATACTGGATATATATATATAAATGTATGATAATTTCTACCTGGTTCCTTTTGTCAAAACATGCAAATGATTGTTTCTAGCCCCCCCAGTCAAATTAGGTGTCTAGCGCTGTCACTGGCAGTGAAACATGATCACTCAATACCAGCCATCCCAGTTCAAATGGAAATGATGTCAATCCCTGTTAGCAGCAGTCATAAAGTGCCTTCAACTTCCCGTTTTAAAATAACCCACCAAAAAGCAATAAATCACTCCATTTCAAGTCAACAAAGCCAAAGCAGAGTCAACAGAAATACTTTTATTTCCAGAAGCACTGAGTTGCACATCCTTTGACATAAAAAAGGCCAATAAAAACATCTTTAGAACAACAGAATGATGTACAACAAAAGCAGAACCGGACAACCTGTAAACCGACACGAGCGATTGTCCAACCAAACCGTACATCAAACCGTTAAAAGCACACGGACGACTGTTCACACTGCGAGTGGAGTTGAATGAGAATCAGAAGAAAAAACAACAACTGATTGCTAAAACACTTGACTCGATTAAAAAATAATCATTAGACGAATTTGGATTAGCGACCAACTGCGAGTTATGTATAAATATATAGAATTCGTCTTTCAAGTGCAAAAACTCAATACTTTATAGCCCTCTTATACAAACTTCTTCTGAACGAATGAACGTTTTAACATGTTGAATTTTGTTCGAGGGAGGTCGCCAACGTTATTGCTCACCGAAACAATACCACGTGATTGTAAACGTTACGGATTCACAACGGACTTGTTAGGGAAGAATGTGGATTTCTGTACAAAAGCACACCAAAGTGCAAACGGACCACAACGTTAGCAAGATTTAGCAAAACACTGAAGGGAAAGTTAGTATTGCTGTTGGGAATTCATCGAGTAGCAGTTAATGTTGCACCGATACTAATATCGGTACCAATACGGCTTTATCAGGGTGTATTAAGACGTAACGGGCTCGCACTTGTCGGTTGACCTACCCAAGATGGCCGTCATCTACTCCCAAGAAGATAGACGTCCAATCATGTGGTGTGCAATCGCCCGTTTCTGTGAATTTCAATGAGAAACACTAGTAGACGTTCGATCCATTTGAAAATGTTGTCAATTCGCTGCCAAACCTTCCATTTCAACTGGATTGGACACCTGTTGCTGTTTGAGTTTGCAGTAATTTAGTATTAAAAGAGAAAAAGGTATTTTTTCCCCTAAAACGTGGTATCGGTACAGTATCGGTGCAACATTAGTAGTAGTGGAAACTGATTTTTTTTTTTTTTTTTAATCAGGAAATTTACACGGTCATTCAATCAGCAGCTTTTACACTAAAAAAACAAACCCAAAAAATACAGACACTCTTAAACTCACCCACACAACTTAAAGGCATGCTAAAAAAAATCAGTTCCAAATACTTTTTCACACCGTTTAGTCAGATTTATTTAGTCCTGGCGTCCACACATGTGGACATCAACAAAAAATGTGACGTCCACATATTTGGATGTCAGTTCTAAGTAGGGTATAAATGTACCTATTGTTCCATATCTGGATTCGGGTGATTTCTGGTCTCACTCTGCCGGGATCTGGACATCACGAAGCAGTTTTACGGCACAGAGAAAGAGAACGTCACAAAAAAATGACAGAGAGAGAAGAAAAATGAAACGGTGGTCCCTTAGTGGCATGGCTTACAGTTCCGGAATCACAGATTTGCGATTTTAAAGGTCCGAGCTGAGGTGCACGCTAATGCTAGGCGAACGTTGCGTGTGGTTGGGCCCCGAGTTTAGAAATCCGCTACCGTCCTCCTGCAGGGAGCAGGAATACCGGCCGGGATCGGCGTTGGTGTGGTTACCGGACGGCGGGGCGGAACCGGCGGCGACCTGCTCGAAAGAGCGAGAGAAAACGGCGCTAGCGGTGCGCGTCAGGCTGCTAAGCGCACCCGTTTTGGGCACAGACTGGCTGGACGTTAGCGCCACGCGTTTGACGGACACGTCAGCGCCGTCGTTGTCCTTGCTGCCGCGGCCCCCGAGGCGACATTTCTTCATGGCTTTGGCCCCCAGGTTTAACGTGGTGACGCTGTTGCTGATGGTGATAGTGGGCGGGGTTGCGTCGGGCGCCGCCCCACCCGGCCACGGGCCTTCTTCCGCTTCGGAAATGTCCATCAGCTCATCCGGGGAACCCAAATCCACTGCGTCTGGAGATACAAAAATGGTGGTATTAACGCATGAGATAAGATGTGGACTTCCATTGACAGTGATAGATGTCTAATTCATTTTGACATCTATCGCCGTCAATGAAAGCAAAACCATGAACAACAAGGGATTATAACTCGTTTGTCATTCTGTGAAAATTTATTTTCAATTCGATTTCATAGACTTCACTATCAGTTGACGAGAAAGCTCCTACAGACATAGTGCCACGGCTTCCTGATAAACTCAAACACACGCTACGTTCTAACGCCGGATTTAGGTGGAAACAGGACGAACGTTTTAGTGCATACAAGCAAGCAGGAGTGTCTCAAGAGTGATTTGGTTAAGGATTCAAGGTAAATAATATATAGCCTACTGTTAAAAGGCACCATGCATGCATTTCGTAACGTGAAAAAAATGAAACGAATGGAAAAAACTAGTGTAACTAGATTGAAATATTTACGTAAAATGAATGATAACTGGCGGTTTTTTGCTTTTAACCAAGAATCTAGACTTTTACGTTCATATCTATAGAAATTCCGGGATGTACGCATTTATTTACATGAATTTACAACGTGAAAAGCTCTGTTTTGTGATGGCCACCATGATGGATTTTGTATCCATGCACAATAGCGTAATTTACATTTTTAAAAATCTGGTAATTTTCGGCCAACTGCCCGTTTTTCAGCAAAGGAAACTGGTAATTTAGACATTTCTGCGTGTTTTATTTTATGCAACATTTCAATCTAAAAACGACAAGACATGCTGAGGCAACATTGACATCGGAATTCCACCTAATTAAGTTGCGATTCTACAGTGATATGAAAAAGTATCTGAACCTTTTGGAATTTATCACATTTCCGCATAAAATAACCATCAAATGTGATCCGATTTTTGTCAAAATCATACAGATGTAAAAATAGTGTCTGCCTGCAAAAAATGACGGGGGGGGGGGGGGGGGGGGGGGGTTTAAGTAAGTGAACCCGGGTAAGAATTGTCTTGAGAAGTGTGTAAGATATGCTTGATTGTATGACCATTATACTCTGCGGGTTATGCAAGTTTGCTCTCCCACAGCTATTATACGCGCTCTCCCAAGCTATTATGAAGTACTCAGTACTTTTCCACCAAGCTAATTCGAGTGCAAATGTGTGTTCAAAACAAAGTGATCTTGCTCGCTCAAGAGTGTGACTGTTAATTTAATCAATGAGTGTGACTGTTAATTTAATCAATGACTAGAAGGAACTTGCCCGATCGAAACTGCCACATTGGACAACAGTGTTGTAACTATATTCTGCCCAGCAACAAGCCCTCAATAAAAGTCAGCAGCACGGGGAGCTCTGAGAGAGACTTCGATGAGACGCTCTTAGTCACGTTGCCCGATCTCAGACCTCTCCCCAACCTGCAGTTTGGTGAAAGTCTACTCTCTGACTCCTGCCTCCTTGTGTCCTGCCTTTGTCACTTCGCTCTGGGTCAACAGCTAAATTGAAGAAGGTGTTTTAGACCCAGCAAGTGTCATTGTCTGACAGAAGTTTTGACAAAATATTTTGTGGACTGATGAAACCAAAGTTGAATTGTTTAGGAGCAACACACAGCGTCATGTGTAGAAGAAAAATGGAACAGATCACCAACATCAACACCTCATCCCCACCGTGAAGCATGGTGGAGGGAGCATCATGATTTGGGGCTGTTTTGTTGCCTCAGGGCCTGGACAACTTGCAATCATTCATGGAAGAATGATTTGAAAAGTTTATCAGGATGTTTTGCAGGAAAACCTGAGGCTGTATGTCAGACAGCTGAAGCAAAAAAGAGGACGGATGCTGGGATAAGACAATGATCCAAAACACAGAAGTAAATCAACTTCAGAATGGTTTCAGAAGAACAAAATACTCGTTCTGGAGTCGCAAAGCCAAAGTCCAGACTTGAACCCCACTGAGATGCCGAGGCATGACCTAAAGACAGCGATTCATGCCAGACCTCCTAGGAATCGGAATGAAATACAGCAGCTTTCTAGAGAAGAATGGGCCAAGATTAGTCCTGATCGATGTGCCAGACTGATCTGCAGCTACAGGAAGCGTCCAGTTGAAATTATTGCTGCTAAGGGGGGGGGAGGGGTGTTAACAAAATATTAAATGTGATGGTTCACTTACCCATTTTTCCCCTTATGTTATTGTTTGCATACTATCCTCACTAAAATATGAAAACCGATATATGACTGAGGGGGTTTTAGTTAAAGCAGACACATTTTTCATCTGTGTGATTTTGACAAAGATCAAATCACATTTGATCGGGATTTTATGCAGAAATGTGAGAAATTCCAAAAGGTTCAGACACTTTTTCATATCACTGTATACACAAAAATGCTAAATTTGCTTTTGTTGAGTGAAATTAAGATGATTCTGCATACTTTCCTTAAGTATTAAGTTTCTGATGTGAACATTCAGTGATTTATTAGCTGTTAAAAGATGTCAAAATTGCAATTTAAATAAAAAAGTTGCTATTTCGGGGAAAAACGTATATGTTAAATATTGCTATTGATCCTGAAAATTAATCATGTGATTGATTATTATCTCCGCATTTCGTGATTTTTGTGCATCTAGCGTAAAATCTGAGGATTTTATAGCCATTACAAATTTTGTTATACTTATATAAAAATAATTAATCGGGATTTTATTAGGGTATGTCTTTGAATTTTTTGATGCCGCTGCTCAAGGAGACTCATATAGGCCTAAAGGAGGAGCCTTTTTTGGTCTTATTTCGCTAGCTGCTTTGGTTTTGAAAATTAGAATTTTTTAAAAAATAGGCCCCCTACGGAGCGGCCCAGAGCCCCGTTTCCTGTCAACTGATAGTGAAGTCTATGGCTAGTTTACGTACAATATCCATTAATATGCCTTAGTTTGCCAATTTTGCTTTGACTTGAGAACGCTTCATTCAATATTTATCTCAAATGTGTATTGATTTTGACTCAAGTTAAACTACTCGAGCTACAAATATATATAGTTTTTATCATCACTACTACAACTATGTTTTTCTTTCTCTTTGTTGTTGTATTTCTTTTATAACTGCTCAAAATAAAAATCAACCAATCAAGTACATCTGTTACAAGCTTCTTTTCCAAAGCTAAATAAGCTTAATTATATTACGGGTAGATTAATCACAATTGAGATCAATTGCAGTAGAAGCCAGTGAGTTCATCTGTTGAGTCTAATTTTTTGACATTAATTTGACTCCAGTAGATCTGTTACATGATTTCTAAAATATTCAATCATATTCATTTTTGCTAGATTAATCGTGGTTGAGACTAACTGCAGAGTAATTCATTTATTTTCCATGCCGCTTTTCAATTAATTTTTTTTTTTTTTTTGTCTTTTTATTTTTTTTAAAAATTGTTTTAACTCAAGTAAATCTGCTCCATGCTTTTCCCCAATGCTATATAAGCGCTTCATCATATTAATCTGGTAGTAGATCAATCGCGAGTAAAATGAACTGCATTTGAAGCTAGTAGGGTAATCTTTCCAGTGTATTTTTTTGGTGTAAATCTGTTATGAAATATTTAATCATATTCATTTTTTTCCTAGATTAATCGTCATTCACTGCAGACAAATGAGTTAATTTTTGTGTCTATTTTTTTTTTTTTTGCATTAACTCAACTCATGTAAATCTGTTTAAAATGTTGGTTTTAAATTAAAACAAAAATAATCATAATCTATTGCTAGATCATTGGGATTCATTTGAGATTATTTGCAGAAGTAGTTAATGAGCTAATCCTTTTAATCTTTGTGCTGATTTAAAACAGGGTGTTACAAGGTTTAAATTAAATGAAAAAAATCAGTCATCTCAATCTAGCTCTAGTTTAACCGCCATTAATTTGAATTAACTGCAGAAGCACTCAATCTTAAATTTTAGGTAAAAAAAAAAAAGGTTAATCACATTAATTCTAACATGAATACTTGACTGTGTGTTTCAATGGAAGTGAATGAGCTAGAACACTACGTCAAATTTAAGAAAATAAATGTATGAAATGTTGAATCTCGATAAACTAATGGTTGCCCACTAAAGGTGGAAAAGCGCTATACAAGTATAACACCATTTCCCTTTATTTTAAAAGGCTGCATGACAAAAGAGTTTTAATCTCTTCCAGCAGGTGGCGCCTAACCACAGTTTATCACCACCTGCCTTCAACAACCATATTTTCTGAGCATGTTTAGCCCGAAAAGAAGCCAGGAAGGACAGTTATGAGGACAAAAAGCCTAGGAAACACCACAGAAGGAAAGTGAAGACAGTAAAATAGTCACTGCTTGGATTATTTGCTCCATTAGTCACGCGACAAAGGTAGACAAATCTACAAATATATTCTCAAGTTGAATAGTGAAACGCTGGAAAACAAATGCAGGTCATTCATAATTTATAGTCGTTTAAAAATATAAAGTAAGATTATTACTTTAATCAAATTATTTTTGACCTGCACTTGTGTCCAGCTTCAAACGGGTCCAGGTGCAACCCAGGAGTGCTGTCAGGGAGGCTCAAAATGTCATATACATTATTAGTAGCATTTTTGTTATGATTTCAAGGAACATTAGAAGGAAATTGTAAGGAAGCCACAGCAGACAGAGTGAGTGATAAGTGAAAAAAGGGATTGTCAAAAAGGGGGAATCATTATGAGTCTTTTCAGACCACGCCCCCACAGACAGTTACCTAGGTTACCCCAGGAGGAAGGGGGAGGATCTTAGTACTGGCTCCTCCCTACGGAGGCTGACCCGGAACTGTCATTTTCCACCATTCGCCTGACAGACTTCTGCCTCCTGACCTCCTGCCCCCTGCTGGAGTCGTGACTTCGGGGGTCTGCCCCCGCTTCGGCGGTTTCGCCGTCAGAGCGAGGTCTCATGGAGTCGCCGTTGGGCAAGCGCTCGCTGCCGGTGGCGCCCGTCACACTGATATCGGGTATGGTCGTGCCCCCCGGCGTGACCTGACCGTCTACACTGGCTTCCTGGGACTCTGCTGGCGCGGCGGTAGCGCACACGTGTTCATAGCATGCACACCAAAAAACATGGGCGTGACAAAACAAGACAAAAAATAAATTAATGCAGTGAAAGAAATGTATTAAAAAAGGACAAAAAAATACAGCAAGAATGTAAAAATATGGTCAAAATATAAGAAAATTTGAATGAAATGAAAGTAATACATTAAATGCTTAAAGTGAACCCCCGTTAAACATCCTGTCCAAAATCAGGCTTTCAAAATAAAAGGAGCATGGAAACATGGTAAAACTACTAAAATTGTGACATGCTTTTATTTTGAAGGTCAGGTTTTTGGAGAGGGTGTGTCCAAACTTGCCGAGCATTCCGGCAGAGTTGTTCTCATCTTGAATTGTTCATAAAAGCTTTTATTGATGAATACAATTAGTGCTGCAACGATTAATCGATTAACTTGGGTATTTCGATAAGAAAAAAGCTCCGAATCAAATTTTGCTGCTTCGAGCATTCGTTTAATATTGACATAATGGTTTGTTTTAAAAGTGTTTGCATTTAATTTTCTTGATTTGGGTGGATACACTGTCCTCTAGTGTAAACAGTGAATATAATATCACTCATTTAACATGGCTTAATCTATATGCTCCCTGTTAAGACCAACATAGGCTAATTTTTTTAATGCATTCGTAATTTAGTTTATTTTATTATTATTATTATTATTTATTTTAGTTTATTCATTATATTTAGCCATTTTTTGTGGGAATGTATTTGAACGATTTGTTAAGAGTATTGTTTACAAAAAAAAAAAAAAAAAAAGAAGTTAGCATTATAGAGCATTTAAGCTAGCGTATTTTTGCTATGCAAGTTGGCTAACTGTTGTTCTTAGATGCTAGTTTTTTGTTTTTTTTTAAATACTGTTTGAGGCTAAGCTCAGGTATTTTGATTTATTTTTAAAAGAAAGTAAAATTCTGCGTAGTTTGAAGAAAAACTCAGGAATTTTATTTTGCGTTTGTCTGTTTGTTTAATGCCTTTTTGAAAGTGTAATCCTAGCAAGCATATAAAATTTATTCTGCAATTTATTTAACTGTTCCTAATCCGATGACTTGATTATTCTAATTAACTAGGTGATAGATTACTCGACTACTAAACTAATCGATAGCTGCAGCCCTAAATACAATTAATCAGCGTTGTTTTCGTCAACACTTACGATAACGAAAATACTTTGTCGACGAACAATTTTTCCATGATGATGACCTGCCAAAAAATGTGGCTTGGGAGACTAGACGAGATAAAAACGCACCATAGTTTCTGTCTTAATTGTTCACAATGCGTGATATTTTCATATTGTGGATGGAGTACGTCAGCTAGCATCATAGCATTGCATCATGTTTGGGTCTTGTCACTCATGTGAGATGTACTGTGCGCCTCTCCCTCTCTCCTCACCAGAGTTCAGGATGTGTTTCAAGCTAGGCTGCGCTTTTTTAAGCTTGTTTGGAAACATATGGTAAGATTTATTTTCTTATCTTTGCAAGAGAGAAAACGCAATGTTGCTTTAGCCTTAGTCTGTGTTGAGTAGTCTTAATACACTAAATGTAACTCATGGTGTTAGCATAGCATTTGCGTTAGCATTAGCACCAACTTTAGCAAGGCGAGCATCCTCTGAAATGCTCGGACATTTTTTTTTATATATGAAAGTATTTTATTTTTCGGACTCAGGCACACTACAAGCCGCCACCCACCATATTTGACACGAAAACGACATTCGTTCATAGATAAGCCACACTAGACTATAAGCCGCAGCTCTCCTTACTGTATTATGGGATATTCAAACCAAAAGACATTAACCTCTAACACTATATTTGACAGCGTCATCATAAGATTGTCATCAGACCAAATGAACCACCATGAAGCTTTTAACCAGTTGGCTGGAAAGCTGCATTGCTTCAGGAAGCTTCATTTGGCCATCACTGCTCCCTTGCGGGAGACAGTCAACGTCTGCTGCCACCTGCTGTCAACATTGTTGTCATCCAACATGCCTCCTAGCATGAATTGCAGCGCTACGGATGTAAATAACCATCAAAATTCATGTTCTGTGACAATTATTTCTTCAGTTACTGCTCCATTTGTGTCATTAATTGCTAGTTATAGGATTTGGTAACACTTTGACAGGGCATCATAAGACTGTCATAAAACCATCATAATTATGACACGATACTGTCATGAGCATTAATGAATACTTATACCCGTACTGGCCCGAATATAAGACTGTGTTTTTTGCATTGAAATAACACTGAAAAAGAGGGGGTCGTCTTATATTCGCGGTATAGACATTATACTCCTTCACGATGCTAGATGGCGCCAGATATCATTGAAGCGATGTTCCGTCATGACAGATCTCAGCTACTTTCCCCATTCACGACGCTAGATGGCGCCAGATATCATTGAAGCAATGTTCTGTCCTGACAGATCTCAGCTACTCTTTTTAGTTTAACCAGTTTGCATTATTTTATTGCAATGTTTTTCCTTATTCAGATTTGTTTCAAGACTACAGCTAGTTAGACTTCACTTTGATGGTTAATGCACTTATTGCAATTTTGTTGTTTTATCAGAATAGATTGGTTTATTTACATAAAAAAAAAAAAAAAGAAGCCATTCATTTACGAATTTGATTGCACTTTTGTTTACAGATTTAAATGTTCAGATATTAAGATTTGAATGAGGCAAAATAACATGCTTTTTCTATCAAATATATTGTTATAATGATTTGTTTCGGACGTACTGTAATTATGTCCTGTATAAAAATTAATTTGGTGTTCAAAAAGTCTTTTTTCAAACTTGAGTCTTGTAAAAGAGGGGGTCGTCTTACAATCAGGGCAGACTTACTGTATATTCGGGCCACTACAGTAACAGATGTCATTCAGTGTCATCTGCCATTATCTTAATTTTGAATGGCTGTAAAAGATCGGAGCTGGACACAAATGGAGTTAGTGACACAATTTGCCGGATGACACTTCAAGACAGCTGTCATAAGCATTCAGTAATGCCATGATAGTGCCATGTCATATTTATGACAGTCTCATGACGCCGCTATCAAATAAAGTGTTCCCTATTAACCCAAATAAATCAACAAATAAGCTGCCCTGGACTAAAAGCCCCAGGATTCCAAATGAGGGAAAAAAAGGTTGCTGTTTAGAGTCTGAAAATTACAGTAGCTCCTTTAGTTGCTAGTTTTTTGAAAAAGAAAAACATAACAAAAGATTTTTTTAGTCATACGTATTTGTTCATGTGCAGAACTGATTGATTGGAGGTGTATTTTACCTTATTTCTATGTGAATAGTAGTAAAAACTACAAATAAATATGTGAGTAAGTCATTTGTTCATTTGCGCCTTCCAATCAAAATGGATTGCATCTCCATCGCCATCAATGGCAGCCCATGTGTACATCTTTTTATTCTAATTTGTGTGGATTTGGCTCAAATAAATCTGTAACAGGCTTACTCTGAAGTTGAAAAAAAAAGTTCACATTAATCTATTGATAGATTAATCATGATTAATTGAGAGTAATTCTGAAAAATGTTTATTTTGTCTTTATGGTTTTGTAGGAAACATGTTTCGCCGTAAATAAGAGCGGACAAACTGCAGCCCATTGCCCAAACAGCAAAATGGATTGGACGTCGCTGTCAATGGTAGCTAATGAGCTAATATTGAAAAAAATTTAAATACGTGACAAACGGGGGTTCACTGCCTAAAGATCTCAAATAAGAACAAAGCCAACTATGAAAACAAATCTAATGACAACACTCGACGGTGAAATGAAGCACTTGATTTTCTTCCTCTTGTGATTTGTAAGAACCTGTTTTCTCTCTCTTTTTGTCAACATATAATCCACATCACCACCACAAATAGGCGTGCAGGCATCTCACCGTGTCTTTTCCAGCGGTGCCCCCGTATAGAAAGAGAAGTGACAGCATTTCGAGAAATCCTGGAGGCGGTGGGCGTGATCTCCACCTGGATACTTCGCGTGCCCTCCTTAGTGTTGTTTTTAAGAGTTGCGCCCTGCTGTGTGGACTTGATGGCGTTCCCCATCTGACGGAGGGGACAAAGCATACCTTGTCAGCTGCGATTTGAACGACAAGCATGTGTGCCGTAATCCTATTTCTTGTACAAGAGAAAGTTTCAAAACTTGGGAGGCCCCGAGTTAAGCGTATTTACACGTTTATGAACATGTAACAGCAAAGTGTGAGAGGTGGACAATGTGTTTTTTGTTCAAACGTGGGGAAACGTCATGCACGTGCTGATCATATTATCCTCAACTGAATAAGAGCTTTCACAAAAGGAATAATCGGTTCAGTTACCATCAGTGATACATTAGTTTAACGTATTTGTAAATACGGTACTGTATTTTTCGGACTATAAGTCACACCTGAGTAGTGCTGCAACGATTAATCGATTAACTCGAGTATTCGATTAGAAAAAAAAATATTCAAATTTTATTGCTTCGAGTATTTGTTTAATCAAAGTGGGGTTGTAAGGGTTTATTTTGAAAGTGTTTGCATTTAGTTTTATTGCTTAGCGTGATACACTGCCCTCTGGTCTGCCTCATTTCACATGGGTGAATCCAACTGCTCTCTGTTAAGACCAACGTAAGCTCAGTTTTTGTTTGAGCTAATGTTTTTTATGCATTCATAATTTAGTTAAGAGGCATACTTAGCCGTTTTTTGTGGAAATATGTGTCTGAACCATTTGTTAAGAGCATTGTAAAAAAAAAATACTTTAGCATTTTATGGCATTTAAACTAGCAGACTTTTGCTATGTAAGTCAGCCAACTGTTCTTTTGTTGTCCTCTTTTAAAAAATTTTTTTTATTAATACCGTTTGAAGCTCAGCTCAGGTATGTTCCTTATCCGATTACTCGATTATTCGAACTAACTACTTAATTGATTAATCGACTACTAAAATAGTCGATAGCTGCAGCCTTACACCTGAGTATAAGTCGCACCAGCCAAAAAATGCACAATGAAGAGGAAAAAAACCAATTATAGGTCGCACTAGAGTATAAAACGCATTTTTGGGGGAAATTTATTTGCTAAAATCCAACACAAACAACAAACATGTTATCTTGAAAGGCAATTTAAAATCAAAACAGAATGGAGACCAACAGGCTGAATAAGTGTACAGTATGCTAACGTTACATGACTCATAAACAACGAACTGAGAATGTGCAACATATGCTAATGTAACATAGTTATTACCGAAATTTTCGGACTATAAGCCGCCACTTATTTCCTTCATTTTGAATCCTACGGTTAATAGTCCAGTGCGGCTTTGTTGACTTATTTAGTCAACCTCTGCTGCCACTTGCTGTCAAGACTGTTGCTGTCCAACAAGCCGCCTAGCATGCATTGCAATGCTACAGATGTAAATAACAATCAAAATTCATGTTCTGTGCCAATTATTTCTTCAGTTACTACTCCAGTTGTTTCATTAATTGCTATTTATGGTATTTGGTAACACTTTATTTGACAGCGGCGTCATAACACAGTCATAAGATTGTCATTATTATGACATGATACTATCATGGGCATTAATGAATGCTTATGAGAGATGTCATTACGTGTCGTACGGCAAATTATGTCAATACTATTATGTCCAGGTCGAATCTTTTACATCCATTCAAAAGTGGTATCTTTTATAAAAATTCACTAATGCTTATGACAGTGTCATGTCATAATTATGATTGTGTATTGACAGTCTTATGGCGCCACTGTTAAATAAAGCGTTACCAAATACCATAACTAGTCATTAATGGAACAACTGCAACAGTAGCTGAAGAAATAATTGGCACAGAATGTGAATTTTGATCGTTATTTACATCCATAGCGCTGCAATGCATGCTAGGAGGCATGATGGACAACAACAGTGTTGATAGCAGGTGGCAGCAGAGGTTGAGGAGAGCAGTAATGGCCAAATTAAGCTTCTTGAAGCAATGAAGCCAATTGGTTCAAAGCTTCATGGTGGTTCATTTAGTTTCATGACAGTCGTATTATGCCGCTGTCAAATAGTGTTACCGGTGAATATCCTTGGTATAATTATCCCATAATCCAGTGAGGACAGCTGCGGTTTATAGTCCAGTAGAGCTAATCTACGAACAATGGCGTTTTCAAGTCACATTTGGTGGGTGGCGGCTTATGGTCAGGTGCGCCTTATAGTGCGAAAATTACGGTAAGAGTTATTCAGATAACTATAGCATAGAGAACATGCTAACAAGTTTACCAAACTGTCAGTGTCACTCTAAATCCCTAAATTCAATGAAATGTTCATGATCGGTATCACTTTTAAACAACTCAGCCAACTCTGGAAGTAGAAGGTATTGAAAAAAAAAACTGTGATTCACAGTACAGGACTGTGACGCATGTTTATTTTAAAAAATATTTTAATTTTCTACATTTGGGTGTCTAACTCCGTCAACAGTCATGTTTTCATCACTGCGTAGGAATGCACCTTGACTGTTCGTAGTAATACTTTCAGCTTAGGTTCAATCTGCTTCCCCCACAGGATTACAGCTAAACAGAGCAGAGTGCAAAGCATGTAAATAATCTATTGGGATTACGCACAGTTTGCAGTGTGACACGGCAACACAATACAGCAAAGAGCGCCGTGTATGAAGCCAATATACTAGCGGGCATGTGTGTCGGCGTCACATGTTCACACTCACCAACAGCGCTTCAGGGAACAACTCTAACTGGGCTCGATATAGGACGTCGTCCAAGGCTTTGGATCCGAGTTCTGCTTCACCGTTACACCTAAAAAAAAAATAAAAATATTAGTTTTAAAAAGCATATTTAAAAAAAAAAATTAAAAGCTAGTTTTGTACACTTACAATGCATAGTGTATGCCCGTGAGGAGCTGAACCAAGAACTCTGATGTAACCGTCATCCGCGTGCTGATACCTTTGTAGCGTCGGATCTGTTGCCGTGGGTAACCACATATACAGACTCTGGGGGGAAAACAACGACAACAAAAAATGAGTATATGATGTAATATGAGTACATTTAGAAATGATGAGTGGTGTTTATGTTTGGACCTGGAGCTGATCTGGCAGAGCGACTGGAGGGATGTGGAGCTCATGTAGCTGAGAGCAGCATTGTAGCACAATAACAGGAAGGTTAGCACCTCAAATCTGGGGAGAAAAAATATATATACAAATAAATATGGTATTATACAAGCAGCATGAATAAGAATACTAACTTTTTCAGTAAAATTGACAGATATACACATCCAATATACTTTGATGCAAACCTTGGTGTGAATGTTTCTAGGGTTTAGTTTATTCAAAATTCATTTGGATGAACGAAATTGTTATATCAGAGAAAGTTTAATAAATGTGACAAAAACAAGCACGAAAAAACAATTTTATATGAACAAGTTTAGCAAATATGTTAAAAATTACATATTTACTTCAACTACTTACCGTAATTTTCGGACAAAAAGACACCACCCACCAAATTTGACACAAAAACGACATTGGTTCATAAATAAGCCGCACTGGACTGTAAGCCGCAGCTGTCCTCACTGTATTATGGGATATTTACCCCACAAGATATTTATCGGTAACACTTTATTTGACAGCAGCATCATAAGACTGTCATAAAACCAAATCGACCATTATGCTAAAAGAAGCTTCATATGGCCATCACTGCTCCCTTGGGGGAGACAGTCAACCACTGCTGCCACCTGCTGTCAACACTGTTGCTGTCCCACATGCCTCCTAGCATGCAATGCAGCGCTACAGATGTAAATAACAATCAAAATTCATATTCTGTGCTAATTATTTCTTCAGTTACTGTTCCAGTTGTTTCATTATTGCTAGTTATGGTATTTGGTAACACTTTATTTGACAGTGACACCATAAGACTCATAAGACAATCATAATTATGACATGACATTAACATAAGCATTAATGAATGCTTATAACAGATGTCATTAAGGATCATCAGGCAAATTATCTCACTTTTGAATGGATGTCAAAGATACGAGCTAGACATTAATGGAGTTAGTGACATGATCTGTCATAAGCATTCAGTGATGGCCATGATAGTGTCATGTCATTATTATGACGGTCTTGTGACAGTCTTATGACGCCGCTGTCAAATAAAGCGTTACCTATTAACCCAAATGAATCAACAAATAAACCGCACTGGACTACAAGCCGCAGGATTCAAAATGAAAGAAAAAAGTAGCGGCCTATTGTTCGAAAATTACGGTATACCTGTATATGAGCACTAATACAGTGGTAAACAACTATTTTTGACTATTATTTATATAGACTATTTTGGTATTATATAATATATACAGTGGTACCTCGACATACGATCACTTCGACACATGATCTTTTGGACATCCAACGTAAAATTTGACTCGCCATTTGTTTCTAAATCCGACGACATGCTCGGAATACGACGAACATTACAGCACCGCAGACGGACGCACAGCAAGTTTTCTAGTGAGAGAAATCAACGCAGGTTTAAAAAAAGTTGGTACAGATGTTCAAAAAACGAAAAATGTAACACCATTGAAATGAAGATGCAAATTATAGAAAAATATGAGCGTGGGGGGGTGCGTATCCGTGAACTGGCTTAACAATACATCACCACGGTTCTCCTCTCCCCACCGTTCGCCCGTCTTTATAAATTAAGATGACAATTATTATCATGGTAACATCGCCAAAGAAATCTCCACCTTCGTCAGATTTGTATCCTTTTTTTTTTAAAACTTATCCAACCCAAAACGCCTCCTGACCACCAAAGTTGACGGTGTTCTCAAGAAAACAATGAAAGCAAAAGTAAACTCTCCCTCTCTCAGCACGTCAGCCACGCGGTGTGTTCAGGTACAGAAGAAAAAAAACGTCCGCCACATTCGAACCCAGTTCGTTTCACTATTAAGGGAATTATTATTATTCCTCTATTTTTATTGATAATGTATTTGTTTTGCTATATGTAATTGCTATTTGTAATACTACCAGCAGTATTCATGAAGGATTTAGTGTAGGTTTTTGGACTGTGGAATGAATTAATGGGATTATAATGTATTCTTATGGGAAAATCCTGCTCGACATACAACCATTTCGACTCACAATCAAGGTTCTGGAATGAATTAACTTTGTATGTAGAGGTACCACTGTATATATATTAGTGCTGTCAAACTATTAAAATATTTATTCGAGTTAATCACAGCTTAAAAATTAATTAATCGTAATTAATCGCAATTCAAACCATCTATAAACTATGCCATATTTTTCTGTAAATTATTGTTGGACTGGAACGATAAGACACAAGACGGATATATACATTCAACATACTGTACATAAGTACTGTATTTGTTTATTATAACAATAAATCAAACAAGATGGCATTAATATTAACATTCTGTTAAAGCGATCCATGGATAGAAAGACTTAGTTCTTAAAAGATAAATGTTAGTACAAGTTATAGAAATTTTATATTAAAACCCCTCTTAATGTTTTCATTTTAATAAAATTTGTAAAATTTTCAATCAAAATTAAACTAGTAGCTCGCTATTGTTGACGTCAATAATTACACAATTCTCATGGTGCTTAAACCCATGAAATCAGTCGCACCAAAGCGCCAGCAGAGGGAGACAAAAAACAAGTAACAAGTGGCCATGACACTGCTGTCATTTTAATCTGTTTGAGCGGGGCATGTGCATTAATTGCGTCAAATATTTTAACGTGATTAATTTAAAAAATTAATTACCGCCTGTTAACACGATAATTTTGACAGCCCTAATATATATATATAGATAATAAAGTATTTATTTAAAAATATTCTTATTCAAAATTTTATTATTATAATTTATCGTGTACTTATGTTTTAAATGAACAATCAGTATTTTTTTAAATATATAATTTTTATATTCTTTTTATTAATTATCAAGGACTAAATAAATACTATTAAAATGGATAAAAATAGAAATAAATTGGTTATGAACCCCAATAACAATCAGTTGTTTTTTTTTTTTTTTTAATTTCATCGTATTTAAATCAAATAAGTTCTCCATAAAGGGATAATATAAAAAGTAATATAATTATATGTACAGTGGGGAGAACAAGTAATTGATACACTGCCAATATTGGCAGTGTATCAAATACTTGTTCTCCTCACTGTATGTGTATATATCTACAGAATATCTTTATTGTGTTGCGTCTGAGTCACATATTAAAATATGGACGCAAATGTTTGGTCACCAATGTCCAGATGCTATATTTATTATGAAGATGACTTTCAGGTCACCACAAATTCAGATCATGAGTCTGACAGGACATTGCATGACACAAGTTCGCTAGCCTTGAGCTTGAAATGACATGACAAAACCCCTAAAAGCAAAATTGCAAATTCAAAACTAACAAAGCTGGACAGCTGGTAAAGGCTAAACATGGCCACAATGCTGCTAGACATATACAAACAGTTCATGTTAATATATGCAAGATAAAATCCTTCACAGGGACTTTTATATGATCACCTGTTTTGTGCTGTAAAGTTTTCTCTCTGTAGAAGCGGCCCGCTGTAGACCACCCTACTCAGCCCATGATTGGCGAGAGCGCCTTCTGTCAGGGCCATGGAACCGATGGCAGATGGCTACAAAAACCACGTGATATTTTAGTTTTAAATTTCCACCAAAGTCAGAGTTTAATCTTACCTCGTGGTACACTGAAGGTTTGGAGAGGGAAGGAACCGTGAAGGATAATACTTTACTTTGCCCATCTTTATCAACTATTTCCTGAAAGACAAGAAAATAAAGAAGTCAGCACTCTCCCCCTAAAATTCTGGAACTCATAGGCTGATAGACGGCGATAGACGTCCCAGGGAATTAATGGGGGACTCTGAGTCAACTCGTTATCCAGCGAGTCTCCTTGAGGCAGTGCTTGTGTGCCCCCTGAGTGCTTGTTAATGTCAAATCAATTACGAAGAAGAGCACAATGTGCTGAGTGACACATGACCTTTTCTTCCATGCAGACGGGAAGTGAGAAGATATTAGCACGCACACAGGACATTAGTTTTGTATCGTTCTCATTCCTTCAGAAAGGCTACATTACAAACAAATATTTGGAATTGTAACAAAAACATTTAAGACACCTTCCATACCAAATTGTAAATGCCCAAAAGAAGGGCTTCGATGCAGCCCGAGGTGTGCGGGTCCCTTGCCGCGCTGACAGACAGAAGACTCCACAGGAGCTCCGGAAGGAACTGAAGGGTAAACCTCTGCAGCTGGGGCTCGCCGCTCCGATAAAACTCAAACAACTGGTGACACACCGGTTCCAGCAGCTGAGGACCAGAAGAAACACGAAATATCACGTCATCAATTGAATGCACGAGCTGTAACCAGGAATATTTTTAGGTTCCTACTTCGCTGTAGTTCTCCCGGATGACCTTGTAGAGTGCTGGGACAAGAGCACCTTTGTCTTTAAGTGATGCAGCATAGGCTGACACGGCGCTGTCAGGCAAGGTCTGAAAAACACAAAGTCAAAAAACAAAAAATTAGTTTAATATTCCATAGACTTCATAATATATTGACGGGACACGGGTCGCAGGGCCGATTCAAAAGGGGCCTATCTCCGTTAAAGCTGACCGAGTGGAAACAAAGAGCTTTTTCCGTTGAAAATTCTTGTGAATAAATGCTTAAATCCCTGAATTCTTTATAGATATGAAAGTAAAAGTCACGATTCTTGGTTAAAAGCGGGCGGAAAAAAACCAACAACATGCAGGTAGCATTCATTTTACATAAATATTGCGAATCAGTAAGGAAATTAGCGGCCGCCAAATGTAAACAGAGCTTTTTCTGTTGAAAATTCTTGTGAATAAATGCTAAAATCCCTGAATTCTTTATAGATAACCCCTGAATTCTTTATAGATATGGCCGTAAAACATTCTCGATTCTTGGGTTAAAGCAAAAAAATTTGCAGGTAGCGTTTATTTTACGTAAATATTTGGCTAATCAGTAAGGAAATTAGCGGCCGCCATATGTAAACAAAGAGCTTTTCCTGTTGAAAATTCTTGTGAATAAATGCTTAAATCCCCAAATTCTTCAAAGATATGGACGTAAAACAGTCTTGATTCTTGGTTAAAGGCAAAAAAAAAAACAAAAAAAAAAAAAAAAAAAAAAAAAAAACGTGCAGGTAGCATTTCTTTTACATAAATACTGCGTATAAGTATAATGCTAATGCTGTAGCGGCTAATTTCTCCCATTGATTTTTTTCACAACGTTTCAAAATGGATGTATTGTACAAATCACTCCTGAGACAATCCTTCCTGTTTGTATGGAGTGCAGCTTTCGTACTTTTTCCAACCTAAATCTGGCGTTAGATCGCTGCATGTGACCAACTGCTAATAAATGAAGCGGTGTGTTGGAGGGCCCCCTTCGGGAAGGCGTGACGCAGTGAATGGGGAATGTGTCATGTCAATACATTATGAAGTCCATGAATATTCATAACAATTTACAGGTTTTTACTAGTGATGTCAAATTTATCGCGTTAACGAGCGGTAATTAATTGTTTTAAGTGAATCACGTTAAAATATTTAACGCAATTAACGCATGCATGGAATGACCCGTTCATGCGTTGCCTCAAACAGTTTACATTGACGCCGTTTTAGCACATTGAGAGCGAAAAGACTGAAAAATGTGAGTGGACACAGGCGTTCATTGGACCGCGCCTTTTATTTGCTTAAGCTTTGGCAACTCTTTCACAACAAATATAAGTACTATTGTGGTGAACGACGTGGGGAAGAATGACAGGAGACGATCTATTTCTTAACACGCTTAATTGAACACAACGCTGAACATACTCTACCATTTGCAGCCACCACTGACAGTCAGGGTTGCCTAACTTCCCATCATGCATTTGGGCGGAACAATTAAGTCACTACAGTATCATTTAGTGAAAGCACAACAAAAATAATATTCCTATCGCTCAAAAAAATAAAAGCACTCAATGCAAAGAGAACTGGCAATCCCAATTAAATAGCTATGCAAAATACACATAAAACTTAGACTTTGCCTCGGCTAGATCTCTAATTTAAAACTCGCCATCGACACCTTGTGGTGTATTTCAATCACTACCACACGTAGTTAAAGACACTATGGAGGGACGGCAGGGAGCCCATGTGACGTCCCAATGGCGAGCTATTTGTTGATTTTTGGATTGAAAATTTTACAAATTTTAATAAAACGAAAACATTAAGAGGGTTTTTAATATAAAATTACTAGGGCTGTCAAAATTCTCGCGTTAACGGGCGGTAATTAATTTTTTAAATCAATCACGTTAAAATATTTGACGCAATTAACGCACATGCCCTGCTCAAACAGATTAAAATGACAGCAGTGTAATGTCCGCTTGTTACTTGTTTTTTGGTGTTTGCCGCCCTCTGCTGGCGCTTGGGTCCAAATGATTTTGTGGGTTCGGGGAGTGAGCATGGTGTAATTATTGACATCAACAATCGCGAGCTCCTAGTTTATTTTTTGATTGAAAATTTTACATATTGTAATAAAACGAAAACATTAAGAGGCGTTTTAATATCAAATTTCTATAACTTGTACTAACATTTATCTTTTAAGAACTACAAGTCTTTCTATCCATGGATCGCTTTAAGAGAATTTTAATCACGTTAATGCCATCTTGTTGATTTATTGCTATAATAAACTAATACAGTACTTATGTACCGTATGTTGAATGTATATATCCTTCTTGTGTCTTATCTTTCCATTCCAACAATAAATTACAGAAAAATATTGCATATTTTATAGATGGTCCGAATTGCGATTAATTACGATTAATTTTTAAACTGTAATTAACTCGATTAAAAATTTTAATCGTTTGACAGCCCTAAAAATTACTATAACTTGTACTCTAATTATCTTTTAAGAACTACAAGTCCTTCTATCCGTGGATCCCTTTAACAGAAAGAATGTTAATAATGTTAATGCCATCTTGTGGATTTATTGTTATAATAAACAAATACAGTACTTATGTACAGTTTGTTGAATGTTTATGTCCGTCTTGTGTCTAATCTTTCCATTTCAACAATAATTTACAGAAAAATATGGCATATTTTAGAGATTGTTTGAATTGCAATTAATTAATTTTTAAGCTGCGATTAACTCGATAAAAAATTTTAATCGTTTGACAGCCCTAGTTTTTACTGTACCTTATATTCTGACAGCCATTCCTCCACCACTCCTTGGTCCATAGCCAACATGTTCCTGCATCTGAAGAGGCCTCACCTCTACCTGCACAAAACAGATAAGTGGCATTTCAGTGCTAATAACTGTGATAGGCGTCCAATCAACTTGAACTGGGAGGGTTGGTAACGTTCATTTGATTTCAATCCAGTGCAATGGATTGGACGTCTATTGCTGTCAATGGCAGACAAGCATGAGAATACAAATCTTGAAATTAAAGTTTCTGAAGTGAGTTTATTCATAAAATGATGGGTGAGGCATCTATCGACATTAGTGGCAGACAATAAATTAAGGATCAAAACTTTGTTTCTGACGTGATCGTTTGTTCATAAATCATCCAGAAGATGAAGGATTGGATAAGATACACACATTTTTTTTTTTTTTAAAAAGAGTTGTCCAGTAATGACTTTTTAACCGATATCGTCCAATTCCAAAAATCTGATACCAATATCAAACCTATACAGATATATGCGATCATGGCCTGAACATATTATGGCTAATATTATTGTGATACCCCACTGGATGTTTAAAAAATGATAATGCTCAGATAACAAATCCCAAGCATTTTAGGCTAGACTCATACTGCACAAATGCACAACAGTCATAAAAAAAATAAAATGAGGGTGAAAAAGGATAAGCTTCAGAATACTCTGTTTTCTTTCTGTGCTACGAATGACCAATATTTCAAGAGTGCTTACACGGCCAAGAGTCGGGGCAAACTGCCCTTATGTGTGTGCGTCATCAATCCATATAAACTTTGAATATAAGATTAAATAGGGATTATTTACCGTGCCCTCCATAATTATTGGCACCCATGGTTAAGATATGTTTTTTAGCTTCAAATATGTTTTTTTAATTCAAATAATATGGGACCTTAATGGAAAAAAAAAAAAAAAAGAGAAAAATCCAACCTTCAATACAAGTGCATTTATTCAGTGGGGAAAAAATCCCACATAAAGAAATAATTAGCAAAAAAAAAAGCAATCCGATCGGGACAAATACTCAAACTAAAACGATCGGGATCGGATCGGGAGCAAAAAAAAAAAACATGATCGGAACAACCCTAATAATAATCATTCGTAATTGTTATAATCCACAGAAAAATTTGTTGTTCAGAATTTGACTTTTTTCATTGTATATATTTTTTTTATTGAAAAACCCGTGAGCAGAAGGGGAGAATGGAAGGACAGAAAGGAAGGAAGAAGACAGAAGAGGAGAACAACATCAAGAAATACAATTTTACACGCCTATGCAACCTATGAACATAGTGGTGCTACTGTCAAGTCAAAAGGAGACATGATTAGGCTTTTTTTTTCCCCCAATGTTTTTTTCCCTGAAAAATGTGACGTTTCGATAATTTGCAAATACAGTGCCCTCCATAATTATTGGCATCCCTGAAAAAGATGTGTTTTTTGGCTTCTAATATTTTTTTTTCCAAATAATATGGGACCTTAGTGGAAAAAAAGAGAAAAATCCAACCTTCAATACAAGTGCATTCATTCAGTGGGGAAAAAATCCCACATAAAGAAAAAATTATTTGACATCAAATAATGTGTGTCACAATTATTAGCACCCCTGGTGTTAATACTTTTTACAACGCCCTTTTGCCATCAAAACAAGGTCTGGGGACTGAGATGGCCATGGGAGGAGCTTGATTTTGTGTCTGTTGAACCATTTCTGTGTAGATTTGGCCATATGTTTAGCGTCATTGTCTTGCTGAAAGACCAAGTGACGACCCATCTTCAGCTTTCGGGCAGAGGGCAACAGATTTTGATTAAAATGTCCTGGTATTTCAAAGCATTCATGATGCCGGACCCACTTAGAGTGTTTGGTTCCGACATGACCAAAGCACACGGTCCCAGTTGAAGCCTGGGACCGTGTGCTTTGGTCTGGCGGGTCAGGCGTGCCACCAAGGATGCGCATGCTGAAAAGCACCTCATACCCACTGTGAAGTATGGGGGTGGGTCAGTGATGCTGTGGGGCTGTTTCGCTTCCAAAGGCCCTGGGAACCTTGTTAGGGTGCATGGCATCATGAATGCTTTGAAATACCAGGACATTTTAAATCAAAATCTGTTGCCCGAAAGCTGAAGATGGGTCGTCACTGGGTCTTTCAGCAAGACAATGACCCAAAACATATGGCCAAATCTACACAGAAATGGTTCACCAGACACAAAATCAAGCTCCTCCCATGGCGCATCTCAGTCCCCAGACCTTGTTTTGTTGGCAAAAGGGGGTTGTAAAAAGTATTAACATCAGGGGTGCTAATAATTGTGACATATTATTTGATGTCAAATAATTATTTCTTTATGTGGGATTTTTTCCCCACTGAATAAATGCAATTGTATTGAAGGTTGGATTTTTCTCTTTTTTTCCATTAAGGTCCCATATTATTTGAATTAAAAAAAATATTAGAAGCTAAAAAACACATCTTAACCAGGGGTTCCAATAATTATGGAGGGCACTGTGTGTCTGTTATTTGTGTTCTCCTTTTGGAACTCAAAATATGATCACCCGAGAATGACGTTGTGCCAGCATGTGTAGTTGTTTGTTTTGATACTCCTGCACATGCGGGTCAGTTTGCTCAGCGCGTGTCAGACGGGCTCAATGGACAAAGGCAGTCTGAATGGGCAGGCCAAAAAAACATGACAAAAAAAAAAAAAAAAAAATCGAAATTGTGCATTACGACCCTCGGTATGAACGTAGCGTTAGAGACATCTAATGGTCAATAACTAATGGTGTAACGGTACACAAAAATCTCAGTTTGGTACGTACCTCGGTTTTGAGGTCACGATTCGGTTCATTTTCGGTACAGTAAGAAAACAAAATGCAAAATATAAATGTGCTAGTTGTTTATTACACACCTTTGTGCTTTCAACAATAGGGACATTAGCCTATACAAAGCTAGAATTCTGCTCAAAAAGTAGCGGGTATTTAAAGATAATCCAACAACAATTTGCCTTTCAGACCCCGCGTATTGGTCAGCTTTCTTTCTGAAAGAAAGAAGAAAAAAAGTCCTGTGCTAAAGAGAAAAGCAATCCCAATGACAAAGATTTTAACATGTATTTTACAAATGAAATGCCTCAATGAATCTTTTTTTTTTTTTTTTTTTTTTTTTTATGAAGGGTTTTCAAAAGCTTTATTGGAGGACTTTCTCAAGTTAAAGCGCCACACAGAAATAAATAAATTTAATTGTGTAAGCAGGATTTGTGTGTTATTCTTATTATTTAATTACAGGTGTTTTAGCTTATTTCAATTTACTGAAATGGGCTAGTATTTATTTTATTATGTGTTTATATTTTACAAATGTGATGTAGTATTCATTTATATATTATATTTTAGGTTTTATAACTTTAGTTCCTATGTGAATATTAGTTCCTAGTTGTTTTGTTGTGGTAGGAGGGTTTTGCATTGAACATGGGGCCGTGTTGGTTATTATTACAGAAGAGAAGACAGCAGTAAATCAACAAAGACAAGTCAACTGTGCCCCGATCTACCACTCAAAAGCTCTGATGGACTCAAAAAGTGGGTTATGATTGCATATTAGTTTGAAAATCGACCGGATCCACCGTATTTTTACACGAGTGACTTCCGGTCTGCCCGATCCTAGCTACCGGTAGTAGTATTGACGCAGGAGGGTCGCGTCTCCCGTCAAATAATAAACTCTGCTGGTCTTTTCGCGTGCATCGTGTTGAGCAGCTTCTAGGACGCGTCTAACATGCGGTCGCACTGCGACTGGTGTGCATTGGCTGACTGACTTTGACGCCCGCGTTTCACTGCGTTTTCGCGGCGGCCACGTTGTCGTTGACGTTTCTGGGTTATACTGTCGTTCCGTGTTGGTCCTCATTTTATAGTAGAGAAGACGGCGTAAATATAATCTACACAAAGAAACTGTAACCCGACCGACTCGCAGCCTCGAAAAGTAAGGGTTACATTACATCAGAAACTCGTTCGGTACGCCTCCGTTCCGAACCGAGCACCATGTACCGAAACGGTTCAATACAAATACATGTACCGTTACACCCTTAGGTAGCCGTGATCATTTGATTCAATCCAGTGCTATAGATTAGACGTTAACCGCCAGAAAAGCATGAGTGAAAGTTTCTGAGGTGAGAATTTATTCATAAATCATTTCAATGATGGATTGGATGACATACACACAAAAAAATAATTTTAAAGTCTTTTATGAAACGACTTAAGAACTATGAACATTAACAGGTCTGCCACAAGGGATTATTTTGATAGTCGACTAATCACCGATTATTTTTACGATAAGTCAACAAGCTCATAAATGACACTTTTGTGGACGGTTGTGCCACTCGAGACTTTTAGCTGGAAATGTGCATTAGCAGCAAGTATATGAAAATTATGAAACTGTATTGTGCCCCGCCCCCCAAACAACAATCAGATGTTTTTAAACCTCAATAGGGACTAAAGACAGAGATTAAGAAGAAGATTTACATTTTTTAGCATATCAATGATTAGCAAAATACCATATTAATTTGCTATTCTTACTCATGGCAGCCGTACACGAACATGAAAACAAAAATTAACGTACTGATCACTTTTTTTTTTTGCACTCAAGTACCAATCCGCATTATTGATCCTCTACAACAAAGGATGTCCACAAAATAATGAGTCAGTCCAAATGGAACACATCATTAAACTGAAAAGGCACGGCTAAATGAGCAGTAGGAATGCCGAGCCCATGTTTGGTTTGTCTTTTCAGTGGCTGCACAAAAGGCTGAGCGGAGGAAGGAGAAAGTCGATGCAGAAATCCAATTGTTCTGCAATTGTTTTACACAAGCATACACAGGTTTGAAGGCCAATAAAGCTAGCGTAACTCTATTACCTCCCTTGTGAAACACGTACACAGTGAAATGCAATAACACTTCAGCTAAGGGAGAGCAGTTAACTCATTCGCTGCCATTGATATACATCAAATCCATTTTAACTGAAATAGAAATTCCCAAAACAACAAGGAGTGTCGCAGAAATGTCCCCAAATCGACAGCAAGTGACGTGGAAATGCCCCAAAATAAAAAAGGAATGATGGCAGCTAAAATCTTAATACTAAAAATTTGCTTTGATACCGATACTCAAAAATATACTCAATACTGATATCTCAATCCGATCCCGTGATCGGAAAACAGGCCGATTGTGCTTACAGTCCAGTGCGGTTTATTTGTTGATTTATTTGGGTTAAGAGGTCACACTTTACTTGACAGCTGTGTCATACGACTGTCATAATTATGATATGACAGTATCATGGGCATTACTGAATGGTTATGACAGATGTCATTAAGCGTCATCCGGCAAATTAACTAACTCCATTTATATCCAGCTTGGATCTTTTACATCCATTCAAAAGTGAGATAATTTGTCGGCTAACAATAAATGACATCCGTTCTAAGCATTCGTTAATGCTCATGTCAGTGTCATGTCATAATTATGATAGTCTAATGACAGTCTTAAGGTGCCACTGTCAAATAAAGTGTTACCAAATACCATAACTAGCAATTAATGAAACAACTGGAACAGAAACTGAAGAAAAAATTCACACAGAACATGAATTTTGATTGTTCTTTACATCTATAGCACTGCAATGCATGCTAGGAGGCATTTTGGACAACAACAGTGTTGACAGCAGATGGCAGCAGAGGTTGACTGTTTCCCTGCAAGGGAGCAGTGATAGCTAAATTAAGCAATGAAACTTTGCAGCCAATTGGTTCAAAGCTTCATGGTGGTTCATTTGGTTTTATGACAGTCGTACTATGCCGCTGTCAATAAAGTGTTACAGGTTACAGGTTTTGGTGTAAAAATCCCATAATACAGTGAGGACAGCTGTGGCTTATAGTCCAGTGCAGCTTATCTATGAACAATTCTGCCATTGAAGGCTCTGTTGCTCTATGATCAAAAGCACAAATGTGTAAATCATCGTTTAATCAATCTACGTTGTCTAGAGGCTGTTCTCTGCAGCGTGAGTGAACTTGAGTGGACTCACTCATATGAATTAAAGGAATGTTATGGAGGGTAGGGCTGCAGGTATCGATAATTTTAGTAGTCGATTTTTCGATTAACTCGTCAGTTCGAATAATCGAGTATTTGGACAAGGAATATAAAAAAATTAACCCAGTTAACCCTAAACCTAACAGTTTTTAAAAATTAGGGCTGTCAAAATTATCGCGTTAACGGGCGGTGTTTAATTTTTGTAATTAATCACGTTAAAATATTTGACGCAATTAACACACATACCCCGCTCAAACAGATTAAAATGACAGCACAGTGCAATGGCAACTTGTTATTTGTGTTTTTTGGAGTTTTGTCGTCCTCTGCTGGCGCTTGGGTGCGACTGATTTTATGGGCTTAAGCACCCATGAGCATTGTGTAATTCTTGAGATCAACAATGGCGGGCTACTAGTTTATTTTTTGATTGAAAATTTTACAAATTTATAAACTTTCTATAACTTGTACTAACATTTATCTTTTAAGAACTACAAGTCTTTCTATCCATGGATCACTTTGACAGAATGTTAATAATGTTAATGCCATCTTGTTGATTTATTGTTATAATAAACAAATACAGTACTTATGTACCGTATGTTGAATGTATATATATCCATCTTGTGTCTTATCTTTCCATTCCAACAATAATTTACAGAAAAATATGGCATATTTTATAGATGGTTTGAATTGCGATTA
Source organism: Corythoichthys intestinalis (assembly GCF_030265065.1). NCBI lineage: Eukaryota > Metazoa > Chordata > Actinopteri > Syngnathiformes > Syngnathidae > Corythoichthys > Corythoichthys intestinalis. Next base: position 10,186,034 of record NC_080416.1, on the reverse strand, counting down.
ATTTTTAAGCTGTAATTAACTCGATTAAAAATGTTAATCATTTGACAGCCCTAAAAAAATAAATGAGGATCTATGTAAGTATATCAAAAGAACAATTGGCTAACTTACATAGCTAAAGTCAGCTAGCTTAAATCCTGTAAAATCCAACTTTTTTTTCTTACAATGCTCTTAAAAAATGGTTCAAACACATTTTCCCACAAAAAACGGCTAAATATACTTATTTACCTTACTTACCTATTAACCCAAATAAATCAACAAATAAGCCGCATTGGACTATAAGTCGCAGGATTCAAAGTAAAGGAAAAAAGTAGCGGCCTCTGGTCTGAAAATTACAGGCATTGTTGCAGCACTAGATACTTCGCCTTATCCCTACTATATTTGTTTAAAAAAACATAACGACATGACTGTTTCCTCTTCTGTTCTTCCCCTTCATAAAATTAATATCTATATTTGCTATTATAAAAGCGCACGCTCCTTAAAAGGCAGCCAGGTGTCCATGTTAGGATGAGAATTACAAGTGGGGGAGGAGAGAGTGGCTCATAAAAAAGCGGGATTATAAACCAGAACATTAGCGAAATGACTGCATTGATTGGAGTGTTGTTTTTTGTTGTGGTCCTTTTAAAAACACTCTCCACTCCCTTTGACGCTGACAGACGTCTAATCAATCTCAAGATAAATCCCTGAAAAGGAAATTACTTGTTCTTTTGATTTACAACTGGACAGCCTGAAGCAACGAACAGAAAATCAACCGCCCGGAGATTACACAACATAGTAATTATGTCACCGGGAAGGTATTTGTCCTCCTGTCATCTGTTTGAGATGAGGACGGCCTTACAAATCAACGTAAATTCACTTTGAAACAAGTCAGGCAACACATGGAGAGAAAACAGGAACATACTGTTACGCTATGGTGATAACTTAATGCAAGCAATGTGGGTGAGAAGCAAAGGATGCCCATGACTTGAGTGCAGATCAATGGAAAATGCATTGAAGAGTGGGAGATAATTGGATGCCTTCATGTCTAACAACCCAAGGGATCCATAATGCATTTCAAGTGAGATGGAAGGGTCGATCAAAGAACTTCATTACGTCCTCCGCTGCCAGTGGCAACAAAACAAGATCACGATGGAGCCAAATTGAGACCAAAAAATGACTCTTTTGAGTCAGAATTAGGAGTTTCGGGTATCTTTTCAAAATACAACAGCTTTCCAGGAAGGGAGGAAGAATGTGTCAAGTCATCAGCAAGTGTTTATTCAGTGTCTGGTTTGACCAAACCGGTTCCTGTGAGCTAGCTTGTAAGCTACCCACGCTTCCGGGAACACATGGCACAGGAAAATGTACATGAATGGGAAATGAGATGTTTACATAGTCAGTGTGAATGCTGCAATTAATGTAATGATTTAAATGGTTGAATCGTTTAGAGACATTGTTAACCCTCCCCAGAAAATATCCAAATATTCTTTTGAGCATTTTTTCAGTAAATAATCTTTTTTTTTTTTTTTTATGTTTATTTATAAACAAAGAATTTAGTAACACTATTTGACAGTGGGTTCATAAGACTAATGGCAGTGCTACAACGATTAATCGATTCACTCGAGTAATTCGATTAGAAAAAAAGATTCAAATTATATTTTGCTGCTCAGAGTATTCGTTTAATCAAACTGGCGTTGTAATAGTTTGTTTTGCAAGTGTTCGCATTTAGTTTGATTGATTTGGGTGGATACACTGCCCTCTACTGGCAACATTGAATATGACATGACTCATTTCACATGGCTGAATCCAGGTGCTCCCTGTTTAGACCAACATAAGCTAAGTTTTTGTTTGACCTAATGTTTTTTTTTATGCATTCGTAATTTAGTTCATAGGTATATTTAGCCGCTTTTTGTGTGAATATGTGTCTGAACTATTAAGAGTTTTGGGGGGAAAAAATGTTAGCATTCTAGAGCACTTAAGCTAGCGGACTTTTGCTATGTAAGTTAGCCAATTGTTCTTTTGTTGTACTGAGATCCTCATTTATTAATTTTTTCATTCGATTTGAGGCTCAGCTCAGGTATTCGAATTGTTTATGTACCTTTTCCAATGACTCAAACTAATTCATCGGTTAATCGAATGCTAAAATAATCGATAGCTGCAGCCCTACATAAGACCATCATATTTACAACATGACACTGTCAGAAGCAATATTGAATGCTTATGACAGATGTCATTAAGTGTGATCCGGCAAATTATGTCCATAACTCCATTTATGTCCAATCCGCATCTTTAAATCTAGTCAAAAGTAACATAATTTGCCGGATGACACTTAAATATCTGTTATAAATGAGCTCATGACAGTGTCATGTCATAATTTAGAAGTCTAATGACAGTCTTATGAACCCACTGTCAAATGAAATGTTATTCTGAATATTTTTTTTAATCGAAAGAATAATGTATTATTTTTAAAGTCAATATATATATTTTTTTCCATTTTAGAAATATGTGTAATTTTAAAAAAAAAAATCAAAATGGGACAGTCAATGCCCTTCTTTGTTTCATTTTTTTAAAAAGAATATACTGTATTTATAATTCAAGACAAAACAGTATATTTTTTATTATGGATATTTTTTTTAAAAAAGCATTTTGAATAAAAAAAATATCACTAAAAAAATAGTTAATTATAGTTTGCAGCACCAATGCAAATTTATAGCTAAACTATAAATCTCAGAGCAATAAAACAGTAAACTAAAGCAGCACTCAGAAAGCTCCGCCTAAGCAGGCAAATTCAAAGCTTATGCCGCTCAACTTTCATGTAAAATTATGACCTCTTTTACCCCGCAAATTTGAAATAAGCTAAGCCAAAAATGTATCATCTCCTCCATTTCATATTTCAAACATTCCCGACAAGTTTGATAATCCCTTTTTTCGTTTTTGAGTTATCTTTACACAGACAGACCCACCTCCATCTTAGGTAGGTTTTCAGATAATTAATATACAATTAGTCGACTCATAGCACAAATTAGCAAACAATACAAAACGTGCCCTGCCTCCAGCAAACAATACAAAACGTGTCCTGCCTCCTGCTGATTCGTGTTAAAATGTGGGTCAATGGTGCAATAGAAAGCTTAAAATGAGGAACTGAAGGAAAACTAAGGAAACCATAAAGTGGGTGGTATTAAGAGTGGCAGAGCCGCTTTTTCCGGCGGTACAGGGTGTTACGTTAGATTAGCGAAAATAGACCAAAACGGGCAAAACCGCATTGATTGAAACGTTGAAAGGCAAGAGAAAAAAATTAATTTACTGCTTGATTCCAAACACAAAGTAGAACAACAAGCCCACAGCTGGTTAACTCCCTTACAGTGATTGACATCCAATCCATTTTGACTGAGAGAGGCCACAATGGATTGGACGTCTATCACTGTCAAAGACATATATTATGAAAATATCCCACCAAATTCCAACACTGCATATTTCACAAGTTGGTTGGACACAGAACAGTAGAATTGTGTGATAGTCTGATGCTTCGTGACAAATGGCGACACTTTTCAGCTTTGAGACCTGCTTGGCTGTCAAAAAATATTAGCAGTCTTGAAACATAACACCCACGCTTCAACAAGATTGCCAATAATTATATGCATTTGGGCACTGATAAATAGACAAATGCACTGTTTTGTGTTGATTTGATTAGGTACATTACAAAGGGAGATACGGGATTTGTTAACTTTTTATATTATAAATAGGGCTGTCAAACGATTAAAATTTTTAATCGAGTTAATTACAGCTTAAAAATTAATTAATCGTAATTAATCGCTATTCAAACCATCTATAAAATATGCCATATTTTTCTATGAATTATATATATATTCTGTAAAATAAATTGTTGGAATGGAAAGATAAGACACAAGATGGATATATACATTCAACATACGGTACATAAGGACTGTAGTGGGCATTTCACTCTACTGTCATTTAAATCTGTCTATGCTGTCCTCACTCCGAAGCGTCTACTTTTTCCAAAGCTAGACAGCTAGTGAACGACGCCTTAATAATCAGACTTCTTCCTTTTTCATCTGATTTATTAATAAAATGGCCTCAAACCACTGTCCTCTTTAGACCGTAGTGAAACTACAAAAAAAAAGTACACAAGCATTGCATTAGCAACAACGTTAGCTTAGCACGCTATACAGGTTAACTAAACATAAACAAAAAGCGTCTCATACAAAAAATACAACATTTCGCTTATTAACATAATATGTACATTCTTTACAACAACCATACTTACGGACAAATCTTGTCCAAGGATCATATAAGCACAACAGAGACGTCGTGCAGCCATATTGAACTGGCAAGAAAACAATAAACCATGTCGCAAAGCTACCACAAGAGTTTGCTGTTAGACAGCACAAAAAGCCTTGCTGTAAAACTTACCAAAAGGCAGAATACTGTCTGAGTGGGACATGTGCGTTAATTGCGTCAAATATTTTGACGTGATTCATTAAAAAAATTAATTACCGCACGTTAACGCGTTAATTTTGACAGCCCTAATTATAAATATACATGTATTTTTTAACCTGTTCTATTCAGCTGCTTCGACTTGTCTTTATGGTAGTATTAATTACAGTATTAATTAGGGCTGAATGATATTGAAAAAAACTGACATTGCGATTTTTGGGGGCTTTGCGATATACAGTATATGCAATATACACTCACCGGCCACTTTATTAGGTACACCTGTCCAACTGCTCGTTAACACTTAATTTCTAATCAGCCAATCACATGGCGGCAACTCAGTGCATTTAGGCATGTAGACATTGTTTAAGACAATCTCCTGCAGTTCAAACCAAGCATCAGTATGGGGAAGAAAGGTGATTTGAGTGACTTTGAACGTGGCATGGTTGTTGGTGCCAGAAAGGCTGGTCTGAGTATTTCAGAAACTGCTGATCTACTGGGATTTTCACGCACAACCATCTCTAGGGTTTACAGAGAATGGTCCGAAAAAGAAAAAATATCGGCAGTTCTGTGGGCGGAAATGCCTTGTTGATGCCAGAGGCCAGAGGAGAATGGCCAGACTGGTTCGAGCTGATAGAAAGGCAACAGTGACTCAAATAACCACCCGTTACAACCAAGGTAGGCAGAAGAGCATCTCTGAACGCACAGTACATCGAACTTTGAGGCAGATGGGCTACAGCAGCAGAAGACCACGCCAGGTGCCACTCCTTTCAGCTAAGAACAGGAAACTGAGGCTACAATTTGCACAAGCTCATCGAAATTGGACAATAGAAGATTGGAAAAATGTTGCCTGGTCTGATGAGTCTCGATTTCTGCTGCAACATTCGGATGGTAGGGCCAGAATTTGGCGTCAACAACATTATGCATGGATCCATCCTGCCTTGTATCAACGGTTCAGGCTGGTGTGGTGGTGTAATGGTGTGGGGAATATTTTCTTGGCACTCTTTAGGCCCCTTGGTACTAAGGGTGTAACGGTACATGTATTCGTATTGAACCGTTTCGGTACTTGGCGTTCGGTTCGGAACGGGGGCGGACCGAACGAGTTTCTGACGTAACGTAACCCTACTTTTCGAGGCTGTGAGTCAATCGGGTTACAGTTTCTTTGTGTAGATTATATTTACTCCGTCTTCCCTACTATAATGAGGACCAACACGGTAGGATAGTAAGAAACGTCAACGGTACAACAACGTGGCCGCCGCGAGAACGCAGTGAAACGCGGGCGTTAAAGTTAATCGGCGAATGCACACCAGTCGCAGTGCGGCCGCGTGTTGTGTCCCAGAAGCGGCTCAACGCGATGCACGCGAAAACAACGGCAGAGTTTATTATTTGACGCGAGACACGACCCTCCTGCGTCAATACTACTAGCTAGCAGACCGGAAGTCACTCGTGTAAAAATACGGTGGATCCGGTCGATTTTCAAACTAATATGCAATCGTAACCCACTTTTTGAGTCCATCAGATTTCTTGAGGGGTAGATCGGGGCACAGTTGACTTGTCTTTGTTGATTTACAGTTGTTGTCTCTGCTATAATAATAACCAACACGGCCCCATATTCAATACAAAACCCTCCTACCACAACAAAACAAGTAGGAACTAATATTCACATAGGAACTATACGTATACAACATAAAATATACAATATAAATGAATACTACATCACATTTGTAAAATACAAACACATAGTAAAATAAATAATAGCCCATTTAAATAAAATAAATTGAAATGAGCCAAAACACCTGTATTTAAATAAAAAGAATAATATACAGATCCTACTTACACAATTAAATTTATCAATTTCTGTGTGGCGCCTTAACTTGAGAAAATCCACCAATAAAGCTTTTGTTAACCGTTCATAAGGAAAAAAAAAAAGATTCATTGAGGCATTTCATTTGTAAAATACATGTTAAAATCTTTGTCATTGGGATTCCTTTTCTCTTTAGCACAGGACTTCTTTTTTTCTTATTTCTTTCAGAAAGAAAGCTGACCAATATGCGGGGTCTGAAAGGCAAATTGTTGTTGGATTATCTTTAAATACCCGCTACTTTTTGAGCAGAATTCTAGCTTTGTATAGGCTACTGTTCCTATTGTTGAAAGCACAAAAGTGTGTAATAAACAACTAGCACATTTATATTTTGCATTTTGTTTTCTTACTGTACCGAAAATGAACCGAACCGTGACCTCAAAACCGAGGTACGTACCGAACCGAGATTTTTGTGTACCGTTACACCCCTACTTGGTACCAATTGAACATCGTTGGAACGCCACAGCCTACCTGAGTATTGTTGCTGACCATGTCCATCCCTTTAAGACCACAATGTACCCAACTTCTGATGGCTACTTTCAGCAGGATAATGCACCATGTCATAAAGCTGGAATCATCTCAGACTGGTTTCTTGAACATGACAATGAGTTCACTATACTCAAATGGCCTCCACAGTCACAAGATCTCAATCCAATAGAGCATCTTTGGGATGTGGTGGAACGGGAGATTCGCATCATGGATGTGCAGCCGACAAATCTGCACCAGCTGCGTGACTCCATCATGTCAATATGGACCCAACTCTCTGAGGAATACTTCCAGCACCTTATTGAATCTATGCTACGAACAGTTGAGGCAATTCTGAAGGCAAAAGGGGGTCCAACCCGTTACTAGCATGGTGTACCTAATAAAGTGGCAGGTGAGTGTATATTGCGATTTTAAAAATAGAAGATTTTGGTTAGATACTTTGCTTGACTCACCATGACCACATTGTATTCATATAATACCGTTTATTCTAGGCAAAGTGGATTCATTTGTGAATGATGAAGATTGCTGTATATAAAACGCCGACGTAGGTCGTAACATGTTACATTTACTCCGTTACATTTACTTGAGTAACTTCTTGAGTAATGTACTTTTTACTTTTACTTGAGTAAATCCGTGAAGAAACGCCACTCTTACTCCTCTACTTTGTGCTGCACTAGCCATTATATTTTTGCTTATTCTACATATTGACTTTATTTTTGTCAGAGATGCTAACAGTAGCCCCACAAGCTTCACCAATTAGATGTCACAACAATAATCGCATGACTCCATTATACCAATCAGACTCAAGCTTGCTGTTCTTCTATCACGCCAGCCAGAGGCGTCGCGTCCCATTAGGCAAACTAGGCAATTGCCTAGGGCCCCCAGCCAGCAGGGGCCCCCAGAGGGCCAACAGATTTAGCACACGCAGCTTCATTGCACTGTCGCAGCGACAAGTGTCAATCATTTGGCAGATTATCTAACGTTTCTGTTACAAATCCCAAACAGCACTAACCATGTCATTATACATTGTTATACATTATACATATTTAAGAAAGTCCAATCAGCTATTAATACCACATGATTTATTTAATGGGTGACTCACCAAGTACTCTCTGGAAAGACCTTGCCAAGCTGTTTTATGTTGATTTTCACAGGCCACCTCATCATTCATGTGACTACTTAAAGAAATGGTGATTTTTCCAAAAAAGTCTGTTAATGGGTCTATCGTATTCCTTGTCAAATACTCTATCAGAAAAATATAACATATCTGCATCTAAAATTATTCTAAACGATTTTATTAGCAATTTTAATACACCTTTTAGCAAGGTTCCTTGGGTATGCGTACGTTCCCAGAACAACCAGTCCTGTTATTGTCTTACGTCACAAGCGCTGCGTGGAACGAGAATAGGCGTAAGTGCGCATTTCGAGCAGAGGACAGCCACTTGTTAGAGGAAGTATCTGTGTGCGTCCATGAACGAATGTGAGTACATCCATGTGAGTCAGTGTAAAGTGCTTAGTTTTCGCCACTTTTATGGCCAAGATGACCGCACGAGCACCCCCCTCACATTTGTGTTCATTATACTGCGCGAGTATGTATGTGTGTCACGTGACTCAGAGTGAGAGTGGGCGGTGATCTGGCCTTTTTTTAATTGGCAAAATGAAGAGAAGTTATCCTTCTGGAAGCGAAAAAAAGAAAAAAAAAGCACAAGAGGAGAAAAGGAAGCAAGACAGCGGTGAGTGTACTGTGTTACTGTGGTTTTATGTTCTAATGTAGTAGAAGCACTGCAGACTCGCAGACAGATGTTTTGGGGCTGTTGTTGGGCAACACGGACTTTCAACTCCCTCCACAGAATTTCTATGGAGTTGAGATCTGGAGACTGGCTAGGCCACTCCAGGACCTTGAAATGCTTCTTACGAAGCCACTCCTTTGTTGCCCTGGCTGTGTGTTTGGAATCATTGTCATGCTGAAAGACCCAGCCACGTGTCATCTTCAATGCCCTTGCTGATGGAAGATTTTCACTCAAAATCTCTCAATACATGGCCCCATTCATTCTTTCCTTTACACAGATCAGTCGTCCTGGTCCCTTTGCAGAAAAACAGCCCCAAAGCATGATGTTTCCACCCCCATGCTTCACAGTGGGTATGGTGCAATTCAGTATTCTTTTTCCTCCAAACAAGAGAACCTGTGTTTCTACCAAAAAGTTCAATTTTGGTTTCATCTGACCATAACACATTCTCCCAGTCCTCTTCTCGATCATCCAAATGCTCTCTAGCGAACCGGAGACGGGCCTGGACACGTGTACTTTCTTCAGCAGGGGGACACGTTTGGCAGCGCAGGTTTTGAGTCCCTGGCGGGCGCATTGTGTTACTGATAGTAGCCTTTGTTACTGTGGTCCCAGCTCTCTGTAGGTCATTCACTAGGTCCCCCCATGTGGTTCTGGGATTTTTGCTCCTCGTTCTTGTTATCATTTTGACGCCACGGGTGAGGAGGGAGGTGAAAGTCCGTGTTGCCCAACTACAGCCCCAAAACATAATTGCTCTAGAGGAGATCTGCATGGAGGAATGGGCCACAATACCAGCAACAGTGTGTGAAAAGCTTGTGAAGAGTTACAGAAAACGTTGGGCCTCCGTTATTGCCAACAAACGGTACATAACAAAGTATTAAGATGAACTTTTGGTATTTTCCACTATGATTTGCAAATAAATTATTTAAAAATCAAACAATGTGATTTTCTGGGGGGTTTCCCCACATTCTGTCTCTCATGGGTGAGGTCTACCCATGTTGACAATTACAGGCCTCTCTAATATCTTCAAGTGGGAGAACTTGCACAATTAGTGGTTGACTAAATACTTATTTGCCCCACTGTATATACATAATTTTCAAATGTATATTCACCTGAGTTTTGAACACCTGCAAGTCAAAAATACTCGTGGTGGATTCAGCATAGATTTGCCTTGACCTAACCAGAATTTTCAGGACGTGAACATTATTATAATGAACTAAACAAAGACAAGAACAGTTTTGACTTCAAATAAAGAACCCATATTTACTTTTTTCAAATAAATATATTTTGAGTCAATCACAGTCAGTCAATATCATTGACGACGTGTTACCCCGAACAATGAGCAGTGAATTAAAACAAACATAAACCCAACAGGTATTGTGGTCTGTCAGCAGATAAAATATTTGGTGCAACGGGAGAGGAGACTTTTGTGGTCTTGGTCCATGAAACAACTTTCTATAGCTGGCAATTATAGGACACCAAGCCTATCAATAACCAAAAGGCCTCTGAAGAACTTGTAAACATAACACTGTAAAATGCAAACATTTGCTAACTCCCATAGTAAGGTTTATCACTCAGTGATGGAAAAATATGGGCTCTAGAATAGTACCAAAACTTTGCATACTGGCAAAAAAAGGAGAGGAAAGAAACGCACACATCCCAATTCACCTACATCTTGCCAAAATCATAATATACTATCGGGCCGATAAATTAATGTTATTGGATTTATTGGGATGACGTCATAATTCCTATTAACGGACCGATAATTATCGGACCGATATTTATTGTGCACCTCTAATATGCTGCCATAGCAGATTCATGGCGCAATAAGCCCGTGAAGTGTTTTTAATTTGTCCGTTTTACCCTGGAAACCCCCGTTTACAGACGTCGCGCTACCGCTTTTGTTTCAACCCAGCCATAAAAAAAAGGTAAGTAAATATATTTATTATTCGAAATGTCTGTCATTTTTAGCTTAGGATGATTGATGTCTAATATTTAGTTTTGAAAAAAAAAAGCGACTTTAAAAAATTATTCACGCGCATATTTCAAACTTTTAAACAAATTATGTCACAATGAACAAAATGGCATCTGTAAATAAGTCACGGATATGTACTTCATAACTATCGCTTAATTGTAGGGCTGCAGCTATCGAATATTTTAGTAGTCGATTAATCGATGGACTAGTTAGTTCGAATAATCGAGTAATCGGATAAGGAACATGAAAAAGTAAAATACCTGCGCTGAGCCTCAAACAGTATAAATTTTTTTAAAAAATGAGGATCTATGTAAAACAAAAGAACACTAAACAAGCAAAAGTCCACTAGCTTAAATGCTTTTTTTTTTTTTTTTTTTTTTTTACAATGCTCTAAAAAAAATGGTTCAGAAACATATTCCCAGAGAAAATGGCTAATTATACCTATGAACTAAATTATGAATGCATTAAAAAACATGAGATCAAACAAAAACTTAGCTTACATTGGTCTTAACAGGGAGCAGTTGGATTCAGCCATGTGAAAAGAGGCAGACCAGAGGGCAGTGTATCCACCCTAATCAATAAAACTAAATGCAAACATTTTCAAAATAAACAATTACAACGCCACTTTAATTAAACGAATATTCGAGGCAACAAAATTTAATTCGAATATTTTTTTCTAATCGAATACTCGAGTTAATCGATTAATCGTTGCAGCACTTCTTAATTTTTTTTTTGTTTTTTGTTACCGTCACATTTTCCCCAATATTTTAGATGATAAATAATTGATCCAAAAAAAAAAGAAAAAAATGAAAAGAAAAACTTTTTAAAGGGTAAATATATGGGGAAAAAAAAAATCTTGACCACTCCTCAATGTCTGCGATTTCTGTATCGCGAGCCTTGTTATATGACCATGTTTCACCCATAAATCCCCCCCCAAAATCCGGCTGTAGCCATTCACATCTGTTTCTTGACACTCGGTGATACATGCTACATGGAGTTTTTGGATCGAAAAAAAGGTAAGTAAGCGATAATATCTCGTTAAAATCATCAAAATTGAGATTTTAAGCTTTCCAATGATGTATCACACATGCTTATAGGACAATTTTGAAATTTGGCCAAATTGGGGGTCTCGGAGCAGAACTTCAAATCACCTGAGTGTTTTCCGCCATATGTAAAACATTGTTCTTTCCTTTTAAAATGTATAATTGTTTTTTAATAAAGAAAATTAATATTTTATTTTCTTTTTTAATAAATGATTTCAAATTAAACAATACTTAATAATTATTCTCATAAATCTTTTTTTTTTTTTACTTTTATTATTTGTTAAAATAAAAATATTCTAACATTTATTTATTGTTTTCCCCATCAATAACGAATAATATCGATTTGATTAATCGTGGTTTAGTCTTTAGTGAACCCAACATGTGAGGCAGATGTTTTAGCCATTTCCCAATAAAACAGTCTGTCCTAGAGCCACTTCACATCACATGATTCTAGGACAGATACAGTACTACACTTCGCCACGGCAGTGTGCAGTTTTCCGACTGACCTCGAACACACCCACACGACCAAAAACAAGAGTCCAGTGCAGTCTTTGTCCATGGAAAATGACACCATAGGCTTGATATGCTGAAACTCCTTGCTATAATTGCCAAAATCTCACATTACTCCACGTGTTAAATCGTTCAGGACAATTCAAGAAGACAGCCATCCAATCATGTGGCTCTTCGTAACAAAAAAAATATCTATATATAAAAGTTGATCACTAGTAGACGCCCAATTCGTTGGAAATTGGATGAATGACGGCGAATGAACGTTGACACTTCAAATGGATTGGACGTCTCTCGCTGTCAATGGCAGAAAATGAGTAAACCTAGCTGTCATTTAGCGAAATTAAAATGTTTCCCCCATTAATTTTCTTGCTTGGTATGTGCTGAGAGGTGTCAGTCGGGTAATAAAGATTAATCTCAAGCAGCCTCACGCTGTTAAGCTCGCTGAATGACTCGGAACTGTCATTCCGATTGCTTACAGGTTTAGCTAGTTAGCTAGCTGGGCTCAGGCGCGACAACAAAACCGCGACAAGTAATTTACTTACTGGCATGCTATCGGTGAAACTCCTGCGAGTGTCTTCCTCTTGCGTTCCGATGAGGAAGAAAGAATCATCACTTCCTGACTGCCTGGTTTCCTTCCTTACTATTGTAAACCCGCTCCTTCATCTTGGTTTACTTTCCTCAGTCAAACCATCTTGAAGTGAGAGTTCTCAGCCCCAACGGAAGGAAAATGGGATATGGACCAATGAGAGAAGAGTAGGAAGCTAGGTTGCCCCGCCTTAAGGTTTTTTCAGCAAATCAATTTGCGGCGTTTGTACTTTCCACGATCACGATAGGTTGTAACTGTCAACCGCGCTCTCGCATAGATTTTAATAATTTACTTTAAAAAAAAGTGGGTTATCCCATTTATTTTCCTAAAATTCAGTATTTTAGCTTTGTCAGACCGCAAATACTTAAGACTCACTATGGAAAAATCATTTAAGACTCAAGCTGTTAAAATGATGCGTTGTAATTAAACTATGAAACAATCAACAATGGATTATAAATAGAAAATAATTTATTAAATTGCATTGGATGATTTGAGACCAGGCTTTCACAGTAATAGGAGATTAAACGTTTGTATTGAGTGGTATTTGTCCTAAATAATCCAAAAATATCCCGTGAAATTCAGTTTATTTCAAGAAGGGCGTTTCAAAGGTTGATTATATTTAACTGCGGCGATGTTAAAAATAACCATAACATATTTTTCTTGACCCAGGTGGTCTCATTTTTAAGGTTCAATGCATCATAAAACAGTTGGGGTGTCTTCTGCCTCCTGGTGTTGAATAATGGAAGTACAAAAATATATTGTGGTTCTGTTAATAAAGTACTGTACTGTATTTAATTGACATTTATGATACATTTATGATAGAAGAGGTTGAAAATATCAGTAAAGGCATTACAACCATTTTCTAAAAGATTTTTGAATAAACTCTCACCTCTGAAACATTCACTCTAAAGTTTGCATCCTAATTCCTTGTCTGCGGAATGAGTTTACTACTACAACAGAGTGCCTGAGATCTGAGCTGCTTCTTTAAGAACCTCTCCAGCCTGTTCTCTGTACTTAATCGACAACTCCTTAGCTCTCCTCACTTCCTTCATGTTCTTTTCCAGATTCTCATCAAGTCGTCCTCGCTCCTGGTAAGTCTCTGCGACCTTCTCCACCTGTTCCGCAATTTTAACCTTGCTGCGTAGTAGCCAGCCGATCATTTCTTGAAGTGTGGTGCCTTTGGATATGGCGGCTTTCGTGTTATCTGAAGCGCACTTGATATCTTCTTGAGCTAATTGGAGAGCCGGAGGAACTGTGGAGTTATTATCCGCGGGGTTCGGATTCACTGGAACCACGGAGAGGGAGAAGTCGTAGCCCTTCATCTTCAGTGAGACCTTGTAGGTTTCTCCTTTAAATACAACAAGATGTTTAAAACAAAAGCTCGTTGACCTGAACTAAAGCCACTTACGGTGTTCTTCGCTGATCTTCCCTATGCATTCGGATAGCAACAGACGATCATTCTGAGCGAAACCGCAATTCCTGTGGAGGTTCCCGACGTGTCGGACAATAGCTTCGTAACGTTCTTGAAGTTCATTGAAGGTCTCAGCCACGTCGGAAAACCTCAAATCCAGTTCTCGAATGCATACTCGCTTCATCATCAGCCTGCCTGTCGGTTGCACTTCTGGTGAAGAATCATAAAAACACAAAAAATGTTCAAACTGGAGAAGTAGGAATCATTAGAACCTGTGTACCATTATTGACAGCTCGTATTCGCCTGGCAGATTCTGGTCCATTCGGTTGTGGAGGACAGGACTGAAGGAGAGGCTGCCTCTGATAATGGAATTCAAGAAAGAAATGATTCGGCATCAAGTACGGATGCAGCACTTAAAACTGGGGGCTACCTAGATAGCAGACCGACATTGAATAAACGTTAATTTTCCATCAAAATCATCAGTATGGTTGACTTCGAAATTTTCCAAATCAAACAATGTTGAATTAATGTTGCAAATACCGACGACACATGACAGTGACGTTAAAACAACGCTGTTCTGTGAAATGTCAGGCGATCGTTGGGTATAGAGCTGCAGCTATCGATTATTTTAGTAGTTGAGTAATCGATTAACTAGTTAGTTCGAATAATCGAGTAATCGGATAAGGAACATAAAAAATTTAAATACCTGAGCTGAGCCTCAAACGGTATAAAAAAATTAATAAATGAGGATCTAATTACAACAAAAGTACAATTGGCTAACTAACATAGCAAAAGTCCACTAGCTTAAATGCTATAAAATTCTAACTTTTTTTTTTTTTTTTTTTTTAACAATGCTCTCAATAAATGGTTCAAACACATATTCCCACAAAAAAAACGCTAAATATTAGGGCTGTCAAACGATTAAAATTTTTAATCGAGTTAATCACAGCTTAAAAATTAAATAATCATAATTAATCACAATTCAAACCATCTATAAAATATGCCATATTTTTCTGTAAATTATTGTTGGAATGGAAAGATAAGACCCAAGACGGATATATACATTCAACATACTGTACATAAGTATTGTATTTGTTAATTATAACAATAAATTAACATTAACATTAACATTCTGTTAAAGCGATCCATGGATAGAAAGACTTGTAGTTCTTAAAAGATAAATGTTAGTACAAGTTATAGAAATTTTATATTAAAACCCCTCTTAATGTTTTCGTTTTAATACAATTTGTAAAATTTTCAATCAAAAAATAAACTAGTAGCTCGCCATTGTTGATGTCAATAATTACACGATGCTCACGGTGCAAAAACCCATAAAATCAGTCGCACCAAAGCGCCAGCAGAGGGAGAAAAAAAACACAAGTAAAAAGTGGGCATGACACTGGGCTGTCATTTTAATCTGAGCGGGGCATGTGCGTTAATTGCGTCAAATATTTTAACGTGATTAATTTAAAAAATTAATTACCACCCGATACGCCCGAATGCGATAATTTTGACAGCCCTACTAAGTATACCTGTAAACAAAAAAAACATTAGCTCGAACAAAAACTTAGCTTATGTTGGTCTTAACAGGGAGTAGCTGAATTCAGCTTGTGAAATGAGTTATGTCATATTCACTGTTGCCACTAGAGGGCAGTGTATCCACCCAAAATCAATAAAACTAAATGCAAGCACTTTCAAAACAAACCATTACAACGCCATTTTAATTAAACGAATACTCGAAGCAGCAAAATTTAGTTCGATTCTTTTTTTCTAATCGAATTACTCGAGTTAATTGATTAATCGTTGCAGCTCTAGTTGATAGTCAAGAGTTTAAAATGACCCTTTACCTCAATTTTAATCTATGCTATTTTCCAAACCATTTCCATAAGGTTTTACATTTTAAATTGGCCTCATGTTAGTGTAATTTCACTTAATTAAACAGAATAGTTAGGTTTAGAATTTGCTGCCAGACCGACTGGACATTTGTCACCATCGATGGCAGCCAATGAGTAAACACACAATGAAGTAGCACAAGTAGCCAGCTAAATATAAAGCATTTACCTGGAAACTAAAGCAAACCACTTTGCTAGCAATACATGCTAGCCCAGGGAATTGAACACATACCTCATTGATGGAATTTTCTTTTCGGAAGCAGCAAGAGCAAAAGCAACGGAGCATTTTCTGTCATCTGTGAGTTTTCGCTTCAACGGTTTTTGACAATAGTCCACATTCCACGTGACGTCAGCGTCATGCGGCTCCTGAAAACTTTTCTTATCTTTTTATTGTAGTAGTCAGGTGTGTAAACACTGACTTGGAATAAAACAGGCAACTACTGTATGTGCACAATTAAAAGTTTAAAATGTTACTGTATTGGTAATAGTTTTACTTATACACAAGTCTTACATGTTCCTTTCTAAATTGTATTGAAATACAGTGGGGTAAATAAGTATTTAGTCAACCACTAATTGTGCAAGTTCTCCCACTTGAAAATATTAGCGAGGCCTGTAATTGTCAACATGGGCAAACCTCAACCATGAGAAGGAAGAATGTGGGGAAAAAAAACACAAAATATCACATTGTTTGATTTTTTTTTTTTTTAATTATTTGCAAATCATGGTGGAAAATAAGTATTTGGTCAAGACCAAAAGTTCATCTCAATACTTTGTTATGTACCCTTTGTTGGCAATAACAGAGGCCAAACGTTTTCTGTAACTCTTCACAAGCTTTTCACACACTGTTGCTGGTATTTTGGCCCATTCCTCCATGCAGATGTCCTCTACAGCAGTGATGTTTTGGGGCTGTCGTTGGGCAGCACGGACTTTCAACTCCCTGCTCACCCCGTGTCGTCAAAATGATGACAAGAACGGTGAGCAAAAATCCCAGAACCACACGGGGCGACCTAGTGAATGACCTACAGAGAGCTGGGACCACAGTAACAAAGGCTACTATCAGTAACACAATGCGCCGCCAGGGACTCAAATCCTGCACTGCCAGACGTGTCCCCCTGCTGAAGAAAGTACATGTCCAGGCCTGTCTGCGGTTCGCTAGAGAGCATTTGGATGATCCAGAATAGGACTGGGAGAATGTGTTATGGTCAAATGAAACCAAAATAGAACATTTTGGTAGAAACACAGGTTCTCGTGTTTGGAGGAGAAAGAATACTGAATTGCATCTGAAGAACATCATACCCACTGTGAAGCATGAGGGTGGAAACATCATGCTTTGGGGCTGTTTTTCTGCAAAGGGACCAGGACGACTGATCTGTGTAAAGGAAAGAATGAATGGGGCCACGTATTGAGAGATTTTGAGTGAAAATCTTCCATCAGCAAGGGCATTGAAGATGACACGTGGCTGGGTCTTTCAGCATGACAATGATCCCAAACACACAGCCAGAACAACAAAGGAGTGGCTTTGTAAGAAGCATTTCAAGGTCCTTGAGTGGCCTAGCCAGTCTCTAGATCTGAACCCCATAGAAAATCTGTGGAGGGAGTTGAAAGTCCATGTTGCCCAATGACAGCCCTAAAACATCACTGCTCTAGAGGAGATCTGCATGGAGGAATGGGCCAGAATACCAGCAACAGTGTGTGAAAAGCTTGTGAAGAGTTACAGAAAATGTTTGGGCTCCGTTATTGCCAACAAAGGGGACATAACAAAGTATTGAGATGAACTTTTGGTATTGACCAAATACTTATTTTCCACTATGATTTGCAAATAAATTCTTTAAAAATCAAACAATGTGATTTTCTGTGTTTTTTCCCACATTCTGTCTCTCATGGTTGAGGTTTACCCATGTTGACAATTACAGGCCTCTCTAATATTTTCAAGTGGGAGAACTTGTACAATTAGTGGTTGACTAAATACTTCTTTGCCCCACTGTACTTGACATTTTTAATGCCAGGTATTTTTTACAGATGGTTAATGCAAAACCTTTCTTTTTGCATTTTTTTAATGTACAGCACTTCTAAACTTGAGTTGAATTCAAATGCAGTATCAGCAAATATTGTACCGTTAGTTAAAGAATTGTTATCCTTCCGTATGGTCATGAAATTATGGAGTTACACCCATGCTTATTACATACATTACTGCTTAAAATGAAGATTTTCTTTGAATAAAAAACTATTCCAATCATTAAAAAATAAAATTTCATAAAAACAGTAAGTACATCTGTTCATAATATTAAAATCTTGATTGTAGAAAAGAATACGTTCAAGGAATTGGGCGGTCTTTAATTAAAGGCACACACGGAAATAGAAGTATACAGTGTATCACAAAAGTAAGTACACCCCTCGCATTTCTGCAGATATTTAAGTATACAGTATCTTTTCATTGGACAACACTTACAAAATGACACTTTGACACATTGAAAAGTAGTCTGTGTGCAGCTTATATAATAGAGTTAATTTATTTTCCCCTCAAAACAACTCAAAATATAGCCATTAATATCTAAACCTCTGGCAACAAAAGTGAGTACACCGCATGGGAACTACAGTGCCTTGCAAAAGTATTTGGCCCCTTTGAACCTTGCAACCTTTCGCCACATTTCAGGCTTCAAACATAAAGATATAAAATTTTAATATTTTGTCAAGAATCAACAACAAGTGGGACACAATCGTGAAGTGGAACAAAATTTATTGGATAATTTAAACTTTTCTAACAAATAAAAAACGGAAAAGTGGGGCGTGCAATATTATTCGGCCCCCTTGCGTTAATACTTTGTAGCGCCACCTTTTGCTCCAATTACAGCTGCAAGACGCTTGGGGTATGTTTCTATCAGTTTTGCACATCGAGAGACTGACATTCTTGCCCATTCTTCCTTGCAAAACAGCTCAAGCTCAGTGAGGTTGGATGGAGAGTGTTTGTGAACAGCAGTATTCAGCTCTTTCCACAGATTCTCGATTGGATTCAGGTCTGGACTTTGACTTGGCCATTCTAACACATGGATACGTTTATTTTTGAACCATTCCATTGTAGATTTGGCTTTATGTTTTGGATCATTGTCCTGTTGGAAGATAAATCTCCGTCCCAGTCTCAGGTCTTGTGTAGATACCAACAGGTTTTCTTCCAGAATGTTCCTGTATTTGGCTGCATCCATCTTCCCGTCAATTTTAACCATCTTCCCTGTTCCTGCTGAAGAAAAGCAGGCCCAAACCATGATGCTGCCACCACCATGTTTGACAGTGGGGATGGTGTGTTCAGGATGATGAGCTGTGTTGCTTTTACGCCAAACATATCGTTTTGCATTGTGGCCAAAAAGTTCAATTTTGGTTTCATCTGACCAGAGCACCTTCTTCTACATGTTTGGTGTGTCTCCCAGGTGGCTTGTGGCAAACTTTAAACGAGACTTTTTATGGATATCTTTGAGAAATGGCTTTCTTCTTGCCACTCTTCCATAAAGGCCAGATTTGTGCAGTGTACGACTGATTGTTGTCCTATAGACAGACTCTCCCACCTCAGCTGTAGATCTCTGCAGTTCATCCAGAGTGATCATGGGCCTCTTGGCTGCATCTCTGATCAGTTTTCTCCTTGTTTGAGAAGAAAGTTTGGAAGGACGGCCGGGTCTTGGTAGATTTGCAGTGGTATGATGCTCCTTCCATTTCAATATGATGGCTTGCACAGTGCTCCTTGAGATGTTTAAAGCTTGGGAAATCTTTTTGTATCCAAATTCGGCTTTAAACTTCTCCACAACAGTATCTCGGACCTGCCTTCATAATGCTCTCTGCACTTTAAACAGAACCCTGAGACTATCACAGAGCAGGTGCATTTATACGGAGACTTGATTACACACAGTTGGATTCTATTTATCATCATCGGTCATTTAGGACAACATTGGATCATTCAGAGATCCTCACTGAACTTCTGGAGTGAGTTTGCTGCACTGAAAGTAAAGGGGCCGAATAATATTGAACGCCCCACTTTTCAGTTTTTTATGTGTTAAAAAAGTTTAAATGATCCAATAAATGTTGTTCCACTTCACGATTGTGTCCCACTTGTTGTTGATTCTTGACAAAAAAATTAAATTTCATATCTTTATGTTTGAAGCCTGAAATGTGGCGAAAGGTTGCAAGATTCAAGGGGGCCAAATACTCTTGCAAGGCACTGTACATTACATCCCTAAATGTCCAAATTGAGTGCTGCTGGTCATTTTCCCTCCAAAATGTCATGTGACTCATTACAGGAGTACTGTCAGCATTGCTGCAGAGACTGAAGAGGTGGGGGGTCAGCCTGTTAGTGCTCAGACCATTCACCATACTCTACATCAAATTGGTGTGCATTGCTGTCACCCCTGGAGGAAGCCTCTTCTGAAGACGGTAAACTACAAAGCCCGCAAACAGTTTGCTGAAAACATGTCAACAAAGCACATGGATTACTGGAACCATTTCCTATGGTCTGATGAAACGGGCGAGTTTTCTTGTGTACGTATTGATCTGTTCCAATCACTATCAGAGAAAAATCACAGAGTTGTAGAAATAACTGGAAACTCAAGAAAGCCATGACATTTTGTTCTTCACAAGTGTATGTAAACTTTTGACCACAACTGTACATTTCAGAATATTGCATTTTCTATTTTTGAGCAGAATTCTAGCTTTGTGTAGGCCAGGGGTGTCCAAACCTTTTGCAAAGGGGGCCAGATTTGGCGCTGTAAAAATGCGGGGGGCCGACCTTGGCTGACGTCCTCTAAATAGAACAATAGATTTAAGCAAAATTTAGCAAGCCATTCAGCCCATGATTCTGTGGGGCTGTTCCGAGACTGAAGCCAGCAGTCACTCATCTTCCTGGCGCGGGATTCAAAAATTGAAAGCGGTCCATTTCATTCAGGAGCATATAACACCGTGTGAAATATGAAATAAACATGCTTTTTGGTGTCATACGCACTTTATATTAGCCTTATGTTAGCATACATTGAATTTTTAAAAATTGTTAGGTTTAGCATTTGCTGCCAGGCCAACTGGACGTTTCTTACCGTCGATGGCAGCCAATGAGTATACACATAATGAAGTAGCACAAGTACCCAGCTACAGTTGTGGTCAAAAGTTTACATACACTTGTGAAGAACATAATGTCATGGCTCTCTTGAGTTTCCAGTTATTTCTACAACTCTGATTTTTCTCTGATAGAGTGATTGGAACAGATACTTCTTTGTCACACAAAAACATTCATGAAGTTTGGTTCTTTTATGACTTTATTATGGGTGAACAAAATAAGTGATCAAATCTGCTGGGTCAAAAATATACATACAGCAGCGCTAATATTTGGTAACATGTCCCTTGGCCATTTTCACTTCAATTAGGCGCTTTTGGTAGCCATCCACAAGCTTCTGGTTGAATCTTTGACCACTCCTCTTGACAGAATTGGTGCAGTTCAGTTAAATTTGATGACTTTCTGACATGGACTTGTTTCTTCGGCATTGTCCACAAGTTCTCAATGGGGTTTTGGGAAGGCCATTCGAAAACCTTAATTTTAGCCTGATTTAGCCATTCCATTACCACTTTTGATGTGTGTTTGGGGTCATTGTCCTGTTGGAACACCCAACTGCGCCCAAGACCCAATCTTCGGGCTGATGACGTTAGGTTATCTTGAAGAATTTGAAGGTTATCCTCCTTCTTCATTATCCCATTTACTCTCTGTAAAGCACCAGTTCCATTGGCAGCGAAACAGCCCCACAGCATAATACTACCACCACCATGCTTGACGGTAGGCATGGTGTACTTGGGGTTAAAGGCCTCACCTTTTCTCCTTCAAACATATTGCTGGGCATTGTGGCCAAACAGTTTGATCTTTGTCCATGTGATCAGCAGCAAACTTCAGTCGAGCCTTAAGGTGCCGCTTTTGGAGCAAGGGCTTCCTTCTTGCACGGCAGCCTCTCAGTCCATGGAGATGCAAAACATGCTTGACTGTGGACACTGACACCTGTGTTCCAGCAGCTTCTAATTCTTGGCAGATCTGCTTTTTGGTGATTCTCGATTGAATTTTCACCCTCCTGACCATTTTTCTCTCAGCAGCAGGTGATAGCTTGCGTTTTCTTCCTGATCGTGGCAGTGACAAAACAGTGCCATGCACTTTATACTTACAAACAATTGTTTGCACTGTTGCTCTTGGGACCTGCAGCTGCTTTGAAATGGCTCCAAGTGACTTTCCTGACTTGTTCAAGTCAACGATTCGCTTTTTCAGATTCATGTATGTATATTTTTGACCCAGCAGATTTGATCACTTTTTCTGTTAACCCATAATAAAGTCATAAAAGAACCAAACTTCATAAATGTTTTTTGTGACAAAGAAGTATCTGTTCCAATCACTCTATCGGAGAAAAATCAGAGTTGTAGAAATAACTGGAAACTCAAGAGAGCAATGACATTATGTTCTTCACAAGTGGATGGAAACTTTTGACCACAACTGTAAATGTAAAGCCTTTACCTGAAAACTAAAGCAAACCACTTTGCGAGCATTACATGCTAGCCCAGGGAATTGAATACTTACTGTCAAGTTCAAACAACAATTCTTAGGTAGACATTTATAATATTACCCAAAATAAGGAGAGAAGGCACTCAGTTTTTGTTTTTCTTGCGCAAGGAGAGCGGGAGGAACTAAACAGTGGAATTCACTATGCAGTCACCAAAAACGCTCAAACTAAACCCTCCTGCGCCTTTTCTTTTTATTTGGGGGTTGTCCCTAGCAACAGATGGGTGTCTCCCTTAAAGGAAAGGGGGAGCAAGCTGGAGACACCCCTTGTATTTGTTTGTCTATGTGTGTGTATGTAGGTGGAATTATATATACATATGTGTATGCTAATACATTTCATAAAGCAATGGCAAACAATAATAGAATGTAACACTAAAATACAGCAACCATATAATTTTTTAAATGTCCCAGTCTAGTTTCTCAATGTCTGTAGCTTGTCCTGGAAGTTGACCTGTGGAACCTAGGCCGGTCTAAACCGTAAGGAGTGACAAGGCAGTTTCATTACGAGTTAAACATGTCTAAGGTAATCAAACCCATTCATTTATATATGCCATTAATATAGTTATGACAGTCAATCATGACACACTTTATTCTTGCAATTAATCAATCATCAACACTATATTTGATTGTAAGCAATATTTGATTGTAAGCATTCATTGGCAAAAACAAATATTTAATAACTTTCAATAATTATCTCAACACATACCTCATTGACAGAATTTTCTTTTCGGAAGCAGCAAGAGCAAAAGCAACGGAGCATTTTCTGTCATCTGTGAGTTTTCGCTTCAACGGTTTATGACAATAGTCGAAATTCCACATGACGTCAGCGTCATGCGACTCCTGAAAACTTTTCTTATCTTTTTGATTGTAGTAGCCAGGTGTGTAAACACTGACTTGGAATAAAATAGGCAACTACCGTATGTGCACGATTAAAGTTGGATTTTATTTTATTGGGAATACTTTTACTTATACCCAGGTCTTACATTTTCATTTCTAAATTGCATTGAAATACTTCACTTTTTTATTGCTAGGTATTTTTTACGCACAGTAAATGGAAAACCTTTCTTTTTGCATTTTTTTGGATGTACAGTATTTTCAAACAAAGTTCTCTCTCTCATTGAGTTAAATTGCAATATAGTATCGGCAAATATTGTACCTTTAGGTAAAGAATTGTTATCCATCCGTATCGTCATGAAATGACGTACCGCAAGCAGGCTATTGTTAGGCCGTGACGTCGCACCGTAAAGCGGAAGTGAGACATTATATACACGCCCTCGCATGCCAACCATTATATTTCGGCCTTCTTTCTCTGGTAATCTTTCAAAAAATGACATGCCGATTATTCACTTCTACTATGGAACTTGTAGAAACGACTCTAGACATTACGACATATAAAGGATGTTTTCTTCATTCTCTCCCGGAACCAAAAACTGTGAAGAATGGAGCAACTATGCTACTATGGCGCGGACGTCTAAAAGACCAGCTTAACGACAGCAAGTTGAAGCCGTTCACATTTCAGATGCAGTAAACATTTTGTTTGGGCCAAGAGGTCAGCCATTTTGATATTTTGACTTATTTTTTTAGCGTGGCGTTTGCCGTGCTGCTTTTGTCTGACAATGAATGACCTGAAAAAAATAAAATAAAAGTGGTATCTGACTGCCACCGTTGTTATCTTTTCTGTTGTAAAGAAACAACTTGTAAAGAAACAAAGTGTGAATAAATGAATAGAATTAAGATTTGTTATTAATGAAAAAATGAAAAGTTTTCGTTGGCTGTCAACGAGTAGCATTTGCGATCGCTACACAAAAACAACAATGTCAATTGCCCCCCAAAAGAACGGTCAGAGACGTAACACAACCGGATGATATAATATATAAGAAAGACAGGGCTTATGGTGGTAAAATATTGTAAAAGATTGTTGAAACGGGAGAATGTCATTGTCAGAGGCGTAATAAAAATGTGTCGATAAAAAAGCTAAGGGTAAGCTTCGGTCGGCTCGTTTTTTCGACACTCAAGCCATCTCTTTAACGGAACATTTGTTCTTCCACATCTTTACCAGTGAATTTGGCACCAGGGACATCATTTTCGGACAGAATTGGTAGGTTTAGCTCTGTAAACATCTCTTTCGTACACCATTTCCATTCATTTCCTATTGGGGACAAACAGAAACTTGTCCCCCCTTAGCTAACAGCAGAGCCACAGTAGCTAACGTCATAAATATTAATGAGCAGAAGTGACGTGTACCGTGCGGTACCCCATTATGGAATTACACCCATACTTATTACTGCTTAAAATGACAATTTTCTTTTTGTAAAAATAATCAGCATTACAATCTTTAAAAACAATAGTGCATTTCAGTTCCAAATATTTAAACCTGAATAGTAAAAATGAATGATTTCAAGGAATTGCGTGGTCTTGAATTAAAGGCACAAGAGGAAATATAGGTGTAATATTAAAATTCAATAAAATTTGGTCCCATGTAGCTCATTGGCTACTATTGACAATCATCAATGACAGCCAATGTTAATATAATTTGTATCTTACTCATTCATCTCCAAAGCAGCATATCGGTTGCTTATCTCCTCATCCTGCTTCTTTCTTGTCCTCTTCCTCTACTTTGTTCCCCACTCCATCTTCTTTTTCGTCCTCCACCTTCCTCTTTGACCTCCCCCACAGGGGAAGGCTGACCTTTGGTGCTGCAGTTCTCCACGGCGTGCAACAGGGTGGAGTATATGCTGGAAGCAACTTCTGTTAGCACGTGACTTACTTCTCTGCCCTCTTTTAGAAAACCGAGTATGCCGTCCACCAAGGTACCGCTGAACAAACTAACAGAAACAATGAGAAAAAGGAGCGTGAACAGACAGGTTGCCAAGAAGTGCTCTTACTTTTTAGACGTGGAAAAGGGAAAATGTTTCCTTTTACCTTGAGAGGGGTTTTTCCTGGATTGGCCTTAACAAGAGTTGATTCAAAGAGTGTGCGCACCAAAGACAAGCCTGCCATTGGCTGAAGCTGTGAGCCGCTGCGATGTCCACAAAATTGCTCCTGGACCTCGAACGGAGGCGTTTCATAGAAGTGATGAAACGGTGCTCCTCAGCCCATTGAATTTGAGCTACGGAGCGCAAAACTGATCATCAGGGAAAGCTGTAAACAACTGAAATTTGTCATGAAGAATCACTGACCAGGAATTTGGTAGCATATAATTCCACTTTCCTCCATCAAAAGCAGCTCTCCGTAAACCATTCCCAGGACTAAAGCCTGAAGGTGATAGTGCGAAGGCTTTGGTTTGGCCTCCTGCAGCCAGAAGCTGGTTACTGCAACCGCTAGCTGGATGTTAGCAGGAACGTGAGCCAATGCATCCCGATTCACCCCTAGGACTTCAAAAATGGCTTTACAGCGGTCTGCTTCTGCAATCTGAAAAAAAAAAAAAATCCTTTCTGAATGTTTCTGAGGTGAGTGCTCATACACAAACTAGACAGATCGATAATATCTAGAAACCAGTGTTGTTTTCGTCAACAATGACAAAAATATTTCGTCGAAGAACAATTTTTTTCATGGCGATGACGAGCTAAAAACGTGGCTTGGGAAACTACAACATAACAAGACAAATGCCAGTTTTCATTTGACGAGCTGACAACGAGACGAAAATGTGACATACGTTCTGTCCTATCTCCAAAATGCGTGACATTTTCATATTGTATGTGGAGTACATCAGCTTGCATTGTAGCAGTCTTTAGGTCATGACACTCATGTGATATGTGCTGCGCCTCTCCCTCTTCACCGGCGTTTAGGGTGTGTCTAAAGCAGGGGTCCCCAAACTTTTTCTTGTGAGGGCCACATAACTTTTCCCTTCTCTGAAGAGGGGCCGGGGTGAAATTGTAACAGAAAAAGTGTGACGATTGCAGGAGTGCCTAAATGTAAAAATGTATTGTTTTTCAGGAAGCCACAATCAAATAACCCTTTCTGGATTATTCACGGAACAAAAGTAAATAAAATAAAAAAAATAATTAATTACACTATTAATTAAGCAAATAATATCTAAATAACCCTCTCTGAGTTCACAAAAAGAAAGCCAGGAAATAACACTATGAAAAAAAAAAATCAAAAATCAAAATGCTTTCTGGTATTGTTCAGGGGGCCGGACCAAATGAGGAGGCGGGCCGTATCTGGCCCGTGGGCCGTAGTTTGGGGACCGCTGGTCTAAAGCAAGGCAGTCCACAATCTTGACAGTTTGGAAACACGGTAAGATTTGTTTTCTTATCTTGGCAAGAGAGAATAAGCAATCCTGCTTTAACCTTTTAAGGTCTGTGCTGAGTGACCATCAGACGCTAAATGTAACTCCATGCGTTAGCGTAGCATTCACATTGGCATTAGCTTCAGAATGGCAAGCATCCTCTTGAAACGCTGGCCAATCTAAATCAGAGCCACTAAGTCAAGAGGACAGCCAGTTGGCGAAACGGCATTCAGCTAATGCTAACAGCCCACTTCAGCTGTTTTGTTTGGTAAATGAGCAACTACTGGGTATTACTAATTGCTTGCAACTTCTAGCTAGACTCTAAGAATAGCAAAAAAAAAATCCCAGACTTCTTACTGTTAAATGCTCAAACATTTTTTTTCGTGGCTTCCAGGTGGGTTTAGTTGAAAATGATGGACTGCTTTTCCTCCTAAGTGTGTATTATCATCACCAAGTTGGCGTTGTCCTTGTAGACGCTATGTGCTTGTTTGCCTATGTTCATTCATTTTTGGGGGGAGTTTGATATACTCCCATTGTGGTTGTTCATTATGTTTTATTGATTAGGAGAAAGCAGCGAACAGACAGGGGTAATGGGGGGGACAGAGAGGAAGGAAGCAGACAGAGGAGAACTAACAACAACAAGAAGAAATACACTATTACACGCTTATGCTACCTATGAACATAACGGTGCTATCAATAGCTAATTATATTTACCCATGAACACCATGTGGGAGGCCTGATAACCGAGAAGAATTGAATAATAAAACACCTGCAATTGTGGATATGTTGACATCCTATTCTATGTTAACTGATCGCTAATCCTGGCACCGACAGTCTCTCTACCTGAGTTTGTATCCTAACTCCTTGGCTGCCATTGACAGCTATAGACGTCAAATCAATCATTTTAAAACAATTAATTCATTCTCATCGTAGAAACTTTCCATGATTTGACTCCTGGTCCTAGTGAAGTCAGTATGCATCCCGCCTAATGCAAACTTCTGATATGCTTGCAAGCATGGCCAGTTATTTTTCACTGAAACTGCTGATAGTTTTGCCTCAGATAATCATGGACTTTTAACTGCCAACCAGCAAGGCTCATGACCTATTTTGCAAGATCCGCAGGAAGAGTTCATCACAAACACACTTCCTTATTTGTATAAAACGAAGGCTGAGTTATCTGTTCAATGTGCATTTATATCTACAAGGCTTGTTCTGTAACTAAATGCACCCAGAAATTTCTAAAATTAAGACTGCGCAGTATTGATCTCTTGGCTCCAGTCTTCACTTATCAATCCAGTCTAGCCGTCTCACCTGAATTGAAAACGAACACGCAGAGGACATGAAAGACTGCCTACAACACTAGTTAACCGATTGTCTGGCATTGACATTTGCTGTCAACCCTCCCATTTCAAACGGATTGGACGTCTACTACTTATAAACTCATTGGTGGTAGGATGCAAAAACAGTTCATTTCACACGCTTACCTTATTCAGCCCATCCACGTGGAAATGTGATTTTAACCACCGCGGCTCCACTTGGTTCACCTGCACGCTGAGGTTGACTCGATCGAACTCCTCCACAAAAACTGTCACTTCTTCAGATTTGCTAGCACTCATTTGGTTCTCATCCAGCAGTAAAATCCCATATATCGCCTGTCGTATCGCTCTGGCGCAACAATAGCTACTTGGGTTTCTGCTGTCCTCCACTTGTATGTAAAGCATCACCCTTCGCATCACCAACGTATCAACCACTAAAGGAGATATAAGCCCTTGTGCTGCTGCCTTTAACAAACAATTGGGTAATGTTTGGTTATACCCTTCTGGAATTTTGTTTTCAGTGAACCAACAAGACAAAGGGCTCCGAGGGGTGACGTGGTAATCCTTCATACGTTCCTCCAGCTGTGAAGTGAGCCCAACTTTTTGCTCGTTCATAGACCCGCGACTGTTTTCTCTCATGAGGCTTTTGACTTTCGCTAACGCATCCGCTGAACATGAAAAAGAGGACAGCCATCTAAGCAAGAAGTCAAATCGGGAGGACGGGGATCTGCTCCTCATTTGGTTGACGTTTCTTGTGGATTCTTTGATCAACTGGAGAATTTCATGTACATCTCGGCTGGAGTAGTCATTACCATTAAAGACGGCGAAGAGAGGCAGTAATTCTGGGCTCATGTGGTAGAAATCACAGAGAACTTTTCTGGTGTAGCATCGAGCTGGTATGTAGCGCTCAGATGCTTCACCTTTGAGGTCGTTCCAATGGAAAAAATTGAGGGGCATGTACCCACCTGTGATAAGACAAATACACAGAAAATGTCCTTGGATTTTAAAAAAAATCATTTTTCATTTTATGTCATGGCTTAACATTACTGTGGTTGAGCCTGGGCGATTTGTATACGAAGTATACGAAGGAAAAATGTTAAAAAAGGGGCAGCGTGGCTCAGAAGTAGAGTAATCGTTCCCCAACACTGAGGTTGTGGGTTCGATTATTCACCCTGATTACCTCGTCTAAGTATCCTTGAGCAAGTTACTGAACCCCACGTTCCTCCTGGTGCTACATCATCAGTTGGTAAATGAGGATATAGGATCAAAGTGGTTTTAGTGCCTTAAAGATGAAAAGGCACGATACAAGTGTTACTCAATTTAACCCCCCCCCCCCCCCAAAAAAGACATTTTAGGAATATTTAAGACACAATTATTGTATAAATGTTTCATTTTTGTATTTTTTACCCTAGCTTTGATTGCATGCCCACCATAGATGAACTGACATTACTTAGCATTACGCTATGGATTTTCAGGAATAAAGGAATGTGACTTGATGATAAGTCGCCCAGGCTTTTCTGTTTTAAACATGCAAATCCCCTTACCTGGCAGGTCAAAAATAAAAAAATCACTGTCGTTGCTCAGAACCGGGCAGTTCCATTCATGAGCCAAACAGGCAATATCCCAGTCGGCCTCTGTGAGACATTGCACTAGGTGGACTTTCTCCTGAATGAGGACCTCGATGAAGACTTGCGTGGTAAGGAGGGGAAGAATCGAGCCGTTGCGACCATGTGACATCTTATCTGCTTCTCTTATTTTGTACTGCAGACGCTGCTGCAGAGTCTTAAACTTTTTATTAGTGGGGTCAGAGCCTGGAAAGTATGAATTTGAATGTATTAAAGGATATGACAACACCTGGGGAAATGCTAATATTCCATCATTTATCCATAAACGCATGCCTTTTGGATTCATATCATGCCACTTCGTGTAATTACACACATCACAAAATGATAGAAATTTGGATCGATTGTCAAGCTAAAACAACCCGCCCCCGAGATCCCAGAAATCTAGCATATTGTGTGCATGACGTCACTACAAGGAAACAACCGGCTCAGTGCTTAGAACTGAATAGCGGCGATGATGGCGGACAATTTTGTTTCTAGTTGCAGCGACGAATCTGACTTAACAAACATTCTTCTAATGGTGACGAGGAGAGTTATGAACCTTTCTTTGGTGTTTTGGGTTATCAATTTGAGCCCAAACGAAAGCCAATGCAGCCTAATGAAAGGATCATTGAGGTGAGCAATCACACTGATTAAACACCAGCAACAACAGATCGTGTGGGGAGACACCGAATGGTTTGTTTTGCATTTCTTTTTGTGAAACTGATACACCGTGACCGCAAAATAAAGT
Source organism: Corythoichthys intestinalis (assembly GCF_030265065.1). Taxonomy (NCBI): domain Eukaryota; kingdom Metazoa; phylum Chordata; class Actinopteri; order Syngnathiformes; family Syngnathidae; genus Corythoichthys; species Corythoichthys intestinalis. Next base: position 10,155,597 of record NC_080416.1, on the reverse strand, counting down.
AATGTATAGAATAATTATCATTTATTGTGCAATCATCGGTTTTCGCTCTGCCAACCGACACAAATATGAATGGGATTAGAGGATTTGTTCTATATATTTTACGAGCGATAATTTATACATGTGTCCAGTCCTATATCCAATGCGTGATATGTTTTTTATTTTAAAAGAGTACTCACTCTGGCCATTTCCCTTTGTTTTGCCTGGGGTGGTGGGGTGGGCTCATCAGAGTCAGTCAATGTCCTCTTTCTTGATATATCGGGACATTTAGGTCTCGCGTTCGGGAACTCATGGGTACGACAGATGGCTATTTGTACACCACATAGCATGACAGGTTTGAACCATTTTTGTGAATTTTTGATTAAACACCAACTGAACTCTCTCGTCGATAAACAACGATGGCACCTGCCTCGACCTATTGTTTCCTTGTTATGACGTCTCTGCCCCATTTGGCTGTTTCCGGAATACTTTCGGAAATGTTCGTAATTTTCGATGTATTTTCGATAATTGCTCATGAATGTGATTTATTTTTTTGTCAACTTTATTAATATTTGTTATCTTTCTACATAACGGTTCTATTGATATCTCACAGCCCCTTAGTGTTTTAATATCCTTTAAACTCATTGGTCTTGGAAGAACGCCCCTCAAGTGAGAGTCTATTCAGAAAATGTTTTAATTACCTCCATCCAGAAGCACATAGGGCTCGATATTACAAGCACGCAGGGCAGAAAAGAACTCCGAGACGAGGGATGCAAAGGCATCATATTCTCCTCCGTGGTGTTGGTCCAAAGAACTTTCCGAATAGAGATGGTAAATCAAACAGCTGGCGTCGATAATTAGTTTGCTGGCTCGGAATTTTACATCAGAGTGGAATTTTTGGTTTCCTTCCACGAAGGTGGTTAAACCGCGGACCCCCATGGGTCTGGAAAGACAAGAAAACTGATGTAAAAAAACAATCAAAGACTTTTGTGATAAAAGCATTGACATTTTTGCAATGTGGGTGGGGAAAAAACAGAAGAACGAGGCAGTTGTGAAGAGGAGTACTGTGTTGAACGGCAAGCCGTTTAGGTGGATCTCAATCACAGACTCCGAGATCAAAAATCGCGAATGAGTTTGTATTTCATAAAAAGTACAATAAAAAAAGCATGCCAAACAGTACGCGAATTTAACTTAGTCCAATAGAAAACAGAGCTGAAAACCCAACTGATCAAAGTAGGATACAACCGGAGAAGCACGAAGATGAGGGCACACACAGCGGTAAGCCGGACAATCGTCTGACAAAGCTGAGAGACACAAGCGTCATCCTCATTTATGTATTTTTTTAATACCGTTTGAGGCTCAGCTCAGGTATTTCAATTTTCTATGTTCCTTATCCGATTACATGAACTGACTAGTTAATCGATTAATCGACTATTAAAATAGTTGATAGCTGCAGCACTATCTGAGACTGTGAGTTCGAATCAGTGTTTTGAAGGAAAAGAAAGTCAATTTTTCAAGGTTCCACAGGTTCTCCAATTCTCTTAACGAACAGGAGATGACGACACACAATTCAGGAACAAAAAGAAAGCATTAATCATCCAAGATATGTACAGTGCCTTGCAAAAGTATTCAGCCCCCTTGAATCTTGCAACCTTTCGCCACATTTCAGGCTTCAAACATAAAGATATGAAATTTAATTTTTTTGTCAAGAATCAACAACAAGTGGGACACAATCGTGAAGTGGAACAACATTTATTGGATAATTTAAACTTTTTTAACAAATAAAAAACTGAAAAGTGGGGCGTGCAATATTATTCAGCCCCTTTACTTTCAGTGCAGCAAACTCACTCCAGAAATTCAGTGAGGATCTCTGAATGATCCAATGTTGTCCTAAATGACCGATGATGATAAATAGAATCCACATGTGTGTAATCAAGTCTCCGTATAAATGCACCTGCTCTGTGATAGTCTCAGGGTTCTATTTAAAGTGCAGAGAGCATTATGAAAACCAAGGAACACACCAGGCAGGGCCGAGATACTGTTGTGGAGAAGTTTAAAGCCGGATTTGGATACAAAAAGATTTCCCAAGCTTTAAACATCTCAAGGAGCACTGTGCAAGCCATCATATTGAAATGGAAGGAGCATCATACCACTGCAAATCTACCAAGACCCGGTCGTCCTTCCAAACTTTCTTCTCAAACAAGGAGAAAACTGATCAGAGATGCAGCCAAGAGGCCCATGATCACTCTGGATGAACTGCAGAGATCTACAGCTGAGGTGGGAGAGTCTGTCCATAGGACAACAATCAGTCGTACACTGCACAAATCTGGCCTTTATGGAAGAGTGGCAAGAAGAAAGCCATTTCTCAAAGATATCCATAAAAAGTCTCGTTTAAAGTTTGCCACAAGCCACCTGGGAGACACACCAAACATGTGGAAGAAGGTGCTCTGGTCAGATGAAACCAAAATTGAACTTTTTGGCCACAATGCAAAACGATATGTTTGGCGTAAAAGCAACACAGCTCATCACCCTGAACACACCATCCCCACTGTCAAACATGGTGGTGGCAGCATCATGGTTTGGGCCTGCTTTTCTTCAGCAGGGACAGGGAAGAAGTTAAAATTGACGGGAAGATGGATGCAGCCAAATACAGGAACATTCTGGAAGAAAACCTGTTGGTATCTGCACAAGACCTGAGACTGGGACGGAGATTTATCTTCCAACAGGACAATGATCTAAAACATAAAGCCAAATCTACAATGGAATGGTATCCAGGTGTTAGAATGGCCAAGTCAAAGTCCAGACCTGAATCCAATCGAGAATCTGTGGAAAGAGCTGAAGACTGCTGTTCACACTCTCCATCCAACCCCACTGAGCTTGAGCTGTTTTTCAAGGAAGAATGGGCAAGAATATCAGTCTCTCGATGTGCAAAACTGATAGAAACATACCTCAAGCGACTTGCAGCTGTAATTGGAGCAAAAGGTGGTGCTACAAAGTATTAACGCAAGGGGGCCGAATAATATTGCATGCCCCACTTTTCAGTTTTTTATTTGTTAAAAAAGTTTAAATTATCCAATAAATGTTGTTCCACTTCACGATTGTGTCCCACTTGTTGTTGATTCTTGACAAAAAAATTAAATTTCATATCTTTATGTTTGAAGCCTGAAATGTGGCGAAAGGTTGCAAGGTTCAAGGGGGCCGAATACTTTTGCAAGGCACTGTATATATATTCGTTAAGGAAATTAGAATTTAAGGCTGGTCGACCATCTCTCACCCAGCACAACACGGTGCTTTCCAGAGAGGTCTACCGACCTTCCACCTCAATCAGTTAAAATATGTCGGCGTTGTACCGAAATCTGCCATCCGTCAGAATCTGTGACGAAACAGGGCAATGTTGCCAACAGCAAGGCCAACAGCAACGACAAAGAGGAATCGGAGAAGACCACTTCCGCTAACAGCGTGAACTGTCAATCGCCACGTAAACGAGGCTCGCTACAAGTTGCTGAGGCTTATTTTCCCTTTCACGGTATAAACGTCATGACATTTGATCATGACATGGTTATTAAGAAAATGTCTGCTTTAAAAAAGAATTGCATGTTTCATGAGAATTTTTGACATTATGAAATACTGTAGTTTGCTGTAATTAATTGCTATTATTCTTTATAATGATGAGGTTATTGTGTAAATATCCCATTAAATTAATTACATAAAATGTATGGCTTTTGACATTGTGAAAATATGCGCTTTTCTAAATTAGGTACTGGAATTGTCCACTTTTAAAAATTACTTTTATTCTTTTAGCTTATCACTCTTCCTTACACACACATGCACTCACAATTTTAAACGTATAAGGACAATAAAATAATATGTCGTAGTCAGTGATTGATCTCGCTGTATTTTCCTTATGTCTTGCCCAGCCCATCAAAGACAAATCCTTATTCATCTGACATTTTTACAGTCATCTGAACACATATTTCCTCAAAACGACCTCCAGAAACTAAGGCTCTTTGCTGATTTTCTGACCCCCAACTACATCTCCTCTCAGTTGGACCCCCAGAGTCTTTACATTTTCTCATCACAAGACATCATTATCATGAGATCAGCAAAGAGCCTTATAAAGAGCCTATACAGTATACTGTATATAAAGTATATTGCAGGACTTCACTGATTTTAAAGTTCAATCTCAACATTTTTAGAGACTTGCTCATTTTCTACATATTTCTCTCTCAGTACTAGTTATGATGCAGGAATGGTAGCGTGTTCACCCTTTCTGGGTTAGGTTTGGAGCGGTGAGGTGAGAGGAAACTTTTGACTTGTTAACTAGGCACATAATCCACCTTGTTAACAAGCTCACATTATAATATTTGTTTTACCATCGCTAGACACACAAAACACGGTGGAATGAACTCTTGTAGATGGTGGGAAACGTTCATGGCAGCATTTACTTACCTTAAATTTTGTGTAAAGTGATGGATGATAGTCACTGTTGAAGGATGCAGTTTTCTCTTTTTGTCCTTCGCGTGTTCGTTGAATTTCAGGTTGTGAGAATGCTGGCAGATTAGAGGCTGGAGATGAACAGTATTCCTTCTGAGGTTATATTGTTGAATATTCTGGGTACAAATGTAATCCAGACAAGGGCTGTGATCTTGCAAAAGGAGGAAGTACCATAGAGGGAAGTCATTTATACTGTTGACAGGACAAAAACAAAACTTAATGAAAGAAACGAAACTTAATGAAAGAAACGAAATTGAAACTAACTATAGCTTACCCTGAAACGAAACTTAATGAAAGAAACGAAACTTAATGAAAGAAAGAAATTGAAACTCACTATAGCTTACTCTAGGGATTTTCCATCAGGAAAACATCTTAAAATGAGACCATTCCTGTCAACCCGAGGCCGTTGGCAGTCTTACAAATAGTGAAGCATGCCCTTACAAATTGGTGACTAATCTTACAACGTTGTATATAGCGTGCAATATGAAACAAAAATAAAACTCAATTTTTAAAATAACATCAATTTATTGGTAATATTGTAACATATAACTTGGTGCAATCAAAGAATATCTTCAGCTACATCATGATCACTAAAATTTAACAGTGACTTTGTCCTAATTGTACTGTATGTAGCACTTTTGGGAATTTCTATGGCTGCACTTCAGCTCGCAATTCAGTTTGACTTGAAGGTACTTCGTTAGTGTGTCCAATTATAAATTCAAAAGGTCAACTGATAAAATTAACTTACCGATGAAATCTTTGAGTCAGGGAACATTTCTTTGGCCAATTCTGAGAAGTGATCAGCAATAGTTGCGGGCAAATTGTGTTCGGCAACAAATTGGCAGAATAAAATCTCCGCTTTCGTCACTTTTCATTCTGCAGACTTCATCTTTATGACCAGTGTTGTCAATCTTACTTTTAAAAATTAGTTACGTATTACTTCTCCCAAAAAGTAATTTAGTAACTCAGGTACCTGAATGTAAGAGTAATTAGTTACTTGGCAAAGTAACTGGTGTTACCTTTCATGTTTTTTTTTCCATTAAAAAAAAAACAAAAAAACAAAACAAAGTAACCTTTGCCATGTTTGGAAGTCATTTAATGTTGTGAATCAACTGTTAAAGTCGTTAAAATTGCTCCCGTTTTTGCATTAGTTCCCTTCTGTCTACTTTCAACATGTTTTAAAGCTGTTTCATCATTTAAAGATAGATTCAAGTCAAAATTTTGCAGATTTAGGAGTATTTTAGATAAAAAGTTACTTAAGGTTCTCGAGGAAGGTTCACTACAACAGAGCCTTTCTGAGAAGTCTACCGCTTTAAAATGGCGGCTGTTTACTAACGCCGCCGAGTCTGTCATTTTGAATGTAGTTCTATATGCATGTAATACAGTATTTAGGCGTAGATTGTAGGCTGTCGGCTACAGACAGGAAATATTGGAGCCACTTAGCCTAGCATCGTGTTTGCTACAGCATCACAACAAACACTCTTCTCTCTTCGTGTCTCTGACTTTTCCCGTATCATTCAACCAACGTAATAATGCATAGTAACATATATTCTCGTTGCAGAAACGGTGACAAAACCAGAACAGAGGGGGAAAAAAACGTAATGTGAACGTATGGCGTACACATTTAAAAATCAGTGGTCACTTGTACAAATTACGCCGAAACCGTACTTGACAGGTATGTGAGACCTTGAGAGCTGGTCTCAGCTGGTACGACAGTGAGTCATCTGCCCAGTTCCTCATAAGCAATAGTAGCACATTGTTGTCATTCAAGGCCAGAGGAAAGCACACAAACATGGCCAGATATGGACATTACGCAATATGTTAAAATACAGTCTTCAATGTTCAAGGTTATAGGAAAGCACTCAAACATGATCAAATATGGGCATGGCATAATATGCTATAGTACAGTCTTCAATCCCACTTTCGGACTTGTAAGAGTCCGACACTCAAAGAATTGTTATCCTTCTGTATCATCATGAAGTTATGGAATGAAACCCATACCTATTACATACATTACTGCTTAAAATTACAATATTCTTTGTTTTAAAAAAAAGCCTTCAAATCATTAAAAACAATAGTGCATTTCAGTTCAAAATATTAAAATCTTAATAGTAGATATGAGTAGTTCAAAGAATTGCGCAATCTTGAATTAAAGGCACAAGCGGACATAGAAGTGTAATATCAAAATTCAATGGAATTTGGTCCCATGTAGCTCATTGGCTCCCATCGACAATGACAGCCAATGTTAATATAATTTGTATCTTACTCGTTCATCTCCAAAACAGCAAATCGGTTGCTTATCTCCTCAGCCCCTCTTCTTCCTTGTCCTCTTCCTCTACTTTGTCCCCCTCTCCCTCTTCCTCTTCCTCTTCGTCCTCCACCTCGCCCCATGACCTCCATCACAGGGGAAGGCTGACCTTTGGTGCTGCAGTTCTTCACGGCGTGCAACAGGGTGGAGTAAATGTTGGAAGCAACCTCCGTTAGCACGTGACTTACTTTTCCGCCCTCTTTTAGAAAGCTGAGAATGCCATGCACCAAGCTACCACTGAACAAACTAACAGAAAAAAATGAGAAAAAGGAGCGTGAACAGACAGGTTGCCAAGATTTTTTAGACGTGGAAAAGGGAAAAATGTTTCCTTTTACCGCGAGAGGGGGTTTTCCTGGATTGGCCTTAACAAAAGTTGATTCAAACAGAGTGCGCTCCAAAGACAAGCCTGCCATTGGCTGAAGCTGTGAGCCGCTGCGATGTCCACAAAATTGCTCCTGGACCTCGAACGGAGGTGATCCATGTAAGCGATGAAACTGTGCTCCTCACCCCATTGAAACTTGGAAATTGGAGCTACAGAGCGCAAAACTGATCATCAGGTAAGGCTGTAAACACATAAAATTTGTCATAGAGTATCACTAACCAGGAATTTGGTAGCATACAATTCCACTTTTCTCCATCAAAAGCAGCTCTCCGTAAACCATTCCCATGACTAAAGCCTGAAGCTGATAGTGTGAAGGCTTCGGTTTGGCCTCCTGCAGCCAGAAGCTGGTTACTGCAACTGCTAGCCGGATGTTAGCGGGAACATGAACCAAAGCAGCCGGATTCACCCTTAGGACTTCAAAAAAGGCATTACACCTGAGTGCTTCAGGGACCTGCAGAAAACAAAAAATCCTTTGTGAATGTTTCTGAGGTGAGTGCTCATACACAAACTAGATAGAATGATTATATAGTAACCAGTGTTGTTTTCGTCAACAATGACAAAGATATTTTGTTGACAAAGAATTTTTTTCAGAAAGATGACTAGCTAAAAACAGGCATAAAAATGGGTCAGGGGTTAAAAAGGTGAGAAGGGTGTGGAGGAAATATGTTCAGATTCAGAATATTTATTGTCATTGTTACAAAAAAAAGCACAACGAAACTTTGTTCCGGTAGGGCTGTCGCAAACGACTACGTTTTTATTATTTTTTTTACTAATTTAGCATTGAAATTTTTTTGGACACTTATTAATTCACAAAAACATTTTGGAACACTGAAATTCTTTATTAACTCATTCACTCCCAGCCATTTTCACCAGAGCAAGGCCCTTCGCTCCCGGCTGTTTTTCTGGATTTTGATTGATTTTGCAAGGCCCACAGAAAATTCTGTTCTATTGCTATATAAACATGGAAGCCACCAAAAAAAAAAAAAAGATTAGACTCTCTTCTTTCAGCAGAAAAAAAGTAAGTTCAAATATTTCTCCATTCTTTAGAAATCAGCATTAGAAAATAGCTTAGTTTGAGCAATTTTCCAATTTCTGATGAAAAAACGGAGAAAATGAGCTTTTTGTAAACGCATACATTTCAAACATAACTTTGACTTTAACAATGCTATTTTTTGCATTGGTTACATCCCAAATCTCTGAATGTTTTCCTTTTACAAAATACCATGAACAACCAGACAAATAGAGCTTTTGATAGCAAAGTAACAATTTATTTACACATGAATATTGGGAGATGACGCTTTGTCGCAGAGATGACGCCGTTGTCTCCGCGTCAGCCGTGTTAACTTTTCCCTCATCGTTGTCTGTCTCACAAAGATGGATTATTTTTGCATCTCTGTGGGGTCTGCTCAGCGAGCCGCTGCACTGGGGGTCCCACTCGTTTTGCTCGGTCGGAGCGCCGCCTGGCATCATGCCGCCAGCGCTCCGACAGTGCTGCCCGGCCGTTCACTGCTGTTGAATCGGGTTGCGGGTCTTTACAAAATGCGCTACTGGCCTCCAGTGGCCAGTTTTATTGCTTTAAAATGGGTTTGGAGCCTTGTTTTTTGTTTCTCAGATAGATCGCAAGTCATAGATGCTTCTTGTATAAAAATAAATAAATAACCAAATAAATAAAAAACAACGCAAAAGACGTATAAATATATTTTTGGGACAATTAAGCATTTAAAAATAGAACGTATTTACACGTTTCTGGGAGCAAATGAGTTAAAGTATAAATAAACATGTAAAAGTACAAATAAACATGTAAATAACAATAATTAATCACACATGAACACTGAGGTCAAATGCTGATAGTAGGCCTGAACGATATTGGAAAAAACTATCATTGTGATTTTGGGGGATTTTGCGATATTATTTTGCCATATTAAAACGAGAAAATTTTCACCAAATAACTTGAATAGCTCTGTTCGGGATAGCTGCATTGTTGACGAAGAAAAACAGTTTGGTCGCGCTGCCTAGCAGGAGGGAGAGTGAGACACTGTGTATGAGCATGAAGCAGAAAAACATGAATGCATGTTGTTTTTAAATTCCGGGGTGAGGGGTGAGATCTTGCATGGAGCCCCAGATCGAGGGAGATTATCAGTGGTCTTGTATGTCTTCCATTTTCTAATAATTGCTCCCATAGTTGATTTCTTTACACCAAGCGTTTTACCTATTGCAGATTCAGTCTTCCTAGCCTGGTGCAGCTCTACAATTTTGTCTCTGTTGTCCTTCGACAGCTCTTTGGTCTTGGCCATAGTGGAGTTTGGAGTGTGACTGACTCAAGTTGTGGACAGGTGTCTTATACCGATAAAGAGTTAAAACAGGTGCCATTAATACAGGTAACGAGTGGAGCTTCGTTAGACCTCGTTAGAAGAAGTTAGACCTCTTTGACAGCCAGAAATCTTGCTTGTTTGTAGGTGACCAAATACTTATTTTCCACTCTAATTTGAAAATAAATTCTTTAAAAATCAAACAATGTGATTTTCTATTTTTTTTCCACATTCGGTCTCTCATGGTTGAGGTTTACCAATGTTGACAATTACAGGCCTCTCTAATCTTTTCAAGTAGGAGAACTTGCACAATTGGTGATTGACTAAATACTTATTTGCCCCCCCCCCGTAGGTCACCCTTTTTGACTTCTAAACGGCGAATTTTGCCGAAAGGTGAGTGATTTTCATGCTTGTAAAAACCGTGGCTTGGGAGACTAGAACATTAACGAGACAAATGTTTGAAGTTCGAATAGATTGGACGTCTACTAGGGATAAACTCATTAGTGGTAGGATGCAAAAACAGTTAATTTCACTCGCTTACCTTATTCAGCGTATCCACGTGGAAATGTGATTTTAACCACTGAGGCTCCACTTGGTTTACCTTCAAGTTGAGGTTGACCCGATCAAACTCCTCCACAAAAACCATCAATTTGCCAGCACTCATTTTCTTCCCGTCCAGCAGTAAAATTCCATATATCGCCTGTCGTATCGCTCTGGCGCAACAATAGCTGCTCGGGTTCCTGCTGTTTTCCACTTGTGGGTTAAGCAGCACCCTTCGCATCACCAAAGCATCAACCACTACAGGAGATACAAGCCCTTGAGCTGCTGCCTTTAACAAACAATTGGGTAATGTTTGGTTATACCCTTCTGGAATTTTGTTTTCAGTGAACCAACAAGACAAAGGGCTCCGAGGGGTGACGTGGTACTCCTTCATAAGTTTCTCCAGCTGTGTAGTGAGCCCAACTTTTTGCTTTTTCTTTGACCCGCCACTGTTTGCCCTCATGAGGCTTTTGATTTCAGCTAATGCGTCCGCCGAACATGAAAAAGAGGACAGCCATCGAAGCAAGACGTCAATTCGGGAGGACGGGGATTTACTGTTCCTTTGGTTGACGTTTCTTGCTGATTCTGTGATCAACTGGAGGAGAATTTCTGCTTCTTTTGGGGCGCCGTAGTCGTTACCAGTCAGGACGGCGCAGAGAGGCAGTAACTCTGGGTTCATTCTGTGGTAGAAACTGCAGAGGACTGGAGTGGTGTAGCATCGAGCTGGGATGTAGCGCTGAGATGCTTTACCGTTGAGGTTGGTCCACTGGAAAAAATTGAGGGGCATGTACCCACCTGTGATAAGAAAAATACACAGAAAATTGTAATTGGCAGTGTCGTTTTCGACAACGATAACGAAAATATTTCGTCAACGAACAATTTTTTTCATGACGATGACGTCACGATGATGCGCTGAAAACGTGTCTTCTTGGGAGACTAAAACATAACGAGATGGATGCCAGTTGTCGTCTGACAACACGAGAACAAGATTAAAATTAGTCATGATTTCCATCATAAATTCACAATGTGTGATATTTTCTTATTTTATGTGTAGTTAGAACACATTTAGCAGCATTTGGTTGTGTCACTCATGTGACTTGCTGACGTTAAACAACACTGGTCGTTGGGGGAGAAAAAACATTTTTAATCTTATGTCATGGTTTAACATTAGTATGGTTAAGGCTGGGCGATTTGGCCCAAATATTTTCACAATTTTTATTTTGAACTATTTTTCATATCAGCCAATTTGGATTGTTCTTGTAATTTTTTTTTTTACTTGATTTTTACCGCCCACATTTAAAAAAAATAATATTTTTTTTACCCGTGCTGTTCAGCTGCTTAGACACGGAGAATATGAATGTGAATGTCCTTATGGTCAGTAACATTTTTAATGTATTACACAACAGTTTGATATACCGTATTTTTAGGACTATAAATTGAGTATAAGTCGCACCAGCCAAAAATATTAGTTGCAACTAGGCCTGTCGCGATAACAAATTTTAGTGGGCGATAAATTATCTCATAAATTATTGCGATATGCGATATTATTGCGCAAAAAAAAAAAAATTGGCTCCCAAAGATATCAAATATCATTTAACAGAGGTAAAACGGTCTCATTTCTTCAGCAATGTAGCGGACTTCACTTTCCGTCAGGGAACGCTATTTTGCGCGGTGTCGTCTGTATTTCTCACATCAAGCGAATACCTCTAATTGTCAACATGACGAGGAGGCTCCGCTTGTTGCGATGCAGTTTTCTTACTAAGCAGTGAAAACTGGAGAGGATAATAGTGTTTCAAATGAGCATGTAGATTTATTCTGTTGGCCATCTTTGTTGAAACAACCTCCAAAAACATTTTGCAGACTGGTTCGTCCTCTTCCTCATTCCGCTCGCTCTTTGCTGTGCGCCGACAGTGCACTCGACCCTGCCTCCATCCATTAAATGACGGTCACTCAAATGTATAAAACGAACATACCCAGAAGTCAATAAAACAGAGTGGCACAAGGAAGCTGAACTTTAAACAGCGCTATCAAGCACGTCTGCCACACATCTGCCGCAAGCGCGTGCGTTGCGCGCGCACGTGCACGCGAGGCGATAAATCGCAGCACGAAAATTACCGTCTTTATTTTTATATATCGCGCGATAAATGGAATTATTGCATATTGCGACAGGCTTAGTTGCAACAGAGCATAAGTTGCATTTTTGGGAGAAATATATTTGGTAACAAGAACAAAAATAACTGATATGTCATATTGAAAGGCAATTTAAAAAATAGAATAGAGAACAACAGGGTGAACAAGTGTAGAACAGTTAACATTTTTTATCAAACTATCAGTGTCACTCCAAATCACTAAATGAAATGAAATCTTCATCTTTTGTGTTACTTTTAAACAACTCAGCCAATTCCGCAGGTGCAGCGCTTTCTCTTCTACATTGCCAGTGCTTAATTTGTAAATCATAAAGTAAATCATAAAGCAAAGTACATATGACAGTGCAGGGATGACGAGCCGGGCACAGGTCCCGGAACATACGCAGAAAATGGTGCCGAAAACAACACGCAAATGCCCATTTATCATGCTGTGGGACTTTTCTTTTTTTCTTTCTTTGTGCTTTTCTGATTCGTTTTGAACCGTTTTGAACCATCTCCCTTCTTTTTGGAAAAGACAGTAAATGAAATGTAATTGTCTTTTTGGCATGTTGAAATACCGTTTGGTCCTGGCTGCTTGCTCCCCAGATGCAGCAAATTTCAGAAGTTTTTTTTTTCTTGTTAGGGGCGTGATTTGTTGGTCCATCTTTTCAGTGCATCAACAAATCTCCGACTCTTTCAAATGATTTTTATAAACATGCAATTCTCAGGATTTGTTCTGTAACTGAATTTATGCATATTATTATTTTATTTTATATGTAATGTCAGTAACTATGTGTAATATTCTGATATAATGTTTTCCGAGGCACCCTGAAGTGAACGCAACGTTACTGTTGTTTTGGTCACGTGATAGGGGAGTAAGGTAGAGAGGCACAGCCTGCCAAGAGCCACAAGTTCTGTTTCGTGCTGTTAGCTCGATGTGTTGATAAAGAAACAAAGTTGTCAGCACGTCGTGTGTTCAATACATTTGTTAACAAAAAGCTCAAAACAAGACACTATGCACGGTCCCTTTAAGGGACGCTGGGACTGGAGAGCTGTGAGTAGTGGGAAGCCAGGGGGGAGACTGGCGAGAATCAAAAATTTGCAGTCGAAAGTGGCGGCAGTCCGCTTTTATTTATTTTTTTATTGTTTTCTTATTGTTGCCACAATAAAGTGGAGAAAGCTTTTTTCCTCCCATTCGGGGCTATTACAATACATGTTTTTAAAAAGTTTTCATATTATTATTTTCTATACACGAGAGGTGCCGGATCTGCCCAAATAACTACCGGAACACAGGGAGGCAAAAATCAAGACGTGCCGGATCTTGTTCCGGCAAGATCCGGCACAAATTAACCCCTTGTACATTGCTTACGTCAGACTCATCGTCTGGCCCTGGGTGTCCTCTTGTGGTTTAGTGTGAAAATAAGAGGCTTTTAAAAATCCCAGCCTGGCTAATTACTCAAAACCGCAATCATGGGCAAGACTGCCGACTTCACTGCTGTCCAGAAGGCCATCATTGACACCCTCAAGCAAGAGGCTAAGACACAGAAAGAAATTTCTGAGCGAATAGGCTGTTCCCAGAATGCTGTATCAAGGCACCTCAGTGGGAAGTCTGTGGGAAGGAAAAAGTGTGGCAGGAAATGCTGCACAATCAGAACAGGTGACCGCACCCTGAGAAAGATTGTGGAGAAGAGCTGATTCCAGACCTTGGGGGACCGGCAGAAACAGTGGACTGAGTCTGGAGTAGAAACATCCAGAGCCACCGTGCGACGCCGTGTGCTGGAAATGGGCTACAGGTGCCGAATTCCCCAGGTCAAGCCACTTTTGTACCTGAAACAGCGGCAGAAGCGCCTGACCTGAACTACAAAGAAGCAGCACTGGACTGTTGCTCAGTAGTCCAAAGTACTTTTTTTTTTAGATGAAAGCAAATTTTGCACGTCATTCGGAAATCAAGGTGCCAGAGTTGGGAGGAAGACTGGCGAGTAGGTAATGTCAAAATGCCTGAAGTTCAGTGTCAAGAACCCACAGTCAGTGATGGTCTGGGGTGCCATGTCAGCTGCTGGTGTTGGTCCACTATGTTTTATCAAGGGCAGGGTCAATGCAGCTAGCTATCAGGAGATTGGAGGTGCACTTCATGCTTCCATCTGCTGAAAAGCTTTATGGAGATGAAGCACGATTTTTCACGCATTTTTCAGCACGACCTGGCACCTGCTCACAGTGCCAAAACCACTGGTAAATGGTTTACTGACCATGGCATTACTGTGCTCAATTGGCCTGCCAACTCTCCTGACCTAAACCCCATAGAGAATCTGTGGGATATTGTGAAGAGGAAGTTGAGAGACACCAGACCCAACACTGTGGATGAGCTTAAGGCCGCTATCGAAGCATCCTGGGTCTCCAAAACACTTCAGCAGTGCCACAGGCTGATTGCCTCCATGCCACGCCGCATTGAAGCAGTCATTTCTGCAAAAAGATTCCCGACCGAGTATTGAGTGCATAGCTGATATAATTAGTTGAAGGTTGACTTTTTTTGTAATGAAAACACTTTTTGTATTGGTCGGATGCAATATGCAAATTTTTTTAGATAGGGATTTTTTGGTTTTCTTTGACTTTTTTGCCAAAATCATCACTATTAAAACAATAAAAGGCTTGAACTACTTCAGTTGTGTGTAATGAATCTAAAATATATGAAAGTCTAATGTTTATCAGTACATTACAGCTAGGGTTGTTCCGATCATGTTTTTTTTGCTCCCCATCCGATCCCGATCGTTTTAGTTTGAGTATCTGCCGATCCCGATATTTCCCGATCCGATTGCCTTTTTTTTTTTTTGCTCCTGATTCAATTCCAATCATTCCTGATAATTTTACCCGATCATATACATTTTGGCAATGCATTAAGAAAAAAATGAATAAATCTCGGACGAATATACACATTCAACATACAGTACATAAGTACTGTATTTGTTTATTATGACAATAAATCCTCAAGATGGCATTTACATTATTAATATTCTTTCTGTGAGAGGGATCCACGGATAGAAAGACTTGTAATTCTGAAAGGATAAATGTGACTTTGTATATTGGGACTAAATATTGTCATCTAGTGTATTTGTTGAGCTTTCAGTATATGATACTGTAGCCATGCCCAAATGCACGATGGGAAGTGCAACCATGACTGTGCGTATTGGCACCAATTGATATATCTTCTCTGCGTTGGGAAGTAACATAGGGTGTTAAGAAAAAGATTCTTTGCTTTCCCACAAGATTTCTAAATGTTGATAGAGGGATTTAAAGGGTTGAGCCAATTAAAAAAAGGCTCCAAAGACTGCCAAAATTCACTCTACTCATTTAACGTTGCATTTTAGCTCTATATATAAGTAAATCGGTGCCATTATAGATTGAAAAAAAATACCGCCGTTAACGCGATAAATTTGATAGCCCTACTTTAAGCCAAAACTAAAGACTCTGGATGAGTGTAAGACATTTTGTCTGCAACGTTAAATACAATTAGAAAACGATTTAATTAAAAATATATATATATTTAAAAAAAGCATGTCTGATATTTTTTTGCCGATTCCGATACTTTGAAAATGACGTGATCGGACCCGATCGATCAGCATCTTTAATTACAGATTTAATTAACCTTATCACAATATGCTAATTTTTGGAGAAGGACTAGTATATTAGCATGACGCTAATGGATTTTCAGGAATAAAGAAATGTGACTTCATGATAAATCCTTTCTGTTTTAAACATGCAAATCCTCTTACCTGGCAGGTCAAAAATAAAAAAATCACTGTCGTTGCTCAGAACCGGGCACCTCCATTCATGAGCCAAACATGCAATATCCCAATCGGCCTCTGTGAGACATTGCACTAGGTGGACTTTCTCCTGAATGAGGACTTCAACGAAGACTTGCTTGGTAAGGAGGGGAAGAACCGAGCCGTTGCGACCGTGTGACATGTTATCTGCTTCTCTTATTCTGGACTGCAGACGCTGCTGCAGAGTCTGAAACTTTTTATTACTGGGGTCAATCCCTGGAAAGTAAGAATTTGAATGTATTAACTCACTGGCCTTGGAATGAATGCTCCTCAAGTGAGAGTTTATTCAGAAAATGTTTTAATTACCTCCATCCAGAAGCACATAGGGCTCGATATTACAAGCACGCAGGGCACAGAAGAAATCAAGGACGAGGGATGCAAAGGCATCATAATCTCCTCCGTGCCTTCGGTCCAAAGAATGTTTCAAATAGAGATTGAAAAACAAACTGCTGCCATCGATAATTAGGTTGTTGGCTCGGAATTTTACATCAAAGAGGAAATTTCGGTTCCCTTCCACGAAGGTGGTGAAACCGTGGACCCCCATGGAATCTCAGGGTCTGGAAAGACAAGAAAACTGATGTAAAAAAATCCAATCAAAGACTTTCATGGTAAAAATACTGATGTTTTTGCAATGTGGGTGGAAAAAAGAAGAAGTGAGAGCCAATTCTGCAAGTACTAACCAACAGGGCACACCTTAATATTTCATCAGGCGGGCAAAAGTCAACAAGTAGCCACAAACAGGTAATTAAAAATGATCTATGTACAGAGACTATCTGTCCAGGAAGCGAGGTGATTAAAAAAGCAAGCAGCACAGTAGCTTAATGGGTGGCATACAGTCTGAGAGTAGTGCTGCAACGATTAATCAATTAACTCGAGTAATTTGATAACAAAAAAGATTAGAATTAAATTTTCT
This sequence comes from Corythoichthys intestinalis, assembly GCF_030265065.1. Classification (NCBI taxonomy): domain Eukaryota; kingdom Metazoa; phylum Chordata; class Actinopteri; order Syngnathiformes; family Syngnathidae; genus Corythoichthys; species Corythoichthys intestinalis. The sequence goes on along the minus strand of NC_080416.1, from coordinate 10,138,731 downwards.
CGCTTTGAGTATTCATTTAAAGGGCAACTGAAGAGCTTTCCGGACAGGAAAATGACATTTGTTCATGGATAAGCCGTACTGGACTATAAGCCGCAGCTGTCCTCACTGCATTATGGGATATTTACACGAAAAGATAAAACCGGTAACACTTTATTTGACAGCGGCATCATACGACTGTCATAAGACCAAATGAAAAACCATGGAGCTTTGAACCAATTGGCTGTCAAGCTTCATTTCGCCCTGGAAAAAAAAAATCATCACAGCAGCATGAAAACATTGGATGAATCCTAATTTTAATTTAATTATGTTTGATAATAATTTCTTGGTGATCAAATAATAATGCCCCAGTCAAAGCAGCATCTATTTGATGCTATTGTTCCCTCTTCAAATAGGCAGACCTTGATGTTGATGCCGTAGTACAATAGTGTTTTATTGAGACGTATTTGGTTCATTAGACCCTGGCAGGTGGATTGTTTTATATATAGGCTTTATATTTACCCTGTGACAGGCCAAAAAACAATGAGCCAAGGACCTATTTGGTGCTGGGGACATTTGAATTTACATAACACCTATTGATTTAGTAATAAAATCACATGAGTAGACGACCTGTCAGCAAACCTATCTACTTATGAAAGGGCAACAGCAACAACAACAACAAAAAAGGCGCGCTTCAACAAACAGGCATTAGGAGTCCCCCTCGTCTCGTTTTTAACAGAAGTGCATCAAATTTTAGAATCAGAAAAGCCAGTAAGGGGTCTCTACTTACGTCTTTGTAAAACCAAGGTTGCATTGTAGGTTTTCAAAGCTGTCGTCGCTGAAATGATGAAAACAATGAGCCGATTGGGGACCTGTATGCATGCTCACAAAAACGGTCCAAACCTTTGCAGGAGAAGTTTTTTTGGACCACTCATAGAGTCTCGAGTCTTCCTGTGAGCAATTCATCGCTCCACATCGAGATGGCATGACGAATCTCGCGAGTAAAACCGCAGAAAATGTTTGCAACATATGGCGAGGATAGCGTGGTGCTATATTTCCGTGTTCAGAGTGGTTGAGAGGCTCCCTGGAAGTTATGTCATCAGGTAGCGGTCGGCATGGCGGCGCGTCCCTCATTGCTATGGTGTTGCTATGGCCATAACTCAAAAACTACGTGGCCAATTATCATTATTTTTTTTAATTTGACTTTTTGAGACAGTTAAATTGTATTAAATGCATCATTCGCTGAGTAAAACACTCAAGAGCAAAATCCGAAAAGCTCTTTAGTTGCCCTTTAATTAAAGTGGCTTTGTAAAGGTTTGTTTTGAAAGTGTTTGCATTTAGTTTTATTGATTTGGGTAGATACACTGCTCTCTAGTGGCGAAACTGAATATGACACAACTCAACTCACATGGCTGGATCCAGCTGCTCCCTGTTAAAATTTTTAAAAGTTTTTGTTTGAGCTAATGCATAGACTTCATAATTATCATATATAATTATAAAGTCTATGGCTAATGTTTTTAATGAATTCATAATTAAGTTTATTGGTACTTTTAGCCGTTTTTTGTGGGAATATGTGTTTGAAATATTTGTTAAGAGCATTGTTTAGAAAAAATAACAATAATACCGTAAATTTCGTACGATGAGGCGCACCTGACTATAAGCCGCCACCCACTATATCTGGCACGAAAACGGCATTTGTCCATAGATTAGCCGCACTGGACTATAAGCTGCAGCTCTCCTCACCGTATTATGGGATATTAACACCAAAAGATTTTAACCAGTAACACTTTATTTGAAAGCGGCATCAAACGACTGTGGACCAAACCAACCACAAAGCTTTGAACCACTTGGCTTCATGGCTTCAAGAAGCTTCATTTAGTCATCACTGCTCCCTTGGGGGAGACAGTCAACCTCTGTCGCCACCTGCTGTCAACACGTTTGTTGTCCAACATGCCTTCTGGCATGTATTGCAGTGCTACAGATGTAAATAACATTGAAAATTCATGTTCTGTGCTAATTATTTCTTCAGTTACTGTTCCAGTTGTTTCATTAATTGCTAGTTCAGGTATTTGGTAATACTTTATTTGACAGTGGCGCCATAAGACTGTCATTAGACCATCATAATTATGACATGACATTGTGATGAGCATTTATGAATGCTTAGATGTCATTTAGTGTTATAAGGCAAATTATCTCACTTTTGAATGGACTTCAAAGATCCAAGCTGGACATAAATGGAGTTAGCGATATAGTTTACCGGATGACACTTAACGACATAAGCACACAGTAATGCCCATGATAGTGTCGTCATAATTATGACTATCTTATGACAGTCTTATGACGCCGCTGTCAAATAAAGTGTTACCTGTTAACCCAAATAAATCCACAAATAAGCAGCACTGAACTATAAGCCGCAAGATTCAAAATGAAAAAGTAGCGGCTCATAGTCCGAAAATTACGGTAATAACATAGCATTTAAGCTAGCAGACTTTTGCTACGTAAGTTAGCCATTTGTTATTTTGTTGTACTTAGATCATTTATTTTTTAAACCGTTTGAGGATCAGCTTGGGTATTCTAATTTTCTATGTTCCTTCTCAGATAATTCGAACCAGTTAGTCGATTAATCGACTACTAAAATAATCGATAGATGCAGCCCTATCTGAGAGCGCGAGTTCGAATCAGTGTTTGCTTTGGTTTCATTTGGAATACTTTGGCTTCTCACTTTCAAAAAGTTAAGCTCAATGAAGACAAGGTTGTCCTTCCAGTGCAAAAATCACAACACGATGACACTTGGTTTAGCGGTCTAAATTACAAATAGATGTTGTACTTCCCAAAAAATGTCACGCAGTTAATCACTACTTGTCTAAACGCCGTTGATCATACAATGGAAACTGTGAGGCATGTCACCAACTTTTTCCATTTCTTCCTAAATAAATTACCTTTATCTCCGTTGGGTTGAAACTGCCCTGATCTCTCCGCTCCCTTGCAAAAAATGTCAACAACGGAGCTGTTCATTTAGTCCAGTTTACAGCTTTAGTTCTGCGTTGTAATTTCCTGTATTTTTGCTACTGCTTGGGGGCCTCCCCTTTCTTCTACTTCATTTCAATTGTTCAGTTCACACTCCCTACTGCCCTCTACTGACCAAACATTCGTACTTCTTCTATTACGTCATCTCGCAAGCGACTGCAAATCCCGAGGCTAGCATGAGAGCTAACCAGTTTTGTTCTCTCGTTTCATATTAATCAGTATTTACTCTCGCTATGTCCGGAGGAACTAACCTCGAATTTCCAGGGACGAGTCAGACGAGCTCCGGGTTCGCCGCACAATGGAAAAAAGACTGCAGTCCGTCCGCTTGGTTCTGGGAGAGCCCTGACACTTTAGCTCAGCTGGAGCATGTACGCCAGTGGATTGGGAAGTACTACAAAAAGGTAGCCAGCTTGATGCTAAAAGGCGGATTGTAAACAGTCAACCATCAGTGGGTTAATGTTTGTATTGAAACTAGGGTTCACATATTTTTGCATGTGAGTCATCTAATATTAAGGATCAGGCAATACCTAGTTACAGACAGAAAAGCTTTTTTAAAAAAAAACACCCAATTGTCTGTCTTTTTTTTTTTTTTATTTGAACAAAGCTATCCAAACATTATGGCCATATAAAAGGGTTAGTGTGACAGCAGTGGTTTAAATTTAGCGGGGAATAAAAAAAATCATAAATCCCTTCTTATTTGCATATCAGTTGTGCAAACAAACAAAAAAATATATTTTACATAAACTTGATTGAAAACGTTGGTCAACTAGTATGATAAATTGAGCTATGTTGGTTGGAATTTTCTTTACATTTTTAGCTGTCGCTGGATATTTTGTCTTTGTTATGTAAAATTTGTTTGAGTAGTGTGCATGTAAATATATTGCAAAAAAAATCAGTTATATGTACTACTATTGTATATGTACAGAGGTTGGACAAAAATATTAGAAAAACCTAACATTTTGGCAGCATAATCATTGAACATAATTGGTAAAGAATTGCACGAGAAACATTCTAGTGAAGTTGAGCATTTCGTATGGCCGGCACCATCCCCAGACCTCAACATTATTAAGAATTTACGGCCAGTTTTAGAGATTCAGTTAAGACGTTGATTTCCACCGCCATCGTCGCTAAAACAGTTGGAGGATAGTCTAACTGAAGAATGGTTTAAAATTCCTTTGGGAACAAATAACACATTATTAGGGCTGTCGAACGATTACAATTTTTAATCGAGTTAATTACAGCTGAAAAATTAATTAATTGTAATTAATCGCAATTCAAACCATCTATAAAATATGCCATATTTTTCTGTAAATTATTGTTGGAATGGAAAGATAAGACAAGACGGATATGTACATTCAACATATGGTACATAAGTACTGTATTTGTGTATCTTAACAATAAATCAATAAGATGGCATTAAATTTATTAACATTCTGTTAAAGCGATCCATGGATAGAAAGACTTGTAGTTCTTAAAAGATAAATGTTAGTACAAGTTATAGAAATTTTATATTAAAACCCCTCTTAATGTTTTCGTTTTAATAAAATTTGTAAAATTTTCAATCAAAAAATAAACTAGTAGTTCGCCATTGTTGATGTCAATAATTACACAATGCTCATGGTGCTGAAACCCATAAAATCAGTCGCACCCAAGCGCCAGCAGAGGACGACAAAACACCAAAAAACACAAGTAACAAATGGACATGACACTGTGCTGTCATTTTAATCTGTTTGAGCGTGGCATGTGCGTTAAATGCGTCAAATATTTTAACGTGATTAATTTAAAAAATTAATAAACTCCCGTTAATGCGATAATTTTGAAAGCCGAAAGCCAATACCTCAGAGAATTAAGGATGTAATTGCCGCAAAAGGCGGACCTACAACATATTAAATCTTTTTTTTTTTAAGGTGTTTTTATTATTTTGTCGAACCCCTGTATCTTTTTTTTCTCAATATTCTTATACCTCTGGAGTCTGGATTTATTTGTTGCTTGTAACCCTTAATTCATTCACTGCTATTGACAGTTCTAGACATCTAATTCATTTCAACTTGAAAGGTTGGCAATGAATGATCATGATCATGTTTCACTGCTATTGAAGGCGATAGACTTCCAATCCATTTTGACTGGGGCTCTCAACTATCGAAGAAAATTGTGCACCGTAAATTTTCATGAGGCACAGTTCTCGCATTTGTGGTTTTTGTTGCAGTCCGTGTTAGTGGATGCGCCCGCATGTCAAGCATTAGCTGCTGCAACACTGCAGCTCCTTCAGTTTCAAGAGGATGCGTTCGGGAAACGAGTTCCAAATCCAGCCCGCAATAAAATACCAGTAAGTCTGACGATATTTTCAGGACTCAGACAATGTATGGTGTACGACCAGGACTTGTTTTTTTGAAAGCTAACCGTTGTATGAAAGGTACCAGATACATTTGTCGTAAATAAATAATCCTTCCTTCCTATTTGACTTTGTAGACACAGTACTTCATGGACATGCAACCAGGTGGCGGACTGTGTCACATCCTCGGTTCGGCTTACAAATTCAAAGCTGAGCAAGGCTGGTGAGTCGTAAACTTCCCAACATGCGTTAATTTCTGGACTATAAGCCGCAACTTAAATGACAGAACTCAACCTTTATTATCTGCTTCCACAGGCGAAGGTTTGACTTCCAAAATCCCTCCAGGATTGAAAAGAATGTTGAAATGTTTGATATAATTGAGCGAACACTGTTACAGGTAATCGCACATTTCAATCTCGCTGCTAGCTTGTTTGGTTAACATGGATGTTTGACGATATTTGACAGCAAAACTGTATGTCACATCCGGTGGTTTATCTGGACCCTTCGCTGGATCAAGAGCTAGCTAGCAAAGTTAGCGGCGTCATTACGAAGCACCAGGTAAAGTAGGCGGCTAAACTGTAGCGATTTCTTTATGCTAACTTTAATTTATCCATGCAGGGAACGCTTACTGAGGACAGAAACCTTGCCAGTCACCATGTATGTCCATTCCCTTCATCCACAGACGAAGGTTTGTTGAAGCAAAAATTGTTTAACTCATTCACTCCCAGCCATTTTCCCCTGAGGAACCCCCTTCGCTCCCGGCCGTTTAACTAGATTTTGACTTATTTTGCAAGGGGAACAGAAAATTCTGTTCTATATAAACATGAAACCCACCAAAAGAAAGATTAGACTCTTTTCTTTCAGCAGGAAAAAAAGTTAGTTCATATCTTTTTCCATTCTTTAGAAATCTGCATTAGAAAATAGCTTAGTTTGAACAGTTTTCCAATTATTGATGAAAAAACAGAAATTGAGCTTTTTGTAAAAGCATACATTTCATAACTTTGACTTTAACACAGCTATTTTTTGCTTTTGTGACATCCCAAACATCTGAATAATGCTTTCCTTCTACAAAATAACAAACAACAAGACAAATAGAGCTTTTGATAGCAAAGTAACAATTTATTTACACATAACTAAACTATTGAACTGAGAGATGACGCTGTTGTGGCCGCGGCTTTCTCAGCAGACGGGTTAAACTTTTCCCTCATCACCGCCTGTCTAATCAAGATAGATTTTTTAAAATCTTTCTTTGACGATTGTGTTGTTTTCTTTCCAAAACACTCCTCCAGTGTCGTTTGCCTTGTGTTTTACATCATTCTCCACATTTTTCTCACGCTTCTTACTTCTTCCAACTACCATTTCCTGACGATTTCTCTTTATTCACTTCCTTTCATGGGCCGATATGAGTTCTTACCAAATGCGCTACTGCCCTCCAGTGGTCAATTTTATTGCTTTAAAATGGATTTCGAGCATTGTGCTTTGGAGCAAAGTTGCATCGGAACCTAGAGATGTCTCTTTTGAAAAAAACGTAAAAGACGTATAAATACGTTTTTGGGACACTGAAACAATTAAAAATAGAACGTATTCATACGTTTTTGGGAGCAAATGAGTTAATCTCAATCTGTTGTTGACAAAAAGGTCAAACATTGAAAAAATCGGTGGTGAAACAACTTATGTTTTAACTTAATTTCAATGTCCTTGCATTTGCTTTAATGGCAATGACGCCTCTACCAAGATGGCCGCCACATTCCAAGATCGGAACGGTGAAAATTGCTGTCACTTATTCAGTGAATGTGACGCATTCTTGTAAAAAAATGTTCACTCATTTGCCGCCATTGACGATAATAGATGTCCAATGCTTTTAAACTTGTAGGGTTGCTAGCTATCGTTCTATCGGCATCAATAGGAGTAAAAAAGTGTTTGCCTTCTAGGTGAATGGATGCGGCCAGTCTTGCGAAAACAAAACCACATCCTGGTACACTGGGGAATGCACCCCGACAGTTACGACAGTTGGTTACCTTCAAGTGAAGTCGACGGAGATGTCGAGGAAGCTCCTCAACTGGAGAAACCGTGGAGGGTAGGCAACCCTGAAACGACCACAATCTGTGTGAATTTTCTTAAAAACTATAAATAAAAATGATTCCAGGTTCACGCCGGCTACATTCTAGACACCGATGTTTTCAACGAGTGGATGAATGAGGAAGACTATTGCGTGAATGAGGAGAACCTACCCGTTATCCTTCGACAGCGCGTACAACTACAAGAAGATCAGGTCAGTGTTTTTGCAGGATTTTGCCTGGCAACTAACCTTGATTGGGTTTATTTTTTTACTATTGTCAGGATGCAAAGTGTACTCCCTTCAAAAAGAGAAGACGCTCTCCGTCACCCTTGTCTGACGCTAGGAAGAAAGGAAAAAAGGGGTAGGTAAAAATCGGATCATGTATACTGTATTTTTCAGACTATAAGTCGCACCATCCAAAAAATGCGTAATGAAGAGGGAAAAAAAACCCCATAAAAGTCCCACAAGACTTTTTTTTTTTTTTAAATTCATAATTTATTTGGTAAAATCCAACACCAAGAACAGACATGCAGACATGTCATCTTGAAAGGCAATTTAATTTAAAAAATAGAATAGAGAACAGGCTGAATAAGTGTATGCTAACGTTACATGACGCATAAACCACTAACTCAGAATCTGCCCGGTATGTTAACGTAACATAGCTATTAAGAGTTACTCAGGTAACGTTAGCATAAAGAATAGAGGAGTTCCAAAAAATCGATTATTAAATGCATCGCGATTCGACACGTGACGATTTGATTAGGATTCATCAAGGTTCAAAAATGATGATTTTCATTCATAACTTTACGAAATTCAAGACACGACTGCCGCCCGGACACCGCTAGCGGACGCACGCACAACGTTATGATGGATGCTCCCAGTTCCTGGGAGAGAGATTTACTCCTTTTTAAAAGACTGGAAAATAAATTTCTGTATGAGACAGGCAAGAACAGAAGTGTAACCCGGCGGTTGCGCTTTTGTGCGTAAGTTATTTTTTAGAGCGAGGGTAAGAGAGATAGTTCGTTTCTCCTGGTCTTTCAGATGTCCAGCAGTAGTTTTAAGGCATTTCAATTGAAAAAGGTCCTGAGTGTGTTGCTAAGACTTGTGTGCGTCTATACTGTACACGAACCCTCTTCTACTGTTTAGCCTTTATTGTTGTTGTTTTTGAGATGTTAATAGTTAATAGGGGTGCACGATATCCATTTTTTGAAAATTTTGAATATAAGTTACAGCCAATGTTGAAACACATGCCCTGAGCGCCCTCTTGCTGTTTAGTGTGAAAATAACATGTGAAATTATGTAATAATGTGTTAACAACTGCACACATAAGTCGCTCCATAGTATAAGTCTGGCCTCTGGCCAAACTATGGAAAAAAACTGCGACTTATAGTCTGAAAATACGGGATGTGATTAACTTGTGAATTTTTTTATTGAAGGAAGCGGCGTGGGCAGCAAGAGGAAGAACCAGAGGAGGATTTAACCAAAGATATGGAGGACCCAACTCCGGTTCCTAATATGGAAGAGATAACATTACCCAAGATTGGTAAGAAGCAAGTTATAATCACTAATTGTCATATTTATGGTTAATGTATTGTTATCTTCTATTTGCAGTTAATTTTAAAAAGGACAGTGAGAATACACCTGTTAAAGGCGGTATCATGGCTGACCTGGGTAAATACTTATATATTACATATGTACCGGTACATATTTCTGTTGAAATTTAAAATCATTCTTTTCATAAGTTTTGTTCTTTCTGATTTTTTTGTTTTTCCTCATAGATGACCAAGAAGAAGATTTTCCAGGAAGGGTAAATAATTCAATTTTCAATAACCCGTTCCTGGACTAAGATTCCACTTAAAATATGTGGACAGAACAACTTGCATTTTCATGATCGCGAATAAAACTATTGAAGCAGAAAACTTTTGGTGGACTGGATGTAAATGATTTCTCTCACGACATCTATTGCCATCACTGGCACTGAACCATGAATTCTGTGCATGTGGATTCAAATCCAGGACGACGAAGACGGAAGAGTGGAAATTCCTCGACTATTAGAAGGAGAAGAAAACATCGCTGAGCAAACCCATCACATCATCATACCAAGTTATACTTCTTGGTTCAATAACAACAGGTAAAGAAACTGGAAAAAATTGAACCTATTAACTCTGCTGTATTGAATTGCTCATTTCTGTTCCCATCAGCACCCACTCAATAGAAAAACGAGCCTTGCCTGAATTCTTCAACGGAAAAAACAAGTCAAAATCACCGGAAGTGTGAGTGTTAGCACTAAAAGCTAAAAAAGAATCTACATTACAATTAGCGAATTACCATTTATTCTCTCCATTTTAGATACCTAGCGTACCGTAATTTCATGATCGACACGTACCGGCTCAACCCCCAGGAATACCTCAGTTCGACATCCTGCCGACGGAATCTCACCGGTGATGTTTGTTCAATCATAAGGTAAACACATAAATGTTCACATTCTTTAAAGTTCATCAAAATAATTTTTCCGATCCTTGTGTTTAGGGTACACGCATTTTTAGAGCAATGGGGTTTAATCAACTACCAGGTGGACGCGGAAAGCAGACCCCTCCCCATGGGTCCGCCGCCCACTCCTCATTTCAACGTACTAGCGGACACACTTACTGGGTTGGCGCCGTTACAACATAAACCACTGCAGGTACGTAAAAAAAAAGAAGAAAAAAAAAATACACTGCTAAATTTGCGATTAATCGAGTTTTTAATGTATCGCTACGTCAGTGGCAGCCAACGCCAGGCAACGAGTTCATTTTGGTGCATTTCACGTCATTTCATGTTGATTTGGGGGCATTTACGGGTCACTTCTTATTCAGTGCTATTGATGGCACTGGACATCCAATCCAGTCCAAATAGTAGTAATTTTTTTTTTTTTAAACGTGACACCTTTTTAAAACACAGGCATGAAAATCTCTCACCTTTCGGCAAAACTCGGCGTTTTGAAGTAAAAAATGGTGACCTACGTGAATTGTGTAGGTCCGAGGAGAAAATTTTTAGGTGGTGGTGGTGGTGGGGTGTCGTAAGTCCATCTAACTAACCAACGACATGTTTTATTGAAGTTGCTAAGCCTGTCGCGATATGCAATAAGGTAAATAAAAAGTACAGCGGTAATTTTCACGGCTGCGTTTTATCGCGGCGTGCGTACATTTGTGCGTGCGTATAGATGACATATGAGACTCCAGTTCCTTTCAAAGATGTTTAGTGGTCATCAACACGCCGTAGAATTACAGTTCAGACATACAAAATAAGGAAACACATCTATATTAAACACTTTAAACGTTATCATTGCTACATTGAGATTAATGGGAAAAAAAGACAACCTACTTTAGCATGCTATAAAACATTGGCAGTCTTCTCAAACGCAAATATACGGTTAAAAGGTGACACCTCAAACATAAATTGCTGGTTAACAGGATTTGCAGACGGGAAAACAAATCTATTAGTGACACCACGAGCTATGAGGAAAAGTGCTTTTTCGCAGAGTGTAAAGGTTACGGTTTGTGGTTTAGCGAACGTACTTCCGTTGAACATTTCAAAATAAAAGTATGTCATGTTCGTCATATAAATAACGATTTCTGGAGTTAATCCCACATACTACAGAATTCAGATTCTACACTAAGAATAGTTTTAAAATGACACCCTTTATGAAAAAAAAATGATTGGCAATGAATAATTATTATAATTATTATAACACGATTATATGTAGTAGTACACTATAATAATAATAATGCTAGATACTTTTTTAAGAATTGTTTTGAATAATTTGAAAAGGCGAAGTCAGTGTTCTGAATCCGTTTACATTCCATTCTTTTGCACTAATAAATGCTATCAGCATTTGACCTCATTGTTTATTGTGATTAATTATTGTTATTTACATGTTTATTTGTACTTTAACAAAGAATTTAAGTGTTCCATAATGTTTTTGTGAATTAATAAGCGTCAACAAAAATTTCACTGCTTAATTAGTAAAAAATAAATAAATAAATAAATAAATAAAAATTGTCGACTAAGTGTAAAAACAGTCGGCTGACTAATCGGGAGAAAATTATTTATTTGGGACAGCCCTAGTGTACTGGAACATATTTCCTCCACACCCTTCTCACCTTTTTAACCCCTGACCCATTTTCATGCCTGAAAACAATATATCGATTCTTGGCGGGACCACATCGATAACCTTTTGGGCTATAAAGTATCGTGATATACATCACCTTTTCAATATATTGTCACGACATTAATTTTATCACTTCTGGTCAAAATGGATTAGAGGTCTATTACCGTCAATGGCACGGACACATGATCATTAGCAGTGAATGAGTTAATAAAAGATTGATATTTTGAATAGTTTTGCAATAAATTGATGCTTTTGATAGATTCATCTGTCTGCTAAATATGCGATTAATCTATGGGTTCTAATGCTGCAAGTCAATATGGATTAGACGTATGTCACAGTCAATGGCACTGAAACAGGATCCTTGGCACTTAATACTAGATTAATCTTTTGAACATTTCATCATTTTGATAGATTAATCTGTCTACGATTGATCTCTGTATTCGAACACTGCATGTCAAAATGGATAAAACGCCCTGACACATGATCATTGGCAGTGAATTATACTACAGTAATTTCCGGACTACAAGCCACTACTTTTTTCCCCTCATTTTGAATCCTGCAGCTTATTGTCTAGTGTGGCTTATTACCGTCATAATTATGACAACAATATGACATTTTTCAGGTGACGGCATCACAGCACATGTTGTGCTTCCCGGAAAAGACCAGAGAAAAGCCTTCGGATTGCCAAAACTTCGGCTTGCGCATGGAAGTTTACGCCAAAAAACACCCAAAGGTTTGCGCAACATCAAAAAAATACTTACATCTTTTTATTTACGTTTGCTAACCTCTACGTTTTTATTAGACAAAGGGTGCTTGCGCAGGACGGGAATGGACAGAGCAAGAGACGCTTCTGTTGCTAGAGGCAAGACTTTCATCCAATTTAACTCATCATAATATAAACGATGTTGTTAGAACTTACATTCCGGACTTTCTTAGGCTTTGGAAGTGTACCGAGACGACTGGAACAAAGTGTCGGAACACGTCGGCTCCAGAACGCAAGATGAATGCATCCTCCATTTCCTGCGTCTACCTATCGAAGACCCGTACCTGGAAGATTCGTCCGCCTCCCTCGGCCCTTTAGCGTACCAACCCGTGCCGTTCAGCCAATCGGAGAACCCCGTCATGAGCACTGTGGCCTTCCTGGCTTCCGTGGTGGATCCGCGGGTGGCATCGGCCGCTGCGAAAGCAGCACTTGGTGAGGCGAAACTTATTTTTTAACTCCATAAGTCATGTCTAAAAATTAAATTTGTGCACAGAGGAGTTCTCGCAAGTCCAGGAAGAGTCTTTGAACGGAATTACGTGCAAAGGTGGGAACGATGTAAACATTTACAAACAGTTTTTGTTGTTTTAAACATGTTTTCACCTTCCAGACTCAATGGATGCTTCACAGATGCAGATCAACGCAAGTTCCCATCAGGTGTCTGTCAACTCCGACGGACTCCTGGTTGAATCCGTCGTGCCTAAATTGGAAGGAGAAACAGTCAAAAGAGAGAATGCTGACGAAAGTGAGAGAATCAGTTTAGCAGAGTTTTGAATATGTTACCTGTATTAGTAACTACGGCTGCAGCTATTGATTATTTTAGTAGTCGCGTAATCGAATTAGAAACATTTAATGAATTGCAGAATAGATTTTAGGAAATGTAAAACAAAGGTTTGCTACGATTGGACTTTCAAAAGAGCATCAAATGCAAATACAAAATAAAATTGTTTCTTCAAACGATGCAAAGTTGCACTTTAATTTAAAAGCAGAATAAAATACCTGAGCTTAGCCTCAAACGGTATAAAAAAAAAAAAAAAAAGAATCGAAGTATAACAAAAGAACAATTGCCTAGCTTAAATGCTATAAAATGCGAACGTCTTTTTTTTTTAACAATGCTCTAAACAAATCGTTGAAACACACATATATTAGGGCTGTCAAAATTATCGCGTTAACGGGCGTTAATTAATTTTTTAAATTAATCACGTTAAAATATTTGACGCAATTAACGCACTAGGCCCGCTCAGACAGATTTAAATGTCAGTACGGTGAAAGGCCAACTTGTTAATTGTGTTTTATGGAGTTTTTCCGCCCTCTGCTGGCGCTTGGGTGTGACTTGCATATGTTATGTGGCGTAATGTTGCTGGCGATTCAGTGCAGCTGATTATTTGGGTTTCGGCGCGCTTTTTTGACGTGATTATATGTCGACGCGAACTCACACTAATAGACAGTGCTATTCAGACCAGCTAACGTCCGCATCCAGTATTCAGTGCCAGTTCTCATAGCCCCATCACACTGTTTGTGTCTAATACATGCATCGCTTGTGAGTTATATTCCTCCTTTGTTTATATTCATGAGCATTAGATAGTTATTGATGATGTGTATTTGAATTTGTTCACATATATGGTGAAATGCAGTTACATTGTTAGATGCTTGTGAGCTAATTGGCTAGTGCTACTGCTCAAATGGACACGTGTGTGTACATTTTATGTTATTTGTGATTTATGCAAGTTATTGACACATTGCCTTGTTATTTTCAGTTTTACAAAAATACAAGAAACGTGCTCCTGTCAAAAAGAGATGACTTCAGTAAAGCCCATGCTACTTTGCCACACCGTCTGATTTCTTTTTGGAACTTATGTTCGCTATCTGTCAATTTGTGTACTCACACACATTGAGGACAGAATAGGGCTACTAGTTTATTTTTTGATTGAAAATTTTACAAATTTTATTAAAACGAAAACATTAAGAGGCATTTTAATATAACATTTCTATAACTTGTACTAATATTCATCTTTTAAGAACTACAAGTCTTTCTATCCATGGATCACTTTAACAGAATGTTAATAATGTTAATGCCATCTTGTTGATTTATTGTTATAAAAAACAAATACAGTCCTTATGTACCGTATGTTGAATGTATATATCCATCTTGTCTTATCTTTCCATTCCAACAATAATTTACAGAAAAATATGGCATATTTTATAGATGGTTTGAATTGCGATTAATTGCGATTAATTACGATTAATTTTTAAGCTGTAATTAACTTGATTAAAAATTTTAATCGTTTGACAGCCCTAATATATATATATAAAAATACCTGTATAATAAATTACGAATGGATAAATTTTTTTTAGCTCAAACAAAAACTTACAAAAAAAAAAAAAAAGTTACTTTCTTAACAGGGAGCAGCTGGATTCAACCATGTTAAATGAGTTATGTGGTATTCACTGTGCCACTGTCGGGCAGTGCATCTGCCCAAATCTATAAAACTAAATGCAAACACTTTCAAAACAAACCATTACAACGCCACTCTAATTAAACGAATACTCAAAGCTGCAAAATTTTGATTTGATGCTTTTTTAAGCTTAGCCTCAAATGGTGTAAAAAATAAATGAGGCTCTAAGTACAACAAAAGAACAATTGGCTAAATCGCGTAGCAAAAGTCAGCTAGCTTAAATGCTATTAAATGCTAACGCTTCTTTACAATGGTCTTGACAAATTGTTCAAGCTCAACTTCCCACAGAAAAACTGTTAAATATACCTCTAAACTAAATCACGAAGCATGAAAAAAATATCAGCGCAAACTTACAACTTTATGTTGGTCTTAACAGGGAGCAGCTGGATTCAGCCACATTAAATGAGTTATGTGGTATTCACTGTTGCCACTGGAGGGCAGTGTATCTGCCCAAAGCAATAAAACTAAATGCAAACACGTTCAAAACAAACCATTACAACGCCACTCTGATTAACGGACTCCTCGAAGCAGCAAATTTTGATTCAAAGGTTTTTTCAAATCAAATTACTCGAGGTAATGGATTAATTATTGCAGCATTATTAGTAACATTTTGCCCCCCAGGTAATGACGACGAAGGCATGCAACGTCAAGACAGAGAAGGCGACGAAGGGAGAGCGGTGATCGAGTTAGATCTTGTCGAGAGCACTGTTACCACGGCGGCGGCCGCCGCTTTGGCTTCTGCTGCCACGAAGGCAAAGGTAAAAGCTTTTCTGCATGTAACGTGTGTTTTTAGAAGTGTTTTAATAAGTCAAATTTTACCATTTTCACAGCATTTGGCAGCAGTGGAGGAGAGGAAGATTAAGTCTCTGGTGGCTTTGCTGGTGGAGACCCAGATGAAGAAGCTTGAGATCAAATTAAGGCACTTTGAAGAGCTGGAGACGATAATGGACAGAGAAAAAGAGGCGGTAAGCTAATGATGATTTTTTTTTTTTTTTTTATCTGAAAATTAGATTAAGGATTTGCATTAATTTTTGGCTATGTATGTTGGAAACGCATTCATTTCACAGCTTTAAACTGTCGAAAGAACATAAAAAAAAGACAATGACACATATAGGGAAGGGAGAGAAATGACTGGTAGCATGAAAAAGGTGAAAACAAAATGGTGGAAGAGGGGAAAAACAACTTCTGTTTATGCATTTTTTGTGAAACAAATTTTTAAAAAACAGTAAATTTCCTCCCAAAAACTGAATTAGAAAAATCAAAACCAAGCAAAAAAAGGTCTAAAACAAATTAAAAACTAGCATATTTACTTCAAAAAACTAATCAAAACTGTTGAATTGGACAAAAAAAAATCTAATGAATAAAAAAAAAAAAAAGAACAAAATGGTGGACAAGGGAAAAACAACTTTTTCACTTTTCTACACATTTCCTTGTTTGACAGTTGGAACAACAGCGACAACAACTACTAACTGAAAGACAAACCTTCCATACTGAGCAGCTCAAACAAGCAGAGATGAAGCTTCACCAGCAGAGGGAGCAACAGGGCCAACCGGGATTCACAATGCAGCATCCAGGTGGGAATTCATTCACCAATCAGATTTTAGCCTGTTTTTGTTGCCATGTTAATCCAATCTGCCTTCAGAAGTAAAAAGAAATGGAGTATTTAAAGGCAATGTGCTGTGGTAGTTAGTAAATAAAGACAATTCATTTTAAAGGGAACCAAAGATGGAAAGATTTGTAGTTCTTAAAAGATAAACATCAGTATGAGTTAAAATAATTTGATATTTAAAACCCCTCTAGATGTTTTCGTTCTAATACAATTTGTATATTTAGTTTAACTAATAGTTCGACATTGTTTTTGACGTCACTGGACTAAGCTGCCGGGCTAGAGTACGACTCTAGCGACATAAACATGTCATCTGTTCAACCCTTTCAATTGAACCAAAGAGGAAAATTAATGAGCAGGACAGCACTGTCAATATTTCACAAAACAGGCAGCAAAAGCAAAATGAACTGGAGAGACGGAATGAGACGAGACAAGAGTAGGACAAAACTGGTGTTCTGCCAAAACGTCCTACAAGAGGCGAATTCGACGCCCAAAGTACTACCGTTTGCTTTCAGCTTGTTTTGTTTAGATGCGTACAGGCAGAACATACTAAAGATGCCTTAAGAAAATACTTAAACAAGTAATGTCAAACAAGGGTGTTTTAAATACGGTACTTGACTAATGTGGTCAACAGATCAACAATCTGCTTTAAAGCTACCACAAGAAGACACAGTGCTTAAAACTATGAGATGGAAACACATGCAAAAAGTATTTTGAGGCAATGAAAAGGTAACAAAAGATTTAATAAAAAAACAAATAGTAAATACTCACCGCTTTTAACCGATGTGCACATGTGTTGGACGTCTCGCCGCGTAAAAAACCAAGGCAAGCAACGAATGGATTGAGAGTACAGACTGTCAAATGGCAGCAAGTCAATATCTCGGCAACCTGCCTAGGATCAGTTTGAAGACACTGCTGATTAGCTGGAATTGGAGGCAGGTACGACATCGGGAACTCATCCCACATCTCTGAAACAAAACAATCTGACCAGCAGCAGACTGACAAAATCATGCCAGTTGTCATACTAGCTTCACTTGCTAGCTAGCGCAGTTATTCTCTAGAGGAGTTCCAAAAAAACGATTATTACATGCATCGCGATTCGACACGTGACGATTCGATTGTGATTCATAAACGTTCAAAAACGATGATTTTCCCTCGTAGCTGAACAAAATTCAAGACACGTTTGCCACCCGGGCACCGTTAACGGGCGCACGCATGTTATGATGGATGCTGCCGGACTGGAAAATAAATTTGTGTATGAGACAGGGGGGACAGAAGCGCAACCCGGCGGTCGCGTAAGTTATTTTTTTGGGCAAGAAGGGAAGAGAGATACTTCGTTGCTCCTTGTCTTTTGGATGTTCAGCAGTAGTTTTAAGACATTTGAATTGAAAAATGTCCTGAGTGTGTTGTAAGACCCGTGTGCATCTCTAAGAGGTGAGTACACGAATCCTCTTGTACTGTTTAGCCTTTACTGTTGTTGTTTTTGAGATGTTAATAGTTAGCGCTGAGCGCTAAGCTATTTAGCTAATTGGCTAACGTGTATTTCATATGTAGAACAGCTGTAACATTACAAACATGCGAAATAGTACAGAAATCTGTGAAAAAAAAGTATATTGGTTTAAAGAAGTCTTTATTTCCAAGACACTTTGTTTCCAGAAAATGTGGGAATTCATTCCACCTGTGTAAATTTTATTGGAATTTTGAGAGAAATAAATACTCCCTTTAAAATGGTTAATGTTTTTGCACTTTCTTGTAAAAAATAATAAAATAAAAATAAAAAAAAGCAGCTTGAGGGCAGCTTTTTGTTGTATGGGCATATTTCCATCATTCCTGTTGAATCATTAGGATATTTTAAATAAATAATGGACATAAAAGTGTTTGGCTACTGTATTAATTAGTAATGTAAGATGCCTCGATAATCGCGATAATTGTGATAACCACGATCATCGTCAATACCGTGATCATCGTTCAATAATCGAATCGTAGCACCCTGAATCCGAATCGAATCGTGGGGTGCCTAAGATGGCACACCCCTACTACTCTCCCAGTCCGCGCCAACTACGTTATCACCCCAAGCGTCCATTGCACCCGTAACATGGCGCCCTCCAGAGGGTCAAAACATGTACTAAATATCATAGATTTTTAAATCAATGGCAATATTTTATGTGTTTCTAATAAAACATTTTCGTAAAGGAAAACAATTGTGGCTTATTAGAGCCTACAGGTCTTTAGGTCTGAGGTTCCCTTTAAAAATTAATGATGTCCAATGTCACTGTAAGCTCTTCCAATTGAAAGGGATTGGACGACTATCGCCGTCATTAAAAATGTCTTTTTACAGGTCAGCCCATGACCAACCGGATGACTCCCAGCGGTGGACAAATGGCGCCCCGCCACCCTTGCGCCCCCAATGGCACGTGTGAGCATTTCGACACCGCGCGCCACTATTTCCTACCAATGAGAGTGCGTTTTAACTACTTTGTTTGTTTTTTTTTACAGATCCGTCGTCGCAGAGTGACGGCGTTCTGGCAGCTCAACCCGGTCTTCCTCCTTCTAGTCACAGTTGAACAGACGTAGCGCATGCTTGCTAATCTCCTTGCATCGTGTCTGTGAAATATTTGTTTCAGAGTTAAGGAATCTTCAGATTCATCTCTGTTCATTAAACTGTTTTTTTTATAAGTTACCTGCTTGTCCTTGAGTCTAATTCATTGAAGTTTTTGCACCGTTCCAGAAGGCCATTTAAAACATAAGTCGATGAAATCACAACCTTTAAAGGGAAAGACAACACTTTTATTATGTGCATCCCTGCATAATTTCCTTATTCTGAATAGTCAATACAATTTTCAGGAAATGATCAGACGCTGGGGCAACCATTTTATTAATGCTGGTACTATTTTAGATTTGTGAATATTTGATTAATTATAGGGCTGTCAAATTTATCGCGTTAACGGACGGTAATTAATTGTTTTAATTAATCTAGGGCTGTCAAAATTATCGTGTTAACGGGCGGTAATTATTTTTTTTAAACTAATCACGTTAAAATATTTGACGCAATTAACGCACATGCCCCGCTCAAACAGATTGAAATGACAGCAGTGTAATGTCCGTTTGTTACTTGTTTTTGGGTGTTTGGCGCCCTCTGCTGGCGCTTGGGCCCAAATGATTTTGTGGGTTTCAGAACAATGAGTGAGCATGGTGTAGTTATTGACATCAACAATGGTGAGCTACTAGTTTATTTTTTTATTGGAAATTTTACAAATTTTAATAAAACGAAAACATTAAGAGGGGTTTTAATATAAAATTTCTATAACTTGTACTAACATTATCTTTTAAGAACTATAAATCTTTCTATCCATGGATCGCTTTAAGAGAATGTTAATAATGTTAATACCATCTTGTTGATTTATTGTTATAATAAACAAATACAGTATTTAAGTACCGTATGTTGAATGCATTTATCCGTGTTGTGTCTTATGTTTCCATTCCAACAATAATTTACAGAAAAATATGGCATTTTTCATAGATGGTTTGAATTGCGATCAATCACGATTAATTAATTTTTAAGCAGTAATTAACTCGATTAAAAATTTTAATCGTTTGGCAGCCCTAAATTAATCACGTTAAAATATTTGATGCAATTAACGCATGCACGGAATGACCCGCTCACGCATTGCCTCAAACAGATTACAGTGACACCGTTTATGCACATTGAGAGTGAAGAGAATGCCACCAGCTGCTTGGAGGCAGCGCCGTTCCATACTAATGTTATTCCTCCTAATAGTGGGAGAATTAGTAGTTGTGAGACGTTTATGCTGTTGCATTGTGCTATTTGTGCTCCACACATACTTCTGTAAGTTTAGTTTCTTTTATGTGTCTCTTGTTGTATTTTGGGTAAGATATGTACAGAGATATATATGTTATAAAGGCGAGTGGACACAGGCATTCATTGGACCGCGCCGTTTATTGGCTTAAGCTTCGGCAACTCCTTCACAACAAACACAGGTATCATTAAGGAATATCATTTTTGTTGTGCTTTCACTATCTCTAAAAAAATGTTCACAGAAAAGAAAAGCACTTCAATCTGTATTAATGAGGCCCTATTCTCAAACAGTTAAACAACTATGCAAAGAGAACTGGCAATCCCAATCAAAATAGCTATGCAAAATACACATAAAACTTATTCAAACTTTGGTCACTCTTTTTTTTATTATTGTTATTTTTGTTATTATATTAACTCTACTTTTGATTAAAAATTTTACAAATTTTATTAAAACGAAAACATTAAAAGGTGTTTTAATATAGAAATACTAGGGCTGTCAAAATGATCGTGTTAACGGGCGTTAATTATTTTTTAAAATGAATCACGTTAAAATATTTGACGCATTTAACGCACATGCCCCGCTCAAACAGATTTAAAAAGACAGCAGTGTCATTTCGACTTGTTGTGTTTTTCCGCCCTCTGCTGGCGCTTGGGTGTGACTGATTTTATGGGTTTCAGGCTTCAGCATCATAATTATTATTGACATCAACAATGGCGAGCTACTAGTTTATTTTTTGATTGAAAATTTTACAAACTTCATTAAAACGAAAACATTTAGAGGGGTTTTAATTAGGGCTGTCAAAATTATCGCGTTAACGGGCGTTAATTTTTTAAAATTAATCACGTTAAAATATTTGACGCAATTAACGCAGATACCCCGCTCAGACAGATTTAAATGACAGCACAGTGAAACGCTCACTTGTTGTGTTTTATGGAGTTTTGCCGCCCTCTGTTGGCGCTTGGGTGCGACTGATTTTATGGGTTTCAGGCTTCAGCATCATAATTATTATTGACATCAACAATGGCGGGCTCCTAGTTTATTATTTGATTGAAAATTTTACAAACTTTATTAAAACGAAAACATTAAGAGGGGTTTTAATACAAAATTTCTATAACTTGTACTAACATTTATCTTTTAAGAACTACAAGTCTTTCTATCCATGGATCACTTTAACAGAATGTTAATAATGTTAATGCCATCTTGTTGATTTATTGTTAAAATAAACTAATACAGTACTAATGTACAGTATGTCTTGTGTCTTATCTTTCCATTCCAACAATAATTTACAGAAAAATATGGCATATTTTAGAGATGGTTTGAATTGCGATTAATTACGATTAATTAATTTTTAAGCTGTGATTAACTCGATTAAAAATTTTAATCGTTTGACAGCCCTAAAAATTACTATAACTTGTAACTATAACATTTATCTTTTAAGAACTACAAGTCTTTCTATCAGTGGATCCCTTTAACAGAAAGAATGTTAATAATGTTAATGCCATCTTGTGGATTTATTGTTATAACAAATACAGTACTTATGTACAGTATGTTGTATTTATATATCCGCCTTGTGTCTTATCTTTCCATTCCAACAATTTACAGAAAAATATGGCATATTTTAGAGATGGTTTGAATTGCAATTAATTACGATTAATTCATTTTTAAGCTGTGATTAACTCGATTAAAAAATGTAATCGTTTGACAGCCCTAATTAATTTTTAACCCTTGTAAATATGGTGCAACATGGACACTCAGAGGGGGTTGGAACACCTTGGACAACTCACCAAAATAGCCTGGCATACCATCACATGCAGTATAGTTGCTTTCTAGTTCTCTGTTGGATCCATCTGTTCAGCCTGCACCCAAAATAACATCAGAAAAATAGATATTGCTGATATAAAGTGTGCTCGTGTGTTGTATATTAAGAGAGGTTTGTGTGTGTAAATCTTGTGTGCGCGCATGTGTGTGTGGAAGCAATTTGGTTCTGCTCTGTTTGGCAGTGCATCAGGGAACATTTTTCTTCCGCTGTCGTTCTGCTCGTGTGAGGAGAAGCGCTCCTTTTACCAGGTTTTTAAAAAATAGGGTGTCAGTTTATATGCCAAATTGCTTTTGACGACAACAGACATTCAATCCATGTGACAGCAAGCGAGTCAAAATGGATTGGATGTCTATAGTCGTCAATGACAACGAACGAGTTTAAGAAATAAAACAGGTAGTTATAAAGAAACGCTCACCCCAGAAACATTCACTCCCAAGTTTTGCACTGATTAGAGCAAAACTTCGTGCCGTTGGTTAAAGCTTTAAAGTGAAAATAAATATTTTAAGAAGTTTATATTTTGTAAAATGTATGAATAAACTCCCAACTGAAATATATTCAAGTTTTGCATCCCAATTCATTGGCTTCACTTGACAACGACAAACGTCGATTGCTGTCAATGGCAGCCAATGAGTGATAACAAGCAACTCAGAGTTAAAGTATGAACTCTTTTACATCCATTGTGACTTTATCACTAGCACGTTCATTCACTGCCACACCTCCCATTTCAAAAGCTTTGGCAGCTAATGAGTTAACTCTGGAGATTAAACTACAAATTTAATTATGTTTTCTATTCATTATACAGTGCCCTCCATAATTATTGGATTTATAATAATTATGTGTTTTTTACGACCCATCTTCAGATTTTGATTTAAAATGTCCTGGTATTCCAAAGCATTCATGATGCCATGCACCCTAACAAGGTTCCCAGGGCTTTTGGAAGCGAAACAGCCCTACAGCATCACTGACCCACCCCCATACTTCACAGTGGGTATGAGGTGCTTTTCAGCATACGCATCTTTCATGGCACGCCAGACCCACTTAAGAGTGTTGCCAAAAAGCTCAATCTTGGTCCCACACAAAAATACACACGGTCCCAGTTGAAGCCCCAATACCGCTTGGCGAACTCCAGACGTTTGCGTTTATGATTGTGAGTGAGGAAAGGTTTTCTCCGTGCATGCCTCGCAAACAGCTTGTTGGCATGTAGACAGCACTTCATTTCCACTGTGAAGTATGGGGGTGGGTCAGTGATGCTGTGGGGCTGTTTTGCTTCCAAAGGCCCTGGGAACCTTGTTAGGGTGCATGGCATCATGAATGCTTTGAAATACCAGGACATTTTAAATCAAAATCTGTTGCCCTCTGCCCGAAAGCTGAAGATGGGTCATCACTGGGTCTTTCAGAAAGACAATGACCCTAAACCTATGGCCAAATCTACACAGAAATGGTTCACCAGACACAAAATCAAGCTCCTCCCATGGCCATCTCAGTCCTCAGACCTCAACCCCATTGAAAACCTGTGGGGTGAGCTGAAGAGCAGAGTACAGAGGAGATGCCCAGGTCTCTGGATGATTTAGAGAGATTCTGCAAAGAGGAATGGCTGAAGATCCCTCTTTCTGTCTTTTCCCATCTTGTGAAACATTATAGGAGAAGATTAGGTGCTGTTTTGTTGGCAAAAGGGTGTTGTACAAAGTATTAACACCAGGGGTGCTAATAATTGTGACACACATTATTTGATGTCAAATAATTATTTCTTTATGTGGGATTTTCCCCCCACTGAATAAATGCACTTGTATTGAAGGTTGGATTTTTCTCTTTTTTTCCCATTAAGGTCCCATATTATTTAGAAGAAAAAATTATTAGAAGCTAAAAAAAACATAATTATCATAAATCCAATCATTATGGAGGGCACTGCATATTTACATTTTCAAAAAAAAAAAGATGAACAAACACCTACGAAATGTTCACTTAGAAGTTTGCAACTTAACTAATTGGCTGTCATTGACGGCAATAGCTTTAACTTTAGAGTTTAAAGCATTAAGTGTGTTTTTATACTTTTTTTTCTCTCAATGAATAATAAATACACTATCACCACAGAGACGCTCACCCCTAAATTTGAATTATTTTGGATCCGATCCATTTTGACTGATGACAAATGTCAACCAACCCGCCCAAACAAAATAATTAAGACCTCCATTTCTGTCAATGGCAGCCAATGATTTAAAAACATTGCTAATATGGAAATAATAAGTTAATAATAGGGTTGTTCCGCTCATGTTTTTTTGCTCCCGATCCGATCCCGATCGTTTTAGTTTGAGTATCTGCCAATCCCGATATTTCCCGATCCGATTACTTTTTTTTTGCTCCCGATTCAATTCTAATCATTCCCGATAATTTTTCCCGATCATATACGTACATTTTGGCAATGCATTTAGAAAAAAATGAATAAAACTCGGACGAATATATACATTCAACATACAGTACATAAGTACTGTATTTGTTTATTATGACAATAAATCCTCAAGATGGCATTTAGATTATTAACATTCTTTCTGTGAGAGGGATCCACGGATAGAAAGACTTGTAATTCTTAAAGGACAAATGTGACTTTGTATATTGTGACTAAATATTGCCATCTAATGTATTTGTTGAGCTTTCAGTAAATGATACTGTAGCCATTTAACTTCTGCCCAAATGCATGATGGGAAGTGCAACCATGACTGTGCGTCGTGGTACCAATTGATATATCTTCCCTGCGTTGGGAAATAACATAAGGTGTTAAGAAAAAGATCAACTACCACCTTTCTTCCCCACATTGCTTCCCACGATTATTTTAATCGTTGGGTGAGGGATTGTAAGGCTTTAGCCATTTAAAAAAAGGCTCCAAAGGCTGCCAGAATTCACTCTACTCATTTTACGCTTCCATTTAGCTCTATATACAGTATGGGTAAAATGGCGCCATTATAGATTGAACGCGACAATGCGTGAGTGGGTCGTGCAGCGCATGCGTGAATTGCATTAAATATTGTAATTAGAAAACGATTTAATTAAAAAAAAATATATATATATATATATACATATTAAAAAAAGGCTTCTCTGATATTTTTTCGCCGATTCCGATACTTGAAAATGCTGAAAATGACATGATCGGACCTGATCGATCGGGATGGGATGCCGATCAATCGGGACATCTCTAGTTATTGGTTAAAAAAATCGTTATCGGACAACTCTACAATATACATGATATTTTCTTAATGATTGATGACCTCAGAAACGCTCAATCCAAACTTTGCATCCTCCTCATTGGCTGCCATTGACAACAATAGCCATTCAATCCATCTTGACTGAAATCAGTTTCTCAATGTCAATGGCAGCCAATTACATTAATGCAGTTCAGTTGTGTTTAACTTTTAATCACATTTGTAAAAGAATTAATCAATTAGAAGTCATTCTTATTTCCCCACCTACTGGGAGTGTTGGGGCACTGCCCTCCCCTTGTCCCTACCTACCACCCTTTCCTCCCATTGGTCTCTACTTGCTGACTAAAGAGCAGATGCTTTTGTCTGTCGCCTATCGCACAATAAAACAGTAAGAGGCTTACCGTGCACGAGCTTCTGCATCTTAGCCAGGCTGCCCGTCGTGCGCACGCGCGCTCACTCACTCGAACCCGCGCGGAGGTGTCAGACCGGCGTCTCCGACCTCACCGGCCAGTCGTCACACGATGGAGCCCGGGCGCCTCTGTTGAACGACGCCGGCGTGTTGCGCTCCGCTATCTCCGACGACCAGCATGGCGTGCGGCCGCTTCTGGACCTGGCAGGTCCTCCTCACCATCTCCGTGCTTTTAATCCCCGCCGCTGCGCACGGTAAGGGACCGCCGTATCTCGGATGCTCGTTTGTGTAGTTTGTCTGTGAAGCTCAGAATATTTAATGTAATGTTATGTCTTGTAATTTTCATCACGGGATAAAATGATGTCATTCTTAGAATGATGTCATCAGTGGTGAAATTTACGTTCACGTGGAATTCCAGTGCATGCAGGAAACCAGCGGGTCTCATTTGCATTTGTGGGGAATTAGAGTTGGGGGGTGAGATAATTCTGCTCGTAGTAGTGGAAATGGAGGTGTTAATTGGAGCGGGGGGTCGCTTGCAGTCGCTGCCCAGCAACAGGCGGCTCGTGCACGGCGAGGGTCGCGGGGGTTCACGTGCAAAATCGTAGCATCCCTGCCCCCACCCATTTTTTCTCCACCCTGCAGCAAACGGCAATGACCGGTAAATGCATCGTATATGGGTGTCAGGGTGTTAACATTCAAGTGCCATTGACAGCAATAGACGTCTAATCCATTTGAACTGTGCAAATGGATTGGACGTCTATCGCCGTCAATGGGGTAGAAATGTGATCATTTACAGCAAGTGATTATAAAATGGCACCTGCTTAAATAGTTTTTCTAACACAGAAATGCAAGTAGTTTTATTATGAGATTTTAAAATTAATCTCATTTTTAATCTCACCTATACAAATAACATACAACTCGTTTTCAGAAAGAAAAAAAAAATTAAAATAAGAATAACGCGATAAATATGACTCATTAGCTGCTATTTGCATTGGCCATGAATGATTTTTTTATCAGTGCCATTGACAAAAATAGATGTCCAATTAATTCCACCGTCAATGGCACGTTTAATCTGATTACTAACATAAATTTGGCTAAAAAATGGCACAACCTCCACCTGGTCTGGTTCATCAGTTTGACATACTAGGATACAAATGCAGTCATGTGGTTAAAAGATTTCGAAATGAATCGAATTAATCTAATTTTTAATCTCACTTTTACAGCTCATTTGTAGTAAAAAAGACTTTATAGATGAGATTAACGCCATAAATATAACTAATTAACTCACGGTCTGCTATTTTGAACTGGCGGTGAATCATCTTTTATCAGTGCTGATTCGATTCGATCCGATTCATTTGAATCCATTGGAAATGGATTGGACATCTTTCACCGTCAATGGCACATCAAATGTGATTATTAATAGCCACTATACACCAGAGGTGGGTATTAACGCATTACATGTACTCCGTTACACTTTTAGAGAAAAATGTACTTCTAAGAGTAGTTTACTAAGTCATACTTTTTACTTTTACTTGAGTCGATTTGTGAAGAAAAAACGGTACTCTTACTCCGCTATTTTGGGCTACACAAGAGTCTTTACATTTTTCCACTATATTCTACATATTAGATTTATCTTTTTTTTTGCCAGCAATGCCAAGAGTAGCTCTAACAATTTCACCAATGAGACGTCGCAACAATAATCACATGACTCCATTACACCAATCAGAAGCAAGCTTGCCGTTCTATGATCACGCCAGCCTGTTCAATCACGTGGCTTCTTTAAAGCACAGTAAAAAATGAAGTATTTGACATAGAGCACTGCCCTCAACATGACTTGAAAAGTTTTTATTTGGCGCCGATTGACCAAAGAAAACCGGAGATATGGTCCTTTTAATTTCATAATAGTAACTATAAAAGAACTATTCACTATTTAAAATAGGAACTATTTTTCCACTAGAGGGCACTCATGCTCTTTGGATGAAAAATGCTTTATTTGTGACTTTTTTTTTTCTCTCACAGGAATTCAATGATTTTTTTGGGGTGTATTTTTTGGCTTGATGTAGTGATATAATGGGTTAGTGTACACTATCATTATGACAACAGTTCATATAGATAAGTTTGTGCTGAGATAAAATCAAACAAAAAAAGGCAGTTACTCACAATGTTACTCATTACTTGAGTATTCTTTTCACTGGATACTTTTTTAATTGTACTTGAGTACATTTTTTGGATGACTACTTTTGCTTGAGTAATATTATTTTGAAGTAATGCTACTTTTACTCGAGTAAAATATTTGGCTACTCTACCCACCTCCACTACACACTGTCATAAAAATGCAGTAGCACTGTCAAGAGATTTCAAAATGAATTGAATTATTATCGTTAATCCCATTTATAAAATCTGCATATGACTCCTTGACAGGAAAAAAAGATGAAAATTTACATTAAAGCAGTAAATATTACCTTAATTATCTTTTTGGCTGCTATTTGAACTAGCAGTGAATGATTATTTTTCAGTGCCATCGAGGGTGATAGACGTTTAATCCATTTGAACTTTGTCAAAATGGATTTGACGTCTATCGCTGTCAATGGCAGACGATTAATATAGTTTTGGCAAAGATAGAGTGTAAGAATGGTGATATGCTCAAGCAGAAACACATTTTCTGCAAATAATCTCAATTATTTTATTAATAGATTAATGCAATTTAACCCCTTATTTTCAATTTCCGACCTCAAATTGTCACATATTTGACGGTGATAGGCATCCAATTAATTTGAAACGGCAACAGTTAATGTTAAAGGTGCAACAATTAATCGATAACTAATCATTTAGCAAACTAATCGACAACTATTTTGATAACCAATTAATCGTTTAGGACCTTCTTCACCTTATATTTGTCTAAATGCTCAAAATTCTAACATACATATAACTTCTCAATTGTAAATATGATTAGATTTCTTCATTATTTTCTAAGTTTTTAAGATAAAGTAGGACATGAACAAAAATCTGCTTTTACTTTCGAAAACAACAATTCACATTTTTGCCAATTTTCGGACATCTTACTGTCTAAACTAGCTTCTTAACAAGGCTGCAACAACTAATCGATTAATAAACTAGATGTCAACGAATTTGATCATCGATACAATTGTAGTCGACAGTTAAGTCAGGAAGCTGTAATAAAATAATATTTTTGACGGAAATAGTCATCCATTTTGTCTTCATTGTTACTTACAACATGCCTAAAATAACTTAAAGGTAAATTGTGAAGGTAATTGAAAAAAGTGACATTTATCCGTCGGATGAAATGATTATGAAAATAATTGTTAGTTGCATCCCTAATTAATATTAAAATAATTCATTTACAGAACAAATTAAGACATTAAAGCAATTAAGATCCTGATTATGACTCTAATGAACTTATTATGTGCCATTTATGGTGAAAGACCAAACCATTTTGACTTTGGGTGCTGCCAGCCAGCGAATGATTTTGTTTCTGTGCCATTGACTGAGCTAGACAAGTCAAATGTGGGGTGCCTGGCAGTGGTCAATTAACAGAAAAACACTTAGATTACCAGTTAAAGTCATGCAATTAAAATCCTTAAAGCACAACATATGACTTATATTAACTCACTAGCTGCCATTGGCGGTGATAGACATCCACTCCATCTGTTTCCACAGTGGTTCTTAACCTTGCTAAACGTACCGAACCCCACAAGTTTTACGTGTGAATTCACCAAACCCTTCGAAATTAGATCATAAAGCCATTTTTTTTCAAATTCAAAAGCAATATACCTAAGGTAGAAAGCTAATAATTGAGCAAATTCCTGTTCAAAATTGTTCTCATTTTGACAGAATGTTTTATAAAGAGGTCAAAATTTGAGACCACGCTGCCCATTGGTCTGTTGTATCATAGACTTCACCATTAATTGACAAGACAGCTCCTACAGACATTGTGCCACGCCTTCCCGTAGGGGGCCGACCAGGCAGAACGTTGAGTTGGCTTTCACTGCGATAAACTCAAACACACGCTGCGATCTAACGCCGGATTTAGGTGGAAAACAACGAAGGTTTTACGATGTGATTTGCTCGAGGGTTCAAGTTAATTACTATATTAAATAGCACTATGCATGCACTTTCAATTTAAAAAGCTTTTTGTTTTGTGACGGCTGCCATGTTGGATTACACAATTTTAGCTTGAAATATTTACGTAAAATGAATGATAACTGCCCCTTTTTTTGCTTTTAACCAAGAATCTAGACTGTTCTATGTTCATATCTTTCGAAATTCCAGGATTAAATATTTATTTGCAAGAATTTTCAACTTAAAAAGCTGTTTTGTGATGGCCGCCATGCTGTATCCATACATAGTAGCGTAACTTTACATTCAGGAAATTTTCGGCCAACTGCCTGTTTTTGGGCAAAAAAGCAGTAATTTAGACATTTCTGCATCCATACAAAAAAAAAAATCGCCTTTTACATTTTTTATTTCATGAAACATTTCAATCGAAAAACAACGGTCCGCGACCCGACCCCGGAGCAAGCGGAAGATGATGGATGGATGGATGGATGGATGGATGGATGGATGGATGGATGGATGGATGGATGGATGGATGGATGGATGGATGGATGGATGGATGGATGGATGGATGGATGGATGGATGGATGGATGGATGGATGGATGGAACGAACAACGGTTTTCTGTCAAATTTTTCACCCTATCAGAAATTGTTACTTTGCGATTCTGCGAACGCGCGCAGTCTTAAAAATATCCGCGAATGCAGTGGTTACTCAGTAAACACTGCAAACTTTCTTTAAAGAAAGGAATATTAATTTACATTTGATCATGGACAGACATGTAGGAAAGTTCTCTTCAGACACATCCCCCCATGTTGGCTGCACACAATAACTGCACGCCACTCTCTCACTGTTAACGTCGTCGCAGTGTCGTTAAGCATAAATTTACGCCATTTTCGTGTTGCACATGTATGTTTATGATGTAACGTATTTATTTAGCACCTTTGGATAACACTCAGAGTCCAACTGAATGTAAAATAGTGATTATTCACCGCCACAAAAGCTTTGGTTGCAAAATATTATATGGGTGCAAAATTTGGCAGTACACCGGCAAGACGTTCTGAGGCAATAGTAACATTGGAATTCAACCTAAATAAGTTGTGATTGTATAGAGAAAAAAAGCAAATTTTGCTTTTGTTGAGTAAAATTTAGATGGTTCTGCATGTTTTCCTCAAGTATTAAGTTTGATGTGAAAATTGAGTGATTTATTAGCTGTTGAAAATTTGCACTAAATAAAAATAGATGAAGTTGCTATTTTGGGCAAAAACCCATATGATATTTTAAACATTGCGGTTGATCCTTAAAATATAGGTGATTATCTCTGCATTTGGGGATTTTTGTGCATCTAGCGTAAAATTTGAGAATTTTATAGCCATTTTAAGTTTTGTTAATACTTTTATAAAAAATAATGAATCAGGATTTTATGGAGGAGCGACTTTGAATTTTTTTTTTTTTTTTTTATGTCGCTGCTTATAAAGACTCATATATGCCTAAGGGAGGTGCCTGTTTTTGGTTTTAGATCGCGAGTGACTTTGGTTTTGAAAATATTTGAATTTTAAGTTTTTGAAAATAGGTCCCCTACGGATCGGCTCTGAGCCCCGTGTCTCGTCAACTGACAGTGAAGTCTATGGTTGTATTCCTTCATACCAAGTGCGAGTCAACCTTCCACTGAGCAAACCAGTTCCTCCTCGCTTCAGATCGATGACTAGCAGTTAAAAGAAATTGATTAAGACTGCAAATTGGTAGCAAACCAGTCCAAAATCTGGTCTTAAACGCCACTTTGCCTAGATTTAATCGCAGCGTGCAAAAAATAAGGCTCTGCGTTTCTTTTTTTTCTGCGTTTGCCGAACCACTTAGACTGACTCACTGAACCCCTGGGGTTCGATCGAACCAGTGTTGTTTTTGGCAGCCCTTTTAATTTTCGTTTTAATCTTAGTCTTTTGGAAAAAAATACTTATTAGTCTTAGTTGTATTTTAGTCATTCCAAAATGTATATGTCTTTGTCTAGTTTGAGTTGACGTACTCAAAACAGTAAATCATTTTCAATTATTTATACCCACCTAGGCACCATGTACTGTGTGTAAAAATGTTGTCCGAGAGTTTAAGAGGACCCCTAGCAGTTAGCACTAGCCTAATGCTAACGCGAATGCTATGCTAATACTACGAGTTACATTGATGTGTGATGATCACTCAGCACAGATCCTTTAAAGGCTAAAGCAACATTGCAAGGTAAGAAAAAAAATCCTAATGCGTTTTGGAAAAAAAGCAAGCCTGGAGAGGAGAGGATACCGGTGAGTTGGGCGCGCAGCACATCACATGAGTGACACACCCAGACAATGCTAAGATGCAAGCTAACAACACAAAAAATGTCACACATTGTGAACATGTGTCAGAAACTATGGCGCATTTTCGTCTCTTTTTCACCTCGCAAGACGAAAACTGGCATTCGTCTTGTGTTGTTTTAGTCTCCCAAAACACGTTCTTAGCTCGTTATCGTCTAATTAGCGTCATGAAAAAAATTGTTCGTCGCAGAAATATTTTAGTCATCGTTGACGAAAACAACACTGCATCGAACCCAGGTTAAGAACCACTGAACTAGGAGAATCTAGGCGTGAATGATCGTGGTTCTGTGCCATTGACGGTGATAGATGTCCCATCTATATGAACTGGGAGTGGCTGTCATTTTAAAAAAATGAGATTAAAAGTGAAATTAACGTGATTACAATCCTTAATGCACTAAATGTGACTTTAATGAACTCATTGTCTGACATTGAGGCTACTAAATAATTATGTTTCAGTGCGAATGACAGCGATAGACGTCCAATCCATTTGAACTGGGAGTGTCTGTCATTTTCTAAAAAATTATATTAAAAGTGAGATTAACGCGATTACAATCCTTAATGCACCAAATTGGATTATAATTAACTCATTGGCTGACATTGAAGCCACTAAATAATTATGTTTTAGTGTAGTAATTATGACAGCGATAGGCGTCCAAATGGATTGAACGTCTATCTTCCTCAATGAGTTAAAACCAGCGATGGCTTGTGAAGGAGCGTGTACGAGGCCACCGCCAGTCCAACTCACTCGTTACCATGGCGACTAGACAAGGTGAACACAGAGTGGCAGTTAAAGGCACATATTTCAAAGAAATTCAATTTTAAACAGCAGAGGCTCGTAAATTCAAATTTTTCATCCGTCACCATCAAAACAAATAGTTGGAGTCAACCGTAATCAGTTTTGCCGAAACATGTTCTTTTCAAGACTTTTCACTCTGCTTCACTTTTGTTTTTTGGGGGGGTTAAATTTTGGCATGCATCTGAAATGCGAGGCAGGCTAATTGATTAAAAAACAAGAGCGGCAGCAGCGGCAAACACTGGATTCTCTGTTTTTCCCGAAGCTCCTTTCAACCTGCCACCTCTTTGCATCTCACCATGGCAACTGCGCCGCGCGTGCGCGTGACTCTCACGCTTTCCTCGGCCACCGTTAAGGTTTCCTGCCTGCGGGCACGTTTGGACGCTCTGAATGGGTTGCCTGACAATGAGCGACCATTTTACTGAGCAAAAAACGGACGTATAGATTAAGATATTCGTCCAGTATGTCAATTTCTTTCTGCCCTGGATGTCTTTTTGTGTGCAGGCGACCCCTAACCTATGCCTCTAAATCCTAATCTAAGTAATCCTCACCCAGTCTTGGTCACCAGAGAACATTAGTCAGTCATCGGGTGTGTCTAATCCCGCGTCGTCACACTTTGATTACACTGCAGTCTTGAACTCGTGTTTTGGATGTCATTCGCTGTAAATCGCTTGACCTTTGAACCTTTAACCTTTTCATGCTAAAAACCCTTACAAAGGTACTCAGTTGACTGGCATTGACGGCGCTAGACGTCCAATTCATTTAGACTGGGAGATTTTGAGACATTTCCAGGTCACTTACCATATTTTTGAGGCTATAAATCGCAGTTGTTTTCATAGTTTGGCTGGGGGTGCGACTTATACGCTGGAGTGATTTATGTGTGAAATTATTAACGCTAGAGATGTCCCGATCGACGATCGATCGGGTCCGATCACGTCATTTTCAAAGTATCGGAATCGGCAAAAAAATATCGGCCATGCCTTTTTTAAATTTCTTTTTTTTTTTTTATTAAATCGTTTTCTAATTGTATTTAACGTTACAGTCATAATATGTTACACTCACCCAGAGTCGTTAGTTTAGGCTTAAGATAGGGTTATCAAATTTATCCAGATAACGGCAGTAATTAATTTTTTTAAAAATGTATCACTTTAAAATATTTAACGCAATTCATGCATGCGCTGCACGACCCACTCACGCATTGTTGCGCTCAATCTGTAATGGCGTCGTTTTAACTATATAGAGAGATAAAAGGCAGCGTAAAATGAGTAGAGTGAAATTTGGCAGCCTTTGGAGCCTTTTTTTAATTGGCCAAAGCCTTACAATCCCTCTCCCTATGATTAGAAATATCATGGGAAGCAATGTGGGGAAGCAAGGTAGCACTTGTAGCACTTGATCTTTTTCTTAACACCTAAAGTTATTTCCCAACGCAGAGAAGATATATCAATTGGTAGCACTACCCACAGTCATGGTTCCACTTCCCATCATGCATTTGGCCATGGCTACAGTATCATTTACTGAAAGCTCAACAAATACACTAGATGACAATATTTACTCACAATATACAAAGTCACATTTATCCTTTAATAATTACAAGTCTTTCTATCCGTGGATCCCTCTCACAGAAAGAATGTTAATAATGTAAATGCCATCTTGAGGATTTATTGTCATAATAAACAAATACAGTACTTATGTACTGTATGTTGAATGTATATATTCGTCCGAGTTTTATTCATTTTTTTCTTAATGCATTGCCAAAATGTATATGATCGGGAAAAATTATTGGCAATGATTGGAATTGAATCGGGAGCAAAAAAAGCAATCGGATCGGGAAATATCGGGATCGGCAGATACTCAAACTAAAACGATGGGGATCGGATCAGGAGCAAAAAAACGATCGGGATAACCCTAATTAACACATTATTATATCATTTCACATGTTATTTACCGTAATTTCCCGAATATAAGGCGCACCCGTGTATAATGCGCACCCCAAATTTACTTGTAAAATCTAGGGAAAATTATTGTACCCGTTTATAACGCGCACCCTAATTTTAGAAGAAAACAGAGCTTGTGTACAGATACAGAGATGTCATTTTACTGACTGGTGAAACACAGCACAAGCATAGCACATTGGTAGTTCAAAACATTACCGTAAACTGACAATATTTACGGTAATAATATGATTTGACAACTTCTCCAACTTACCAGAATCTAGGAGAAAACAAAACAGATGTGACTTTTCTTTTAAAGGCTGCTGTATAACTTGCTCGTTTCCTCATGATGAATAAATGTTTCTTCCATGGATTGATACGGTAAAATGAAAGTCAGATCGTAAGTCGGAAATCCGTGAGAGCTCATAGCTGTCAACACGACAGTAACAAAAGGAACTATTGTTATTTGGGTTTGAGTTTCCCGAGGGACCGATATAGTTGACGGACACAGGAAGTGTGTGTCCTTACATTTGTTATGGTCCGAATTGCGGAGCTGCAATAAACGTCGACTCAAATGAGTTCAAGAAACTAAATTCTGTGCTTTACGAAGAGTGAAAAAAGCAGAATTTAACACAGACGAAATCATTCGGCCGATTAGAGTGAAGTATTACCGAAACAAAAAGGTGACGTCACGTACCGTAATGGTCGGCAACGGGTCGCCGCATACGTTTCTTCAACACAACGTGGCCGTGTCAATGAAAAAAAATCGGTTTATATATATATGTAATACATATATATTTCTGTCTCCATCCATGTACCCGTTTATAATGCGCACCATGAGTTTACAAGTTGAATTTGGGGGGAAAAAAGTGCGCGTTATATTCGGGAAATTACGGTAGTTGTCGAATATTTTTAAAAGTCACACCGAGGATGAAGATTTCAGTGGATTTAGTGATGTGAAGTGACACTGATGGTTTGGTAAACTTATTGGCATGTTCTTTTGGCTACAAGCCCCTTTTACATCCAACTAAACACGGGCAGCCCTCACACTGCTGGCCAAAAGTATTGGCACCCCTGCAATTCTGTGAGATAATGCTCAATTTCTTCCAGAAAATTATTGCAATTTCAAATGCTTTGGTCGTAATATCTTCAGTTATTTTGCTTGCAATGAAAAAACACAAAAGAGAATGGGAAAGAAAAAAAAAATCATTCTCATTTTAGACAAAACTACAAAAATGGGCCAGACCAAGTTTTGGCACCCTCAGCCTAATACTTGGTAGCACAACATTTAGACAAAATAGCTGCGAACAACCACTTCCGGTATCCATCAAAGAGTTTCTTACAATGCTCTGCTGGAATTTTTGACCATTCATCTTTGGCCAACAGCTCAAAGTCTCTGAGATTTGAAGGGTGCCTTCTCCAAACTGCCATTTTCAGATCTCTCCACAGGTGTTCTATGGGATTCAGGTCTGGACTCATTGCTGGCCTCTTTAGAAGTCTCCAGTGCTTTCTCTCAAACCATTTTCTAATGCTTTTTGAAGTGTGTTTTGGGTCATTTTCCTGCTGGAAGACCCATGACCTCTGAGGAAGACCCAGCTTTCTCGTACTGGGCCCTACATTATGCTGCAAAATTTCTTGCTAGTGTTCAGACTTTTTAATGCCATGCACACGGTCAAGCAGTCCAGCGCCAGAGGCAGCAAAGCATTCCCCAAAACATCAGGAAACCTCCGCCATGTTTGACTGTGGGGACTTTGTTCTTTTCTTTTAAGGTTTCATTTTTTTCCTGTAAACAGTACATTGATGCCTTTTCCCTTTGCTCCTAGAGATCATTCTTCTAAAACGTTTTTGGCTTTCTCAGGTAAGTTGCCTAGCTTTTTAATGTCTCTGGGTCAGAAGTGGGGTCTTCCTAGGTATCCTGCCATAGAGTCCCTTTTCATTCAGACGCCGACGGATAGTACGGGTTGACACTGTTGTACCCACGGACTGCACGACAGCTTGAAATTGTTTTGGATGTTTGTCAAGGTTCTTTATCCACCATCCGCACAACCTTTCGTTGAAATCTCTTGTCAATTTTTCTTTTCCGTCCACATCTAGGAAGGTTAGCCACAGTGCCATGGGCTTTACACATATTGATGATACTGCGCACAGTAGACACAGGAACATTCAGCTCTTTGGAAATGAACTTGTAGCCATGAGATTGCCCATGCTTCCTCACAATTTTGCTTCTCAAGTCCTCAGACAGTTCTTTGGTTTTCTTTCTTTTCTCCATCCTCAATGTGGTATACAAAATGACACAGGACAGAGGTTGAGTCAACTTTAATCCATTTTAACTGGCTGCAAGTGGGATTTAGTTCTTGCCACCACCTGTTATGTGCCACAGATAAGTAACAGGTGCTGTTAATTACACAAATTAGAGAAGCATTACATGATTTTTCAAAGGGTGCCATTACTTTTGTCCGGCCCATTTTTGGAGTTTTGTGAAAAATGATGATTTCATTTTTTTCCCCCCTTATTCTCTTTTTTTTTCATTGCAAGCAAAATCAAGGAAGATATTAATACCAAAGCATTTATAATGGTAATCATTTTCTGGGAGAAATTAAGCATTATCTGACAGAATTGCAGGGTTGCCAGTGCTTTTGGTCAGCAGTGTATGTTAAGTTAACATACCGAGTACGTTCCCATTTTGTTGTTTATGTAACCTTAGCATATCGTACACTTATTCAGCCGGTTGTTCTCTATTCTATTTTTATTTTAAATTGCCTTTTAAGATTATATCTCTCTGTTCTATGTGTTGGATTTAATCAAATTAATTTTCCCTCAAAATGCAATTTAGTCTATGTTTTTTCCCTCTTTCTTTGTGCATATATTTTCGGGTATTTCCGGTTCGCTTTCCGTTGATTTTGGAGCTTTTCTGGGTCATACCTGGATTGTTTGGGGTCACTTCCTGTTGATTTTTGGTTAAAAAAAAAATTAAGTTTTTTGTGGGAGTTAAAAAAATCTATAGGGTTGCTTTTCTGGCTCTTTAGTAGGTGTTGAATGTGCCATTGAAAATTAATGGGGATGTTTTTGTCAAATTTTAGTGGAACAGCAAAAAATATATATAAATAAATGAACGTGATCTGATTGTGCCTTGATTCATTTAATATTTTATGGTGAAATAATTTTGAATTTTGGGGGCAAACCATGACTTTTTGGGCAAAATACAGTAACCCATGTGACCAGATAACATTCACAAAAGGGGTTGAAAGTCTTTGGGTTCCAACACTTCCAATGGATTGGACGTCTATGGCCATCAATGGCAGACAATACCAGGCAATTAATTAATTTTAGGGGCATTTTATGTCATTTCTTGTTCATTTTCAGTCACTTCCTTTTGGGGCATTTACAGGAAAACTTCCTGTTGATTTTGGGGCATTTACAGGTCAATTCCTGTTGATCATGGGTTACTGAAAAGGAATTGAGCCAAGAATGTCCCCAAATCAATGGGAAGTGACTTCAAATCAACAAGAAGTAACCTGTAAATGCCCTATAATGAACAGGAACTGACCTGAAATGCCCATAAAACTGTGAATGCTCTGGTTTCAGTGCTACTGTCACTGCGCGAGACGTCCAATCCAGTCAAAATTAACTGGATGTCTTGCATCAACAGTGGCAGTCAGCGAATTAACGTAGACACTATTCTAATGGAATGCAACCTGTTGGTTCCTTTTGACACCTTTTTAAAACAATGTGGCGGAAAACACTTAAGTGACCTGAAGTTCCGCTCTGAGACCCCGAATTTAGCCAACTTTCAAAATTGTCCGATATGCATGGGTGATTCATCATTGGAAAGCTTAAAATCTCAATTTTCTGGGGGAAGAAAAAATTTGAGCAGGAGGGCATTTAAAAAATATATATATATTTTTTAAAAATAGCAAAACCCTATCTGGAGGTGAGAGCACGCGAGAACAGAATTACAGACGCCATGACTTTAATGAGCTATTGCGTACCTACTTTGTTTCGATCCAAAAACTTCATGTAGCATGTATCACTGAGTGTCAAGACACAGCTGTGAACGGCCACAGCTGGATTATGGGTGAAACATGGTAATATAACAAGGGTCGCGATGCAGAAATCGCAGACATCAAGGAGTGGTTGAGATTTTCTTTTTCATATATTTACCCTTTTAAACTTTTGTTTTTCAACTTTTTTTTGTTTGAATCAATTATTTATCATCAAACATATCGGAGAAAATGCGACAGTAACAAAAAAAAAAAAAAAAATACAATTAAGCGATCGTTATGAGGTAGATATCCGTGACTTTTTTACAGACACCATTTTTTTTCATTGTGACATAATTTGTTTAAAAGTTTAAAATATGCGAATGAATA
The DNA here is from genome assembly GCF_030265065.1 of Corythoichthys intestinalis. Taxonomy (NCBI): domain Eukaryota; kingdom Metazoa; phylum Chordata; class Actinopteri; order Syngnathiformes; family Syngnathidae; genus Corythoichthys; species Corythoichthys intestinalis. The sequence goes on along the minus strand of NC_080416.1, from coordinate 10,099,616 downwards.
ATTTTTGAAGTCGTTTTTTTTTTTTTTTTAAACGAAATATGAGACATCAATGAATGATTCTATGCTAAAAACGACAGACATTTTGAATAATAAATATAATTAATGACCTTTGTTTTATGGCTGGGTCGAAACAAAAGCGGTTGCACGACGTCTGTAAACGGAGGTTTTCAGGGTAAAACGGACAAATTAAAAAGAGTTCGGGGGCTTAATGTGCCATGAATCTGCAATGGCAGCATATACTGTAGACATATTGTTCTATATCTAACACAACAGTTGTTTTAGCTTAAAATTCAGCAGTTTCTTTTAAAGAGGAGTGCAAGAGCAGAAACTGCTTTTTCAGTCTTGTCTGTTTTCCGCCATATATTGAGTCTTGGTGGGAGCATATCGATAACCTTTTGGGCAACAAAGTATCACAATATATCGCCTTTTCGATATATTGTCACAACCCTAATTCACAAATCCCTAATCTGTCATTTTGTTTTTAATCTCCAGGGAGGCATTCAATGACTAGACGTCACCATCACCGCAACCAGTCATCCATCAGCCGAGAAACCTCCAATACCGGAATGGGCCTAAGCGAAGACTCGGCAGAGCGAGACCACCTGATTGAAGCGGGGCGTCCCATTTTTTCCAAACATCACCGCTCCCATAAACACATTCATCCAGATCCAGATCCCGTGGGCGAGGAGCTCACCGCAGGAGGAGCGGGACCGGATCAAAACCCATTGTCTGACGACATAATCGCCGTGGAGTTCCACAGTCCGGCACCGGAGATCCTACCGGCTGATGATCTACCGAAACCGCAGAAACAAAAAGGAGGCGATCCCACAGCTTGGACGCTGTCGGATTTTTACGACTACCTGTCCCCCGATGACGACCTCTCGGCGTCTGCACCCACCCAAGAGCCGGAACCGTCCCCTTCGCCCCCGGCTGACATGGAAGACGAGAACCCGCTTTTGGCCAGCGCTCCCGTTCGTCCTGTCAACGCCCAACCCCCAGGAGAGAATAAACCCGTCTCACCTTCGCTAGACAACGATGAGAACTTGAGCTTGGGAGGCGCCATGGGAAGCGACGGGTGCAGGCTGGGTTTCGTGCGCTCGGGACCCGGCATTTGCGTCTCTCAGTGCGACGTTGAACCCAATTTCTGCTTCAATGAAGGTGTTTGCACTGTTGTGGCTGGAGTAGGAGCTTTCTGCAGGTAACAAACACAAACATACTTTTACCATCAGCGTCATTCATTTGAAACCTACTATAATTTTCGCATTATAAGGCGCACCTGATGATAAGCCGCAACCAACCAAATTTGGCACGAAAACGGCATTTGTTAATAGATAAGACACACTGGACCATAAGCAGCAGCTGTCCTCACTGTATTATGTGATATTTACACCGAAAGATATTAACTGGTAACATATTATTTGGCAGCGGCATTATAAAACTGTTATAAGACCAAATCCACCACCATGAAGCTTTGAACCAATTGTTTGCAAAGCTTCATTGCGACAAGAAGCTTCAATTGGCCATCACTGCTCCCTTGGGGGAAGACTGTCAACATCTGCTGCCACCTGCTGTCAACACTGTTGTCGTGCAACATGCCTCCTAGCATACATTGCAGCGCTACAGATGTAAATAACAATCAAAACTCATGTTATGTGTAGGGCTGTCAAAATTATCGCGTTAACGGGCGGTAATTAATTTTTTAAATTTATCACGTTAAAATATTTGACGCAATTAACGCACATGCCCCGCTCAGATTAAAATGACAGCAGTGTAATGTCCGCTTGTTACTTGTTTTTTGTTGTTTGGCGCACTCTGCTGGCGCTTGGGTCCAAATGATTTTATGGGTTTGGGGAGTCAGCATGGTGTAATGACATGAACAATGGCGAGCAACTAGTTTATTTTTTGATTGAAAATTTTACAAATTTTAATAAAACGAAAACATTAAGAGGGGTTTCAATATAAAATTTCTATAACTTGCACTAACATTTATCTTTTAAGAACTACAAGTTTTTCTATCCATGGATCGCTTTAAGAGAATGTTAATAATGTTCATGGCATCTTGTTGATTTATTGTTATAATAAACAAATACAGTACTTATGTACCGTATGTTGAATGTATATATCCGTCTTGTGTCTTTTCATTCCAACAATAATTTACAGAAAAGTATGGCATATTTTATAGATGTTTTGAATTGCGATTAATTACGATGAATTAATTTTTAAGCTGTAATTAACTCGATTAAAAATGTTAATGTTAATGTTACTTATGTGCTAAATATTTCTTCAGTTACTGTTCCAGTTGTTTAATTTATTGCTAGTTATGGTACTTGGTAACACTTTATTTGACAGTGGCGCCGTAAGACTGTCATTAGACAATCATAATTATGACATGACACCGTCCTGAGCATTAATGAATGCTTATAACAGATGTCATTTAGTGTTATCTGGCAAATTATCTCACTTTTGAATGGATGTAAAAGATCCGAGCTGAACATAAACAGAGTTAATGACATAATTTGACGGATGACACTTAATGAGATATGCATTCAGTAATGCCCATGATAGTGTCATGTCATAATAATGACGGTCTTATAACGTTCTTATGACGCCGCTGTCAAATAAAGTGTTGCCGATTATCCAAATAAATCAACAAATAAGCCGCACTGGACTCTAAGCCACAGGTATTAAAATGAAGGAAAAAAGTAGCAGCTTACCGTCCGAAAATTACGGTAACTTATTTACAGCCATTGATGGCGACAGATGTCCAATCCGTTTGGTTAACTCAGGGGTCTGCAAGTTCTGTCCTCGAGAGCCGCTATCCAGCTGGCTTTTCATGTCTTCCTCTTTTAACACACCTGAATCAAACAATCAGCTCATCAGCAAGCTCTGCAGGATCCTGATAACAATCCTGATTATTTGATTCAGGTGTGTTACAAGAGGGAGAAATGGAAAACAAGCTGGATATCGGCTCTCGACGATCGGACTTGCAGACCCCCGGGTTAACTCATCGGTGGAACGAGTTAACTCATGAGTTAACTCATTAGCTGACTTTGAGAGCAACCAAATGAGTTAAATTATAAGTTAACTCATTCAACCAATGATTTAACTCATCAAAAGCAGCAAATGAGTTCGCTCACGAGCAGTGTTGCCAACCTGCTGACTTTCTCAGCTCTCGCTAATACCAGCGTCTTTCCAAAGCCTCTTGGCAACTTTTTTTGGGTGAAAAATGATGAGCGACAATTTACCATAATTTTTTTCCTATTGTACTGTATAGTATTTCTTGTCCATTTAGTTTGGCAAATGTTAAAAAAAGGGGTTCTTTTGTAGCACTAAACATATTTAGTCTGTGTTTATTATTATTATTATTTTTTTCTTCTACCACGTCATTCCTCTCACCTACAGCGTCCATTACAATTACATGCAAATTGCCAATAATACAAATTAGGTGGTGACACCCTCTAGCGACTTTAAGGACAGCCAATAGCTTCTTTCTATACTTGGGAGTTGGCAACACTGCTCAATAGTAGGGCTGCAGCTATCAATTGTCTAAGTAATCTCTTAATCTATTGTTTAGTTAGTTCGAATAATCGGAGTAATCGGATTACAAACATTTAATGTGTTCCAGAATAAATTTTAGTAGATGTAAAAAAAAAGAAACAAGTGTTTTTGCTTGCAATATTTAATTTGGCTTGCTAAGATTGCAAAATAAAATCCCTGTGTGCTTCTTAAAACGATGTAGGATTGTACTTTCATTTCACAAGAGCAATAAATGCATATAAAACTAAATTAAAGGGCAGGTGAAGAGTTCAATTCATAAGCGTTTTACTCGGCTAAATTGCACCGAATGCATCATTCACTGTCCCAAAACTCACATTACCCAATTTTTTTTAAATTGACCGCCTAGTTTTTGAGTTACTTCCTTAGCATTGCCGTTTTCGGATGGTAAATTCTGCTATCACCTTTCACCGTGGCTCACATTCTGCGTTCCTACATTGGGTATTCACGTTTACAGTATTATTCACTGCATCATTAAATTTAAACTATTTGATTATCATCGTTGTAGCAGGTATACTGTATGTCACCTGTATTATGATGTAGAAATGTTCCATATATTAGAACATTGTCGTAGCATAGAGAGGAATGCTACTATGGTAATCACTGGAACACAATAAATAAAATTATTAGGGCTGTCAAACGATTAAAATTTTTAATCGAGTAAATTACAGCTTAAAAATTAATTAATCGTAATTAATCGCAATTCAAACCGTCTATAAAATATGCCATATTTTTCTGTAAATTATTGTTGGAATGGAAAGATAAGACGGATATATATAAATATTAAACATACGGTACCTAAGTACTGTAATTTGTTCATTATAACAATAAATCAACAAGATGGCATTAACATTATTAACATTCTCTTAAAGCAATCCATGGATACAAAGACTTGTGGTTCTTAAAAGATAAATGTTAGTAAAAGTTATAGAAATTTTATATTAAAACCCCTCTTAATGTTTTCTTTTTCATAAAATTTTCAATCAAAAAATAAACTAGTAGCTCGACATTGTTAATGTCAATAATTACACAATGCTCACTCATGGTGCTGAAACCCATAAAATCAGTCAGACCCAAGCGCCAGCAGAGGGCGACAAAACACCAAAAAAACACAAGTAACAAGCAGATATTAAACTGTGGTGTCATTTTAATCTGTTTGACCGGGGCATGTGCGTTAAATGCGTCAAACATTTCAACGTGATTAATTTAAAAAATTAATTACCGCCCGTTAACACGATAATTTTGACAGCCCTTACATATACAATATACACATATATATATATATATATATATATATTAAGGGTGTCAAACGATTAAAAATTTTAATCGAGTTAATTACAGCTTAAAAATTAATTAATCGTAATTAATCCCAATTCAAACCATCTATAAAATATGCCATATTTTTCTGTACATTATTGTTGGAATGGAAAGATAAGACAAGATGGATATATACATTCAACATACGGTACATAAGTACTGTATTTGTTTATTATAACAATAAATCAACAAGATGGCATTACCATTATTAACATTGTGTTAAAGCGATCCATGGATAGAAAGACTTGTAGTTCTTAAAAGATAAATGTTAGTACAAGTTATAGAAATTTTATATTAAAACCCCTCTTAATGTTTTCGTTTTAATAAAATTTGTAAAATTTTCAATCAAAAAATAAACTAGTACCCCGCCATTGTTGATGTCAATAATTACTTACACAATGCTCATGGGTGCTGAAGCCTATAAAATCAGTCACACCCAAGCGCCAGCAGAGGGCGACAAAACTCCGAAAAACACAACAAGTCCACATTTCACTGTGATGTCATTTTAATCTGTTTAAGCGGGGCATTTGTGCGTTAATTGCGTCAAATATTTTAACGTGATTAATTTGAAAAATTAATTACCGCCCGTTAACGCGACAATTTTGACAGCCCTAATATATATATATTATAATATAATAAAGACAAAAAAGGGAAATGACCCACTTAATACAACATCATTGTAGCATGAGTAGAAAGAATGCTACTGTGATTACGTAAACTCGCAAAATAGACGTAGTTGTCAGACTGGCATACGGTATGCTATTCTGATAAAGTATACTGGTCTGGCTGAACACAGGGTTTGGGAATACAGAATTGACGGAGTGCTAAAAACTTTTTTCTTCAAAACGCAAATTATCCTCGCAGTTACGCGTGACAAATCACATGGTTGTTTCTTCGAACTCGACCAAAGTTTGTATTCGTAAAATTACACCAAAATCCGAAATGCTCTACACCTGCCCTTTAAAATACTTGAGCTTTGCCCCAAATAATATTTTTTTTAAAAATGCTAAATTAGGAAGTAAGTACAACAAAAAAACAACTTGCAAACTTGCGCCACAAAAGTTTGCTACCTTAAATGCTATAAATTACCAACGTTTTTTTTCTTTGAACAAATCTCTTCATCTTCACAATTTGTTCATATTGCACATATTCCGAAAAAAAAAAAAAAAACTGCCAAATATACTTCTAAACTTAATCACGCAATAATGCATTAATATATACATTTTAGCTCAAACAAAAACTTAGCTTATGTTGGCTTTATCTGGGAGCAGCTGGATTCAGCCATGTTAGATGAGTTACATCATATTCACTGTTGCCGCTAGAGGGCAGAATATCCACCCAAATCAATAAAACTAAATGCAAACTCTTTCAAAACAAACCATTACAAAGCCACGCTACCTAAAACGAATCCTCGAAGCAGCAAAATTTGATTCAAAGCTTTTTTCTAATCGAATTACTTCGAGTTAATCGATTAATCGCTGCAGCACTACTCGCGAGTGCCACTGACAGCAAATGGAGTAACTTGTCATGAGTTAACTCATTCAACGAAAATTTTTATTCATTGAAATGAATTGGTATGGATGCCTATAGCCGTCAAGGGCACAAAAAATGACTTCACTTATGAAGTCATGAGTTAACGCATTCATTGTCAGTCCCTCCCACTTTAAATGATTTGGACGACTATCTATGTCGATGACAGTCAACTCGCAAGTTAACTCATCCGAATGAATTAATGGATGTCTACCACTGTTAAAGCTAGCAAATGAGTTAACTCATACAATTAGATTGAATATATTTTGCCGTCATTGGCAGCCACTGAGTTTTTAAAAATTACTCTAGTTATTTTTTCATCTTTAGACTAGCCACAATAATTAAATGAAAATAACGCAAAATTCTCAGCAATTTCTCAGTGAGGTTGCAATTGAGATTAATCAATTTTAAGTCTTAACAGCACTAATATCATTTGTGTGATAGTTTGTAAAGCAGCACAGGTGATCCGTTGTTTTTGTTATTGACAATTGGCTCTAAATGCTCATATGTCCCTGCCATTGACGGCGATAGACGTCCAATCTATTTGAACATGAAGGGACTTGCAGCGATAAATCTATCCAATTTCCGTGCAACCTCATCTCCAAAGAAGACACATGCACATTATGCATCCGCACATCCACTGATCCTTTGAGCCTATTAGGGCTTAAACTACAGGGCCAATCCAGCTTTGGCAAACACAATTTAGCCTCTCTCATGCAAAAAAAATCCTGTCTTTCTTGTTTTTTGTTGTTGTGGCAGATGCAACGTGCAAGACTACATCTGGAACAAAGGCACGCGCTGTGACTGGGCCGTCACCGAATTCCAGGTGATGAGCGCGCTAGTGGGCGTGGCCTCGGTGTCGCTCCTCCTCATCTTTATGATCGTGGTATTCTTCGCGAAAAGACTGCACCGACTCAAGAAAGAAAACAAGCGGCTTCGCAAGCGCAGGTGTCCCACGGTTACAAAATGATCATTTTGATATCATAAGTTTCATTTCTGATCATTTTCGCTGAATTTTGACTCGCAGTAAGTACCGTCCGCAGAGCACCGAACCTCAAACGGACGGTCTTTCGGTGTCCACCACCGCCGACGGCTCTCAGCCAAACGTAAGGAAACTCTGCGATTCTCCTCCGCCCGTGCCCCAAGCTCATACTCACAACCTGGCGTACTATGACAACATTATCTGTCAGGTATGCGCAACCTTTCCTCGTGTTTACTCTCCACTCTTTTTCTTTGTTTTTGTCTCAGTCTTTGAATTAACCTTCTATTTCTTCATGTTATATCCTATGTGCTTGCTTGTGTCTTTCCATGTCTGCATGCTTGCTAAATGCCTCACCAAAGCTTAGAAAATGAGCATGAATCGTACAAACCCTAGACTTGTTCACGATATTAGGGATGTAACAATATCACGATATCATATTCATTGGAATCGTTGACCTCAAAACAGTGGATTTGGAAAGCTTTTAGGTCAACAAATATCTCAAAATAGTTGTTGATTAATCTAATCATTGTTAATTATCTGATTAATCATGGCAGCCCTAGTGTCAATCTTATAGCAATACCATGAATTTTGCCAAGATATCGCAATACTCTAACCGTGAGATTAAATATTGTTTCATCCCTAATACATACAGTGAGGAGCAGAAGTATTAGCACCCCTTGTGATTTTGCAAGTTCACCCACTGAGAAAATAGGTAGAGGTCTGAAATTCCAATCCTAGATGCATTTCCACTAATAGAGAGATAATCTTAAAAAAAAATCCGGAACTCACATTGTATGATTATTCAATTTATTTATTTATAATTAACTGGGGTTCATAAATATTTGTACCCTTGTTCAAATAAGTGCTAATATTTAGTGCAGAAGCCTTTCTTTGCAATTACAGGTCAGATCTCAGATGCTTTCTGTAGTTCTTCACCAGGTTTTCACATATGAAAACTGGGACTTTGGCCCATTCCTCTACACAAATCTTTTCTATATCTGCCAGGTTTCATTGCTGTCGTTGAGAAACACAAAGTTTCAGCTCCATCCAAAGATTTTCTATTGGATTGAGGTCTCCAGAATCTTGATGTGCGTTTTACGCAGCCACTCCTTGGAATGCTTGGCTGTATGTTTCAGATCATTGTCATTTTGGAAGATCCAGCCACGAGCCATCTAAAAGTCTCTGACTGAGGGAAGAAAGTTGTGGCTCAAAATTCTGACAATACATTTCACCATTTATCCTCCGCTTTATACAGTACAGTCGTCCTGTCCCCTTTAACGAAAAGCAGCCCCAAAGCATGATGTTTCCACCCCTAAGTTTCACAGTGAGGATGGTGTTCTTGGAATGGCGTACCGATAGCAACACTTCACTTGCGCTCAAGGGCGTAGGTTTGCATAGGGACAGTAGGGACATGACACTACTAACTTTTCAGTATGCTCAAATTATCCCCACCAACCTTTAAGCAACCTTATTTACATTATATCAGGACTTCAGTTATATAGGTCATTTAGATAGTCTATCCATATGTTGTAAATGACCCTCCCTATATTAAGTGAATTACAGTACTTTCATTATCTTCAGACTTACACTGAACTGTTTTCACCTGCTGAATGTGCCAGTCCATTTTTTCCACTCAAACGCACATTTGATTGGCTGATAACTTGAACCCCCCTCCCCACACACATACATACACACACACACACACCCATTCACGGCTCGACCGAAATACAACATCCCGCCTCCCCCGCCCCCTTCAAAGGCGAGGGATATTAGAAGTTCTTTTCTGCCAGCATCAGCCACTGTACGTAATGTAAAAAGACGTCAATGTTGTGGACGTGGGGAACACTCCACTAATTTTGCTACTGCTACAGTACTTCAAGTCGATTTTACTGAGATTTCTTGAAATAAGAAAAACAGCTATTTGAAAATAAACTTAACAGATTTATTATAAGCAAAAAGTTTGTATATTTAATCTTAAAAGAAAAACTAGTTTGTCTGAAATGTTCTTAATTCAAGAATATTGTTCAAAACATTATTTGAAAGATTTTTTTTCTTGATTTATGTGAAAAATCACCAACTTTTAGATGTATGGGCTCATTCCGAACAAATAGTAATATTTACTTAAAGTAAGTGGAAGAATCTGACGCATTAATCTGTTAACTAGCCTTTAACACTCAAAAAAAGATGGAGAAAATTATCTGACTAGATTTTTCAAAAATTATCAGATTAAGACGTTATAAATTTGCAGTGTGAAAGATAGTATAGGTCAATACAGATTTATTTTGCAAGTTTAACAGTTACCTTTCATGTTTTTTTTTTTTTTAAATGGAGAAAAAAACATGAAAGGTAACACCAGTTACCCTAATTTTCGGACTATAAGCCGCTACTTTTTTCTCTCACTTTGAATTATGCTCCTTACAGTCCAGTGCGGCTTATTCGTTGATTTATTTGGGTAAATAGATAGGACTTTATTTGACAGCGGCGTCATAAGACTGCCATAAAACCGCCATAATTAGGACATGACACTAACATGACCATTAATGAATGCTTATGACAGATGTCATTAAGTTTTGTTTCATATTGCACGCTATATACAACCTTGTAATATTAGTCACCAATTTGTAAGGGCATACGTCACTACTTGTAAGATTGCCAACGGCCTCTGGTTGACAGGCATGTTTCTGGATTTTGTTCTAGATTATGTCGCTATGAGTGGAAATGCATCCATGATTGAAATTTCAGACCTCTACCTATTTTCTAAGTGGGTGAAATTACAAAATCACAAAGGGTGCAAATACTTCTGCTCCTCACTGTATTGAAAACTACACGCAAACATTTTTAGGAATATGAGTTGATAAATGTACTGTATGACTCGCTGATTCCCTCAGAGGCCATCATCAACCACCTTTACCTGGGAATTTAAACCCAGAAACTCTTATAACCACTACCAGGTAAGCGGAGCGGAACATTGGCATCCTTTCCCCATCCTCCTATCAATCTTTGCTTTGACCTATCCAGCTATAAATGCATTGGCTGCCATTGACGGCGATAGACGTCCAATCCATTTAAATTGTAAGTTGCAGTGTAAATGGATTGGACGTCCTCTCGTGACAAACACATTTAAATTCACAGCAGATTGTTGGACGTCTGTCATTGTCAATGGCACTGAAAGAGTTACTTTTACAACCAATCTGAGATTAATCGACGGGCAATCTGATATCAAACTACAACCGATTTACAGTTGAGCTGAGATTAATTCACAGTCGATCAGAGATTAATCTAAAACTTCTTTGACATTAAGCCACACTTGACCTGTGATCGCTATGAGACTGATCTGCTATGAATTGGTAACCAATCTGATATTAATCTACAACCAGGGGTGTAAGTGGGCCAGGACAGTCAGGAACGCAGTTCCGGTATAAGATTCAGGGCCAAACTGCTGTTCCGGTACACGGTGATTTGATTCCGAAAATATGACAGCAATTGTCAAAACGCTATGTAAAAAAAAATGCTAAACTGCCACACATGCATTTAATCTCCAAGAAGCAAACAACCTACCAACATCAGATTTACACACACAAGTGTTAACAACAAGCATAATAAAGTGCTTGTGTAGCGTAATCCGTTTCCACCAATATTTATTATTGATTTTATTCCACGGACGGCATGGAGGTTTCCCCAGCTGCTGCAGTTATCCGAGTCTGACGATGACGAGTCAAGTCAATGTGAGAATGCACGCAGCAAAGCAAAACGCCTGGACTCATTTATCCGTTCAATTGGCTGACATACTGACATGTGATCAGCGGAGAGAGTTAGCTCTGATTGGTTGAAATGTGCATGTTTTCTGGAACAGCAAAAAAAAAAAAAAAAAAAAAAAGGCTGTTGAATTGATGCGAACAAAAATGGGCAATGCAACATAAAATGGATCAAATTTTCAACTTTAAGAGCAACGAAAGAGTTGAGGAGGTTTATTTATCATATTTAGTTTTATTTGCTCTGATGGGGAGGTTCAGAACATCTAGCTGTCAATGTCAACTTTGGACTTATATTTGTTAATTTATGTTTGGCTACTTATTCATTTCCTTGATTTAAAAAAGTCAATGTTTGCGCGATCTTCAAAATATATTCCATTTCACTTTGCATAATATAAGTAATTTGTACTTATTTTTCTGAATGTATGTTACTTATATCTTTATTATTAAAAAAAAAAAAAAGTAAATGTTAACATTAACTTCAATTTTATTGTACATCCTATGTTCTAAAGTAGTTAAAATTGAGATTTGGCATTTAGTGTGTGAGGAAATGAGGGAAAATAAAAATTAGGAGATGGAGGTTGGGGTTATTGCTGTTTTTGTTAACTTTTATTTTGCGAATCATTGAAAAAGTTTTTGTATGTGTTGTAGAAATAACTGTGCTTAAAAAGTTGTCTTTGCATTTCAGTAGTTTAAGAAGTTTGACACCCCCCCCAACAACAACAACAACAAAAATAATAATGAAAGAAAAAAATAGATTAAAAAAATACATTTCTGACTTGGTGGCAACCTTCACATCGGGGAGTTCCGTCAAGAAATTCTAGCCACTTTCACCCCTGTCTACAACCTATTTGAGATGAACTCATCATTGGCTGCAATTGGTGGGATAGACTTCCAATCTATTCAAACTGGAAGGGTTGGCAGCAAAGGAACGCATGATCCTTCGCTGCCAACCCTCTCAGTTAGAATAGATTGGACATTTGCCAGTGACAAACTCATTGGAATTCATGGCAGAAAGATGAAAAGAGCCACATGAGTGGATGTCATTCATTCTCAATCGCACTGAAAGAGTGAGATTAATCTGCGGCTGATCTGACATTAATTTACAGTTTATCTGAAATGAATCTTCAGCCGATCCAAGATTAATCTACAATAGATTTGAGATTAATCAACAATTAATCTAAAATTGATCTGTAATTGATCTAAAACTCGCCTTCAAACAATCTGAGATTAATCTACGACTAATCTGAGATTTAGATTATTTGCTGCCACAGACTGTGATAGACGTCCAATCCATTTGAACTGGGAGGGTCTTTCCAGTTCAATTAGTTCGGTCGTCCACTACTGTATTGACAATCTCATTTTAATCCACAGCAGCATGATGAAAAGAGCCACGCAATTGGATGTCTATCGTCGTTAATAGCACTGAAAGAGTTAAACATCACATTTTGACTACCGTGCAGACATTCCAGCACACAACAATATCTTGCATTGATCTTGTTGTTGCCGGAGGTAGCGCCGTTGATATTCTCGATTAATCACCCGCCGCTCGGCTCTCTGAAATCGATGTTCGGTCAGAAAAGAAATGCAATTCCCTCACTTTACCTTAACGCATTTTCAGCTTCTGAGGTTTTTTTTGTTTGTTTGTTTAATGGAATTCCCTGCTGTGGCTTGTGCATGTCTTGCATTGTTTGTTTGCTAAGTGGATGGTCGTAGATTAGCACGCGTATCCCACCGGACTTCTACGTTTGTTTATTTTCCAAATATATTTTTATCATAATTTGCTGTCAAATTACATTCCTTACTTTTTTTTTTAGCCAATTTTTCACATTTTAATTTGCATTTTTAAAAATTTCCATATAAAACTTTTTCTATATACATTTTTTTCCAGTTCCATTTCTAAATTATTTTAGATTCCCTGGAGATTTCTCTTATGGTTTTATCTAAAAATAATATATTTTATTAATTTTTAAAAAATGTAATATCAAATTCCATTGGTTTTTTTTTTCCATTTTTTATGAATTAAAAACATTTTTTAATGAAAAAACATTTTCAAATCAATTGGTTTTATATCACACCAATATATTTTATAAATTACATTGATATGTAATATAATTGCACATCTATTTTATAATCATAGGTGTATTAAATAACATGTACAGTATACAGTGTATGTAATACATATATATATATATATATATATATATATATATATAAATATGGTGTCGAGTGTTTTTTAATTTAGAAAAAAAATATTAATGACTTTTATTATTTTTTTATTTTAATAAGCTAAATTTTGGCTGAAAAAAGTTTTTTATGACAAATAATATAGTGTATTTATTTAAAAAAATATGGCATCACTTAATAAGTATTCATTTATTATTATTTATTTGAAAAAAAATATATATATACAGTATATATATAAAAACAACATTGATTTCATATAAAAACTATCCTTTTTTTCTGATTCACTGCCATTGATGGCATTAGATGTCATTGGAAGTCAATCACTTTCAATGACAGTCAAGAAACACAAAACACAACAAAATCCTTCAAATTTAAAATAAAGACATATTTTGCTCATTTTTCACTCCCGGTGGGATACAAAAACGCATTATTCGTATTTTTTCCATTCACTCCCTGACTTGAATGTTCTCTTCGCCGTTATTTTACTCTTGTATCACGTCACTCATCAACATGCTTAAAACTTGGGGTCGTTGTAACGCACGATAGGAGAGGACAAAGTCGCGTCTGGCCTAGCTTGCGCGACCAATCAATGGTGTCCCACTTAACGCCTGCAGTGCCTGTGACCTTCAGCTGTGTGTGACACGCCGATCAATGACCGACCTGAACAAGCTGACACATGCAGACTCCAATTTCCACTTGCTGTCGTCACGAAAAAAAAAAAAAAAAAAAATGCAACCGAGGAGGGGAATTAAACACGATATTCAAAGAGAGTAACGCTTATTTAGTGAGTTCTAAATGCATGAACTCACTGACATTTACGAGCAGTTAATAAGTTGTCAGTGGCTCGAAATGTCAGGTTGAGAGGCTAAAACGCCCCCACAGGCATTCAGACTGCACTGGTTTAAATGTCACAGGTCTGATTTGGTTCTTTTGTTTAAAAAAAAACTGAAATTGATTAGGTGGGCAGCTTTTAAAGATGGAAATGATTATGATTAAATAGTGCTGTAAATTAAATGTTATATGTCAGGGAAAACACTAAAGTAATTTATTTAAATGTAGACATTTGCAATTTTTGCAGTGCACATATTTACATTTAAACTTCTGTCAAGGTAGATTTGCCAATTTGGATCTCATTGGCTTGTGCTTTCACATTTTAACATTTTTTAAACAGATAAGAGTGTACTGTACTGTGTTATGCACATAAGTACAGAAAGTGCATATTAAAAAGTTTACACACCCTTGTCAGGAGATAAAACGTCATGAAAAGAATACTAGAAGACATCAATGGCAGTGAATGAGTGAATATGTGCCTTTAAAAAAATATATATTGTCACTATTTTTTATTGTATTTTTGTTTTACAGGGCACAAATTTAAATACTGTGAAATATTTTTTAGAAAAAATGGTAATGATAAACTAGAGTTTAAATGGATAACATAACCAGAGTATATTATATTTTTATTGTTTTTAATTATTTTGTTTTTGTTCATATTGACATTTCATTCATTCAAACATTTATTAACTAATGAAAAATACAAGACAGTGGTACCTCTACATATGAATTTATTAGTTCTAGAACCTGGATTCTAGGTCGAAATGGCCGTATGTCTAGCGGGATTTTCCCATAAGAAGACATTATAATTCGATTAATTCGTTCGACAGCCCAAAAACTTATGTTAAATGCTTAATAAATACTGCTGGTACAATTACAAATAGCAATTACACGTAGCAAAACAAATAAATTATAAATACAAATCGGAATAATAATAATACAGTAATGAATTGGGTTGTAATGTGGCGGTTGTGTTTTGCATGCTGTTCCTGAACGCACCGTGTGACTGACGAGAGAGAGGGGTGTGGTAGAGTGGGAAATTTTGCTTTTTTTCCATGTTGTCGTCGGCATAGGCTACGGCGGACAGTAGCCGTGTTGTGTTGCACAAGTTCTGAAATAATTTATTAAAAACCTGACAAAGCTAGCGACTTCAAAGATACAATAATAAGAATAAATCGGAAATAATAAAAATGTTTTTATTGTCACCTTAACTTATAGAGACTGGTGAACGGAGCTTGAGGAGACTCACTCACACGCACACCACTCTCATATTTTTCTATCAATTCTTTTTCTAGCGTCACATTTTTCCTTATTTTCACCGCTTGCACTAACCTTGTTGGTATGATATTCTGACGGTATGATAACCTTAAGCCAAAATATCACAGTTTCACGGAATCATGGTATTGCATTAAGGAGTCTGACTTGCACCAGCTGAACCGCTGGACCCGCACTGGCGCAGCTCCAACGGCCCAGGCCGGCGGGAATACGACAATCCGGCCAGAAGGCCAAACTTTGCGCTTTCACCTTAGTTTTAACCCTTTGTACTGACTCCATTTTGAAAGGTTTAGAGAACAAGACCGAAAACAAGTTAACAATTTATTCAGGTCAACAGCGATCAAAACAGCAAGGCGAAACAGAAACACTCAGGCGGGGAGGCAGGGTCACCCTATCACACGTCAACAAAAGGTTCCCAAAAAAAATTACTCTTACTTAAACATTCAGTCTTTTGAAGGCTCTGGCTGGGCGGGCTGTGGGAAGGAAGAAGAGTGTGTTTGTTTCAGATTATTGTCTGTTTGTGGATTGGACAGGAGGATTCAGGAGTTACTGTTGTCAGGGCAACGAGAGTTGTGGATTTTGCCACCTCAGCATCAAAGGGGCTCTTGTCAGTCGTGTTATCAGTTCAATATCGGGCGTTCTCCGGTGTTCCTTGTGTTGGGACAGGGCGTCCCACCATTTGTTTTGGACTGTCCGGGAGAACTGATTGCGAGAGTTGGTGGTGCAGACGTGGGCCTGTCAGCATCAATCTTGCTCAGTCAATTGGGTTTCCGTGATAAGAAGGCGTTGTTTATCTTGTATGCCCTCAATTCTGCTTGTTTTCCTTAAACTATAGTATAAGTGCTATTTATTTTATATTGGGTGTGTTAGAGTAATACAAACAGTAAAACAGTAAATACGAGATACGATACTATTCCCTGATTGATTATATTAATATATATTATATATTAGGGTAAGATTACTTCAATAAGCCTAAACCCACAGCCTCAGCTCAACATTATTACCATCTGAACAAAAATAACAATCATTTTCCTTAAAAAGCATGTATGTGTGTATGACTCGTATCATGTATTACACACACTCTCTTTCTCAACACAGACAGTTGGCAGAGAGAGAAAAAAAAACATGTTTTACCACCACTAGACATATTAAACACGCTAGAGTCCGCTCTTGTAGCTAGTGCGAAACGTTCATGACTGTGTTGACAAACCTTTAATTTTTTTTAATAAATGCAAAATCATATTCAAGGTATTGCCTCCTCGGCGGCCACCCTCCGCAAACATGTGTTACATGTCAGTTGGCCCTCCTACTCTTAAGTCGTGGCTGTCTTACTTTTCTGTAGCTGAAGTATTCCCATAACATCGATTTCGTTTTTCTTCGATGGGGGAAAAAGTTCAGGAGTTTCACCTCCTCCAGCCATCGTGTGGCACAGCTGACTCACTGACTGAGCAACAATCGGTGGAGCAGGGTTGAGCATGCAAGGGATTTCTCCCTACATTTTTGGGACATAAAAAATAGCTAATACCTTAGGGACGCTTTGACGGAAAAAGTTTGCGGTTTTGAAACCTTGACGTTTTCATACCACGGTATACCTTGAAACTGGTAATCGGCACATGTATACTTGGGACCCATGTTGATTTCTCTCACAAGAAAATCCACCGTGAGGGAAAACAATGACATCAATGCGTCAAATTTTATGTTGGATGTCGAAAGATTGTATGTCGATTTAATCGTATGTCGAGGTACCACTGTACATCAATCGTAAATCTCCATAATTTCTACACTAAAAAGCCCCAAAAACCCCGCTAAAAACTAAGTGACCTTCCCCAACAGGACGACCCCCAGAAGCAGGAGGACCCCGCCAAGTCCCCCGCAGGCAAAGAAGAGGGCGCCATGAACATCCTCAACTCTCATTCCCCTAAACACGAGAACAACCGCCCTAACTCGGTGGTCCGCGACAGCGCCGACGACAACACCGAGGTAAACGTGCTCCACAACAACTTGGTCTAAAACCCCTTTTCGCTCCTTCCCTACCGTTGACGGCGACAGACGTCTAATCCATTTGACGTGCTTTTTCAAACTTTTCTGTCTCTCGCCGTCAAAGGCAGCTAACGAGTTAGCATTGTTTACACCTCGTAAAAGAGCACACTGTGTATCCAGTAAGCACACGAAACGAAAGGATACGTTTACAAGCAGCCCCTTTTCTCTCTTTCCACTAATGACTAACCTTTTCCCCCGCTTTTGACGCCCCTGCCTTGGTCTCCCGACCAATGAAGTCGTCCATCGTCTCCCCCTTCGCTCGCATGCATCGGTGTTAATCCAAGTGTCTGAAAAATATTTGCAAAAGAAAAAAAAGCCACGAAACGTGGAAATGAAGTGAATGTGTACTTGCAATTTGTCTAGATTACATGACGTCATCGTGTTTGCTCGAGTGGGAAACTATATTACACGCTGTGTCTTGCTTTTCAATGTGATTTCTAATGCTTTTCTGTACTTGAGCTTCTTTTGTACTTTTTTCGGGAAGATTCCAGTTACAGTTGTGGGAATAAATCTTTTTGATTTTATCCAACTGGTGTTGGTTTTTTTGCTCTACTTTCCCCCCTCTCTTTGTCTGCATGTCTGCTAGCCCAGCTGCTCCCCCGCTAATAATAACCCGACGCTCCACTGACCCCGCTTTTGTGCTACCGGAGGCTGCTCGCATACACGCACAGGCGCATAAAGTGCCGATTCAGCACCACGGACAGCCCCTTCGCTTATTAGAATTCCATAGGAGCTTGAAATATACACTCACACAGCTAGCATGCACATTCCAATGGGATCCAATTTATTATGTGTCAAAAGTGTGATGTCGGAACATATTGTTAAGCTACAGTAAATGTATGGTTAAGAAGGAAATAAAGGGGGGAAATAAACAATATGGCGGAAAACACAGACAAGACTGAAATAGCAGTTTCTGCTCTTGCACCCCTCTTTAAAATAAACTATGATATTTTAGGCCAAAAGAACTGTTGTGTTTGATAGAACAATAGGTCTATATGCTGCCATAGCAGATTCATGGCGCATTGAGCCCCCGAACTGTTTTTAATATGTGTTTTACCCTGGAAACCCCCGTTTACACACGTCGCGCAACCGCTTTTGTTTCAACCCAGCCATAAAACGAAGGTAATTAATTATATTTTTCAAAATGTCTGACATTTTTAGTTTAGAATCATTAACTGATGGCTAATATTTCATTTAAAAAAAAAAACGGCTTTAAAAAATTATTTACTTGCATATTTTAACTTTTAAACCGATTACGTCACAATGAAAAAATTGGCGTCTGTAAAAAAGTCACGGATATCTACCTCATAACTATCGCTTAATTCTATTTTTTTTTTTTTTTTTTTGTTACTGTCGCATTTTCACGGACATGTTAGGTGATAAATAATTGATCCAAAGAAAAATTGAAAAAACAAATGTTTAAAAGGGTAAATATATGGAAAAAAAAAAATTGCGACCACTCATTGATGTCCGCGATTTCTGCATCGTGACCCTTGTTATATTACCATCTTTCACCCATACAATCCAGCTGTGGCCATTCACAGCTGTGTCTTGAGACTCAGTGATACATGCTACATGGAGTTTTGGGATCAAAAAGAGGTAAGTATGCGATAAAATCGTGGCGTCTTTAATTCTGCTCTCGCATGCTCTCGCCTCCAGTTAGGGTTTTGCTGTTTAAAAAAATGTTTTTTTCTAAAATGCCCTCCTGTTCAAAATTTTTCATCCCCCAGAAAATTGAGATTTTAAGCTTTCCAATGATATATTACACATGCACATGGGACAATTTTGAAATTTGGACAAATTGAGGGTCTCAGAGCAGAACTTCAAGTCACCCGAGTGTTTTCCGCCACATTGTGTACCATATTTTTCGGACTATAACAGGGTTTCAACAGGTATCAGCAAATCACATTTAATGCCACTTTAAACTAATTTCATGCCCATGCCCAACTGCAGATAGTTTAGTCCGGTAATGACTTTTTAACAGATAACCAACATCCCGATCAGAGGTGGGTAGAGTAGCCAAAAAACATTTACTCAAGTAAGAGTAGGGTTACTTCAGAATAATATTACTCGAGTAAAAGTAGTCATCCAAAAAATGTACTCAAGTAAAAAAAGTATCCACTGAGAATACTCAAGTAATGAGTAACATTTTGAGTAACTTTTTTTTTTTTTTTAAACAATGGTATTTTTTTTTCTCTCAGCACAAACTTATCAATATGAACTGTCGTTATAATGATACTGTACAATAACCCATTACATAACCATAAAGAGAGAAAAAAAAAAAACGTAATGAAGCATTACTCGTCCAAAGAGCATGAGTGCCCTGCCCTCTAGTGGAGAAAATAGTTCCTAGTTTGAATAGTGAATACAGTAGTTCCTTCATAGTTACTATTATGAAATTAAAAGGATCATATCTCCGGGTTTCCGTGCTCAATCGGTGCCAAATAAAAACAGGGAGAGAGTTTTAAATCCGCGCTTTTGATCCATCTTGAGGGCAACGCTCTATTTCAAATACTTCATTTGTTATAGTGCTTTAAAGACGCATGATTGAACAGGCTTGCGTGATCATAGAACGGCAAGCTTGCGTCTGATTGGTGTAATGGAGTTATGTGATTATTGTTGCGACATCTCATTGGTGAAATTAGTAGCGCTACTCATGGCATTAGCATCGCTAGCAAAAAAAAAACCCAAAAAAAAGTAATATGTTGAATACTCAAGTAAATGTAACGGAGCACATGTAATGCATTAGTACCCACCTCTGTTCCCGATATTGTCCAACTCCAAAAATCCCACACCAATATCCAACCGATACCGAAATATGCGGTCGTGGACTTAACATATTATGGCTAATTGTATTGTGATGCCTAATGATAAATGTAATAATGATAAATGTAAAAACTTTTGCAATAAACATTCTGTAAAAAATAAGACAACTTCAACTAAAGCTTTGGAAAAAGTACCTATATTGTACCACTATATTTATAAAATAGTGAAAACATCAGTTTTATGGAATCAAGTGCGAAAAGCTAATAAGGCACTGGCGCAAAATAACAAACCCACACAGCTTCAGTACAATAAATGAGGTATGTAATGAGTTTATAATTGATTATTTTTCGATCATTTATCGTTCATTTAATTTTTGCAACATGAATGCAAATGGTCTGCTCACATAACAAATCCCAAGGATCTTAGTTTGGAGACGACTAATGGTCAATAAGCATAACTGCTGTGCAAAGATGTGACCAGCACTTGTACAAAGGCAGAAATCTTCTATATTCACTTCAAAGGCAACAAGCATATCGACCCAAAACCGACAATGACAACCCGAAGTCAATATTATCCAATATCATTATAAATTGCTTTTTTTTTACCCGATAATATCGGACGACTCTCATAAATTATCTAAAATGTTTTTCTAATGCCTCAAACATTTAGTTGAATGCTTTTTAAGGCCTGAATTTTGACAAAATTCATTTAATCACTTTTAATGCTTTTAATGAAAGCCGCTAGCCATTAAAAGAAAAGAGAGAATAAAGTTGCTATTATGCTGCAATAGGTCGAATAATTTTGAACACAACTGTACATATTTACAGCTTTAAACATGCTAAAGCCAATGATTATTTAAAAAATATAGTAATTAGCATATTTAAAAATCTACACCTCATCATGCATATAAAAAAATGGTGAAAGGTTTTGTAATATTCCTCTTAAAAATATAATTTTCATCCAAGATGAAATAAAAATCCATTAATTTATTTCCTTACTTTTTAAATAGTTCAACTGTTAAAAGTCTTTAGTCAATAGAACTCAATATTTGGTAGTATATACAGATGCAAAAGTAAATAATGGAAAAACAAATATCATAAATTAAAAAACAATATTTCGGGGGAAATTTTTTTTTTAACTACAACTGGGATACTTTTGTTGTTGACTTTGGAACGCCGACGATTTTCTGCCCCTCCCCCACTTGCCGTATTTCCACCCCAGGACGGCGTGACAATCGGTCTGGAGGTGCTCCTCCCCAAAGACGCCAAGCTACGTCCCGAGAAGAGCCCCCCTGTCCAGTACGACGTCTTCCTCTACAAAGTGACCAACAACGGCGAGCCGCCCGCTTCCAACTCTCACCAACACGCCTCAAAATCCCCCAAAAATACAAAATCCCCTAAACGCAACAAGGATCACCGCCACCGCCACTCCTCCCCGTTCCTGCACCCCTCACCCGGCGGATACCCCACACCCAGTCGGCACTCGGCGCCCGGGGGGTGCTCGGCCCCCGTGCGCCACCCGAGTGCCCACCCCTGTCCTCGATCTCGCCCTTCCAGTTCTTTCTACTCCGGCTCTGAACGAGACGAATCACGGATTCGTCCGTCTCCTTCATCTCCTCATCTCACTCAATCCTCGCCATCAAGAAGCAAGTGCAGCCCGGTCAGCACCCGGTCCTTACCGCCACTTTCATGATATTTCCAAAACGGCAGCCATTAGGCCACTAACCTCCATTAGGCAGAAAGCTCGTGTTCTAACACTATCAAACCCTCCAAGTTGCGTCAAACTCAGGTTAAAGTCATAATAATATGCACAAAACGACCCGAAAAGTGTGAATAAGCTGTCCTAACCTGGTGCCAATGTCAGTTCATTTTTATGAAAGTAGATTGTTTTATGAAAACATCTTTTTTTATGAGTAGTTTTGTTACATTTTACATGTTTTATTCCCTAATAAATGATGAAACACTGATGAGTAGTTTTTTTTCTAAATGAAATCGTGAAAATTCCGTTTTTACATGAGAAATAACCTCTGCTGCCCTCTTGTGGCGAAGGTATCTACTGCAACACTATAAAATCGTCTGCTGTATGAATAACGCATTATTTTCAAACGATTTAGTGGAGGACTGGGAAAGATATTACAATTACAATATTTATTTTAATATTTTTATATGTCCATGCTGATTTGCGTATTTTATTAATTATTTCAATGTGTAATCCAGCAGTTTAGAAAATGTATAATTTCCCGTTTCAATATTTACATCCATTTTTTCATGTTACATTTAACATTTCATTGAAGAATTTTTTTTTTTTAACTTTAGTTTTTGATTCATTTTTTAAAAATGTACCTCAGATGTATTTTTTTTTTAAAAATTTTTACACCTACGAATTTATTAAATTTTGATGTAAACTTTTTTTTTAATTAAATTCAAATTAATTAATGACTACTAGGAAATGTTTTTTTTATATATTAATTTTTATATGCCCATTTGTGCTTATTATTTCATTGTGTAATTAAGCGGCTCAGATGAATTTCATATTTTGATATTTCCATGTTAAAATCCATATTTGAATGTCACAATATTTTATTATTTTTTTAAAAATTCGTTTAATGTTTTAAAATGTATTCACAATTTAATATGTATATACACCTTCCAATTTTTTAAAATTTTCATGTTAACTATTTCATTTTTTAAACTATTTAAATTAAAATAAATGAATGGACAAGGAAATACTAGTATATTATTTCAATTATTAATTTTTATCTGTCCATGTTTATTTACTTAATTATTATTTCATTGCGCAATGAAGCGGATGATGAATGATTTTATGTTTCAATATTTACATATTAAAATCAGTTATTGCAATGCAACATTTAACATTTTGATTTTAAAAAACGTTTATTTCGTTATTTAAATTTATTGACATTTATTGTAAAATGTATTTACGCCAACCAATTTCTTTAATTTGTATACTAACAATTTTTTTGTTTTTTATTATTTAAATAAAAAATGAATTAATGGACAATTAGTGAAAAGAAAAAAAAACAATTCCAGCATTTTTTCAAAAATCTATTTTCATTATTCTATTCAATCATTTCAATTTTTATTTCCATTTTTGATAAATCAATTCAATTCACTAACCAGTCAAAATGGAGAGAAGATATACGAATTTCTATCATCTCCTAAATCAACATCCAGTTCAGTCCAAGGCTACAACAGAGATGCTGAAATTCCTCCACAGCCTTCCACCTCTCCAACGCTTCATGAATCATTCATAAACCTGTGATTAATTCCTCCGCCATCTCCAGTCAGACACTTCACTTCCCTTGTTCGTTTTGAATTAAACATCTCGCATATTTGTCAGCTCTCAGCTAGCTTCACTTCTCTCCGATTTACTACTGCATTCCCAAATGAATGACACGAAGGTGAAGTCGCCCTTCTTGTCACTTTTGGCATCCATCAACACGGATTGAACATCTCAACTCCTCCCTAAGGCACTTTTGACCAGCTCACGTCAAATCTACCAACAGAAAAACTTGCTGAGGAGCCGCTTCTCTTCGTGACGACTTTTTAAAAATGGCTTCTCAAACTCGCTCTATGTGTTTTTGTGACAAGTCTCATTAAATATTTACACCACGTCTGAGCTCATTCCCAAAAATACTCTGAAAAGTATCAGTGAAAACATCACATTGCTCTCAAAAATAATGGATTAGCCTCGAGGGAAGTTAGTTTTACTTTACACGACCACGTGGTTAGAGTTTGGAATTTTCACAGACAGTAAAAAAACAGTACACTAGAGATATCACCTTGCTCAACCCTTCATAAAAAGTGTGTTGGATTAACCACAAGGTGGCAGTGTTGCGCCGCGAAAAGATGCAATTCTATTCATTTTAACTCATTGGCTACTTTTGACGGCAATAGATATCAAATACATTTGAACTGGGAGGAGGTGAGAGTGAATGATTTAACGCGTGATTTCATTTATTTGCTGCCATTGACGGCCACAGACGTCCAATCCCTTTAGATAAATTAACTCGTTAGTTGAATGAGTTAACTCACATGATTGGACATCTAGCATCGTCAATAGCGCTGAAAGAGTGAATCTACTAATCTGAGATTAATCTAATCTGTTATCAAGATACCGTAGATCTAGATTATTCATGATGTAGATTAATGCACAGTTGATCAGATATTTTTCTGGGGGCAATCTGAGATTACTGTAAACTATATTTAAAGCAACACTAGGTTAGTTTTCAGTTTTGGTGGATTTTTACAACACCGGTGGACAAAAGCGTTAATGCGTAGACTTCATAATTATATTGACGGGTCACATCAGTCAGCCACTGCGCAACACCTTCAAGTAGGGGGCTGTCCTACAGTCTGTCGCAGTTAATCAACACATGCAGGAATCCAACGCCGGATTTAGGTTGAAAAAGTACGAAAGCTGTACCGCATACAAACAGGAAGGATTGTCTCAGGAGTGATTTGTTCGAGGATTCAAGGTAATTATTATATTTTTTGTACCATGCATGCATTTTGAAACGTGAAAAAAATCAATGGGAGAAATTAGCCGCTACAGCATTTGTATTATACTTGGCAATATTTATGTAAAATAACTACTAACTCCATGTTTTTTTGCTTTTACCCAAAAATCGAGACTGTTTTACGTCCATATCTATAAAGAATTCATGGATTTAAGCATAATTCACAAGAATTTTCACCGGAAAAAGCTTTTTGATTAAATATGGCGGCCGTTAATTTCCTTACTGACTAGCCTCATAGTTCGCAATATTAACGTAAAATAAATGCTACCTGCACTTTTTTTTTCTTTTAACCAAGGATCGAGACTGTTTTACGTCCATATCTATAAAGAATTCAGGGATTTAGGCATTTATTCACAAAAATTTTCACTGGAAAAGCTCTGTTTACATATGGCGGCCGCCACGTTGACTGACAGACTAGCGTCGTACTTCGACATATTTAGGTAAAATAAATGCTATCTGCACGTTTTTTTTTTTTTTTTTGCTTTTAACCACGAATCGTGACTGTTTCATGTCAATATCTATAAAGAATTCAGGGATTTAAGCATTTATTCACAAGAATTTTCAATGAAAAAAGCTCTTTGTAATTCAACTCGCAACAATGCAGACCCCTATTAATCCGCCCCATGCCACGCCAATATTATTATGAAGTCTATGGGTAATGTTTTGCCTTAAGGAAGACGCGTTTCCCATGAGGACCAATGCTGCATTTCCCATGAGGACCAGCGCACACCAGCAGAGTGACGTAAAATCATCAGTCAATCAAAAATCTCCCGGTCGCCTGCATATGGATTAAACAACATTTGTCTTTCCAGCGGCTGTGAAAAGGATTAATAATAATAAGGTAATGAATCTAGTTGTGGCTAAACAATAGCAGATGACTGTTAGCAACCGTGTGGAATTTTCCCCCCCAGTTTTAAAATAAAACCTTTTTTTTTTAATTATTAAACTGAAAAATACAGCTAAGAATGAAAAAAAAAATCATTTAAAAAAATCATAAAAGGATAAAGGACTAAAAATATTAAAAATATTACATTTCAAGATTAAGGAATATTTCTCATATTTCCCCCGAAAATATTCTTTGATTTAGATTTTTTTTTTCCCTGTATTTACTTCAATTTATATAATTATTTACTATTTGGATTAATAAATTAATATTGATTTTGGGATATTTTTCAATTTAATCCATTCATTTTTTATTATTATTATTATTTTCAGTTACAATACTTATATATTCCTCCAGTGCTTTTTGGGGTTGAACACATTAAAATGAAAAAGAAATAAAGAATTCATACTCTCCAGTCCTATCTAATCATATTCTCATTTTTATCTACTCGTATATTTGATTTTTCTTTGTGTTCTTTCATGCGTGGCAGTATTATGAAACATGAAGATGAAAATACCAAAAAAGTCAATTCATTGGATTCTTTGTGTTTGCTTTTTTGTCCATCTTTCTATTGAGGTGGGAAAATGTCATCGTGTGCGCGCACGCGCTCGTGTGTATATGCGAGCGTATAAAAGGAAGTGTGTCGTTTCCTTTAAAGGGACGTTTCGCTCAAATGGCAGTCCACCGATGCGATTTCAGATTGTGGATCGAAGCATGTTTCAAGTTGTTGGATATCATTGACTTTTTTTTTTTTTTTTTTTAAAGCAACACAGACTGCAATTATTTTCGTCTGTTGTTATACTTGGAAATTACAGGGAGGAGCTCATGTCGACAAAAGTCAATAATGAAGGTCCTACTAATTTTAATTCATTGGCTGCCATTGGAGAGGTCGAAAACCCCAGTCGAATTGGATTGGACATTTATCGCCGTCAATGGAAGTGAAATATTATTATTCAATGACAGCTTTGCAATTAAAATGGATTGGACGTCGACTGTTGTCAATGGAATAGCTTGTGGCTCGGCGTGGCAGAAAAATATAAATATTTAAAAACTTTTGGGAAAACAAATTAATTTTAAAAAAAATACAATTAACAATAGAATGAATCGTATAGAATTAAAAATTATTAAATTAATTCACATGAATTTAAAAAAAAAAAAGAATACATGTAGTATATGTACATAAAAAATAGGGCTGTCAAAATTATCGCGTTAATGGGCAGTAATTCATTTTTTAAATTAATCATGTTAAAATATTTGACGCAATTAACGTACATGCCCCACTCAAACAGATTAAAATGACAGCAGTGTAATGTCCGCTTGTTACTTGTTTTTTGGTGTTTCGCGCCCTCTGCTGGCGCTTGGGTCCAACTGATTTTATGGCTTTCAGCACCATGAGTGAGCATGGTGTAATTATTGACAACAATGGCGAGCTATTAGTTTATTTTTTGATAGAAAATTTTTACAAATTTTAATCAAACGAAAACATTAAGAGGGGTTTTAATATAAAATTTCTGTAACTTGTACTAACAATTATCTTTTAAGAACTACAAGTCTTTCTATCCATGGATCGCTTTAAGAGAATGTAAATAATGTTAATGCCATCTTGTTGATTTATTGTTATAATAAACTAATACAGTACTTATGTACCGTATGTTGAATGCTAATATCCATCTTGTGTCTTATCTTTACATTCCAACAATAATTTACAGAAAAATATGGCATATTTTATATATGGTTTGAATTGCGATTAATTACGATTAATTCATTTTTAAGCTGTAATTAACTCCATTAAAAATTTTAAACGTTTGACAGCCCTAATAAAAATATATGTAAATATCTGAAATTTTTGTTTACATACAAGTTGTATTTACAATGACATAAAAAATATAAAAATATAAAATAACAAAAAATGCATTAAAATAGAACTCAATTTAAAGAAAATACAAAAACAGAATCACAGAAAAACTATAATTAAAATTTTGAGATATAAAATTGCCTTTTCCCTAAAAAAGAATTTTAAAATAGATTCGCACAATATAAAGATAAAAACAAAATATATGCAATATCCGAAAGACTTTCAGATCTACGACATTTTCAAAATATAAATAAATTTTGTTAAAAATTTTAAAAAAAGTTTAAATGAAGAATTTAACCCTTTAATGCCTGCAATATGAAGCAATTGTCAGATAATCACAAAATTTGAAAAATAAGGTCAAACTTGTCAAAAAGAAAAAAATAATATGTGTAATAAGCGCTCTAATATCTATAACCTTTGCTAAATCCTGTTTTTTTTTTTCTCATGGAACCTGCAGATGCACGAGTTTACTTGCATCCATTATTTTTGTAGAAGGAAAGATATTTCGAAATTCTGAATCAGTCTCAAAATCATGAAATTCTGAGTGTATATTCATTTGGCAAGAAGGGGTTAAAAATATGGCAAATGATCTCACTTTTGAATGGATGTAAAAGGACCGAGCTGGACATAAATGGAGTTAGTGACAATATTTACCAGATGATACTGAATGACATCTGTTATAAGCATTCATTAATGCCCATGACAGTGTCATGTCACAATTATGACGGTCTTATGATAGTCTTATGACGTTGCTGTCAAATAAAGTGTTGTAATTAATCTTAATCCAAATATATCAACAAATAAACCGCACTGGACTATAAATCGCAGGATTCAAAACGAGGGAAAAAAGTAGCAGCCTTACACGGGAATTCACCAGGATATAGGTCTGAAAGGGGCTAGTGTCTTGTCCGACATTTTGTCGCCAGGCACGATCTTATTTTTTACTTTATTAAAATGACTTACACATGGTTTTGACATTTTGGGATTTAGGGGGTATTTAGGGGTACCTAAAGGTTTTTCCC
This sequence comes from Corythoichthys intestinalis, assembly GCF_030265065.1. Taxonomy (NCBI): domain Eukaryota; kingdom Metazoa; phylum Chordata; class Actinopteri; order Syngnathiformes; family Syngnathidae; genus Corythoichthys; species Corythoichthys intestinalis. The sequence continues at coordinate 10,071,081 of NC_080416.1, read as the reverse complement.
CCGATTTACGCGGAAATTCGGGTTACTTCGCCAGTGTAGGAACAGAACTTGTTCATAACCCGGGGCAAGGGCGTAGGTTTGCATATAGGGAGGGTAGGGACAAAACACTACCAACTTTTCAGGATGCTCAAATTGTCCCCACCAATTTTTAAGCAACCTTATTTGCATTATATAATGAGTTCAGTTAAACAGGTAATATAGATTATCTTCCCATATGTTATAAGTATAGAATTGACCCTACCATTATTAAGTGAATTATTTTAATTATGTTCAGACTTACATTTATCCCTTTTCACTTGCTGAATGTGCCGGTCGGTCTACCCCTCCCCACAAACGCACATCTGATTGGCTTTACCACACACACACACACACACACACACACACACACACACACACACACACGCCCCCCCCCCACACACACACACAAAGGATTTCATGTCAACAACATACCGCAGCCTCCTCCGCCCCCTTCAAAGAGGAGGGATATTACAATTTTTTTTTTCGGCCAGAAGCAGCCGCTGGTGGGGGAAACACCACTAATATTGCTGCTGAAAGTTCTACCTGCATCAGAGTTGCCATAACAACAAAGTGTTTGAACTGCAAAACTACTTCAGTCAGGCCAGCCTCCACAACGAACAGCGCAGTCAAGCTGGCAGTCCTTCATTTGGATCATTGTTTGCATTCTGTGCATTACGGTAATGCAGCACTGTGGCTTCAGAGTGCAAGTCGCTTTATTACCAAAAAAAAAAAAAAAACTGCGCTGTAGAATGGGTCTGTGAAATTAAATCACATATCAGAATTTGAAGAGAGTACTTAGGTTCAAGTCTTGGGGTAGTCTAGTATGCCTCAAATGTAGATCGGTCCTTGGATATATCAGTTTTTCATTAATTCATTCCCAAATCACTTCTATATTACAATACTTTAGTTTGAATCTAGCGGTGCTCCAATGTCCGTCAGAAGTGGACCCATTCTTGGATAGCTCCCCCTGTTTTTAATAAAGGGAGTTGCACTTCAAAATGTTTTAGTAGTTTTTGAATACAAATGTTTGAATCGAACATTGTTTCACCTGAGCCAATTCACATGAAAGTTACCATGTCAAATACAGATTTATTTTGCATTGATCATTTAGCTTATTTACTAATTAGGTTCATATTTGTAAGAAATGTAGCCCTGACCTCCGTCCAATAATAGTCTTATTAATGTCCCGTCCCCAGCAAAAAGTGTACAAGCAGGTTATGCTGTTATATCGTCCCTACCAATGTTGAGGCCAAACCTACTCCCTTGACCCGGGGACTACCTGTCTTATATTTTAACAGTCTATAAAAGGTTAGTTTATACTCCAAAATTATCGCAACACTTTTCCTAAAAAAAAAGCTTCACACGAAGTCAAACAATCTCTGCTTCCAGTTCAGATCGAGGCCTTTACTCCGCTACTCACCCTCCCCCCAAACGACACATCGATTTGTTCCGATTGTGTGAGTAAGACGAAGATTTCCAGTGCCTACCCGGGTTAAATAATTGATGAAGTTTGCTAGTCTAATTCTTTTGCCCCGCGCAACAGCTAAGCGGCGTGCGAAAGGTCACAAAGGTTGACTTTGCCGACGACGTCTTCATTTCCCCCTTTCGCTCTTCCTCCGTATCGATTTACCGGCTACCCCCTAGGTTCCGTTCTTCTCGCGGCGAAGATTTCCGGCTGGAAAAACCACTGACATTTCCCCCCTAATCACAACACGGCTCATTTAAAAGCCACCCCCTACAAATTAGCCAAAGGTTATATGGCCGTCATTTGATACAGGCGCTTTTACAGTAGCGACCCGAGAAACGGGACACCTTTACAGTAAGTCAAGTGAGGGAGCGCGCTTGACCTTGCTTGAACAATCTCCTCAATTAGCCTTCAAAGATGAGGTAAAGGAGCGAAGAGGAAGCAGGAGCTTCTCGCTGTGTTGCCATGGCGATCGCTCATAAGTCCTGCCGATAATTGCGGGAGAGCGGCGAGCGCCCAAAGGAGCTCAAATTTAGACACCCGGGGGACGCGAATGTGCGCACAGAGAATACCGGGCGCGACGCTTAAAGGCGTGTGGTGATATTTTGACGCGCAGGTGTTCAACTTGAGGCCTCGGGGATGAATAAGGTCAGTTTTTTTAGGTGGTGGAAGTGAAAGAACATGAAAGTATTAGGGGTTGGTTAGCATTTTCGGGTGCAGTTATCACAAATGGTCACAAGAGGGTGCCGAAGAAATGGTTTACACAGTGTAAAATGTATACATACTGTATTTACCGTATTGGCCCGAATATAAGACAGTGTTTTTTGCATTGAAATAAGACTGAAAAAGAGGGGGTCGTCTTATATTCGTGGTCTAGACATTATACCCATTCACGACGCTAGATGGCGCCAGATATCATTGAAGCAATGTTCTGTCATGACAGATCTCAGCTACTCTCCCAATTCACGACGCTAGGCGCCAGATATCATTGAAGCGATTTTCTGTCATGACAGACCTCAGCTACTCTTTTCAGTTTAACCAGTTTGTATTATTTTATTGCAATGTTTTCCCTTATTCAGGTTTGTTTCAAGACTACAGTTACAGTTAGACTTCACTTTGATGGTTAATGCAGTTATTGCAATTTTGTTGTTTTATCACAATAGATTGGTTTATTTACATTTCAAAAACCAGAATTCATTCACATACGAATGTGATTGCACTTTAGTTTACATATTTAAATGTTCAGATATTAAGATTTGAATGAGGCAAAATAAAATGCTTTTTCTCTCAAATATATTGGTATAATCATTTGTTTCGGATGTACTGTAATTATTTTCTGTATAAAAATCATTTTGGTGTTCAAAAAGTCTTTTTTTCAAACTTGAGTCGTGAAAAAGAGGGGGTCGTCTTATAATCAGGGCCGTCTTATATTCGGGCTAATACGGTAATTACTGTTACACAGATACCCTTATATGGCTCCTGATTCAGATTCTAACACAATGTATGGTATCGGTCAATATCGATACCGTACCGTACTGTTATTTACATTATTATAGCGGTGCAACAATTAATTGATGACTAATCGATTAGCAAATTAATCGACAACTATTTTGATAACCAATTAATCATTCAGGTCCTTCTTCACCTTAAACTTGTCTAAATTCTTGAAATTTTAACATATTTAACTTCTCAATTGTAAATATGATTAGATTTATTCATTATAGTTTGGTTAAGTCAAAGTAGCACATGAAAAAAATCTTTTACTTTGGAAAAAAAAATTGTTTTTGCCAATTTTCAGATATCTTACCATCTAAACTAACTTCATGAGGCTGCAACAACTAATTTATTAAAATCGAATCATAAATTCGTTGCCAACGAATTTGATTGCCAAAATTGTTTGCCAATCGATTTTTGCCAGCAGCTATGAGCAGTCCCATTTGGGTCATTGTGTTCAATGTGAGGCTGTGCGCGACCGTGCCAGTGATTACAGCGAGAGAGAGAGAGTTCACTGCTACACTCAGGTTGGGTTGCTCAATCAATAGTACAAAATGTCTAAAGTTAGATTGTCTTTTGAGTTGTTAGATCCAGTGTGCCTATGTCAAAAGTGAGTAAATGAAGCCAACTGCATTGTTTGTATTCTTTGTCGATAAGACGTTACCACTCCAACTAATCCAATTACACAATTTATTTGGTACATGTCTTGATTTTTTTTATGCATTAAAGATTTATGTCTGAATTTTTCAATTAACTCGAGTAATTTGATTAGAAAAAAAAGATTCAAATCAAATTTTGCTACTTTGAGTATTTGTTTAATTAAAGTGGCGTTTGCTTAATGGTTTGTTTTGAAAGTTTATGTTTTGCATTTATGTTTCATTGATTTGGGTGGATACACTGCCTTCTATTGGCAACAGTGAATATGACAACTCATTTAACATGGCTGAATCCAGCTGATCCCTGTCAAGACCAACATACGTTTTTGTTTGAGTTCATGTTAAGGTATTCGCAATTTAGTTTATAGGAATATTCATCTGCTTTTTGTGGGAATATGAGTTTGAAACATTTTTTAAGAGCATTGTAAAAAAAAAAAAAAAAAAGTTTGCATTTAAGCTAGCGAACTATTGCTATGTAAGTTAGCCAATTGTTCTTTTGTTGTACTTAGATCCTCATTTATTTATTTTTATACTGTTGGAGGCTCAGCTCAGGTATTTTCATTTTCTACGTTCGTTACGTTCCTTGTAGGGATGCACGATATCCATTTTTTGAAACCGATACCGATATCGTTAACTTCCTGCTCCTCAAGGCCGATACCGATATGATAACCGATAATATATATAATTTTTTAATGTATATCAATCAGTCAATATTTTTGCGATGTGTTCCCCTGAACACTGAGCACTAATCTAAAACAAACATAAACCCAACAGGTATTGTGCTGTATCAGCAGATAAAACATTTGGTGCAACGGGAGAAGAGACTTTTGTGGGCTTGGTCCAAGGAACAACTTTCTTAGCCTGGCAATTATAGAACAGCAAGCCTATCAATAACCAAAAGGCCTCTCAATAACTTGTAAACATAACACTGTAAAATGCAAACATTTGCTAATTGCCATAGAAAGGTTTATACCTAACTCAGTGAAGGAAAAATACGGCCTCTTGAACAGTAACAAAACTTTGCATACTGGCAAAACAGGAGTGGAAACAAACGCACACATCCCAATCCGACACCAAAATATTATTAAAAGGAATGATAACACACTGTATATTGTTATTGGATTTATTGGGATGACGTCATAATTCCTATTATCGGACCGATATTTATCGTGCGCCTCTAGTTCCTTGTGAGCAGTTATGACTTTGCTCAAAAGATGGCGCAGATGAAACTGTGCCATTGTTTTTCGTGAATTTGGAGCATCAGATTTTAAGAGATATCAACTTATTTTGTGAACGTGGAAGTTGCAAATTGCGTGAAAAGTAGGGAGGGAAAGGAAAAAATGTTTACATGTTTTTGAAAAATGTATCGGTAAAGTATCAAAATCGGTATCAAGCGCTATAAAACTATTCGTGCAAAATATGTTCTAAATTTGTCTAATTTTCATTACCCTGCCCACCTCTCCCAGTCAAAATGGATTGGACCTGAACGGGTGAAATAGGAAAATAATCATTCTTGACGATTTTGTCGCCCGTGACCAAAACTTTCAAACTAAAACCAGCAATCATTTCACTTCAATTGCCTCCTGACGGAATTAAACGGAACTCATCAATCCATAAGCAGCTGTATAATAAACAACATTGAGCCTGGGTGTAATCAAGCAAAGATAATGAAAGCGCTGATTAATTCCAGCGCTCACGCGAACATGCCAAATCCTCACGACTGTTACAAGCTGCTGTGAAATTGCATGAACAATTCACTCATTTGAATACTCCGACCGGCCTTGAAAGTGGATGCTTGACGGAGGGAGTTGATGTGCTCCGGAGCCAGCTGTCCCTTAAATAACACTCTCAATAATTCATATTACATCCACGCGGGGAGTCCACTTCGTGTGTGTGTCAACAACGAGGAAAGGAGCCACGCGAGTGCTGACCAAGTTTGATTCAGGGAAGCTTTGCTTGCTTAGCGTGCGCGGGCGGGAGCTCATTACTAATGGAAATCGGATCGCTCGCTTGTTGAGCCAGCAGAAGGCGAAAGCCAGATCCATCACGTCACGTCGCGCTTAAAATCCGAAAAGATCGATTTCGCTCCAAAATGTTTGCGTTAAGTGCCCGGCGAATTTCGAGGCGTTGGAGAATAGCAGCACTTTGATATACAAAAGAGACAAGGACAGTATTTTGTAAGGGCGTCGATCAGCAATTTCACAACGATACGATATCGAACTTTGGACAACTATACAATATTTGCCGATGTCACAAAGTCTTGCCATGATTCCAGTCAATTCAAGGGCCTTTGATGGATTTAATACAAGATTATGTATATATTTAGCCCTATCACTTTCATTCCGAAAGCATATGTTGAAACTTTGAGGGCTGATTTCGGAAATTTGACGAATGTAATGTGTAATGTGGCCTTCACATACTTCTTGGGCCCCATGTCGATTTCTCAAGAAAATTTGCCGCGGGAAAACAAATTGCGACGCTGTCATAAATCATCATATGTCATCATAGATATCGAGACAAAGGACGAGTCAAATTTTATGTTGGATGTCGAAAGGATCTTATGTAGATGTACCACTGTATATGTGGATGTTAGTCTGTACCAGGGGTCGCGTTAACCAAATATTTTCCGTCGTTGACAGATTTTTTAAAACTGTGACAGAAAAAACTGAAGTCTATCTGTCATTTTGACAGGTTGCAATTCACACCCCAGACCACAGGGTGGCGAGCGAGCATATTAATTAGCTATTGTCTCTTGATGCATGACGTCGTTGGCCTTACTCTGAAAAATTTTAAGGCAACTGACTGTCCGAAGTTTCTTCAAAAAGCCCCAAAATGACGATGGTGTTGATAAAAGAGGTGAAAAAAACTGGGACTGCACAAGCGGGCAGGCAATTCAAGTCCATGCGCACCAGGAGGAAGTTGTAAGACTCCGTTCAGGCCACAGCAGGTGAACTGTGAACTGTTTTTGTCACTGGGGAGAAAAAGTTACATATTCATCTGCTTGATGTGTGATGGCACGGTGTGGATTCTCTGTTAAGCTTGTTCGGACAGAATATTAATTTAAAATGAATGAAAACTAAATACTATTGAATATGTTGAAGCGGTATGCAATGTTAAGAGTCTTGTTAGCTCTAATTGCTGTGTCCAGCCGCTGTAGCTCTGCTGCTCTCTGTGAACTCTCTATTCAAGCCGGAACGCGCGCGGCTCTTAAGTGTCTCTGTCACGTGACTGTATCGTAGCTGGTAACGCGCTCGGCCAAATGGACACACAAGTACGGAAGGTGAATTATGCCAAACAACGGGTCACCACAATGTCATTATCATCATTTTAAAAATTTAAGTGACGGGTAAAAATAGATTATGACCGGTTTTTTATGACCCTGTCAGTCAAAATGACAGACAACGAAAAAGTCTAGCACAGCCTCTGCTCTGTACAGTCTATTTTAAGTAGTAGTGGTATTTTCCTTTTTCCACTTAAACTACTCACTCAGCTCTCTGCTTAGGAATTCATTTAATTTCATGGCAAACCCTTTCTTACAGTAAGATAATGCAAGTAAAAAAAAAAAAAAAAAAACTTTTCACTAATGGGAAAGTACCGAATAAATCACGGATTAAAGTCTATGCACTCAACTGGCAAAAGACTTGAAAAACACACCTCTTAATTAATGGGTTAATCAATAAAAGGTTGGACTGGAGGACTTTCTTTCAACTGAGAATCTGACATTTTGGATACGTTCTTGAGTTTAGCTTTTTCGGTTTAGCTGCAGACAATTAATGAAGTTGTAATAAAATAATTTATTCACTGTCAAACAAGTCCTAGATGAAGCATGTTCTCTCATTCAAGGTTTGTTCTGGTTCCCAATTCGACTCAAAAGGAGTCCAAACGAGACAATGGATGACAATTTTTGCATCAACTGTGATGCTCTAACAGCCACCCAGAGTGCTCCCGCCCTAGCCCCAAGAGCCTGATGATGCGCTGCACGTAACAGGATGTTCAAAAGATAACATTAGCATTTCAAAGTGGCACCTGCTGCCTCCCCCCGGTGCTCAGATGGGTGATTTTAGATGCCGCACCCTTAAAAAAAAAAAAAAAAAAAAAAACCACCTTAACATTATCCATCGAGATGCACAAATGCCTTGAGATTAGAGTTCTGCTGACTTTAAAGTTTTTGGAAAATGCGAGGAATTGATTTTTTGTTTGCGCTCTGTTGTGAACGTCAACTCCATTCATTGGCTGCCATTGACAGCGATAGATGTCCAGTCCACTCACTTGTTCTCCCTTTTCCAATTAAGGAATCGGAATGTCGATGAAAGCTTTTTAGTGCAAACTAATTTTAATGTTACAACTGCAAAAATAAACACATTTTGTTACTTTTTACCTTCACCAACCTTCGCGTTTTCCCTTTTCCACCTAAGAAATCGGAGTGACGATAAAAGATTTTTAATCCAAACTCATGTTAATGGTTATACCTGCATAAAATTCAGTTTTGCCCACTTCCAACCACGTTTTCCCTTTTCCACCTAAAGAATTGGTGTCATGATAGTAAAAGACTTTTGATCCAAAGTAATTATTTGCTTCTCTGTATACCTTTAACGTGGAATTGGAACATCACCATCAAATAAATTGGTTTTTGAAAGACCCAAATCGTGAAAGCATAGTTCTCATAATATTGACCGGACACGGAGCCGATTAATAGGGGTCCCATCTCCATCAAAGCTGACCAAGTGGAAACACCAAAAGAGCTCTTTACGTTGAAAATTCTTGCGAATAAGTGCTGAAATCCCTGAATTCTCTGAAGATATGGATGTAAAACAGACTCGATTCTTTGTTAAAAGAGCAAAGAACCGGGTAGTTAGCATTTATTTTACGTATATGTGTCAAATGTGCTGCTAGTCTAAGCCATTGTAGCGCAGCCTATTATAACAAAGAGCTTTTTACGTTGAAAATTATTGTGAATAAATGCTTAAATCCCTGAATTCTTTATAGATATGAATATAAACCAGTCTCGATTCTTGGTTAAAAGCAAAAAAACGTGCAGTTCGCATTTATTTTACGTAAATATTGTGAATTATGATGCCAAGACCATAGCGGTTAATTTCTTCCACTGATTATTTTAACAACATTTCAAAATGCATGCATGGTACGAAAAATAATTACCTTGAATCCTCCAACAAATCACTCCTGAGACGATCCTTCCTGTTTGTATGCAGTACAGTTTTCGTACTTTATTCAACCTAAATCCGGCGTTGGATGCGCTGCATGTGTTGAATAGCTGCAAACGACTGCGAATAACTGAAGCGGACTGTGGGACGGCCCCCTACTTGAAGGCGTGGCGCAGTGTCAATGGAATGTGTCCCGTCAATATCATTATGTCTATGCTCCCAGTTAAAATTGTTTCGATGTCTCTCATGTATTCATGAATTCTTTATCCTCTGCACCAATGGATTATAAGTGTTGCCAACTCTTTTCTTTTGAATTACACTGCCCCCATGTGGTCAAGGTTGGCTCAACAATCAGCTAAATAATGCTCAATTCCTTATATTCCTATTATTTCAAGTCTTCGTTGGTAATTGTTTTGGAGAATTCTAGAACAGATGCATTTCATTTCTACCTCATTCACTGCCACTGACAGCGATAGACATCAAATCCATTTTAACTGGGATGCGAGTTATTCCGTCATGGACCACGGTTTCTACTATGAGCTGATAAGTAAAAATGATTTGAATCAACATTTTTTTGCACCACTGCATATTTTAAACCTAATCCATCCAACTATCTCCCCAACTCCTCCCACTATGATTGTTTTGAGCTCCACTTTTACGATGAATACCAGAGAACGATGTCTGTAAATAGAACACATGCCAACGGGGTGGTGTTTAAGCACAATTTGGAGGTCACGCTTCTCATTTGAAGGGTCCCCACAGTGCAAAAGAGGAAGTGTGAAGGTCCCAGCAGGACGTTTGATGATTTAAATACTGCTGAACACAAACACCGGCGCGCGCCTAAGCACCCGCCGCCTCCTGCTGCAAAATTAATGTCCTGGTTTATCCTCTTAGGCGCAAATGTCAAACCTTTGTCAGCCTTCGCACTTCCTCCGGCTCACCTTTGACCTTTGTCCTTCCTGTTCTTAAGTCCTTTGTGCTGACTTCCAGAGTTTATACACAGTCCTATCGTCGGTTCTCTGCGAAAGAGAGCAAATCATCCTTCACTAATATAGTTTTCTTCACGTCCAGTTGCCATGGCTTCACAGGAAAGAAACTAGAGGTTTAACTGGATTACACTTTATTGTGGGTTGGGTGTAAGTGTGTGAGAGTGTGTAGTCAGGTGAGCGATAATGACTCTTCCGTGTGAATGAACATGTCCTCGTCGTAAAGGTCTTCGGCAAGGTTGTCTTCTTCCTCGGCGAAGAAGGTGGGGAAAGGGGGGCTGCTCAAGGTGGATAACCGGGTTGGGAGAGTGCTATCCCTCACCTGGAACATGGTAAACACAAATGCATATTGTCGTGAAGGATTTTTAAGTGGAAATGATGCTGATAGATTCATTTGAACTGAGTGGGGTTGGCTGCAGTCATTATTTGATGGAAAACAATGAAACTGTTACATAACATGAAAATGTTGAGTGCAGAGTAATCTAACAGTAAATTATAATAATGATCAAGTGTAAGGCTGCAGCTATGGATTATCCAAGTAATCGAATGAGGAATATGAAATGTGTTGCGGTATACATTTTCGCAGATGTAAAACAAAGGCTTGCTAAGATTGCACTTTCAAAAGAGCATTAAATGTGAATACAAAATAATTCCGAAGTTTTTTTAAACTATGCAAAAATGCAATTTCATTTCACAAGCGCAATACTGGAATTCTCGGACTATAGGGCGCACCTGAGCATATGCCACCACCCACCAAATTTAACACGAAAACGGCATTTTTTCATAGATAAGCTGCACTGGACTATAAGCCGCAGCTGTCCTCACTGTATTATGGGATATTTACACCAAAAGATAACCGGTAACACTTTATTTGACAGCAGCATCATAAGACTGCCAAAAGACCAAATGAAACACCATGAAGGTTTGAACCAATTGGCAACAAAGCTTTAATGCTTTTAGAAGCTTCATTTGGCCATCAAAGCTCCCTCGGAGGAGACAATCAACCTCTGCTGCCACCAGCTGTAAACACTTGTTGCATTGCAGCGATAGAGATGTAAATAACAATTAAAATTCATGTTCTGTGCCAATTATTTCTTCAGTTACTGTTCCAATTGTTTCATTAATTGCTAGTCATGGTATTTGGTAACACTTCAATTGAGGGCGGCGTCATAAGACTGTCATAAGACAATTATGACGTGACACTGCCATGAGCATTAATGAATGCTCACGGCAGATGTCATTTTTTGTCATCCGGCAAATTACTATAATTGTGAATGGATGTAAAAGATCCGAGCTGGACATAAATGGAGTTAGTGACATAATTTGGCGGATGCCACTAAATGACATCAGTCATAAGCATTCATTAATGCCTATGATAGTGTCATGTCATAATTATGACGGTCTTATGGCAGTCTTAGGACGTCACTGTCAAATAAAGTGTTACAAATAAGCCACACTGAACTATATGCAGCAGGATTTAAAATGATAAATTAATTAAATTAATTAAATAAATTACTTTAATACCTCAAATGTTGTTAAAAAAAAATAAATGAGGTTCGAAGCACAACAAAACAATTGGCGAACTTGCATAGCAAATGTCGGCTAGCTTAAATGCTGTAAAATGCAAAATTTTTTTTTACTCTTAACAAATCGTTCAAACACATATCCCCCCCCCAAAAAAAAAATGCTTAAAGACACCTCTTAACTAAATAATGATTGGCTCAAACAAAAACTTACTTTAGTTTGTCTTACAGGGAGCAGATGGGACTCAGCCATGTGATACGAGTTATGGCATATTCTCTTCAGCCACTAGAGGGCAGTATATCTTCCCACCAAATCAATAAAACTAAATGCAAACACTTTCATAACAAACCAGTACAACGTCACTAATTAAATGAATTCTCGAAGCAGCAAAATTGGATTCAGAGGTTTTTTTTATCAGAATTACTCGAGTTAATCGATTGATCATTGCAGCTCTAATCAAGTGGTTTGTTAACGATCATAATATTTAGTAGTAGTAGTAGTAGTAGTAGTAGTAGTAGTCCTACATTTAAACTGTCAAATTAAAACAATTATAATCATTATTTGATATCTAGTAAGAACAAAAATTGTGTAACTGTAAGCTTATGATGCCTACTGGCCAGGACATTTCCTAAGAAAATAAAGGTTAAATACTATTACCATATATATATAAAATATACTGTATCTATATTTTTCTGAGCTTATCAACAGTAACCATTCTCAGATTTCATTAGTCTTCAAATAAATCAGACTGATTAATCACAAATTTTGCTTTGGAAAACAATGATAGTTACATTATTACAAAATTAAATCATATCTAATCAATTTTTTCACGACATAGTTGCATGTAGGGGTGGGACAATATATCAAACAGATGATATATCGCGATACTTTGTAGCCCAAAATGTTATTGACATGCTCCTGCCAGGAATCGATATATCATTTTAAAAAGGTGTCACAGTAACCCAAAATCAATAGGAAATGACCTGAAATGCCTCAAAAGTAACTCGCTGCCACTGTTGGCCATAGACGTCTAATCCGTTTGAACTGGGAGGGTGGCAGCAAATAAATGAATGTTAATTGGCAGTAGTACTTGTACTAGTGATAAATAGCTTGTTTTTCTGCATCACGAGATCATCGTTACCTTGTATCGCAAATCGTGAGGTACCCAGAGGTTCCTACCCCTAGTTTTATGTTCCAATACTTTTACACATCTAAAATGTTAAAAACATAATAGCAAAAGACGTGATTCACAAATGAGCCAATTAGTCCACACACCGCAAAAATGCATTACCCGATTATCAAAAAATCATTTGTGCCAGCCTTATTTTTATCGCTGTGTAATCTGAAGCGATTCCACGTGCAGCAGCAGAGTATTTGTATTCATTACCGCTTGCCCGCAAAACAAATAATAGGCCAGCGCCGTGAACTATGGAGACGGATGGTGTGGATATCGCTAAGATCATTAAAGCGCACTCTGCTGATGTAGCGCGGTGTCAATGAGGATGGATCGCAGGTGCGACGGAGCTTTTACAGGTGCAAGGTCAGCCGGGGCGGAGCTCCGCCTCTCAACTTGGTGATTATTTTTACCTTCAGTAAGCAGCTCCTGTGGCCGGGGACGGAGCCGTTTACATACAGCACGTTGTGCTTGGTATTGACTCTCCATATCTGGAAGGGCGGACGGATGAGAAAATGATTACGGCAAAATTGCTAGCGGGGACGCTCAAGGTCAAAGGAGCTCTTATGTTTTATTTACGTGTTCACCTTGAGTCCGTACGCTGTGACGTAGATGTTGCCCATCTGTCCTGGCATTTTTTTCCCTTTAAAAACCCTGGCGGGATCCTGAGGAAAAACCAAAAATGTGCTCATATTAGCATGTGAAAGGAATCCAACAGTTCATTTTAACTCATTGGCTGCCATAGACAGCAATAGACATCCAATCCGGTTCGACTTGAAATTGTTAGTCAGTTTTTCCCCATCATCAACCTTCGTGTTTTCCCTTTTCTACCTAAGGAATCAGAATGCCAGTTATGGACTTCCCGATCCGATCATGTGATCTGAAATCGGGCCGATCGCACCATTTTTTACAGGATTGGAATCGGGTGAAAAGGATTGGGTCTTTAATTTAAAAAATACATTTATGTTCACCTGCTTCATTCTAGGGCTGTCCCAAATGACTATTTTTGTCCCGATTAGTCAGCAGACTATTTTTACGACCAGTCAACTAATCTATTTTTTTTTTTTTTTTTTTAAACTAATTTAGCATTGAAATTTTTGTTGACGCTTATTAATTCACATAAAAACATTGTGGAACACTTAAATTATTTATTAAAGTACAAATAAACACGTAAATAACAATAATCAATCAAAAATAATGAGGTCAAATGCTAATAGCATTAACTAGTGCAAAAGAATGGAATGTAAACAGATTCAGAACACTGACTTTGCCTTTCAAAAACAATTCTTAAAAAAATACTATCTAGTATTAATATTATAGTATATGACTATATATAATAGTATTATAATATTTATTGCCAATCAGATTTTTCATAAAGGGTGTCATTTTAAAGCTATACTTAGTGTATAATCTGAATTCTCAAGTATGTGGGATCAACTCCAGAAATCGTTATTTATATGACGTGCTTTTATTTTGAAATGTTCACCGGAAGGCGGAAGTACGTTCGCCAAACCGCTAATCGTAAGCTTTACACTCTGGGGGAAAAAAAGTACTTTTTGTCATTGCATGTGGTGTCAGTAGTAGTACTTTTTTTTTTTTTCCTTCATTTTTTTGTTTGCAAATTCTGTTATCCAGCAATTTTTCATGTTTGAAGTGTCACCTTTTAACCACAAGTTTGTGTTTTGGAGAAGACTGCCAATGTTTTATAGCAGGCTAAAGTAGATTGTCTTTTTTTCCCCCATTAGCCCCAATGTAGCAGTGCTAACGTTGTCTAATATAGATGTGTTTCCTTTTTTTGTAAGTCTGAACTTTAATTCTACGGCATGTTGATGACCAATAAACATCCGTGAAAAGAACTGGAGTCTCATATGCCATCAACACGCACGTGTACACACACGCACAAATGCACGCACGCACTCGGCGATAAAACACAGCCGTGATAAGTACCACCCTCATTTTTGTTTACCGTGCGATAAATGGACTTATTGCATTTCGCGACAGGCTTAGCAACTTCAATAAAAATTGTCGTTAGTTAGTTGGACTTAAGATCTGCCAGCTTGTTGTCTCCTGTCGTCTTCCAAAATTACAACTAGGTGACAGCGCTTTAGGTGTTCATTCACGGCCAACGTGCACCCAAGCCTGGCATTGAAGAGACAGGACACAACAGTGTACCCTCCTTTGTTTTATTAAAATAAGTCAATGTTTTAGCCACTCTTTTTTCGGCTTTGTGCCATTTTCCCCTAAGGCATACTGAGCGTCTGCGGTCTTAACTTTCCACGCATACATTTTTTTTAACCCTCCATTAACCGTCGACGGGATGTTATGATTGTGGACGTATTGACGTCATCGATGACATCGACTAGTCGGGACAGCTCTACTTCATGCTTATACTGCCTCTCACTCTCCCTCTTGCTGCCTTTCTTGGCCACCAGTGCAGCTGGCGTACGGTACTTAAAGTTAACGATAATTGACAGGTTTGTAGCTTTGATCTGGAGAGTAAAGTCTCAGCAGCTCTACGAACAAAGGCACAAATGTGTTAATCATCGTCGAGTTAATCTTTGTTGTCAAGAGGCCGTTCTCAGCAGCGTGAGTGAAATTGACTGGACTCGCTCTTATGATTTATATGAATGTGATGGAGAGTGATAGAATTATAGCGTTAAAAGTGATGCAATGGAAAAACGTGGGTGCACCTACATTTTGTGTGCGTGTACCTGAAGAAAAAACTGCACCTGTGCAAACCAGTGCAAAAGGTAAGCTTGTAGTCTTGGCTATATATATATGGCAATGTGAATTTTTTCTCCAATATTGTTCAGTCCTAATTTATATCTTTTTTGTATATGTAAGGGCTAACATAAAACAAAATAATCCAAAAATACAATGGGATTGCCAAAAGATACAAAAATATATACGTTTTATACACCGTAGCACTCCCGGAAAAAGCAGAAGAGGAAGTACTGTGCAACATGTTTGGAACTTTGTTCAAACAAAAAAAAAACTTTTCTTCTGATCGCGACTCGGTATCGGCAGATTCTAGAAATCAAGTAACTGACTCGGATTGGGGTACAAAATTATGTAATCCGGACTACCCTTGTACCGATGAAAGCGGCTTAATCCAAACTCATATACAATACATTTTACTTTTTTACCTTCATCAACATTTGTGTTTACCCTTTCCCACCTAAATAATCAGAGTGACGATAAAGTTTTTTAATCCAAAAATATTTGCAAATGGTTATACGGTCATTCCTGTGGTTTCGAACAAAATAGCGGTTTTAGCTAAAAAAAAAAAACGCCATTGAAAAACAAAAAAAATATGGTAGCTTTTACATGACCGTAATTTTCGGACTATGTGCCGCTACCTTTTTCCTTTATTTTAAATCCTGCGGCTTTTAGTCCAGTGCGGCTTATTTGTACATTTATTTGGGTTAATAGGTGACACTTTGACACCAGCGTCATAAGACTGTCATAATTATGACATGACACTATCATAGGCATTACTGAATGCTAATGACAGACATCATTAAGTGTAATCCGGCAAATCAAGTCACCAACTCCATTTATGTCCAGCTTGGATCTTTTACATCTATTCAAAAGAGATAATAAGCCAGATAACACTAAATGACATCAGTTGTAAGATTTCATTAATGCTCATGACAGTGTGATGTCATAATTATGACTGTCTAATGACAGTCTAATGGTACCACTGTCAAATACCGTAACTAGCAATTAATGAAAGAACTGAAACTGAAGAAATAATTAGCCCAGAACCTGAGTTTTGTTATTTACATCTGTAGCGCTGCAATGTATACTTGGAGGCATGTTGGACAACAATAGTGTTGACAGCAGGTGGCAGCAGAAGTTGACTGTCTCCCCCAAAGGAGCAGTGATGGCCAAATGAAGCTGCTTTAAGTAATGACGCTTTGCAGCCAATTGGGTAATAGCTTCATGGTGGTTCATTTGGTCTTATGACAGTCGTATGATGCCGCTGTCCAATAAAGTGTTACATGTTAATATATTTTGGTGTAACTATCCCATAATACAGTGAGGACACCTGTGGCTTATAGTCCAGTGCGGCTTATCTATGAACAAATGTCGTTTTCGTGTCAAATTTGGTGGGTGGCTGCTTATAGTCAGGTGCGCCCTATAGTGCAGTACATGCAAAGCTACTATAAATGAATAAGTTAAGAATGCCTAGCATTTGAGTAGATGTGCAAATGCGTGCGTGTCTTACGCCTCCTGGTCCAGAAGCTCCAGGTCTGCGATGTGTTTTTGTTTGCCCGTGGCTTGCTGGCTGACCTTTGAATCCCCAACGCTTCATCACACCCTGAAAGCCTTTCCCAATACTAAACAGTAGAGACACACAAAAAGTCTATTTGAACGCCACTCGGGAACTCTTTCAATATTTTTTTTGGTCTGCAAATGACTGCAATGTTATGACTTTATACATTGAGAGTCAATAGTGATTTACAACATTTGACTTCACCGAAGACATCAAACCTGAATAAGATTTACAACAGTAAATCTTAAACAGGGTGCAAGAAGCCAAGGAGAAAACGTTCACTCGAGAACAGCAGAACTTACGATTTGGCTGTGACATCCACATATTGGCCTGGACGGAAATGCGCTGCATACAAAGGAGTGCCTGGAAATGCATGCAAGGAAAGCATTCAGGTTTTTAGAAAGCTAAAACTGCTAAAAAAATGACAAGCTTGACAGAAAGTGTGTATACGTTCGTACCAGGTTTAATGAGAGCGTTGTCTGAAACTTTAAAGATGGTGACTTTCTGCTTGGGAGGTACTCCCGCATTCATGAACATCTCCATTCGCTGTTCGGATCTCTGTCAGTCAAGTGGACATAAAAAGAGAATAAAGCAATGAAGAAGAACCAGCAGTGAGCTGCAGTCAGACGCTGGCATTTTCAATCTGACAGCGGGCCTGTTAGAAGTGCGCGCGAGCCAAGCCGACGCTCGCGCAGACACACTTGGCAACGTGTCTGACATTTGCTAGAGCTCGACTCAGCCCTTCCAGTCACTCCAAAAAAGCGATCTCTTTGCCTTCTGTTGCCTGAAAATCAGCCTGCCAAGAACGTTTCACTCCGACAAACTCAACTGTGCAAAGAATTCCAAACTGGTCGAAGAGAAGACTCCGAACTCTACAACCAAGTATAGTTCGGCAATACAGTACAGTAGAGCTGCAGCTATCGACTATTTAAGTGAACGATTAATCTATCAACTAGTTAGTTTGAATAATCGAGTAATCGTATTAGAAACATTTAATGCTTTGCAGAATAAATTATAGATGTAAAACAAAGGCTTTCTAAGTTTGTGCTTTCTAAAGAGCACTAAATGCGAATATATAAGAAAAAAAAAAATTGAGTGTTTCATGAAACTCTTCAGAATTGCACTTTCATTTCACAAAAGCAATAAATGCCTTTAAAACTTTTTTTAAATGAGGATCTAAGTACAAGAAAAGAGTAATTGGCTAACTTGGATAGCAAACATAAATGCTATAAAATTCTTTTTTCCCCCCACAATGCTCCAAATCGCTCAAACACATCTTCCCACAAAAAATGCTTAATATACCTATGAACTAAATTACAAATGCAAAAAACTCCCATAAAACATTAGCTCAAACAAAAAGGTACCTTATGTTGGTCTTAACAGGGAGCAGTTGGATTCAACCATGTTAAATTACTTATGTCATGTTTACTGTAGCCACTAGAGGGCAGCGTATCCACCCAAATCAAGAAAACTAAGGCCATGTCCACATGTAGCAGGGTTTTTTTTAAAAACGAGGATTCTGCCCTAATACGTCAGGAAAAAAATAATTGCGTCCACACCTGCACGTTTGTGTAGGGAAAAAAAAAAAAACTTCCACAGCCAACCGCTTTCATTCATTTTTTAAGTACATTCAAAACAATAAAATAATTGTCCAAAATACCCATTATTCAATAAGAAGCACAGCAAGAGTTTTAAAAAAAAAATGGAAGCAAAAAAGCGCCTATTTAATATAAGCCAAATGTAAAAATTGGTCTCATCTGTGACGTGAGGACAAAATTTGTCGCAGCCAGTGACGTAAATCTTCGGTTATCAGTGTCAACATGATGGAGCCACAAACGCAGAATTCGCAAATCGTCACCTTCCCCATCGTTTTTAAGAAGTCTTGGTTAAATCTGCATGCTCGTGTGGATGATAGGTCAAACCGTAGAAAAATATCTTCTTTTTGCCAAATACCCTGCTACGTGTGGACATGGCCTAAATGGCAGAAAACACTCAGGTGACTTGAAGTTCCGCTCTGAGACCCCCAATTTGGCCAAATTTTAAATTTGTCCGATATGCATGTGTGATACATCATTGGAAAGCATAAAATCTCATTTTTCTGGGGAAAGAAACATTTTGAACAGGAGAGCATTTAAAAAAAATTTTTTTTTTTTTTCTTTAAACAGCAAAACCCTACCTGGAGGTGAGCGCATGCGAGAGCAGAATTAAAGACACCATGATTTTAACGCATTATTATCGCGTACTTACCTTGATTCGATCCAAAAATTCCATTTAGCATGCATCACCGAGTGTCAAGACACAACTGTGAATGGCCACAGCTGGATTTTTGGGGCATTTTATGGTTGAAACATGGTAATATAACAAGGGTCGCGATGCAGAAATTGCAGACATCAAGGAGTGGTCGAGATTTTCATCTTCATATATTTACCCTTTTAAATGTTTTTTTTCTTCAATTTTTCTTAGTTTGGATCGATTATTTATCATCTAAAATATTGGGGAAAATGTGACAGTAACCAAAAACATACAATTAAGCGATAGTTCTGAAGTAGATATCCATGACTTCTTTTACAGACGCCAACTTTTTCTTTGTGATGTAATTTGTTTAAAAGTTTAAAATATGTGAGTGAATAATTTTTTTTAATCTTTTTTTTTTTTAACTAAATATTAGACATAAATTTATGATTCTAAGCTAAAAATGACAGACATTTCAAATAATAAGATTACTTACCTTCTTCTTATGGCTTGGTTGAAACAAAAGCGGTTGCGCGATGTCTGTAAACGGGGGTTTCCAGAGTCAAACGGACAAATTAAAAATAGTTTGGGGGCTTATTGCGCCATGAATCTGTTATGGCAGCATTTATATATACTGTTCGATCAGACACAACACTTCTTTTCGCTTAAAATACAGGAATTTATTTTAAAGAGGAGTGCAAGAGCAAAAACTGCTTTTTCAGTCTTGTCTGTGTTTTCCGCCAAATGCAAGGACTTTCAAAACAAACATCACAACACCAGTCTAAACAAATCCTCAAAGCAGAAAATTTTAATGCTAAGCTTTTATCTGATCAGAGGTGGGTAGTAACGCGTTACATGTAGGCCATTACATTTACTTGAGAAACTTTTTGAGAAAAATGTACATCTAAGAGTAGTTTCACAAAGCCATACTTTTTACTTGAGTAGATTTGTGAAGAAAAAACGCTACTCTTAAGGCCCAAGTACACTGCATGCGTGATCGTTGCGGTTCCGGTCCGGTTCAGTGTTACCTGCGTGCCACGCAGTCCGTCAAAAACAGGCAAATCATACCGGCTGCTGCACGGCTGCGGTCCGCCAACCTCGTCCCCCCCGTGAGCTCTCGCGTGATAATGTGCCATTTAAAACAACGAAAAACACACGGAGTCTATACTCATCAGAGAAGCAGAGAGAGAGCACATATTTTCTTTGCATATTGATATTTTAGTTAATCTGGAATTAAGAGACAGACATGACTGCATCATGATGACATCAGGACAGAAAAACACACATAATAGGACACCTTGCAGCTTCCTTTTTTATATTGTCCTTATAGAAAGGATCTGCTGCATCATAAATGATTTTGTGGGTTTCCACCTCCATGATGAAGCGCTCATCATCCATCTTCGCTCGTGTTTAAACCGTGATTAGGCACCTGGGTTGTTACGTCCAGGCCCAGCTCCGCCCATTTTGCCGGATGCGTGTCCGGCAAAAATAGAAAATAGCCTATACCATCCGGCGGGCATGCGGCACGCCGGAGGTGGTTCGCAGTCAAGCCGGAGCACTGACGCGGCCGGTATACGTTGAACAATAGGATATAATGGGAACGGATTGGCTCCGGCGCTATTTTTTACCGGAGTCGGACCGGAAACGCAACGATCACGCATGCAGTGTACTTGGGCCTTTACTCCGCTACTTTGGGCTACACAAGACTCCTTACATTTTTCCTCCTTACTCTTCATATAAGATTTATTATTTTTTTGACAGCGATGCCAAGACTAGCTCTACCAATTTCACCAACGAGACTTGGCAAAAATAATCACATGACTACGTTAAACCAATCTGACGCACGCTTGCTGTTCTACGATCCCGCCAGCCTTTTTAATCACGTGGCGTCTTTAAAGCACCATAAAAAATAAAGTATTCGACATAGGCACTGCCCTCAATATGACTCGAAAGCGTGGATTTTAACCTCTCTACCAGTCTTTTTTCACCGATTGACCACAGAAAACCGGAGATATGCTTTTTAATGTCGTAATAGTAACTACAAAAGAACTTTTCACAATTCAAACTAGGAACTATTTTCTCCACTTGAGGGCATTCATGCTCTTTTGACGAATAATGCTTCATTTTTGTCTTTTTTCTCTCTCGCCGGAATTAAATATATATATATATATTGCATTTCTTTAGCTTAATGTGGATATGTAACGGGTTATTTTACAGTATCGTCAAACAAAAATTTGCAGTTACTCACAATGTTACTTGAGTATTCTTTTTACCGGATACTTACGGGATGACTACTTTTACTTGAGTAATATTTTGAAGTAACGCTACTCTTACTTGAGTACAATTTTTGGCTCCTCTAACCACCTCTGTATCCGATCAAATTACTCGAGTTAATTGATTAATTGTTGCAGCACTTTAGAACAGCACAGTCCTCTAAAATGAGGCTCTAAAATGGCAGTTGCCACCCCATGCGACCATGGTGGGTCCGCCCCTGGTCAAACTACATATTATATATAATACATACACGTCACAGATAATGGTAATGTATTGTTTTGTAATCGTAATGGTTTGTTTTGTAAGTATTTGCATTTGATCTGGGTGGATACACTGCCCTCTAGTTATAACAGTGAATATGACATAACTCATCTAACATGGCTGGATCCTGCTGCTCCCAGTTAAGACCATCATTAGGTTGCAAGTTTTTCTTTGAGCTAATATGTTTATACTTATATATATTAGGGCTGTCAAAATTATCGCGTTAACGGGCGGTAATTAATTTTTTTAATCGCGTTAAAATATTTGACGCAATTAACACACAAGCCCCGCTCAAACAGATTAAAATGACAGCACAGGGCCATGCACTTGTTACTTGTGTTTTTTGGAGTTTTGTCGCCCTCTCCTGTGAAATGAAAGTGCAATTCTGCATCGTTTGAAAAACACTTGGGAATTTTATTTTGTATTTGCATTTAATGTTCTATTGAAAATGCAATCTTAGCAAGCCTTTGTTTTACATCCCCTAAAATTGATTCTGCAATTCATTAAATGTTCCTAATCCCATGACTTGATTATTCTAACCAACTAATTGATCGATTAATCTATAGCTGCAACCCTAGTAATAATATTTGTGCCAGGTTGCCCAGCCCTTCTTCAAACATCCTAGCGTTTTCCTCCGAGGGCAGAGGAAGCAGTGGACCCAATAAATTGCTGTCACTTTGGCGCTCGATGTTGCGCTGATGAGTGTTCTGAGTCACCTTCAAGTTTATTAGAATCATCAAAGTCAGCACCCAGATGAACGGCGGGTGTCATCGCCAGTGTGCCAAAGCAGCTGTAAAATCTATTGAGCTTCAATTCCTTTTAGACAGCTATGATGAAACACGCGCATACATCCACCCACATGGCAGCGAGGGGGTGACTATAATTTCCTGACTGTGGCAGCACTAGCTAGCCAAAAAAAAAAAAAAAAAAAGTCCCAATAGGAGCTCAATGGCAAAATGTAGTTATATTTCCATAAAGAACTAATATGATTTTGTCGCGCTCGTGATAAGCGGCCAGAGGTATAATAAGGAACAATGTGCTGGCTGAGTGCATTACGGTCCAGCAACATTATTACCCCCTTAAATCAAGAGCCGGGAAGCTTGGATAAAGTTTGAATCAACTTCTCTGCTGTAAAATTAGATTATCTTTCAATGTGTCATCACATTTAAATCAATTAACTCATCAGCTGCCATCGACGGTGATAGACGTTCAATCCATTTGACTGAACATTCGATCCCTGCCAGTCCTTCCCGGTTCAAATGGATTGAACGTCTATTGCTGTCAATGACAATAAAACATCATCATTTATAGACATTTTCTTCACAGCACTAATTGTTCATGATGCTGCTATGGAGCGACTTTTGAACACTATTCTTTGTCTTTTATTTAGTAGTATGTTTAAGTTGTGAGTTATTTTACTGTCTTGTGTTTTATGGTCCCGCAGAGTAGCTTTCCAATTTCGTTGTTTGCTTGGCTTGCAATGACAATAAAGGAATTGAATTGAATTTTCTTACGTGGAATGGTGATACGTTTTTTCCTCCGACAACAAGCGCAGCAGTGCGTCCGTCAAAATCTTCTTTGGAAATGTGCTTTATCACATGGCAGTCTTGAACCTGAATAAGCAAAGTTTAAGGATCATTTATATTTGTAAAAAAGCAAAGATGGTATTCAAACTGTCATTGTGTATACAAGGGTATAGATATATGGTTATAGTAAAAGGAGGAATGACCAAAAAGGACAAAACCACTAGAATTATTTATGTTTAAAACGAAAAATAAGCTGTGTGACAATGAATTTAGCAATTGTTTAGCTTGTGTAACACTGAGGCCTACTTTGACTTAATAGTACGACATCCTATTTAAATTGAGTTTTGGACATATAAATCATTAGCATTCTATTAAAAGCAAGACACTACTGGGTAAGGGTGTAACTGTAAATGTATTTGTATCGAACCGTTTCGGTTCGGAACGGAGGCGTACTGAACGAGTTTCTGACGTAATGTAACCCTTACTTTTCGAGGCTGTGAGTCGATCGGGTTACAGTTTCTTTGTGTAGATTATATTTACTCAGTCTTCTCTACTATAATGAGGACCAACATGGTAGGACAGTATAACCCAGAAACGTCAACGGCGCAACAACATGGCCGCCGCAAGAACGCAGTGAAACGCGGGCGTTACAGTCGATCAGCCAATGCACACCAGTCGCAGTGCAGCCGCGTGTTAGATGTGTCCCAGAAGCGGCTCAACGCGGTGCACGCAAAAAGAACGGCAGAGTTTATTATTTGACGCGAGACGCGACCCTCCTGCGTCAATACTACTACCGGTAGCTAGGATCGGGCAGACCGGAAGTCACTTGTGTAAAAATATGTAGATCCGGTCGATTTTCAAACTAATATGCAATCGTAACCTACATTTTGAGTCCATCAGATCTCTTGAGTGGTAGATCGGGGCACAATTGACTTGTCTTTGTTGATTTACTTCTGTCTTCTCTGCTATAATAATAACCAACACGGCCGCGTGTTCAATTCAAAACCCCCTACCACAACAAAACAAGTAGGAACTAATATTCACATAGGAACTAAAGTTATACAACATAAAATATATATCACATTTGTAAAATATAAACACATAATAAAATATTAGCCCATTTAAATAAAATAAATTGAAATGAGCTAAAACACCTGTAGTTAAATAATAAGAATAATACACACATCCTGCTTACACAATTAAATTTATTAATTTCTGTGTGGCGCTTTAACTTGAGAAAATCCACCAATAAAGCTTTTGAAAACCGTTCATCAGGGAAAAAAATGATTCATTGAGGCATTTCATTTGTAAAATACATGTTAAAATCTTTGTCATTGGGATTGCTTTTCTCTTTAGCACAGGACTTCTTTTTTCTTCTTTCTTTCAGAAAGAAAGCTGACCAATACGCGGGGTCTGAAAGGCAAATTGTTGTTGGATTATCTTTAAATACCCGCTACTTTTTGAGCAGAATTCTAGCTTTGTATAGGCTAATGTTCCTATTGTTGAAAGCACAAAGGTGTGTAATAAACAACTAGCACATTTATATTTTGCGTTTTGTTTTCTTACTGTACCGAAAATGAACCGAACCGTGACCTCAAAACCGAGGTACGTATTGAACCGAGATTTTTGTGTATCGTTACACCCAGGGGTCGCGTTAACCGAATATTTTCCGTCGTTGACCAGTTTTTTAAAACGGTGACGGAAAAACTGAAATCCGTCCGTGATTTTGACAGGTTGCAATTCACACCCCAGACCACAGGGTGGCGAGTGAGGATATTGATTAGCTATTGTCTCTCTTTTAATGCATGACGTCGTTGGCTATTCTGTCAGAACATTGTAGCGTCACCGGGGTCTGGCGGCGGCACCGTGATTGACACATCAACGCAAGGTTCTTATTGGTGCACCCGGTGTGGCAGCGCGTCATCCAATTGCTGGACTAGATTGCCACCTGTGTATAGACCCCAATCACATGACGTCACAACTCCGCACCCCAGACTGGAGCCGCCATATTGTGTGTCAGCTCGTCGTGTTTATATATTACCGCTACATACATGCCTCCTATTACGGCGTGTTTTTCTGCTCGTTAACATTAATAATCAAAATGGTGAAGGCGTGTGTGGCGGTTGGTTGCAGTAACAAAGAAGATAGACGGAGAGACTTGAAGTTCTACCATATTCTGAGAGACCCGAAGAGGAGAGCGAGATGGACTGCTGTAATTCGACAAGAAATCTGGGCACCAAACGATCACCACATACTATGTAGTAGTCATTTTATATCTGGTAAGATGCATTTAAAATATATTTAGAAGATTTTGGGCTGACAACCACAATAAAGATCATTGTGTGACGTTGGTGATTGGGGTCTATATAGTTTCCTCTTTTTCTTTGGGGGCGGAGTTGTTGTTTTGTTGGTGTTGTTGGCGGTAAGCAGAGTAAAAAGAGGGAGAAAAATACCACGACTTCCGTGTCTAATTTTTCGCCGCCAAGCAAGCGTTACAATATTAATTAAAAATGAATGCAAACTAAATACTATTGAATATGTCATCATTATCATTTTAAAAATTTAAGTGACGGGTAAAAATAGATTATGACCGGATTTTTATGACCCTGTCAGTCAAAATGACAGACAACGAAAATGTCTAGCGCAACCTCTGGTTACACCCCTACTACTGGGTGAAAAAATGTTTTATTGATCATAATTGAAACCTTAAAACATGCCATTTAAGAAACAATGATGGATTTTCATTTTTTTTAATTACGTTCTTTAAATGGCGTCCCTCTGTACAAATGCATTCTTGAAATCTGCTGTTGAGGTTCCTTATCTGCGCTGGGATACTGTCAATTTCACCCTGAATTTACCATGGTTACTAAAATTGCTTACTTTTTCAAGGTCACTGTCTCGCAGTGCTGCCTCTTGCTCATGTCTGCCTATTCGCACAAATTCCCATTTTTTTTCAACAGTGGTTTATAGCAGATTTCTAGAATGTAGTCATGCTAACCCTGGGCAATAAAACAATTAGTAATTATCGTTATATAATTGTTGTCAAATGTCAACAGAAATAATACATGTTCAATTAGTCGATTTTTAAACATTAATTACATCAGCCGAACGCCAGATAGATAGGGGGTGGGCGCTGATGCTCATTTTTTAACATTTTCCTTTATCTATTTTGTTTGTTGACATTGTCAGACACCTTAAGACATCATCCACGAAAGGCTTTAGCATGCTGCAGAGTGTCAATGAGAAGTGGAGTGATGAGGGTGGAACATAAAAACATAATAAAGCTAACTGTCAATTTTAGCTCAGCAGTCATTGATGGAAAAAACACCACGTAGAACTAGGGCCAAATGTGCTCCAATACACAGGTATCATAAATTATGAACACTGTAAAAACTCAAAATCCTATCAGGACTGACAATTTAGACTAACTTAAAACTGAACCAGAAAAGCTCGACGCAAATGGAAGTTCAATTAAAACACGTGGGGGAAAAAACCTAACTTTTAAGTGATGCGTGTGATCAAGCGTAAAGGTAGCGTTAGGTAAAAAATAGGGTTGGGAATCTCTGGCATGAAGCCAATTCGATATGTATCTAGAAACACAGGTTACGATTTGATTAAAAAACGATCCATTTTAAGGGCAAGCGATTCGATACAGTTTAAGAACGATACGGTTCGATACGGAGTGAAAACGATACGATAGTAAATATTTGTTGTGTGTGTTCGTACAGTATTTTGAACATAAAAAAAAGACTACATTTGTAATAGCAAAATTAAACAACAAAATTTCATACCAATGTATGTTTTATCTCATGAAAAAAAAATTAGGCTTACTAAATGACCGTCGTTTTGTTGGATGGGATTGATAATAAAACTCCATTGACAGACAACAATAAAGTACAATAATTCATTTATTGCATTTCCCTGGTGTTTTGAACAGTATTACTATGAACCAGGGCTGCAGCTATCGAATATTTTAGTAATCGAGTAATTGACTGAAAATTCTATCGATTAATCGAGTAATCGGATAAAACATTTTTTTAAGGGAAAGAGCAATTATAAATATAGATGAGAAAACAAGACATTTAATCTAATATTGAACCATTTTCAGTCAATCAATGTCTTTATTTTCGATGTACATTGTTGAAAACAGCCAATAACTTAATAGCATCTCAAATGTGACTAAAAAAAAGGACTAATTCACTGCTTTCACGTAAAAAAACTTTTAGATCTTATAAAAAATACATATATTTCTTACCTAAAAATGTCATTACGCTTGATAACACACCTTACTTAAAAGTTAGGTGTTTTTCCCACATGTTTCAATTGAATTTCCACTTGTGT
Organism: Corythoichthys intestinalis; assembly: GCF_030265065.1. Lineage (NCBI taxonomy): Eukaryota > Metazoa > Chordata > Actinopteri > Syngnathiformes > Syngnathidae > Corythoichthys > Corythoichthys intestinalis. The sequence continues at coordinate 10,043,689 of NC_080416.1, read as the reverse complement.
CAAGCTATAAGTTCTAGTTAAGTTTTAAGTTGGTCTAAACTGTAAGTCCTGATAGGATTTAGAGTTTTTGCAGTGTTCAAAATAAATGCTGTGCTGTATTGGAGCACATTAGGCACTAGTGCTACTTGGTGTTTTATCCAGCAATGACTACTGAGCTAAAATTGACAGTTAGCATTATTAAGTTTTTATTTTACACCCTCATCATTCTACAGCGCTGTTTTCACCGATTAGATAAAGCCTGTATGTAAGACTTAGCCACGCATCGACAGTGGTCATAATGAATAGTAGTGGTGTCAACAATAATCGATGCGGCGATGCATCCCGATGCGGGGCATGGACGATTCCATTCGATGCGGGCAACAAGCCGAATCGATTCAGCGCATTTTAAAATATATAAGTACGTTCAAAAATATTCCCTGCGCACTTCCGGTGATGCAATGGATTTGGTTTCCCCATTTGTATTATTATTGTCATGTTTTATTTTTTACACACTGCAAAACTCTGGTCAAGTTTCTCACCAACCTCATAGAAGCCGAAATGTCTCCAGATGTCAGCTTTCAATGTCTTAGGTGCATCAAGAATCTTTCTTGCTCCCTCTTTCTCCGCTTCAGCCATTGTTATGTTATGTCCTATCTATTAGAGGTTAGATCTTGTGCCCGAGTTCGGGTTCGGGCCCAAAATGTTAAGCATTCACGTTCGGGTCGGGTCGGGTCGGGCCGCCCCGCGCCGAACTAATAAATTATTAAAAAAAAAAAAATTTAAAAAAGGGATAAAACCGAGAGCAGGCTCTCTGTATTGTGCATTTGCTTGTGCACTCACATGAAGCAGTGGCGCCGCCCGCTTTTTCTTCTTCTCCTCCGCTGTGGCGCTTGCGATTCGTTACGAAAGACACTTTTATGTATGCACACAAAGGCAACAAAAATATGATCCTTTTGAATCCTCTCCTCTGTGTGTCTGCAAGCTCGTTTTTTTTTTAATATATTAAACGTTCCCAGCGTTATTTCATTGTGTAAATGATTTTATAATGATCACAAAAATATGTAGACTATTTAAACATTAAGAAAACTTGCGTTTTTTTTTTTCCTGCCAACTGCGAATTCGTAACGAAAGACACTTTTTTATGCACACAAAGGCAACACAAATGTGATCCCTTTGAATCCTCTCCTCTGTGTCCGCAAACTCGTTTTTTTTTTTTAATATTAAACTTTCCCAGCGTTATTTCGTTGTGTAAATTTTATAATGATCACAAAAATATGTAGACTATTTAAACATTAAGAAAACTTGCGTTTTTTTTCTGCCAACTGAGAATTCGTTACGAAAGACACTTTTTTATGCACACAAAGGCAACACAAATGTGATCCTTTTGAATCTTCTCCTCTGTGTGTCTGCAGAATCGCATGTTTTTTTTTTTTTAATATTAAACTTTCCCAGCGTTATTTCGTTGTGCAAATGCTTCTATAATGATCACAAAAATATGTAGACTATTTAAACATTAAGAAACATGCGTTTTTTCTGACATCTCAAAGAAATGAAAATAAATTGCTGCTGCTGCGTTTTTTTTTTTCCCCCGCATCACTCCAAGCCGGGTCGGGCTTCAATACCAGCGGGCCGTGTCGGGTCGGGCTGGATTTTTTTAGGCCCCATCTAACCTCTACTATCTCTCTGCTCTCTCAATTGCAAAAAAAAAATTATATTTCCTCATGTGGAAACAGACTGTTATGGCTGCTAAAATGCTGCTGCACTTCATTTTAATTCATTATTTTTTATTGTTATGTGGTAGTAACTGATTGCATTTCTAAGTTGAATGCACATATATAGTGGGCTAGGCCAACATTTTACTTTTGTTGTACATTGCAGTTTAGTTGGATGTTTTGTTTGCAACTGAACTGATCCCTGGATTGATATTGCGATAAAGATGCTGCTGCACTACAATATTTTCTTTGTCGCTTTCTTTAATATTTACTTTAATATTTTTATCGATGGGTTGTTGTGACTAAAATACAGTGACTGTTATTACTGATTTTGCACAGGAGTTCAGATGTTGCACTGTGTGAAAGGCTGCTACTGCGTGTAAAAAAAAAAAAAAGATAAAGCCCTGGTCTCATTCAAAGCACCAATTAAATGCTGTGATCTGTTTTTTTTTTTTTTTTTTTTTAAATATATATCTAAAAGTATTTTCATTTGACTTCAACCAGGAGTGACACAAGAGCCAATAAAAAGTTGTTTAATGTCTGACCGCTTGTGTTGCCTCATGATTCACGAAAAATATGCTTTGCTTTAGAATTTTAATGCATCCCAGGCTTTAAGGCATCGCGATGCATTGCCGAATCGAACCGAATCGTGACCCTCTGAATCGAATCGAATCGTGGCCCTCGGAATCGTAATCGAATCGAATCGTGAGGGCAGTACCGATGCACACCTCTAATGAATAGAAACATAGCCCTCCGCAAGGATAACGTTACGTGGGCGAGTCACACTAACGTTAATCTTATTTATGAGCGCTGAGAAGTGTACTGCTTTAAGATGGCGGCTGTTTTATTAACACCGCCGAGTCGGTCATTTCGCATCTAGTTCTACGTACATGTGATATCTATGACACACATCAGACGCTACTTGCTACCACCGTAGCAACATGCGGGCATAGTTTTTAGCAACGTCGGCGCAGTTTGTAACGGCTGTCGGCTGCAGTAAGCTTTTTTTTTTTTTTTTATTCCTTCTTCCTCTACACACGTTATGTCAGCGCGTTGTCCCGCATTAAAAGTAGTCCGGGCAAAACGTGATACTTAGAGCTGGCAAAATTAAATGATTCCTCGAGGTGAATAAAATTACTCGGATCAGTTTTTAAACTCGAGTTACTCGAGTTGCTCGAGTGTTTGTTTCAGCTCTACTATGAACAATATTGCGATACTGAATTGAGACTAGATAAAACCTCTAGTCAAGAAATGTCATGAGCTAACCTTTTGAACTATAACAACAGATTGACAAACTCAAAACCGAACAAGCCCACAACAATTATTTCCCACAATAAATTATGTTTATTTCATTTTCCGGTTTTCTAAATTGTCTATTGTCTCCAATTGAAAATTAAAACTCACATTCCCAACTATCAACATTGCTCTAATCCAGGGGTCAGCAACCTTTTTGGTGTGGAGTGCCACTTTCAAATTTTCTTGTCAATCAGTGTGCCACCCCAAGATTTATGACGCGCAACCGAATTTTTATATTCAGCAGAGCTGGAATTTTACTCCAAACAAAAAAAACATGGACATACATCTAATTTGTATAACTACCATTCGTCTTCATCAATTAACTAAAAACTAATGCATTTTGTCGAAAATATCAAAACTTGAAAATAAGTGCAACAGTAATAACAGCTGTACAGCTGTACCATTTTATGCAAACATATCACACACACACACCCCAGCACGCAAAGGGGAACAGGTGTGATTCTCAGTGCAGGTCTCTCACAGTACAGAGAGCCTTCAAAGTCAGAACAGCCGACTCTTACATTTTGTCTTGTTCACTAGCAACTTAAACAGTGAATTATATGCACAATTTTAGATTTTATATTACAAATATAAAAGATACCTACTTTAATGTGTTCCTTGGCCCTGCTTTCTATTAATTTTCATGTTTTGTCTCATAGTGGCGTTTGACACTTGTTGTGCGACACACAACTCTCTCGAGGCATAATGCACAAAAAGAGCTACCAGAAGTAACCAGGCAACCAGTTGTTACCGGTATCCCCAAGGGGCCGCTGTCCCCTACAATATGATCGGCTTGCTAGCTAAGCGTAGAAGAAGAATTGGGCGTCTGGGCGAGAAAAAGAGAGGGAGCGAAGGAAGGTGTTGAGAGAGAGCGGAGAGCGCCATGAAAAGGAGAGAAGAGGCTGTGTACCCCGCTGGTTTTTGTTAAAAGTCTCCAGTAAAACGCCATCCAACGCGTCACAGTGTTTTTATACACATTGCCACCTCTCCGAAGTAAGCACCGGACGAATCGACGGCAACGAGCCACGTTAATCGCCGGTCCACTCCATACTACAGTGCAAGCATCGCTTCACCCGCTGCCCTGACCTGACGGCTGGCAATCGGGGTCCAACCGGAGTGTTGCGATGCGCCGGGACAGGGGTGTACAGCCTCGTATCTTAAGCGACCGGCCTACGCGCCGGGGCGAGGGTGTGACATCGGAATCTCAATTCAAAGTTAAAGTGACGGGGCTCCCGGTGCGGACGCCGGCGATTCGCCGGCTGTCTACGCGCTTACTGGCCCGCCGGCCTCCACGCTGGGGCTTGGAGTAACAGTACCAAAAAGTGCAGATTGGTAACACTGTGTACTTCCACCAGCTCTCTGACTGGTTGGCTTCGTGACTCGTTAGTAGCGGGTGCTGAATTGAGCGCGCAGAATTGAGCGCGCAGAGGAAAAAAAAAAAACGACGAGCACAGGAATCGAGAAATTGAAGAGCTGGAAGTGTGCTCAAAATCCATAATTGTTCGCAAATAACGGTATAGGCAGAGGGGTCGGGAGGGACGCTCCTGTAAAGCCCTAAATAACAGGGTGTGCAACTAAAAATGTCTTAATTTCAGGTTAAAAAAATATATATATATATTATTTTGCCATGCGCTCGCGTGTCACTGGTTAACCCTTCGCGTGCCAGTGCTGACACGCGTGTCATAGGTTGCCGACCCCTGCTCTAATCCATGTACAAATTGATTTTTTATCATATTTTTTCAAGCTTGAGTGTCACTGTTGAAGAAAAACTTTGAATTCAATCCAAAATGATTGTCTTGTATATACCTGCAACAAAGTGACAGCATGTCTTTCTCCAGTTTTTGTCCACAGAGGAGCCATTCCCAACTTCACAGCCACCAGACCAACTCTTCGACTCCCTAAAACGAATCAAAATTTCAAATATACATGGAAATTCAACCACAGAATTGACAACGAGATGTTTTTTCTGCTTTCTTATGAAGACAGCGTCTGTCACACCTTCTGTCCACTCATGTCGCTCCCACGGTTCATCTTTTAGCGGGTAGAGCTTGTCCGCGGTCTGTTGTCTGTATTCCTCGGCTATTTCCCTCCTAATATACTTTTGGTGTTCATCTGTGAGATGCTCGTCAATCCATGTTGGGGTTTGTAAAGTTCTGGCACAAGTTACGGAATGAATGGAGCTGCAAAAGGAGGCATAAACAGTTCCTTTCAAATGATTATGCTAACGTGTTATGAGGAAAAAGTTGCACTCTAAATTAAACGAAAAATAAATTTGACAAATAACAGCAAAAATGTAGTATAAAACAGTACATGACACTACTGTTAGCATTAGCTACCTTTCAGCTGCTCCACGGCGACGAGCCAGACGAGCTCCTTGTTGAAGAAGACGACTGCACCACGTCGCCATTTTCTTGTATTTATTTTCAGAAAAAATATTAATAGTTAAATTAAAAAAAAGAAGCGTCGGGGATTTTACAACTCGTAAATCCTCTTCAAATGCGTTCACATGTCTGTTCTAAATGTCACCCCTATAATTTCCGGTGTTTGGGGAAATAACCCCGTTACAAAATGGCTGCCTTACAAATGTTCCGCCTAATTTACGGTTTTAAATTATGGAAAAATAAATTAACGTTACTAACACTAAATGTACGTGTTTTATATTATCTTTAAAATATCATATATGTTTACTATCCCTTAATTTTTACATTCGTTCACGTAGCTGCTTTATGACTCAAAATTCAAATTAAATTAAAAAACTAATGCTGCCTTCAAATGCTCTGGGAAAGATGACCTTTACCACTTGTTAATAGCGTACCGCTCGAATGCTATTTTTAGACCGTAACGTCGCCATCGTAACGGCAAAGTGGGTCATTGTAGACACGCCCTCGCATACAAACCATGTTATTTCTGCTCGTTTTCTCCGGTAATCTTTCAAAAAAAAAAAAAAAAAAAAGAACATGCCGATCAAACACTGCTGCTATGGAACTAGTAGAAACGACTCTAGACATTACGACATATGAAAGATGTTTTCTTCATGCGTTTCCCAAAACCAAAAACTCGGAGGAAAAAATGTGAAGAACGGACGAACTTGCGCAGACGTCCTAAAGATCAGTTTAACGCCAGCAAGGTGAAGCCATTCACATTTCAAATGCTGTAACCATTTTGTTGGGGGCCATGGTCCTACAGAGGACGAAGAGGTAAGCTATTTATGATATTTTTACTTATTTTTTAGCGTGGCGTTTTGACGTGCTGCTTCTGTCTGACAATGAATGACCTGAAAAAAATGTAACTGGTATCTGACTGCCACTGTTACCTTTTCTGTTGTTAAAAAAAAAAAAAAAACTTTAGTGAGAGGGAAGTGTAAATAAATTATAGAATAAAAATTTGTTATTAATGAAAAAATTAAAAGTGTTCTTAGGGTGTCACTGAGTAGCATTTGGCACCAGGGACATCATTTTCGGGCAGAGTAGGTTTAGCTCAGTAAACATCTCGTTCGACCTTTTCATTCATCTACTAACAAGAAAAGAATGCATCAACATCCAAATGGTAAGTTTTTGTTTGAAACTGTACGTTTTAGCTCTATTCATCTTTGTTGCTTCATTTCTAATTGTGTATCATATTGCCTCTGTAAAGTCCTTTGAGACATCTGTTGTGATTGAGGGCTATACAAATAAAATTGAATTGAATTGAATTGAATCAGCAAACACTTGGTTAAGCAGAGGTGGGTAGAGTAGCCAAAACTTTTACTCAAGTAAAAGTAGCATTACTTCAAAACACTATTACTCAAGTAAAAGTAAAAGTAGTCATCTAAAGAAATGTACTCAAGTACAAGTAAAAAAGTATTTGGTGAAAAGAATACTCAAGTAATGAGTAACATTGTGAGTAACTGCTTAAGATGTTTGATTTTTTTTTAAATAATAGATTTTGTTTTCAATGCACAACTTTATACATATGAACTGTTGTTATTATTGTACTGTACATTACCCCATGACATAAACAGACTAAGCCAAATAAATGTAAAAAAAAAAAAATGTAAACATTTTTTAAAAGACAGAAATGAAGCATAATTCGTCCAAAGAGCATGAGTGCCCTCTAGAGGAGAAAATAGTTCCTAATTTGGATAGTTGAGTAGTGAATAGTTCCTTCATAGTTCGTACTATGAAATTAAAAGGATCATATCTCCGGTTTTCCGTGGTCAATCGGTGCCTAATAAAAATTAGTAGAGGTTAAAATCTGTGCTTTCGAGCCATGTTGAGGGGAGCGCGCTATGTCAAATACTTCAGTTTTTACGGTGCTTTAAAGACGCAACATAATTGAACAGGCCGGCGTGATCATAGAACGGCAAGCTTGCGTCTGATTGGTATAATGGAGTCATGTGATTTATTGTTGCGACGTCTCATTGGTGAAACTGGTAGAGCTACTGTTGGCATCGCTGGAAAAAAGTAATATCAAATATATAGAATAATGAGAAAAAATGTAATGACTACTGTAGTGGAGTAAGGAAAAAGTATGACTTAGTAAAACTACTCTTAGAAGTACATTTTTCTCCAAAAGTTACTCAAGTAAATCTAACAAAGTAAATGTAACGCGTTACTACCCACTTCTTTGGTCAAAATAAAAAGGATTTTATAAATGTGTACACTACGTTATTGTGCTGGCATAAACAACAATGAAAAGTGTGCATATTGACAATAAATCTTCATTTGACACCCGGGTATCATAATTAAATCCCAGTTCTCCAGTAGAAAATATGACTTGAGGGGGCGTTCACATGCAATTTTCCACTCGACAAGTGGTATTTACCATATTTACGATATCACATAAAGGCAGCATAATTCAATTATTCTCATCAGTCTGATTCTATTTTTCAAGAGTACTGTACTGGTGTTTTTATGCTTCAATTTGTGTATTTCTCCATCATTAGGAATTCACTCATTAGTCCAACACTGTAAAGTACATGTTCTACCATCAGTGGGCATTCTTCTGCGCTCATATCTCAAGTGAAATGCTATTTAGGCCACAAACATCGTGACTGACACCATAACCTAATATTTTGTAGTCCAGTTTTAGAAGTCCAATAACCTAATTCCCAGTTTCTGATAGTATTTTTCTCATTTTCTTTACGCACACACTAAATTGCTTGTAAAATTAGATCATATGGATTCATACGTTAACATTTCAAGGTCATGTGAAGTGTTATTTTGTGGAGAAGTTGTCATTTAAGAAGAATGTGCTCAGTTTACTGAGAGTATTGACTGACCCAATTTCAGTTTAGAGCTTTTTTTTGTGGTCTACTTCACTAATAAAGACAGTGAAGACCGATGAGTTCATCCATTTTTAGGGTCACAGTGGAGGACATTAAAAATCAAGTTTTTCCCCATTTTTTAAAAAAGTTTTGCTTTATTTTTAGCCTGTTCCAACAAGACCAATATTATTGCTATTTATGTATCCAAACAAATTGCGTGCAGCTGTGCCTCGGTGGCGACTTGGGGCTGTGAGCGACAATGAGGTATGAGTTTCTGTCCTCGGTGGCCCATTGCAGGGTTGCATATTATGCAAATAGTCATTACAGTCAGTAGACACAACGCGCTTAGAGACTTGCGACAATCAAGACAAAACAAACGGACTGTTTTCTCCTCCTGTCCTTCACTGTTTATCACTTCTTGGCCACCACTGAAAGCAATGGATGTTAAATCTATTTGAACTCGGATAGCTAGTGTTGAATGATCGTGATGAAACGATTGCTGTCAAATTGGATAGGACATACAGTGGGGCAAATAAGTATTTAGTCAACCACTAATTGTGCAAGTTCTCCCACTTGAAAAGATTAGAGAGGCCTGTAATTGTCAACATGGGTAAACCTCAACCATGACAGACAGAATGTGGAAAAAAAAAACAGAAAATCACATTGTTTGATTTTTAAAGAATTTATTTGCAAATCATGGTGGAAAATAAGTATTTGGTCAATACCAAAAGTTCATCGCAATACTTTGTTATGTACCCTTTGTTGGCAATAACGGAGGCCAAACGTTTTCTGTAACTCTTCACAAGCTTTTCACACACTGTTGCTGGTATTTTGGCCCATCCTCCATGCAGATCTCCTCTAGAGCAGTCATGTTTTGGGGCTGTCGTTGGGCAACACGGACTTTCAACTCCCTCCACAGATTTTCTATGGGGTTGAGATCTGGAGACTGACTAGGCCACTCTAGGACCTTGAAATGCTTCTTACGAAGCCACTCCTTTGTTGCCCTGGCTGTGTGTTTGGGATCATTGTCATGCTGAAAGACCCAGCCACGTCCTACTTCAATGCCCTTGCTGATGGAAGGAGATTTTCACTCAAAATCTCTCGATACATGGCCCCATTCATTCTATCCTTTACACAGATCCATCGTCCTGGTCCCTTTGCAGAAAAACAGCCTCTTGGGTTCTAAAATACGCTCGTTAACTTAGTTATTTACCCAAGGCAAGCTGACAAAAGGCAGGGCATAAAGTGAGACAGAGTCAGAGAGTTGATGTTTTTCAACCTACAGGTTGGGAGAGCCAAGTTCCGCGACCAATGTCTCATCAAGGTCTCTCTCTGAACTCTCCCGCACTGCTAACTTTTATTGAGGGCTTGTTGCTGGGCAGAATACAGTTACAACACTGTTGTCCAACGTGGCAGTATTCTAGTCATTGATTGAACAGTCACACTCTTGATTGAATTAACAGTCACACTCTTGATTGATTAACAGTCACACTCTTGAGCAGGCAAGATATCTGTTTTGAACACACATTTGCACTCAAAGTACTGTAGCTTGGTGGAAAAGTACTGAGACGTTGTTTGATGAATCAGCATATGTGTGTGTATCTATTTATCAGCAGAATGTGAGAAATCGCTGGTAAGCATGTGGTTATGGGCTAAAACTGTATTCTTCATAATAGCTTGGGAGTGCGCGTATAAAAGCTGTGGGAGAGCAAACTGGCAAAATATATTTGGCATATAAAAACAAGGTTATCTTACACAGCCCCAAAGCATGATGTTCCCACCCCTATGCTTCACAGTGGGTATGGTGTTCTTCGGATGCAATTCAGTATTCTTTCTCCTCCAAACACGAGAACCTGTGTTTCTACCAAAAAGTTGTATTTTGGTTTCATCTGACCACAGCACATTCTCTCAGTCCTCTTCTGGATCATCCAAATGCTCTCTAGCGAACCGCAGACGGGCCTGGATGTGTACTGGCTTCAGCAGGGGGACACGTCTGGCAGTGCAGGATTTGAGTCCCTGGCGACGCAAATTTTTACTGATAATAGCCTTTGTTACTGTGGTCCCAGCTCTCTGTAGGTCATTCACTAGGTCCCGCCGTGTGGTTCTGGGATTTTTGCTCCCCGTTCTTGTTATCATTTTGACGCCACGGGGTGAGATCTCGCATGGAGCCCAAGATCGAGGGAGATTATCAGTGGCCTCGTACGTATGTCTTCCATTTTCTAATAATTGCTCCCACAGTTGATTTCTTTACACCAAGCATTTTACCTATTGCAGAGTCAGTCTTCCCAGCCTGTTGCAGGTCTACAATTTTGTCTCTGGTCTCCTTCGACAACTCTTTGGTCTTGGCCATAGTGGAGTTTGGAGTGTGACTGACTGAGATTGTGGACAGGTGTCTTTTATACCGATAATGAGTTAAAACAGGTGCCATTAATACAGGTAACGAGTGGAGCCTCGCTAGACCTCGTTAGAAGAAGTTAGACCTCATTTACAGCCAGAAATCTTGCTTGTTTGTAGGTGAACAAATACTTATTTTCCACTCCGATTTGGAAATAAATTCTTTAAAAATCAAACAATGTGATTTTCAGTTTTTTTCCACATTCTGTCTCTCATGGTTGAGGGTTACCCATGTTGAAAATTACAGGGCTCTCCAATCTTTTCAAGTAGGAGAACTTGCAAAATTGGTGGTTGACTAAATACCTATTTGCCCCACTGTATATTGTCGTCAGTGGCGATGAAATATGACTGTGGAGTTGTAAAAGACCATGGTACATGACACCGCTCCTGAAAAAAAGAATCAAAATCATGAGAATGTTTAAAAAAAAAAATAAGAAAAGTAAAATTTATTTGAAAAATAATTATTAAATAATAATAAAAAATATTAACAAATAATGAATAATTAAAAAAAAAATTTTTTTTTGGTAATATATGTAATATATATATTACATTTTTTAAAATAACATAATAACTAAAAAAGGCATTATGTATTAATCCATTTGTTCTTTTATTTTATATATTTTCTCAAAATTTATTTTAATTTTTTTTTAAAGGTTTCATTTTTTTAAAAATAATGTTGTAGTGCTGCACCAATTGATCGATTAACTCGAGTAATTTGATTAGAAAAAAAAGATCGAGTGTCCGTTTAATTAAAAGTGGTGTTGTAATGGTTTGTTTTGAAAGTGTTTGCATTTAGTTTATTGATTTGGGTGGATACACTGCCCTCTAGTGGCAACAGTGAATATGACGTAACTTATTTCACATGGCTGAATCCAGCTGCTCCCTGTTAAGACCAACATAAGTTTTTGTTTGAGCGAATGTTTTTATGTATTTTTTTATGTTTTCGTAATTTCGTTTATATTATTTTTTTTCCTTTTTGTGGGACTATGTGTTTGAAACATTATCTTAAGAGCATTATAAAAAAAAGGATTTAAGCTAGCGGACTTTTGCTATGTAAGTTAACTAAATGTTATTTTGTTGTGCTTCGATTCTCATTTATTTATTTTTTAATACAGTTTGAGGCTCAGCTCAGGTGTTTTAATTTTTTATGTTCCTTATCCGATTACCTGATTATCTGAACTAACTAGTTCATCTTTTCATCAACTACTAAAATAATCGATGGCTGCAGTTCTAGAATTTTCTATACAGTTTTTACTTTTTGATTTTATTAATCTGATTTTCCAATGCTTTTTATTTTAATGAATTTTCTGTATTTTTTCTATCCTCTTAATATTTTCAAATCTTTTTTTTATTTTAGATTTTTTTGTTGTATTTTTCAAATCTTCTATATTTTGTTTTCATCATTATTATAATATTTTTTTTTAATTAATTATTATATTAACTTATGTACCTCCCAATTCTTTTTGAAGTGCAGTATATTTGTTCAATGTAAATTTACTTTTGTATTCTAATAAGTCAAAAAGAACCTCCATCATCTCATATCATTGCCATGGCCAGCCCTCGCATTCAAAATGCATTAGACGTCTTACGCCATCAATCGCACAGAAAATGTCACAAAATGAGAAAAACGAAATGCCTTTATTATAATCCACATGCATTTTACAAGGAAAAACAGTTCACAAAATCGCGTCTACAACACACACCTTATCTATCCCTGCAAAACTCTTTACAATTTAGGAAGATTATTAAGAAATTATTACAATTATATCGTTATTTAACCCTCAAAATCGATTGTATCGTTAAAAAAAACAAAAAAAAAACAGCCCGTAATGTCACTGAAATGACAAATACTTTATCTGATAACCAGCAAGATTCACTAATTGAAGGAGAACGGGGTTGCTTGTTCCAATTTTTACTCGTGATTTTTACTCAAAAACTCATTTAGAATAAAAAAGAAAATAATGAAAACCAAGCCTAACTCGTGTTTTTCACTAAAAACTAACCAAAAAGCTAGCAAGCAACAGGCTAGCTAGCATTCATATCGCTTAGGACTCATCATTTTTAACAGTATCATTTAAACAGTTTAATAAATAGAAACCTACTGTGTTTTGATATTGAGTGACAGGCTACACAACTGGTGTCAAACTAGCAGCCCAGATTTGGCCCGCCACATCATTTTGTGAGGCCCGCGAAAGTAAATAATGCGCTGCTTACCTTCCCACTCAAAATGGATTGTATGTTTATGGCCACTGTATTGATATTTGTGCCTATTTGTTTGCTAATAGCACTTGCTACTTTCAATTTCATATCATTTTGTACCGGATAAGATTCAAAGCGTCTTTTTTGAGGGAAGGTCATGAGGTTAGTTAAGACAGCTACTTCGTGTTTTTCCACTGTTTCTCATGTCGGGGCACTAGTCTGCCGCCTGGTATAACGACAAATATAAACTGTATGATTTTAAAGGTCGGGGCAGATCTACCATAATTTTTGCACTATAAGGCGCACCTGACTATAAGCTGCACCCTTTAAATTTGGCAAGAAAACAGCATTTGTTCATAGATAAGCCACACTGGACTATAAGTCGCAGCTGTCCTCACTGTATTATGGGATATTTACACCAAAAGATAAAAACCGGTAACAGCTTATTTGACAGCGGCATAATACGACTGTCATAAGACGAAATGAAGCTTTGAACCAATTGGCTGCAAAGCTTCATTGCTTCAAGAAGCTTCATTTGGCCATCACTGCTCCCTTGAGGGGAAACAGTCAACCTCTAATGCTACCTGCTGTCAACACTGTTGTCGTCCAACATGCCTTCTAGCATGCATTGCAGCTCGACAGATGTAAAAAAACAATGAAAAATTCATGTTCTCTGCTAATTAGTTCTTCAGTTACTGCTCCAGTTGTTTCATTAATTGCTAATTATTGTATTTGGTAACACTTTGACAGTGGTGCTATAAGACTGCGTGTGTGTGACAGTGTCTTGTCATAATTATTACAGTCTAATGATTATTAACCTATTAACAGAACAACAAATAAGCCTCACTGGACTATAAGCCGCAGGATTCAAAATGAAAGAAAAGTAGCGTCTTATTGTCCGAAAATTACGATACTTGAGGACACATGTACAGTATAGTGCTCACTGGGACGTTTGTCCTAGCCGGCCAGCTTTTAATTATTCTTTCCTTAACAAATGTATTTATTAGGGCTGTCAAAATTATCGCGTTAGCGGGCGGTAATTAATTTTTTAATTAATCATGTTTAAATATTTGATGCAATTAACGCACATGCCCCGCTCAAACGGATTAAAATGACAGCACAGTGTAATGTCCACTTGTTACTTGTGTTTTTTGGAGTTTTGTCGCCCTCTGCTGGCGCTTGGGTGCGACTGATTTTATGGGTTTCAGCACCCATGAGCATTGTGTAATTATTGATATCAACAATGGCGGGCTACTAGTTTATTTTTTGATTGAAAATTTTACAAATTTTATTAAAACGAAAACATTAAGAGGGGTTTTAATTAGGGCTGTCAAAATTATCGAAAAATATGGCATATTTTATAGATGGTTTGAATTGCGATTAATTGCGATTATTACGATTAATTAATTTTTAAGCTGTAATTAACTCGATTAAAAATGTTAATTGTTTGACAGCCCTAGTTTTAATATAAAATTTCTATAACTTATACTAACATTTATCTTTTAAGAACTACAAGTCTTTCTATCCATGGATCGATTTAACAGAATGTTAATAATGTTAATGCCATCTTGTTGATTTATTGTTATAATAAACAAATACAGTCCTTATGTACCGTATGTTGAATGTATATATCCATCTTGTGCCTTATCTTTCCATTCCAACAATAATTTACAGAAAAATACGGCATATTTTATAGATGGTTTGAATTGCGATTAATTACGATTAATTAATTTTTAAGCTGTAATTAACTCGATTAAAAATTTTGTTTGACAGCCCTAGTTTTAATACAAAATTTCTATAACTTCTACTAACATTTATCTTTTAAGAACTACAAGTCTTTCTATCCATGGATCACTTTAACAGAATGTTAGTGTTAATGCGATCTTGTTTATTTATTGTTATAATAAACAAATACAGTACTTATGTACCGTATGTTGAATGTATATATCAGTCTTGTGTCTTATGAAAAATATGGCATATTTTAAAGATGGTTTGAATTGCGATTAATTGCGATTAATTCATTTTTAAGCTGTAATTAACTCGATTAACACTTTTAATCGTTTGACAGCCCCAGTATTTAGCATAGCCGTTCACTGCTTTCTTTTTGTTACTCAGTTGTATGTCGTCATCTCCTGTTCAATAAGAGAATAAAATAATCCGTAAAAAGAGAAAATTAACTTTTTCCTTCACCGTCAATGGCTCAGTGATGCATGATAACTCAATGCCAGCCTTCCTAGTCTCCAGTGGTACTCACAAAAACATGCTAACATGACATCGCTAATGTAGATATTTTTATTGGCACGATTCTAAACCCTAACCCTACCTAATCTTGCGAGTTACAGCAAGCGTCGCAATCAACCCGCGCGACAACCAACCCCGCTCTCCCTTACGCATGCATTGATGCTAAGCGCTATACAGGAAGCTAATAGAAATACAATGCTAGTTCTAAGGAGTACATTCATGACTTTTTTTTTTTTTTTTGGTAATGTATGCACTTCTTGCTAGTTATTTGAATAAGGTATGATGTCATTTCTTTGGGATGGCTGAGGTCTGCATGCTGGTTCTAGAAATATCATGCAATGTTCGAACTGGTTCACCTGCACAAACTATTTCTCTGAGCTAATGTCTCTGTATTTACATGAGCGCGTATAGTCAGGGACTGAAGGTTCTGCTGGTCTCATAGTCCGACATGCACTTGGGTTTGATGCCTTTAGCGTTATAGTAATCCACCACCTGGTTGGGGACTTCTGCCAGGACGCTTTTTGCCAAGGCGGCCGGGGACGCCTGCCAATAGAGAGACAGACAGAGAATACATCAAGACTTTCGCATCGTTAGCCACGCGTGACGCACCGTCTGGAAATTCAGAGCTGAGAAGTCATGCGCAGTGAGACTGACGTGATCAGACAAGCTTGTACAAGGGAAGCCCAAAACTTCGACAAGTGGTCCGGTGGGCTTTCGCTCGCAACTGTGGGGGTTTGAGAGCTCACTTTTCCTGGTGTTAATTCGACCGCTATTGTCGGGAATAGACATCCAGAATGGCTCTCTGCCATTAATTTCTTTAACTATTAAAAAAGAAAGATGATGCGGAATTTAATCAAATCAATTGGGACGGAGACTAGTGTAGCAAATGAATTGAATTTGCATAACAGCTGTTCTTTGTTTCAGCCAAGAAATGGTCAGAATATGTTTTCCTTCAGGTTACCTGTCGAGAATTATGCTATCATTAAAATACATAATTAATTAGGGTCCCTTCCAGTCCAAACACTAAATTATGTTTTCCTTTTGATACGAGTTCAAAATTAGTCCCCAAAAATACATTAACGTGTTTTTTCCCAAAAATATAGCAAACATTTTATGAAAGGTACAGTAATGACATAAGTGGAATTTAACCCTTTCATGGCCAGTGGTCACGACACAACCTTTAACCATAAGCGGATTTTAAGGGGGTCCGAAAAGTGTCTATATATATATGTATATATATATATATATTAGGGCTGTCAAAATTATCGCGTTAACGGGCGGTAATTAATTTTTTAAATTAATCACGTTAAAATATTTGACGCAATTGACGCAGATGTCCCGCTAAGACAGATTTAAATGACAGTACAGTGAAACGCTCACTTGTATTTTATGGAGTTTTGCTGCCCTCTGCTGGCGCTTGGATGCGACTGATTTTATAGGCTTCAGCACCCATTACATTGTGTAAGTAATTATTGACATCAACAATGGCGGGCTACTAGTTTATTTTTTGATTGAAAATTTTACAAATTTTATTAAAACGAAAACATTAAGAGGGGTTTTAATATAAAATTTCTATAACTTGTACTAACATTTTTCTTTTAAGAACTACAAGTCCCTCTACCCATGGATCACTTTAGCAGAATGTTAATGTTAATGCCATCTTGTTGATTCATTGTATAATAAACAAATACAGTCCTTATGTACCGTATGTTGAATGTATATATCCATCTTGTCTTATCTTTCCATTCCAACAATAATTTACAGAAAAATATGGCATATTTTATAGATGGTTTGAATTGCGATTAATTGCGATGAATTTTTAAGCTGTAATTAACTCGATTAAAAATTTTAATCGATTGACGGCCCTAATATATATATAAACATGGCAGAAAACGCTCAGGTGACTTGAAGTTCCGCTCTGAGACCCTCAATTTAGCCAACTTTCAAAATTGTCTGATATGCATGTGTGATACATCATTGGATAGCTTAAAATCTCAATTCTCCTATCGATTCTAATTTGGGGAAAAAGAAGAACAAACGTTTTGATTGGCATCGAGTTTGTTTAATCAGAAGTCACAACCTTACAAACTCACAACGAGGTCAAAAGAGGCCCAAAGCCTCAATGTTAACTGTGGCAATAAGTGGGCAAATACACAAGAATGTGTAACATTTTACTGAAACATTTTTCTAATAGAAATAAAAAAAATAATGGTATATATTGGAATATAGGTCGTTGTTCTGCCTTAGGCAATATGTGTTAAAGTGTATTATTTACCATTATATTGAAATGCATGCCTTTTAGTTGGGGGTGCCCTTGCGATTCCTCACGCGAAGAAGAAGTGCAGCTACAAAGCATCCAAGCGAGTAAGCGAGTTAGTGAGAGAGGGAAAACACTGCTACGAGCCTACGTTCTTTGTTAATGTTTGTAAAATATCTACAGAGGCAACGCCTGTATGTATCATCTTTTGTGTTGTTGTGTGTTTCCACTCGCGATCGGACACTTAAATCCAGTTGTGTAGTGGTTTGAACGATGTGCTAGCGAATGCATGCTAACCTTTTGTGTTATTACTGTATTAGCAGCTAATCATCGCTGATTTACGTTGACGCGAACCTGTTTGTTATTGGAGACGAAATTG
The DNA here is from genome assembly GCF_030265065.1 of Corythoichthys intestinalis. Classification (NCBI taxonomy): domain Eukaryota; kingdom Metazoa; phylum Chordata; class Actinopteri; order Syngnathiformes; family Syngnathidae; genus Corythoichthys; species Corythoichthys intestinalis. The sequence continues at coordinate 10,025,987 of NC_080416.1, read as the reverse complement.
ATTTGTTTCATTTCTATTTTTAGTTTCCCTCTTCAAGTGATGTTGAATAAAGTCAGCAAATTATACCAACGTCTTCTGCATCGTCATTTGGGAGTTAAGCTAGCTGTATAGCCAGGACTGAGCCTTAGCGTCTCGGTGAGGGCAGTACAGTCGTATTCCCTCCCGATGCAGTTATCTCCACCTTGCAATGACTGCAAGTCGCTTTGTTGTAATTTTTCCTCGTAAAGTGAAGACACACTTTCGAGCGTTTGAACCTACGTGCTGTCATTGTTATGTTTACAGCTGCAATGCTAGTGCTAAACCATCGTAACCTTTCATTTTCACCCTTTTTCCTGGTGAAGTGTAGCCAAACTTTGGAGCGAGTGGTACTTGGCGCCATGCTAGTTTGATGCGTCTGGACAACAAGACACGTCACATAACGTGATGACGCAATACGCGTCTTTAGGAATCGTTAAAGGGATCATTAAGGCTTATTCATTGTAATGTCGAGGCCTCGAAACACGAGGAACCGATTTGGAATTGGAAACGGATTTCGATTCCCATCCCTACCCGTGACAGTGTCATGTCATAATTATGACGGTCTTATGATAGTCTTATGACGCCGCTGCCAAATAAAGTGTTGCTTATTAACCCAGATGAATCAACAAATAAGCCGCACTGGACAATAAGCTGCAGGATTCAAAATGAAGGGGAAAAAGTAGCAGTTTATAGTCCAACAAATACGGTAATTCCATTTCTTTCAACTGCTAGCCTTCTATCTATTGGGAGCAGAAACTGGTTTGCTCAGTGGGAGGTTGACCCACACTTGGTACGAGGAAGGATAACCAAAATTTTTTTTTTTTTTAATTGTGTCACATTTTACACTATGAAAATAGTATTTAATGCAAGGATGCAACACTAAAAGGAGAATGTAGACATGAAAACAAAAAAATTCATGTTCCAACATCAATAGCAAAAGGCAAATATTTGTAATAGATTTGAAATTTGAAGGAATTTGAATGGGAAGTCATTCAGATATTAACTTATTTCCAACCATTGACACTGATAGTGATCAATTCCTAGTGATAAATTCTTTCCATTTCACCAATTCGTGCTTGTTTTTCTGTTTATTAGTTGTTTTGTAGAATATCCTAAAATGATTTCATGACTCATGTATCAATAGTTACTGTATCGCCATATCGTCTAGGAGGGGAATGAGAAAAAAAAACATTATTTCTGTTGTTTGTTTTCTTTCTTCAATAAATGACCAAACTTTTCACACCACAGCCCTTCCTCACCAGCCACTTTCCTCTCATCTCGCTCCCTCCTAATTCCCCAAGACAAAGCACCCTCGACGTCCGCTCCACCTCCTCGCCTTCTAATTTCACCCCCCCACTCCCACCACATCTCCATCCAAGTCTGCCACTTGCTCGCTCCTCTTAATCCCCTCTGAAAAGAAACGACAGAGCAGAAAATCACCTCTCAACCTCTGTCACACACTCCCTTGCTCCCTTTTGTCATTAGTTTCACTATGTTGACCCGGCAAAACACCGACTGAATTTTATTTCCTCTGCTATGTTCTTTAATCGATACGCTCAGCTTCATATCTTCGCACTTTTATTGACTTCTGAACCGCACTTGTTTTGTGTTTGGTTAGGAAGCGCACGTGAAGTGGGTGTACCGTATTGTGTGGACTATAAGTTGCACTGGAGTGTAAGTCGCACCGGACCAAAAAATGGACTGTTGACCTGCTGCCCTTCTCACTTCTTTGCTATTTTTAACTCTTCAGTATTCCAACTTTCTTTGGGTGAAAAGATAAATTTTCCTTTTGCTTTGGAATTATATTTCAATCAAGTGACTGTCACTAACTGACTTAGGCTAATTTATCAACAAACATTGATGAAATCTATCATTAGCCTGAGCTATGCTAGCTTGTTCTGTAAGTTATTAAAAAAACATTTGAATTACCGTACATTTTAATCAAGTGGCTGTTGCTAATTCGCTTTGGCTAACTTCTTGACCAACATTGCTAAAAACAGTAATTAGCCAGAGTTATGTTAGCTTGTTCTGTAAGCGGTTGAAAGTAAAAACTGAATTTCAATCAAGTGACTGGCGTTAATTCAGTTCGGCTAACTTCTTGACAAACATTGCTGAAAATGGCCATTAGCCTGAGCTAGGCTAGCCTGTTCTAAATGTGATTTTAGAAATGTTAATTACATTTCAGTCAAGTGAGTCGCTAATTCACTTTGGCTAACGTCATGACAAGTGTTGCTGAAAACCGTCATTAGCTTGAGCTATGCTAGCTTGCTCTAAAAGTTATTTAAATATTTTTAATTACGTTACATTCAAGTGGGTCGCTAATTCCCTTTGGCTAACTTCTTGACAAACATTGCTGAAAACAGTAATTAGCCCGAGTTACAGTAGTGTTTTCTGTAAGTGATTGAAAGTAAAAAATGAATTACATTTCAATCAAGTTACTGTCGCTAATTCACTTTGGCTAACTTCTTGACAAACATTGCTGAACTGAAAACTGTCATTAGTCTGAGCTATGCTAGCTTGTTTTAAATGTGATTTTAAAAATGTTAATTACATTTCAATCAAGTGTGTCGCTAATTCACTTTGTCCAACTTCTTGACAAACGTTGCTGAAAACAGTAATTAGCCTGAGTTATGTTTGCTCGTTCTGTAAGCGATTGAGAGTAAAAATTGAATTACATTTCAATCAACTAACTGTCGCTAATTCACTTTGGCTAACTTCTTGACAAACATTGCTGAACTGAAAACTGTCATTAGTCTGAGCTATGCTAGCTTGTTCTAAATGTGATTTAAAAAATGTTACATTTCAACCAAGTGAGTCGCGAATTCGCATTGGCTAACTTCTAGACAAACATAGCTGAAAACAGTAATTAGCCTGAGTTATGTTAGCTTGTTGTGTAAGCGATTGAAAGTAAAAATTGAATTACATTTCAATCAAGTGACTGTCGCTAATTCACTTTGGGTAACTTCTTGACAAATGTTGCTGAAAATTGACATTAGCCTTAGCTATGCTAGCTTGTCCTATGAGTGATTAAAATGTTTAAAATTACATTTCATTCAAGTGAGTCACTAATTCGCCTTGGCTAACTTCTAGACAAACATTGCTGAAAACTGCCATTAGCCTGAGCTATGCTAGCTTGTTCTAAATGTGAATGAAAAATGTTAATTACATTTCAATCAAGTGAGTCGCTAATTCGCTTTGGCTAACTTCTTGACTAACATAGCTGAAACGGTCTTTAGCCTGAGCTATGCTTAAGAAAAAAATCCTGGGTTGCACAAACACTTAACTTAGACGTTATTTAAGGGGCCGCAAAATACTGTCCCGTCAGCCACAATTGGTCCCTTGCTGCAAGTTTAGACCCCTTAATTATATTAATAACAATGAAACAGAGAACAACAGGCTAAAAACCCATTTATAAGTCGCATCTGAGTATAAATCGCAGGCCAAGCCAAACCATGAGAAAAAAGTGCGACTTATAGTCGAGAAAACATGGTAACTGCTCAATTTCTCGACCTGCCACCAAACAAACTTAGCGTAACTAATCCAGCCAAACAGGCTCTGTCAAAGCCTGACTACATCAATGCCACTGTGTACACACGCAAATATACACAGACAGATCACGGATACGCTTATTACGCCCACGCGGCAGATTTGGACTTGACCCACGTGCTTGAAATCCTTGAAGGGGACGAACTGGACGATGTCGCGCAGGACGGGCTCGCCCTTGGGGGAGCGCAGAATGCCGTCGTCGCCGTCTAAGATCTGCATGTCGGTGAAGTCTGCGTTGCCCACGCCGACGATGATGACCGACATGGGCAGGTGGGAGGCGTGCACGATGGCTTCCCGTGTGTCGGCCATGTCGGTGATGACGCCATCGGTGAGGATGAGGAGGATGAAATATTCCTAGGCAGATATGCAAAAAAGGCAAATGGCAATTAAATGGATTTTTGGATTTTTATATGGAGTCTTTTTTTTTTTTAGTGGTTACACCGTTATAAACTGCAAATGCTCTTGCTTTTGTCCCCCTCATCAACCCTCTTGTCTTCCGATTTCTATCAAAGGAATCAGGACACTGACAATAAAAGGCTTTTGTTTCAAACTCATTGTTAGTGGTTTAATAAACAGACAGATTTTTGTCCCTTATCCACCCATTTTTTCCCCACTTGCCCCAACAGAAACAGGTCTTCGACAGTAAAAGCTTATTGTTCCCAACTTTTTTAGCTGTTAGACCTTTATAAAAAAAATTTTTTTTTAATCTTCCCCTTGTCCACCTTCGTTTTCCCTTTTCCACCTAAGGAACTGAGAAACTTATAGTGAAATTACAGATCCACACTCCTTGCTAGAGGCTACATCTTCAAATATTAAACAGTTAAATTTTTTTTGCTTTACACAATAAACATATGTTTATTGCCCCCCCATCAACCATTTTTTTCCTTTTTCCACCTAAGGCATCAAGATGCCAATATCAAAAGCTTTTTGATCCAAACTCATTGACTGTTAGTGTTTACACCTTTAAAAAAACATTTTGACAGTCCCCCCCCATCCACCTTCTTTTCCCCTTTCCCCCTAGGAATCACGTTGCCAATATTGAAACCATTTTGATCCAAACTCAACAATTCGACACATTTATATTAAGCAAAATAAACAAATTTGAATTGTTTTACCACATGCACCCTTTCTGTCTGTTAACTAAAAATATTATGTTTTTCCTCTCTTACCATTGCCTCTTTGGTGTGCATCTCCTCAGAGGCGGACGAGGCAACTTTCTGGATGATGGGGGCTATATTGGTAGGCCCGTACAGTTGAATCTTGGGAAGGCAATTCTGGTAGGCCTCAACCACACCTTGGATTCCTACAACACACATTTAAAGAAACACACAAAGGTCTTGCTCACTAAAACAACCACGTTCTCCTCGTGTGATTTCACTCCACTCCCAAAGATAGTTCGCAGCAAGAAGCAACAGAAACCTATTTCACACATAGAGATTAGTGTTATTTTTCTCTCGGATGGGCTTTACGGCAGGAGAAAAATCGTGCCGATTGTCAGAAGCGAGCGGGTCTCACCGGCGCATTCCGGATTGTCTTCATCAAAGTTGACGGCGAAATCATGCGACACCTTCAGATAAAAACACAAGGCTTTACCGCATGCCGGATTTGGGGAATTTGCCTTTCATCTCCGACAAACACGCATCTCCTACCTTGAAGTCAGGCGGTATTAAAGCTCCGAAACCAAAAGCCGGGAACATTTTATCGCTGGTGAGACCCCCCGATTCATTGAGGAGACAAGAAAGAGAAGATAAGATGAAAGGGGCAGAATTAATGACTGTGCACGTGTGTGTCCAAATGAGGTGTGCCGCTTCTACCTGTCATAGTCTTGGCAGATCTCCCCCACGGCCACTAAAGCTTTCAGATACTCGTTGGGTTGGTAGGGGTGGATGTAATGGAGGGAGCAGCTGTTTCGTGGATCCCCGTTGGACGCCGTGAAGTCTATCGCCACCTGGGACACGCGCATATATAACGCACTCCCGCAATGGCGGACAATGGTGAAGATTAGACTTGACAGAACCTACTGTGAACTGGATTTGACAGCCGCCCATGATGTAATCCAAGAATGAATACATTTTGATGATCTGTCACGGGAACGTACGAGTCAGATTGTGCTTATTTGGAGAACATGCTTGCTGGAATCTTATCAGAATGCGCAGGTGCTTTACCTTACAGTGGTTGAGGAAGACGACGCCTGAGTTTCGATAATTTTTCTTTTTCATCTGGTATTTGGGGTTGATGCACTCCCACTAAAGCAGGAGGAATGATGTGGATGTTAGAAAAGATTTAGGCATTCAAGCAGAAAATGCTAGCGTCTCTAAAATGTTGATGGTGTTGCTAATTTAAGTTAAATGTTTTCCAATAATAACATTTTCATTACAAATTATTTGTTGTTTGTTTTTACTCTAACAGGGAGCTCATTTAATTATTTGGCTAACATTGACGGTGCGTTCGTCTAGCGTCATAAATGGCACTGAAAGGTGAGCATTCACGGAGAGTCGTTTTATTTAATTGGACGTCTGTCACTGTCAATGGCAGGTAGTGAGTTAAATACAAAAAAATATTGTTTTTTTTTTCAGGTTTTATTCATTAATTTAGTACTACATTAAAGGGGATTTAATTTACCAATTTATTCATAAATTATTCAAAAAAAAATTTTTTTCAAAAATATCTATTTAATCTTGGGCTGCAGCTATCGATTATTTTAGTAGTCGATTAACCGACGAACTAGTTAGTTCGAATAATCGAGTAATCGGATAAGGAACATTAAAAAAAATCAAAATACCTGAGCTGAGTCTTAAACAGTATAAGACAATAAATAAATGAGGATATAAGTACAACAAAAGAACAATTGGCAAAAGTCCTCTAGCTTAAATGCTATAAAATGCTAACTTTTTTTGTTGTTGTACAATTCTCTTAAGATAATGGTCAAAGCACATAGTCCCAAAAAAAGGAAAAACAAAAACGGCTAAACATACCTATAAACGAAATTACGAAAACATAAAAAAATAAAATAAAAACATTCACTCAAACAAAAACCTATGTTGGTCTTAACAGGGAGCACCTAGATTCAGCCATGTGAAATAAGTTATGTCATATTCACTGTTGCCACTAGAGGGCGATGTATCCACCCAAATCAATAAAACTAAATGCAAACACTTTCAAAACAAACCGTTACAACGCCACTTTTGATTAAACGGTTACTCGAAGCAGCAAAATTTAATTCAATCTTTTTTTTCTGATCAAATTACTCGAGTTAATCGATTAATCGTTGCAGCACTACAAAATTCTTTTTTTTTTTTTTTTTCAAATAAAACCTTTAAAAAACTTAGCTAACGTTGGTCTTAACAGGGCGCAGCTGAATTCAGCCATGTTATGGGATAAGTCATGTTCACCGTGGCCACTAAGCAAGGCAGTGTATCCACCTAAATCAATAAAACTAAATGCAAACACTTTCAAAACAAACCATTACAATGCCGCTTGAATTAAACGAACATTCAAAGCAGCAAAATTTAATTTGAATCTTTTTCTAATCGAATTACTCGAGCTAATCCATTCATCGTTGCAGCACTAATTTAATCATAATTGGTGATATTTAAGTTTTTTTAATGACCAAAACACATCTCTAGCCCTATAAAGGGTTAAAGGTATTATGCGTCAACTTTTGAATAGCTGTTTACCGTCGTGACCACTGTCCCTGAAAGGGTTTCAATTGTATTAAATTAAGTAAAAATTAATTAATACCGGAATTTTTGGACTACAAGGCGCTACTTTTTTCCTTCATTTTAAATCCTGCGGCTTATAGTCCAGTGCAACTTATTTGTAGATTTATTTGGGTTAATACATGCCTCCTACCATGCATTGCAGCGCTATAAATGCAAATAACAATCAAAATTCATGTTCAGTGCTAATTATTTATTTAGTTCCTGTTCTAGTTGTTTCGTTAATTGCTAGTTATGGTATTTGGTAACACTTTATTTGACAGCGGCGTCATAAGACTGTCATAAAACCGTCATAATTATGAAATGACATGATCATGGTGGTTACTGAATGCTTATGACAGATGTCATTAAGTGTCATCTGGCAAATTATATTACTAACTCCATTTATGTCCATCTTGGATCTTTTACATCCATTGAAAAGTGAGATAATTTGCCGGATAACACTAAATGACATCTGTTATAAGCATTAATTAATGCTCGTGACAGTGTTATGTCATAATTATGATTGTCTAATGACAGTCTTATGGTGCCATTGTCAAATAGAGTGTTACCAAATACAACATCTAGCAATTAATGAAACAACTGGAACAGTAATTGAATAAATAATTAGCACATACTATGAATTTTGATTGTTATTTACATCTGGAGGGTTGCAATGCATGCTCGGAGGCATGTTGGACAACAACAGTGTTGACAACAGATGGCAGCAGAGGTTGACTGTCTACCCCAAGAGAGCAGTGATGGCCAAATGAAGCTTCTTGAAGCAATGAAGCTTTGCTGCCAATTGATTCAAAGCTTCATGGTGGTTCATTTGGTCTTATGACAGTCATATGATGCCGCTGTCAATTAAAGTGTTACCGGTTAATATCTTTGGGTGTTAATATCCCATAATACAGTGAGGACAGCTGCGGTTTATAGTCCAGTGCAGCTTACCTATAAACAAATGCTGTTTTCGTGTCACATTTGGTGGGTGGCGGCTTATAGTTCGGTGCGTCTTATAGTGCGAAAATTACGGTAATTACCGTAAGTTCTAGACTATAAAGCGAACCTGATTATAAGCCGCAACGGATGACGTTCACAAATTTTTGTTTTTAAATCCACATATAAGCAGCAGGTGTCCAGATCTTAACATTGGTTATTCACATAAATGTTACACAGAAATATTTGATTGATGAAAAACATATTTATGATCCAGAAAAACACACATCAGCATCACCAACACGTGCTATCTGAATGCTCAAAAACAAGCTAACTTTAAAAAACAGGTCACTACATTTCCAAAGATATTTACCTTGCCTTCTAAACTTGAAGTGAATGATATCCTTTTAAAAATGGTTAACAGCTAGCGCTAAGCCTTATATAGCAGCTTTGTTGTAGCATCCTGTGGCAATAAAGTCCTCTGAGCACCAAGTGAAAACGGCTAATCAACGCTAGCATCGTGTTTGCTTGTCGCAGCAAATAGTGGTTGCCCATCCATTTAAAATCGTTCTTTAGTAGCAGCATATAGTTTCAGATGGAGCCATATTCATCTATAAAAGCTGCTTCCTTATAAAGCCGGAAAAAAGTAGCGGCTAATAGTTCGAAAAATACGGTAATTTTAAAAATAAACGCATTAAAAAAACTCTTAACTGAATATTTGTGTTCATGTCAATGTTTATGTGACACTACGTCACGTTATATAATATGTCGGTCGTTATATTGTATATCAGCCAATAGCTATACGGACATTGTTTTTTATGGGCTCAAAAAAGAAAAGTCACAGATCATCTATTTGCAATACTCTATAAAGTTCAGAAAATTAAACATAAAATTTAGGAAAGACGCTGCAAAGGTAAACTAGATTTAAATCATTACTTTGATGAACTGACATAATGAACAGCACAAGGTTGAATATTAACTAAATTAAAGGATTTGATTAGAATTGTACATAAACCAATGTACTTGACTTCTGCACTGACATTATTCAACTCTTCCCTGAACGTCTTCGGCGTCCCTGAAACGATCCTAGCCGCTCTGAAAACATTTTTTTACTTCAACTATGTGAACATGGTGTCCTTCACGGTACCCAGGAACAACTTGCAAACAGATTGTCATCAGAGCAAAGTTCAGCCGGCTGAATTGACGATATGTGGTTATGTCAGTGCCCACGGCTTTATGGGTAACTCGCACATCTGCCGAGACATCCTTCATATTGGAAAAGGACAAACTCCTAATGTTGCGTTTTGTGTGTTATATCTAGCAGACATGATTCATGTTGCAGTCTATTTTTAACTTATTCACTGCCACTGATGTTGACAGACGTCCAATGCATTTTGACTGGGGGGGGGCTAGCAACGACCACTCACCGTCATTCCTTGGGTGGGAAAGGGAAAACAACAGGGGATAAAACAGTGTAAAAATGCCTGTATTTATTTGGGGTGTAACGACAAGCAAATCGTAGTTTGGGTCCAAAATCTTTTACTATAAGCCCCTCGTTTCTTTAGATGGAAAAAGGAAAAAAAGCAGGTGAATGATGGAAAAAAACATACAAAATGTGTTTTATGCAGGTTTTACCACAAATAAATAATGACTTTGGATCAAAAAGCTTTCATTGGCAACCCAATTCCTTAAACGGAAAAAGGAAAGCAAGAGGGTGGAAAAGGGAGAAAAACAAAATCTAAGCTAATCTTTTTTTAAGGTGAAGTGACAAACAAATGATTAGTTATAATGAAAACTCTTTCATTATTGGTGGCCCGATTCCTGACGTGGAAAAGGGAAAACGAGGGTGGACAAGGGGGAAAAAAACCAGGCAAAATATGTTTATTTTGTGCAGGTTAAACACTAACAAAAATTGAGTTTGGATCAAAAAGCTTTCACCGGCAACCTGGAAAAGGGAAAGCAAGAGGGTGGAAAAGGGAAAAAAACAAATCTAAGTCGTATTTTTTAAAAGTGAAGTGACAAACAAATGATTTATTTAAATGAAATTCTTTCGTAATTGGTGCCCTGATTCCTGAGGTGGAAAGAAAAAACGAGAGTGGACAAGGGAAAAAAAGAAGCAAAATATGTTTATTTTGTGCAGGTTAAACACTAACAAAAATTGAGTTTGGATCAAAAAGCTTTCATCGCCAACCCGATTCCTTAAACAGAAAAGGGAAAGCATGAGGACGGAAATGGGAGAAAACAAAATCTAAGTAGTTTTTTAATGTGAAGTGACAAATAAATGATTAGTTTAAATTAAATTCTTTCATTATTGGTGCCCCAATTCCTGAGGTGGAAAAGGGAAAACGGGGGTGGACACGGGAAAAAACATGTGAAATGAGTTTATTTTGTGCAGGTTAAACACTAACAAAAATTGAGTTTGGATCAAAAAGCTTTCATCGGCAGCCCTATTCCTTAAATGGAAAAGGGAAAGCAAGAGCGTGGAAAAGGGGGGGGGGGGGGGACAAATCTAAGTCATTTTTTTAAAGGTGAAGTCACAAACAAATGATTTATTCAAATGAAATTCTTTCGTAATTGGTGCCCCGATTCCTGAGGTGGAAAAGGGAAAACGAGGGTGGACAAGGGGAAAAAAAACCAACAAACTATGTTTATTTTGTTCAGGTTAAACACAAACAAAAAATGAGTTTGGATCAAAAAGCTTTCATCGACAATTCGATTCCCTAAACGGAAAAGGGAAAGCAAGAGGACAGAAATGGGAGAAAACAAAATCTAAGTAGTTTTTAATGTGAAGTGAAAGATAAATGATTAGTTTAAATGAAATTATTTCATTATTGGTGCCCCGATTCCTGAGGTGGAAAAGGGAAAACGGCGGTGGACACGGGAAAAAACATGCCAAATGTGTTTATTTTGTGCAGGTTAAACACTAGCAAAAAATACTGAGTTTGGATCAAAAAGCTTTCATTGACAACTCGATTCCTTTAACGGAAAAGGGAAAGCAAGAGGGTGGAAATGGGAGAAAATGCACCTAATTTCCTTAGGTGGAAAAGGGAAAACAAAAAGTGTGGATGAGCGGAAAAACTAAACGAGCCTCTCCCAGTCAAAATGCATAGGACGTCTAGTGCCGTCAATGGTAAGGACACATAATTATATTTTGTCTCACCTGCTTTCCCTCTTGCTCCGCCCTCATCTCCTTGAACGTTGTCTGAAACTCCCCGATAAAATCATGCTTTCCATTGGAGTCCCAATCCCAAACGGTGCACTGTAACACACACAAAAGACTTGGTTAGAGCACAGCTGCGGCATCACCTCGACACACGCGGGAAATGCCATGCTGAATGATTGATAACGAGGTGTTAGTGGGGGGGCAATGGAGCGGTGAAATATTAATCTGAGGATGCTGGGAGGGATGTGGCCTGGAGACACGGTGTTTTGTGTGTCGGTGTGTCTCCCGGAGGAGCGGCTGAATAAGATAAATGGCCGTAATCCCCGCGCGAGAAAACGCAAAAGTCAGCGACACGCGCGAGAAAAGTACACTGTTCTTTAATTTTAAAGGGGATGATTGGAAAGGCGGGCTGAGGTTGTTTTAAAGATCGATAGCAAAATCAGTGGAGGAACAAACAGATAAAAACATGCTTGGAGCCGATTTCAGAGATAAATACAGGAACGTTACCGTGTGATATGACTTACCAAATGTGTTAAAGATGTCCCGATCAATCGGGATGCCGATCGATCCGGTCCGATCATGTCATTTTCAAAGTATCGGAATCGGCAAAAAAAATATCGGACATGCCTTTTTTTATTTTATACATATTTTTTAATTAAATCGTTTCCTAATTGTACTTACCGTTACAGACAAAATGTCTTACACTCATCCAGAGTCTCTAGTTTTGGCTTAAAGTAGGGCTAACAAATTTACCGCGTTAACGGCGGTAACTAATTTTTTTGTTTAATTACGTTAAAATATTTAACTCAATTAACGCATGCGCTGCACGACCCACTCAGGCATTGGTCGCACTCAATCTATAATGGCGCCGTTTTATCTATATCTAGAGCTAATAGGCAGCGTCAAATGGGTAGAGATGATTTTGGCGGCCTTTGGAGCCTTTTTTTAATTGGCTAAAGCCTTACAATTCCTCTCTCAACAATTAGAAATATCGTGGGAAGCATTGTGGGGAAGAAAGGTAGTTGATCTTTTTCTTAACACCCTATGTTATTTCCCAATGCAGAGAAGATATATCAATTGGTGCCACTACGCACAGTCATGGTTGCCCTTCCCATCATGCATTTGGGCAGAACAGTTAAATGGCTACAGTATCATTTACTGAAAGCTCAACAAATACATTAGATGGCAATATTTAGTCACAATATACAAAGTCACACCTATCCTTTAAGAATTTCAAGTCTTTCTATCCGTGGATCCCTCTCACAGAAAGAATGTTAATAATGTAAATGCCATCTTGAGGATTTATTGTCATAATAAACAAATACAGTACTTATGTACTGTATGTTGAATGTATATATTCGTCCGAGTTTTATTCATTTTTTTCTTAATGCATTGCCAAAATGTATATGAGCGGGAAAAATTATCGGGAATGATTGGAATTGAATCGGGAGCAAAAAAAAAAAAAAAAAAGCAATCAGATCGGGAAATATCGGGATCGGCAGATACTCAAACTAAAACAATCGGGATCGGCTCGGGAGCAAAAAAAAACATGATCGGAACAACCCTAAAATGTGTCTTTTTCGACACAAGACCATGTGCTGGATCATTGTCATGTGAGCTGGTGTGTTCAAAAACCGCAGCTGTCCCCACTGTATTATGGGATATTTACACCAAAAGATATTAACCTATAACACTTTATTTGACAGCAGCTTCATAAGACCAAATGAACCACCATGAAGCTTTGAACCATTTGGCTGAAAAGCTTCATTGGTTCAAGAAGCTTCATTTGGCCATCACCGCTCCCTTGGGGGAGACAGTCAACCTCCTGCTGTCAACACTGTTGTCGTCCAACATGCCTCCAAGCATGCATTGCATCGCTACAGATGAAAATTACAATTAAAATGTATGTTCTGTGCTAATTATCTCTTCAGTTACTGTTCCAGTTGTTTCAATAATTGTTAATTATGGTATTTGGCAATGCTTTATTCGACAGTGGCGCCATAAGACAACCATAACTATGACATGACACTGTCATGAGCATAAATGAATGCTTATGACAGATGTCATTTTGTGTTATCCGGCAAATTATGTCACTTTTAAATCGATGTAAAAGATCCAAGCCGGACATAAATGGAGTTAATGACATAATTTGCGGGATGATACTTGTGTCGTAAGCATTCAGTAATGCCCATGATAGTGTCATGTCATAATTATGACGGTGTTATGACAGTCTTATGACGCCGCTGTCAAATGAAGTGTTACCTATTAACCCAAATAAATCAACAAATAAGCCGCACTGATGAGCAAAATGAGGGAAAAAAGTCGCGGCTTATATTCCTGAAATTACGGTATTCAAAAAAATAATTAAATTAAAATTGAATACTTCAAGGTGTACACCGCCTACTGGCCAAAGTTAGCAGGGATGGGCTCCAGCACCCCCACGACATTCGTGAGGATATGCAGCACGGAAGATAAATGACTACATGAATAAATGAAATTAACAAATAATAATATATGAAAAAGGAGTAATGTCAAATACTGTATTATTAAATTCCTCTCTTTTGATTATTTAAAAAAATCTTTACACTTAGAAAAAAAAAAAAATCCTCAATTTTATACATTAAGTTTTGAATTGAATTTTAATTTAATGTTTTTAATTTTTATTTATTATAAATTCATTTTCTATATTTAGGGCCCGAGCACTAGGCGTGCGAAGGCCCTATTGTAATGCAAAGGATTATTATTAGGGCCCGAGCACTAGGCGTGCGAAGGCCCTATTGTAATGCAAAGGATTATTATTATTATTATTAGGGCCCGAGCACTAGGCGTGCGAAGGCCCTATTGTAATGCAAAGGATTATTATTAGGGCCCGAGCACTAGACGTGCGAAGGCCCTATTGTAATGCAAAGGATTATTATTATTATTATTATTATTATTATTATTCTTCTTTCTTCATGGCAAATGAAAATGGCCAATTTGGAGGCCTGAACATGCACGAAAAGTCACCAAAATTTGCACATACGTGCAGATTCGCGTAAATTTCGATAATCTTGCGTCGTTTTGAAAAAATGTCAAAAAATGGCTCAGTGGCGCCCCCTTGACCCTTAAAATTTTCAAAAAGGCCTCTCCTCTCAGGTTTTCAACGTAGAGCAATGAAATTTGGGGAGTAGATACCTTATGCCTAACTGTTCAAAAAAGCCTCTTGCACCCATATTCCAAATCCAACAGGAAATCAGGTATTTTGGATCGAATGTGAAATTTTTTCGGTTCACAGTTGGAGTTTACGTTTGGAGGCTTGAACATGCACGAAAACTCACCAAAATTTGCACATACATTCAACTTTGCGTAAATTTTGATAATCTACAAAAAAATTTAACAAAATGGCTCAGTGGCGCCCCCTTGAAATTTTCAAAAAGGCCTTTCCTATTAGGTTTTTTCAACGTAGAACGATGAAATTTGGCGAGTCGATACATTGTGCAAAACTGCTCCAAAAAGTCTCTTGCACCCATATTCCAAACCCAACAGGAAGCTGGAAATTTTGGGTCAAATGCGAAATTTTATCGATTTACATTTGAGACCTTGTCGCTGAAGGATAAAGTTGGATCGTCTTCAAAATTGGTCAGACTATTCAGGAGACCTATGAGATCTTAAGTTTTCAAAATGGTGTGTTTTCATTCAAGGGTCTGGCCTGGGCGTGGTCCCAAAGTCGGCCATTTTTGGGCAAAATACCAAATTCAGAAAATGATTAAAAACTCCGTGATACAACGTTCAATCTTTTTCATTTCTAGCATGTATATGAGATATCCCAGCCTGAACACGACTGCATTGAAATATTACCCATTAGGCCTGGCGCCCCCTAGTGGGAACAGGAAATGGCCTTCTTTACAAGACAGGCTCCTCCTCCAAGGGAAAAAAATCTATTGACCTCAAACCTGTTTCAGGGGAGCCTCAAGACATGTGTTCAGGTCCCTGATGAAAAATATTGAGATTTCGTTGAAGCGGAGAGGTCCAAACTGGAAGTGAAAATGACCGTCAACAATTTGTCTCGCCAAAAATTTTGAACAGTCATAACTCGGCAGATATGCAACATATCTGCGCCAAACTTTCCGTGTTTGTTGAGAGTCATACCCTGAAGGTTCTTGTAGGGGTCATTTGCATCAACTCTACAGTGCCAACTAGTGGCGACAGAAAGAAGTTTTAAAAAAGGCCTTTCCTATTGGGTTTTTTCAACATAGAGCAAGGAAATTTGGGGAGTAGATACCTTATGCAAAACTGCTCCAAAAAGTCTCTTGCACCCATATTCCAAATCCAACAGGAAATCGGGTATTTTGGATCGAATGTGAAATTTTCATGGGTTCACAGTAAGAGTTTACATTTGGAGGCTTGAATATGCATAAAAACTCACCAAAATTTGCACATACATGCGGCTTTGGATAACGTTCGATAATCTTGCAACGTTACGAAACAATTTAACAAAATGGCTCAGTGGCGCCCCCTTGAAATTTTCAAAAAGGCCTCTCCATTTAGGTTTTTCTAACATAGAGTGATGAAATTTGGAGAGTCAAAACTTTGTGCAAAACTGCTCCAAAAAGTCTCTTGCACACACATTCCAAATCCTACAGGAAATCGGGTATTTTGGATTGAATGTGAACTTTTTATCGATTTACAGTGTGCACATTTTACACCTTGGCACCTAGGGAATTAGTTTGATCATTCTCAAAATTGGTGAGACTGTTCATGAGGCATATGAAATCTTAAATTATAAAAATGGTGTGTTTTCATTCACGGGCCTGACCTGGGCGGGGCGCCAAATTCTTCCATTGTTTCGCCAAAACACCGAATTCGGAAAATGACTGATAGCTCCCTCATACAACGTTCAATCTATTTTAAATCTGCCATGTGTGTGAGGTATACCAGCCTGAGCAGGACTGGATTGAAAATTTATCATTTGTGCCTGGCGCCTCCTAGTGGGAACAGGAAATGCCCTTTTTTACGGGACACACTCCTCCTCTAAAGGGAAAAAATCAATCTACCTCAAACCTGCATAAGGGAAACCTTAAGACCTGTCTTCAGGTTCCTGATGAAAAATATTGAAGTTTCGTTGAAGCGGAGGGGTCCAAACAGGAAAGTGAAAATGACTGTCAACAATTTTTCTCTCCAAAAACTTTGAACAGTCATAACTCGGCAGATATACAAGATATCTGCGCCAAACTTCCCGTGCTTGTTGAGAGTCATACCCTGAAGGGCCTTGTAGGGGTCATTTGCATCAACCCTACAGCGCCAACTAGTGGCGATAGAAAGTCACTCGTTTTTCCAAAACATGTCCAGTTCTTTTCATGTTGGTCATTGTAGTTTCAAGACCTATTAAAATACTTTTTTACGGCCCATGTCCACGTGTCTCTGTCTGTTGCCGTGACGACCCTTTGTTCGCCATTTAAAGGAAATATTTTTTTTCAGAGACTCAGGGAGCTTATAGAGCCACAATAGTTGGCACACTTGGTCGAATTGGCCCAGTTAGAAGATTAATTTTGGTTTTGAATAAGGGCTTGACTGCACAGCTCAGTAGTGGCTCCTTTTTTGTAGTACTCTCTCCAATAGGGGTTTTTATCTCTTTGGTGTGGGAATGTAAATAGGCGACTTTCGAGCATGTTAGGTTCTAATGAGATGATTAGAGAGGAGGATCTGCCACCACCCTGACCTGCACACAGTCCGAGTTGCGTGACGTCCGAGTTGCGCTAGATTGCGAGGGCCCGTTCAGTCCTGCTTGCAGGCCTAGTTATTATTATTATTATTATTCTTCTTTCTTCATGGCAAATGAAAATGGCCAATTTGGAGGCCTGAACATGCACGAAAAGTCACCAAAATTTGCACATACGTGCAGATTCGCGTAAAATTTGATAATCTAGCGTCGTTTTGAAAAAATTTCAAAAAATGGCTCAGTGGCGCCCCCTTGACCCTTAAAATTTTCAAAAAGGCCTCTCCTCTCAGGTTTTCAACGTAGAGCGATGAAATTTGGGGAGTAGATACCTTATGCCTAACTGTTCAAAAAAGCCTCTTGCACCCATATTCCAAATCCGACAGGAAATCGGATATTTTGGATCAAATGTGAAATTTTTTCGGTTCACAGTTGGAGTTTACGTTTGGAGGCCTGAACATGCACGAAAACTCACCAAAATTTGCACATACATGCAACTTTGCGTAAATTTTGATAATCTACAAAAAAATTTAACAAAATCGCTCAGTGGCGCCCCCTTGAAATTTTCAAAAAGGCCTGTCCTATTAGGTTTTTTCAACGTAGAATGATGAAATTTGGTGAGTCGATACATTGTGTAAAACTGCTCCAAAAAGTCTCTTGCACCCATATTCCAAACCCAACAGGAAGCCGGAAATTTTGGATCAAATGTGAAATTTTATCGATTTACATTTGAGACCTTGTCGCTGAAGAAAATAGTTGGATCGTCTTCAAAATTGGTCAGACTATTCAGGAGACATATGAGATCTTAAGTTTTCAAAATGGTGAGTTTTCACTCAAGGGTCTGACCTGGGCGTGGTCCCAAAGTCGGCCATTTTTGGGCAAAATACCAAATTCAGAATATGATTAAAAACTCGGTGATACAACGTTCAATCTTTTTCATTTCTAGCATGTATATGAGATATCCCAGCCTGAACACGACTGCATTGAAATATTACCCATTAGGCCTGGCGCCCCCTAGTGGAAACAGGAAATGGCCTTCTTTACGAGACAGGCTCCTCCTCCAAGGGAAAAAAATCTATTGACCTCAAACCTGTTTCAGGGGAGCCTCAAGACATGTGTTCAGGTCCCTGATGAAAAATATTGAGGTTTCGTTGAAGCGGAGAGGTCCAAACTGGAAGTGAAAATGACCGTCAACAATTTGTCTCGCCAAAAATTTTGAACAGTCATAACTCGGCAGATATGCAACATATCTGCGCCAAACTTTCCGTGTTTGTTGAGAGTCATACCCTGAAGGTTTTTGTAGGGGTCATTTGCATCAACTCTACAGTGCCCACTAGTGGCGACAGAAAGAAGTTTTAAAAAAGGCCTTTCCTATTGGGTTTTTTCAACATAGAGCAAGGAAATTTGGGGAGTAGATACCTTATGCAAAACTGCTCCAAAAAGTCTCTTGCACCCATATTCCAAATCCAACAGGAAATCGGGTATTTTGGCTCGAATGTGAAATTTTCATGGGTTCACAGTAAGAGTTTACATTTGGAGGCTTGAATATGCATAAAAACTCACCAAAATTTGCACATACATGCGGCTTTGGATAACGTTCGATAATCTTGCAACGTTACGAAACAATTTAACAAAATGGCTCAGTGGCGCCCCCTTGAAATTTTCAAAAAGGCCTCTCCATTTAGGTTTTTCTAACATAGAGTGATGAAATTTGGAGAGTCAAAACTTTGTGCAAAACTGCTCCAAAAAGTCTCTTGCACACACATTCCAAATCCTACAGGAAATCGGGTATTTTGGATTGAATGTGAACTTTTTATCGATTTACAGTGTGCACATTTTACACCTTGGCACCTAGGGAATTAGTTTGATCATTCTCAAAATTGGTGAGACTGTTCATGAGGCATATGAAATCTTAAGTTATAAAAATGGTGTGTTTTCATTCACGGGCCTGACCTGGGCGGGGCGCCAAATTCTTCCATTTTTTCGCCAAAACACCGAATTCGGAAAATGACTGATAACTCCCTCATACAACGTTCAATCTATTTTAAATCTGGCATGTGTGTGAGGTATACCAGCCTGAGCAGGACTGGATTGAAAATTTACCATTTGTGCCTGGCGCCTCCTAGTGGGAACAGGAAATGCCCTTTTTTACGGGACACACTCCTCCTCTAAAGGGAAAAAATCAATCTACCTCAAACCTGCATAAGGGAAACCTTAAGACCTGTGTTCAGGTGCCTGATGAAAAATATTGAAGTTTCGTTGAAGCGGAGGGGTCCAAACAGGAAAGTGAAAATGACTGTCAACAATTTTTCTCTCCAAAAACTTTGAACAGTCATAACTCGGCAGATATACAAGATATCTGCGCCAAACTTCCCGTGCTTGTTGAGAGTCATACCCTGAAGGGCCTTGTAGGGGTCATTTGCATCAACCCTACAGCGCCAACTAGTGGCGATAGAAAGTCACTCGTTTTTCCAAAACATGTCCAGTTCTTTTCATGTTGGTCATTGTAGTTTCAAGACCTATTAAAATACTTTTTTACGGCCCATGTCCACGTGTCTCTGTCTGTTGCCGTGACGACCCTTTGTTCGCCATTTAAAGGAAATATTTTTTTTCAGAGACTCAGGGAGCTTATGGAGCCACAATAGTTGGCACACTTGGTCGAATTGGCCCAGTTAGAAGATTAATTTTGGTTTTGAATAAGGGCTTGGCTGCACAGCTCAGTAGTGGCTCCTTTTTTGTAGTACTCTTTCCAATAGTGGTTTTTATCTCTTGGGTGTGGGAATGTAAATAGGCGACTTTCGAGCATGTTAGGTTCTAATGAGATGATTAGAGAGGAGGATCTGCCACCACCCTGACCTGCACACAGTCCGAGTTGCGTGACGTCCGAGTTGCGCTAGATTGCGAGGGCCCGTTCAGTCCTGCTTGCAGGCCTAGTTATTATTATTATTATTATTATTATTCTTCTTTTTTCATGGCAAATGAAAATGGCCAATTTGGAGGCCTGAACATGCACGAAAAGTCACCAAAATTTGCACATACGTGCAGGTTCGCGTAAAATTTGATAATCTAGCGTCGTTTTCAAAAAATTTCAAAAAATGGCTCAGTGGCGCCCCCTTGACCCTTAAAATTTTCAAAAAGGCCTCTCCTCTTAGGTTTTCAACGTAGAGCGATGAAATTTGGGGAGTAGATACCTTATGCCTAACTGTTCAAAAAAGCCTCTTGCACCCATATTCCAAATCCGACAGGAAATCGGATATTTTGGATCAAATGTGAAATTTTTTCGGTTCACAGTTGGAGTTTACGTTTGGAGGCCTGAACATGCACGAAAACTCACCAAAATTTGCACATACATGCAACTTTGCGTAAATTTTGATAATCTACAAAAAAATTTAACAAAATCGCTCAGTGGCGCCCCCTTGAAATTTTCAAAAAGGCCTCTCCTATTAGGTTTTTTCAACGTAGAACGATGAAATTTGGTGAGTCGATACATTGCGTAAAACTGCTCCAAAAAGTCTCTTGCACCTATATTCCAAATCCAACAGGAAGTCGGAAATTTTGGATCAAATGTGAAATTTTATCGATTTACATTTGAGACCTTGTCGCTGAAGAAAATAGTTGGATCGTCTTCAAAATTGGTCAGACTATACAGGAGACATATGAGATCTTAAGTTTTCAAAATGGTGAGTTTTCATCCAACGGTCTGGCCTGGGCGTAGTCCCAAAATTGGCCATTTTTGGGCAAAACACCAAATTCAGAAAATGATTAAAAACTCCGTGATACAACGTTCAGTCTTTTTCATTTCTAGCAAGTATATGAGATATCCCAGCCTGAACACGACTGCATTGAAATATTACCCATTAGGCTTGGCGCCCCCTAGTGGGAACAGGAAATGGCCTTCTTTACGAGACAGGCTCCTCCTCCAAGGGAAAAAAATCTATTGACCTCAAACCTGTTTCAGGGGAGCCTCAAGACATGTGTTCAGGTGCCTAATGAAAAATATTGAGGTTTTGTAGAAGCGGAGAGGTCCAAACTGGAAGTGAAAATGACCGTCAACAATTTGTCTCGCCAAAAACTTTGAACAGTCATAACTCGGCAGATATACAACATATCTGCGCCAAACTTCCCGTGTTTTTTGAGAGTCATACCCTGAAGGTTCGTGTAGGGGTCATTTGCATCAACTCTACAGTGCCAACTAGTGGCGACAGAAAGAAGTTTTAAAAAAGGCCTTTCCTATTGGGTTTTTCCAACATAGAGTGAGGAAATTTGGGGAGTTGATACCTTATGCAAAACTGCTCCAAAAAGTCTCTTGCACCCATTTTCCAAATCCAACAGGAAATCGGGTATTTTGGATCAAATGTGAAATTTTTATCGGTTAACAGTAGGAGTTTACATTTGGAGGCTTGAACATGCACGAAAACTCACAAAAATTTCGACATACATGCGGCTTTGCATAACGTTCAATAATCTTGCAACGTTACGAAAAAATGTAACAAAATGGCTCAGTGGCGCCCCCTTGAAATTTTCAAAAAGGCCTCTCCATTTAGGTTTTTTCAACGTAGATGGATGAAATTCGGAGAGTCAATACCTTGTACAAAACTGCTCCAAAAAGTCTCTTGCATGCGTATTCCAAACCCAACAGGAAATCGGGTATTTTGGATTGAATGTGAACTTTTTATCGATTTACAGTGTGCACATTTTACACCTTGGCACCTAGGGAATTAGTTTGATCATTCTCAAAATTGGTGAGACTGTTCATGAGGCATATGAAATCTTAAGTTATAAAAATGGTGTGTTTTCATTCAAGGGCCTGACCTGGGCGGGGCGCCAAATTCTTCCATTTTTTCGCCAAAACACCGAATTCGGAAAATGACTGATAACTCCCTCATACAACGTTCAATCTATTTTAAATCTGGCATGTGTGTGAGGTATACCAGCCTGAGCAGGACTGGATTGAAAATTTACCATTTGTGCCTGGCGCCTCCTAGTGGGAACAGGAAATGCCCTTTTTTACGGGACACACTCCTCCTCTAAAGGGAAAAAATCAATCGACCTCAAACCTGCATAAGGGAAACCTTAAGACCTGTCTTCAGGTGCCTGATGAAAAATATTGAAGTTTCGTTGAAGCGGAGGGGTCCAAACAGGAAAGTGAAAATGACTGTCAACAATTTTTCTCTCCAAAAACTTTGAACAGTCATAACTCGGCAGATATACAAGATATCTGCGCCAAACTTCCCGTGCTTGTTGAGAGTCATACCCTGAAGGGCCTTGTAGGGGTCATTTGCATCAACCCTACAGCGCCAACTAGTGGCGATAGAAAGTCACTCGTTTTTCCAAAACATGTCCAGTTCTTTTCATGTTGGTCATTGTAGTTTCAAGACCTATTAAAATACTTTTTTACGGCCCATGTCCACGTGTCTCTGTCTGTTGCCGTGACGACCCTTTGTTCGCCATTTAAAGGAAATATTTTTTTTCAGAGACTCAGGGAGCTTATAGAGCCACAATAGTTGGCACACTTGGTCGAATTGGCCCAGTTAGAAGATTAATTTTGGTTTTGAATAAGGGCTTGGCTGCACAGCTCAGTAGTGGCTCCTTTTTTGTAGTACTCTCTCCAATAGGGGTTTTTATCTCTTGGGTGTGGGAATGTAAATAGGCGACTTTCGAGCATGTTAGGTTCTAATGAGATGATTAGAGAGGATGATCTGCCACCACCCTGACCTGCACACAGTCCAAGTTGCGTGACGTCCGAGTTGCGCTAGATTGCGAGGGCCCGTTCAGTCCTGCTTGCAGGCCTAGTTATTATTATTCTTCTTTCTTCATGGCAAATGAAAATGGCCAATTTGGAGGCCTGAACATGCACGAAAAGTCACCAAAATTTGCACATACGTGCAGATTCGCGTAAATTTCGATAATCTTGCGTCGTTTTGAAAAAATGTCAAAAAATGGCTCAGTGGCGCCCCCTTGACCCTTAAAATTTTCAAAAAGGCCTCTCCTCTCAGGTTTTCAACGTAGAGCAATGAAATTTGGGGAGTAGATACCTTATGCCTAACTGTTCAAAAAAGCCTCTTGCACCCATATTCCAAATCCAACAGGAAATCGGGTATTTTGGATCGAATGTGAAATTTTTTCGGTTCACAGTTGGAGTTTACGTTTGGAGGCTTGAACATGCACGAAAACTCACCAAAATTTGCACATACATTCAACTTTGCGTAAATTTTGATAATCTACAAAAAAATTTAACAAAATGGCTCAGTGGCGCCCCCTTGAAATTTTCAAAAAGGCCTCTCCTATTAGGTTTTTTCAACGTAGAACAATGAAATTTAGTGAGTCGATACATTGTACAAAACTGCTCCAAAAAGTCTCTTGCACCCATATTCCAAACCCAACAGGAAGCTGGAAATTTTGGGTCAAATGCGAAATTTTATCGATTTACATTTGAGACCTTGTCGCTGAAGGATAAAGTTGGATCGTCTTCAAAATTGGTCAGACTATTCAGGAGACCTATGAGATCTTAAGTTTTCAAAATGGTGTGTTTTCATTCAAGGGTCTGGCCTGGGCGTGGTCCCAAAGTCGGCCATTTTTAGGCAAAATACCAAATTCAGAAAATGATTAAAAACTCCGTGATCCAACGTTCAATCTTTTTCATTTTTAGCATGTTTATGAGATATCCCAGCCTGAACACGAC
Source organism: Corythoichthys intestinalis (assembly GCF_030265065.1). Lineage (NCBI taxonomy): Eukaryota > Metazoa > Chordata > Actinopteri > Syngnathiformes > Syngnathidae > Corythoichthys > Corythoichthys intestinalis. The sequence continues at coordinate 10,002,246 of NC_080416.1, read as the reverse complement.
TGCATTGAAATATTACCCATTAGGCCTGGCGCCCCTAGTGGAAACAGGAAATGGCCTTCTTTACGAGACAGGCTCCTCCTCCAAGGGAAAAAAATCTATTGACCTCAAACCTGTTTCAGGGGAGCCTCAAGACATGTGTTCAGGTGCCTGATGAAAAATATTGAGGTTTCGTTGAAGCGGAGAGGTCCAAACTGGAAGTGAAAATGACCGTCAACAATTTGTCTCGCCAAAAACTTTGAACAGTCATAACTCGGCAGATATGCAACATATCTGCGCCAAACTTTCCGTGTTTGTTGAGAGTCATACCCTGAAGGTTCTTGTAGGGGTCATTTGCATCAACTCTACAGTGCCAACTAGTGGCGACAGAAAGAAGTTTTAAAAAAGGCCTTTCCTGTTGGGTTTTTTCAACATAGAGCAAGGAAATTTGGGAAGTAGATACCTTATGCCTAACTGCTCAAAAAAGCCTCTTGCACCCATATTCCAAATCCAACAGAAAATCGGGTATTTTGGATCAAATGTGAAATTTCTGTCCATTTCTAGTACAGTTTACATTTGGAGGCCTGGACATGCACGAAAACTCACCAAATTTTGCACATACATGCGGCTTTGTGTGGATTTCGATAATCTTGCAACGTTACAAAAAAATGTAACAAAATGGCTCAGTGGCGCCCCCTTGAATTTTTCAAAAAGGCGTTTCCTATTAGGTTTTTTTAACGTAGAGCAATGAAATTTGGGGAGTCGATACCTTGTGCAAAACTGCTCCAAAAAGTCTCTTGCACCCATATTCCAAACCCAACAGGAAATCGGGTATTTTGGATCGAATGTGAAATTTTTATCAATTAACAGGGTGCACATTTGAGACCTTGTCACAGAGGGAATCAATTGGATCATCTTCAAAATTGGTTAGACAATTCAGGAGACCTATGAAATCTAAACTTTTCAAAATGGTGTGTTTTCATTCATGGGTCTGACCTGGGCGTGGTGCCAAAGTCGGCCATTTTTTCGGCAAAATGACAAATTCAGTAAAGGACTAATAGCTCCTTGAAACAACGTTCAATCTTTTTCATATCTGGCATGTATGTGCGGGATCCCACCCTGAACACGAGTGCATTGAAATATTACTCATTAGGCCTAGCGCCCCCTAGTGGGAACAGGAAATGCCTTTTTTACGAAACAGGCTCCTCCTCCAAGGAAAAAAAAATCTATTCACCTCAAACCTGCATCAGGGGAGCCTGAAGACATGTGTTCAGGTGCCTGATGAAAAATACTGAGGTTTGGTTGAAGCAGAAGGGTCCAACAGGAGAAGTAAAAATGACTGAAGCCATTTCGTCTCACCACAAGTTTTGAACAGTCATAACTTCTACAACATATCTGCGCCAAACATATCGTGCTTGTTGAGTCATAGTCTGAAGGGTCCTGTAGGGGTCATTTGCATCAACCCTACAGCGCCAACTAGTGGCAATAGAAAGTCACTCATTTTTTTAAATATATGTCCAGTTCTTTTCAGGTTGGTCATTGTAGTTTCAAGACCTTTTAAAATACTTATTTTACGGCCCATGTCCACATGTCTCTGTCTGTTGCTGTGATGACCCTTTATTCGCTCCTTTTTTGTAGTCCTCTGTCCAATAGGGGTTTTTATCTCTTAGGTGTGTGAATGTAAAGAGGCAACTTTCGCGCATGTTAGGTTCTAATGAGATGATTAGAGAGGACGATCTGCCACCACCCTGACCTGCACACTGTCCGAGTTGCGTGACGTCCGAGTTGCGCTAGATTGCGAGGGCCCGTTCAGTCCTGCTTGCAGGCCTAGTTATTATTATTATTATTATTCTTCTTTCTTCATGGCAAATGAAAATGGCCAATTTGGAGGCCTGAACATGCACGAAAAGTCACCAAAATTTGCACATACGTGCAGATTCGCGTAAAATTTGATAATCTTGCGTCGTTTTGAAAAAATTTCAAAAAATGGCTCAGTGGCGCCCCCTTGACCCTTAAAATTTTCAAAAAGGCCTCTCCTCTCAGGTTTTCAACGTAGAGCGATGAAATTTGGGGAGTAGATACCTTATGCCTAACTGTTCAAAAAAGCCTCTTGCACCCATATTCCAAATCCGACAGGAAATCGGATATTTTGGATCAAATGTGAAATTTTTTCGGTTCACAGTTGGAGTTTACGTTTGGAGGCCTGAACATGCACGAAAACTCACCAAAATTTGCACATACATGCAACTTTGCGTAAATTTTGATAATCTACAAAAAAATTTAACAAAATCGCTCAGTGGCGCCCCCTTGAAATTTTCAAAAAGGCCTTTCCTATTAGGTTTTTTCAACGTAGAATGATGAAATTTGGTGAGTCGATACATTGCGTAAAACTGCTCCAAAAAGTCTCTTGCACCTATATTCCAAATCCAACAGGAAGTCGGAAATTTTGGATCAAATGCGAAATTTTATCGATTTACATTTGAGACCTTGTCGCTGAAGAAAATAGTTGGATCGTCTTCAAAATTGGTCAGACTATACAGGAGACATATGAGATCTTAAGTTTTCAAAATGGTGAGTTTTCATCCAAGGGTCTGGCCTGGGCGTAGTCCCAAAGTTGGCCATTTTTGGGCAAAACACCAAATTCAGAAAATGATTAAAAACTCCGTGATACAACGTTCAATCTTTTTCATTTCTAGCAAGTATATGAGATATCCCAGCCTGAACACGACTGCATTTAAATTTTACCCATTAGGCTTGGCGCCCCCTAGTGGGAACAGGAAATGGCCTTCTTTACGAGACAGGCTCCTCCTCCAAGGGAAAAAAATCTATTGACCTCAAACCTGTTTCAGGGGAGCCTCAAGACATGTGTTCAGGTGCCTAATGAAAAATATTGAGGTTTTGTAGAAGCGGAGAGGTACAAACTGGAAGTGAAAATAACCGTCAACAATTTGTCTCGCCAAAAACTTTGAACAGTCATAACTCGGCAGATATACAACATATCTGCGCCAAACTTCCCGTGTTTGTTGAGAGTCATACCCTGAAGGTTCGTGTAGGGGTCATTTGCATCAACTCTACAGTGCCAACTAGTGGCGACAGAAAGAAGTTTTAAAAAAGGCCTTTCCTATTGGGTTTTTTCAACATAGAGCAAGGAAATTTGGGGAGTAGATACCTTATGCAAAACTGCTCCAAAAAGTCTCTTGCACCCATATTCCAAATCCAACAGGAAATCGGGTATTTTGGATCGAATGTGAAATTTTCATGGGTTCACAGTAAGAGTTTACATTTGGAGGCTTGAATATGCATAAAAACTCACCAAAATTTGCACATACATGCGGCTTTGGATAACGTTCGATAATCTTGCAACGTTACGAAACAATTTAACAAAATGGCTCAGTGGCGCCCCCTTGAATTTTTCAAAAAGGCCTCTCCATTTAGGTTTTTCTCACATAGAGTGATGAAATTTGGAGAGTCAAAACTTTGTGCAAAACTGCTCCAAAAAGTCTCTTGCACACACATTCCAAATCCTACAGGAAATCGGGTATTTTGGATTGAATGTGAACTTTTTATCGATTTACAGTGTGCACATTTTACACCTTGGCACCTAGGGAATTAGTTTGATCATTCTCAAAATTGGTGAGACTGTTCATGAGGCATATGAAATCTTAAGTTATAAAAATGGTGTGTTTTCATTCACGGGCCTGACCTGGGCGGGGCGCCAAATTCTTCCATTTTTTCGCCAAAACACCGAATTCGGAAAATGACTGATAACTCCCTCATACAACGTTCAATCTATTTTAAATCTGGCATGTGTGTGAGGTATACCAGCCTGAGCAGGACTGGATTGAAAATTTACCATTTGTGCCTGGCGCCTCCTAGTGGGAACAGGAAATGCCCTTTTTTACGGGACACACTCCTCCTCTAAAGGAAAAAATCAATCTACCTCAAACCTGCATAAGGGAAACCTTAAGACCTGTCTTCAGGTGCCTGATGAAAAATATTGAAGTTTCGTTGAAGCGGAGGGGTCCAAACAGGAAAGTGAAAATGACTGTCAACAATTTTTCTCTCCAAAAACTTTGAACAGTCATAACTCGGCAGATATACAAGATATCTGCGCCAAACTTCCCGTGCTTGTTGAGAGTCATACCCTGAAGGGCCTTGTAGGGGTCATTTGCATCAACCCTACAGCGCCAACTAGTGGCGATAGAAAGTCACTCGTTTTTCCAAAACATGTCCAGTTCTTTTCATGTTGGTCATTGTAGTTTCAAGACCTATTAAAATACTTTTTTACGGCCCATGTCCACGTGTCTCTGTCTGTTGCCGTGACGACCCTTTGTTCGCCATTTCAAGGAAATATTTTTTTTCAGAGATTCAGGGAGCTTATAGAGCCACAATAGTTGGCACACTTGGTCGAATTGGCCCAGTTAGAAGATTAATTTTGGTTTTGAATAAGGGCTTGGCTGCACAGCTCAGTAGTGGCTCCTTTTTTGTAGTACTCTCTCCAATAGGGGTTTTTATCTCTTGGGTGTGGGAATGTAAATAGGCGACTTTCGAGCATGTTAGGTTCTAATGAGATGATTAGAGAGGAGGATCTGCCACCACCCTGACCTGCACACAGTCCGAGTTGCGTGACGTCCGAGTTGCGCTAGATTGCGAGGGCCCGTTCAGTCCTGCTTGCAGGCCTAGTTTTCTTTTGTAATTTAAAATAGAAAAATATATTTTTTAATTTATTTCTTAAAACATTTTTTACATTTAATTTTTCTTTCTGAATTTATTCAGGATTTTCCCATTTTTAGTTGTCTTTTTCTATTTAATTTTTTATATACAGTGGTATGAAAAGGTATCTAAACCTTTTGTAATTTCTCACATTCCTGCATAAAATCTTCAAATGTGATCTGATCTTTGTCAAAATCAGACAGATGTCAAAACAAAGTCTGCTTTAACTAAAGCCACCCAAACGTTTATAGGTTTTCATATTTTAATAAGGATAGCATGCAAACAATGACGTAAGGGGGGAAAATAAGTAAGTGAACCCTCTGCCTAAGGAGACTTAAAGAGCAATTGACACATTTTTACCGAACAATTTAAGTCAGGTGTGTGCCCAATCACTGATGAGTCATTTAAAGCTGCCCTGCCCACTATAAAACACACACCTGGTAAGAATTGTCTTGATGAGAAGCATTTTCTGATGTGCATCATGCCTCGATCAAAAGAGCTGTCTGAAGACCTGCGATCAAGGATTATTGATTTGAAGTTGTCTACAAAAGGAGAGAGTTTGGCACTGTTGCTTCTCTCCCAAAGAGTGGCCGTCCACCAAAGAAGACGCCAAGAGTTTAGCGCAGAATACTCAGAGAGGTAAAAAACAACCCTAGAGTGTCTGCTAAAGACGTACAGAAATCGCTGGCATTGTCCAACTAGATGTAAAACTATGGCCAAGAATGGTGTTCATGGAAGGACTCCACGGAGGAAGCCACTGCTGTCTAAAAAAAAAAAAACATTGTTTATCGTTTAATGTTCGCAAAAAGCCACTTGGACACACCACAGAGGTTTTGGCAAAATATTTTGGGGACTGATGAAACCAAAGTTGAATTGTTTAGGAGCAACACACAACGTCATGTGTGGAGGAAAAATGGAACAGCTCACCAGCATCTACACCTTATCCCCACCATGAAGCATGGTGGAGGGAGCATCATGATTTGGGGCTGTTTTGCTACCTCAGGCCCTGGACAACTTGCAATCATTTATGGAAAAATGAATTCAAAAGTTTATCAGGATGTTTTGCAGGAAAACCTGAGGCTGTCTGTCAGACAGTTAAAGCTAAAAAGAGGATGGATGCTGCAACAAGACAATGATCCAAAAAACAGAACTAAATCAACTTTAGAATGGTTTCAGAGGAACAAAATACACGTTCTGGAGTGGTCAAGTCAAAATCCAGACTTGAAACCCATTGAGATTCTGTTGCATGACCTGAAGACAGTGATTCATGACTGACTGAACTACAACAGTTTTGTAGAGAAGAATGGGCCAAGATTAGTCCTCATCAATGTGCCAGACCGATCTGCAGCTACAGGAAGCGTCTGGTTGAAGTTATTGCTGCCAAAGGGGGCGGGGAACAAAATATTAAACGTGATGGTTCACTTACTTATTTTCCCCCTTCTGTCATTGTTTGCATACTATCCTCATTAAAATATGAAAACCTATAAATGTTTGGGTGGTTTTAGTTGAAGCAGTTTTTTTCACCTGTATGATTTTGACAAAGATCAGATAACAAGTGATGGTGATTTTATGCAGAGATGTGAGAAATTCCAAAAGGTTCAGATACTTTTTCATACCACTGTATATACAGTATATATATTTTTACGATTATGGTCAATTGTCTCCCCCCAATGCTTTTCAACTTACACTTGTTTAATTAAAATTCCGTATCAAGGGGTTAAACCACCGCTGTACTCCCAGGTTGCTAGGCGATAAATTACTACTTACAGGGCTTACAGACCGTCGCATTACCGGACTTGTTCGGATCGTCACTTGAAAATCGGCGTGACCTTTATAACTGAGGTTACCCTGACAACTCGCAATCAACAAACCTTGATTAGAAACATTAACCCCCGCTAATCCTCGCATTTCCTCAAAATTAGACGTTTGGAGTACTCCGCGGTGATTTATGTGTAAGTGCGTCGCCATATTCACAGTGCAGCTCTAAAAACGTAAAGAGCCATTTCGAGCTCACTGGTAGTGTGTGTTCGTCCTTAACTCCCGAGTTGAGACGCCTCTGAATATTTAATGAGGAAGCTCATGTTTATTCACAAGAAACTATTCTCGCGCTCGTTTGGACAGATTTATTCGGGCTAGCAAAGGTGAAAGATTAGCAATTCAAGCTTTTTAACACCTCGGATCTACTGTACTTGACTCACTGGCTGTCATTGACGGTGGTAGACGTCCAATCCATTTCCACTGGAAGGTTGCGAATGAATGTTTGTTTGTCTCTTGCTTTCCCTTTTCCACCAAAAAAATCAGAGTTCTGATAGTGAAGGTGTTTTGATCCAAATGTATTAGTTATTAGTGGTTACGTCATCATAAAATGAGCAAATTGCGTTTTTTTCCCTCATCTACCCTCATGTTTTCGCTTTTCCACCAAAGGAATTGGGGTGGCATAATGAAAGATTTTTGAGCCAAACTCCATATTTGTTAGGGGCTACACGTCCACAAAAAACAAACCAATTTTGTTGTAATTTTTTCCCCCTCATCCACTTTTCTTGCTTTCCCTTTTCCACCTAAGGAACCGGGGTGCGAACATGTTTGTCAGTGTCTACACTTTCACAAAATGAACACATTTTATTTGTTTTTTTCCCCCTCATCTACCCTCATGTTTTCCCTTTTCCACCTAAGGAATTGGGGTAGCATAATGAAAGATTTTTGAGACAAACTCCATATTTGTTAGGGGCTACACGTTCACAAAAAATAAACCAAATTTGTTGTATTTTTGTCCCCCTCATCCACTTTTCTTGCTTTCCCTTTTTCACCTAAGGAACCGGGATGCAAACTTGTTTGTCAGTGTCTACACTTTCACAAAATGAACACATTTTGTTTTTTTCCCTCATCTACCCTCATGTTTTCCCTTTTCCACCTAAGGAATTGGGGTAGCATAATGAAAGATTTTTGAGACAAACTCTGTATTTGTTAGGGGCTACACGTTCACAAAAAATAAACCAAATTTGTTGTATTTTTGTCCCCCTCATCCACTTTTCTTGCTTTCCCTTTTCCACCTAAGGAACGGGGGTGCAAACTTGTTTGTCAGTGTCTACACTTTCACAAAATGAACACATTTTGTTTTTTTCCCCTCATCTACCCTCATGTTTTCCCTTTTCCACCTAAGGAATTGGGGTAGCATAATGAAAGATTTTTGAGACGAACTCTGTATTTGTTAGGGACTACACGTTAACAAAAAATAAACCAAATTTGTTGTTATATTTTTTCCCTTCATCCACTTTTCTTGCTTTCCCTTTTCCACCTAAGGAACCGGGGTGCGAACTTGTTTGTCAGTGTCTAAGCTTTCATAAAATGAACACATTTTATTTGTTTTCTTTCCTCATCTACACTCATGTTTTCCCATTTCCACCTAAGGAATTGGGGTAACATAATGAAATATTTTTAAGCCGAACTCCATATTTGTTAGAGGGTACACGTCCACAAAAAATAAACCAAATTTGTTGTAATTTTTTTCCCATCATCCAATTTTTTTTTTTGCTTTCCCTTTTCCACCTATAGAACCGAGTTGCAAACTTGTTTGTCAGTGTCTACACTTTCACAAACTGAACACATTTTATTTGTTTTCTTTTCACCCTCCCCTATCATCCACCTTGTTTTATCTTTTCCACCAATGAACGTTTGTTGGATTGGACGTCTATAACCGTCAATGGTAGTCTAAAAAACGCCCACTCACCTTGAGCTCCCGTTCCTGATGGCCACTGCAGAGCGTATTCAAGGAAACTTTAAAGGATTTCCAAACAGGGCTCAAGTTGTTCATCACTGTCTGAACAAAAAATGAACACAAACAAAAACGTCTTTGAAAGATGAAATAACTCATTTACCTTCCGCATGTGAGCGTGTCGTTACCTCCGTTCGATGTACGAGAGACTCACTCCCGTCGTCATTTATTCTAAAAATCTCCAGGAAAGGGTCCGATTTGCTGAAGAAGTCCTTCAAAGAGGGAAACAAATCACCGAAAATGATTCATACAGTAAGAGAAATCATTATTTCTCCCTTGTTTCTTCCCAGTGTCGCACTCCAAATTGTCCACGTCTCTCTGGGTTCTTTCCACAGTTCCCCGAAGGCACAACCTGTTTGGATTAGTCATTCATGACTGTGCCAGCGTGTACGCACGGGAAGCCTGAAAATTAATATAGTTATCTCTGGGTGGGAGATAGTCAGGGTTATTCGGGGTACCCGGATATCTCCCGGGGCCTCCTTTCATTCCACATTAATTTTACATGGACGGCGGAAGAAAAGCCATATTGTCTAGCTCTTGAGAATTCGCGGTGCTGATAGTGAATTTATTGGTTGTTAGTGGGTACGTCTTAAAATGTCATAAAATGAGCACTCCCTCCCTCATCCATCCTCAGGTTTTCCCTTTTCCACCTAAGGAATTGCGGTAGCATTATGAGTTTTTTTACCCGAACTATTTGTTAGTGGTTACACCTTCACACAAAAAAAAACAAAACAAAGAAATTTGGTCTGTTTTTTCCCTCATCCACTCCCTTGCTTTCCCTATTCCACCTAAGAAATCAGGGTGCTGATAGTGAAAGGTTTTTGATCAACGTTTTTTTTTTTTTGTAAGTCATTACATCTTCATAAAATGAGCACATTGTTTTTTTCCTCATTCACCCTCATGTTTTCAATTTTCCACCCAAGCAATTGGTGTAGCATTACGAAGCAATTTTGACCCGAACTATATATTAGTGGCTACACCTTCACAAAACAGAAAGAAATAAAGAAAATTGTCTGTTTTCACCCCTCATCCACTCCCTTGCTTTTCCTATTCCACCTAAAAAATCAGGGTGCTGATAGTGAAAGGTTTTTGATTTAAAAATATATATATATGTTTGTAAAAGGTTACGTCTTCATAAAATGAGCACATGTTTTTTTCCTCATCCACCATCATGTTTTCCCTTTTCCACCTAAGCAATTGGGGTAGCATTATGGAAGACTTTTGAGCCGAACTATCTGTTAGTAGCTTCACCTCCACACAAAAAAAAGTAAATGAAATTTGGTCTGTTTTTTTTCCCTCATCCACTTCCTTGCTCTCCCTTTTCCACCTAAGGAATCAAGGTGCTGATAGTGAACGGTTTTTGACCAAATGTATTGTTTGTAAGTGGTTACATCTTTATAAAAATGAGCACATTTTGTTTTTGTTTTATTCTTCAGCCACGTTCATGTTTTCCTTTTCCATCTAATCAATTGAGGTGCCATTTTGAAAGACTTTTGAGCAGAACTATTTGTTAGTGGCTACACCTCCACACAAAAAAGATCTACAAGAAATTTGGTCTGTTTTTTCCCCCTCATCCACTCCCTTGCTTTCCCTTTTCCACCTAAGGAATCGGGGTACTGAAAGTGAACAGTTTTTGATCCATAATTTACTGGTTATGAGTGGTTACGTATTCATAAAATGAGAACATTTCGTTCTTTTTCCTCATCTACCCTAATGTTTTCCCTTTTCCACCTGTGAAATTGGGGTAGCATAGCAACAAGATTGGGGTAGCAAGATTTTTCCATTATTTGTTAGTGGCTACACATTTACAAAAACAAAAAAAAATGGGTCTTTTTTCCCCTCGTCCACTCTCTTCCTTTACCTTTTCCACCGAAGGAATCTGGGTACCGACAAAACATTTTTTGATCCAAAATCATTTGTTAGTAGCTATAACTTCACAAAATAAACAAATTCTTTTGTTGGGGGTTTTTTTTCACCTCGTCTACCTTGTTTTCCCTTTTCTAATATGTTGGGGCGCTGATTGTGATTTTCGATCCAAACTAATTATTTTTTCGTTGCTACACCTTATACACATTTTGGGGGTTTTTCCCTCCTTTTTTCCCTTTTCCACCTAAGGAATCTGGGTACCGACGAAATATTTTTTTGATCCAAAATCATTTGTTAGTGGCTATAACTTCACAAAATAAACCAACTTTTTGTTGTTGTTTTTTTTCACCTCGTCTACCTTGTTTTCTCTTTTCTAATTTGTTGGGGCGCTGATTGTGATTTTCGATCCAAACTAATTATCTGTTTGTTGCTACACCTTATACACATTTGTTTTTTTCCCTCCTTTTTTCCCTTTTTCATCTAAGGAATCTGGGTGCCCATTAAAAGGTTTCCAAACTCATTATTTGTTCGTAGTTACACTTTCACAAAACAAATTTGTTTTTTTTCCCCCACTCATCCACTCTCGTTTTCCCTTTTCCACCTAAAGAATTGAGGTGCCGATATTTTTCTTCCAAACTACAGTAATTATTTGTCACTACACCTAAAAATAACTACACACATTACGCTTGTTTTTCCCCTCATTCGCCCACTTATTTTCCCTTTTCCACCCGAGGAATCAGGGCACTTTTTTCTTTAACTGTCGTCTTTCCAAAAGTTTATTGTAATATAAACGCGAATTGTGGTATCAATGAATTGCCCGTAATAACAAGAATATTGAACTAGCAGTCATTCAAAACGCCGTCATACAAACCTTGTCGTCCAACTTCCGAGCACTGAAGGAGAGTTCGACGTAGTCGTCGTTACCCGTCAGCTCCTCCGCCGTCACCTTTCACGCGGGGAGCAAGAACATTATCACATCGGTTGTCATCAAGTTGCCGAATGCGAGATGTGATGTGATGAAGAGCTGTGAAACAGTGTCATACCATGATGGAAGACTTCCCAGCAGTATTTCCTTGTTTCAGAAGCGCCTTAGTGAGCTTCCTTTGAGAAACAATCTAAAAACCGATACAGGAGAAGGTCATTATCTGCTTACTTCTTACAATGATCCCTCCGCTTTTGCCTCGGGTGTTCTTACAACATAAAGCACGATGCGGCTTTAATGAAACAAAGCTCTTGATAAGACTTTTATTGAAAATGCTGTTGGCTTTCTGTTATCCAATTTCAGTAAACCTCTGGCAAACACTTCAAAATAAAATAAAATCCTCTTCTCGTGTGTTCGAGTCCAAGCTGGTCATCTACAAACTCACGTTTTATCGAGTTTTTTGTGGCGAAAACAGGATTTAATCTGCTTATCTGGCATTTCCCGAGGATCAGTTCAGGTCATCGGTCTTCTTAATGAGCACGATGCCTATTTTTTCTCTCTAATTGCCCTTGTTTAACGAGCAAAACTCATAAATAAAACACATATTAAAATATTGATTGCAACGTCGTTAAGGAGGGACCACCGCAGACTTAATTATGGTTAAAAGACTGCTCGGTTAGTGGAGACGACTCATTCGCCGTTATGTTTCAGTGTCATTGACGGCGATAGACGTCGAAACCATTTTGACTGGGAGAGGTGTCATTAAAAGTGCAACAATCATTTGGTTAATCGACAACTAATCTATTAGCAAATAAATCGACAAATATTGTGATGACCGATTAATCGTGCAGGACCTTCTTCACCTCAAACTTGCCTAAATTCCTGAAATTGCAACATATATCTTATCAGTTGTATATATTATCAGATTTCTTCATTATATTTTAGTTAAGTCAAAGTAGGACATGAACAAAAATCTGCTTTTACTTTGGAAAATAGCAATTCACATTTTTGTCTGTCAACACAGTTGTTCAACATGCCTCCTAGCATGCGTTGCATCGTTACAGATGTAAATAACAATCAAAATTCATGTTCTGTGCTCATTATTTCTTCAGTTACTGTTCCAGTTGTTTCATTAATTGCTAGTTATGGTATTTGGTCACACTTTATTTGACAGTGGCACCATAAGATTGTCATTAGACAATCATAATTATGACATGACACCGTCATGAGCATGAATAAATGCTTATAACATATTTCATTTCGTGTTATCCGGCAAAAGATCTCACTTTTGAATGGATGTAAATGATCTGAGCTGGACATAAATGGAGTTAGTAACATAATTTGCTGGATGACACTTAACGACATCTGTCATTAGCATTCAGAAATGCCCATGATAGTGTCGTGTCATAATTATGACCGTCTTATGACAGTCTTATGACGCCACTGTCAAATAAAGTGTTACCAAATACCATAACAAGCAATTAATGAAACAACTGGAACAGTAACTGAATAAATAATTAGGACAGAACATGAATTTTGATTGTTATTTACATCTGTAGCGCTGCAATGCAGGGATGCATCTGGGCCGCGCCCTTGCGCCATTTACATATTTTGACAGCCACTGGCGAAACTTTGTAACTCCACCGCGCCAGCACCTGCGTAAGTCTATTACGATTGGCGCATATTGCTACATGATCTGCGCCACATATGACATACTTCTGTTAAAATAGCTAAAGAAATAAATTTAGTTAAACAGCGACTGAAAACTGTTCGCTTTCCTTCAGAGGTTTTAACTTTCGTCGTCTGCCATCTTGCTTTAGCAATATCTAGCCTAGAGGTTAGATCGGGCCTGAAAAATCCAGCCCGACCCGACACGGCCCGCTGGTATTGAAGCCTGACCCGGCCCGAGCCCGATCAATTAACTAGATTTGCAGGCCCAGCCCGAAAAACCCGATTTCTTTTTTTTTTTTTTTTTTTATTTCTTGGAGTGACGCGGAAAAAAAAAATGCAGCAGCAGCAATTTATTTTCATTTCTTCGAGTTGGCAGAAAAAACGCAAGTTTTCTTAATGTTTAAATAGTCTACATATTTTTATGATAATTATAAAAGCATTTACACAACGAAATAACGCTGGGAAAGTTTAATATAATACAAAAACATACGGTTTTGCAGACACACAGAGGAGAAGATTCAAAAGGATCACATTTGCGTTGCCTTCGTGTGCATAAATAAAAGTGTCTTTCGTAACGAATTCTCAGTCGGCAGGAAAAAAACGCAAGTTTTCTTAATGTTTAAATAGTCTACATATTTTTATGATCATTATAAAAGCATTTATACAGTGAAATAACGCTGGGAAAGTAATATTACAAAAAAAAAAAAAAAAACATGCAGTTTTACAGACACAAAGAGGAGAAGATTCAAAAGGATCACATTTGTGTTGCCTTTGTGTGCATAAATAAAAGTGCCTTTTGTAACGAATCGCAAGCGCCACAGCGGGAAGAGAAGAAGAAAAAGCGGGCGGCGCCACAGCGTTCAGAGCCTGCTCTCGGTTTTATCCCATTTTTTAAATATAATTTATTAGTCCGGCGGGCACAAGATCTAACCTCTAATCTAGCCATAATCACCTTGCATTTGTTTTGGTGCGTTCCAATTAAATTAAAATTGAATTAAAATTGTTTGTTGATATATTAGAAAAATAGATTTTACTCAAATCATGGTTTTTCATTTGCAATTTAGAAATATCATGCTCCAATGAATGTATTTTGGTTTATCTCAATCAGTTTTGTATACTTCGGCAATCTAGTTAAATCGGACCCCATCAATTTTAGAATTTGGCCCCCTTTTCAGACACAAGGTGGCCAACTGGCCCCTTTTTTTAGTTTTCCCAGATGCATCCCTGGCAATGCATGCTAGGAGGCATGTGTTGCCTATTAACCCAAACAAATCAACAAATAAGCCGCACTGGACTACTAAATGAAGGAAAAAAGTAGGGGCTTATAGTTTGAAAATTACAGTAATAAAATTAACGTATTTGATAATCGATACATTGTAGATTACAGTCAAATAAAGTCAGGAAGCTCGTATAAAATATTATTTTTGAAGGAAATAGTCATCAATTTTGTCTTCATTGCTACTTACAACATGCCGAAATTAACTTCAAGGTAAATTGTGAAGGTAATTGAAAGAAGTGACATTTATCCGATTAACCGATTAATCGTTTAATTAATTGTCCGATTAATCGGTTATAAAAATAATTGTTAATTGCAGTCCTAGATGTCATACACAATGGTATTTTGCATCAACAGTCATGTTCACTGCCATAGACTGTGATAGACATCCAATCCATTTTGACAAGGAGGGCTAGCATCAATTGATGTCCAATCCATTTTGACTGGAAGGGTGAGCATTAAGTGCCCTTGTTTCACTTGTATTGACGGCGATAGACATCCAATCCATTTTTACAGGTAGATGCGTAATGGACCATGTTCTATGACACCTCAAGGGTCATTAGTCACAGCCAGTGATGGCGATAGACATCCAATCCATATTTACTGCTAGAGGTGTCATGGACCATGTTCTATTACACCTCAACAGTCATGACATCAGTGACGGCGATAGACGTCCAATTCATTTTGACTGAGAGGCGACATGGACCATGGTCTTTTACATCTACACAGTCATGTTTCATTGCCATGGATGGCAATAGACATCCAATCCATTTTGACTTGGAAGGCTAGCATCGAGTGCTCTTGTTTCACTGCCAGTGACAGCGATAGACGTCCAATCCATTTTGACGGGTAGAGGTGTCATAGACCATGGTCCTTACATCTCCATAGTCATGTTTCAGTACTATTGTGTAATAGATGTCCAGTCCATTTTGACTGAGAGAGTATGGGGTGCCGTTTGTAAAGCAGCACATGCTGAAAATTACGACATTTTCTCACATTTAGCGCCACACAATGTTTAAAACGTGGTGTAAATTTTTTGAGTCGCTTTTTTTTTTTTGCACATTTACAACATTATTTAGCAACTTAAATATTCATTTTTAAATAAGAAGTTTTGTACCTGAATCTTTAAATCCAGAACTAAATATTTAATTTAAATCTTAAATTTATATCCTATATCCTAAATGCTAAATCTGGAAACGGTGGGAACTAAATATTTAGCTTAATATGCAAATTCACATGACTTGAGACCGGAAGTAACAAAATAAAAGCTGGAGCACACAAAATGCTCTTAAAATAGTTTCTCCTAAATATGCATTTTACCTATATATTAGGGCTGTCAAAATTATCGCGTTAACGGGCGGTAATTAATTTTTAAAAATTAATCACGTTAAAATATTTGACGCAATTAACGCACATGCCCCGCTCAGATTAAAATGACAGCAGTGTAATGTTCGCTCGTTACTTGTTACTTGTTTTTTGTTGTTTGGCGCCCTCTGCTGGCGCTTGGGTCCAAATGATTTTATGGGTTTGGGGAGTGAGCATGGTGTAATGACATCAACAATGGCGAGCTACTAGTTTTTTTTTTTTGATTGAAAATTTTACAAATTTTAATAAAACGAAAACATTAAGAGGCGTTTTAATATAAAATTTCTATAACTTGTTCTAACATTTATCTTTTAAGAACTATTCAATTCAATTTTATTTGTATAGCCCTCAATCACAACAGAGGTCTCAAAGGACTTTACTAGAAGTTTTTCTATCCATGGATCGCTTTAAGAGAATGTTAACAATGTTAATGCCATCTTGTTGATTTATTGTTATAATAAACAAATACAGTACTTATGTACCGTATGTTGAATGTATATATCCGTCTTGTGTCTTATCTTTTCATTCCAACAATAATTTACAGAAAAATATGGCATATATTATAGATGGTTTGAATTGCGATTAATTACGATTAATGCATTTTTAAGCTGTAATTAACTCGATTAAAAATTTTAATCGTTTGACAGCCCTACTATGTATTGTTATTATGACAATGACTCATGTCTAAGAGCAGACTGCCACCGTTGAGTAGCTTTTATTCATTTTCAAGCAACGTAAACAGACAGTCTGAGCTGCTCCACCAGCTTCTATTTTGTTACTTCCGGTCTCCAGTCATGTGAATTTGCATATTAAGCTAAATATTTAGTTCCGACCGTTTCCTGATTTAACATTTAGGATATAGGATATAAAGTTAAGATTTAAATTAAATATTTAGTTCTGGATTTAAAGACTCAGTTCCAAAATTGATCTAAAAATGAATATTTAAGTTGCTAAATAATGTTGTAAATATGCACACACACAAAAAAGTGACTCTAAAAATTTCACACCATTTTAAACACTGTGTGGCGCTAAATGTGAGAAAATGTTGTCGTAATTTTCAGCATGTACTGTTTTACAAACGGCGCCCAATAAGAGAGGCGTCATGGACCACGGTTTTGTTAAATCTTCATCGTCATGTTACAGTGCCATTGACAGCAATAGACATCCAATCTATTTTGACCGGTAGCGGCGTCATGGAACATGGTGTTTTACATCTCAACGGTCATGTTTCACTACTAGTGACTGATAGACGTACAATCCAATTTGACAGGTAGAGGCGTCATGGACCATGGTCTTTTACATATACACAGTCATGTTTCAGTGTCAATGAGCGACCATTACATTGATCAACCAGTCGATCGCAACGCTAGTGTGGGTAGCTGGATCATTGTCTTTTACATCTCCATAGCCATTGTGGGGACTATTTTGCAAAAAATATCCAGAGACTTAGATGATTCAAGGTTTCTTGACTTGTTGAATTAATCCAAATCAACCGAAAGTCAAGTTTAAAGTGTTCATTCCATACCTAAATCAAACAATACTACTTGTGGTTCACTTAAATAAACAAAACCAAATGGTGATGTGTGGACTAAAGTTGTCCCGATCGATCGCGTTTCGGGTCCGATCACGTCATTTTCAAAGTATCGGAATCGGCAAAAAAATATCGGACATGCCTTTTTTAAATATATATATATATATCTTTTAATTAAATCGTTTTCCAATTATATTTAACATTACAGACAAAATGTCTTCTTACACTCATCCAGAGTCTTTAGGTTAGGCTTAAAGTAGGCTATCACATTTATCGCGTTAATGGCGGTAGTTAATTTTTTAAAAATTTATCACGTTAAAATATTTAACGCAATTAACGCATGCGCTGCACGACCTACTCACGCATTGTCGCGTTCAATCTATAAAGGCGCCGTTTTACCTACATGTAGAGTTAAATGGCAGCGTAAAATGAGTAGAGTGAATTTTGGCAGTCTTTGGAGACTTTTTTTAATTGGCTAAAGCCTTACAATCCCTCTCTCAACAATTAGAAATATTGTGGGAAGCAATGTGGGGAAGCAAGGTAGTAGCTGATGTTTTTCTTAACACCCTATGTTATTTCCCAACGCAGAGAAGATATATCAATTGGTGCCACTACGCACAGTCATGGTTGCACTTCCCATCATGCATTTGGGCAGAACAGTTAAACTGCTACAGTATCATTTACTGAAAGCTCAACAAATACACTAGATGGCAATATTTAGTCACAATATTCAAAGTCACATTTATCCTTTAAGAATTACAAGTCTTTCTATCTGTGGATCCCTCTCACAGAAAGAATGTTAATAATGTAAATGCCATCTTGAGGATTTATTGTCATAATAAACAAATACAGTACTTATGTACTGTACGTTGAATGTATATATTCGTCCGAGTTTTATTCATTTTTTCCTTAATGCATTACCAAAATGTATATGATCAGGAAAAATTATCGGGAATGATTGGAATTGAATCGGGAGCAAAAAAAAAAAAAAAAAAGCAATTGGATCGGGAAATATCGGGATCGGCAGATACTCACACTAAAACGATCGGGATCGGATCGGGAGCAAAAAAACATGATACACATCATACACATTTTGGCAATGCATTAAGAAAAAAATAAATAAAACTCGGACGAATATATACATTCAACATACAGTACATAAGTACTGTATTTGTTTATTATGACAATAAATCCTCAAGTTGGCATTTACATTATTAACATTCTTTCTGTGAGAGGGATCCACAGATAGAAAGACTTGTCATTCTTAAAGGATAAATGTGACTTTGTATATTGTGACTAAATATTGCCATCTAGTGTATTTGTTGAGCTTTCAGTAAATGATACTGTAGCCATTTAACTGTTCTGCCCAAATGCATGATGGGAAGTGCAACCATGACTGTGCGTAGTGGTACCAATTGATATATCTTCTCTGCGTTGGGAAATAACATAGGGTATTAAGAAAAAGATCAATTACTACCTTTCTTCCCCGCATTGCTTCCCATGTTATTTCTAATCATAGGGAGGGGGATTGTAAGGCTTTAGCCAATTAAAAAACGGCTCCAAAGGCTGCCAAAATTCACTCTACTCATTTTACGCTGCCTTTTAGCTCTATATATAGGTAAAACGGCGCCATTACAGATTGAACGCGACAATGTGTGAGTGGGTCGTGCAGCGCATGCATTAATTGCGTTAAATATTTTAACGTGATAATTTTTTTTTTTTTAATTAATTACTGCTCTTAACGGGATAAATTTGATAACCCTACCTTAAGCCTAAACTAAAGACTCTGGATGAGTGTAACATATTATGTCTGTAACGTTAAATACAATTAGAAAACGATTTAATTAAAAAATATATGTAGATTAAAAAAAGGCATGTCCGATATTTTTTTGCCGATTCCGATACTTCGAAAATGACGTGATCGGACCTGATCGATCGGGATGCCGATCGATCGGGACATCTCTAGTTCATATAGTCATGTTTCAGTGTTATTAACAGGGATCAACGTCTAATCTGCCAGCCCTCCCAGTCAGAATGGATTAGACGTCAATCACCATGATTGGCAGTGAAACATGATCACTCAATCCCAGTCAAATTGGATTGAACACTGATCGTCGTCAATGCGGCTGAGCAAGCGAAAACTCCAGTTAGGGAGCGTTTCCACAGAATATACAAGACGAAATGAGTTTTACTCGGGTCAGTGCCGCAAGTCGGGGCTCAAGGACTTCTATCCCATAATGTTAGTGACAGCAGCTGACTTCAGGCAAAAACATCCCATTGGGATTCAGTGCACTGCAGAGCTTCGGCTCCCTATCACTGGAATAATTGGACACATTGTGTGATACTGAATTCCATATATAGACACTTGTCGTAGTCTCACGTATGCTGCATTGTTGCATAACTGATAAACTGTACCTGTGGTAAATATGAAAGATAATGTGATAAAATACTTAGAGGTTACGCCTTGCGTAACACACAAAAAAACAAAAAATTGTTGAAATTGTTCTGAAAATTTAGTTTTCACAACAACTAGTTTTTCTTAACAAGTAATTGGTTTCTGTAGCCAGAAAACCGCGGCACGGGGGCCAGATTTGGCCCACAACGTCTTTTTGTGTGACGTTATTAGTCGATGTCATATTTCTCGCTAAAATTAAATTGTAACAAAATTCAGTTAAATCTTTTTTGTTTTGTTCATTTTTCCCCTCTGTTTGTTTTAAATAAAATAAACAACAATTAAAAATGATTTGAAAAAAATTACTGCTTTTTTTCCCTTTTTCAATTTAAAATAGGATATTTTAAATAGAATAGAAGTTTAAAAAGATAAAAATAATAAATAAGTTTTTAAAAATAAATAGATAAATAGAGAACATATTTTGAAAATTTATGTTTTTGTTTTTTAATTAAAAATACATAAATATAAAACTTTTGAAATCATTTGTTTCATGTTTTCATGTAAATAAATCATAAAATGTGGATATGAAAAATAAAATAGTTACTAAATATGTTTTGAAAAAATTAAAATAAAGGAAACTATTTTTCTAAAATGTATGTTTTTTTTTAATTACAAATAAATATAAACCTTTTTGCTTCATGTTTTCATGTAAACAAATTAAAAACATGTAAATGTTAAATAAAATATTTACTAAATATGTTAAAAAATAAATAAAATAAAATATATGTGTTTGTTTTTTTATTAAAATTAAATAAATGTAAAACTTTAACATTTTTGTTTCATGTTTCCATATAAATAAAAAATATGTGTAAATGAAAAATCAAATATTTACAGTTTTTCACTTTTCAAATTAAAAAATGACAACTCAAAAACTGAAAAAACAAAAATACCGTAATTTTCGCACTATAAGGCGCTCCTGACTATAAGCCGCCACCCACCAAATGTGACACGAAAATGGCATTTGTTCATAGATAAGCTGCACTGCACTATAAGCCGCAGCTGTTCTCACTGTATTATGGGATATTTAGACCAAAAGATATCAACTGGTAGCACTTTATTTGACAATCGGCATCATAACGACTGTCATAAGACCAAATGAACCATCATGAAGCTTTGAATCAATTGGCTGCAAAGCTTCATTGCTTCAATAAGCTTCATTTGGCCATTACTGCTCCCTTGGGGGAGACATTCAACCTTTACTGCCACCTGCTGTCAACCCGGTTTTTGTCCAACATGCCTCCTAGCATGTATTGCAGTGCTCCAGATGAAAATAACAATCAAAATTCATGTTATGTGCTAATTATTTATAACTGTTACTGTTCCAATTGTTTCATTTATTCCTAGTTATGCTATTTGGTGACACTTTATTTGACAGTGGCGCCAAAAGACTGTATTTACACAATCATAATCATGACATGACACTGTCACGAGCATTAATGAATGTTTATAATAGAAGTCATTACTGTTATCCGGCAAATGATCTCACTTTTGAATGGATGTAAAAGATCCGAGCTGGATATAAATGGCGTTATTAACATAACTTGTCGAATGACACTTAACGACATCTGTTATAAGCATTCAGTAATGCCCATGATAGTGTCAAGTCATAATTATGACAGTCTTATGACACTGCTGTGAAATAAAGTGTTCCCAAATACCATAACTTCGCAATTAATGAAACAACTGGAACAGTAACTGAATAGAAAAATAGCACAGAACATGAATTTTGATTGGTGTTTACATTGTTGGCACTGCAACGCATGCTAGGAGGCATGTGTTACCTATTAACCCAAATAAATCAATAGATAAGCCGCATTGGACTATAAGCCGCTACTTTTTTCCTTCATTTTGAATCCTGCGGCTTATAGTCCAAAAATTAGTACTGAATATTTCTTCCTTTTTTTGCTTATAAAATTCAAAATCTAAACATTTAAAATTACGATGCTCGAAAAAGAATTTTGGAAAATTTAAGCCAACAATGCCTCTTAATGATTAAAACCATGATAAATCAACTATCAATACAGTTGCCGATTCATTTGTAGAGGAACTCATTCACTGCTATTGACCACGATGGATTTCTATCACTGTCAATGGCACCGAATGACTTAATCGCTGCAGCATTAGCTGCTAGACATAATGGACAACATGGTTATAAAAAACACTAAACAACAGTAAACCAGTCATAAAATTATCAAATCAATGAGTAAAAATTGTATATATGATCATTAAATATTCGAAATATAACCAACCTGCCCTAAAGTGCACTCCATAGCCCCGAGAAAGTCAGCATCCCGCAGGCCATTGTTGCCCGAGCTGATGTCGTGAAGTTCAAAACGCAGCCTTTGGACTTCTTCAAAGTAATAATCCACAAGAAAAATCTTGGAGAAAACCGGGCTGCTACTGCTGCGGATCACCTCAGTGCGGTCAACCTACCAAAACACAAACACAATTATATACGCTTTACATCGATTAAGGCTGCCACAGTTATTTTGGTAGTTGATTAATCATGTTTTGTGGCGAGTTGAGTCATTATGCTCATGTATAAGTCATGTTTTTTTTACTCTGGGTTGAACAATTCAGTAGTGGGAGCAAAAACTATGGACTGAGAAATGTTAGATTATGAATATGATGCAATTATATAACTATCATTGTTGTCAAAAAGAATATATTTTTAACATGGATAAAATAAAAATGAGGAAAATATATTTAGTTAATTACAAAAAAAAAATTGTTTTATTTATTTATTTGTTTATTTAATATAATAAACTAATATATTTTATTTGAATACAGTTTTTCCCTTTTTATTTATTTGAAATAGCTTGTTTTTTCAGGATTAAAATTAATCAAAAACAAGTTTTAAATATGTACAAAAGACAACCTTGACTGTTTCATTTATTTATTGTTATTTATTTATTTATTTTAATTTAAAAACATGTGTAAAAATTGTTTTAAATTAATTAAACTAAATTTAAAATCACGCTATTTTTCCTTTTGGTTTATTTATTTATTTAAAGAATAATTGTTTCAACATAAATTTTTTTAAAAATTGTAGAAGTTCAAAAGAGAATCCTTCTTTTATTTCTTTTTTTTTTTCATTAAAATTCGATGTAAAAAGTTTTTTAAAAAATAAATTAAAAACCAATACCGTTAGCCCTTTTTACTTGTTTTTTTATTTTAAAAAAAAAACAAAACGTTTTTCCCTTTTTATGTATTTAAAACAACTTGTTTTTAACATGAATAGGACTAAAATGATTCAAGAATATTTTTTAAACATGTACAAATGAGAACCTTGACCTTCTATGTATTCTTTTGTGTTTTTTAATTTAAAAACAAATGTAAAAAAATAATTTAAAATTAATTGAACACTGTTATTCCTTTTTGTTTATTTAAAGAAGAAATATGCTTTAATTTAAATTTTTAAAAAAAATTTGGACAAAAGTACTTGTTTTACTTTTTTATCGCTGTCAGTGGCACCCAGTGAGTTACGTTCAGTACATCCAAGGTGTTAAAAAGTGACAATAATAAAATTAATAATAATAATAATTAATCAATAAACAATAGTTTTACTCTTTTAGCTTTATCCATTTAAAAGAATATATTTTTCAACACATTTTTTTATAAAGTTAATTGACAGAAGTAGAAACGCAAATCTGTTTTATTTTCTTTTAATCTTTTTAATTTAAAACAAAATTTTTAAAATTCGCCAGAAATAAATACAAATAAATAGAGAAATATTTCCTATTCGGCAGCTCAAAAAAGAGGATATGGACATTTTTTAGCATCTTTCAATGTTGCCAATTAATTGGATAACTAATTACTTGTCACCTTGTCGGTTGCTTATCATTTTTATGAATATTAATCAGCAGCCCGGACACCAATTATTGGACCCTAACGGCGTTTTAAACTTTCCATTTTTTCCCATTTTCATTATGTTGGACTTTTTAATGTAATAATCAGAAGTACACAAAAGACAGCTTGTCATTAAGTCGGTGTGTGCATTGATTTTGGCTTCAATAGCGCTACATTGTGCAAACTTATCAACTAGCTGTTTGACTACATGGAGAATAGAATTGTTATTAGCTTCTATTCTCCCTAAGGTAGAAAGGAATAGAAACATAAATCAGTCTGGTGGGCTTTTGTTAACTCGCTCAACGTGAAGGTCAGCCATGAATGGCACAAATGTGTCTCTAAAATCACTTTTGTGAGTATTGCAGATAACACATTATGTAAAGGGAGTACATGTGAGGTTCAGGTGCTGTATTTAACACTTTGCCTGCCATTGACAGCGATAGACGTCCAAACCGTGTGAAATGGGAGGGGCTGGAAGCATTTTTGCGATGCATTAAAACTGTTGCGTTGTTTTTTTTTTTTTTTTTTTTTTTTTTATTGTACCGTATTTTTCGGACTATAAGTCGCACCAACCAAAAATTTCGAGGGGGAAAAAAACATACATAAATCGTACTGGAGTATAAGTCGAATTTTGGGGAGGTCATTTTATTTAATCAGAGACCAAGCACAAACATTATACAGTACAGCAGTAATAAAACAGAGAATAAAGTGCTAAATACAGTCATATGAAAAAGTATCTGATCTTTTTGGAATTCCTCACATTTCTGCAAAAAAATCCCCATCAAATGTGATCTGATCTTTTTCAAAATCACACAGATGAAAAAACAGCATTTGCTTTAACTAAAACCACCCAAACCTTTATAGGTTTTCATATTTTAATGAGGATAGCATGCAAGCAACGACAGAAGGGGGGAAAATAAGTACGTGAACCGTCACATTTAATGTTTTGTGGCCCCCCTTTGGCAGTAATAAGTTCAACCAGATGCTTCCTGTAGCTGCAGGTCAGTCTGGCATAACTATCAGGACTAATCTAATTCTTCTCTACAAAACTGCAATAGTTCAGTCAGAATATTTGGCAGGAATAGCTGTCTTTAGGTCATGCCACAGCATCTCAATGGGGTTCAAGTCTGGACTTTGACTTGGCCACTCCAGAAGGTGTATTTTGTTCTTCTGAAACCATTCTAAAGTTGATTTCTCTTTTTAGCTTCAACTGTCTGACAGACGGTCTCAGGTTTTCCTGCAAAACGTCCTGATGAAATTTTGAATGATTGCAAGTAGTCCAGGCCCTAAGGCAACAAAACAGCCCCAAATCATGATACTCCCTCCACCATGCATTACGGCGGGGATGAGGTGTTGATGTTGGTGAGCTGTTCTATTTTTTCTCCACACATGACGTTGTGTGTTACTCCCAAACAATTCAACGTTGGTTTCATGAGTCCACAATATATTTTGCCAAAATTTCTGTGGAGTGTCCAAGTGCCTTTTTGCCAACATTAAACGAGCAACAATGTTTTTTTAGACAGCAGTGGCTTCCTCCATGGATTCCTCCCATGAGCACCATTCTTGGCCATAGATTTACATATAGTAAAGTGTGCACAGAGATATTAGACTGTGCCAGTGATTTCTGTAAGTCTTTAGCAGACACTCTAGGGTTCTTTTTTACCTCTTTGAGTAGTCTGCGCTGAACTCTTGGCATCATCTTTGTTGGACGGGCACTCCTCGGGAGAGAAGCAACAGTGCCAAACTCTCTCCATTTGTAGACAACTTCTCTGACTGTCGATTGATGAACATCCAGACTTTTAGAGATGGCTTAGTATCCTTTCCCAGCTTTATACAAATCAACAATCGTTGATCGCAGGTCTTCAGACAGCTGTTTTGACCAAGCCATGATGCACATTCGACAATGCTTCTCATCAAGACAATTCTAACCAGGTGTGTGTTTTATAGTGGGCAGGGCACCTTTAAACCACTCATCTGTGATTGGGCTCACACCTGACTTACAGTGCCCTCCATAATTATTGGATTTATAATAATTATGTGTTTTTTAGCTTCTAATAATTTTCTCTACAGCATGCGCATCTTTTGTGGCACGCCAGACCCACTTAGAGTGTTTGTTGCCAAAAAGCTAAGTCTTGGTCTCATCTGACCAAAGCACACGGTCCCAGTTGAACCCCCAATACCGCTTGGCAAACTCCAGACGTTTGCGTTTATGATTGTGAGTGAGGAAAGGTTTTCTCCGTGCATGCCTCCCAAACAGCTTGTTGGCGTGTAGACAGCACCTCATACCCACTGTGAAGTATGGGGATGGGTCAGTGATGCTGTGGGGCTGTTTCGCTTCCAAAGGCCCTGGGAACCTTGTTAGGGCGCATGGTATCACGAATGCTTTGAAATACCAGGACATTTTAAATCAAAATCTGTTGCCCTCTGCCCGAAAGCTGAAGATGGGTCGTCACTGGGTCTTTCAGCAAGACAATGACCCTAAACACATGGCCAAATCTACACAGAAATGGTTCAGCAGACACAAAATCAGGCTCCTCCCATGGCCATCTCAGTCCCCAGACCTCAACCCCATTGAAAACCTGCGGGGTGCGCTGAGGTGAGAGTACAGAGGAGAGGTCTCTGAATGATTTAGAGAGATTCTGCAAAGAGGAATGACTGAAGATCCCTCTTTCTGTCTTTTTCCATCTTGTGAAACATTATAGGAGAAGATTAGGTGCTGTTTTGTTGGCAAAAGGGGGTTGTACAAAATATTAACACCAGGGGTGCTTATAATTGTGACACACATTATTTGATGTCAAATAATTATTTCTTTATGTCGGGTTTTTTCCCCACTGAATAAATGCACTTGTATTGAAGGTTGGATTGAAGGTCCCATATTATTTAAAAAATATATATTAGAAGCTAAAAAACACAAAATTATTATAAATCCAATAATTATGGAGGGCACTGTAAATTGTTTGGTAAAAATTGGTTTCAATTGCTCTTTAAGTCTCCTTAGGCAGAGGGTTCACTTACTTATTTTCCCCCTTTTGTCTTTGTTTGCATGTTATCCTCATTAAAATATGAAAACCTATAAATGTTTGGGTGGTTTTAGTTAAAGCAGACACTGTTTTTACATCTGTGTGATTTTGACAAAGATCAGCTCACATTTGATGGTGATTTTATGCAGAAATGGGAGAAATTCCAAAATATCCAATATTCCAAATACCTTTTCATACCACTGTAGCTTTCTCACAGATCTCACTCCAAATCACTACCAAATCCATTCAAGTCTTCATCTTTAGTATCACTTTTTGACAACTGCACTAACTTGAAGTAGAGGGCACACCTCGAGTATAAGTATCAATCTATAACTCGCACCTGAGTATAAGTATGAAAAAAGTGCGACGTATAGTCAGGAAAATACGGTAGTTCCCTTGCTCTTGCTGTACCTCAAACCACTGCCCGTGAGATTGCATCTTGAGAACCACGCAAGGGTCGGGCTTGGAGAGGGCATCTCGGTCGGAGATTCCCCGACAGGCCACTCTCAGCTCCACTTTGGTCAGACACGGCGAGCTGATGAAGCCCAGCGTGGCCTCCGCCGACTCGTAGATATTGCTCATCGTCAATGCGCAATCACGCACTATAGAAAGAGGAGAACAGACAGAAACTTAGTATTTCAACAGGGGTGTGGTGTGTCAACTTTTTTTATTGTACTCGCTGTCGTCTGACAGCAATTTCTAGCTATTATTCTGAAGACATGAAGTCAATAAAGATCTCAGATCCATTTGTGGGTCCATTATGTGGAAATAGCAGCTCGCCTCCGGCCAGTTTGTCTCACCCCAAAGGATAACCGCAGGCCTGCAGATGTGCTATATGCTACAAAGTGAATATTAATGCATTGGTCTAGTAGTATCCTCCTTCGGGAATGAAGCTCTTGGAACTGGGTCTGACTCTGACCTGGATCCGGCTTGCCCTGTCCTCCATAATTCATGATTCTCATGTGTGTGCGGAGTTGGTGGCCATTATTTTTAGCGAAGTGGAGCTGAATGAGATGTGTACTTACTGACGTGACACTTGTTTGTCTGTTGTCTATCGTAGTCAGTGGGAGCCGATGAGTTCATATAACCGCAACGAGTGAGTTAACTCATCGGCCGGTGAGTTGAAAAATAGCGCAAAAGTGTGTTATTTCATTCGAAAGTGGGTTAAACAAATCACAAAAAGAGAGTTGACGAGTCCAAAGGTGAGTTAACACATTTGAAGGTGAGTTAACTTATCCAGCACGAGTGCTATAACTCATCCGTGACGAGTGAGTTAACTCAAACCCGACCAGTGAGTAAACTAATCTGTCAGATGTGAGTTAATTCATTGGTGACTTAATGAACTGAAACGCAAAGTGACTTAATTTATTACATGAGTGAGTTAACTCAATTGCAGTGAGTGCGTCATTAGTGGTGAGTTGACTAACCCGCAAAAATTGAGTCAACTCATTCAAAGGTGAGTTAACTCAATCACAAATATGAGTTAACTCGATAACTCCAGGGTGAGTGCTTTAACTCATTATTGAAAAGTGAGTTAACTCAGTTTGACAAGTGTGTTAACTCATCTCGACAAGGGTGTAAACTCATCCGCATCAAAGAGACTTAAATCATCTATGGCAAGTGAGTTGACTAATTTACGACAAGGGAGTTAACTCATCTATCACATTTGGGCTCATTCATTTGTGACTTA
This sequence comes from Corythoichthys intestinalis, assembly GCF_030265065.1. NCBI lineage: Eukaryota > Metazoa > Chordata > Actinopteri > Syngnathiformes > Syngnathidae > Corythoichthys > Corythoichthys intestinalis. The sequence continues at coordinate 9,974,143 of NC_080416.1, read as the reverse complement.
ATGAACTCAAACGCAAAGTGACTTAACTTATCGCAGTGAGTGACTTAACTCACCCGCTAAAAGTGAGTTAATGCATTCAAAGCTGAGTTAACTCGTTCACAAATATGTTAACTCGTTTGAAAATGATTTAACTCATCCAGGACGAGTGGTATAACTCATTCGTGAAAAGTGAGTTAACTCAGTTAGACAAGTGAGTTAACTCATCTCGACAAGTGTGTAAACTCATTGGCCTCAAAGAGACTTAAATCATCTATGGCAGGTGAGTTAACTCATTTGCGATGAGGGAGTTAACTGTCACACGTGGGTTCGTTATTTTTTGTGACTTAATGAACTCAAACGCAAAGTGACTTAAATTATCGCAGCGGGTAAGTTAACTCAATTGCAGTGAGTGAGTTAATTAATTTCTGGTGAGTTAGTTAATCACAAAATGTAAGTAAACTCATTTGAAAGTTTGTTAACTTATCCAGGACGAGTGCTATAACTCATTCGTGAAAAGTGAGTTTACTTGGTTTGACGAGTGAGTTAATCTCGACAAGTGAGTAACTTCATCCACAGCAAGAGACCTAAATTGTCTATGGCAAGTGAGTTAACTCACTTGCAAAGCGTGATTTAGCTCATCTATCACATGTGAGCTAACTCGTTAACTTAATGAACTCAAACACAAAGTGACAACTTATGGCAGTGGGTGAGTTAACTCAATTGCAGTGAGTGACTTAAGTAATTTCTGGTGAGTTAGTTAATCACAAAATATGAGTTAACTTGTTTGAATGTTAACTTATCCGGGAGGAATGCTATGCCTAATTTGTAAAAAGTCAGCAAACTCAATCTCGACAAGTGAGTAAACTCATCTGCAGCAAGAGACCTGTCCTAAACCATCAATGGCAAGTGAGTTAACTCATTTGCGTAGAATGAGTTAACCTATCCAGCACACGTGAGCTAACTCGTTAACCTAATGAACACAAACACAAAGTGACTTACAGTAACTTATCGCAGTGAGTTAACCGATTTCTGTGAATTAACTAATTCGCAAAAAGTGAGTTAACTCATCTGTCACACGTGAGTTAACTCATTTTTGACTTAATAAACGCAAACGCAAAGTGACTTATCACAGCGGATGAGTTAACTAATTTCTGGCGAATGAGATAACTCATTCGCAAAACGGTCAGTTAACTCATTTGCAAAAAGTGAGTTAACTCATCTGTCACATGTGAGTTAACTCATTCGTAACTTAATATGCTCAAACGCAAAGTGACTTAACTTATCACAGCGGGTGAGTTAACTCATTTCTGGCGATCCGCAGCAAGTGAGTTAACTCACCCACGAAGCGAGTTGACTCATTCAACTCAATTGCAGTGATGAGTTCCTCTCACACGAACTCACAGGTTCCAAATTTTATCAAAACAAAAAACATTGATTTATTTTAATTAATTAAAAATCATTAATATTTCAAAATTGAATTAATTTTAAAAAATTAAACCAAAAAAAATCAAGCAAATTGTTATAAATTTAAAAAAGAAGAATGAAGACTAAAATTAAATTCTTTATAAAACATCTCTTGTGACCTCGCATGGCTTAACTCTTTGGCTGCCATTGACGACAATGGACGTCCAATCCATTTTAACTGGGAGGGGCTGGAAGCGATCGAATGATCGCTTCCAGCCCCCTCCCTGTTGAAATGGTTTGGACGTCTATTGACACCTATTGCCGTCAATTGGTGTTTTAATGATCAATTTCCCTCTTTTACTAACTATCACAGCACATACTCTGTGACCTGCAATTGGAAAAAATCAGTGTCACGCAATTTTAGACAGACTAATACTGTAGTCTTGACTTAAGAGAAAAAAGTCAAAGAAAATGAGACTTTTTCCCTATAAAATCAGCAGATTTGAAAATCAGAACCAAATAAATTTTACTCAAAACTCACCCTACTTGGACTTGAAGACCCGAGGCAGGCAAACAACTTCCCCTCGCCGTTGACGTGCCGATCCCGGGCGCCTACCTCTCCGTCTCCAGACCCATCGCGCCTCGTCCTCTCTCACGCTTCTGTCTTTTCCGATTTCAGTCGAGCCACGACGCCGCAGAACCGCGGAAGGACGGCGCAGACGAGCGAGTCTTAGCGCCGCATTTCAATTCCCGGCGGGCGAGCGCTGGCCAGGATGCGCGCGGAGCAAAAATGGGAGGAGAAGGGGGGGCGGTGCGCCACTTAACCGGAGTTTGTAATCCTCTGACTCCTCCGGGGGGCCGGGCGCGCAGCATCCGAGGACCCCCAGTCGAATCCGGGCGCGGTCTGCCAGCGGCATCTAGCGGCCGAGCAGGTGGGAGTGTCGACGCTTCTCCGCTTTGATTGGCTCGGATGCGCTTCGGCGGTTTTATAATAAGCGCTGACCGCGCACCTGAGACCGGTCGGTGGTCTGTAAAGAGAGCGAGATGAGTTTTCTGCGGATGAATTAAAAAATATTTAAAGGCAGCATTTCTCAAATGTAGCAATATAGTATGAAGCGTGGAGTCAGTGGGCCGTTTACAAATTAAATGAGATTCTATCTAATATTCATTTATAGTCCTGACTAAAGATCGAGCCGATATATCGGACAGATATCTGGACTTAAATATAAAAGAATAACTGATGTTCAGTTTGGGTGACTTTGTTACGTGTGATTTTGCGTCATCTAGTGGTCAAAATGAAGTAGTCATAGAGGAAGAAAAAGGACAGGTAGTGGATGAGCTTCCTTGAGGCAAACTGGCTAATGCATTTTATAATGAGCGCCTCTCCTTTACAAAAACCCTGAACATAATGAACAGCAAAAATGCAAAAAATATGACTTGGGGGGAAAAAAACTAGCAATTATGATTATTATTATTCCGTCCGTTATCACGACCCACAGCTTGTGACCATAGGTGAGGGTAGGAACGTAGATCGACTGGTAAATCGAGAGCTTCGCCTTTTGGCTCAGCTCCTCTTTTACTATTATGCAGCGGTGCAGAGTCCGCATCACTGCACCGATCAGCATGTCGATCTCCTGCTGTTTTCCACCCTCACTTGTGAACAAGACCCCAAGATACTTGAACTCATCCACTTGGGGCAGGATCTCATCCCTGGGGGGGCAAAAAAAAACCTACAATGCTCAAGAATGTCGAAATCCAGCGTAGGGCTACTGCACCTTAAAACATTTTTTTTCTCTCCTTGAGATAACTGTTGTTGTGATTTTGTCTAAACAAATAAATATTTTATTTTATTTCATTTTATTTGACTTAGAACACATCCATAACTGAACAGTATGGACATGCAGGTGACGATGTTTTCTTTTTTAGGTAACCTATTGTGGTTCTTCGGTTTTATTATTATTATTATAGTTTATTCTTTGTTCCGCAACCCCTTTGAGCTCAATTTGACCCCCTTAGAATGCTTCAAAATGCAGGCAGGTCAAGACCAGTGTTGTTAATTTTACTTTAAAAAAGTAATTAATTACAGTTACAAATTACTTCTCCCAAAAAGTAATTGCGTTAGTAACTCAGTTACCTGAATGTAAGAGTAATTAGTTACTTGGCAAAGTAACTAGTGATAATTTTCTTTTTTTTTTTCTCAAAAAAAAAAAAAAAAAAAAAAAAAAAAAAACAGGTCACGCAATGTGAAGTTTAAAGGGTTTGGGGGACAATTGGCCCTAGCCCAATTCTTTACCCTCCACTTAACTAGACACAAGGGTATTGCGATAACTAGATAGTAACCTTTGCTATGTGTGGAAGTCATTTAAAGTTGTGAATCAACCGTTAAAGTTGTTAAAATTGCTCCCATTATTGCATTAGTTCCCTTCTGTCTACTTTAAACATGTGTACGTTTTAAAACTGTTTAATCATTTAAATATAGATTTAAGTTAAGATTTTGCCGATTTAGGAGCATTTTAGATTAAAAAAAAAAAAAGTTACTTAGGTTCGCGAGGAAGGATCTCTACATCAGAGCCTTCCTGAGAGGTCTACTGCTTTAAGATGGCGGCTGTTTACTAACGCATGTAGTCATTAAAACATGTTGCCAATGCAGCTGTGTCTGTCATATGCATCTAGTTCCATAATATGATATCTACCGTGTCATGTGGGCGTAGTTTGTCAGCTATGGCACAGTCAGGTATTATTGGAGCCACCTCGCATCGCGGTTGCAACGGCGTCTGCTCTGCTCTCTCGTCTCCGTGAGTCCGTTTCTCTCAGACTTTTTTTATTCAACCAACTTAGTAACGCATAGTAACGCACGACTTTCCTGCCTCAGTAACGGTAACGGCGTTGCCAAGATGAGAAAAATAATTAATTAGATTACTCATTACTGAAAAAAATAACGCCGTTAGTAACGCCGTTATATTCTAACGCTGTTATTAACAACACTGGTCAAGACAGATGCAATCTTTGATACCTGTAAAGACACATTCCAAATACACTATGTAGCGCCCCCTAGCAGTCATTCTTTGTCCCGCCGATGCTTCAAGCCCTACCTAAAGACCCATCATGTCTCATCTTCAATGCCCTTGCTGATGAAAGGAGATTTTCGCTCAAAATCTCTCGATATATGGCCCCATTCATTTTTTCCGTTACACAGATCAGTCGTCCTGGTCCCTTTGCAGAAAAATAGCCCCAAAGCATGATGTTTCCACCCCCATGCTTCACAGTGGGTATGGTGTTCTTCGGATGCAATTCAGTATTCTTTCTCCTCCAAACACGAGAATCTGTGCTTCTACCAAAAAGTTCTATTTTGGTTTCATCTGACCATAACACATTCTCCCAGTCCTCTTCTGGATCATCCAAATGCTATCTAGCGAACCGCAGATGGGCCTGGACGTGTACTGGCGTCAGCAGAGGGACACGTCTGGCAGTGCAGGATTTGAGTCCCTGGCGGCGCGTCCTTTTTTTAAATATACCGCAATGGTTTTGGCACATTCTTTTTGAATCACCTTGTATCAGACGTGTTTAAAAAAAATCCTAAGTATAATTAAAAAAAAAAAAAAACTTTGTATGTGTATAAAGTATAACTTTCCAGTGCTAAATCTGAATACATTGAATACACAAAAAAACAAAAACAAAAAAAAAGGTGGGGGGTGTTACATCGCGATTTTTTACTTATCGCGGCGGGTTCTGGTCCCCATTAACCGCAAAAAACGAGGGATCACTGTATAAAGTACTGGTGAGCTGCAGGTATTACTTTTGTCCGCTTGAGGTCACCATCCTCACAATCTACGTCCTGCTCTGTCTGGGCCTATTTGTGATATTGAACATTACAATCCTAAATAACGTCATAACCTGCTTGGAATAAATCCATGACGTGTAAAGGGCTTTTATCATCCAATGATTTGGATTTTAAGCTTTTAATAAATCAGGCCATATGGAAACCAGCCCACGTAAGAGATAAATCACGACCAAAAACGTGTATGTTGGGCCGTCTGTGTTGTCAAACGAGTTTGCGTATGCCAGGTTTGTTCGACTTGAGAGGTGGTTGAGGTCATATTTTTTGGACGAAGCCCCCCGCCCATCTTTGTGCGGCGCCCGCGGTGCGGTTCGGTTCGATTCGACCACGCCCGGCCCCGCCGAGTGCAGCTAATAGCTCCATCCGGGCACTTTGCTTGCTTGACAACCCGACGAAGATGGCGGCCACGGGGAGGAGTGCATTATTATCCTCCACCTTAACCGGATCCAAAACCACACTGGAGAACCAGGAGGAGGATGACGGGCAGAATTTATGGTGCGTGCGGGCTTCCTTTTAATCTGGGCTACCCGCAACAAGCGGCTTTAAGCCTTATTGTTCCGGCGAGAAGCTTGATTTGACAGCTAACCCCCTGCTAATGAGTTAGCATCAGGACCAGACAGACAGGAGCGAGCTAACCTGTCGTTCATTGAAATGCATTAAATCGGGAAATAATCCTAAATGAATCGATTTTTTTGTGTCTCGCAGGTCGACTATCTTGAGCGAAGTGTCGACCCATTCGAGATCAAAGCTACCATCTGGGAAAAATGTGCTGGTTATGGGTGGGTATTGACAATAGAATGATGACAGATCAAATACTCACAGGTGCAGGTGAATGGTTTACTTCATACCTTTTGACAATCCGTTTTATTTACTGCAAGTCCTTGTGGAAGCATGAGATTTGATGCTGAGGAAAGGATGGCAAGTGATGCTGCACGCCCATGCAGGGTCAATCAGTTGCCATGGATAAACAACGAGGTTATTGATTGACAGTGTGGAAGATAGGCTCATAGTATGTCCAGTTTACTCACAATCAAAATAGCAGTGCATGGAGTGGAGTCCCTCTGTCGGCTTGAGTAGAGAGAACGCATTGGGGGGGACGTGGTGCAGCCTTGACAACACAATTATAATATAGTGTTAGGGTCCAAAAGCAATGCAAATGTCATTTGGAAGTGTTGATATTTCAAAGATTTAATGCCGTCAGATTTGTTTTCCAGCATTGTAAAAATGATGCTTTGTTAGAAAACCCCATCAATTTGTTAAGGCAAATTTATTTCTATAGCACAATTCAACACAAGGCAATTCAAAGTGCTTTACGTCACATTAGGGCTGCAGCTATCGATTATTTTAGTAGTCGATTAATCGATGAACTAGTTTGTCGAATAATCGAGTAATCGGATAAGGAACATGAAAAATTAAAATACCTGAGCTGTGCCTCAAATGGTATAAAAAAAAAAAATAAGATCTATGTTCAACAAAAGAACAATTGGCTAACTTACATAGTAAAAGTCCGTGAGCTTAAATGCTGTAATTATTTTTTTAAGGCACATATTCCCACAAAAACAGCTAAATATACTCATAAACTAAATTATATATGCATTAAAAAAAAATTAGCTCAAACAAAAACTTAGCTTATGTTGGTCTTAACATGGAGCAGCTGGATTCACCCATATGAAATGAGGCAGACTATAGGGCAGTGTATCCACTTAAATCAATGAAACTGAGTGCAAATACTTTCAAAATGAACCATTACAACACCAAATTAATCAAATACTCGAATCAGCAAAATTTAATTCGAATTTTTTCCTAATTGAATACTCGAGTTAATCGATTACTCGTTGCAGCACTACATCACATGAAGACCATAAAAATCACATTTAAATCAATACAACGTAAAAACCAAGACAATCAAAATAGGAAATAAAATTATACATAAAAATCGCATTTAATCACAAATAGAATAAAAATAAATAAATAAAAATAAAACAAACTACTACTACTAATAATAATAATAATTAAAATCAGCAATGGAGATAAGCACAAGAGGAATAGAAAGCAAGTAGATTGAAATATATAGACGGTTATGGATATGCAGTGCTAAACAAAAGCGTTTTTATCCTTGATTTAAAGGAGCTAACAGTTTGAGCATACTTCAGACTAGTGCTGCAACGATTAATCGATTAACTCGAGTATTCGATTAGAAAAAATATTCGAATTAAATTTTGTTGCTTCGAGTATTCGTTTAATTAAAGTGGCGTTGTAATGGTTTGTTTTGAAAGTGTTTGCATTTAGTTTTGTGATGTGGGTGGATACAGTGCCCTCTGGTCTCCCTCTTTTCACATGACTGAATCCAACTGCTCCCTGTTAAGACCAATGTAAGCTAAGTTTTTGTTTGAGCTAATGTTTTTTTAATACATTCTTAATTTAGTTTTTAGGTATATTTAGCCGTTTTTGAGGGAATATGTGTCTGAACCATTTGTTAGGAGCATTGTTAAAAAAAATAAAAAAATAAAAAAAAGCTAGCAGACTTTTTCTGTGCAAGTTAGCCAATTGTTCTTTTGTTGTACATAGATCCTCATTAAAAAAAATATGTATACCGTTTGAGGCTCAGCTCAGGTATTTTAAATGTTCATGTTCCTTATCCGATTACTCGATTATTCGAATTAACTAGTCCATCGATTCATCGACTACTAAAATATTCGATAGCTGCAGCCCTACTTCAGACGTTAAGGGAACTTGTTCCAGAGGTGAGGAGCATAATAACTAAATGCTGCCTCACCCTGTTTGGTTCTTGTTCTTGGAACATGCAGGAGACCGGTTCCAGACGACCTTAGGGGTCTAGATGTCTCATAGGATTCTAACAAATCAAGCATGTATTTTGGTCCAAGGCCATTAAGTGTTTTGTAGACGAGCAGTAGTATTTTATAGTCTATCCTTTGACTCACTGGAAACCAGTGTAGCGATTTCAAAACCAGTGTAATGTGGTCCAGCTTCCATGTATTTGTGAGGACTCTGGCTGCAGCATTCTGTACTAGCTGCAGCTGCCTGACTGATTTTTTATCAAGACCCGTAAATATACCGTTGCAGTAGTCCAATCTACTGAAAATGAATGCATGCATAAGTTTTTCCATGTCTTGTTGAGTCAGAAGCCCCTTAATTCTGGCTATATTTTTTAGGTATTAATAAGCAGATTTAGTGACGGACTTTAGATGGCTATCAAATTTTAGGTCTGAGTCAATAATTACGCCAAGGTTTCTGACGTGATTTGTAGCTGTAAGTGACATTGTGCTAAGGTGCCTCGTTATCTTTGACCTTTCCTTTTTTTGCCCAAAAATGATCACACAGGGTCCAAAAGCAATGCAAATGTCATTTGGAAGCGTTGATATTTCAAAGATGTAATGCCGTCAGATTTTTTTTTCCAGCATTGTAAAAATGATGCTTTGTTAGAAAACCCCATCAATTTGTTAAATAAATTTAGGGCTGCAGCTATCGATCATTTTAGCAGTCGATTAACCGATGAATTAGTTAGTTTGAATAATCGAGTAATTGGATAAGCAACAGAGAAAATGATATACCAGAGCTGAGCCTCAAACGGTATAAAAAGATAAATGACCATCTCAGTAAAACAAAATAACAATTGACTAATACAGTATATAGCAAAGGTCTGCTAGCTTAAATGCTATAAAATGCTTTTTTTCCCCCTCAATGTTCTTAACAAATGGTCCAAACTAATATCCCCACAAAAAATGGCTAAATATACTAATGAATTAACAATGCATGAAAAAATATTAGCTCAAACAAAAACTTATGTTGGTCTTAACAGGGAGCAGCTGGATTCAGCCATGTGAAATAAGTTATGTCATTTTCACTGTCGCCACCAGAGGGCAGTGCATCTGCCCAAAACAATAAAACTAAGGGAAAACACTTTAAAAACAAACCATTACAAAACCACTTTAATTAAACAAATACTCGAAGCAGCAAAATTAAATTTGAATCTTTTTTCTAATCGAATTAGTCGAGTTAATCGATTAATCGTTGTAGCACTAAATAAATTATCAGTGACCTGGCTAAATGAGGAGACTCTCCATAATACAGAGGAATAGTGGTGTGACAAATAGACATGTGCCGGTTTCAAGGTATACTGTTGTATGAAAACGTCACGGTTTCAAAACCATTAACATCTGTGATCTTTTTTTTTTTTTTTTTTTTTAAAGGACGCATTTTTTATGTGTACCGTATTTTCCGGACTATAAGTTGCAGTCATTGTATATATTTCAAAAATATTCAAAAATGATAGTGAAGGTGGGCCATGAATTGTGATGGTTCTGTTAGTGTTTTAATAGTAGAAACTGCTCTTACATATAATATCCTTATTTTACCAGTGGTTTAAAACTCATTGGCTGCCATTGACTGAGAAAGACCTGCTTGAAAAATGAACGATTTTTACTTTGACCACAAAGTAACTTAAGCCTGTTCCCGTATTTTTTGGACCAGAAGTCGCAGTTTTACTCATAGTTTGGCCAAGGGTGCGACTTACACTATGGAGCGACTTAGGTGTGAAATTAATAACACATTACAGTTATCTCTCGTTTTTTTGTGGTTAATGGGGACCAGAATCCGCTTCCATAAGTGAAAAACCGCAAAGTAGAATTTTTTTATGTGCGTGTTCAATTTATTTATTCAAATTCAGCATTGGAAAGAGATCAATATGAGACATGTTTTTTTACTTTTTTCCCTAAGTATAATTTAAAAAATATATTATTATTACTATTGGTTATTATTAAGTTTTAAACATGTTACTGTCCTGCTGAATTATTTTTAAACAAGTATAAAGTAGTAGGAAAATGCTTCATAATGAGTCTACTCAAATCCTCTCAAGCTGCTCACTTATAATGAGTTGCCACAGCAACTGTTTAACAAGTTAAACGATGATTGAAGCATGCGGCGCTTTTGAAGTCCGTGACACTGGCAAGATCAAACACAAGCATCTGTCAACATCATTAACGTTAATATGCAACTCCAGTGACGTGCCTGACGAACAAAGAGCAGGGAGAGGAAGGGAAGGAGCGAGAGTGAGACTGCGATCAGCTCGGGACACCTCATTTGTATTTTTTTTTTTTTCCCTTTAATTAAAAAAATCCGCAATGAATGAATGAATGAAATATTTTTATTGTCATCATCATCGGTTTCATTGACGGTTACAAAATGTGGGATAGTTTGGCCAAAGAAAGAGAATCATTGACAGTCACAAAATAAGGAATGATTTACCCGAAAAGACCGATGACAGACAAAGGAAGACGGGGAAAAAGCATATGCTTATCAATACCCGTCCCCCTAAAGCCCGGGACGCACAGTCTAGCATAGCAGTGTTGCATCGTCACATTACATGAGCCTTCATTTTCCGTTTTTGTTTTTTTTTTCTTTTTGCTTTTGTCCGTTTTTTCACTTGTATACCTTCCCAAGTCATTGATTGCCATGAGGTCGCATTGTAGAGAAGATTCTGTCCAAAGCTTAGCGTCCAGTCAAGCAGCTCCATTTGCACTTGATTAGTGATCTAAGTTTGCTGCAGGGCATATCTACAGGGCGTGTGATATTATGTCTTTGTCTATGTCCCTGACGTTTAATCATCCTTTTTCTGTCTTTTTGTTGTGGGAACATTTTGTTGCGGATCTGTGTGTGCAGTAGTGTGTCATTTTGGTTTGAGTAGCCATCTAGGATGGTTTCCTTGTACATCTTTTTGAAGTAAGTAAATGATTCTATACTCGTCAGCGCTGCATCACATGTATTCCATAGGCGAGACCCTATGTTCGTAATCGAGAAGGATTTTAGGGTTTAGAATTGTCCGATAGGAAAACAATCTGATTCCTCTTAGGTCGTAATTTGATCCCCTCAGTTGGAATGGAGCTTGTAGGTTAGGCAGCAGACAGTTTGCGTGGGCCTTGTACATCATTTGAACAGTTTTGAAGTTAGTCAAGTCATGAAATTTTAGTAGCTTAGATTTGATGTAGAGCTCATTTGTGTGTGCTCTGAACGGTGCGTTGTGAATGATCCGAATTGCCTTTTTTTTTAAGGATAAAAAGTGGATAAAGGTGGGTTTTGTGTGTGTGTCCCCAAATTTCCGAACAGTAACTCAGGTGCGGCAAGATAAGTGCGCTGTAAAGAGTTTGGAGAGCCCTCTCATCTAGCATATTTTGTGCTCTAAAGAGAATGGAGATGCTCCTAGCAAGCTTATTGCGCAGCCACTCCACATGGGCCTTCCATGTTAGTAAGTCGTCAACAGCTACACCTAAGACTTTGTGTTGCCGTACTCTCTATATCACAATATTATTTATTTGTATGTTTAAGTGCTCGTTGAGACCTTTCCTGCCAAATAGCATGTATTTAGTTTTTTCGAGATTCAGAGATAATTGATTTGCGTCGAACCATTGTTGCAATTTTGCTAGTTCCGCATTTATTTGCTTAGAGAGATTTGTCAGGTCCTTTCCTGAACAAAAGATGTTGGTGTCGTCCGCAAAAAGTACCATTTTTAGTAGGTCAGATACCTTGTATAAGTCATTTATGTATAGGATGAATAGTTTCGGTCCCAGGACGGAGCCTTGGGGCACGCCGCATGTGACTTGACGTGTAGTTGATTTGCACCCATCAAATGTTACATATAGCAATCGGTTATGTAGGTAGCTACGTACCAAATTTAGAACTACGCCACGAATTCCAAGTCTCTCTACTTTGTCCAGTAAGATATTGTGGTTGACAGTATCAAAGGCTTTTTTTAAGTCCAGGAAAATTCCCACTGAGTATTGTTTTTGGTCAATAGCATCTGTGATGATTTCTACAGACTCTGCTAGGGCCTGCGCAGTGGAGTGATTTTTTCTGAACCCGTATTGGCTATCATGTAATATATGATGTTTTGTTATGAATTTGTCCAGTCTGTTGTTGAAGAGTTTTTCGAGGATTTTAGATAGTTGAGGCAGGATAGAGATGGGTCTGTAGTTGTTGAACTCATGTGAGTTCCCGCCTTTGAAAATTGGGACAACTTTCGCAATTTTCATTTCATCAGGGAAGACTCCTGTCTCAAAAGATTTATTGAAAATATGGGTTATGGACTGAGGGTGCGAAGTTTGAAGCGCAAAGTACTGAGAGATCACTGTATTATATCATTTCACATGTTATTTTCACACTAAACTGCAAGAGGGCGCTTAATGCCTGTGTTTCAACTTTGGCAGTAACCTATAACAACAACTGAGAACTGCTGAACAAAATGTCACTAGAAAGAAAATGTAATGTTAGCAAACCGTACACTAAGCTGTTGTTCTCTATTCTATTTTTAATTTAAATTGCTTTTCAAGATGGCATGTCTGCTCTTGGTGTTGGATTTTATCAAATAAATTGTCCCCCAAAATGTGACTTATACTTTGGTGTGTCTTGTTTTTTTTTTTCCTCTTGATTGCGCATTTTTTGGGTGGTGCAACTTATAGTCCAAAAAAATACGGTAATTGCATTTCCCCCACCATTTACGATTTCATCATTTTCATAACTGTTTTTTTAACTTGATCCATTTTGACTGGGAGGGTTGGCATCGTGAAGTCTAAATGGAATTGAGTTTTGTTTTTTTTTTTAAATTGCACATTCTAAACGTTTTGGTGTATTTTTAGGGGAAGTCGGCTCAGGGAAGACCACCTTGGTTGCCAAGTTGCAAGGAGTTGAAGAGTACATGAAAGGCCGAGGGCTAGAATACCTTTATATCAGCGTCCATGACGACGACATCGACGGTACCTATTCCTTTAAAATGTTTAGCTTGCTTTAGTTTTTTTCCCCCTCTAATTTCAGTATCGTTTCAGACCACACTAGGTGTAATGCCTGGGTTTTAGACGGCGACCTTTACCACAAAGGTCTACAAGGAATCGCCATACCGGTCGATGCGATCGGCAACACGTTACTGCTGATAACGGTCGACATGTCTCGACCGTGGAATGCGCTGGACTCGCTCCAAAAATGGGCCGCGGTGGCCAGGGAACACATCGACAAATTGCGGGTTCCTCCGGAAACACTGCGGGAGCTCGAACATAGACGTGGGTAGCACTTGCCAGGAAAGCAGTGCGGAAAATGGGACATTCTAATGACAGGAATGTTTGTGTTTAGTGGTGAAACAGTTTCAGGAATATACGGAGCCCGGTAGCGGGGATGACGGGACTCCGCAAAGGAGAAATGAGGAGGAAGAGAGTGTGCTGCTGCCTTTAGGGGACAACACACTCACGCACAATTTGGGAATACCAATGGTAGTGGTGTGTACTAAGGTACGTGCACTCTTAACGCCCGATTTGTCACCTCTCGGATCTTGACACCAACCTATCTCTCCTCCAGTGTGATGCCATCAGCACTTTGGAGAAAGAGCACGACTACAGAGACGAACACCTGGATTTTATTCAGTCCCACATCCGACAGTTTTGTCTACAATGTATCCTAAAATGGTGGCCGTCGTTTTTGACATTACGGTATTGACGAAAACAACCTTGACAGAGGTGTCAGATGGAGCGTCGCTTATTTACACATCGGTGAAGGAGATGAAGAACCTTGATGTGCTCTATAAATATCTGGTCCACAGACTTTACGGCTTTCCGTTTCATTGCCCGGCGCAAGTGGTGGAAAGAGATGCAGTCTTTATGTAAGTTTTTTTTTTTTTTTTTTTTATGCACAGTACACTCATTGCTGGCCTTAAATTGTTCTTCTGTAATGGCACCAACCATTCGGCGGAGCCTTTTATAGCAATAAAATCTCAATAGTAGCAAATAAATTTAGTTGGCAGCATGCTAGCATAGCAATGTTGTCCTAGTACACTTTGGATATACTGTTTATTTTGTTTTGGTGTGTTTTAATATGTCAAACCTCTATTGGCACCAAAGATTAGAAAGACTTTGTTGGCTATAAAATCTTAATAGTGCCTACTGTAATCAATTAGGTTAGCACCATGCTAGCATAGCAGCTTTGTACTAAGACACTGATTTTTTTTTCAGCCTTAAGTTGTTCTGTAGGGTTAAATGTAAGATAGAAAAATTGTCCCTTTCCTGTGTCAGTCCTTCAGGTTGGGACAACGAAAAGAAGATTGCGATACTTCATGAAAACTTCCAGACAATAAAGACAGACGACGGGTTCGAGGATGTCATTGTCAAACCGCCGGTCAGAAAGGTACTGATCTCATTTGAGGGAAAAAACATCAGTGCAGGTTGCAATGTTGATTTCTGAAATGATTTGATGCTCCATCAGATTGTCCATGAAAAGGAGATCCAGGCTGAAGATGATCAAGTTTTTCTGGTAAAATTGCAGGTAAGAAGTAGGCTCATTGCTTGCCATCTTGAAACTGGATTGAATGAGTGAAGGTTATGTTTTTCTGCAGTCTTTGCTTGCCAAGCAACCTGCTGTTAGTGTTGGGCGACCAGTGGTAAGACTTCTCATTTGCCTTCTTTTCCGACCTACAAAAAGTCCTTTAAGCGAAAGTCTTTTCATAGGACACGACATCCAGAGCGCCCACCGGTTCGCCACGGACGAGCAACCGTTCTGCGGCTGCTAACGTCGCTAACGCCATGCCACAATCGGGTACGCTATATCGTCACCATGAAGCTGTTTACTGTTTGTAATAGTGTTGCACTGCATTTTGGCTCCCGATACTACAAATTGTGTTGTATCGTTTGATGCCGATCCTGTACCTACATTTTTTGAAAATATCTTGTGATCTTTTAATACTAACTTACTGCATACCTAGGGCGTAGGTTTGCATAGGGACGGTAGGGCAGCACGTCACATGAGTGATACGACCAAACACTGCTACGATTCGTGCTAACTACACACGTGAAAAGAAAATGTCATACATTGCGAACTTATGACAGAAACGATGGGGGTTTTTCATCTTGTTCTCGTCTCACAAAGCGAAAACTGGCATTCGTGTCATTATGTTTCAGTCTCCCAAGCCAGTTTTTTAGCTTGTCATGAAAAAAAATGTTCGCCAATGAAATTTTTTTATTGTTGATGAAAACAACACTGATTTGCATTATATAATGAGTTCTGTTATAGAGGTAAATTAGATTGTCTTCCCGTATGTTGTAAGGATAGAATTGACCCTACCATTATGACTTTAATTATTTTCATGATGTTCGGACTTAAATTTACCCCTTTTCACTTTCTGAATGTGCCGGTCCATTTTTTTCCCCCCAAATGCATGTTTGATTGGGTGATAACTACAGATATGTTGATGTGTCAAGAGGCACAGGCCAGATTGCGGTTGTTGACAAATTATTATTTCTCTGCGGCCCAGTAGCAAATGCGCCACAGACCTAGCCTGGTACACCAGACTCACCACTGTTCCAGCTATTGAGTCTGGCCACCATTCAGCGGATACAATTTCCAGGGCGGAGCAAGCTGCGGCAAACAGACAGCGGAGTGGACCAATCCGCGACGGGCTGACGTGACGTTAGTAAAGCAACGAGGGCAGGACGAGGGACTTGCGCGCAGAAGTAAACATACGAGGAGAGTGGAGTTTATTCAACATGGCTAGCGCGAGACAGACTGTTGTCATGGACTTGTGTCCGATGTGTTTTGGTAATTTAAAACTGATTTTACCGTGGATTGGAACATATTCTCGGCTCTCCTGTTCGCCATCTGTGTTGTTGTGGAGACGACTTCCGACGCGGAAGAGTGACTTTACTCGTTAAGAACACGTCACGCAAATAGATGAATCTGAATGGACGGTTAATTTTGTTCGTGCTCAAGAGGTCGTTAATGGACTGAGTCCCAGACTATTCTCGCAGTGTTTGAAAAATACAGGGAGAACAGTCTGGCCGTGCTAGAGGTTAGCTCTTGTGCCCGAACCCGAAGGGCCCAAAATGCATTCACGTTCGGGTTGGGTCGGGGCGCCGCGCCGGACTAATAAATTATATTTAAAAAGTGGGATAAAACCGAGAGCAGGCTCTCTGTATTGAGCATTTGCTTGTGCACGCACATGAACGCCATGGCGCTGCCCGCTTTTTCTTCTACTCCCGCTGTGGTGCTTGCGATTCGTTACGAAAGACACTTTTATTTATGCACACAAAGGCAACACAAATGTGATCCTTTTCAATCTTCTCTGTGTGTCTGCAAAACCTCGTGTCTTTTTTTATTATATTAAACTTTCCCGGCGTTATTTCGTTGTGTAAATGCTTTTATAATGATCATAAAAATATGTAGACTATTTAAACATTAAGAAAACTTTCGTTTTTTTCTGCCAACGCGAAGAAATGAAAATAAATTGATGCTGCTGCGGGTTTTGTTCGCGTCACTCCAAAAAAACAAAACAAAAAAAAAAATTCGGGCCTGCAAATATAGTTAATTGATCGGGCTTCAATACCAGCGGGCCGCGTCTGGTCGGGCTGAATTTTTTAGGCCCGATCTAACCTCTAGGCCGTGCCAGGCAACCACAGACCGGTACCGGTCCCCGGCCCGGTGTATGGGGATCTCTGCAGTAACGTAAAAAGTCGTTAATGTTGTGGAGGTGGGGAACACACCACTAATTTTGCTACAGAAAGTCCGACCTGCATTAGAGGTAGCATAACATTAAACTATGTGAACTTACTAACCTGCAAAACTCTAGTAGGAAGCTGCCTAGAGAGAAGTATCCTCCTGTATGTGTTTTCTACTGTTAACGTTAATTAAAACAGTGAAAAATGTCGCTGCTACTGAAAACTATAGAACCGGAAAACATGAGCAAGAAGCTGCTTAGAGGGAGAGGTCCCAGTCTGTTTCACAGGAAAGTGTTGACAATCAAAAAACACGCTGCTGCTTTTCTTCTTGTAAATGGCCTGATTTAGAAAGAAACAAAACGTGCCGAATATTGCCAACAATCGTCCCGCTTTGTCAGTGTTACATCAGTAAACCAGCGAGCACTGTCAGCATCAAATAAGGTGGTATACCAAGTTGCTCAATGCAAAATAACCCAACATCACAGCAAAGGAGCTGATACTGCCTGCAGCAAAAATATCTCTGTCCAATGACACTATCGTTTATGTTCTGTTAATTTTGTTTTTTTTTCAGTCTAATTGTTTGGCAAATTGTTGCTAATCAATTTGAATTTATGATCATTTATTAGGGCCCGAGCACCAACATGGTGCGAAGGCCCTATTGTTCTGCAAAGGATTATTATTGTTCTTTCTTCATGGCAAATGAAATGCCCCATTTGGAGGTCTTAACATGCTCAAAAATTCACCAAAATTTGCACAAACATGCGGATTCGCGAAAATTTCGATAATTTGGCAACGTTGTGAAAAAATGTCAAAAAATGGCTCAGTGGCGCTCCCTGGAATTTTTAAAAAAGGCTTCTCCATTTAGGTTTTTTTTTTCAACGTAGAGTGATGAAACTTGGGGAGTCGATACCTTGGGCCAAAATGCTTCAAAAAGTCTCTTGCACCCATATTCCAAACCCAACAGGAAGTCGGGTATTTTGGATTGAATAACATGCCATTTTTATCGAAAACCAGGGTGCACGTTTGAGACCATTGCGCCGAGGCAGTTAGTTGGATCCTCCTCAAAATTGGTGAGACTCTTCATGAGACATATGAGATGTTAAGTTATCAAAATGGTTAGCTTTCATTCACTGGCCTGACCTGGGCGAGTTGATTTTGTTAATTTTTTTTTCGGTTTCAAATGGTCAAAAAAATGTATCGAGTATTATTACAGTATGAAT
Source organism: Corythoichthys intestinalis (assembly GCF_030265065.1). NCBI lineage: Eukaryota > Metazoa > Chordata > Actinopteri > Syngnathiformes > Syngnathidae > Corythoichthys > Corythoichthys intestinalis. The sequence goes on along the minus strand of NC_080416.1, from coordinate 9,956,219 downwards.
GTGTTCTTTTTTTTTTTTAATATTAAAAATGACGTAATGTTATGCAGAGGTGCGCTTATATAATAAGATTTTTTTTTGACAAATGATACTACAGGACATTTACAGTGGCGGCAGAGATTTGGGGGGGCGCGGAACGTTTGCATCTTCCGGGGGGGGGTCGTAACAGAAAATAATTGAGAAGCACTGAGCTAGGGGGAATTCTCCCATTTTGAAAAGGCCTTTTCCCATGAAATAATTTAACTTTTTTCATTTTTATATAGGAAACACATCAGCAACTAAGAAAGGGAGAGAGTGAAGGGACACAGCAGAGAGAAAGAGGAGGGATGGAGCACCAACCCACAGAGGGAGACAGTGAAGGGACACAGCAGAGAAAGAGACAGGATGGACAGAGCAGCAACCCAGAGAGGGAGAGAGTGAAAGGACACAGCAGTGAGAGAGAGAGAAGTGACAGGGCAGTGGTCGAGATAGAACATCTGTGAAGTTGGCCCCCATCAGATGCAAATTTAAACCAAAATTATGCCAATTGTTTGTGCTGCTATGGTTTTTGAGATATTTACAATTCTTCTTTGGTCAATCTGAGGTCAACCAGCAATGTTGTCAATAATTTGCGCTTCATTTGTGCTGTAAAAATTTTTTGTGTTGCAACTAGTGCTGCAACGATTAATCAAGTATTCGATTAGAAAAAAATATTCAATTTAAATTTTGTTGCTTCGAGTATTCGTTTAATTAAAGTGGCGTTGTAATGGTTAATTTTGAAAGTTTGCATGTAGTTTTATTGATTAGGGTGGATACACTGCACTCTGGTCTGCCTCTTCACATGACTGAATCCAACTGTTCCCTGTTAAGACCAACATAAGCTAAGTTTTTGTTTGGGCTATTGTTTTTTAATGCATCCATAATTTAGTTTATAGGTTTATTTAGGTTTAGTTTAGCCGTTTTTTGCGGGAATATGTGTCTGAACCATTTTATAGCATCTAAGCTAGCGGACTTTTTCTATGTAAGTTAGCCAATTGTTCTTTTGTTGTACATAGATTCTCTTTTTTTTTTTTTTTTTTTTAATCATACTGTTTGAGGCTCAGCTCAGGTATTTTACTTTTTCATGTTCCTTATCCAAATACTTTATTCGAACTAACTAGTCTATCGATTAATTGACTACTAAAATATTCGATAGCTGCAGCCCTAGTTGCAACGTTTTTTTTTTTTTTTTTTGCAGTGATGACGTCTCACAGCCTCCCATCTACGGCGAAACGGAACCACAACGGCGCCATTTGTTTGTGCTGTAAAAATTTTCCTTTGTACTGCTATTGTTTTATAGATATTGAGATCTTAATTTTATTATTTAATTTTATAACTCTCGCGGGTGACGGAGCCTACTGATTCTCTCAATAACGGGGGTGTCCCAACAAAAATGGGGGGATGCGAGTCAACGCCATCACTCGAAATCAATATCTCCAGCTCCCTATTTACAGCAAAATGGACCTGAAGGGTTGCCATTTCTTGTTGTTGGGACAACCCTCTGTTATTGAAGGAGTTGGTATACTCCTTCAAGCTGTGGGAGTTAGGATACGGAAGGGCTGCGAGTGACGTCATCACTCAATATCTATAAAACAATAGCAGCACAAACCAAAAAAATTACAAACGTAGCACAAACGAATGGCACCATTTCGGGATGTGTGAGGTCATCACTCAAAATAATATCTCAAAAACAATAGCAAGAATGAAAGTTTTTACAGCACAAACAATTGACACAATTTTTTAGCCATTTTTAATCAAAATATGAGGGCTGGTTGACCTCAGATTGACCTATAAAAGAATTATAAATATCTCAAAAACCATAGCAGCACAAACGTAGCACAAATGATTGACATTTTTTGATATAAATTCGCGTCTGATGGTGGGCCAACTTCACGGAGGTCAACCACCAGAGGGAGATGTAGAGTATGCTAATGCATCAGGTGCATCTGGTGCTTCAGGGTCTCAGGTGAGGTCCGTCATTTAACATGATGCTAAAATTGATAAATTTTAAACGACGTGTTTACTTCAATGATTTTGAACAAGTTTGTATTTATTGTTATGTTAATATAATTTATGTTCAAATACTGCAATTTAAATCTGCTAATAAAATCCAGACATTTATTCTGGAAGTTTTCCAAATGTTTCTTTAGTAGTTTTTGAAAAGGAAGGTTTGACTCATACGGTGTATCACCTGAATGAGTACACATTAAAATTATGATTTATTTTGCATTGATCATTTAGCCTATCAATTAATTAGGTTCATATTCGTGGGAAATGTAGCCCTGACCCCCGTTCACCCTTCATCTGTTTGGTCTTATTAATGTCCCGTCCCCAGCAAAAAGTGTACACGCAGGTTATGCTGTCATATCGTCCCTACCAATGTTGAGACCAAACCTACACCCTTGGTTGGAACGAACGTTCATTTGCTGCTGCCGACCTCATGCTTCAAATGGATTGGACATCTACTAGAGATAAACTAACTTGTGGAAGGGTGCATCTCTGCCAAAAAAAGAACACATTTTATTTTTAACACTAGTTTTTACATGATTTCCTCTCAATTTTGCCACAGGTCAAACCAGTGAGGGCGTCTTGGCCAACTTCTTTAACAGTCTACTGATCAAAAAACCTGGAACTGCAGGAGCAGGACCGGCGGCAGGTGGCAACAACACTCCCGGAACGGTCCGCAAATCGGGTAATAACACTTAGGAGCTTCTAATTTTTTCAACCTTTGTCCTCTCAAATCATAAAGTGTCCCCTCTCATTTTAATTTTTTTTAAAAAACGCATTCCTCGTTTTTTTTCTGTCCAATCTCACTGTTAACATCACTCACAATGTGTATGTGTGCCCCAGTCAGAGGATGTTGGCCCCGATAAGGTGTGTTAGAACAAGACGTTTTCCGATTATTCTTGCTCGTATGTGTTTGTTTCCTTCCAATTCTGTTTTCCCTTACTGAACGTCAAAAAGCATGGAGGATTCGACCAGAGCTGCACCCGTTTCGATGGAAACTATTTGCATAAATCAAGAATTTTCGAGCTTAAGCACATGATATACAAAGGGGTTAGCGTTAGCATCTTTGTTTTCAGGCATGTTTCATTGCATTTGCTGTAGATTTAATCACATTACGCATGATTTCGATTACGGCTGGACAACATAGACACTGCCGACAAATGTTCATTCTGTGACAGTCCTCATAGTTCAAACGGATTGGACGTCTTCCGCACTTCCAAAATGGCAACGCCCATCTTGGACCTCACACCAAGATGCTACACACACCAAAGCCTTGCAAGGCTAAGGCTAATTTAAACGTTTTAGTGGCTTTTTACTTTCAAATTTGATACGCCGTGACAAAATACGAAATGGTGAAGTACTACGTAGCATTTGGCAGCACAAACATGCAGGAGAAATCAATGCAATGGCACTTTTACCGGATCAGGTCATTTCCTGTTGAGTTTGAGTCACTGCTTATTGATTTGGGTGATTCCCAGGTCACTTCCTGTTATGTAACACAAAATAAACAGAAAGTGACCCATAAAATACCCCAAATTCAACAAGAAGTAACTGAAAATCAACAGGTAAATGACCTTAAATAGCCCAAAATTACCTCATTGCCTGCCACTGACGGCCATAGACGTTCAATCCGTTTGAAGTGGGAGGGATGGCAGCGAATGAACAAATGTTCATTCGCTGCCACCCTCCCAGTTCAAACGAATTGGACGTCTACTAGTGATAAAGTCATTCCAATTCACAGCAGAAGCTTGTTTTTCTGTTTATTAGTCGTTTGTAGAATATCCTAGAATGATTTCCTGACCAATGTATCGATAATCGTTGTATCGCCATATCGTCAGATCATCGTTATCTTGAGCTTTATATCGCGTATCGTATCATGAGGTACCAAGAGGTTCCCACTCCTGATTGTCATTAAGACGCAAGATTGTGTTGCTCCCTAATACAAAATTAAAACCCACCCACCACCTGTTTGAGCTCATAATTATCACCTGTGCACCCCATAGTCAGTCATAATCCAACTGCTATCATGGGCAAGACCAAAGAGCTTTCAGAAGATACCAGAGAAAAAAATTGTTGAGGTCCACAAAGCTGGGAAAGGCTATGGAACAATTGGAAAGCGGCTTAGTGAGAATAAATCAACAGTTGCCACAATTATTCGAAAATGGAAAAGGCTAAACATGACTAATAATCTACCTCGGACTGGGGCTCCATGTAAAATCTCTCTTCGTGGGGCATCACTCATGATGAGAACAGTGAGGGCTCAGCCTTGAAATACACGGCAGGAGCTGGTGAATGACCTGAAGAGAGTTGGATGCACAGTTTCAAAGTCTACTGTCAGTGGAACACTACGGTGCAATGGTTTAAAATCATGCATTACTCAAAAGGTTCCCCTGTTGAAGCCAGTACATGTGAAGGCCCGTCTGAAGTTTGCCGGGGACCATCTGAATGATGCAGAGGGGTCATGGGAGATAGTCATGTGGTCAGATGAGACCAAAGTAGAACATTTTGGTTGAAACTTTACTCGTCGTTGTGGAGGAAAAAGAAGGATGAATACAATCCCAAGAACACCATCCCCACTGTGAAGTATGGGGGTGGAAACCTCATGCTTTGGGAATGCTTTTTGGCAAAGGGGACAAGACGACTGTACGGTATAAAGCATAGGATGAATGTTGAAATGTATCGTCAAATTTTGAGCCACAGCCTCCTTTCCTCCAGCAGAGACTTTTAGATGAGTCGTGGCTGGATCCTCCAACATGACAATGATCCGAAGCACACAGGCAAGGTGGCCAAGGAGTGGCTGCGTAAAAAGCATATCAAGGTTCTGGAGTCGCCTTGCCAGTCTCCAGACCTCAATAGAGCTCCAAAAGAAAATCTTTGGATGGCGCTGAAACTTCGTGTTTCTCAACGATAGCCCCAAAACCTGACAGTTCAAAAAGAGATTTGTGTGGAGGAATGAGCCAAAATCCCTGTTTCCATATGTGTAAACCTGGTGAAGAACTACAGAATGCGCTTGACCTCTGTAATTCCAAACAAAGGCTTCTGCACTTAATATTAGCATTGATTTTCCTAGGAGTACAAATACTTATAAACCTGAGTAAATTACACATAAATTGTTCAAAAATCATACAATGTGAGTTCTGGATTTTTTTTTAATTATGTCTCTATAAGTGGAAATGCAACTATGATTGAAATTTCAGACCTATAGTCTAAGTGGGTGAACTTGCAAAATCACAAAGGCTGCAAATACTTCTGCTTGACACTATATATGGATCTGTTGACCCAATTTGTATAATTTTGTTAATACAGTACACCTATCAGGATTTATGACATTGTATCTTGTCGGAAATGACGCCAATTTCCATTTTTTTCCCCTCCCTGTGACGTAAAATTAAGAGGGAAAAAAACGCAGTGTGAGGTCTAAAATGGCGGAAAGATGTCATCTGGGGGGAAATACTGTACATGATTCGCATGGCTGTGAAAAACGTGATGCGAGTTCCGGATTTTTTTTAATAGATTATGTCTCTATAAGTGGAAATGCATCAATGATTGAAAATTCAGACCTCTACCTATTTTCTAAGTGGGTGAACTTCCAAAATCACAAGGGGTGCAAATACTTTTGCTCCTCGCTGTATATTGATCCGTTGACCCAATCTGCGTTATCTCACTAATACGGTATACTTCTCATGATTTATGACTAGTGATCGTTGTATCTTGTCGGAGCTTCAGAAGTGATGACAATTTATATTTTTATCCTCCCTGTGACGTAAAATTACGAGAGAAAAACACTGAGTATGAGGTCCCAAGATGGCAGAAAGATGTCATCTGGGGGGGAAATACATGATACACATGGCTGTGAAAAACGTCTATTAGCAAAACAGTTTACAGTCTTTGGCATTGTTTGATTACATCCAGCCCTAATTTTTAAACATGCGTAAATGTGCTCCCCTGCAGCTTCATGGATACATTTTGTCCATTCTTGCACTGGTAATGTGATTCTGCATGCTTCAAATGAAGAAATCTTCTTTTTGGCAAACATAACGACTCATTTTTTTCCTTCCTCGCAGGCTCCAAACTGGGCCTGAGCGACGTCCAGGCGGAGCTGGACCGCATCTCCAACCGAGAGTCAGACTTGGACTTGCCCAACGCCAACGAGACCCCCGCCACCGACGGCCAAAACACATGAAAACGCACACTGCTCCATTTCATTCCCTTTCAATCACCGTTAGGCTTCTTTTGCCCTCCCTCCCTCCGAGGGAAAAAAGGGAAGAAGGGGAAAAGAAAAGTTGGACACCTTGTTTTTTTTCCTGTTATCTTTCACCCTCCACACAAAGACTTGTTTTCTTTCTTCATACCCTTTTTCCAAAATCTGGATGTGTCACTGTAAATGCAAGAACGGCTACTTGGGTATGAGTGGACCAACGTGGGGGTGTAGACTGGAAGGATATTTAAAAAATATGAAGAATGGTAGTGAAGGTGGTGAACCATCCATAAATTGGGATGGTTCTCTTAGTGTTTTTAAATGGTAGAAACTGCACTTAGATTATACGCTGATTTGACCAGTGGTTTAAAACTCATTGGCTGCCATTGACTGCAACAGACCTGTAACTTAAGCCTCTTACATTACTGTAATTGAGGAAACACAAACAACATTCCTACTATTCAAAAGGGTTATTTCGCTGCCATTGATGACGATACTCGCTGCCATAGCTCCCAGTCAAAAATGGATTGGACATCTATCGTCATCAACGGCAGCTAACGTGTTACTTTAGTCCAAGGGCGTAGGTTTGGTCTCAATAATGGTAGGGACGATATAATAGCATAAGCTGCATGTACACTTTTTGCTGGGGACAGGACATTAATAAGACCAAACAGATTGGGTGAACGGTGGTCAGGGCTACATTTCTCTCCAATAAGAACCTAATTAATTGATAGGCTAAATGATTAATGCAAAATAAACAAGTATTGACTTGTACTAACTTTCAAACTGCAAATTTTACTGTATAATGTCAATCTGATCATTTTTCTTAAGTCTAGTCGAATAATTTTTTTCATTTTGTTTTGAGTTTTAAAGGCTAGTTAACAGATAAATGCATCAGATTCTTCCACTTACTTTTAGTATATATTACCATTTGTTCTTATTAGGCCCAAACATCTAAAAGTCGGTCATTTTTCACCTAAATCAAGAAAAAATGGTGGTCAAGTCATCAGCCAATCAAACGTGTGTTTGGGGAAAAATAGCAGCTTCGTATTCAAGTTTTCCAGGTTAGCAAGTTCACACAGTTTAATGTTATGCTAACTCTAATAAAGGTCAGACTTTCAGTAGCAAAATTAGAGGTGTGTTTCCCACCTACACAACATTGGTATCTTTTAAAATTACTTACAGTGGCTGCTGCTGGTCAAAAAAAAAAAAATCCCTCCTCTTCGAAGGAAGCATGTTGTTGACATGTGTTTCTGTCGGGGCTGTGTGGGTGTGGGTGTCGGGGGTGGGTCAAGTCATCAGCCAATCAAACGTGCGTTCGGGGGGGGTGGTCTGGCACATTCAGCAAGTGAAAAAGAGGCAGATAAAGTCTGAACATAATGAAAGTAACTAATTTGATAATGGTATGGTCAGTTCGTTACAACATATGGGAAGACAATCTAAATGACCAATATAACTGAACACATTATATAATGCAAATAAAGTTGCTTAAAAGTTGGTAGGGACAATTTGAGCATTCTGTAAAGTTGGTAGTGTTTTGTCCCTACCATCCCTATGCAAACCTACGCCCTTGCTTTAGTCATCCCTAACATGTAAAATGTGTCAAAAACATTGCCCGTGACAGATGAATCAATGGCAGTGAATGAGTTGAAAAATGGAAGCTATTGGGAACAAAAAAATGACTGAAATTGTTGTTTTTTTTTTTTTAAGAAGGGACAAACGTGTGCGTGTGAATGTGTGTACGTATCTGAGCGTGAAACAAAATGAAGGCCGTAAGTGCGACTGACTTGTGCGAAGGAGTTCTATTTACAAACCAAAACATGACTATGCCCTACACTACATTTTTTTAAATAGACTACACTTCAAACACAACATAGACAAAAAAATAGACGTAAGCTAGCATGACGCATATTTTGTTTGACATTCAACCAAACTCTCCACAGGAACTGTAAATGGTTGAGCTTTACCTGTACAGAATGATGCACCTGTGACTTCATAGGCAAGGTGTGGTGTCCAAGCACAGTCGGGTCACATCGAGAATGTAGTGCCATCGTCTAGCTGATCGGTCCTGTTATTTCAGAGCTCTGTGTTGGCGTTTGTATAATCAGATCTGTTAAGCAGTCAAATAAAAGGTATTTATTCGGATTCATTCAATGAGTGTCTTTATGGTACATGTGAACATAGTGTTGGCCAACTCCAAAAAATGGGCCGGACAAAAGTATTGGCACCCTTTGAAGAATCATGTGATGCTTCTCTTAATTGTGTAATTAACAGCACCTGTTACTTACCTTGGAACATAACAGGTGGTGGCAATAACAAAATCACACTTGCAGCCAGTTAAAATGGATTAAAGTTGACTCAACCTCTGTCCTGTGTCCTTGTGTGTGAAAAGACCCAAGAACTGTCTGAGGACTTGAGACCCAAATTTGTGAGGAAGCATGAGCAATCTAAAGGCTACAGTCCATCTCCAAAGACCTGAATGTTCCTGTGTCTACAGTGCGCAGTGTCATCAAATAAGTGTAAAGCCCATGGCACTGTGACTAACCTCCCTAGATGTGGACGGAAAAAAAGAGATTTCAATTAAAGATTGTGCGGGTAGTGGATAAAGAACCTCGACTAACATCCAAACAAGTTCAAGCTGTCCTACAGTCCGAGAGTACAACAGTGTCAACCCGTACTATCCGTCGGCTTCTGACTGAAAAGGGACTCTATGGTAGGTTACCCAGGAAGACCCCACTTCTGACCCAGAGACATGAAAAAGTCAGACTGGAGTTTGCCAAAATTTACCTGAGAAAGCCAAAAAAGTTTTCTGGTCAGATGAGACAAAAGTGGAGGTTTTTCAGAAAAGGCATCAACATAAGAGTTTGTAGGGGAAAAAAACTAGGCCTTCAAAGAAAAGAACACGGTCCCCACAGTCAAACATGGCAGAGGTTCCCTGATGTTTTGGGGTTGCTTTGCTGCCTCTGGCACTGGACTGCTTGACCGTGTGCATGGCATTATGAAGTCTGAAGACTACCAACAAATTTTGCAGCATAATGTAGGGCCTAGTGTGAGAAAGCGGGGTCTCCTTCAGAGGTCATGGGTCTTACAGCAGGACAATGACCCAAAACACACTTCAAAAAGCACTAGAAAATGGTTTGAGAGAAAGCAATGGTAACTTCTAAAGTGGCCACCAATGAGTCGAGATCTGAATCCCATAGAAACACCTGTGGAAAGATCTGAAAATGGCAGTTATGAAATATTTGGCTGCAAAGCTTCATTGGGCCATCACTGCTCCTGTGGGGAAGACAGTCAACCTCTGCTGCCACCTGCTGTCAACACTGTTGTCGTCCATCATGCCTCCTAGCATGCATTGCAGCGCTACAGACGTCAATAACAAATTTATGTTCTGTGCTAATTATTTCTTCAGTTACTGTTCCGGTTGTTTCATTAATTGCTAGTTATAGTATTTGATAGCGGGGCCATAAGACTGTCATAAGACAATCATAATTATGTCATGATTCTGTCATGACCATTAATGAATGCTTATAACATGTCATTTAGTGTCATCTGGCAAATTATCTCACTTTTGGATTGATGTAAAAGATATGGACATAAATGGAGTTAGTGACATAATTTGCCGGATGACACTTAATGACATCTGTCATGAGCATTCAGTAATGCACATGATCGTGTCACGTCATAATTATGACAGTCTTATGACGCCGCTGTTAAATAAAGTGTTACCTATTAACATAAACCGCACTGGACTATAAACAGCAGGATTCAAAATGAGGGGAAAACCGTAGCGGCTTATTGTCCGAAAATTACGTTAAGTGATTTGAGAAATGGCATGTTTATATTATTCAAATTAATAACAGTGACGAGAAAAGGAATTTAGGATGTTACATAATGTACTTTTGTCGATACATAGTACAGTACAAAAAAGCGTTTTTGAATGTGACGTTCAGCGACGCATTCTTGAGAATATTTCAAAGTTACATTCGACAAAGACTAATGAACTCTGGTTATGTTCCAAAAATAATTTGATGGTATTTCGACTCTCAAGTTCATATACTGTCCTGTAAATGACATGGCCCTCTTAATTATGTCACTAATGAGTCACATTCCATACTAATGAGTGTACCCCGACCTCTTCAACCGCCCCAGCAAGCACTTCAATGAAATATTTTTTATCCATGACTACACCTTTATATTGATTTTTCTAAATGGAATGAGTATTTTCGGGTCCGGGGATGATTTCAAAGCGATAACTTTCACAGCGCCCTATTTTTCCAATTGCGGCAGAATACTTGAATTTTCCTCTCTCGCCATCTTGTTGCTAGATCGTGCAAGCGGAAGCAATATCTTCGGCGGAGGAAGAGCGGGTGTGGTTCGTACGAGCAGCTCTCCAAATTTTCACACAAGCTCAAGATTTTTTTCCCTCTTTAACAAGAACAACGGAGGTGCCACTGGATTCCGTAAGGATATCTTATTTGGTACAATTAGCATTTAGCGTGTTTGACATCGTGTCAGTTTGTCATATGTGGGAGAAAAATCATCTTTGCTTTCGGGAGGGGGGCTCCGGTGAGGTTTTCAGATTTTTGGCTGGCAGGCAGCGCGGCAGGTTTAGTATGGTGGTGCCCGGATCTACTTTTCAAGCTATAGCTAAGCTAAAAACTAGCAACAATTCTGCTTTAAAAATAACATTTTACTACAATCGACTCGTTTCACAGCAATGACGGTCGTTATTAGTTTGAATAAGACTCGCCGCTTGTCATTGTTTGCCTGAAACGGTGTATTTGTTTACGTTTAGCGCATTCGAGGTAAACCTGTCCGCTAGCTAGGAGCTAACGAGGATTACCGTAACGCTATTAAAGCGCAAGATAAAATGTTAAGACATTTAAACACCATGTGTGGTTTTTTAAAAAATCGTTGTGGTTTTGTTTAGGTCGTTTGTTACGTGTTGTTATTCCGAACCGTGAGAGGAGGAGGTAGTTTCTCGTCGGAAACCAAGGCAGGGTTGGTCGGAACTTGGCCGTGCCTACGGGGGAAGGGGGGGAGAAATATGCCTTTGAAGTGCTTTACTGCTCAATGGTGAATTGTGCTAGTTCGGGCCTGGAAATACCCATCTCTCTAGAGGTGGAGACTCTGCCCCCCCTCCTTCCCTCTGATCTACTTGAGCCAGCAAAATAGACGTTTGAAGTGGGGGGACCTGGCGCAGGTAAAGTGGTGCAAAGGGCACAGAGAAGAACGAACTATTAAAGAGCATACGACAGGCGAAAAAAAGTCTTAAATAGCATTATTATGTGAATTAGAATCATATTTGGAGACGATTCGACTATATGCAACAATTTAGCAAAGTGCAGATGACGAGAAATTAGTCTTTTAATCTGCTGGTTAGCCACGCCTACCATTATAGGCATCTAGCGTCCCCAACAGGTGGATGACGTCAGCGGGAGACTGTTCTACTTCCAATCATTCCCGATCATTTTTCCCGATCATAGACATTTTGGCAATGCATTAAGAAAGAAAGGAATACAACTCGGACGAATATATACATTCAACATTCAGTACATAAGTATTTGTTTATTTTGACAATAAATCCTCAATATGGCATTTACATTATTAACATTCTTTCTGTGAGAGGGATCCATGGATGGAAAGACTTGTGACTTTGTATATTGTGACTAAATATTGCCATCTAGTGTATTTGTTCAGCTTTCAGTAAATGATACTGCAGCCATGTCCAAATGCATGATGGGAAGTGGAACCATAACTGCGTAGTGCTACCAATTGATATATCTTCTCTGCGTTGGGAAATAACATAAGGTGTTAAGAAAAAGATCAATTGTTACCTTGCTTCCCCACATTGCTCCCCATGATATTTCTAATCGTAGGGAGAGGGATTGTAAGGCTTTAGCCAATTAAAAAAACAGCTCCAAAGGCTGCCAAAATTCACTTTATTCACTTTACGCTGCCTTTTATCTCTCTATATAGGTAAAACGGCGCCATTACAGATTGAGCGCGACAATGCGCGAGTGGTTCGTGCAGCGAATGCAGTAATTGCGTTAAATATTTTGACGTGATACATTTTTTTAAAAAACGAATTACCGCCGTTATTGGGATAAATTTGATAAGCCTACCTTAAGCCTAAACTAAAGACTCAGGATGAGTGTAACATATTATGTGTGTAATGTTAAATACAATTAGAAAATGATTTAATTAAAAAATATATATATTAAAAAAAGGCATGGCCGATATTTTTTTGCCGAGTCCGATACTTTGAAAATGACGTGATCGGACCCGATCGATCGGGACATCTCTAATTACAATTCTTTGGCTACGATTTGATTATGAATCGATTATAGATAACCCCCACTTTTAATGTTTCATACATTAGTTCCAAAATTGTTCAAAAACCCTCTCAGGCTAAAACAAACTACTATTTCAGTATCAAGTTAACATTAAAAACAGTAAATAAAATACTCAAGTCCCCATTCTGTATCAGCTGCTTTAAACTACATTCAATTAATTTAATGTTGTGAATTAACCGTTAGTTGTTAAAATTTCTCCCGTTATTTCATAATTTCCCTTCTGTCTACTTTCAACATGTGAAAGTTTTAAAATTGTTTCATCATTTAAAGATAAATCTGCAAAATCTTGAATCTGGAGCCCTTTCCACTCACATATGCAGGGAAATTTCCGTGTAAGGTGACGCAGGATTTACCCGCGTCGTTGCTTTCACGCACAAAAAGATTTCCGAGAAAGAAGCGGGATGGAGCTTTCACAGGCTTGAGCTGTGTTGCCCACTGGCGCTCTCTGTGCGGGGAGGGCTGCTGGTGTGATTTTATAACCGGATATTATGTCATTTTTGGTTGGCATCGGCTGTCACAATATTGGTCAAATTGTTTCGTTCCAGAGGGAGCGTTCCCGATGTCGTAACTGCAGCCAATTTAAGCTCATCACAACTATTAAAGCTAGAGGTCAAATCTGGCCTAAAAAATCCAGCCCGACCTGACCCGGCCAGCGGGTATTAAAGCCCGGCCCAGCCCGAGCCCGATCAATTAACTTGATTTGCAGGCCCAAACCTGAAAAAAAAAAAAAAAATGGTTTCATTTGTAAGCCTCAGCCCGAACCCCAACCCCCCGGAATTTCGGAAATCATCGGAAATTTCGCACGCCTCGAGTATTCATCGAGTGACAGTGACAATCTTTGTCATCAGCCCGAGCGTACATTGTGCTCTTAAAACATGGTGCCCTCCGTAGGTCAAAACGTGCTAAATATTATAGATTTTTGAATCAATGGCAATATTTTATGTGTTTTATTTAATGACATGTTTTAGTAAAGGAGAACAATTATGACTTATTAGAGCCTACAAGTCTCTAAGTCTGAGGCTCCCTTTAACATAAGATGGAGCTAGTCGCTGAAACAGTCCCACTGACACTGTAGAATTTTAGTACAGTATTACCTCTATATACGAATTTAATTCGTTCCAGGACCTCTTTTTTTAAGTCGAAATGGTCGTATGTCAAGTGGGATTTTCCCATAAGAATACATTATAATTTGATGAATTCGTTCCACAGTCCAAAAACTACGCTAAATCCTTAATGAATACTGCAATTTACAAATTGCAGTTACACATAGCAAAACCATTGAAGTATGAATACAAATCGGAATAATAATAATAATAATAATGGAAGGAATCTGGTTTTAATGTGGCAATTGTGTTTTGCATGCTGTTCCTGAAAGCACAGTGTGACTGATGCGAGAGTGAGAAAGGTGCGGAAGAGTGGGAAGCTTTTACTTTCTCTTCATGTTTTGTTGTTTTTCGTCAGCTATGGCGGACAGTATTAGTGTTGTGTTGCACAAGTTCTAAGATTATAACCTGACGAAACTGGCAACTTCCTTGCTGATGTAATAATAATAATAATGAGACTTGTCCACGAGATCGTAGACATATTGGGCCGTATTGTCGAGCTATTTCACTCACGCGCACGCCACATTTTTCTATCATTTCTTTCTTCAATGGTAAGAGTCACCTTTTTCCTTTTTTTACCACCAGCACTAACCTTCTTAGGACTCATGTTGATTTCTCCTACAAGAAAATCTGCCGTGCGTCCGTCTTGCGGGGAAAACAACAAAATAGCGAAGCTGCCATAAATCATTATATTTCGAGCATGTAGTCATATGTCGAGCGAATTGACAAGTTGAATTCTATATCAGATGTCGACGCAATCGAATGTTGAGGTACCACTGTATACTGTTTAGATAATACCCAAATGTGATAAATTACGCGATCTTGGTTGTGATTTTCCTGACTCATTCATTGCTATTGATAGTTCTATACATCAAATCAATTTCAGCTGGGAAGTATATACCGTAATTTGCGGACTATAAACCACAGCTGTCTTCTCTATTATGGGACCAAAAGATATTAACCACACTTTATTTGACAGTGGCGTCATAAGAATGTCATAATTATGATATGACACTGTCATGGGCGTTAATGAATGCTCATGACAAATGTGATTTAGTGTCATCGGGCAAATTATCTCACTTTTGAATGGATGTAATAGACCCAAGCTGGACACAAATGGAGTGAGTGACAAAATTTGCTGGTTGACACTTAATGACATCTGTCATAACCATTCATTAATGCCCTTGACAGTGTCATGTCGTAATTATGACTGTCTTATGACAGCCTTATGATGCCGCTGTCAAATTGTTACCTATTAACACAAATAAGCCCTCAGGGAAAAAAGGTTTGGGGAAAAAAATAGAACATGTCGATAGTAGTTTCCTTTTTGTGACTGTTCATTTTTTCCCCCTTTATTTACACAGACCTAACTGCTGTGCAGGCCAAGGGCAGGCGAGAACAATGGCTACCCAGTGTAAGTTTTGAAAAACAAAATAATTTTATACCTTTACGCAACTGTACGTGTGATGCAAATGTTTATTTCCGTGGAATGCTGTCCACAAAACTGACATTTTAACTACCAACTGCATGTTGTTCTAACAGTCTTTAGTTATGATATCAAATTGGCAGCACAACTGAAGTGAGACTTTCATCTCACCGTCACTCCCCTTCACTCCGAAATGTGTTTTCAGATTAGCGAATGGCAGGTTCTTCATTCGTAACAGACAACAAGATCTCTCTTGGTCCTTTTTCCGCTAACAAGCTCGCTTTTTGCAGGAGCAATCTATAGAATCGCCTTTTGTATTGCCAAAAATGATTTTTTTTTAAATGGGCTAGCCTTATTTTTAAGCACCACCCACGGCCAGGAATTACTGTTTAATTGCTAGTTTATTATTGAATAGTATAAGGCAGCGCCATTATAGAAAATGGAACATCTTGCCAAAATTTTCATTAAAGCTATAAGCAATACTATGCATACAACAATTTGCACTTTTCCGTTTACTTAACTCATTGCATGTCATTGACAACGATGGATGTCCAATTCATTTAAAGGTCCTAATGTAAAAAAAAAAAAAATAACGTAACGTGGCGCAGTTGGTAGCTGGAGTTGTCCTGATATCAGCAGTTCGATTCCCTGCTACGACTGCCCACTGTCGAAGTGCCCTTGGGCAAGGCACTGAACCCTAATTTGCCTCCAATGAGTTGGCAGCTTTGCATGGCAGCAGCACCATTGGTGCGTGAAAGGGTAAATGTGTCCTAATGTATAACATTGTAACAATGTAGATAAATGCGCTATATACCGCATTGGCCCGAATATAAGACGGCCCTGATTATAAGACGACCCCTTGTTTTTCAAGACTCAAGTTTGAAAAGACGTTGAACACCAAATTAATTTTTATACAGAAAATAATTACGGTACATCTGAAACAAATGATTATAACAATATATTTGAGTGCATACATGTTATTTAGCTTCATGCAAATCTTAATATCTTGTAACATTTAACATAACATATCTAACATTTAAATATGTAAACTAAAGTGCAATCACATTCGTAAATGAATGGCTTCTGGTTTTTGAAATGTAAATAAAATCTATTGTGATAAAACCACAAAATTGCAATAACTGCATTAACCATCAAAGTGAAGTCTAACTGTAACTGTGGTCTTGAAACAAATCTGAATAAGGAAAAACATTGCAATAAAATAATGCAAACTGATTAAACTCGAGAGTAGCTGAGATCTGTCATGACAGAACACCGCTTCAATGATATCTGTTGCCATCTAGCATCGTGAATGGGTATAATGTCTAGACCGCGAATATAAGACGACCCCCACTTTTCTATTTCAATGCAAAAAACACCGTCTTATATTCGGGCCAATACGGTATGTACTCTCCATTTACATTTTTCATGTAGAAATGAATTTGGCTCTCAAATCTGTCTTTTACTATTTCATAACAATTCTTGTGTGACGTCACAATTGTAATTGATGACCATGCCTAGCTTTCTAGTGCTGCGCCAGCTAGTACATGTTGATTTAACGGTCACAGGCTAACAGACTGCAAAAAATCTGTACCTCACTCTGGTTGTGGCATTTTTTGTTTGTTTTTACTGTGCAGGGCTAGTTAGTATCTAAGTTGATCATTAAACCTTTTTTGTCACCTTTTTTGATGGACTTGCGTCAAAAATATGGTATGCTATATTAAATTCACTTTCTGTAGTTCATAGTAGGGCTGCAGCTATCAATTATTTTAGTAGCAGATTAATATATGAACTAGTTAGTTCAAGTAATTGTATTTGGAAGATAAAAAAGGAAAATACCTGAGCTTCGCCTCGAACGTCTCAAACAAAATAAATAAATGAAGATCTAATTACAAGAAAAGAACAATTGGCAAACTTGCATAGCAAAAGTCCGCTAGCTTAAATGTTATAAAATGCTAACTTTTTTTTTTTTTTCAATGCTCTTAACAAATGGTTCAGACACATATTTCCACCAAAAAAAAACGGCTAAATATACCTATAAACTGAATTACCAATGCAATAAAAAAACAATAGCTCAAACTGAAACTACCTTATGTTGGTCTTAACAGGGAGCAGCTGGATTCAGCCATGTTAAATGAGTTATGTCATATTCACTATTGCCTCGAGACAGCAGCGCATCCACCCAAATCAATACAAATAAATGCAAACACTTTCAAAACAAACCCTCACAAGGACACTTTAATTAAACGAATACTCGAAGCAGCAAAATTTAATTCGAAGCTTTTTTTCCTAATCGAATTACTCGAGTTAATCCATTAATCATTGCAGCACTAGTTCATAGCACTTTTAAACCGGGCTATGAATGCTCATATTTCAATGCCATTGACTAGGACAAGTAATCGGTGCCAACCCAGTCAAAATGAATTGGAAGACCGATGCTGTCAATAGCAGCTAAAGTGTTACTATTTCCATCGCTAGCATTTACTGCAGTATAAAAGTTGTAAAATAAACCCTAAACCTAAAAAACTATGATCCATGACATGAAAACCAGCGACCGTCAATGGCAGCCAATGAGTTAATTATAAGAGTAAAATGGTATGCATGTCATTTTTGAGATGGTTTAGTGGAAGGATGGATGTTAAACTTGTTTTTAGTCAGGGTTGTCCTCACGGGACTGTGGTAAAGCCGCAAAAATTGATTGCTTAGGGCGTAACATGAATTCTGTATGTACCTAGATTTTAAAGTTCATTCGGGTCCAGCCTGGAAGTAAATGCAAAACAGATTTAGTTTTTGAACATGTCTTAATATGGTTTTTCGTGTGGTTTTTTTTAGCTGATTTGATGGAGTTGGACATGGCGATGGGAGACAGTAAGGCTGCAGTGAGCCAATGGCAGCAGCAGTCTTACCTGGACTCGGGCATTCAGTCCGGAGTCACCACCACAGCCCCGTCTTTGAGCGGGAAAGGGAACCCCGACGTCGAAGAGGATGATCCGACTTTGTACGACTGGGAGTTCAACCAGCCTTTCACTCCTGAGACAGCAGGTACAGGTTTTAGCGTTAGGTTCATTTAGCTTTGTTGTCCCGTTAGATGCACTCTCTTACCAATGAGGTTATCACTAGTATACGCTGAAGTGGGAGGCCTGATTTTTTGTGCATTCGCTGCCAGCCTCCCACTACAAATTGATTGGACGTCTTGTGCAGACAATGCGTTACCAACACTAGTTGTAATGACATCTTCCTTCCGACCGCAGACGTGGAAGGCTACGCCATGACCCGCGCCCAGCGTGTTCGTGCGGCCATGTTCCCCGAAACCTTGGAGGAAGGCATCCAAATTCCGCCAACTC
Organism: Corythoichthys intestinalis; assembly: GCF_030265065.1. Lineage (NCBI taxonomy): Eukaryota > Metazoa > Chordata > Actinopteri > Syngnathiformes > Syngnathidae > Corythoichthys > Corythoichthys intestinalis. Next base: position 9,937,773 of record NC_080416.1, on the reverse strand, counting down.
AACTGGATGCGGCTCACCCCACCGCGGTGCAGCGCCTGGCCGAACCTTCTCAAATGCTGAAGCACGCCGTGGTCAACCTAATAAACTACCAAGATGACGCCGAGCTAGCCACTCGCGCTATTCCCGAGCTGACCAAACTGCTTAACGACGAGGACCAGGTAAGCTGAAATGTTAGCCGAAAACCCCTGCGACGCCACCAACTCAAACCATTCTTCCAGGTGGTAGTGAACAAGGCGGCAGTGATGGTCCACCAGTTGTCTAAGAAGGAAGCCTCTCGCCACGCGCTGATGCGTTCGCCGCAGATGGTTTCGGCCGTGGTTCGAGCCATGCAAAATACCGGCGACGTGGAAACCGCTCGCTGCTCTGCCGGAACTTTGCACAACCTCTCCCACCACAGAGAGGGGCTTCTCGCTATCTTCAAGTCCGGGGGGATCCCCGCTCTGGTTAAAATGCTGGGGTAAGCACAAAAATCAACATCAAAAACGGGTTTAGGCTTTCCGTCGATATCACCTCTGACGTTTAAAAGGAAGTAACCTGAAAAAGCACAAAACTCTACAGGAAGTGACCTAAATACAGTGCTGGCCATAAGTATTGGCACTGCAATTCTGTGAGATAATGCTCAATTTTTCCCAGAAAATGATTGCAAGTACAAACGCTTTAGAAGTAATATCATTATCATAATATAATTCATTTTGCCTGTAGTGGAAAAAAAACACAAAAGAGAATGAATAAAAAAATATGAAATCATTATCGTTTTACATAAACTTCCAAAAATGGGCCGGACAAAAGAATTGGCACCTTCAACTTAAAACTTGGTAGCATAACCTTTTGACAAAATACCTGCGAACAACCGCTTTCGGTATCCATCTATGAGATTCTTGCAATGCTCAACTGGAATTTTAGACCATTCTTCTTTGGCCAACTGGTCCAGGTCTCTGAGAATTGAAGGGTGCCTTCTCCAAACTGCCATTTTCAGATCTTTCCACAGGTCTTCTATGGGATTCAGGTCTGGTCTCGTGTGCTGGCCACTTTAGAAGTCTCCAGTGCTTTCTCTCAAACCATTTTCTAGTGCTTTTTGAAGTGTGTTTTGGGTCATTGTCCTGCTGGAAGACCCATGAACTTTGAGGGAGACCCAGCTTTCTCTCACTGGGCTGTACATTATGCTGCACAATTTGTTGGTAGTCTTTAGATTTTATAATGCCATGCACACGGTCAAGCAGTCCAGTGCTACAGGCAGGAAAGCAACCCCAAAACATCAGGGAACCCTCGCCATGTTTGACTGTGGGGACAGTGTTGTTTTCTTCATTTAACTCAAGGTTGATGCTTTGTCTCATCTGACCAGAGAACATTCTTCCAAAACGTTTTTGGCTTTCTCAGATAGGTTTTGGCAAACTCCAGCCTGGCTTTTTTGTCTCTCTGGGTCAGAATTTGGGTCTTCCTGGGTATCCTACCATAGTCCCTTTTCATTCAGACGTTTGCGGATAGTACAGGTTGACACTGTTGCACCCTCGGACTGCGGGACAGCTTGAACTTGTTTGGATGTTAGTTGAGGTTCTTTATCAACGATCCGCACAATCTTTCGTTGAAATCTCTCGTCAATTTTCCTTTTCCGTCCACATCTAGGGAGGTTAGCCAAAGTGCCGTGGGCTTTACACTTATTGATGACACTGCGCACGGTAGACACAGGAACAATCAGGTCTTTGGAGATGGACTTGTAGCCCTGAGATTGCCCATGCTTCCTCACAATTTTGCTTCTCAAGTCCTCAGACAGTTCTTTGGTCTTCTTTCTTTTCCCCATGCTCAATTTGGTACACACAAGGACACAGGTCAGAGGTTAAGTCAACTTTAATCAATTTTAACTGGCTGCACGTGTGATTTAGTTATTGCCACCACCTGTTATTTACCACAGGTAAGCAACAGGTGCTGCTAGTTACACAAATTAAAGAAGCATCACATGATTTTTCAAAGGGTACCAATACTTTTGTCCGGCCATTTTTGGGAGTTTTGTGGAAAATGAGAATGATTTAATTTATGCATTTTCTGACAGAATTGCAGGGGTGCCAGTACTTTTGGCCAGCACTGTATGTTACATCGATGCACAAAAAAAACCAATGTCAAATTAAAAAACATAAATGGAAACGCAAAAAACTAAAAGGCAAAAAAACATGACAGAAATGTATGTCTAGCTTATTAAAATCGTCATTTGTAACTTGTTTTGTAGCTCACCAGTGGACAGCGTGTTGTTCTACGCCATCACCACGCTCCACAACCTCCTGCTGCATCAGGAAGGAGCCAAGATGGCCGTCCGCCTGGCCGGAGGGCTGCAGAAGATGGTGGCGCTTTTGGCCAACACCAATGTCAAGTTCCTGGCCATCACAACAGACTGTCTGCAGATTCTTGCTTATGGAAATCAGGAAAGCAAGGTGTTGTATGCCAAAAAAAAAAACTTATACTGATAGAATTTCCTCACCTTGCAAATTAACATCTGTCACTAATGCAAATTTGTCTCCGTTGCAGTTGATTATTCTGGCCAGCGGTGGTCCACAAGCCCTCGTCAACATCATGAGAACCTTCACGTATGAGAAACTGTTATGGACCACGAGCAGAGTCCTCAAAGTCTTGTCCGTTTGCTCCAGTAACAAACCTGCGATAGTCGAAGCTGGTAGGTTCAATACTCGGGCACACTCGGTTTACTTTTGACAGCTTTTGGATATCTTTTTGATCTTCTCTTCTGCGTTAGGAGGCATGCAAGCATTAGGACTTCACCTGACTGACCCCAGCCAACGTTTGGTCCAGAACTGCCTCTGGACTCTGAGAAACCTTTCAGACGCTGCCACTAAGCAGGTGCACACACAGTTAGTCTACGAAGATTTAACAGAAATGATGAAATTTAGCTTGTATGTGACTGAACCTCTTGTAGGAGGGAATGGAAGGCCTGCTGGGGACGCTGGTCCAGCTGCTCGGAAGCGACGACATCAACGTCGTGACTTGCGCTGCTGGCATTCTCTCCAATCTGACCTGCAACAACTACAGTAACAAACTCATGGTTTGCCAGGTACAAGGCTAACATTTCACCAACCTTTGATGGTTAACATTCCTCTTCCACTGTTCCATGACACACTTCCATTGCGTACTGTGTGATGTAACCGTTTCGGTCGGGCTGGTCCTGGAATGAAATTTCTTTGCACTTGTTGTTATGACAATTAAAGCTGATTTATCGCCACACCTACTTAGGTAGGAGGTATCGAGGCTCTGGTGAGGACTGTACTGAGAGCGGGCGACAGAGAGGACATTACCGAACCCGCCGTTTGCGCCCTGCGCCACCTCACCTCCCGCCACCAGGACGCCGAGATGGCCCAGAACGCCGTTCGTTTGCATTACGGTCTCCCCGTGGTGGTCAAACTGCTGCACCCGCCGTCTCACTGGCCGCTCATCAAAGCCACGGTGGGGCTGATCCGCAACCTGGCCCTCTGCCCGGCCAACCACAGCGCCCTTCGGGAGCAGGGGGCCATCCCGCGACTTGTCCAGTTGCTGGTCAGGGCTCATCAGGACACCCAGAGGCGCACTAGCATGGGAGGCAACCAGCAACAGTTTGTGGTGGGTGACTAGACTTATCAGCCATCAAGGCCAATGATTTACCGACTGATAAGGCGTTTTCCAAGGCTGACACAGATTTTTTAAAATATAACTCGCCGGTTGTCGATGTTTAAATCAGATTTTGTAAACTCAAATTTGAGGCAGATTTGTTTTTAAAGCACGTTGATTATGGAAAAACAATTGCAACATTACAATAGATATTTGAAGTTAATTTTATAGTTCTAATTCTTTTTGTAACACTGACAGCTAGGTGGTGCCAAATCATAATTAACCAAGATCATCGCTTACTGTGAAAATAGCCGTTATCCAACACAGTGGTACATCTACTTAAGAAATTGGTTCTGGAAGTAGTTTTGTTAACAGAAAATTGCGTATGCAGAGACGGGTTTTTCATATAAATGCCCTAATCTGTTCCAAGCCCCCCCTCCTCAAATTCAGAAATGCATCTACTAGTATATTAAAGCATAAAAATGCATCAAAACGTGTAACAAATATAGTGATCACTAATTTTTCGCACCCCCTCCACGAAAATCAAAGATCCGCAAAGTAATGTTGGAGCCAATTTACATGAAACAAATTTTTGGGGATGTGTGCAATGTATTTAATCAGATTTAAAAGCATTGAAAAGAGATACATAAGATTTTTTTTCTTAAAGTATAATTAGAAAATATATTTTTTTAGATGGGTAAGCACTGCAAATGTAATAATTATGACATGAGCTATTTATAGAATAAAAATACTTGTACATGTACAGTGATCCCTTGTTTTTTGCGGTTAATGGGGACCAGAACCCTCTGTGATAAGTATATTTATTCAGATCTATCATTGGAAAGAGATACATATAAGACGGTTTTTTTTAACCTTTTTTCCAAAAGTATAATGAAAATGACTTATTTATATACATTTCAATGTCTTTTTAAGCTTTTAAATGTAATAATTTAATTTTTAAACATGTTACTGTCCCATCAAAATTTTTAAACAAGGAATAAAGTAGAAAAATTATTGTCTTAATCAAATGTTTCATTGAGTGAGTCCAGTCAAATCCACTCAAGCTGTTCACTTACACACAATGAGCTGCCACAGCAACTATTTAACACGTTAAACGATGATTGACAAAGGCAGCCCTTTGAAGGTCGAGTCTCTGGCAAGATCAAAGCTTAACCGTCTGTCAGTCATCGTTTACTTTAATAAGCAACTCCAGTTCACTCTCTGACGGATAGTGCAGGGAGGGAGGGAGCGTGAGACTATGGCGATCGGCTCAGGACAGCTCTTCTGTATTTTTTTTTTTTTTTTTTTTAATTGGAAAAAAATCTGTGATGGACTGATGGCGTGAAGTAGCGATGGATCACTGTACATCCATTTATCTTAAAATTCTTAAATAAAAATACTGTTTTGTTTTTTTTTTTAATTGAAAAATCCACAATGGACAGAGAGTGCGAAGTTTGAAGCGCAAAGTAGCCAGGGATCACTGTACATGTTACAATTTACATCATTGCACAATAAACATAAAATGAGAGTTGTGCAAAATGTAAAAAAATGAAAAGGAATAAAAGTTCATACACTCACGTAAAGCTGTCTTAACACCTCGTTGCCCGAGGGGTGAATAAAGAGGACGCTGGGATACACGTACAGTAAAGTTCCCTCTTAACCAATTGGATGCCAGGAAGATGCTGGGCAATAGCCAATGGCAGAGCAGTTGTGAGTATGTTACGTTCAGTAAACTCTGGGAGCTGCGACTAGCAGCCCATACTGTAGTTTTGCCTTTCGTATCCTGAAATTTCTTTCATAACAAGAGGGAATATTTTCCCGATGAGGCGTGTCGTAACCTGAAAATTCCATATTTAGAGATGTGCGTAAGTAGAGGTACCACTGTATATTGACAAATTAAAAAAAAAAAAGTCCAATGGTCAACCTCGATTATTTTAGTAGTCGATTAATCGATGAACTCGTTAGTTCGAATAATCGAGTAATCAGATAAGGAACATGAAAAATTAAAATACTTTAGCTAAGCCGCAAACGGTTTTAAAAAAAAAAAAAAAAAAAAAAAAAAAAGATCTATGTACAACAAAAGAACAATTGGCTAAATTACGTAGCAAAAGTCCGCTAGTTAAAATGAAACGTTTTCTTTCAATGCTCTTAACAAATGGTTCAGATATATTTAGCCATTTATCGTGGTAATATCTATAACAGTGGTTCTTAACCTGGGTTCGATCGAATCCCAGGGGTTCGGTAAAGGTAAAGAAAAACAAAACCCTATTATCGTACAATGATTCAATCTTGGCAAAGCGGCTTTTTAGACCAGGTTTTGGACTAGTTTGCTCCCAATTTACAGGCGTAATCCATTTCTTTAACTGCTAGTCCTCGATCTGATGGGCGGTTTGACTGGTTTGCTCAATTGAAGGTTGACTCGCGCTTGGTATGAGCGAATGCAACAGACCAATGAGCAGCCTGGTCTCAAATTTTGACCTGTTTAAAAAACATGCTGTCAAAATGAGAAGAATTTTGAACAGGAATTTGCGAAATTATTAACTTGCTAGCTTAGATATATTGGTTTTGAATTTGAAAAAAAAAAAAAAAAGTTTTATTATCTAATTCCGACGGGTTCGATGAATCCACACGTGAAACTTGTGGGGTTCGGTACCTTTAGCAAGGTTAAGAAACACTGACCTATAAACTAAATTACGAATACATAAAAAAAAAAAAAAAAAAAAAAAACATTACCTCAAACAAAAATGTAAGCTTATGTTGGTCTTAACATGGAGCAGCTAGATTCAGCCATGTGAAATGAGGCAGACTAGAGGGCAGTGAATCCACCCAATTCAATAAAACTAAATGCAAACACTTTCAAAATAAACCCACATACTACACTTTGACAACTGCTTATCTACAAGTAGTTTAGATATTGCAGTAATAATTAAAAAATACTAGGGCTGTCAAACAATTAAAAATTTTAATCGAGTTAATTGCAGCTTAAAAAATTAATTAATCGTAATTAATCGCAATTCAAACCATCTATAAAATTTGCCATATTTTTCTGTAAATTATTGTTGGAATGGAAAGATAAGACACAAGATGGATATATACATTCAACATACAGTACATAGGGACCGTATTTGTTTATTATAACAATAAATCAACAAGATGGCATTAACATTCTTAACATTCTGTTAAAGCGATCCATGGATCGAAAGACTTGTAGTTCTTAAAAGATAAATGTTAGTACAAGTTATAAAAATTTTATATTAAAACCCCTTTTAGTGTTTTCGTTTTAATAAAATTTCTAAAATTTTCAATCAAAAAATAAACTAGTAGCCCGCCATTGTTGATGTCAATAATTACTTACACAATGGTCATGGGTGCTGAAGACTTTAAAATCAGTCGCACCCAAGCGCCAGCAGAGGGCAGCAAACTCCATAAAACACAACAAGTGGGCAGTTCACTGTACTGTCATTTAAATCTGAGCGGGGCATGTGCGTTAATTGCGTCAAATATTTTAACGTGATTAATTTAAAAAATTAATTACCGCCCGTTAACGCGATAATTTTGACAGCCCTAAAAAATACATGTTTTTTTCCTATACAGGAAGGTGTCCGCATGGAGGAAATAGTGGAAGGCTGCACAGGTGCGCTTCACATCCTGGCGAGGGACGTCCACAACAGAATTGTCATCCGAGGACTTAACACCATTCCACTTTTTGTTCAGGTGAATTCAGTTCAACTACAAATATAGAATTTTTATAGTATTTGCACCGTTAACTAGGTTTTCCTGCTGTCTAGTTGCTGTATTCTCCCGTGGAAAACATTCAGCGTGTAGCCGCCGGCGTGTTGTGCGAGCTAGCCCAAGACAAGGAAGCGGCCGAAGCCATCGAAGCCGAGGGCGCCACCGCGCCGCTCACAGAGCTTCTCCACTCTCGCAACGAGGGCGTCGGTGAGCGGATTGGTTGATGCACTTAAATGACATTATTACATGCCCGAAAGTCATCTTTTTATTGTTTGTTTGTAGCTACGTACGCTGCCGCCGTATTGTTCCGCATGTCCGAAGACAAGCCACAAGACTACAAAAAACGTCTATCGGTGGAGCTTACCAGTTCTTTGTTCAGAACCGAACCGCTGGCCTGGAACGAGGTGTGTTGGGAACTTTGATTGAACTTGCGTTTATGAATTAAATCGCTTGTTTTTATTCAGACTGGTGAGCTTGGACTGGATATTGGGGCTCAGGCGGACCCGCTAGCTTATAGGCAAGATGGTAAGCGCTCTCTTTTATAATAGTTTGAGCAAAAGTACTTTGAGGTGGCTTACAGAATGCGTCATATTCCGTCCAAGACGGAACATACCGGGCCTACCCCGCCGCAGGCTACGGACAAGACACTCTACTGGACCCCATGATGGAAGGGGCCGACTACCACGCGGACGCGCTGCCCGATCTGGGCCATCACGCCGACCCGCTTCCGGATCTCGGTCACAGCCAGGACCTGATGGACAGCAACCAGCTGGCCTGGTTTGACACCGACCTGTAGGATTGGTAAGAGCGATGACTTTACAGCTAATAGGGCTGCCATGATGAATCAATTATCAAATGAATCCAACTATTTTTGATTGTCAAACCCTTGTTTGGAGACATTTTTTAGCTAAAATGGACAAAAGAAGATTTTATCTATTTTCACAGTGGAAATTCAATGAACCTTTTATTATTTTCAGGAGCAATAAAATGGAACAAACAAAACTAAACAATTTTTATGACATTTAGCACGCATCTCTTCTCGCAGTTGAATGTTTCTCTTCGTTTATTCATTAGACAGAAACAGAATTGATGTACTTAAAACATAAAAATGTAATCAAATATTTAAGTAAAAGTGGGGGAATTTTTTTTTTTTTAAATAATTTTTAACCTGCTCTTATTTTTATTTTAAAATATGTACCAGTCAGATAAAAACTGTGCATAATTTTTAATGCTGTTCAATTTCAAAATTAGAAAAATAATTTTATAGCCTGTAGGTTTTCCCATAAGAAATTTGTCTAAAAAAATAATAAAAATTAACCTGTCCTTTTTATACAAAATTTCTTGTTAAAAAGGAAAAAATATTTCTTAATTTTTTTTAACCTGACATTATTTACATTAAAAAAAAGTGTTGATAAAGTAAAAACGGTACATTTTTTAATGCTGTACAATTTGTAAAAAAAAAAGGTACTTTTCTAAACCTTTAGTTTTTCATAATTTAAAAAAATGTCTTTTTTTTTTTTTTTTAAATCCAAAAAGTGTTAAAATAAGGAAGAAACATCTGTATTTTTAAAATTATACAACATACAGAAAAGTGAATTTAATTTTTATAAGATTTGTCAAGATATTTAAAAATGATTTTCATTAATTAAAAAAATGGTAATAACTTGTCCTTTTTTTTTCCTTTTCAAAAAAATTTTAAAATAACGAAGAAAAATCTATTTTAAAAGTTAAATATACGGAAAAATGTGCATTTTTAATTTTTATCAACAGCTATTTAATTTTTTAATTTTTTTATTATGTTTAAAAAAAAAATTAAAAAAAAAAGCAGCAAAAATGTGATTTTATGGGTTTAGGGTTTATGTATAAATAAATTTTCCTTTAAAATCAAATAACGAAAAAAGTGATTTTTAATTGTTGTAAGATTTGTCAAAAGCTATTTTATTTTTCAATTTATGATTTTAAAAAAAAATAAACACCAAAAATTTTATTATTTTCCCCTATTTAAAAAAAAAAAAAAAAAATTTAATATATTTTTTTACAAATAAACGGGGGGGACTGCAACCTAATGTGATTGTGATGAATCGTTCCTTGTGGCAGCCCTAATAGCCAATAATCACTGCAAAGAGACATCCCATATTAATCTATCGTCCTCTCCTCTTTTCCAGTTTTGTTCTGATAGAGCCTGCGTTGTGATTGGCCTGTAACCCGTATTGTCCGAAGCAGCATTTTGATTGGCTGTGTTAAGTTGGGAAGGTAAAAGAAGGAACAAAAGGGGGGAGGGGAAAGGGGTCTCGGAAAGTGCCTGACGCCAGAAAACAAAGATGGTTGACATGGGAGCGAATGTTTTGAGCATGTTGAAAAAGTGGGCGGGGTTAAGGGAGGGGTTGTAAGTTACGTCCAAAAAAATGGAGGCGACTGATTGGTTGAGAGCTTCAAGTTGATAACGCTTGCCTGTATTATCCTTTTTCTTCGGTTCTACTTTTTTGTATTCTATTTTTTTATTTCTTTATATTGCTCATCTTCTGTCATGGTACTGACCCAGCTTGCCTTCACACTAGCCATCTTAAGTTTGTCTTCAATGCTAATCTTTTTTTTTTTTCATTTTAACAAACGTATATTACATGTAGTGTTAAGTTATAGTGATATTATAAGACATTTCTTTGGCTCGCCAGCCGAATGTGTAGGACACTAATAATCAGTTGTACTCTGACTTTAAAATGTAACATTGTGTAGTTTTTTTTGTTTTGTTTTTTATAATCCAAAAAAAAATTAATACATTCTTAATATGTGCGATAATAAGCAGCGATTGTCAGTGTCACGAAGAGAGGAAAATGTAGAGAAAAGTGTTTTATATGCATTCATTGCTAGGTTAGCATTTTGTATGCTAACGTCGGGTGTGTTAGCATCGAGAGTCCTGCTGGGTTTCTTTCGAGACGAAGTTGTGACACGGCTGAAAAATAAAGCCATTTTATTTCCTTTGGTTTCCAGTTTTTTGTGAATTTGAAATGTTTAGAAGTCATTCACTGTCAATGGCAGGGTTGGAGTAAAAATGTTGGCGTGCAAATCCGAAACTGGTCGGCAGATGGCAGTAAATGGCAAAATTTTGAATGAGCCAAGTCATTAAGCCTACGTACATTTTTGGAATTCTAAATTCCTACATATACTTATTAAAATGTTAAATATGGCTCTTGCATACCAAAAAATATTGTTGGTACATTTTTCAGAAAACTGATTTTTAAATGTACACGCCTCTGTGCAACATTTTTATAATTGTCATTTTGAAATTCTGCTTGAAATTATTAAAACTTCCACCACAGTATTACTATTACTCTTATATACTATATAATGCATTTTTTTTCTACTTTATTTTTTGCATTACATACCGAGCATCTTTTTTTACTGTAGTATTTTTTTTTTTAATACCTGCTTACATACATGCTTAAGTATTACATTTTTATAATGTTATGGAATTCTATACATTTTTAAAATATGAACTATAATGTACATTCTAAAAATGTTTAATTGGCATTTTTTCAGATATATTTTTTAAAACTTTTGGATATTAAAGCCATTTTAATGGTTTTATTTGGGGAAAAAAAAAAACTTTAAATCTAGTCATAAATAAAAAATAAGGATACTCTATGAAAGCCTGTGTGTTTTTTAACAATCTTAATCTTGAGAGATTCAAGTAATAGAACCAAACAATTAAAAACATTTTTTAATAACTTTTTATAAAATGTAATTTCTATTGAATAAATTAGGACACCCCCACATTCAATCCTACTTAAAATCGCTAAAATCACACACAGGTGTATCATATCAGGTGTACATGATTGGAACATCATTACTCAATGTTTTGAAGGAGGCTTGCCTTATTTAAACCTCACATTTAGTTTGGTGTGCCCCTGACTGTTGAACTGAGAGAAAACACCATGGTGAGATCAAAGGAGCTGTCTGAAGCCTTCAGAAAGAAGATTGTAGACGCTGTAGACGATTGTAGTCTGGTAAGGGATCTCAAAAAATATATAAAATCAGCCATTCCACTGTCTGGAAAATGGTCTGCAAGTGGAGGACATTCAAAACAACTGCCGTTCAAGCAAGTTCACGCTGAGAGCAGACCCAAATGCGAAAAGAAGTCTCCAAAAACCCTAAAATGTCATCATGGGACCTACAGCAGGCTGTTGCTACTGTTGATAGGAAAGTGCATGCCTCTACAATCAGAGACTTCACAAGTTCAACCTTCATGGTAGGTGTGCAAGGAGGAAACCTTTGTTCTCCAAGAAGAACATGATGGCCAGAGTGAATGTAGAAAAAGACCAGGAATTCTGGATTAATGTTCTTTGGACAGATAAATCTAAAATTCAATTATTTGGACACCAGGAAAGACATGTTTGGCGTAAACTCAATACAGCATTCCAGGGAAAGAACCTCATACCAACTGTGAAGCATGGAGGTGGAAGTGTCATGGTTTGGGGATGCTTAGCTACTGCAGAACCTGGCCACCTCACAATCATAGAATCCACCATGAATTCTATCATGTATTAGAGGGTGCTTGAGGAACATGTGAAATCATTTGTGAGGAAAAAAATGAAAGCTGAAGCGAAATTGGACCTTGCAACATGACAATGACCCAAAATATACTAGTAAATCCACCATGGACTAGCTAAATAAGGAAGAAATGGAGTGTCTTAGAATAGCAGAGTCAAAGCCCAGATCTTAATCCCATTGAGATGCTGTAGGGTGACTTGCAACGGGCTATACATGCAAGAAACCCCTCAAACATCTCACAGCTGAAAGTATTCTGCGTTGAGGAGTGGTGCAAACTTTCTTCAGACCGATGTCAAAGACTGGTAGATGGCTACAAAAAATATCAGCCAAAAGGAGGTAACACTAGGTACTAGGTGGTAGAGTGTTCTTTTTCCTCAGTTAGAATTTTTTTGTTGATATATTTGGTTTAATGAGTAAAACAATGGTAATTTTTTTGTTTACCTGCAATTAAATCACTCTTTTCCACAGATAAAGAAAAACAAGATCAGACATTGATATGTGAACATTTCTTAATAAAGAACTGAATAGTAAATGGAGTGTCCAAATTTTTTCACAACGCTGTACATGCATTACGAAAAAAAATTTAACAGCGTTTTTTGAGGAAGTATTACTTAAACTTCAAGCCGGTGTTCTACATTTTATGCTCCTTTTGGAAGTCAACATGTAATAATTTATTAAAATCTTAATTAGTGGCTGTCATTTCCTATTTTTATGTATTTAAGACTACATGTTAGTTTTCTAATTCTTATTTGAAGACAATTCTAGTTAATTTATTAAAATATTACCCATTTTTTTCACTGATTAAACATAAAATTGCACACTTTTTTTAATGCCTCCAATGAAATTCTATTTCGTTCCTTCAACTGTGATGCCTTTAATAGCTTGTAGTTTCCTTATCACAATTTTACGCACTAAAATCAGAACTGACCCGTTTTCAAAAGCATCTCTCTGGTCACCCTGCTTGACCTCGTCCATTCCAGTTCGGCTTTTACAGATGAGAGCATGGCATGACGCCATCCAGCCAAGAAACAAAAAAATGCTTCCTCTCTTGCCAGAAAACATTGTTTCATTCACCACAGGCATCACAATGGCCGCTTTCATTCCGTCTTGGTAAATAAAAGAGTCCGTGTCTTTTAAACACTAGGGGTGAATCAGATCCGTGCTGAAGAAGTCAGCGATTCTATGGACGTTCAGCGGAGCGGCCTACTAATTTTGTTGAACTTCTCAGAGGGCTTAGGACTAATCAGCTAATTGATTAGCAAATAATTTGGCAAATATTTTGATAGGTGATTGTTTAGAGGCACTGTTGACCTTAAAAAAAAATTAGCCTCATGAGAGTCAATATTTTCTTTTATATTATTTATCAGAACCCTTTCTGGAACGGTGGTCACGTAAGACCTTTAACACTTTATAGAGCAAGTGACTTTTTTGTAATTAAAAAAAAAACATTTAGCATATTGGACACCAAGTGCCTTCACTGGCAGGTAATTTGGTGAGGGGCAGGTAATCTACATGAAAGGGTTAAATTTAAAAATATATATATATATTAATAAGATCACCAAAAAAAATCCTATTTTAGTTTGTAAACTTTTATTAAATTTTTTAAAAAATATTTTTCATATTAATTAAAATGGAGGGGAAAAAATTGACTTTTGCAGTTTATTAGAATTTCAAAAACAACTACTCGAAACCAAATTCTGGAGAATTTACGATGGGGCTTTGCTGTGGGAGAGTCACTTCCTGTTGATATGTGAGGGACATGTCCTGTTGATATCAGGTCACTTCCTGTTGCTTTGGGGACATTTGTGGGACACATCCTGTTAATATCAGGTCAATGAATGTAAATGCCATTGAAAATGAACGGAAAATTTGGACATACATGGCCGTCAATGGCTTCGACTTACATATGTGTCAATGGAATCAAAGTACATTGGCATCAAAAGAAGTGACATACATGGGCATCCATGCAATGTAAATGTCATTGGCAATGGGAAATTTGGACTTACATGGCCGTCAGTGGCATGGACGTGCATGACTGTCAATAGCATAGACTGACGCTAGTTTAAGGTCAATGGGCTGTCATGGTAAATGGTCAAAAATCACCTGGACCTATTTTTTCCTGCCATTGGAAGTGAATGGGAAATTGGACTTACATGGCTGTCAGTGGCATCCCATTAGAAATGAATGGGACAGTTTTTTTGTCAAATTTTGGGGGAGACTATAAGTTTTTGCCAAATTCTTTAAGCAACTTTTATGCCCCTTACTGTCCCGGAATTTTTTATGTCCATATCATGTGATATGGCCAAAAATTGTAGGACAAGAAGTGTTTTGAAAACAAAAAAAAGCTTTTTAAAAACCCACTTTTACGGGCGAACGGAAAATTTTTCGGGATCCTTCGAAAAAGATAAAGTTAAACCATTTTATTATCTTGCAAAGCCCCACATAATAAAGTTGTAGAACTTTACTGTCTACAAAAATGTATTTTTAAAGTGTTTTCCATTTTTATTTGTCTTTACCATAATTGGCATGCAATGAGTTATATACTATGAAAAAATATATAATACACATTTTTTCAAAACTACAAAAATGATGAGGGACGTCCCTGATCCGATCATGTGATTGGAAATCTGGGCATTTTTCACAGAATCTGAATCGGGTGAAAATGACTGAGGTTTTAATTTAAAAAAAAAAAAAAAGAAAATATGTATTTTTTAAAAAGTTAAAGCGAAAAAGTAACAATAAATACAATGGCATTGCCAGAAAACACAGACAAGACTGAAAAAGCAGTTTCTGCCCTTGCACCCCTCTTCAAAATAAACTACTGTATTTTAAGCCAAAAGAACTGTTGTGTTTGATAGAATATGTCTATATGCTGCCATAGCAGATTCATGGCGCATTAAGCCCCCCGAACTATTTTTAATTTGTCCGTTTTACCCAGGAAACCCCCGTTTACAGACGTTGCGCAACCGTTTTTGTTTCAACCCAGCCATAAAATGAAGGTAATTATATTATTCTGTCATTGTCATTTTTAGCTCAATCATTAATTGATGCCTAATATTTCGTTTAAAAAAATCTTTAAAAAGTTATTCACTCTCATATTTTAAACTTTTAAACAAATTACGTCACAATGAAAAAAAATTGGTGTCTGTAAATAAGTCACAGATATCTACCTCATAGCTATTTTTTCCCGATATGTTAGATGATAAATAATTGATCCAAACAAAGAAAAAAAAAAAAAAAAAAAAACCTTTAAAAGGGTAAATGAAAAAGAACATCTCGATCACTCCTTGATGTCTGCGATTTCTGCATCGCGACCCTTGTAATATTACCAAGTTTCACCCATCAAATCCCCCAAAAATCCAGTTGTGGGGATTCACATCTGTGTCTTGACACTCAGTGATACATGCTCCATGGAGTTTTTGGATCAACACAAAGTACGTGATAATATCTCGTTAAAATCATGGCGTCTTTAATTATGCGCTCTCATGCTCTCACCTCCAGTTAGGGTTTTGCAGTTTAATTTTTCAAATTATTTTTTTAAATGCCCTCCTGTTCATAATTTTTCTTCCCCCAGAAAATTGAGATTTTAAGCTTTGCAATGATGTGCAGTGCATGTGCATATTGGACAATTTTGAAATTTGGCCAAATTGGGGGTCTCAGAGCGGAACTTCAAGTCACCTGAGTGTTTTCCGCCATATACATTTTGTATTCCGCAATACTCCTGAAAAAAGCAGAAAAGTACTGTAAACAGTACAGAACTTTAGTTCAGATTACAAAAAATTAACTCTTTTTTTTTTTTCAGATTGGAACTTAGTTTTGGCAGATTCTCAAAATCAGGGGACTCGGAACAAAAATATGCAATCGGGACATCCCTTAAAATGATTCATAAAGCAAAGTTTACCCAAGCGCATGATGCTCACATCTCAAAAGGATGCTCTTTTGTCAAAGCAAGAAAAAAATTAAAACATGTAGGAGCAAGGAATTTTTTCAGCTGCCTTTTTTGGTGGGTGTCTCGCCGGAGCTCCACATTCCTGCCACCGTTCAAAGATATCTAGCATTGTACCCTCTCTATCTCCCCTCTCATCCCTTCCTCCGTCCTGAGAACAAACGCAAGTCTCTGTTGTGAGCGCGAGGTCGCCAGCAGTTTGCCGTCAACCCACTTTCGACATTCTTGCTTTCGGATACAACCACTTGTTTGATACGAGTGGACAAACATGGTTAACTAACCCTTTTTACTTTTTTTTTTTTCGTATTTATGTCAGCCAAATAAGGCTGCTGAGATCGATCCACTCATTGATGGCTAATAATCAAATGAATCGGTTATCATTTTTATAGTGGATTGTTTAGGGACATTGTTGACCTTAAATTTTTCAGAATCTTCTTTTTTTTCTAGCCTCTTGAGAGCAAATATTTTTTTCATTTGTTATAGGTATTGCAGAAATAATTTTTAAAAATATAAAAGAAATATACAATTTTTTTTAAACAAATGTTGATTTTTGTTCTGTACACAGTTTCTAATTTAAGAAAAAAAACTGAAAAAAGTTATTCTTGTATTTTTACATTTTTAATTATTATTTTCACATTTTATATATACAGCATGTATATATAAGTAATATCAAATAAAAATACATTTTTTAAAATTATTTTTAAAAAATGATTAAAAACTATAAAATTACACTGACATTGTATTCCTCATTAATATAAAATTTTAATCCAATATCTGTACTCCAATCAAATATTCCATGTTTCTAATTTAAGAAAAAAAAACTGAAAAAAGTTATTCTTGTATTTTTACATTTTTGATTATTATTTTCACATTTCATATATACAGCATGTATATATAAGTAATATCAAATTTAAAAAAATATTTTAATTTTTTTTATTTTAAAAAAATGATTAAAAACTAAAATTACACTAACATTGTATTCCTCATTAATATAAAATTTTAATACAATATCTGTACTCCAATCAAATATTCCATCCATCATCTTCCGCTAATTTTTGGGATAAATATAAAAATATTTACTTTTTTAAAATTTGGGTTTTGGGGTGGGAAAAAAAAAAAAACTTTAAAACTTTTTTTTTTTTAAATTCTAATGTTTATTTTTGTTCTTTGTTTCTCTACATTATTATATTCTTTATTTACGTTTCTAATTTTTAAATAAACAAACGGGAAAAAACAGTATTCTTGTATTTTTAATTAGATGTTTAATTAAAATATTAGTTTCACATTTTATATACAGTACAGTGGTATGAAAAAGTATCTGAATCTTTTGGAATTTCTCACATTTCTGCATAAAATCACCATCAAATGTGAGCTGATCTTTGTCAAAATCACACAGATTAAAAAACTGCTTTAACTAAAACCAGCCAAACATATTTTTCATATTTTAATGAGAATGGTATGCAAACAATGACAGAAGGGAGAAATAAGTAAGTGAAGCATCACATTTAATATTTTGAGGGCCTCTTTTGGCAGCAAAAACTTCAACCAGACGCTTTCTGTAGCTGCAGATCGGTCTGGCACATCGATCAGGACTAATCTTGGCTCATTCTTCTCTACAAAACTGCTGTAGTTCAGTCAGATTCCTGGGAGGTCTGGCATGAATCGCTGTCTTTAGGTCATTCAACAGCATCTCAATGGGGTTCAAGTCTGGGCTTTGACTTGGCCACTCCAGAGCGTGTATTTTGCTCTTCTTTTTTGGATCATTGTTTTGTTGCAGCATCCATCCTCTTTTTAGCTTCAAGTGTCTGACAGACGGCCTCAGGTTTTCCTGCAAAACATCCTGATAAACTTATGAATTCAATCTTCCATTAATGATTGCAAGTTGTCCAGGCCTTGAGGAAGCAAAACAGCCCCAAATCATGATGCTCCCTCCACCATGCTTCACGGTGGGGATGAGGTGTTGATGTTGGTGAGCTGTTTCATGTTTCCTCCACACATGACGTTGTGTGTTACTCCCAAACAATTCAACTTTGGTTTAATCAGTCCAGCAAATATTTTACCAAAACCTCTGTGGTGTGTCTAAGTGCCTTTTTGCGAACATTAAACAAGCAAGGTTTTTTTTTTTCTCAACAGCAGTGGCTTGCTATGTGGAGTCCTCCCATGAACACCATTCTTGGCCATAGTTTTACATATAGTTGATGTGTGCACAGATATAGGACTGTGCCAGTGATTTCTTTAAATCTTTAGCAGACACTCTTGGGTTCTTTTTACAGCTCTGAGTATACTGCGCTGAACTCTTGCCGTCATCTTTGGTGGATAGCCATTCCTTGGGAAAGAAGCAACAGTGCCAAACTCTCTCAATTTGTAGACAACTTCTCTGACTTTCGATTGATGAACATCCAGACTTTTAGAGATTATTTTGTATCCTTTCCCAGCTTTGTACAAATCAACAATCCTTTATCACAGGTCTTCAGACAGCTCTTTTGACCGAGCCATGATGCACATCAGACAATGCTTCTCATCAAGCCATTTCTTCTTAGTGGGCAGGGCAGCTTTAAGCCACTCATCAGTGATTGGGCACACACTTGACTTAAAATGTTTGGTAAAAATTGGTTTCAATTGCTCTTAAGTCTCCTTAGGCAGAGGGTTCGCTTATTTATTTTTCCACCTTCTTTCATTGTTTTCATGCTATCCTCATTAAAATATAAAAACATATAAACATTTGGGTGGTTTTATTTAACGCAGACACTGTATTTTCATCTGTGTGATTTTGACAAACATCAGATCACATTTGATGGTGATTTTATGCAGAAATGTGAGAAATGCCAAAAGGTTCAGATACTTTTTCATACTACTGTATATATGTTAATAAAATAATTTAATTTTTTTTAAACATATTTATAAAAAACAATTTCTGTATTCCTCAAAGATTAAACACTACAGAAATGGGATATTTACAGAGGATTTTTTTGGACAAATATATATATATATTTTTTAATTGTTTTTGGAGTGGAATAAACAGTTCCAAAAAAAATAAAAATAAATTCTGGAGTGGAATAAACAGTTCCAAAAAAAAAAAAAAAAAAAATTCCCCCAAATCGCAAGTTTACACACCCGTTTTGTAGAAAAAAAATCCCAATAAATACCATACATCCCCTAATATTTGTCACTTAAGTCATTTGTGTTTTCAACCTTACCAAAAAATTAGAAATACAAAAACTGACTTTGTGTTTCTCATTAATATAAAACCTTAATACAATTTCTGTATTCCTCAAAGATTAAACACTCCAGAAATCAAATATTTACAGAGGATTTATATATATTATATATTTATTTATTTTTTTTTTTTATTTTATTGTTTTTGGAGTGGAATAATTTTTTTTTTCTCCCCCAAATCACAAAAAGTTTACACACCCCTTTTGTAGAAAAACATTCCCAATAAATAAATACCATACATTCCCTAATATTTGTCACTTAAGTCATTTGTTTTCAACCTTATCAAAAATTGGAAATACAAAAAGTCGGTTACTACATACTATTATCACAAATACGAAATGTTTTCTCTGCCATACTGACGGTGATAGACGTCCACTTCATTTGAACTAGGAGGGCTGTAAGCCACTTCTAAACAGGCTCTTGATGAGAGTTCGTCCTTCATGGATCATGTTATTCCCAAAGCTGCACGTCTATCGCCGTCAATGGCAGCCAGTGAGTGAGTAGGCATCGATTACAATAGCGAGGGCGTTTCCACGAAGCGAGAAGAACAATAACCCGACCCGAGCGGAGGGCGGCGGTGACTGACACGGCCAAAGAATGCTTGGACGGGCGCCAAGGATGGAGCCGGCCCTCCCCGACGGCATCCCCTGCCGCGACCCGACGGGGTCGGGCGACAGACACCTTGAAAGAGATCGAGAAGCCAGTCGGAGAGTTATCGTCGAGGAAGAAGGCGAACGGGGATGGCCACGGCGGGCACTTCGGGTCTTGGCAAGAAGAAGAAGAATCCAGGGCTCATGGATTCTTTTACAAAGATCTTTGGAGGGGAGAAGAAGAAGAGGAGTAAGGTGGGGAGGAATCCATTCAAGGGAATAGGAACTTTGTGCTTTTGAGAAAAAAAATATGACTAACTTCACAAAATTGGGCAATTTTAGTTTCAATGCAACAAGTGATGAGCAATTTAATGACATTTCCTTTAAAACCTGCACTTGTTTTAATGAATTTGATATTTCATTTTGTAGTTTGACGACACAGAAATTATGGATTTTTGGATTAAGTGGAATTATGGGATGAGGAGAAACAAAAAACAGTAATCACTGCCAGATTCTTCCAGTTTTAATGGATTGGGCATCTAACTCCATCAATGGCAGTGAATGACTTCATGCACTTTATACTACGTCCCAAAAAATATTGCAACATACACAAAAAAAGTCCTATGATTGGGTTAAAGTTAGACTGTGTATTTTTTAGGGAAAATAGTTCTTCAAATTAAACATCTTTATAAGAACTACGAAAAAAAAAAACGTTTAAAGGGGTATTTCAGTAGATTTTAGTCCAATTAAGAGTATTTAGTTCAATTTTGGGAAGTGTTTTACTAGATTTAAGAATAAGTCGGTTTAGGTAGTATTTCAGTATATTGATATGAATTATGATTACTTTAGTATTTCAGTTGGTCGAAGAGTATTGAAATAACTTTTAGGTAGTATTTGAGGCATTATATTTTAATAGGATACTTTAAAAGGGTATTTGGGTTGCTTTTAGTCAATTTAAGAGTTTTTAGTTCACTTTTAAGGAGCATTCTACTCAATTTAAGAGTAAGTCAGTTTTAGGAAGTATTTCAGTATATTGATGTGTATTATGATCACTTTCATTAGTGTTTCAGTTGGTTAAGAGTATTTACAGTAAATAACTTCGGGGTATTATTTGATTATCTAGAAGTTTTGTAATGCTATTGTGGATTTAGTTCAATATTAGGAAGTGTTTAACTAAATTTAAGAGTGAGTCATTTTTTTTTTTCTTCTTTTTTTATTTTCCCTTCAGGCATGAGAAATCCAACAAACATACAGCATTTATATGTGTTTACAATTAATTCAACCCGAAAAGGGCAGACGGGAGAAGCCGAAGCTTATTGAGACCCGCCCCCGGTCTACCATAGGACGCAGAAAATATCGTATAACAATTGTTGTTTAGGATACTTTAAAAGGGTATCTGGGTTGATTTTAAACAATTTAAGAGTTTTTAGTTCACTTTTACGGAGCATTCTATTCAATTTAAGAGCAAGTCAGTTTTAGGAAGTATTTCAGTATATTGATGTGTATTATGATCACTTTCATTAGTATTTCAGTTGGTTAAGAGTATTTACAGTAAATAACTTCGGGGTATTATTGGAATATCTAGAAGTTTTTATAATGCTATTGTGGATTATTTATTATGAATTACCATATTGGCCTGAATATAAGACGGCCCTGATTATAAGACGACCCCCTCTTTTTTAAGACTCAAGTTTGAAAAAAGACTTTTTGAATAGAAAAGCGGCATGGAAAATGAATGAATGAATGAATGAATTTTTATACAGAAAATAATTACAGTACATTCGAAACAAATGATAACAATATATCTGAGAGAAAAAGCATGTTATTTTGCCTCATTCAAATCTTAATATCTGAACATTTAAATATGTAAAGTGAAATCACATTGGTAAATGAATGGCTTCTGGTTTTTGAAATGTAA
Organism: Corythoichthys intestinalis; assembly: GCF_030265065.1. Lineage (NCBI taxonomy): Eukaryota > Metazoa > Chordata > Actinopteri > Syngnathiformes > Syngnathidae > Corythoichthys > Corythoichthys intestinalis. Next base: position 9,916,238 of record NC_080416.1, on the reverse strand, counting down.
ATAAACCAATCTATTGTGATAAAACAAAAAAATTGCAATAACTGCATTAACCATCAAAGTGAAGTCTAACTGTAACTGTAGTCTTGAAACAAATCTGAATAAGGAAAAACATTGCAATAAAATAATGCAAACTGGTTAAACTAAAAAGAGTAGCTGAAATCTGTCATGACAGAACATCTCTTCAATGATATCTGGCGCCATCTAGCGTCGTGAATGGGGGGAGTAGCTGAGCTCTATCATGACACAACATCGCTTCAATGATATCTGGCGCCATCTAGTGTCATGAATAGGTATAATGTTTAGACCGCAAATATAAGACGATCCCTCTTTTTCAGTCTTATTTCAATGCAAAAAACACCGTCTTATATTCGGGCCAATACGGTACTTTAAAACGGTGTTTTAGTAGAACTTAGTCCATTTAAGACAGCGGTCGGGAACCTTTTTGACCAAGAGAGCCAAAACACCCAAACTATTTTAAAATGGGATTCCACGAGAGCTATACAGTGCGCATGTGTTTTTTTTTTCTTTCTTTTTTTTTTTTTTGGTGAACGCATTTGAACGTCTCATATGTGAGCAAGAGTAAGGTCATGTTCAGCTTTTACTAGCAGTTGCCGAGTTGTGATTGAAATAAATATTGAGAGATCAACAACGAAAGCCTAACATCGTTATTTGGAATGTTACAATCATTGCTCAATTGCGCACTCATCACTTGGAAAATAACAAAAACATGGTGTGGAATTGCGTATCTTTCCTGGGTGTAGGAAACCACAACCAGGGGCACGTGCATAACAGTGGCCGAGACAGGTTAAATCTCTTAGGGCAGCTGATCGTGAGTCTCGCTCTCCTGGAAGTGGCGACAATTTGACAGGTGAAAAAGTCATAAAAGTCAAACTGACTTGACGAAACCGACGTGACTTTGGGTGCCACGCAGTTCACTTTCGTGGTTTCATTTTCCCGGACGCATTTTTTATATACTCTTTACTCGACATTGAGTTGGGAGGGGCCAGTCCCACTTTTGGATGAGTGTAGCCTTAACGCACGAGGCGCGGTCTGTAACGCTCGTCTCCATACCATCCACGATGGAAGGACCACCAATGGGCAATGAAGTGAAGCTACTATTGCGACGTACGTTTGAGATTACCAAAATCGATGAGTGAATGCACCATCAGCTCATCAAAGCTCGTTCATGTCAAGCGAGCTGGCCGATTCCACATTTAAGATGACAGGTTGCACTCATCAAAAGAGCCGGATATGGCTCACGAGACATAGGTTCCAAACCCCTGATTTAAGAGTATTTACTTCACTTTTAGCAGTACTTTAATAGATTTAAGAGCATGTAGGTCTTTTTAGAGAGTATTTCAGTACATTGATGTGTGTTGTGATCACTTTAGTGTCGGTCTAATAATTTTTCTGTTGTATTTGATTATTGTAAATTATCTAGCACAGTCGTTCTTAACCTTGCTAAAGGTACCAAACACAGGTTTCACAGGTGCATTCAACGAACCCTTCGGAATTTCAAAATAAAGCCTTTTCCAAATTCAAAACCTAGCAATCTAACATCTAAGTGAATTCCTGTTCAAATTTCTGCTATATTTCAAATCTACCACAAATAATTTTGCCTTTTGCTGTAGATTTTCACGTTGGTAAATGAAACTCATTTCATTTCACATTGATTTTTTTTGTTTTCATCTCCAAATTCTCATTTTATTGTCACATTCTTGCATCACATACTTGTTTTATTAAGTACAATGACTTTTTTTTTTTTTTATTATTATGTAGTTCATGCTGTCTGTAGGTCTGTTATACTTCCTCATACCAAGTGCCAGTCAACCTTCCACTGAGCAAACCAATTTTCCCTCCATTAGATTGAGGGCACACAGTTGAAAGAAATCAAAGCCTGTAAATTGAGGGAATATCAGTCCAAAACCTGGTCTAAAAATGCCACTTTGCCTAGATTTAGTCAGTGTACAAAATAAGGCTCTGCCTTTCTTAACCTTCACCGAACCCCAGTTAAGAACCACTGATTTAGCAGTATGTAATATGTATTATGCTTTTCAGTTGACTATTTTTCATAGTAATTAATTCATTGCACGCCACTGACAGCGATAAACGTCCAGTTTAAACCTGGAAGACTGATCGTGAATGCTCATCTTTAAGTGCCTTTGACAGCGCTAGACATCCAATTCGTTTCAACTGAAGGGTGTTGGTTCATTCGCCCCTCCCATTCAAAATGAATTGGACGTCTAATGCAGTCGATGGCAGCCGCTGAGTTAAATGAGTGTTTAAAAAAAATTAAATTTAAACATGTACAATTGTTATGGTAACTGTAACTATGAGCAGGCTAAAATCGGTTCAATGCATGTTGAGATAGAAGTAATCGTATACAAAACCATCCAACAGATTACTACATTTTAGTACTACAGTGATCCCCCATTTTTGCGGTTACTTGGGACCAGAACCTGCCGCGATAACTGAAACACCGCGAAGTACCCCACCCAAAAACAAGTGCATTTTTTAAAAAATTCAGATTTAGCATTGGAAATATATATAAGACATGTCTTTTCTAGGGCTGTCAAAATTATCGCGTTAACGGGCATTTTTAAAAATTAATCCCGTCAAAATATTTGACGCAATTAACGCACATGCCCCGCTCAGATTAAAATGACGGCAAAGTAACATTTCCACTTGTTACTTGTGTTTTTTTGTGTTTTGTCGCCCTCTGCTGGCGCTTGGGTGCGACTGCTTGCCATTGTTGAGCTACTAGTTTATTTTTTAAAAATTTTACAAATTTTATTAAAACGAAAACATTAATATAACATTTGTATAACTTGTACTAACATTTATCTTTTAAGAACTACAAGTCTTTCTACCCATGGATCGCTTTAACAGAATGTTAATATGTTAATGCCATCTTGTTGATTTATTGTTATAATAAACAAATACAGTACTTATGTACAGTATGTTGAATGTACGTTTATATCAGTCTTATGTCTTATCTTTCCATTCCAACAATAATTTACAGAAAATTATGCCATAATTTATAGATGGCTTGAATTGCAATTACGATTAATTTTTAAGCTGTGATTAACTCGATTAAAAATTTTAATCGTTTGACAGCCCTGGTCTTTTCACTTCTTCCCCCCATAGTATAGTTAAAAAAAAAAAAAAAATGTATAGTGATCCCTCGATAAGTGAAAAAAATGTGAAATAGCCCCCCCCCCACCCAACGTATAATTGAGAAAGAAAAAAAACTTATGTATATGTATATTTTAAGTTTTTAAGCGCTGCAAATGTAATAGTGTTTTAAACATGTTACTGTCCAAAAATGCTCGTCTTTATTAAATGCTTCATTGAGTGAGTCCACTCAACTCCATCTCCTTACTTACACACAATGAGTTGCCACACAAACTGTTAAGTTAAATGATGACTGACGCATGTGGCACTTTGATGTTGAGGCTTCCAGGGAACTGTGGCAAGATCAAACAGAAGACGTCTACCAATCGTCCTTAACTTTAATAAGCAACTCCAGTGCATTGCCTGAACAACAGAGAGCAGGGAGAGGGAGGGAGGGAGAGTGAGACTACGCAATCGGCTCGGGACAGCTCATCTGTTTTTTTTTTTTCATTGAAAAAAAATCTGCAATGGATTGATGGCGCGAAGTAGCGAGGGATCACTTTAATCCCATCTTTTAGGGGTCATTCCGGGGTCAATTTTTCTGTAGTACGTAACACATTGAACATTATCTAACAATATGTAACATGTATTATGCTTATTATGCATTTCTCAGGGGTCATTCCGGGGTCACCTGGCCACGTCACCCCAGCAGTCGTCCACCCGCCGCAGGACCAATGAAAATGCCGTGGTCCAATTCTTCCGCAACATTGTACGTTTTTTTTCTTCTCATACATGCAACAATCCAATGCTTTTTACTCATTACCCCCCCCCCCCCCCCGATTCTTTCTTCATTTTTCAGGTTTCTTCGCCTCGCCCTAAATCAAAGGTTAGTGAAATATTGTCACGGTGATTTCAAGTCTTTCTTTAAAGACTTCTCTTTTCAGAGCTGAATCCAGAGAGAGGAAAACACTCATTTTTGTTAGCTCATATTACTTGTTTCTTTTTCATGTGCAGTGGAGAGATTTCTTTGGCTTGGTATGTCAAACACAAAGTGACTCTTTTTTAAAATTAACTTTGTGCGTGCGTGTATTTGTCATCTGTCAATGCATGCTTTTTACTGTGCGATGTTGCTAACAACCAATCTCTTTCGGCAACTTGAGTGGTTTTCCCCCTTTTCGACCAAATCAGGTCACAGTTGAGTTTTGAGGGTTCATGGGCCTGCAGTTTCTCTTCAGACGACGTCGCACTATCGTCATTTCTTTTTCTCCCCTTTTAGGGTTGTGGTTATCTCACTCTTTATAGGCGAGCTGACGTCACGTGTTATTTTTTTAGGCTTCATCACCGCGTCCGGAGAGCACAAAATCGCCGGTGAGACGACGCAAGGAACAAAGCACGCTGTCCAAACTTTTCAACCTGGTGAGCAAAACTCATCTATCTGACAATCTCTGGATCTTGAAAAGACTGAAAAAGCTCACCACTTTCCAATCTGTGTTTGCACCAGTGATGCTTTCATCCAAAATCAGTGAGTAGCAGGATTGACTGGAGAGTCGTATCATCATAACGTTTTTATTTTTTGGCATATCCATTCAACTAATGTATAAAGTTATCTTTTTTTCTCCATTTGGATGCATCCCACTAAATGTGAACGATTATGACAATCGCATGTAATGTTCATTTGTGGAGTTGTCCGATATTGTCCGATAAAACCATTTCAAATAACATAGGAAAATATTGGCATCGGTTTTGTGCCAATATTGATGTTGGCTTAATAAACCTTTGTACATGGCCTGGTCATAGTTTAGCACAGCACCTATGCTTAGAATGACCTCTAAACGTCTCCAAACAGAGGTGCTTGGGATTTGTTAAATGAGCAAATACCATTTGCATTCATAGTGCGCAAATGAAATATACAATGAATGAAAAATAATGAATTAATACTGCGTTACCAGAAAGAAATAGTCACTAAGAAAATAAAAAACACATAATTAATGTCGAATCAGCCATAATATATATATAAGTCCACGACCACATACAGTGCCCTCCATAATTATTGGCACCCCTGAAAAAGATGTGTTTTTTAGCTTTTAATATTTTTTTTTTATTCAAATAATATGGGACCTTAATGGGGAAAAAAAAAGAAAAATCCAACCTTCAATACAAGTACATTTATTCACTGGGGAAAAAAATCCCACAAAGAAATAATTATTTGACGTCAAATAATGGGTGTCACAATTATTAGCACCCCTGGTGTTAATACTTTGTAAAACCCCTTTTGTCAACAAAACAAGGTCTGGGGACTGAGATGGCCATGGGAGGAGCTTGATTTTGTGTCTGGTGAACCATTTCTGTGTAGATTTGGCCATATGTTTAGGGTCATTGTCTTGCTGAAAGACCCAGTGACGACCCATCTTCAGCTTTCAGGCAGAGGGCAACAGACTTTGATTTAAAATGTCCTGGTATTTCAAAGCATTCATGATGCCATGCACCCTAACAAGGTTCCCAGGGCCTTTGGAAGCCAGGTGAAGCCTGGGACAGTGTGCTTTGGTCAGATGAGACCAAGATTGAGCTTTTTGGCAACAAACACTCTAAGTGGGTCTGGCGTGCTACGAAAGATGCGCATGCTGAAAAGCACCTCATACCCACTGTGAAGTATGGGGATGGGTCAGTGATGCTGTGGGGGTGTTTCGCTTCCAAAGGCCCTGGGAACCTTGTTAGGGTGCATGGCATCATGAATGCTTTGAAATACCAGGACATTTTACATCAAAATCTGCTGCCCTCTGCCCGAAAGCTGAAGATGGGTCGTCACTTGGTCTTTCAGCAAGACAATGACCCTAAACATATGGCCAAATCTACACAGAAATGGTTCACCAGACACAAAATCAAGCTCCTCCCATGGCCATCTCAGTCCCCAGACCTTGTTTTGTTGGCAAAAAAGGGTTGTACAAAGTATTAACACCAGGGGTGCTAATAATTGTGACACACATTATTTGATGTCAAATAATTATTTATGTGGGATTTTTTCCCCGCTGAACAAATGCACTTGTATTGAAGGTTGGATTTTTCTCTTTTTTTCCATTAAGGTCCCATATTATTTGAATAAAAAAAAATATTCAAAGCTAAAAAACACATCTTAACCAGGGGTGCCAATAAATATGGAGGGCACTGTATGTTAAGTCCACGACCACATATATGTATCACTTTTAAATATCAGTGTCGGATTTTTGGAGCTGGACAACATCGTGTTAACGGTTAAAAACTAATTATTTGGACAACTCTATTCATTTTTATTTTTTACTGTAAAGTCCCTGAAACCAGAACCCCAATAATAAAATAGACCAACCAAACCAAGCTTGAATCTTAACTAGTTGTCGTCTGATAATGACTTTTTAATCGATAACCGATATTGTGCAACTCCAAAAACCTAACCTGTTGGTGGTGACCTTAACATAATATGGCTAATTGTATTGTGATGCCCCATTGGATGCTTTAATAATGATAAATGTAACAACTTCAAGTTTTTCCAAATAAACATTCTGTGAAAAATAAGAACTTTAACTGAAGGTATCGAAAAAGTGCACCACTATATTTAGTTTATTATAATGAATCATTTTTCAATCCTTTTTGGTTCATTTAATTTTTGCACCAAGAATGCTAATGGTCCGCTCACATAGCAAATTCCAAGCATCTTAATTTGGAGACATCTAAAGGTCAATAAACGCAATTGCTGTGCTAAGCTGCGACCAGCCTTGTACAAAGGCAGAGGTGGTTATACATTCAATTTGAAGGAAGCATGCATACTGGACCAAAACCGATAATGAAAAAACAATGTCAATATTATCCGCTATCATTTTAAAATGCTTTCATCGGTCGATATTATTGGTTACCTAATAATATCGGACAACTCTAATCTAAACTTCTTGCTACTTCTTTTTGATCATATGGTAAATTGAGCAAACTGACCACATATTAAAAGAAAAATTCATTGCAGCAAAGGTCAAAATCCTACAAACGTGAGATTTTGGACATCAAAATTTTAGTCTGATTTACTGAAATGTCTCAACTAAATTGAAAATGTCAAAAGTTTGCATCTTTAGCCAGCAAAACAAGGATTTCATTTCACCAAATGAGATTTTTCAGAACTTCTGCTCAATCGAGGTAAAAAGAAAAATTCTGAATTCCAACTAAAAATTGAACAAAGGCACTCCAGACTGTGAAAAAGATTTCAGTTATGACAATTTAATTTTGATAGTGATTGATGATTGCAAAAAATTCCAACGCCAATTTCGGTGATTGGTGCATTTTTCTATCAAACGTGGTGAAAATGTACATGACAACTAACAACAACCAGTTTTTAAGCAGTCTCTCTTTTGACTTTTTCCTGATTGGCAGGGAGAAACCAAGTCCCGCCCCCCACCCAAACGCTGGAGCACCATATTCTGACCGCTGTTCCGACACCCCGAGCGTGGATTTTAAAGTGGCGTGATGACTCAAAACCAAACGTGTGTGTTAACGCTCTAATACTGGATTCCTGAGTTCACTCATTGGCTGCCATTGACCGCAATAGATGTCCAATCCATTTTGACTGGTCCAGTCAATCCAGTCTAAATGGATTGGACATCTGTCGCCATGAGTGGCTGCAAAAGTATTACTGTGTCCATCAAAAAACATGGTTGTGTTGATGTTCATATGGTGCTATGTGTGTCCTGTTATTTTTTGGTGTTTGTCTCACACCATTGTATTAAAAAAAATTACAATTATCATCACACCTCAGTTATTAATCACGTGCAGTCACGTCAAAAGTAAGCGATCTATTGAACATGCCCTTTTTAATTGCACTGTTGCGCACTAATCACTATTTTTAAAGGTCTGATGTGGTTTGCGGAAAAAAAGACGGTAATACGTAAGTGATTCCTGAGTTTTCGGTGGAATTTTGGAACGTCAAAACGCACGTCGTTTGTCTGTTTTGGTCTTGTTTCTGAATATTGTTGTCATTTCGAGATGTTTTAAGTTCTTGTTTTAAAGAATTGGCTGAATTAATATGTTTTCATTTGATCATCTTTGTGAAAGTTTTAATGTGGAGCCTAACTGGAAGTAAACAACTTTTGTTTTCCTGATGTGAATTAATTCATTATTAAATGTTCTGAAGTCTTAAAACTGTGTTGTTTTTCCATATATACTTTGATTTTAGCTTTTGCAGTCGTTTTAATTTTGGCCTGCAGGACAGCATTTTGCAGCCCCCTACCTGTCGTACAAGTCATTGCAGTAACTTGCTTTTTGTTTGTTTTAATCACTTGTAGTACCATAAACTAGCATAGCCCAGGCTAATTTGTGTTTGTCAAGAATTTTGCAAAGTGAAATGGCTAGTGACTTAATTTAAACGTAATTTTAAAATGACACCACATAGATGGAAAATTATATCCCGTTTTACTAAAAAAATGTAAAAAAAACTGACGTAACGAAAAATGTTAGCGAAATCGTAAAGCCCATTTATTCCCCAACACTTACCAAATTTTGTAGCTCAACATAATCGGCATTTATGGTATGGGTATGGTTACGAAATGTGTGTCATCCAACTTTATTCACGCATTTAAAATATCAACAAAACAGAAGATTTGAATGCGAAGGCACAGGAAATGATCAAACTACAGAATAAAAGACAACACTGTCAAAATAATTGGCATTTTTAACACACAACATTAGGCACAATCTAATGAAAACGTCAAGTCAAAACTTGTACTTTGTGAGGATGTAATTTGATTACACGTTTTAGCAACACAAGTGCTTCTTATAGTATTTGATTATTAAAAAAAAAAAAAAAAAAAGCCTTTACATATTTTTTTCTTCATATTGTGCAAAACATATTATATTTGAATTGTATTCGACATGTTTTTTTTGTTTTTGTTTTTTTGAGTTCCACTACAAGTGGAAGGCAAACAATATGTGCAAATTTAGGTTTTGAATAAACAATAGTAACAGCACTGTTTGTCACAAATGTACTTGAACGCATCAATCCCTAAATCATAAAAGTTTTTCTCCCAAAAAATATAAGACATTAACTCATTTGCTCCCATTGACGGTGATAGACGTCCAAATCCATTTTCATTGTGACTGACACTCGAGTCAAAATGGATTTAGACGTCTGTCGCCGTCAATGGAAGCCAGTGCATTAAATTAGACTTACCGTAGACTTACCGTATTAACAGTTTAATACTATTTACTTTCACTAAAGTTATCTCCAACTTCCTCTTTGTAAACATGAGCGCTAGCTTCCAAATGTTGAGTTCGAAGTTCCTCCACCATTCCCGACACGCTTCCTAGCAAGCCGCTCATCCCGTCCTCCATTTCTCCCTGAAAGTCTACTTCTTCAACTTTCACTTGCCCGCCCATGGACAGAAACGCGTCCCCTCCGTCGAAGTTGTACGCGTAACCGTCATCCGCGTCGGTCTGAGGGTTCGCGGAGGACGCGAGCCTTTCGCACCTAGCTTGATGGCGAAGGAAGCTATCCCGCCAGATGATTTTCTTCCCGCAGACGCCGCATTCGTGCGGCCGGAGACCCCCGTGAGTTTTGAGGTGCTTGGTGAGGTGGTGCTTCATCTTGAAGGACTTGTTGCACACGGGGCAAGCGAAGGGGCGTAGGTTGAGGTGCTGCATTTTCACGTGACGGTCGCGCATGCTCTTCAGCGTGAAGGCTTTGCCGCAGTGGCAGAAGTGGACTTTGCCCGCGTAAGGGGCGCCGGCCGCCGTCACGTGGGAGGACGACGACGGGGTCGGGGGTGAAGAAGGAGGAGGCGGGTTAGCGGAAGAGGGGGGAAGATGGCGAGCGGAAACGGTTAGCGATGAAGTGCCGGCCGCCATGGTGGGGGAGAGCCAGCCGCTCTCTGAGGCGGCCATGTTGAAGTCGGGAGATGTTGGCACCAGGGGCCTTTGGGAAACTTGACCAGTCCCGTCTTCAATTTCGTCGTACGTTTCCGAGTTGAGACACTGGAGGGCCGTTTCGGGTTTAGCGACCACTTCCGATCTGGATTCTTGTTGAGACCAGGCGCTCGCTTGCCACTGTGCACGGGCTAAAACGACGCAAGGTTCTCCCAAATGACTTTCCGCTTTGTGGCTGGGAGGTACGCTGGACATCTGCCCTTTATCGCGTACGTCCGCCAAACTCACCTTCAGCATGGCTCGTCTGGAGTCCTCATTCTCAACTAAAACGGGCCGTGAATCACCTGGAGATATAAAGAACCGTTATTACGAACTTCAACATTATAAACTCTTTCTATCTAAATATCCCATATTAAAATTTGGACACCTGCAGCCTTTTGTCAGGTACATCTTAAAATGGTTTCATCTGGAATTTTATACAAATTTGGGTGGTTCGGCTTACAGTCAAATGCACTCTATGCCGCGAAATCTACTGTACCTGTGTGTGCAAACCCTTCCTTCTTTTCCACCACTTCTTCTCCGACACCTTCATCTGCTTCAAGTTCTCTTCTCTCCTTCTTCCTCTGCTGTGTTTCACTGCCCTCACGGCTGAAGTTCTTCTCATGCAGAGCTGCACGTGTTGGACACCTGCTTTTCAGCTTGAATGTCTCAGAACTGGGACCACCTTGAATAAACAGTCCGCTTTTACTGTGGCTCGCGTCTTCGCAGGAAGCGTCATCGGCCTCTGTGTACGGGAGGCAATCAACTTGCGAGTCGGCCGAGTGCTGTGCTAAGGTCGGCCGTGAACTCCCCCATCTTGAAAACTGCTGCGGGCGCCTCCAAGTCGCTAAAGGAGGTAGCGCGTCAGGTTTGACGTCTTTCCTTCTCCCCTCTCTCTCTATGTACAAACAGTCAGTGCTGCTTGGTGACTGCTGCCTGGCCTGAACCGCTGATGCGTCCGGTAGAGACGCATCCGCCGCGGGCCGGGGCCTCTTCAAAATCTCTGTGCATTTGTCTACGATGTGCCACATCTGCAGGAAGCTAGCCACTGTCACGTAATTGACGATATCATCGTGAACGATGCTCAGTTGACCAGTGTACGCCGAACTTAACACGCTCTCAAATGCCACCGGGTCCATGACGGAGGGGAGGGAAACCGTTGTCACATTTTTCAGCAACACCTATGAACACAATATACATGACACAATAAATTATTTTAAAACAAAAGATGATAGATCATAGTTTTTTGGTATACCTGATCATGAAAGTAAGGCGAGGATGCAGCAAGCACACAACGGTGGGCCTTGAAAACTTTGCCTTGTACGTGAATGGAGAGGTCACACAACCTGCCCTCCTCTCGTTGGTGATTCAGGTTATCCAGAACAGCCGCACGCACAGATGGGAAACACACCTGCACGGTTAAGGCAGGCGGAACAGAAGAAGCGCTGGAGCTCGGGTCCATGGTGATGAGATTCTATTGAAAGAAGAGTTAGGTGGGGGTTAATATAGAGTGTGTGCTTTGACACCAGCATGTATGAATGAGGCTATTCACACTCATATTTACACTGTCTGAATGAGAACTGCACCCACACACTGCATGCACTCAAGCTAGAGTCCCAATGTAAACCAGCCATAAATGTCAGGTCAGGACATAACACTACCAACTTTTCAGGATGCTCAACTTGTCCCCATCAATTTTTAGGCAAAATTATTTGCATTGTATAATAACCTCAGTTAAATCGGTAATTTGTCTTCCAATATGTTGTAAGGATAGTATAGTCCCCACCATTATTAAGTAATTTTTTTCATTATGTTAAGATTTACATTATTTAGATGAACACGCTTCTCACCTGCTGAATGTGCCAAACCATTTTTTTCCCTCAAATTCATGTTTGAATGGCTGATGACCAGCCCCCAGCAAGTACAATATGCCACCCTCCAAAGATGAGGGATACTAGAATTTTTCCCTGCCAGCAGCAGCCACTGTAAGTAATGTAAAAAGACGTCAATGTTGAGGAGGTGGGGAACACACCACCAATTTTGTTACTGAAAGTCTGACCTGCGTTAGCATAACATTAATTTGTGTGAATTTCTCAAACTCGAGGAAGCTGCTTTGAGAGGAATATCCTCCTGTATGTTTTCTATTGTGAACAGTAATTAAGCTGTAAGAAATGTAGTGAACCAAGGTTTACCCCCTTCTCCACCGTTTTCATTCTTATTTTATTTATGTGGCCTTAAAACCGCCCAAAAGGAGTTTTTTTTTTTGGAGTTTAGTTATGCTTGTGAACAAAAGCAGTAGTCTTTTACCTGAAGGAAGGCTCAATTTTTATTTATTTTTGTTATTCCCTGACTTTTTTGCGAAATTCATTTAGCCAGACAATTTTGAGTGGTCTTAAGGCAAATGTTTATTTTATTTTTTTGCATTCCTGGGTAGTTAAGAGATGATTAACAAGTTTGCATTTCTTGTGTATGTTAATATAATTTGTGTTCGAATGTTGCAATTTAAATGTGTTGATAAAATCCAGACATCTATTCCTGAAGTTTTAAAAATGTGTCTTGAGTAGTTTTTGAAAACAAAGGTTTGAATGGAACGGTGTATCACCTGAACCAATACATATGCACTGCAAAAAAAAAACAAAAAAAAAAAACACCTCCTTAAAACTAGAAGGAAAAAAATTAATTCCCTTGTTTTCTGCGTAAATCTACTAGAAATAAGTGAAATTATCTGCCAGTGCTTCAAGTAAATCTTACCTAGATTTCTTCAAATAAGAAAAATAGCCACCTGAAAATAAGCTAAACAGACCTATTTTAAGCAAAACGTTTGTATATCTTAAAAAAAAAAAACAAAAAAAAAAAACTTGTTTTGTCAGGAATGTTCGTAATTCAAGAATAGATATTGTTCAAAACATTATTTGAAAGCAATTTTGACCAACTTTTAGATGCATGGGCTTAATAAGGACATGTTTACTTAAAGTGAGTGGAATAATCTGGCACATTAATCTGTTAACTAGCCTTTTAACACTCAAAACGAGATGGATAAACCTATTCTACCAGATTTAAGAAAAATTATAAGACCTTAAAAAATTGCAATATGAAAGTTAGTATAAGTCAGTACAGACTTATTTTGGCATTAATCATTTAGTCTATCAATTAATTAGGTTTTTATTGGTGAGAAATGTAGCCCTGACCCCTGTTTACCCAGTCTGTTTGGTTTTATTAATCTCCCGTCCCCAGCAAAAAGCGTACCTGCAGGGTATGCTGTTATATCGTCCCTACCAATATTGAGATCAAACCTACACCCTTGAGACACACTATCAATTTTTTGCTAACTTTATGATACAACTACCTTATTTTTCGGATTATAAATCACACCTGATAATAAGTCGCACCAGCCCAAAAATGAGCAATGAAAAAATACAATAGAGAACAACATGCTGAATAAGTGTACAGTATGATCATGTTACATGATGTGTGAACAACGAAATCCGAACGTGGCCGGTATGGTAACGTAACATAGCTATTACGAGTTATTCAGAGAACTATAGCATAAAGAACATGCTAACAAGTTTACCAAACCATCAGTGTCACTCCAAAACACCAAAATAAAATGTGAAATGATATAATAAAGTGTTTATAATTTCACACATATGTCGCACCCCCCAGCCAAACTATGAAAAAAAAACGGCGATTTATAGTCCGAAAAATACGGTGTCCTAAACATACTATTAATTACATTCTTCATATTTAAACGAGGTAATTGTAGCAAACGTATTAACATTCTTTGCCATTATCATAAATAGACATCAAATACATTTTAATATGGGTGGCTGGCATTGATCATGTTTCAGTGCCATTGACAGCTTTAGAAGTCCAATTCGTTTGGACTGGGAGGAATGACGGTAATTAAATCATCGCTGCCATCAACCTTCCCAGTTCAAATGGATTGAACATCTATCGACTTTAACGGCAGTTAATTTATGGAAGAGAAAAAAAACATTAAAGCTGTTAGAACATAGGAAGTTGGTTAATTTGTTTCCTTAATTTCAGCATTGAAGGCGATAATATGCCAAAGTTTCTGTGTAGTAAAGGTAAACAGCTCATTTAAGAGGAACTCTGGTTCGTCTATCGATGACAGCCAATGAGTTAAATCTTTTTAAACATACATACACTACAGATACAAACATTTAGTGCAACTAGCACGTAGAGCTAACTAACAGCGTCCCAGAAGCGCTTTCAAATGTTCGAAACTCGTGCTCGCCATGGTTAAACGGCGTTATTAACGAGCAAAAAACCATTTTGATAACCACATTGAAGTCGACTTGTAATTATGTCATTTTTAATTAGCATCGAACGCTATATAGCTTTCACTAAATTTCACTTACCTGAGCGGAATATTTGCGCTTTTATTCGGAACACGTCGCTTCTTCAAGCATGCCCAACAGACGTACCCCGCAAAACGTGTAAAATGTATGGTTTGTTGTTGTTACATAAAAAAAATTATAATAACACGATGCTAGCAAAGGTTAACAGCAGCTGTTGTGTTTACGACGCTGATTCACTGATGCAAAGCGGCTAAACTAAAGCGCACTAAATCCTCCAACGTTAATGTCGTTTAGAATAAATAATCTGAATTATTTTCTTTTTACATAATATCGTGTAATTTAATCAAAAGTGGGGTTATTTTTTTTGTATTAACGTGAGACGGACATCATGTAACATTTGAGGCGAACACAAGATGGCGCCATTTGTCACCTCTTCCTGCGTTAGATTTTAAAGGGCCAGTTCACTTTTAAATCCCGGCATTGCTATTGTATAACTACTCAATAGCAGTCTTTTATGATTATAAATGAATTATGCTCGAACAAGTTAAATCTGTCGTTATAAATTAAACGGGATTTATGGAGAATTAGAAAACTGGACTACAAGCGGCTGGCATCATTGACCGTTGCAGGTCTAGATTTACCGCAGTACATCTGCAGCATCAAGAGTGAGCAGCAGAGGTGCTGCATCAGGCACTGTGATCGCACCAAGGACGTCCTGCATCTGTCGTGGCTTAAGCTTTTGGCTTTATCTGGCGGATGATGGATTTGCTTGCACGCGTGCAGGTTGATATGAAACGCCAGCGCGACGGAGGATTTTTCCTGACCGGCAAATGCTTGTTAGATAGCTGAAATCCTTCATTTTCCTCAAGCTGTCATCGTGGGATCAGACGTCACATTTGCCCCCTGGACCATAAACTGACGATAAGTAGGCGATCCGATTCAGATGACAGTTTTCTATTGTTTAGGGTCGCGCAAATTTGCACTCGCGAAAAGGAATGGTCTCATGTCAGTCGTTTGATAAGTTTAGAAATGATGTCATGATGTCAAATGTCGTTTCGACAAGCTCAGGGAAAATCTCAAGGTGAAACTTCGGAGGACACTGTGAGTCGTCGCATGAACTGGAATGTAACGCGTGCTTCTTTTTGTACATACGAGCAATAATTTGTCGCAATAAATATTAGATCAGCTGACAATTCTTGATTTGAGCCAAAGAAGTGGACCTGGAGCCTGTATTTGAATATATTTTGCACACTGCTAGATCTACTTATAACTAGAATGCACTTTATCGAAACGTGAAATTAATCCTGAAAGAACTCCAATTTTAAACGGTGCCATGCCTGTAATTCATACACTCGTCCTTTTGGTCTCCTGCACGCTGCTTGGTGAGTTACCATCTTATTATGAAAAGCTTCAAGTGACCGTAATGCGACTAAAATTGGCGTTATTAACACTAACAGTGCACCGGGGCGACGGAGCGTGCGCAGAACCAGACTCGGACACCGAAGCGGTGGTGGGTCAAGGCTTCAAACTGACCTGCATCTCGTGCAAAAGGAGAAGTGAGGTCAAAGCCAGCGCTACTGTGGAGTGGTACTTCAAGGCTAAAGGGGAAGTGGATTTTGTGCAGGTGAGAGGACGGTCGATTTTGTTCGGGTGGAGGGAATACGATAGCGGCCGGATGTGAGGGTGTTTAATCAATATCTGTGACATGCGGCAGTGTTGACCTTGTGTTAGCGGTCGAGTGGAAAAATACTGTTCGGTCATTTGGTTAAGTCAGCGGCATTGACGGCCCTAGAGATCCAATCCATTTGAACTTGGAGGGTTGGCAGCAAATGATTAACTGCTAGCGCCCCCCAGTGTTGTGCCCCACAACATTTGAAGTATTAAAACGATTGTACATTTCGGTCAATTTGGAAAAAGGACGAAAGTTCAAAGTAAGGACAGCCGTAGACTTCATAATATATCGTAGTGCTGCAACGATTAATCGATTAACTTGAGTATTCGTTTAGAATAAAATATTCGAATTAATTTTTGTTGCTTTGAGTATTCGTTTAATTAAAGTGGCGTTGTAATGGTTTATTTTGAAAGTGTTTGCATTTAGTTTTATTGATTAGGGTGGATACACTGCCGTCTGGTCCGACTCTTTTCACATGGCTCAATCCAACTGCTCCCTGTTGAGACCAACGTAAGCCAAGTTTTTGTTTGAGCTAATGTTTTTTAATCCATTCATAATTTAGTTTATAGGTATATTTAGCCGTTTTTTGTGGGAATATGTGTCTGAATCATTTGTTAAGAGCATTGTACAAAAAAAAAAAAAAGCAAAAAAAAAGCATTTTATAGCATTTAAGCTAGCGGACTTTTTCTATGTAAGTTAGCCAATTGTTCTTTTATTGTACATAGATCCTCATTTGACAAAAAAAAAATATATATATATATATATGTACACCATTTGAGGCTCAGCTCAGGTATTTTCATTTTTCATGTTCCTCATCCGATTACTCGATTATTCGAACTAAGTAGTCCATCGATAATCGACTACTAAAATATTCAAAAGCTGCAGCCCTAATATATTGACGGCTCAGATTGGTCATACACTGCGCCTCGCATTCAAGTAGGGGGCCGCCCACATCAAAAAGAGCTATTCACAAACACAGCACGTAGCCACAAAATGCCGGATTTCTGTTGAAAAAGTACGAAAGCCGTACCGCATACAAACAGGAAGGATTGTCTAAGGAGTGATTTGTTCGAGGATTCAAGGTAACTATTGTACTTATTGTATGATGCTTGCATTTTGAAACATGTATAAAATCAATGGAAGAAATTAGCCGCTACTGCATTGGCATCATAGTTCACAATATTTACATGAAATAAATGCTGGCTGCACGTTTTTTTTTTTGTTTTTTTTTTGCTTTTAACCAAGAATTGAGACTGTTTTACGTCCATATTTATAAAGAGTTCGGGGATTTAAGCATTTATTCACAAGAATTTTCACTGGAAAAGCTCTGTTTACATCAGGCGGCCGCTAACTACATTCGCTAACAGACTAGCATTGTATATTTATGTAAAATAAACGCTAACTGCACTTTTTTTTTTGTTGCTTTTAACCAAGAATCGAGACTGTTTTATATCCATATCTATAAATAATTTGGGGATTTAACTATTTATTCACAAGAATTTACAATGGAAAAGCTCTGTTTACATCATGCGGCCGCTAGCTACATGCACTAACAGACTAGCATTTTACTTTGACATATTTACGTAAAATAAATGCTCACTGCACGTTTTTTTATTTTGCTTTTAACCAAGAATAGAGACTGTTTTACGTTCATATTTATAAAGAATTTGGGGATTTAAGCAGTCATTCACAAGAATTTTCATCGGAAAAGCTCTGTTTAAATCAGGCGGCTGCTAGCTATACGCACTAACAGACTAGCATTGGACTTCGATATATTTACGTAAAATAAACGCTAACTGCACGGTATTTTTGCTTTTAACCAAGAATCGAGACTGTTTTATGTCCATATCTAGAAAGAATCCGAGGATTTAAGCATTTACAGAATCCGTGGATTTGAGCATTTATTCACAAGAATTTTCAACGAAAAAAGCTCTTTGTCTGTGATTCCACTCTGTCTGTTTCGCCAACTATCCAGGCCCCCTTTTTATTAGCCCCGTGTCCCGTCAATACATTATGAAGTCTATGAGACAGCTCATTTAAAATGACAAAAAATTTTCCTATTTAAGAATGTTTTGGTGAAAGTAATTATAATTTAGAACATAAGTCAAAGAAGTGAAATTTAAGACCCTTTTACAACCACTTTGAAATGAATTGAATAGGGAAAATTTAATGTTGAACCTAAAAAAAAAAAAATTTTTTTTTTTTATTCTTCACCTGGAGATTTCTCAATTTCAGGCCGTGCAGCCCAATTGAAAAGGTATGGAATTTAAATTTAAAGCAACACTTGGTAACGTTTTTAAGTTTTGGTCGATTTTAGCTACACGATTGGACAAAAGCGGTATTATTTTGCCGTAAGGAAGACCTGCACAGTGTCGTAAAATCACGATCTCCCGGTCGACTGCAGATGCATTGAATGTCATTTCTGTTTCCATTGGCTGTGTGAAGGATAAATAGTTATAAGGTATTTATCCAGTAATGGCTAAACAATAGCATATGACACATACAGTATATGACAGTTAGCAACCCTGTGACATAGTGTGGCTAAAACTACCCAACCCGCTGATGAGTGCGGTTGGGGAAAAGAGTCACGCCAGCGAGTGAAAGCCGGCCAAATGTTTCTTCTTGAGTATCCTTTTATCCTGGTAGCCTCCCTTTTTTTTTCCTCCTTGGACAAAACTTTTTGTCTCTCTTGTTGCGCTGCCATCTTTGTAGAATTCGCGTGAAAGTGTTCGCATCGACTTCCGTCTTTATAAAGAAAGGGGGAAGCGATGTATGCTTTAAAGCAGTCCGCACAAGTAGTTTTCTTGTGTGGCAGGGTTCCTGCCACCCTCCTCAAAGTTAATTAGTGTCGTTGAAAGCGATACAGATCCCCTCAAGATATAAAGGAGGTGTCATTCAACTTGTTGTCAGTCGACATATAATTACAAATGTTATGACAATATTTTATAAAGGTTGAAAAGTTACCTAGTGTTGCTTTAAGACCTTCCAAACAAAATTCATTGCATTTTTATGACACTTTATCATGATTAATACTTTTAAGACTTTTTAAGACATTAGGAGTATCCTTTCTCCAGAAGTCACTTGTTCATAAACATGACATTTTGACAAAAAAATATATTGTACATTTTTGACTATGTGGAAAAGTACAATAGTCCATTGTGAAGCCGGCCTATTAAGAGGATTTAAAATGGTCTTATTTAAGAATTTGGCATTTGTTTTGCTAATATTAGTGCTGTACAATATGCTCGCCAAAATGATATAAAACTTGAAATTTTATCCATAACGAGACCTATTCCTGCAATGCACAATTTGGCCAGCAGATGGCGCCCATTTTGCACTGATTTGGTGCGTTAATGGGATTCCATATGACATAGGCCTTGTTCAAACTGGCTGCCAAAATCTGATTTTTATCCCATCCAGACGGAAACTGAATGGCTCTTTTGTCGTCTGAACAGTCACAAATCACAGAAATGATAGTTTTTCAACATATTGTACTTCAGAGAGGCAAGTTCCGATCCATACTCAGTATCACTAATACGATACGGCTTTTTTTTTGGAGCATCGGATTTAGTCACAAGATTGGATCCGATCCAGTAGTCGTTTCATTAGTACCATTGTAAATTGTCTTTTACTGGTCTAAATATATGGGTACCAGATCAGCACTGGATTGAGATCGGATCGAGATTGGCAAAATATATCTTGAAATAAATTGGATCAATTGGAACTAAAGAAAAAAAAAAGAAAAAAAAAAAATCAGCAATGGGACATCCATAACGTGCAGTAGTATTACATTTGCAAAGTATGTAACATGTCTAACCTTCATTGTCATTCTTGAACATTTTTACACCCAAATGTTGGAAGAAAATCTTATTTAAACACCAAACTCAAATAAGGACCGATTAAAACACTAACATCTCTTCCATCAGATCTACTCCTACAGCGAAATGGGCCCCACAATCGAAAACGAACACTTCCTGGATCGTCTGGACTGGAACGGGAGCAAGAGGAGCAACGACATCCAAGACGCGTCCATCTACATTCTCAATGTCACCTTCAACGACTCGGGCACGTACCGATGCTTCTTCAACCGCATCCTCGCCTACGAGAACTACGAGTACACCACCCTGGTCAGTAAAGTGGTCTACCTCACCGTGGTGGAAAAAGGTAACGCGGTACGAGTTCTCTGTTCTTTGCAGTTTTTTTTCCCTCGATGTAAAGCTTTCTTTTATGGCAGCCACCCGAGGTACGGCGTCCATCGTGTCGGAAGTCATGATGTACGTGTCCATCATCGGACTGCAGGTGTGGCTACTCATTGAGATGATATATTGCTACCGGAAAATAGCAGCAGCCGGGGAGGAAGCCTTAAGAGAAGCCGCGTATGTCTTGCTATTATTATTATTATTATTATTATTATACATTTAACTCTATTAGTGTGGCGTTCAAACAATTGTCAATCAATGAGCTTATCACGAGTAGAGTGAACGTTCGTTGCCAACCCTCCCACTTCAAATGAATCGGACGTCTAGCGCTGTTGCTGGTAGTCAGAGGTAATATGCATAAAGCATTGGAGGAATGCATACTTAAGTACTTAAAACAGTACTCAAGTACTTAAAAAAAATAGTTTTGATAGAAAATATATAAAATTTACAGAGTTAAAAATTAGGAAATTCTGAAATAAAAAAAAAAAAAAGAATAGGTTAGTAGGTATAGAAAATTGGAATTATTTGGAGTTTATTAGATACTTTCTTCTATATTTTATAATTCAGAATTTTCTAATTTTTAATTGTTAAATGTTCTATATTTCAGTTTAAAAAAAAAAAAAAGTTTTTATTCTTTTTTTATTTTAAAACCTTCATTTTTGTCTCGATCTTTTTTCTTATTATTAAACCAGAGGTTC
Organism: Corythoichthys intestinalis; assembly: GCF_030265065.1. Taxonomy (NCBI): domain Eukaryota; kingdom Metazoa; phylum Chordata; class Actinopteri; order Syngnathiformes; family Syngnathidae; genus Corythoichthys; species Corythoichthys intestinalis. Next base: position 9,895,321 of record NC_080416.1, on the reverse strand, counting down.
CCACCCCTAATGCACACACACACACACACACACATATGTACACTCACCGGCCACTTTATTAGGTACACCTGTCCAACTGCTCGTTAACACTTAATTTCTAATCAGCCAATCACATGGCGGCAACTCAGTGCATTTAGGCATGTAGACATTGTTTAAGACAATCTCCTGCAGTTCAAACCGAGCATCAGTATGGGGAAGAAAGGTGATTTGAGTGACTTTGAACGTGGCATGGTTGTTGGTGCCAGAAGGGCTGGTCTGAGTATTTCAGAAACTGCTGATCTACTGGGATTTTCACGCACAACCATCTCTAGGGTTTACAGAGAATGGTCCGAAAAAGAAAAAATATCCAGTGAGCGGCAGTTCTGTGGGCGGAAATGCCTTGTTGATGCCAGAGGTCAGAGGAGAATGGCCAGACTGGTTCGAGCTGATAGAAAGGCAACAGTGACTCAAATGACCACCCGTTACAACCAAGGTAGGCAGAAGAGCATCTCTGAACGCACAGTACGTCGAACTTTCAGGCAGATGGGCTACAGCAGCAGAAGACCACGCCGGGTGCCACTCCTTTCAGCTAAGAACAGGAAACTGAGGCTACAATTTGCACAAGCTCATCGAAATTGGAAAATAGAAGATTGGAAAAACGTTGCCTGGTCTGATGAGTCTCGATTTCTGCTGCGACATTCGGATGGTAGGGTCAGAATTTGGTGTCAACAACATGAAACCATGGATCCATCCTGCCTTGTATCAACGGTTCAGGCTGGTGGTGGTGGTGTAATGGTGTGGGGAATATTTTCTTGGCACTCTTTGGGGCCCCTTGGTACCAATTGAGCATCGTTGGAACGCCACAGCCTACCTGAATATTGTTGCTGACCATGTCCATCCCTGTATGACCACATTGTACCCAACTTCTGATGGCTACTTTCAGCAGGATAATGCGCCATGTCATAAAGCAGGAATCATCTCAGACTGGTTTCTTGAACATGAAAATGAGTTCACTGTACTCAAATGGCCTCCACAGTCACCAGATCTATATCCAATAGAGCATCTTTGAGATGTGGTGGAACGGGAGATTCGCATCATGGATGTGCAGCTGACAAATCTGCACCAACTGTGTGATGCCATCAAGTCAATATGGACCAAACGCTCTGAGGAATGCTTCCAGCACCTTGTGGAATCTATGCCACAAAGAATTGAGGCAGTTCTGAAGGCAAAAGGGGGTCCAACCCGTTACTAGCATGGTGTACCTAATAAAGTGGCCGGTGAGTGTGTGTGTATATATATATATATATATATATATATATATATATATATTAGGGCTGCAGCTATTGATTATTTTAGTAGTCAATTAATCGATGAACTAGTTAGTTCGAATAATCGAGTAATCTGATAAAGAACATAAAAAATTAAAATCCGAGCTGAGCCTGAAACAGTATGAAAACAAATAAATGAGGATCAAAGTACAACAACAACAAAAAACAATTGGCTAACTTAAACACTTACATAGGAAAAGTCCGCTAGCTTAAATGCTATAAAATGGTAAATGGTGTTATACTTGTATAGCGCTTTTCTAATACTAACTTTTTTTTTTTTTTTTTTTTTTTACAATGCTCTTAACAAATGGTTGAAACACATATTCCCACAAAAAACAGCTAAATATACTAATTACAAATGCATTAAAAAACATTAGGGCAAACAAAAACTCATCTTATGTTGGTCTTAACAGGGAGCAGCTGGATTCAGCCATGTGAAATGAGTTATGTCATATCTCACTGTTGCCACTTGAGGGCAGTGTATCCGCCCAAATCAATAAAACCAAATGCAAACACTTTCAAAACAAACCAATAAAACGTAACTTTAATTAAACGAATACTCGAAGCATTAAAATTTAATCCAAATCTTTTTTTCCTAATTGAATTACTCGAGTTAATCGATTAATTGTGTTAATTTTGACAACACTAATATATATTAGGGCTTTCAAAATTATCGCGTTAACGGGTGGTAACTAATTTTTTTAATTAATCATGTTAAAATATTAGATGCATTTAACGCACATGCCCCGCTCAAATAGATTAAAATGACAGCACAGTGTCATTTCCACTTGTTACTTGTGTTTTTTGGTGTTTTGTCGCTCTCTGCTGGCGCTTGGGTGCGACTGATTTTATGGGTTTCAGCACCATGGGCATTGTGTAATTATTGACATCAGCAATGGCGAGCTATTAGTTTATTTTTTGATTGAAAATTTTACAAACTTTGCTAAAACATTAAGAGGTGTTTTAATATAAAATTTCTATAACTTGTACTAACATTTACCTTTTAAGAACTACAAGTCTTTTTATCCATGGATCGCTTTAACAGAATGTTAATGCCATCTTGTTGATTTATTGTTATAATAAACAAATACATTACTTATGTACAGTATGTTGAATGTATATATCCTTCTTGCGTCTTATCTTTCCATTCCAACAATAATTTACAGAAAAATATGGCATATTTTATAGATGTTTGAATTGCGATTAATTACGATTAATTCATTTTTAAGCTGTGATTAACTCAATTAAAAATTTTAATCGTTTGACAGACCTAATATTTATATGTATTATATTTTAATTTGTTTGCTTTAAAAACTTTTTTTTTAGTAATTTAAGTTTAATCTTGAGTCTCAAATCTGTCGCCCCTCAATTTTCCCTGCAGGAACGCAGAATATTTAGCGATTGCCTCTGAAAGTAAAGACAACTGCGCGGCAGGGCAAGTTGGAGAATAACAAAGGTATGTTTGAAATTAACCCGATTAATAATGACTATTCTAACATTTTGTTTCCATCTCCAAACTTCCTTTTCAGGCTTCAACCTTCCTTCCTTTCCACCCTCTTAACAGCATGAAAACCTCTGGAAGGAAACAAGTCAAACAACTCCCTCATCATCTCAAGTCTTTTTTCTTTAAATCTTTTCCTCAATTCAGACCTCAAATATGGAGCACAGGTTGAGCTACCGGCACTGTAAAAATAGTTTGCAACGCACAGCAAAGCTGCATTTGTATGAGAACCCATTATGCAGTAATGAGCCATTATTTCAAGTCATACAGAGTACTGTGTAGACGTACTGTATAATTAATTATATGAGCTAATATGCAATACAGTGGGAGCCTGTATGACTCTGAGGTGAAAAGATAAAGCTGTGACAAACCTTTGGGGGACTCCATTCAGCAATTCAGACCCCGGAAGAGTACTTTTGGGTACGGGATCGAGAGCTAGCAACAAATAGAGAAGACAAGTCATGAAGGAGTTGGATTGGAGGCTCCTACAAAAAAACACAAGCACAGGACACTTACAAATATTCCGTCACCTCCATCATTAGCCGGTCAACATATCAATAGCACGATGATGAGTTTGGATTTTCACCAAGCAGCTCAGTGGACTGTTATCATCCCAACTGCAATGAAAAGGACATTCAGTATTTCCACATTTGTTCCATATTCAAAGTTCTTCACAAATGTACAGGCCTCCTTCTCCAAAAACAGACATAAACTAGAGAAAGTTGCTTTAAGTGCTCTCTGTGAATGACACCCAATGTATTTTCAATATATTTTGGCATTTATTTTGCACATACAAACCAAAGTTGCACCTCATACATTTATATTAGAGTGCAATTTCTGTAAACCGCAGTTAGCATGAGTCAAAACCTTTAACAACTGGACATTAATAAAGTTTAGTGGCACTCACCTAATTTGAGCGGTTTTATTTTTCAAGGAAGAAATAAAGGAATTAAGATATACAAAATAATATTAATGCTAATTGCTAAAAAGGAGGCTAAACGAGGTGCACCTGTTCACTTTGCCTTGTTGTGCCGCCTTGGTTTTCGACAGCTGGCTACTTAAAGAAAATACTTCCGGGTTTAGGACAAAATTTAAAAGTATCATTTCGGTTTATTTTAATTATAGTTGTCTAGTTTAAGATGTTTTCATTCGAAAAAATGGTATATATTTCCCCTTATTTACAGTAACAGCTATGACACAAACATTAGTCCACCCCGCCCAAATGAACGGACTCTTCTTAAAGGGCCAGTACACAATATTCTCTCTCAGCGATGTTTTTCTAAATATATTTTCTTACTTCAACGCTAAATGGCCAACGTAAAAAATAATAACAATAAGCAAGTGGTTTTTAATACAGCCACGAGAAAAAAGCGTTGCGGAATAAACACTGACAAGTGCACATATTCCGTTTTACCGCACTGCATCAATAGCATCCTGTGAACTGGGAGGCAGACGTGCCGCTGAATGTGGCGCAGCAAAAACACTACACGGATCACCCAGGAAGCATCCTTTATTATTTTTTTCCTCGCCGTTTATAGATTTATTTGCGTTTTCGCAGATAAATCTGCGAGGCGAGCGCTACCAACTGTTTTTATACACGAGGATTTATAAAATAGCGGAATATCCAGGTTTTCCTCAAGGTACCATCGTAAAGGAGAGGACTACATTTCCATCCGACAAGGCCTCTAATTGACGACAGTAGGCGATCAAATTAAGATTAAATATATTCAGTCATTTTTAGGGTCGAATTATTGTCGTTATTGTTTAAATGGAATCATTGGATTTTTAATTTGGCTAGCGTTCATATCATTATTGACTTGCATGCACGTTAGAATAAAAAAAAAAAACACGTTACAAAACTGCATTTATGAACGTTATTCGACACCGTTTGAGATTATTGTATGTATTCCCATGCAGGTGCAGTAGCACTGAAACCTCAAGGGAAAGATAATTGAATCTTGAGACACAGAGCTATTATATGATTAGCTATTTTCAAAATAAAATCAAAAGGAGCACATGAATTGATTCAAAAATAACAATAATAATAAATATAATCTATTGTTTTCATTGAAGTGGTTATATGAGCCAAAAGAAGTACAACAGTTGGGTTGTAATATTGGAAATAAAAGGTTGTGTTAGCATGGATGTGTAGTTGCTAGCCTATAAAGTAGTAATAACATTAAATTTGGAAAAAATACATTCTTGAAGATCCTGATTTCAAAATAAAAGCCCAATCGGTGACATGCCAACAATTCGCGTACTACTACTACTTCTCTCCTGCGCATTATTTGGTAAGTTTCTCTCGCATTATTCATGTCAGGCCTTTAAAGAACAATAATGTGAATGGGACCGATGTGCCTCGTTGTGCAAACAGTGCGCCGGTGTCATGGGGCGTGTGCTGAAGTCGACTCTGACACGGAGGCAGTGGCGGGCAAGGGATTTAAACTGGGCTGCATATCCTGCAAAATGAGGAGTGAGGTCAAAGCCAGCGCCACCATCGAATGGTTCTTCCAGGCGAAAGGAGAAGAAGAGTTTGTGCAGGTTAGAAGAAGTCAAGATAACAAAATGGCATCAGACGTCTCAATGAATTGTCGCTGTTTTTATTAGATCTACACCTACAATGAATACGGCCCCACGATAGAATACGACTTCTTCACGGATCGTCTGGACTGGAACGGGAGCAAGAGCAGCAACGACATCCAAGACGCATCCATCTACATTCTCAACGTCACCTTCAACGACACGGGCACTTACCGTTGTATCTTCACCCGTACTCTCTTATACGAGAACTATGAGAACACCACGATGATCAGCAAAGAGGTTCACCTCCATGTAGTGGCTAAAGGTAAAACGCCATCTTGTTTCGCTGCCATTGACGGCGATACACGTCCAAGAAGCTGGCAGCGATCGTTTGAAATATACAACCCCGAGCAAAAAGTATGGAATCACCAGTCTCGGACGAGCACTCACTCAGACATTTTATAATGTAGAACAAACTCAGATAAAACGCTTGAAAAAATAATGAATTAGATCAAAAGTGCAACTCCTTGGCATTCAGAAACACTATCTTTGTAAATCTCACTGGAACAGCACCAAACAAAGGTTCCAGCAACATTGCCTTGTCCAGTGCAGGTTCTTGACTCTTTACACCTTGTCCAATGCAGATTCTTAACTCTTGACACCTTGTCCAATGCAGATTCTTAACTCTAGACAAGGTGATGATGCTGGAACTTTTGTTTGGTGCTGCTCCAGTGAGATTTACAAAGATGACTGCCTGAAGAAAACATCAAATTTCACTCATTCAGACATTTTATTATGTAGAACAAACTCAGATAAAAAGCTTGAAAAATAATGAATTAGTACAAAAGTGCAACTGTTTAGCATTCGGAAATACTAAAAGAAATGAATAACAAACATTGTGGTGGTCAGTAAATGTTATTTTTATAGAGCAAGTGCAGGGGAATAAATATAGAATCACTCCATTCTGAAGACAAATACTATATGGAATCACTCCATTTTTAATGAAGATACAGACACACCGAGTCAATTTCCTTTCCCTAATTGGGCCCCTGCCTCAGATTAGAGCTGCTCGTTAGTCAGCAGTTAAAAACAGTGCAGTTATCAGACCTTGGAGGGCTGCTGGACCAAGTGGATTCACAAGAATCATGGCTCCAACTAGAGAAATGTCTCTTGAGACCAAGGAGAGGACTATCAAACTTCTTGAAGAAGGTAAAGCGACACGTATGGTTGCCAAAGATGTGGACTGGGACTTTGTATCAAAAATCTGGACCAAGTACAAACAGCATGGCAAGGTTGTCCAAGTTAAGCGTACTGGTAGACTTCCAAACATCATGACAAACAACTAAATGCCATATATCTTGAAAACGGAAGCTGTACAACAAGACAAATGAAGAAGAAATGGGAGGAATCTAGAGTCAAGGTCTGTGACAGAACTTTGCAAAATCGCCTAAAGGAAATGGGATTTTCATACAGGAAAGCTAAAAGGAAACCATCATTGACACTTAAACAGAAAAGACCAAGACTGCAATGGGCTAAGGAGAGGCAATCATGTACTGTACTGATGAAGGTTATTTTCAGTGATGAGTCAAGAATCTGCATTGGACAAGGTGATGATGCTGGAACTTTTGTTTGGTGCCGTTCCAGTGAGATTTACAAAGATGACTGCCTGAGGAAAACATCAAAATTCCCTCAGTCCTTGATGATATGGGGCTGCATGTCAGGCAAAGGCACTGGGGAGATGGCTGTGGTTAAATCTTCAAAAAATGCACAAGATTACATTGAAATTTTAGACGGCTTTCTTATCCCTTCAATTGAAAATATGTTTGGGGATAATGAAATAATTTTCTAAGATGACAATGCATCATGCCACAGAGCTAAAACTGTGAAAGCATTCCTTGGAGAAAGACTCATCCAGTCAATGTCATGGCATGCAAATAGCCCAGATCTCAACCCTATAGAAAACCTGTGGTGGAAATTGAAAAAAAGGGTCCACAGCAAGGCTCCGACCTGCAAGGATGATCTGGCAACTGCAATCAAAGAGAGTTGGCACCAAATTGATGAAGAATACTCATCAAGTCCATGCCTCAGAGACTGCAAGCTGTCATAAAAGCCAGAGGTGGTTCAACTAAATACGAGATGTGATTTGTTATTTCTTTGTTTGTTTCTCGTGATTCCTTATATTTTTCTTCCGAATGGAGTGATTCTACATTTATTTACCTGCACTTGCTCTATAAAAGTAACATTTACTGACCACCACAATGTTTTTTTTTTATTCATTTCTTTTAGTGTTTCTGAATGCTAAACAGTTGCACTTTTGAACTAATTCATGATATTTTTCAAGCTTTTTATCGGAGTTTGTTCTACATACCAAAATGTCTGAGTGAGTTCTCGTCCGAGACTGGTAATTCCATACTTTTTGCTAGGGGTTGTACAACATAATCACCTTAATTTTTTTGCACGGCAGCGACCCGAGGTACAGCTTCCATCGTGTCGGAGGTCATGATGTACGTGTCCATCATCGGCCTGCAGGTGTGGCTCCTCATCGAGATGATATATTGCTACAGGAAAATAGCGGCAGCCGGGGAGGAAGCGTTAAGAGAAGCCGCGTAAGTATTTTATTTTAAAGTCTTTTCAAGAAAACACACCCTTCAAAAATACATTAATTTATCATCTCATTTCAGGAACGCGGAGTATTTAGCAATAGCGTCGGAAAGTAAAGATAACTGCGCGGATGTGCAAGTTGGAGAATAGCGAAGGTGTGTTGTAAGTCATCTGATAAAAATTAGTGTTGCACCAGAGGTGCCAATACTTTTGGCTAGCACTGTAGACACTATTCCAATGGAAGATTTTGGTAGCAACCAAGTAGTTCTCCAACTTGAAAAGATTAGAGAGGCCTGTAATTGTCAGCATGGGTAAACCTCAACCATGAGAGACAGAATGTGGAAAAAAAACAGAAAATCACATTGTTTGATTTTTAAAGAATTTACTTCCAAATTAGAGTGGAAAATAAGTATTTGGTCACCTACAAATGGTGTTATACTTGTAAAGCGCTTTTCTACTTTAAGGCACTCAAAATGCTTTACACTACATCGTCATCTACCTACTGGTAACACAGCACCAGGACAAATGTGGGGTTCAGTATCTTGCCCAAGGATACTTAGGCGAGTTCATCAGGGCACAGAATCGAACCCTTAACCTCTGGTTTGGGGGACAACTACTCTACCACTGAGCCACACCATCCCCAAACCTACAAACAAGCAAGATTTCTGTCTGTCAAAGAGGTTGAACTTCTAACGAGGTCTAACGAGGCTCCACTCGTTACCTGTATTAATGGCACCTGTTTTAACTCATTATCGATATAAAAGACACCTGTCCACCACCTCAATCAGTCACACTCCAAACTCCACTATGGCCAAGACCAAAGAGCTGTCAAAGGACACCAGAGACAAAATTGTAGACCTGCACCAGGCTGGGAAGACTGAATCTGCAATAGGTAAAATGCTTGGTGTAAAGAAATCAACTGTGGGAGCAATTATTATAAAATGGAAGACATACAAGACCACTGATAGTCTCCCTAGATCTGGGGCTCCATGCAAGATCTCACCCCGTGGCATCAAAATGAAAACAAGAACGTTGAGCAAAAATTCCAGAACCACACGGGTGGGACCTAGTGAATGACCAAGAGAGAGCTGGGACCACAGTAACAAAGGCTACTATCAGTAACACAATGCGCTGCCAAGGACTCAAATCCTGCACTGCCAGACATGTCCCCCTGCTGAAGAAAGTACACGTCCAGGCCCGTCTGCGGTTCGCTAGAGAGCATTTGGATGATCCAGAAGAGGACTGGGAGTAGACATGTGCCGGTTACCGGTTTCACGGTTTACCGTGGTGTGAAAACGTCGCGGTTTCAAAACCACTAAAATTTTCCGTCATACCTTAGTACGGTATTCGCTATTTTTCATGTGCCAAAATGCAGCCGAAGTGGCTTGGTGCGGCACCGCTCACCCCTTCCCGTTTGTTGCCGTGAGTGTCACTAAACAGCCAGCAAACCCAAAAACAAATCCTTCAAACACAAGGCGTACTTTTCTTCAATTTATTGAGCTCTCAAATCGTGGTGAAATATATAAATAAATACATTTAAAACGTTGTTCAATTGTATTTTTCCACGTGTGATTAGGTTCAACAGGATAGCAGTAGCACCATTAAAATGTTCGCCAAAAACAAAACACACATTTTCCTTTCAAATTCAATATACAAACTAACTAAAACTTACAAAGACGAATGTTAGCCTAGGCTAAGCTGGGGGACCAGCTTCACCGAGGTTTTATGTCTCACAGCCGCTGAGTGTCAGTGAGAGACAAGCTTGAATGAAGGGGGGAAAGAAAAAGAATCGCGTCAAAGATCGCTAATTGAGAAAGGAAGTCTCACTCCTCACTTTTTTATTTATTTATTTATTTTTTTTTAGATGAAACCTTTCCTCAACAATATTTACATTTTAACTAATTTATAAAACTAACTTATACATTTTTAACTAACTTATTAACTTATGAATTCTTTGTTCTTTTTAACACAAAGGCATGGCATCATGTAGAGTAGAGTTGACAAAGTGGCTGAAAATGGCGAAACTTCACTTGACCTTCCCCCCTCAAAAAAAGTCATACAGTATATATTTTTAATTTTATTTAGAAGTCTTTTTACTCTTTATAGCAATTATTTTGTTCTTACTCTAATATTGAGCAACTTGAGCTGTGGCTGTGGGTATAGTCTAGGTTCTATTTATTTTAATTTTATATAAAATATTTGTTATTTTTTGTTTATTTTCACATTATATTCATGTTCCAATTTGCAAATATGTTTTGAAAAAAAATCCTGTTCAATGGAAATTTTTTTTTTTTTTTTTTTAAACCCATACATCTCAAAATTTTGGAGCTATAATTGCAATACCGTGATACCGTGAAACCGCGGTATTTTTGCTCACAGTTATCGTACCGTGAAAATCTCATACCGGCACATGCCTAACTGGGAGAATGTGTTATGGTCAGATGAAACCAAAACAGAACTTTTTGGTAGAAACACAGCTTCTCGTGTTTGGAGGAGAAAGAATACTGAATTGCATCCGAAGAACATCATACCCATTGTGAAGTATGGGGGTGGAAACATCATGCTTTGGGGCTGTTTTTCTGCAGAGGGACCAGGACGACTGATCTGCGTAAAGGAAAGAATGAATAGGGCCATATATCGAGAGATTTTGAGTGAAAATCTCCTTCCATCAGTAAGGGCATTGAAGATGAGATGTGGCCAGGTCTTTCAGCATGACAATGATTCTCAACACACATCCAGGGCAACAAAGGAGTGGCTTCGTAAGAAGCATTTCAAGGTCCTGGAGTGGCTTAGCCAGTCTCCAAATCTCAACCCCATAGAAAGTCTCTGGAGGGAGTTGAAAGGCTGTGTTGCCCGACGACAGCCCCAAAACATCACTGCTCTAGAGGAGATCTGCATGATGAATGGGCCAAAATACCAGCAACAGTGTGTGAAAAGCTTGTGAAGAGTTACAGAAAACGTTTGGCCTCCGTTATTGCCAACAAAGGGTACATAACAAAGTATTGAGATGAACTTTTGTTTTTGACCAAATACTTATTTTCCACCATGATTTGCAAATAATTTATTTAAAAATCAAACATTGTGATTTTCAGTTGTTTTTTTTCCACATTCTGTGTCTCATGGTTGAGGTTTACCCATGTTGACAATTACAGGCCTCTTTAATATTTTCAAGTGGGAGAACTTGCACAATTAGTGGTTGACTAAATACTTATTTGCCCCACTGTATACTTTTTCTATGTGGCTACAGTGCACTTTCAGCATCGTCTAATTCCACGCACCCGGGTGTCGGAATCAGTATCGGTGCAACACTAATTAAAACCCGGTGAAGAAAAAATGTATTTGAACACCCTGCTATTTTACAAGTTACCCCACTTAGAAATCACAGAGGAGTCTGAAATTTTCACCGTAGCTGCATGTCAACTGTGAGAGAGATAATCTAAAAAGACAAATCCAGAAATCACAATGCAGGATTTGTTAACGATTTATTTGTGTGATACAGCTGCAAATAAGTATTTGAACACCTGTGTGTCAGCTAGAATTCTGACCCTGAAAGACCTGTTAGTCCACCTATTTAAAGGCCACCTCCACTCCATGTATTGTCCTGAATCAGATGCACTTGTTTGAGGTCGATAGCTGCATAAAGACACCTGTCCACCCCATAAATCAGTAAGACTCAAACTTGTAACATGGCCAAGACCAACCAGCTGTCCAAAGACACCAGAGAGAAAATTGTACACCTCCACAAGACTGGAAAAGGCTACGGAGCAATTTCAAAGCAGCTCGGTGAACAAAGGTCTGCTGTCGGGGCAATCATTCGAAAATGGAAGAAGCTAAACATGACAGTCAATCTCAATCTGAGTGGAACCCCATGTAAGATATCACCTTGTGGGGTCTCAATGGTCCTAAACAAGGTGAAGAATCAGCCCAGATCTACACGACAGTAGTTGGTCAATAACCTGAAAAGAGCTGCGACCGTTTCCAAGGTTACTGTTGGTAATACACTAAGATGTCATGCTTTGAAATCATGAATGGCACGGAAGGTTCCCCAGCTTAAACCAGCAAACTCAAGTTTATGACCATTTGGATGATGCATAGGAGTCATGGGAGCAGGTTTTGAGGTCAGATAAGAGTAAAATAGAAATGTTTGGTTATAATTCCACTAATTGTGTTTGGAGGAAGAAGAATGATGAGTCCTAGCTCAAGAACACCATCCCTACTGTGAAGCATGGGGTGGTGGCATCATGCTTTAATGTTTTTTTATGCGCATGGGACAGGATAAATGAACTGTATTAAAGAGTGGCTGACTGGGGGCCTGTATTGAGATACTTTGGGGAACAACCTCCTTCCCTCAGTCAGAGCATTGAAGATGGGTCGTGGCTGGGTCTTCCGACATGACAATGACCCGAAGCACACGGCCAAGAAAACCAAGGAATGGCTCCATAAGAAGCATATTAAGGTTCTAGCATGGCCTAACCAATCTCCAGACCTAAACCCAATTGAAAACATTTGGAGGGAGCTCAAACTTGGCAACAGCCCAGAAACCGGACTGATGGGTGGGCCAAGATCCCTCCTGCAGTGTGTGCAAACCTAGCAAAAAAACTACAGTAATGGTTTGACCTCTGTAATTGCAAACAAAGGCTACTGTACCAAATATGAACATTAGTTTTCTCAGGTGTTCAAATACTTATTTGCAGCTGTATCACACAAATCAATCGTTAAAAATCATACATTGTAAATTCAGAATTTTTCTTTTTAGATTATCTCCCACACAGTGTACATGCACCTACGATGAAAACCCAAGACCACTCCATGATTTCTCAGTGGGAGAACTTGCCAAAGAGCAGGGTGTTCAAATACTTATTTTCTTGACTGTATGTCCTAGTATATACAATGACATGATTTTACAAGAGCTTTCCTACACAGGCTTCCATTTTGGAGTGACCGGATCTCGCCCGCTAACTGCATGAAACCAAGTTGGGAAGAGGAACAGGACTGCATCCTCATCTCCAGTCATTATGCACTAATTAGCCACATTGTTAAAAGCATTCACACTTACGTATTAGGTTGACTTTCTGTCTATTTATATGATATGCGCAACACTGCCTGTGTGACGGTTCGGGTTGATTGTACATGAAAGCTTTTTTAACCAACTCCTGTTTGATTTGGAAAAGAGTCCATATGGATGTTATTTATAAAAAAACAAAAAAACAAAGTGAACTGATTGTCTTGGTTCAGTGACACATTAAATGTACTAATAAAAGGAGAAAAGTTTGGTGTTTCGTGTGTGGTTTTACGAAAATGTGAAAACAGTTTTGGTGTTATGTTACGCAAGTTTTATTTTCTTAAAGCTGAATCAGTTTTATCTTTACAATTTTAACACGCAGTCCGTGTCGGGGTAGCGAGGCAGATTGAGATGGTACTTCTTTTCCAGGGCGGGTGGCACGAAGCGGCCACCTAGGAAGTGGTGGCGTCCCTTGAAAAGGTTGGCGGAGCTTTTGGGAGCGGTGAGAGAGATGAGCGTGTCGGGCTGCAAGCCGTCAATGCTCCCTTGCTCGACATCCCAACCTGGAGGGGAAAAAATTAAGTGGATATTAGGGCTGCCACAATTAATTGAGTAAATCAATTATCATATTAATAAATAAATAATATCATATTAACTATATTGATAGATGACTAATTATTATCTGCTTCTTAATAGTAAATATTTTTATTTAATTTCTCAAATATCTTCTTTAAATTGAAAAAAATGGGAGGGGGGACTGTTTGGTTGATCTTTAATGTATTTTAATTTTTTTTTTAGGGGGGATTGAACATTTTATTTTTTAAATGTAATCTTTAAAAAAATACTCTGTAAGAAAAAAAATGTTATTTTTAATTGTTGTATATTTGAATAGGAAAACCAATATTTATTTCTAATTTTTCATTTGTTTATTTTACATTTGTTTTATTTTTTTAAATAATAAAATATTGTTTTAATGTTGTTGGGTTTTTTTTAATATATATATATATATATATATATATATATATATATATTTGGGGATTGAATTTAGATTTGTTAATGTGAACTTTATTAAAAAAAAATAATTAAAACATTTTTAAGAGATTTTTTTTTTTTTTTGTTATACATTTGAATAGTAAAACCAATATTCAGATTCATTTATTTCTGATTTTTCAATTATTTATTTTACATTTGTAAAAAAAACATCATTTTAATGTTTTATATATATATATATATACACACACATATATATATACATATATACGTATATATTTGGGGATTAAAATTAGATTTGTTAATGTGAACTTTAAAAAAAATATATTTTTAAGAAAAAAATTTTTTTTTTTTTTTTTTGGTTATACATTTGAATAGGAAAGCTAATATTCAAATTTATTTATTTCTGATTTTTTAATTACATTTGAACAGGAAAACCAATATTCAAATTCATTTATTTCTGATTTTTCAATTATTTATTTTATATTTGTTTTATTTATTTTTTTAAATAATAAAATATCTCTTGTTAATTGGTTTATTCTTTTCAAATGCTCTTTTTGAAAACATGTAAAAACAAAACTGGAATGCTGTCAATATTCTCTTTTTATTCATTTGATTTTTTTTTAAAATACAAATTTACTACAATTTAATAAAAAACTGGAAATATCCTCATTTCTGTAGTCTTCAACAAAAACAAATGATTACCTTTTTTAATGCATTTTTGCTTTTACTTTGGAAAACAGTGATTGCTATACAATATTCATAGGACTTTTTTCACTTTCCTCATGTAAAAAAATATCCAAATTGTCTTTTATCAGCTTTTTAATAGTAAATATTTTGCTTTGATTTTTTAATTTAATTTAAAAATATAAATTTTTAAGGAGAAAAAATCATGTCGTTTTGAATTTTTATGTATATACTGAATATGAAAAACATTCTCATTCATTTCTAATTTTTTAAACAATTTTTATATTTAGTTTTTTTTTTAAGAAACAAACATCTCTTAATAATTGGTTTATTCTTGTCAAGTGTTATTTGTGAAATCATTTTAAATGCAAATAAAAGTGAAATGCTGTCAATATTCGCTTTTTTATTATTTTACAGTATCGTATATATTTTTGAAATACATATTTTCTCCAATTTAATAAAAAATCTTTACTTTTTTAATGCATATTTCCTATTACTTTGGAAAACAATGATACACTTACAAGAAAACCTTTAGAGCACATTGCTTTTGGTTCCATTGCACATTTCCAGCTACTGTAAATTGTAAAGCCTAAAGTTATACAATAGTAATAGAAAACAAAAAGTGATTCATATAAGACACTGCCGACTAATCAGTAAAACAATCGGGATTACTCAACCTTCAAAATAACCCACTGAGGCAACCCTATTGAATATAAAGAATAAAAACGCACCTGAGGGTATGTCAATGCTAGCGATGGGGACAGTGGTCTTCTTCAGGACATCGATGATGGACCCAAAAGGCTCTCGTACAGCCCCCTTAAAACTAAAGCCGAAGATGGCGTCGACTACTACGTTGAAGGCCTCGTCAATGACTTCAGCCTAACAAAACAAAGCGTGTCAAACAACCAACTTAACCAAACTGTTAGTCGTATCTAACCTCAGGCATCTCTGTAAGAAACGGTATCTCCATTTTCTCACACTGGGTGGTCAAACCCTGAAACAGTGGTTTGTTGGGCCTTTTCGGGTACAGAATAGAAGGTTCGTAACCCTAAAAAAGATGATGATAAAGTCACGAGGAATAAAACATAAAAAAGAGCAACTATACAACACTTACAAATAGTTTAAGATGTCTAGCGCAAACCAAACCGTCACCTCCGTTGTTACCAGGTCCGCAAATCACCAGAACTGTAGGTTTGGGCTTCACCAAGCAGCTCAGTGGATACGCCTTCATTGGAGAAAATAAATTCAATTCTAGGACAATAATCTAGAAATGATAATCACGCTAATTCACCCGTGTAATAGCGGTAGCGCAACTAAGCCCGGCAAGCTCCATCAGCTGATCCACGCTGAATCCGTACTCAGTGAAAAGCTCTTCATCAATGCGCTGCGCTTCCTCCTGTCTAAAAGTGTCGACAAGTCAAGACAACAATGACTTAAAGTTACGTCAAAGAGCAGTGTGGAACTCACCCAAGGTACTTGATACTCTTGGCCATGGTGGAAGCAGGTTTGCTAGCGTAAAAGCTCTTGTGGTGGTTGTTAGCTGAAGGAGAGAGCGGGCATTTCCCCGTTTGGGCAAAAACGGTCGCCGCCCGTGAGGTCACCAGGAAGCCGATGCCAAAAAGGGCCCGCACGCTCAGCATTCAGATGGTCCTGTAATTCAAAAATACAGTATATTTCTGACTATAAGTCACACTGGTGTATAAGTCGCCTTTTTTTGGGGGAAGTTTATTTGATAAAAATCCAAAAGATGTGCCATTTTGAATGCTAATTTAATATAAAAATAGAATACAGAACAACAGAGTGAATAAGTGTACGGTGTACTAACATTACATGTCGCACCCTCAGCCAAACTATGAAAAAAAACTGATTAATACACCGAAAAATACGGTAATAAATATGGTGTCTTAATAAACAACATTCTTTCTTGTCCCATTCTGTAAAAAATAACTATTTAGTGCCGTTTTTCTTATATACTTGTTTTGTAATATTTTTTTAAAGTTTTCAAAACAACTATTCTCCGTATTAGACTGCATTAAATTGCACTTTTGTGTTTATTAACTTATTTATAAAAACGAATTTCACTTAAGCTTTAGTAAAGGAGTTCAATTAGCAGGTCTGCTTGACACGAATGTTTATGATTTCAAGATAGGAATTAAAGTGATAATTTCTAACAACTTTTGCTGTCACAGTGAAAAAAAAAAAAGATTAAGTGTATAGAAACAGCATTTTAGCTGGGGAATTTGTGCAATAAATTTTATGCTATGTTCTTATGTAAACTGCTAAAAAGTTAGCACGGGTGGAGTATTTCAAGCTAACTTAATATTACTAACGTTAGTAGCACTCACCGAATGCACGACGTGTTTCCTTTTAGCATGCAATATTATTTTTAATTATTTTTCAATTCCATGCAATAACTAAACTTACTAAAAAACACGTAGATAAGTGTTCGGTCAGCTGCAAGCAATGACTTACTTCCGGGTTTGGAGCGGAACAACAACAGTGTTTAAATTTCACAATAATGGTCGACATTCGAACGAAAGTACTGTACCTTAAATATCAAAATAAAAGTTGTGCGCTGAGAACAATGTTTATGACGAAAATACAGTTAATACAAACGCATTTGACAAAAATAAACGAAAATTAACATTTAATATGTATCCTTTCCTGTGCAGAAAAATGTAATAATAATCATATTTTGCCTATTTAAACTCATTATTGTGTAACAGTCAGGTTCATAAAGACTGGGACAGCAGCTCAATTTTTTTTGTTTGTCAACTTTTTGACTTTAAACAATACCACAATATATTAGGAATGACACAATTTGTCAGCTTTTAATTTGAACATGTGTGAATATCAAAAAAAGACAAAACAGCAGAATTTCTAAAAAGAATACATTTATTTGTATAAAAAGGTCAAAAGAAGGTGGCAACAGATTTTATTTAAAAAAAAAAAAAAAAAAAAAAACGGTAATACAGCACATTACCTTATAAGCAGGCCTACAATACGAATAGTACAAAAGTAATGTTTTAAAATGAATATTTTCACCATTTTAAAAGGTAAAAAACGTTCAACTTCTGTATGCAACTACAGTTCCTACAGGAAATTTCTAAAAACATGCTAAGCATAAACGATTTTGCTAACTATATGTAAAAAATGATATGAAAGCACCCTAAATATATCAACTTAATGACTATCCAGGTGTTCACATTATTGGACAGTTCTCAATTCGGGTTCCACTCTGTAAAAAAAAAACAACAAAAAAACGCAGTTAATCCAACACTCCAGTTTTGACGATTCTGTTATCTTCAGTGTCTTCACCTTGCGAGGTGTGCTGCTTGTGAACACGTAAGAATGGGGCAACAAACCCTCCGAGACGCCCCCGCTACGGAAGGAGCGCGACACCGACGACACAGCGCCGCAGCTGTTGGGTTTGTCCGAGGGAAGGCCGCAAGAGCCGCATAGGACCGTACGACTTCGCAAATTGTACTCACTGTCCCCACACGTGCTGTGAGCCACCTGCTACGAACAAAATGGTCGGAATGTCAAATGAAAATTCAGGTATTGCTTTAGAGTGAAGTAGTAACTCATTGGCTGCCATTGACATCACGTCTCTCAGAGTGAAAAAAAACAAACTTATATAAGTCGCACTTGAGTACTTGAGCCAAACTATTAAAAAAGTGCAACATGTAATCCAGAACATCTGGTATTTACACTACGTGAACTTTGCAGAACAATGACAAACTGTCAAGAAGTCAAAAAAATCACAATCAAGATAGCTTAATGTTTAAAATTGGATCATTTTTATATTTACAGTGGTATGAAAAAGTATCTGAATCCTTTTGGAATTTCTCACATTTCTGCATAAAATCACCATCAAATGTCATCTGATCCTTGTCAAAATCACACAGATGTAAAAACAGTGTCTACTTTAACTAAAACCACCCAAAAATTTCTAGGTTTTCATATTTTAATGAGGCTAGCATGCAAACAATGACAGAAGGGAGAAACTAAGTAAGTAAACCTTCTGCTTAAGGAGACTGGAAGAACAATTGAAACCAATTTTTACCAGACATTTTAAAGCTGCCCTGCTCATTATAAAACACACACCTGGTAAGAATTGTTTTGATGAGAAGCATTGTCTGATGCGCATCATGGCTTGGTCATAAGAGCAGTCTGAAGACCTGCGATCAATGATTGTTGATTTGTATAAAACTGGGAAAGGATACAAAAGTCTAAAAGTCTGGAGGTTCATAAATCGACAGTCAGAGAAGTTGTCTACAAAAGGAGAGAGTTTGGCACTGTTGCTTCTCTCCCAAGGAGTGGCCGTCCACCAAAGATGGCGCCAAGAGTTCAGCGCAGAATACTCAGAGGTCAAAAAGAACCCTAGCGTGTCTGCTAAAGACTTTCAGAAATCACTGGCACAGTCCAATATGTCTGTGCACACACTATGGCCAAGAACGGTGTTCATGGGAGGACTCCACGGAGGAAGCCATTGCTGTCTGAAAAAAAAAACATTGTTGCTAGTTTAATGTTCACAAAAAGTCACTTGGGCAGTCCACATAGGTTTTGGCAAAATATTTTGTGGACTGATGAAATGAAAGTTGAATTGTTTGGGAGGTAACACATAAAGTCATGTTTGGAGGAAAAATGGACCAGCGCACCAACATCAACACCTCATCCCCAGCGTGAAGCATGGTGGAGAGAGCATCATGATTTGGGGCTGTTTTGCTGCCTCAGGGTCTAGACAACTTGCAATCATTAATGGAAGAATGATTTCAAAAGTTTATTGGGATGTTTTGCAGGAAAACCTGGGGCCGTCTGTCAGACAGTTGAAGCTAAAAAGAGGATGAATGCTGCAACGAGACAATGATCCAAAACACAGAAGTAAATCAACTTCAGAATGGTTTCGGAAGAACAAAATACACGTTCTGGAGTGGCCAAGTCAAAGTGCAGACTTGAACCCCATTGAGATGCTGTGGCATGACCTAAAGACAGCGATTCATGCCAGACATCCCAGGAATCTGACTGGACTACAGCAGCTTTTTAGAGAATGGGCTGAGATTAATCCTGATCGATGTGCCAGACTGATCTGCAGTTACAGGAAGCGTCTGGTTAAAGGTACTGCTGCCAAACGGGGGGCAAAAAAAAATATTAAATGTGATGGCTCACTTACTTATTATTCCCTCTTCTGTCATTGTTTGCATATTATCCTCATTAAAATATGAAAACCTATCAATGTTTGGGTGGTTTTAGTTAAAGCAGACAATGTTTTTTCATCTGTGTGATTTTGACAAAGATCAAATCACATTTGATGGTGATTTTATGCAGAAATGTGAGAAATTCCAAAAGGTTCAGATACTTTTTCATACCACTGTATGTCAAACAAAGTACTGAAATTCTACACAAGTGACTAGCTCCAGCTAGTGTTGAAGCTGAGTAGTGCAACACAATGTAGGCTGAACCCAAACTTCTTGTCCTAGCCATATTCAATGTTTTGCTGTACGTTTTGACCATAGTTTGGACACCGCTACATTTCACAGTATCGCTATAATGTTACCATGTCGTCATCATCATCTTCCAAATGAGTGCGAGTCACTTTCCTCATGGCCATTTCCTGTGGATAAAGTTCATTTAGAAGATAAAATTGAGGTTTGTCTGCCATTTTGTGGCTTGAAAAATATGTCACCTCTCCATTAGCGCTGATCAAGGTGGTCTGGAACTGGTCTCCGCTGCCCCAGTTGGGCTGAGTCTTCCACACTAGGTCAGAGGGAGGATTGTGGGTTCCTCCAGCACCAGCCGCCCAGATCTGGTCAGCGTGGGAAGATCGGAAAAGTGTCAGTTGCCTCGTCCAGATTTGAAATCTCTGGCGGAACACGTCGATGCTTACCGTGACTCTTTGTCCGGCCTTTAGAGTGAACTTTGCGGGAAACTTGAATGCAATGGGTGCAGAAGATCCAACCTGGCGCTTCACCTGCCAGTTGCCCAAATTTTGATCCTACCACAACATTGTTGGCAAGGAAAAACATGAATTCAAAATGTAAGTGTATAAGATGGATATGAGATGATATATGATGTATCACAACACAAGATGATACGATACATCATTGGAAAATGTAAGCGTATAAAATGTGTACCTGTTATATGATATGATATGATATGATATGATATGATATGATATGATATGATATGATATGATATGATATGATATGATATGATACATCAGTGGAAAATGTAAATATATAAAATGCGTATTAGTTGTATGGTATGATACGATACCATACGTTATGTTATCTTATGATGCAATGTGATGCTATGCTATGCTATGCTATGCTATGCTACGCTATGCTATGCTAAGATCGATTTGATTTGCAGACTTATATGTTATGATATAATATGATACAATACGTTATGTTATGATGCTATGCTATGCTACGCTATCCTATGCTATGCTATGCTATGCTATGCTATGCTCGATTCGATTTGCACTTATATGTTATGATATAATGTGATACGATTTGATACGTTATGTTATGATGATATGTTATGTCAAGCTATGCTATGCCATGCTATGATCCAGCGGTCTCAAACCGACTCCACAAAGGGCCGCAGTGGGTCCTGGTTTTTGTTCCAACAGATCCAGCACAAACAGTTCAACCAATGAGGTTTCTACTAACATAAGCAGCACCTGATTGCAATCAACTGATTACACTTGTAAGAAACCAGATTGGTGAAAAGGTATTTGTCTCGTTTGGTTGGAATGAAATCCAGTACCCCCTGCGGCCCTTTGAGGACCGGTTTGAGACCACTGCTATGATCGATTCGATTCCCAGACTTATATGTTATGATATAATATGATATATGATATGATACATCAGTGGAAAATGTGAATATATAAAATGCGTATTAGTTGTATGGTATGATACGATACCAGACGTTATGTTATCTTATGATGCTATTTGATGCTAAACTATGCTATGTTATGCTATGGTATGATCGATTAATTTTGCAGACTTATATGTTATGATATAATATGATACGATACGTTATGTTATGATGCTATGCTATGCTATGCTATCCTATGCTATGCTACTCTATGATTGATTCGATTTGCACTTATAAGTTATGATATAATATGATACGATTCGAAAAGTTATGTTATGATGATACGTTATGTCAAGCTATGCTATGATCGATTCGATCCACAGACTTATATGTTATGATATAATTCGATACGATACGTTATGTTATGATGATACGTTCTGTTATGTTATGATATGTTATGCTATGATATTCTGTCTATGCTATGCTATGCTATAATCAATTCGATATGAAGACTTGTGTTATGATATGATATGACACGTTATGTTATGATGCTATGCTATACTATGCTATGCTTTGCTATGCAATGATCGATTCGATTCACAGACTTCACAGATATGTTATGATACAATACGATACGATATGTTATGTTATGATGATATGTTATGATAAGCTATGCTATTCTATGTTATGCTATTATCAATTTGAATTGCAGACTTAAATGTAATTTAATATGATACGATACATTATGTTATGATACTATTCTATGCTATGATCAATTCGGTTTGCAGACTTATATGTTTTGATACAATATGATACGATACATTGTTATGATGCTATGCTATGATAGGAACGTTGTGTTATGATGTTATGTTAAGCTATGCTATTCTATGCTATGGTATGATCGATTTGATTCACAGACTTATATGTTATGATATCATATGATACGATAAGATACATTATTTTATGATACTAAGGTGTAATCGATTCGATTTGCAGGCTTATCTGTAATAATATGATACGATACGTTATGTTATAATGATATGCTATGCTATGCTACGCTATGATTGATTCGATTCACAGACTGATACCATACATTATGATGATCTGTTATGTTAAGATATGCTATTCTCTTATATGCTATGCTATTCTATGCTATGATCAAATCAATTCGATTCACAGACTTTACCAGTATATGTCATTCTGGTATGCACAAGTTGCACGGAGGTTGTTGAAGACAAGAAGTCACAGTTTGTACACAACTCACTGCCGTTGGCGGCGGAAGACGTCCAATCCATTTCAACTGGGAGGGGCGAATGAACCCTTCCAGTCATAATGGATTGGACCTCTAACGCAGTCAATAGCACGAAAACATGAGCAACTGAGAAGACACTGACCTCATCTGCTTTATTGCTGAGTCGGACATATTTCCCATCCTGGTCCACTTCATCCACAGTGACCCGTCCGCTAGCAGACGCCTGCTGGGTTACGCGCGTCCTTGCCACGGCGCCTCCGGCGAAGCTGGACGCCTCGCTGTCCGTGTCGTTGGGACGCCTCCTCTTCAAAGGAGAGGTGTTAGCTCCGCAGTTGAAGGATCGGGAATGAGTTGATGCCATCGAGGAGCGACTTCCTGCCGCCTTTGTTGGCGGCGGGCTTGGAGAAAGACGCAGCCTAAGGACGTATAAGATCAGATGGACGGACGTTTTTGAGAAATGTCTTGTATGTCGGCATGTGCAAACCTCTCCTCCTCGCCCTCCAACAACTTCCTGTAAGCGCCAATCTCCATGTCCAAAGCTAGCTTGACGTCCATCAGCTCCTGGTATTCGTCCAGCTGCTGCTGCATCCGTTGTCGTATTTCGGCCATTTCTCGGTCCTTCTCTCCAAGAAGGCGTCGCATGGTGTCCCGCTCTCGGGACAGAGCTTCTTCCAGGTCCTTCACTTTGGCGTCACGGGCTGCAAGCTACAATCAAACAGTCATGACATGTTTCAGTGCCATTGACAGGGATAGACGTTCAATCCGTTCTGACTTATTTCGTCATGGACAGTGGTTTTTAACTTTTACAGTGTGGGATATGTTAGCAATAGCCACAGTTATTCTTCATCAAAAGCTAATAATCAATGAAATTATATGTCAAAAAACAAAATATACACTATAGTTTTAGTAAGTTTTGTAAATGGAAAATACAGTTAAAAAAAAACATTTGTTCTGAAATAAATTAATTTTTTTTTTTTAATTATAAAAAAACTATTCATTTAAAAAACAACATGAATTCCTGACTAAATAAAAATGCAGGTTTTTTTTTGTTTGGTTTTTTTTTCAGAAAATGTGAGCACTTTTAGTAATAAAAAATGGGTGTTTCTTAATTTTTGGAACTTAATTAAAATATATTAATGTTCACAAACGAATAATAATCAAAGAAATAATAATAATAATTGTAAATGGTCCTTTTGCTATACTGTAGTTTGTTATGTTATCAATGCAAAATACTGTTTCAGGTTTTTTTTTTTTTTAACTTAATTCTCTTTAGATAAAAAAAAAAAATTGTAATACTTTAATTATAATATTAAATATTGTAATATATATAAAAAAATTGAGAAAATTCTGATTTTTTTTTATTTTCAAAACTAAAATAATTAAAAAACAGGTTGAAAAAAATATTTTAAAAAAAGATAAATATAAAAAATAATTAAAAAATCAACTTTGCCAACAATGCCTTTTTATTTTATATTTTTTTCAGAAAATGGGAGCACTTTTAGTAATAAAAAATGTTTCCTAATTTTCGGAACTTAATTAAAATATATTATTGTTCAAAAACTAATAATATTTAAAACAAATGTAGAAAAATAATAATTAATTTAAATACGGTAGTCATTTTGCTATAGCTAGGTTAACAATGGAAAATATTGTTTCAAGTTTGTTTTTTTTACACTTTATTCTTTTTAGATTGAAAAATGTATCTTTTAATTCTTTAATAATAATATTAAATAATATATTTTAAAATAATAAAAATGTAAAAAAGAAATACAAAAAAATAGAAAATTTAGATTTTGTTTAACTTTCAACATTTAAATATTTTAAAAAAGGTTGAAAAAACACATTAAAAAAAAAAGAAGATAAATAAAAAAATAAAACAAAATTCAACTTTTTCAAAAATCTTTCATACTGTATATATATATATATATACTTACTATACATACTAGTACTTACATACTTACATACTAGTGTATGTATTTTATTTATTTAATTTTTTTCAATTTTAACATGTCAGTGCTTCTACCGCTAAAATCAATTCAAGCTTTGATTCTTTAACATCACCTGTTTCTGTAGCTGGCTCAACTGCGCGGACACGGACTCCAGCCGGACGCGTGTCTGCTGGAGCTCCTCGTGCGCCGCGCCCACAAGATGGCTGCTTCGGTCCGCCGACTGCCGCGCGCCTTCCAACTGAAACCATAAACAACATAGTAGAAGGCACAAACCAGAACTTCTCAATCATTACCTTGGTGTTATAGGTCTTCTCCAGCTCCTCCTTATAGAGTTTGACTTGCAATTCATGCTGGCTTCGCATCTCCATCAAAGCATCCGCCAATTTGCTTTCAAAGTCTTGTTGGTGGCCGTTGTCCAACTCCACCATGCGCGACTCGTGCCGCCGCTTCACCTCGCGCAGCTCCTGTTCAGGACATTAGGGATATGACAATATATTGAATAGGTAATATATCGCAATACTTTATAGCCCAAAAAGTTATCGATATGCTCCTATCAAGAATTGATATGCAGTAATCCCTCGTTTTTCGCGGTTAATAGGGACCTGAGCCCGCTGCAATAAGTGAAAAACCGCGATGTAGCGCCCTCCCCACCTACAAATATATGTAGATTACAATCAAAATTCATGTTCTGTGCCAATTATTTCCTCAGTTACTAATCTAGTTGTTTCATTAATTGCTAGTTATGGTATTTGGTAACACTTTATTTGACTGTGGCGTCATAAGACTGAGATTATCGTGAGGGACCCAGAGGTTTCCACCCCTACAGGACCTCACGTCAACATCTCACATACTCTATTTACATTTATTTCCCTTCAACAAACCTCAGAATGAAGATTCTTTTGGAACTCCAGCTCCTCTTTCAGCGTCTGAATTCGATTCTCTCCATCCACTCTCCTAAGCATCTCATCCTGGAGTTGCTTTCTTGCATCACCCAGGCTTGTTTCCAGCTAAAAAAACCCCAAATATGTTTAACAAAGTACATGAATAATAGCATTTTTTTTGCTTCTACCTTTGCAAGCTGCGTCTTCAGGTCTCTATTTTCGGTGTCCAGACTGCGTTTTTCTCCTATGGCAGTAGACAGAGACGCATCCTTGGAGTTCAGCAAGGCCTCCAAATCTTTGAGTCTTTGCAGCGCTGTCGCCAAATCCGATTCTTTCTTGGTGTTCCTGACACAAAAGACAACGAACCAAATTTGTATAGACTTTCATGTGTGTCGGTTCAGGTGATACAATGTTTGATTCAAACCTTCATTTTCAAAAACTACTAAAGAAACATTTTGAACTGAGGAGTGATATCTGAAGTGTTTTTCGCCAGAAGTAGCCACTGTAAGGAAGAAAAAAAGACATCAATGTTGTGGAGGTGGAGGAAAAACCACTAATTTTGCTACTGAAAGTCCGACCTGCATCAGAATTAGCATAACATTAAACTGTGTGAACTTGCTAACCTGCAAAACTACTGCGGTCAGGCCAGTCTCTACAAGGAACAACGAAGTCAAGCTAGGCGTCTCTCATTTGGATCATTGTTTGCATTATGTGCATTACGGCAATGCAGTGTGGTGGCTTCAGAGCGCAAGAGCTATCCAAGAACCGGTCCACTTCTGGGGGACACTTTAGCTCCCCTAGATTCAAACTAAAATATTGTAATATAAAAGTGATTTGGGAAAAAAAATTTGAAAAAAAATCTGAGATATCCAAGGACCGATTTACATTTACGACATACTAGAGTAACCCAAGACTCGAACCAAAGTACTCTCATGAAGTTCTGATATATGATTTTATTTCACAGATTTTTTAAAGACAGTTCATGTTCATGTCAACGTCCCCCTGAAGTGGACCCATTCGTGGATAGATCCCCATTTTTTTAAATAAAGGGACTTGCACTCTGATGCCTCCACATTGCATTACCGTAATGCACATAATGCAAACAATGTTCCAAATGAGGGACGGCTAGCTTGACTTCCTTGTGAAGGCTGGCCCGACCGCAGTAGTTTTGCAGGTTAGCAAGTTCACATAGTTTAATGTTATGCTAACTCTGATGCAGGTCTGAGTTTCATTAGCAAAATTAGTGGTGTTTCCCCCACCTCCACAACATTGACGTCTTTTTACATTACTTACAGTGGCTGCTGTTGGCCGAAAAAAACGTCTAATATCCCTCCTTTTGAAGGAGAAGGCATGCTGTCTAAATGAATCTGTCGGGGCTGTGTGTGTGCGTGTGTGTCTGTGTGGCAGGAGGGGTCAAGTCATTAGCCAATCAAATGTGTGTTTGAGGGCACATTCAGCAAGTGAAAAGGGAGAAATGTAAGATGTTATGCTAACTTTGATGCAGGTCTGAGTTTCATTAGCAAAATTAGTGGTGTTTCCTAATCTCCACAACATTGACATCTTTTTCCATTATTTACAGTGGCTGCTGCTGGCCTAAAAATAAAAAAAATTCTAATATCCCTCCTCTTTGGAGGAGGTGGCATGATGTCGAAATTTATCTGTTGGGGCTGTGTGTGTGTCCATGTGTGTCTGTGTGGCGGGAGGGGTCAAGTCATTAGCCCAGGGGTGGCCAACCCTGGTCCTCGAAAGCCGCAATCCAGCTTGTTTTCCATGTCTCCCTCATTCAACACATCTGAATCAAATTAGCAGGATTGTTATCAGGCAACTGCAGAGCTTGCTGATGAGCTGATCATTTGATTCAGGTTCGCTAAAGGAGGGAGACATGGAAAACAAGCTGGATTGTGGCTCTTGAGGACCAAAGTTGGCCACCCCTGCATTAGCCAATCAAATGTGTGTTTGAGGTTAAAAAAAAAAAATGAACCGGCACATTCAGCAAGTGAAAAGGAAGAAATGTACGATGTTATGCTAACTTTGATGCAGGTCTGAGTTTCATTAGCAAAATTAGTGGTGTTTCCTAATCTCCACAACATTGACATCTTTTTACATTATTTACAGTGGCTGCTGCTGGCTTAAAAAAAAAAAATTCTAATATCCCTCCACTTTGGAGGAGGCGGCATGTTTTCGAAATGAATCTGTCGGGGCTGTGTGTGTCTGTGTGGCGGGAGGGGTTAAGTCATCAGCCAATCAAATGTGTGTTTGAGGTCAATTTTTTTTTTTTTAAATGGACCGGCTCACTCAGCAAGTGAAAAGGGAGAAATGTAAGTCTGAACATGATGAAAATACAACAATTCACTCAATAATAGTATGGTCTATTCTATCTTTACAACATATGGGAAGACAATCGAAATTACCTATATAACTGAACTGCAAATAAGGTTGCTTAAAAGTTGGTGGGGACAATTTGAGCATCCCGAAAAGTTGGTACACTGAAAAAAATAACTAGTGGATTTACTTGATAAAATGATTGTAACAATTTGCACTTACTTATTTTACTGCACTAACTTAATAAAAGTAAGTGCAAATTGTTACAATGATTTTATCAAGTAAATCCACCAGTTATTTTTTTCAGTGTACCAACTTTTCGGGATGCTCAAATTGTCCCCACCAACTTTTAAGCAACCTTATTTGCAGTTCAGTTATATAGGTAATTTCGATTGTCTTCCCATATGTTGTAAAGATAGAATAGACCATACTATTATTGAGTGAATTGTTGTATTTTCATCATGTTCAGACTTACATTTCTCCCTTTTCACTTGCTGAGTGAGCCGGTCCATTTAAAAAAAAAAAAATTGACCTCAAACACACATTTGATTGGCTGATGACTTAACCCCTCCCGCCACACAGACACACACAGCCCCGACAGATTCATTTCGAAAACATGCCGCCTCCTCCAAAGTGGAGGGATATTAGAATTTTTTTTTTTAAGCCAGCAGCAGCCACTGTAAATAATGTAAAAAGATGTCAATGTTGTGGAGATTATTACTTATTTTACTGCACTAACTTAATAAAAGTAAGTGCAAATTGTTACAATGATTTTATCAAGTAAATCCACCAGTTATTTTTTTCAGTGTACCAACTTTTCGGGATGCTCACTTATTTTACTGCACTAACTTAATAAAAGTAAGTGCAAATTGTTACAATGATTTTATCAAGTAAATCCACCAGTTATTTTTTTCAGGGTAGTGTTATGTCTTGCATGGGACGGTAGCCTATGCAAACCTACAAACATAAGTTAAAATATCAAATATAGTAGAGCTATACAAGAGCATAAGCAGTATGGAAACTCCCGAATAATTTCCTCTACGTAAAAGTGCTATTTTAAGCACGGGTCTTCTATGAGACAGGGAAAAAAAACGGGGATATACTTTTTGTGTTTCCACTCTTGCACATGACTGATGAGCTACAATGTTTCCAGTCTTCTCCATCCAACCACAAACCGCAGCTTTTTTTCTGTTTGGTTGAGATGCTCCCATGGCAACAGCTTGACTTCTGCCAAACACACTGGAGCAATCAAGCCAATATTTATGGAAACAAAAAAAAAAGTAGCCGAACTTTCCGGAGCCACGTATGGCGAGCGTATCATTACTGGGATGGGAGTGAAGGAAGGAGTTAGTCATCGGGACGTTCATGTGAGATTATGGGATGTCGGAATAGAAGCTGCAATTTTTCATGAGGAGGCTATGCTGGGGTGTGGCAGTGCTCACATCAGCAAAACAGGGATAGACGTCCAATTTTTTTTTAAATGCAATGATTGGCAGTAATCGGGTAGAAAGAGAAAATGGCGTCACATTGTAAATCTATCACCGTCAATGGCAGTTAACTCATTCTCTATAAGAGAGTTTACTCGAATGACTTATCATTAGGGGTCGAATGAGTTAACTCACTTTACGTGGATGAGTTAACTCACTCATTACTGATGAGTTAACTCGTTCAGTGTGGAAGAGTAAACCCAGTCTCCAACTCACTGCAGAGGCACTAACTCACATACCACGGAAGCGTTAACTCACTCACTGTGGATGAGTTAACTCACTCTTGAAAGAGTTAACTCACTCATTACAAATAAGTTAACTCATGCTTAAACTCATTGCAAAAGAGTTAACTCACCCACTAAAGGAGATTAACTCGCTGTGGATGAGTTAACTCACTGTCAATGGCACATTTATTATGTTTCGCCTACCTGGCTTTCAGCTCCTTGAATTCCTCCCTTAGTTTTCCCACTTCAAGCTGCAGTCTGGCTCGCTCTTTAGCCACCGAATCCAAAGTCTTCCGAGCGTCGGCCAACTCCGCCTCATAGGCGGCCTTCAGCCCCGTCAGCTCACGCGACACCTCCGTCTCTGACTCGGTGATGCGCAGACGCAGCCCGGCGTTCTCCGATTCCAGGGAACGGACTTTATCGATGTAGACGGCCAGCCGATCGTTGAGGTTGCAGAGGTCTTCCTTCTCTTGGAGACGGGTGATGCGGTTGGGGGAAAGTGGGGTGTTGGCACCACGAGGTGTGTTTTTTGGGGTTGCCATCTTTCTCAAGCTTGGAGAGACAAAGATGATTGAGAGAACGGGTTTTTAAAAAGCAAACATAAAGACAACTTACCTTTTTGAAGAATGGAAGGATTCCTTGGTGATCACCAGATAAGTTCAGCCTGTTGCTGTGTGTGTACTGTACAGATATAACCAAGTGCCCATTGGAAAGAATGAAATGGGAGGAGTGAAGAAGCGAGAGGTTGGCCTCAAAGGTTTGGCAGTCCCTGGAGATGGCTGTTCCTCTACGTCTCTCTCCTTCTGCTCTGCGGTCTGAACAAATGAGTCACCCACTGAAGCTATTTCTTCACACTGAAGTTCAATTACTTTGAATAGTTTGTTAACTTATCGTTTTCTGACATCTGGGGATTGCTGCATATAAGGAATCATGCCATAAAATACGAATTTCTCCTGTAAGATGGCTGAGGTCGTTGAGGTCCAAGGCAGAAATTTGCAGATGCGCTTTTTGGTTTTCAAACATTCAATTACATCAATGATATGTTTGCTTTTTTTCATTTCTAACCAAGTTTCCAGAAACACATTCTTGCTGTCGCTGAGAAGGTAATAAAACTGGACAATTTCGGTTAAGCTTCAGTTTTCAGTATTTTAGGTAATAGTGTTATGTTTTTCACATGGACTCCACCATCAGTTGAGATCAGGGCCCAGCCTATACGCAGACTATGCAGCTGCTTAGGGCCCCTGACCACTAGGGGGGCCCTAATCTGGCAATTGTTTAATTTATATTCTATTTTGTTTCCTACAGTTTGCTTTATTCGACTTTTGTGAGTTTTGATACTTGATTACAAGCTTAAAAAAATAAAAGTTCTTCTTTAACTTCTTTCTTTCCTCTTTTAGAAAAAGGGTTTGGCGCTATCTACTGTAAGTACTGACAGTTTGAAGTATGCAGTGCAACAAAATCTGATTAATATACAAAATATGGATGTATGGGTTGGATTGCATGTATGGGTTTCACAGTACACTGTGACGAAATGGTGGGCCAAAAATATGGGCCCTTTTGCATTATTTTGCTTAGGGCCCCCAAATGGCCTGGGCCGGCCCTGGTTGAGATGACAGCTCCCACGGATATTGCGACACACCTTCCCGTAGGAGGCTGACCCAGGCAGATCGTTGAGTTGACTTTCACTTTGATAAACTCAAAAACACGCTGCGTTCTAACGCCAGATTTAAGTGGAAATAGGACAAAGGTTTTACTGCACACAAGCAAGCAGGAGTGTTGAGAAAGTGATTTGGTTGAGGATTCAAGGTAATTATTATATTAAGTAGCACCATGCATGCATTTTGAAACATTGTGGAAAAAAAATCAATGGATAATATTAGTGTAACTTTGGCATGAAATATTTACATAAAATGAATGATAACTGCCCGGTTTTTGCTTTTAACCAAGAATCCTGTTTTACGTTCATATCTATATAAATTCCGCGATTTAAGCATTTATTTACAAGAATTTTCAACTTGAAAAGCTCTTTATTTGGTGGCCGCCGTCATGTTGGATTACATGATACCGTAACCTTTGCTTGAAATTTACGTAAAATGAACGATAACTGCACATTTTTGCTTTTAACCAAGAATCTAGACTGTTTTACTATCATATCTATAGAAATTCCATGATTTAAGCATTTATTTACAAGAATTTTCAACTTAAAAAGCTCTTTGTTTTGTGAAGGCCGCCATGTTGGATTACACAATAGCGTAACTTTTGCTTGAAATATTTACAGAAAACGAACGATAACTGCACATTTTTGCTTTTAACCAAGAATCTAGACTGTTTTACGTTCATATCTATAGAAATTCCATGATTTAACCATTTATTTACAAGAATTTTCAACTAAAAAAGCTCTTTGTTTCGTGACGGCCGCCAGGTTGGATTACACACAAGCGTAAATTTTGCTTGAAATATTTACAGAAAATGAACAATAACTGCCCGTTTTTTGCTTTTAACCAAGAATCTAGACTGTTTTACGTTCATATCTATTGAAATTCCGTGATTTAAGCATTTATTTACAAGAATTCTCAACTCAAAAAGCTCTTTATTTCGTGACGGGCGCCATGTTGGATTTTGGATCGCTACACAATAGCGGAATTCAACCTAAATAAGTTGTGATTGTGTATCGAAAAATGCAAATTTTGCTTTTGATGAGTAAAATTAAGATGATTCTGCATGCTTTCCTCAAATATTAAAACGTTTCTGATTTGAAAATTGAGTGTTTTATTAGCTTTTGAAAACTTATGTCAAAATTGCACTAAATAAAAAAAATAAAATAAAAAAGTTGCTATTTTGGGCAAAATGATGACTTTACTGACTTTACTTTTACTGATGACTAAACTGTGTCCATCTCATCATTTTACTCATATGAATGAATTCTCAAATATTTTCGTGTGAGAAACATTTTTTACCTGCTCACGCGTATTTTCTTTTAAAAACTAATGGGCCTACAGCAGAATAATTTTACAAGTTTGTTTAAATAAATTTCATCTAATGCATCATGTGGTATGAGAAAGAGCATGGATTGGACGCTGCCGTCACATGCTCAAACCCTTTGAAATACAAATCTTGTACTGTGTAATTGTTTAACAGCTAACATAAACATTATTAAAAGCAGCCAGCCACTGTTTTATCCAATTTAAGATGTGTCAACAATCGTTGCCTGGAGACAAAATGAAACGCAAAAAGAGGGGTCAAAATTTTGATACCGTGTCAGTTATTACCCTGATTAATTCGTAAACTATTTGGTGGATAAAATACTCCACTTCATTTTGTATATGGCATGTGAGGCATCTTTGTGGTGCTCATAAGCGGCTGAGTGTCGAGGAAAAACAGGAAATTTTGGTTAATAACACACAAATTAGCGTTAAAAGCTAGCATAACACCCGGAGGAAGGTGAAAGAGATAGTTAGCATTTAGCAAACAAGCTAGGGTTTGGCGCCACACGCGCACGGGCCAGCTACACAACGTTGCCAGATTGGGTGGGTTTCCGCCAAATTGGGATGTTTTCAAAGACTTTTTGCAGGGGAAAAATGAATTGTAAGAGTTGATGAAATATGGGGCTACCTTTGACAAAGTTTGGCGGTTTTGATTAGTTACTAGAATATATATTTAAACTTGTATGACTAACATGACTTACTGAACTAGCATTTTAGCGCCTCACAACGCATGACCTGTGAATTGCATGTCATCTTTGATTTGGCGCTTCAAAGTCAAATTCAACAAAATGATAAAAAAAAACTGACATAACATCAAAATGAACTGTTTTTGTTTGGAGGCGGATTGGCTTCTGCTTTTGACACAGATCTCAATAGAAATGCTTTCCCAGAATGCACTTCGGAATCAGCTCTGGAAACTTCTCAAAGTTGTACTCAGAGAGCGATTTTGTAGATTTACGTATATTTCCATTTATTCAGTTGATACATATCTGTTCATTTCACATGGTTGCACATGATCTTTTCCATTGTTCGTGGAGACGTCAAATATATAAGGTCGAGGCATAATCTGTTTAATGACTCTTTAATAAATGTGTATATCTTAGGTGATTATTGCTTTCTTTTTGTTCCTGAGTTGTGTGTCATCAGCTCCCGTTCGTTAAAAGACTTGACGGGATCTACCAAGTGCTTAATTTGTAAATCATAAGGTGCCTGAACGCAAAGTACATATGACAGCGCAGGGATGACGAGACGGGCACAGGTCCCGGAACATACGCAGAAAATGGTGCTGAAAACAACACGCAAATGCCCACTTGCAGTTCTGTGGGACTTACAAGACTCAATTTCAGAGTCCACATATTATCATTTTCTGCCCATATAAGTCACGGAACACAGAGAGGCCATAATCAAGAGGTGCCGGATCTTGTTCTGGCAGGATCCGGCACGAATTAACCCCTGGATCAACGGATAGAAAGACTTCTGAGAGTTCTGAAAAGATAAACGTTATTATGAGTTAAACTAATTTGTTATTGAAACCCCTTTTGATGTTTTCGATTGTATACAGTTTGTAAAATTAGTTTAACTAGTAGGTCACCATTGTTGTTGACATCGCAAGGCGGTGACGTCACATGCCGGGCTTCCAGAGTATGACTCTAGCAACATAAACATGCCATCTGTTCAACCATTTCAATTTGAGCCCAAGAGGAACATTAATGAGCATGACAGCACTGTCGGTATTTCACAAGTGAGCAGCAAAAGCAAAATGAACAGGAAAGACAGGTTTTGCCAAAATGTGCTACTCCGGCAAAATGTCCTACAATAGGCGAATTTGACACCAAAAGTACTACCGTGCACTTTCAGCTTGTTTTGTTGCATACAGATAGAACATACTAAAGATGCCTTAAGAAAATACTTAATGTAGTAATATCAAATAAAGGTGGTTTTAATATGCTACGTGAATAATGTGGTTAACAGACAATATGCTTTAAAGCTACCACAAGAAAACACAATGCTTAAAAGTATGAGAGGGAAACACGTGCAAAAATCATTTTAGGCAATAAAAAGGTAATAAAAGACTCAATAAAAATACAAATAGTAAGTACTCACCACGTAGAAGGAATTGCAGTAACCCGGTAGTATTCGTCGAGCGACAGTGACAATCTATGTCATCACCCAGAGTGTCCATTGCGCGTATAAAACATGGCGCCCTCCATGGGTCAAAACATGTACTAAATACTATAGATTTTTAAATCAATGGCAATATTTTACGTGTTTCTTATAACATATTTTAGTAAAATAGAACTGTTGAGACAAATGTTGGGAGAAATGTTTTGTATTCATAAATTTGTCCTCAGTTGATGTTGAAATAATGTTCCTATTGCTTGTTATTATTGACATATTATCTTTTCGCCACAAGATGGCAGGATGGGATTTAATTGTCTAAAGTGCTACTTTTATTACGTCATTTTTGTTTGACTTTGATGATTTGTGGGATTGCCTGTGAAGACAGCAATGAGAGAGGATGTATCCGCATGTTGGCGGAAATTAAACACGCCGAGTTTTGGCTGAAAGAAAACTAATTCTCTATTTTTTGCTTGTAAGATGTTTACATTGAAAGTTTTCACTTAAATTACTTAGCTATTGTGTTCAAAACACTAGGAAATACATTAATTAAATTACTGCACTTTATTGTTGTCGTCACTCGAGTTTTATTTTATTATCAATCCCATCCAACAAAATGACGGTCATATAGTAAGCCTTAATTTTTTTTTTCACAAAAAAATAAAACATAACATTGGTATGAAATTTTGTTGTTTAATTTTGCTATTAGAAATGTGGTCTTTTTTTATATGTTTAAAATACTGTACAAACACACACAACAAAGGTTTACTATTGTATCGTTTTCACTCTGTATCGAACAGTATCGTTCTTAAACTGTATCGAATCGCATCGAATCGCTCGGCTTAAAAATGTATCATTTTTTAATCGAATCGTAACCTGTGTATCTAGATACATATCGAATCGGCTTCATGCCAGAGATTCCCAACCCTAATTTTTACCACACCAAATCTGGTCCCCTTTGCAAAAAGTTTGGACACCCCTGGCCTAACGTGTTTTACTGAACTAGCATTTTAGCGCCTCGCAACGCATGAGCTGTGAACTGCATGTCATTTTTGATTTGGAGCTTCAAAGTCAAATTCAACAAAATAATTCAAAAAATGACATAACAATAAAATGAACGGTTTTTGTTCGGGGGCGGATTTGCTTCTGCTTTTGACACTGAGTTCAATAGAAATACTTTTCCGGGTGACCAAACGTCCTCTTTTGCCCGGACAAGTCCTACTTTCACGTAGTGTCCTCGTGGACCGGGCGGGTTTTATAAATTCATAAAAATGTCCGGTTTTTATGATTTTTCACGGGACCAATTTGAAGAGAATCTCTCCGACCACTGGGTGGCAGCAGTTGACATGGCTCCTACGAGAATGGAGGGAAGTAGTAGTTCTTCTTGTTTTTGTTGGCAGTTTACCCCTAACATGAGGCATTACCGCCATCTACTGGGTTGACAATTTGGCCACAATGCCTGAAGTTTTTTTTTTTTAATGATAAATACGTATATAATGGCAACTGTTGACTTCTGTCGGAGCTTTGACTGTAAAATCCCGTTTGGTGCCGCATCGGCGCGCTGCCGATGATTGTAAACTTTAATAGCAAAGTTTGATTTTTGCCTCAGCTAGCTATCAGGAAGCTAAACCGCGCTAGGCATTATGGGAAACGTAGGTTTGAACTGCTACGTTTGGAAACATGCTGATTGAATAGTTTGTCAGTTTATTTCGGTTTTTGTTTGTGTGCTATCTAGAACATTGAATGAGAACATCAATTGTATGGGAATAACAATTTGTCAAGGACAATTGTCGTGATAGTAATTTAAAAAAATGTTTAGTTGGCACATAGCCTACTGTGTGTATGTGTATTGACTGGACTACATTTCTATGGGTCTGCATTATATATATATATATTTTTTTGTTTGTTTGTTTGTTTGTTTTAAAGTCGTTATTTTTTTTCAAACTGCATTTTTCCATCCAGAGTGAGGGGGCACACTTTAAATATATTAAAGTGATATAGACATCTTTGAGTGAACTTCGAGTAAAATTCAAGTATCTTGAAGCCGGGCTGAGGCTGGGCTGAGTGTCCTCTTTTTTAGAAATCAAAATATGGTCACCCTACTTTTCCCAGAATGCACTTCGGAATCAGCGCTGGAAAATATTGTCGAAGTTATACTCAGAGAGCAATTTCTATTGAAAAACGTGTATTTTTGTCATTTAATAATTGTTATATATTTGGTTGGTTAGTTTGTTCACTGAAACAAAAATACTTTTACCTTCTCTAAAGAAGAACTACATCTCCCATGGTGCTTTTCGGCAAAATGCAATGATTCCTCCGCACTGGTAATTTTTAAAATATATTTTCCTAATGTTGATATCAAAATATACAACGAGCTGTACAAAGGAAACATCTGATATTGAACGGCAGGTTGTATTTTTTATTTTATTTTATTTTTTTTTAAATTCAACTGGGCGAGTTTTACTGCCTTTCCAATCTGGCAACCCTGCAGCTCGACCTGAGACGAAGCGGAAGCCTCCATTTTAGCTCCCTTGGCCGCTCGACGCCTCACGTGTCCCGGCCTGCGTGCCTCACATGACCCGTGTGTTTGTCCCCGTGATCACGGAAGCCTTCCTCCAACTCGGCGGATCCGCGTTGTTGCCGTCGCTCGTTCCCACGCCGACCGAGCCTTCATGGATATGCTGGAGCAGAGTGCGGAAAGCTCGGCGAGGTGAGCTTTTCCGTCGCTCGGCCCGTCCGAGGCCTCCATACTTTGGAGTCTGCTTTATGTCTTTAAGCTGTTGGACCGGACGGGCTTACTTTTTAATCGCTTTGTAGCGGGATTTTTCGGGACTATTCGGTGCTTCGGCCCGGTTGTGCTGCTGCGTTTACGAACACAAGCTAGCTTGTAATTTCCAAAATTGTTTATTTTTATTCAGCGCTGACATGATTTTACTTTTTAACGTTTTTTTTCTACGTTAACGCGCTAATAAAACTTTATCAAACGTTTTAGTGCATTATAAATACTTTATTAGACATGAGCAATACTTTTTGAAGTTCTAAGGTCGTTTCAAGACGCTATTAATGACCTCGACGTTTAGGTTTTAGTTAGCTATTCATGTTATCGCGTTTAAAATACATTTTATTTGGTTTTACTGAACTTCAATACAGGCTTGTTTGAAGTTTTTATTGTGAGACGAACCAGAGTTGCTTTATAAATGAACAGTTTTTCATTGGTATTGTTGCAACTTTGTTGAACTAACTTTAATCATTTCAGGGAATGAATGAAGGGAACACTAATACTTAAAAGATATCAGAATATTGTACCACTGGCCGGAATTGGCCCCTGGGCCGCACATTTGAGATCCCTGTAATAAAAATATTCAAGAAAAATAAACATATTTCGTGCATGAAAGGGTTCAAGTTAAGACTAACTGTTTATTTTTTGTTGCAGTCACAACAAACCAGAAACCGACGACATTGAGCAATTACAGGAAGGTGGGAGCTTTATTTCTAGCTAATTGGTCAAACTTGTATTGCAACTACAGTCCCTGACAAAAGTCTTGTCGCTTATCCATTTTGTAGAAGCAATTGCCCTTAACCTGACTTTTAATTATTCGATTGGTTTCAGAAATGGCTCATATGAAAGCTAAGACCCTCCCAAATGATGTTGAATGTACAAAAATATATTTGTTTAACTGAACAAAGATTTATCATTTAATGAAGACATAAAGGTCAAATTTTGGCAAGACAAAAGTTTTGTCGCCTACAGAAAGTAGTGTGAAAATTGAACAAAAAATGTACTTCAAATACAAAAATATGTTCCATAACATAAGCAAATTAAGTAGTGGTGCTGTGAGATCCAAATGTAATATTTTTTATGATTTCCATGGGCTCCGGCAAGGATTCATTCAATTTAATGATGAAGTCATCAGGAACATCAAAGCAGTCTTGCATGCCTCCCAGAGTACATCAACATTCTTGGGTTTCGCCTTCCATGCTTCCTCTTTCATGTTCATGTCTGGTGACTGGGCGGGCCAGTCCTGGAGGATCTTGATCTTCTTTGCCTTGAGGAACTTTGAGGTAGAGATTGAAGTATGCGATGGAGCACCATCCTGCTGCAGAATTTGTCCCTTTTTATGGTTAGGAATGTATGAGGCATCTAAGATTTGTTGATATTTCAGATTATTAATGTTGCCTTCCACCCTGCAGATCTCTCGCACACCCCCATACTGGATTTAACCCCAGACCATGATCTTGCCACCACCAAACTTCACTGTTTTGTCACAAAAGTTGGATTTTTCAGATGAATCATCCATTGAATTATACCACAGTCGCCGCAAATATTGCAGGAGACCTACTGGAGCCGGGATGGTTCCGCGATTCACTCAGAAAACAGCAATAGTCTGAAATATCAACAAATCTTAGCTGTCTCTTACATTCCTAACCATAAAAAGGGACAAATTCTGCAGCAAGATGGTGCTCCATTGCATACTTCAATCTCTACCTCAAAGTTCCTCAAGATCAGTGCTTCTCAATTATTTTCTGTTACGCCCCCCCAATCAAGACGTAAATGTTTCGCACCCCCCTTAACTCTCTGCCGCCACTGTAAATAGTATCATTTGTCTATAAAATTACTATCATAAATACGCATCTGCCTAACATTGTGTCCTTTTTTTCTAATAAAGAAAAAAAGTAACATAGATCAACTAATAATAAAGTATAACTTTATTAACATTGTTTTGTTTGTAGCAGAGAAGACTTGACGAGCATCAATTTGCCTGAATTAAAATAAAAAAAAAGTCACATTCGAACTGTAAAAATACACTCAAGGTACATTTTTGACCATTTGATACAGAAAAATAAAATGTAAAAAAATCAGTAAATAATAACAAATTCGAATTGATTAGAAACATTCACTCATGAGGACAATATGCCAAAAAATTTGACCGAAAAAAAAAAAACTATAGAAGAAAAAAAAAAAGTGTCTTTGGACAGAAGGACAGTTTTTATTTTTGCTGCTCACACTCAGTATTACCTCCTTTGCAATGCTGTGGAGTTATTTTGCAATGAGCATGCTATCAATGCTCACTGGTTTACTGATATAACACTGACAAAGCAGGACGACTGTTGGCAATATTCGGCACGTTTTCGCTGAAAAACAATCAAGCGGCTTATCAATGAGATTGGGGTCAAATGTCTTTAAGTGGCGTCTTAATTGATTTGGCTCATGGCTGTCCGCTATAATTATTTTTAGACACAGTAGAGCAAAGGGTAAACGGCACGAAAAAAGCGCATTCTCGGCGGCCGAGGTAGAACCATAGGTGAGGGCGGTCGTCGTGACGATCCCAAGCCGAAAATAGCACTTCTCGGGCGGCGACGTGAGAACCGGACAAGACAGTGGGTCGCTGCGTGAGTTAGTCCCGTCGGAAAACGGCTTTCGAAAACGGCGGCGGCGCACTGCTCTTCATAATCTGTTTTCTGTGTGCTGAGTGCTCTTCCTTAGTTCAAAAATACTGCACGCACTCTGAAAATGAGAGCGCCACTGCCACCCACTGAGTGGATGTGCAAGTACACTTTATTCGAGTAGGGCAAAAAAAAAAAAAAAAAGCATGTTCCCCGAGGACACATGCGCCCCCCCTGGCATCGCTCTGGGGCGCGCCCCACTATTTGAGAAGTACTGCTCAAGATAAAGAAGATCAAGATCCTCCAGGACTGGCCAGCCCAGTCACCAGACATGAACAGGATGAAAGAGGAGGCATGGAAGACGAAACCCAAGAATGTTGATGAACTCTGGGAGGCATGCAAGACTGCTTTCTTTGATGTTCCTGATTACTTCATCAATAAATTGTATGAATCCTTGCCGAATCGCATGGATGCAGTCCTTCAAGCCCAGGGAAGTGATACAAAATATTAAATTTGGATCTCAGAGCACCACTACTTAATTCTCTTATGTTATGTAACATATTTTTGTGTTTGAAGTACATTTTTGTTCAATTTTCACACTACTTTCTGTAGTTGACAAAACGTTTGTCTTGCCAAAATTTGACTTTTATGTCTTCATTAAATGATAAATCTTTTTTCAGTGAAACAAATATCTTTTTGTACATTCAACATAATTTGGGAGGGTCTTGGCTTTCATATGAGCCATTTCTGAAAGCAGATGAATAATTAAAAGTCAGGTTATTAGCAATTGTTTATACAAAATGGATAAGAGACAAGACTTTTGACAGGGACTGTACTGTAGTATTTATGATTTTATCCTATCATAAGCGCGAATTAGGTAGGACATTGAGTGGACTAATGTTGCGTTATTTTTACAGGAGAAGCAGAGGATCAGTCAACTGGTGCAATTTCTGCTGTCTCGCAAGCTGCCTTCGCTGACCACAATGTCCAGTACCAGTTCCGCACAGATAGCAGTGGTGGCCAGGTAAATACATTTATCCTACCGTATATTTTGGAGTATAAAGGCCGAGTTATGCTACTGCGTCAGACCTGCGGCGTCAAGGCAGACCCGATTTACGACCCTCCGCCGTAGCCTTTTCACAATTTTCTGACTTCGCGTCAGTGCATGTGACGTGGCGGAAATGGACTGTGATTGGTCCGCTCAGACTGTTGTTTCCGGTTAAGCGCGAAATCACCACCATTGTCAAACATTATTTTGCTACACGCAAAAATGGACTAAGCTGACGAGAGTAGGGATGTCCCGATCCAGGTTTTTGCACTTCCAATCCGATACCAATACTGTTTTGCACTTCCGATCCGATACTGATACTGGCCGATGCCGATACCGGCCTATCTGAGCATGTTTTAAAGTTATTTAGCCTCCTTACTTTGTTGTCAGACTCATGTTGAAAAGGCTTTTAGTACTCTTGATAACAACTAGCCAGCTGAATTAGGTGAGTTTGAATAAAACACAATGGTTGGTAACAAGAAACTGACCTGTTTATTCAGTGATAAACACAAAACATTATAAATAACAAACAGAAATGGCATATTCAGTCAGTAAAACGTGCAAATAATATTGTAAACGGTCTTAAAGCAAAACACCCAAACAACCTCAGTGGAAAATAAACTATTAACTACGCATCAGTTCTCTGTGCTTGAACAACTGTTCCAAAGGCTTTAAAAAAATCAGTGCAAATAATCCTATTTTAAACCAAAAATGGCTTCTACTTCTCCACACTTTGTTGCACCATCTCTATCTATTCTACACACTCCCTTCAGATGTTTGCCCTGGATGCAGTCCCAGCATGATGGGGAGATTTTTTTTTTTTTTTTTTTTTTTTTTTTTTTTTTTAACAAAGTCAAGCATTTCGAGATGCTCAGGTGACAGCTGACATTTTTACAGATTAATTTTAAATTTACATTGCAATCATAATGTAGGAGATGCCACGGAGGTAAATTGGGTGACGGTAATGCTAGTGTGCTGAAGGTGTGCCATAAAATGCGGACTGGATTTTAGGGAAACCAAAGCAAAAATTGGAATGGATTAT
Organism: Corythoichthys intestinalis; assembly: GCF_030265065.1. NCBI lineage: Eukaryota > Metazoa > Chordata > Actinopteri > Syngnathiformes > Syngnathidae > Corythoichthys > Corythoichthys intestinalis. The sequence goes on along the minus strand of NC_080416.1, from coordinate 9,853,199 downwards.
GTAATTCGGTGCACTTGAAAACCCAGACCAGATTTTCAAAAAAAAAAAAAAAAAAAAAAAACTGGATCGGGAGTCTGGATCGGAATGTTTCCGTGTTGGCCGATCCGATACTGATGCGCATTTTTTCGTGCATATCGGTGGTCGATCCGATTCAAATATCGGATCGCGACAACCCTAGACGAAAGTATCAACGAAGAGCAAGTAGGACAACTTCTTCAATGTCTCTTCAAAACATTATGAAGATTGCCAAATAGCAAGCAATTCATGGGAGGAGATTGCTGAAAATATGGGACTGTAGGTCAGCCAACGATTGCTTAAAAAAAAATGGAAGAACCTCCGAGACAAGTACTGTACGTGTGTGTTCGGAAGTGAATGGCCACATGAAGCGGGGACCCAGTCGAACTAAAACTGCCAGCTTTTTATCACTTAATGTCGTATTTTTGGTTGGTGCACTCAGTTTATTGTGTACATATGTTTGCTGTGAGTCTGTGACTTATTTACGTGTCACACTTCAAGTATATGAAGAATAAAGCACATGTTCGGTGTCAAAAGAGTTGTTTTGATGTTGAACTTTCAACTAGACAGTTCACACACCTGATACATCATCACTGATTGAGAGTGCCTCGGTGCTTTTACGATGTGTTTACAATCAAGGCTTCCAACGCATTTTTGGAAAGTTCCATAGCCGCCAAAAATCTGCTATGGCTTCCCACTGGCTGGTTGTGGGACACGGCAAAAAAATCGGGCTGGAGGGCTGTCCACAATTCTTTGCACATCTTTGACAAAACGCTGGACACAGTGCTCGACGCCAGTTTGAAGCTAGCCGCCACAGCTGGCTGGCTTCCACCACAAGAGAATTCGTAATGTGACGGCATCAACAATCGGACAGACCGCCCCCAAAACAGTCTTCTGCGTCGCCTGCACCTCAACATTTGTTGTTCAATGTTGACGAGCTGAAGATCCACAAGCGTTTTATTTTTGTTGGCATTTTTTCCATTTCCCCCCCCCCCATTTTTTAGCATTGTAGCATAGCAGTGTAACCGGAGGAAAACTAGAAGTCGACAAGAGTACCTCAAAACCCTACAAACACGACGCCACACCCCTCTAGTGGCTTGGCGGTGAACTACAGAGCAACGCATTCCCTAGCCGGAAAACTATCAAATGCTTTTTGACGCCGTAGTCGCTTCGCCGCCACCGCAATGCAGTAGCATAACTCGGGCTTAAGTCACACAAGCCAAAAATACATAATAACAAAGAAAAACACACACATAAGTCGCACCAGAGTCGAATTTCCATTTTTTGTGGGGACATTTTTATGAAATCCAACCACAAGAAGAGATATTTCATTTTGCGGGTAACCTAAAATAATGTAGTGAGGCACAGACTTCATAATGATATTGACGGGGCGTGTGGCCGATTGATAGGGGTTAGGGTTGCATTGTTGGTGTGGCCGTCAAAGCTGACAGAGTGTAATCACAGATTCAAAGAGCTTTTTTCATTGAAAATTCTTGTGAATAAATGCTTAAATCCCTGAATTCTTATAGATATGGACACAAAACCGTCTCGATTCTTGGTCAAAACCAAAAAAAAAAAAAAAAAACAGGCAGTTAGTATTTATTTTACATAAATACTGTATGTCGAAGTATGATGCTAGTCTGTCAGTCAATGTGGCGGCCGCTCTATGTAAACAGAGCTTTTCCGCTGAAAATTCGTGTGAATAAATGCTTAAATCCCTGAATTCATTATGGATATGGACGTCAAACAGTCTTGATTCTTGGTTAAAAGCACACACAAAAAACGCGCAGTTAGCATTTATTTTACATAAATATGTCGAAGTACGATGCTAGTCTGTCAGTCAATGTGGCAGCCGCCATATGTAAACAGCACTTTTCCGGTGAAAATTCTTGTGAATAAATGCTTAAATCCCTGAATTCTTTACAGATGTGGATGTAAAACAGTCTTGATTTTTGGTTAAAAGCAAAAAAAAAAAAAAAAACATGCAGTTAGCATTTATTTTGCGTAAATATACCGAAGTATGATGCTAGTCTGTCAGTGTGGCGGTCGCCATATGTAAACAGAATTTTTCCAGTGAAAATTATTGTGAATAAATGCTTAAATCCCTGAATTTACAGATGTGGACGTAAAACAGTCTTGATTCTTGGTTAGAAGCAAAAAAAACGTGCATTTAGCATTAACTTTACATAAAAATGTCGAAGTACGATTTCAGTCTGTCAGTCAATGTGGCAGCCGCCATATGTCAACCAAGCTTTTCCGGTGAAAATTCTTCTGAATAAATGCCTAAATTTCTGAATTCTTTATAGATATGGACGTAAGACAGTCTCAATTCTTGGTTAAAAGCAAAAAATGTGCAGTCAGCATTTATTTTTCGTAAATATGTCGAAAAATGATTTTAGTCCGTTAGACAATGTGGCGGCAGCCTTACAACAAATGGTTTATGTTGAAAATTTTTGTGAAAAAACGAAAAATATAATAATTACTTTGAATCCTCAAACAAATCACTCCTGAGACAATCTTTCCCATTTGTATGCGGTACAGCTTTCGTACTTTTTCAACATAAATCCGGTGTTGGATCGCTGCAACCAACTGCGAATAACTGAAGCAGATTTTGGGATGGCCCCCTACTTGAAGGTGTGGCGCAGTGAAGGTCGAATCTGACCCGTCAATATCATTATGAAGTCTAACAGTGCCCTAACAAATTACCCATCAACCTTTGTGGGCGGAAATGACCAATAAGAACAGTCTCATGCCTCCTAGCATGCATAGTGGCGCTCAGGATGTAAACATTTAAGGTTCATGTTCTTTTATAATTATGTCTTCAAGTACTGTTATAGTTGCTTCATTACTTGCTAGTTATTCAATTTGTTGTTATCCCCAGCCAGACTTAAAAAAAACATGATTTCGAGTCTGAAAAATAAGTTAAATACATCAATATTTCCTCTTTTTTTAATGTCAAAACATTTTCACTTCTTCGAGGTGACCTATCGTGTCGTTCAAGTGGCAGACGACAACATCGAATCGTCCGCAGACGCCGCCGGAGCGGTTAGCGTCGTCTCTACTGCAGCGTTTACGGGCACGCCGCAGGTGTGCTAACAACCACAAAAACAAATAATGAGGCGTCACTCTGTTTACAATGTTTGTTAGCTCACCTGACGATTATACATTCTGTAATACTCCTTCATTCATTTTCATCCAGGCTGTAATCCAGAATCCTTTCAGTAACGGGGGAAGTCCGGTCGGGGAGACGGTCGGAGGAGAGACGCGTTTTGCGTACTTTCCTGCCGCTACCGTCGGTGACGGGACAGCCACAGCCGTGTCAGTGCAAACCACCGCTGACCCGACAATCACACAAGGGGCAGGTGAGTGGCGCTGTAAAGCGTACAGAATAAAATCTACCGTCATTTCGTGAATCGGCATTTTGCTTACTCGCCTTTAGGTCAATTCTACGTCATGATGACTCCTCCCGATGTGCTGCAGTCTGCAACCCAACGGACCATCGCGCCACGCACGCAGACTTACCCAGCGTGAGTAAAAAAATGTGTTGTACACTTTTTTAAAAAAAATTCTACTCCCACATCTGCTCATGTCAACAGTCCTACATTATGAAGTATTTTCCATCCTACTTCCAATTAGGTTTTTAATTGTTTCCCTCTTTGAATTTGGTTTGTGCAAGTCAAAATGAAACAAAGCGTCAGCTCAATATCCATCCTAAAAACCACATTGTCCTACTTACCTGCCATCCCCAGAGACCTCGGTGAAAGCGAGATGTTGCAGCATGGCAGCACAAACTGGTGAGGAGAACTTTCACATTCCAAGCAATGCTGCAACCTACTGCCCCCACTTTCCCAATGTCACTCCCTTCGTTCATAGATCGACACAAAACTATATCCGTGTGCTGTGTAATGTGTTTGTCCCTGAAGTTAATGGAGTAAATTTAAAGTTTTATTTTAAAATACTCTGCCATCTTCTATGATTTTTTTTTTTAATGACATTTACTTATTGTTATTGAGCGTGCTAACTCGCCCGCAATGCGCAAACAGCTTGTTCACTGCTAGCGACATAGCTCGTTCACTGCTAGCGACATAGCTTGTTTATTCACTGCTGGCGACATAGCTCGTTCACTGTTAGCGACATAGCTCGTTCACTGTTAGCGACATAGCTTGTTCACTGCTAGCGACATAAGACTTTACCTGCTAGTAACATAGCTCTTTAGCTGTTGGCGACGTAGCTTTTTAACTGATTTTGACCTACCTCATTCACTGCTAGTGACCTATTAACTGACAGCGCCCTAGCTCTTTAACTGCTAGCGACATAGCTCGTTCATTCACTGCTAGCGACATAGCACTTTACCTGCTAGCAACATAGCTCTTTAACTGATATTGACCTTCCTCATCTACTGACAGCGACATAGTTCGTTCACTGCTAGCGACCTAGCTCGTTCGCAACACGCAAACAGCTCGTTCACTGCTAGCGACATAATACTTTAACTGCTAGCAACATAGCTCTTTAGCTGTTGGCGACGTAGCTCTTTAACTGATGTTGACCTACCTCATTCACTGCTAGTGACCTATTAACTGACAGAGCCCTAGCTCGTTCACTGCTAGCGACATAGCTCGTTCATTCACTGCTAGCGACATAGCTCTTTAACTGATATTGACCTTCCTCATTTACTGCTAGCAACCTAGCTATCTACTGACAGCGACGTAGCTCGTTCTCTGCTAGCAACCTCACACATTCACTGCTGACGACCTAGCTTGTTCACTGCTCGTAAGCTAACTAATTTGAGAGGGATGAGCTAAATAGCAAGTAAGCTAACTCATTCGCAGTGAGCGAGCGAATTAATTAGCGGTGAGTCAGCAAAATTATTCGCAGCGGGTGTGCAAAATTTTTTGCAGATAGCAAGCTAAATCGTTTGCGACAAGTGAGCTAAATCGTTTGCGACAAGCGAGCTAAATCGTTTGCTGCTAGCAAGTTAACTCATTTGTGGTGAGCGAGCTAACACTTTCACAGCAGGTGAGCTAATCCGTTCACTGTTAGCATACTAACTATCGCAGTGAGTCATTCTGTAGGAGCAAGCTAACTCATCTGCAGCAAGATAACTTATTCGCGACAACCAAGCTAAATCCTTTTGCGGCAAACCAACTCATTCATGATGAACAAGCTAAGTCATTCGCAGCAAGTAAGCTAATTTATTCACGGGAAGTGAGCTAAACAACATGCTAAACATGAATAAGATTTTCTCACAAAAGTCTGATATTTTGAAAATCTTCCAAAACTGTCCAGTTATCTTGAAAATTTAAAGTAAACTTGGACTAAAATACAGTTTAACACACTCTGGAGCCACCAAAATATGTTTGGTGTCCTTACAGGAAAGTGGAGGGTCCACGAGCACCGAGGGACGAAAGACGAAGAGCACAACACAATGAAGGTATCTTTTATAGCTGCTTGTGTTGACTATGTGTTCTAAATCGTGTCAAGTTTATGACTCTAATTTTTATTCAAGTGGAGAGAAGAAGAAGAGACAAAATTAACAACTGGATTGTCACTCTTTCCAAAATCATCCCCGACTGCAATATTGACAGTAGAACTGGTGCTGTAAGTCTTCCCTTTTTGATATTACGCTGCATTTCCATTTTGTGGATGAAAAACCAAAACCGTCTCTCCTTCAGAGTAAAGGAGGAATCCTGTCCAAAGCTTGCGATTACATCCGAGAACTCCGTCAAAACAACCAGCGGTTGCAGGACAGCTTCAAAGAAGTGGAGCGACTGGAACTGGACAACGAACTGCTTCGACAACAGGTAAAACATGTCAAATTTCTCTCTCAAATTAAAAATGGCTCATATCTCTTTTTGATACTCCTAGCTTGAGGAACTCAAGAGCGACAACGCACTCCTTCGAGCGCAGCTACAGCAGCACGGCGTGGAAATCAACGGCGGCTCGACACCGCAGTGATAAGCGGACACAAGTCGCTAACGTGAACAATACCAGGAAAGGAACAACCACGGGCGACGACATGAACATAAAAAGCAAAAGTGAAGGACCGCTGACAGACAATGTCTCCCTCCAAATGCTGCTGGTCAATGGCGGACATTTACCGAGTAGCCCAATGAACCCTCTGCTTCAAGGAAAAAACACCTCGACGCACCACCACACTTGCACAAAGCTTTACCGTAATTTATAATCCTGCCAGTCCTACAGATTTCTTAACCTTTTTTGTGTGTATTTTTTGTTTTTGAAGCTACCAAATGTCATAGGAATTACCACTTAACTGCCATTGACAGTGATAAACAAAGATGGTTGCCATTGAATGATCACGTTTCAGTGCCATTAACGGCAAAAGAGATTCAATCCATTTTCCATTTATCTATGGATTCGATAATCTACCCAAAAAGGTCGCATTTAATCTATGATCGTAGTTTTGTAATTGATTAGTTCGATAGATTAAACTATCGAACCCATCAATTAATTGCAAAATTGTGATCGTAGTTTAATCGCAAATTTGATCGCCAGATTAATCTATCGAACCTATCAATTACTAAATCCCGATCATAGATTAATCTATTTAATCCAGCCACGATTGGATCACAGTTTTTTAATTGATGGGTTCAATCAAATTTTTCGATTAATCTACCCAAATTTGATGGGGAGATTAATCCATCAAACCCATCAATTCCTTGCAAAATTGCGATTGTAGATTAATTGCAAATTTAATGGGCAGATTAATCTATCGAACCCAGCAATTTATTGCAAAATTGCGATTGTAATCGCAAATTTGATAGGCAGATTAAATTATCGAACCTTTAAATTAATTACAAAATCGTGATCATAGATTAATCTATTGAATCCATCCACGATTGGATCGCAATTTTGTAATTGATGGGTTCAGTAGATTAATTGCAAATTTGACAGGTAGATTAATCTATCAAACCCATCAATTGCAGAATTGCGTTCATAGATTAATCGCAAATTTGATGGGCAGATTGACCTTTCAAACCCATCAATTAATTACAAAATTACGATCACGGATTAATCGAAAGTTTGAGAGGCAGATTAATCTATCAAACCTATCAATTACAAAATCGCGATCAAAGATTAATCTATTGAATCCATCCACAATTGGATCGCAGTTTTGTAATTGATGGGTCCAATATATTTTTATAAAATTTTCGTTTAATCTACCCAAATTTGACAGATTAATCTGTCAAACCCATCAATTAATTGCAAAATTGCGATCATAGATTAATCACAATTTATATGGGCAGATTATTCTACCGAACCCATCAATTACAAAATTACGTTCGTATATTAATCTATTGAATCCATTCACGATTGGATCTCAATTTTGTAATTTATGGGGTCAATAGATGAATTTTTCAAATTTGCAATTAATCTACCCTAATTTCACATATTAATCTGTCAAATCCATCAATTAAATTGCAAAATTGAAATCATAGATTAATTGCAAATTTGATGGGCAGATTATCGATCCCATCAATTAATTAAAAAAATTACGATCACAGATTAATTGCAAATTTGATAGGCAGATAATCAATCGAGCCTATCAATTACAAAATCGCGATCATAGATTATTGAATCCATCCACGATTAGATTGCAATTTTGTAATTGATGGGTTCAGTAGATTAATCTACCTACCAAATTTGCGATTAATATATCGAACCCATCAATTAATTACAAAATTAAGATTGTAGATTAATCGCAAATTTGATGGGCAGATCGAACCAATCAATTACAAACTCGCGATCATAGATTATTCGATTGAATCCATCCACGACTGGATCTCAATTTTGTAATTTATGGGTTCAAAATATTAATCAAATTTTCGACTATTGTTCCCAAATTTGACAGATTAATCTGTCAAACCCACTGATCAATTTATTGCAAAATTGCGATCATTAATCGCAAATTTGATGGGCAGATTAATGTATCGAACCCATGAATTAACTACAAAATTGCGATCATAGATTAATCTGCGCATCCAAATCACGATTAATCTATAGATTCTAAAGAACCCTCCCGAAATTTATTGGACGTCAGTCACCGTCAACTGACACGTGATCATTATCAGAATTATTAGGTTTATCTGTTGAATAATTTTGCAATCAACTTTAAAGCTGACACAACAGTCTGTTTCCTGATTGTTGTCCGCAGTCATAAGACAAAGTGTAGTTCATGTAAAACCATTTTGAAAGCAGATCTGGTTCGTCTGTGGCCATCAATGGCAGTGAACGAGTCTAAGTATCACTTTTTTTTTTTTTTTGTCCTTTTAATTTATAAACCTAGTCCACAGTGGGCACATGTAATGATTTTATTTGAGGCAGTGAATCGGCAAGATGGTGTCGCTTTTTGTTTGAGTGCAAGACCTAAATGAGGTGTAAACCTAGCTCAGGTATTTTGGAGTAGTGCACTGGCATCTGGTTCCCAGATTTGACATAGATTTTATTTTTGGGAATTTACTTTTTGGTCTCTTGGATGAGGACTTTGCATTATAGGACCGGTTTTATCGGGCATCACCTAGTCGTTGGTAGGAAAATGAATACGGGGTCGTTTTTGAAGGCAATAAACAATGCGATTAAGATAATGTTTAAGCTTCAACAGCATGGAATGATAAGCACGGCAAGTTGTGATGCTATAATAAAAGAACAGAAATGCTTATAAAAATGTGAATTACAAACCAACCACAAGTCATTTTAGTTTTGTATTTTTGTTTTCCGTTTGACATTACAGTGATATTAGCAAAAACTGCCTGACGTTTATTTTAGTCTAGCATTGTGTTGCTAAGAGCTACTGTTGCTATGGAAACCGTTCAACAAGCAGCAGCCGCGAACTAACCAGTCATTAACTAAGGTGAGTCACATTTTAAAAGTTTCGTTTTAATTTGAAAGCCTTTTTAAATGGCGTTTGAAAAAATTGAGAGGCACTTTTAAAATATATATTCGTTTGAAAATTGTTGAGTCAACATTGAACAACCAATTTTAATATTTTTGAATATAGTAATCATGTAGATTTAACATGGTCTAATTGTAACGTAGCAAGAAACGTGTTCAAATTCAATATTTGTTATTAATATTCCATATTTTGACATCAATCCACGATTGAAGCCGTCTCGGTTAACGTACGTGTAGTAGCTATCGAACACTAGCAATTACAAAATATCAACTAGATTCAAGTTAAAATTTCATTTCAGTATATTCTAAACGTTTAGAGAAAAAAATCTAATAGTGTACTCAAACAACTACCGAAACATTGATTTGAAACGCGCTGTGTTAATTTGTAGATTAATTTACAAACGGATTCATGTCAGTGACTCTTGTTTGCGAACAAGATTCGCAGATTCGTCACACAGTAGCACAAGATTTACGACCTCCCAAGTCCAACACATCCGTGGAAAGTTAATGAATTTACATTCTATATTGCCCATAGGAACATCTTACGTAATAAACCTGTATTACGGTTGGGAATCGACGTTATTGTTTTCACAAACTTTGACATATGGTCAATACAATGTGTGGAAAGTGCTGCGTCCGTAGGTGGGTCGTGACATATGACCTCTTTTGCTCTAAAAAGTGGTTTGTTTGTTTTTTAAATTAAATTTCACTAAATATTACAAGAAAAGTATCGTTTTGGGGAAGCAAATGAAGTTTTATTGGAAATTTGAGTATCGTTTTGGGGAAGCAAATGAAGTTTTATTGGAAATTTGTCATGATTTAATGATGTTTTTGCACTGTCAAGTGCAACACGCTAACCTTAAAATACCATGTTATTACATTTACTCCATCTGTTTGAAAATCATAATAGAGGGAAGAAAAGACCATTATTTGAAACTAGTGCTGCAACAATTAATCGATTAACTCGAGTCATTCGATTAGAAAAATAGATTTGAATAACATGGCGTTGTAATGGTTTGTTTTAAAAGTGTTTGCATTTAGTTTTATTGATTTGGGTGGGAACACTGCCCTCTATTGGCAACAGTGAATATGACAACTCATTTCACATGGCTGAATCCATCCGTTCCCTGTTAAGACCAAACATTTTTTTGTTTGAGGTAATGTTTTTTTTAATGCATTCATATTTTAGTTTATAGTTATATTTAGCAGTGTTTTGTGGGAATATGTGTTTGAACTATTTGTTAAGAGCAATTAAAAAAATAATAGCATTTTATAGCATTTAAGCTAGAGGCCCTTTGCTATGAAAGTTAGCCAATTGTTTACTCATTTATTTATTTTATACCGTTTGAGGCTCAGCACCGGCATTTCAATTTTTTATTTTCCTTATCTGATTACTCAGATTATTCAAAATACCGTATTGGCCCGAATATAAGATGGTGTTTTTTGCATTGAAATAAGACTGAAAAAGTGGGGGTCGTCCTATATTCGTGGTCTAGACGTTATACCCATTCATGACGCTAGATGGCGCCAGATATCATTGAAGCGATGTTCTGTCATGACAGATTTCAGCTACTCTCAAGTTTAACCAGTTTGTATTATTTTATTGCAATGTTTTTCCTTATTCAGATTTGTTTCAAGACTACAGTTAGTTAGAATTCACGTTAATGGTTAATGCAGTTATTGCAATTTTGTTGTTTTATCACAGTAGATAGGTTTATTTACATTTCAAAAACCAGAAGCCATTCATTTACGAATGTGATTGCAACTTTAGTTTACATATTTAAATGTTCAGATTTTAAGATTTGAATGAGGCAAAATAACATGCTTTTTCTCTCAAATATATTGTTATAATAATTTGTTTCAGAGCTACTGTAATTCTTTTCTGTATATCAATTAATTTGGTGTTCAAAAAGTCTTTTTTTCAAACTTGAGTCTTGAAAAAGAGGGGGTCGTCTTATAATCAGGGCCGTCTTATATTCGGACCAATACGGTAACTAGTTCATCTATTAATCGACTACCAAAATAATCGATAGCTGCAGCCCAATTTGAATCACGTAATTGTTTCCCAACAACTGTTATATGTAATCCAGAGGGCTAACTATTATTTTAGTATTTGAAGAGCGACCATGGCCAAACATCCTGAGAAACCCATCGTGCACTACGGTGTGCCAGAGTGGACCAATAACAACGAGAAGCTCTCTGCCACCGCGGTGATTGAGCGATATATTTCCAACATAATCCGCCAAGAGAGCAGGTCTCTCCGCAATGAAACCACCTGTAAAGTGAGTCTCTGCTAACGTTGCCATTGCTTTTACGTTCGTTTGCCACTGATCAAGTGGTTTCGATTACCTGCGTGTACTTATACGTTGCAGACCGACTGGGATGAAAGCGATACCTCCCGCATGTTGAGAGATAGAATCTGGGAGGTCACAAGATGCAAGGATCTACTGGTAACATGTGCACAGAAAGTCGATGATGAGATTGAAGCATTGACTCTGGTAATCTCCAAGTTCTGCTAAATGTATCCTAAAAGTGACACCAGAGTAATCTCCAGAATTTTGTTTCATAGAATAAAACCCGTACCGAGGAGACCTTGGCTGCCACGGCTGTGCCCCACGAAGTCACCACGGAGAGCCTTACTCTGAGAGAGGGACGACGAGGATTTGAGTTGGTCAATGACCCCGTGGAAAAGGAGTTAAAAAAAGAGGTCTACGTCATCGAAAAAGTGCAGAAACTTCTCCAGCAGCACATAGACCAGGCTTTTGAACAGCTCGTGTAAATCCATTAAAACAGATTTATCCTCTCAGTCAACGTCAATAGAGCGCCGCTTAATTACCTGGGGATGTTTTGTTTCCAGTATTTTGCAGAAACTTAGACAACAGCTGACCGCTGACATCCAAAACAAGATGGAAACGCTGGGTATTGATAATACTTGTCTGGAACTTACAATAACTTCGCCTCAAATCTCCCTGAAGCCGAACCCTACCCGAATACCTGCGGGGTAATCTGTTAAGATTGAGTATTTACAGAAGAGAAAAGTGGAAGAATCTTGTTTGTCAAAGTGACAGACTGTCTGTCCTAATGATAGATTGTTCCAGTGACGGAGTATCTCTCGAACAGGTAGTTACCTAGGCTACCTTTCTGTTCCAGTGACAGACTGTCTCTCACTAAAACAGATAGTTGAACAATCTAGCTACCTTGTCTGTCCAAGTTACAGACTGTCCAAACGACACTCTTGCAGTGACAGACTGCCACTTGAACAGTTTGTCATACCAACAGACTGTCTGACTAAATGACAGACTGTCTTTCCAAATGATAGACTGTCCGTTCCAGTGACAGACTGTCTCTCACTAAAACAGATAGTTGAAGAATCTAGCTACCTTCTCTGTCCAAGTTAGAGACAGTCCAAACGACGGCCTGTTGCAGTGACAGACTGTTGCTTGACCAGTCTGTTCTACTAACAGTCTGTCTGACCAAGTGACAGACTGTCTTTCCAAATGATAGACTGTCTGTTCCAGTGACCGACTGCCGCTTGAAGAGTCTGTCCTACTAACAGACTGTCTGTCCAAGTGACAGACTGCCTGTCCAAACGACAGACTGTTGCAGTGACAGACTGCCCCTTGAAGAGTTTGTCCTACCAACAGACTGTCCAACCAAGTGACAGAGTGTCCAAATGATAGACTGTCTGTTCAAGTGACAGACTGTCTCTCACGAGAACAGATAGTTAAAGAATCTTGCTCACTGGGTCAGATAGTCTCTCACTAGAACAGAGAGTTGAAGAATCGAGCTACCTTGTCTGTCCAAGTGACACAGTGTCTGTCCAAACAAGTCTGTCCTACTAACAAATTGTCTGACCAAGTGACTGTCTCCAAGTGATCGACTGTTTGTCCTACCGATAAGCTGTCTGTACTAGATTTACTAAACTATCCTTTTCATTCCCTCTAGTACATGCACACCGCACGATTGGATCCAATTCACCCAGTTAAATTTAGCGCGAGCCCGTGAAGCAATGCAAACATCTGAGCAGATGAGGGAGGACATGAGTCTCAGCAGAGTAAACGTACGTCTGCTGAAACACCAAATGCTTCTAAATAAATTCTCTCCAACTCATTTCCTGCATATCCTCAATTCCTGCAGCTCCAAAATGAGTTGAAGAACCAGCAGAGAGCCACCGAGTTTGCACTGCGTAAGCGCAATCACGATGAGCAACAAGCTTGTCGTGAGCTTGAGTGGCAGTTGAAAAATGTGAGTTTGACGAGTTAGTTTCAGAACATGCAGTTGTCACAGATCATCGAGAAAATGTTCCTGTTCCTGCAGACTGAAGATGAGATCGCAGCCATGGAGAGCGACATCTTCAATCTGGATGCCGATCTGCAAGCAAAAACCGCCCCCTTGAAGCTAGCTCACACCAGACTGGAGAACAGAACCGCCCGACCCGGCATGGACCTCTGCAGAGATGAGGTGAATACCAAGTGCTCATCAATAACCATATTCTTTATGTTACTCTTTCCTTTCCGTTCTTAGGCGCAACGTTGTCTCGTGGACGAAGTCAACCAGCTTCAGGCCACGATTGCTTTTATGAAAGAGAAGCTAGCTGAAGCTCAGTAAGTTCAAAGTGTTGCTAAGTCGCAAATTCCCAAACTTGTTGTATTCTCCTGTTTCAGGCACTCGCTACAGAGACTGAAATTTCATCACAACCAACTGATGCAGGATCACTCTCGGAAACGTGACGCTTTAGCCCTGGAGCAACGTTGCATTAACATCCGCGAGCGCCTCATCCCCATTTTGTACAGCGACGAAACTCCAGTACCGCTTCTTCTACTTACTAGCTCCAGCGGGAGGAGCACCGCGCATCTGGAACGGCAATAGTTCACTCAAATTTTTACAAGTATTACAAAAGTACATGAATTCTGTACAATTCTAGGACCTTTTCCACTCGAAACCATGTGAGGTTTGTTTACGCGTGTTTGTGCTCAATAGCAACCTTGTTTTGAAATCCCTCCAGGATTTTCCTGGAAAAACATGTCTTATCTTCCATTCTGCTCCAATAAAATGCCTCCACAACAAACCCGCACATTTTCTGCTCCATTTATTTCAGCGTAAGCTTTTTGCTTGACACACCCACGCCTCGTCATACTCCTCTCTACAAACATTTATCTCCATCGTAAAACCAGGCTACAAACACTTCCTTTTGTTCTTTTAATTTTTCAGTCCTTCGTGTATTTATTTTCCTTCTGTCGAGGTTTTGAGAGACAGCGAGAACAAAAAGTGGTATTTGGTGTGTGGCAAAATGTATTTTGGCATGTGGCATTTTTTTGCCATGTGGCATAATGGATTTTGGCACGTGTCATTTTTTTTGCCAGGTGGCAAAATGGATTTTGGCATGCGGCATTTTATTTGCCATGTGGCATTTTTTTGGGTATGTAGCAAAATGGATTTTGGCACATTCATTTTAAATGGCAGAAAAACATTTGTGGCTGCGATTTTTGACCAAACGCTTACAATTATAGTGCATTGACATTCAACTGGCACCCAAATCAGGCTATGCCATTGACAGCTATGAACGTCTATATTTTCCATTCATTTTCAATGGCAGAAAAACATGTGTGGCTCTGATTTTTGACCATACACTCACCATTTCAGCGCATTGACTTTGAACTGGCTCTGAAGGCAGGCTATGCCATTGACGGATATGAACATCCAAATTTTCCATTCATTTTAAATGGCAGAAAAACGTGTGGTTCAGATTTTTGACCATATGCTTTACATTACAGCACATTGACAATCAACTGGCACCCAAGTATTCACAGCCAGTCATTCCAGTTTGAATTAGATGTCATTGCAAAATATCCCCACAACAAAGAGTTCTTAGCATGTTTTAAACTTGTATTTCAGCTTTGGAAATATGACCGTACGCAACCATCGATTATTCTGAATCATTTCACTTCAAGCTTCAGATGCTTTTCCCGCCTCTGAGAGGGCCATTAAGAGAAGCTAGTGCCCGCTAAATGTCCACTACTTCCACATGAGTGGGCGCATCTGATCGGTATCTCGCGTCAACGTAGTCGCCGGTCCCTCAGTTGGAGCGGTCGCTCGTTGGACAACAGTCTTCCTAATGGGGACTGGATCTTTGGATCTAATGTTAGTTTTTTGGCAGAATTTTCCATTTGTCAGAGCCGTGTCGTCAGCGTCTACGCCATGTTCGTGGCCGTCAAGGACTGCGTGGCTCTTTTCGTCTACTCCTTCACGTTCGTGCTTGGCCTTCCCGCTAATATTTTGGTTTTGTTTGTGTATGTCCGCAAAGCTCGCAAACGTGGCGCCACGCCAAATGTGGTCTATGCGCTAAATCTCTGCCTGGCTAACCTGGCACTGGTGGCCTGGTTGCCTGTCAAGGCTTTGGAAACTTTGCTTCAGGACTGGAGACTCCCAGCGCCAGTTTGCCCGGTTTATAGCTTCTTCCTGTTCTCTTCGCTCTACGGGAGTTGCTTGTTCATCACCGCCGTGACGACGGGACGCTACCTGAGTATTGCTTTCCCGCTCGTCTATAAACGATACCGCCGCGCTCGGATTTCATGCTTCGTTAGCGCGGCGCTCTGGGCGGTCGTCCTGCTTCACCTCGGCATCGGTTTGGTAGCGGAAGGTGGTGCCAACTTCGTATCGGCGGAGGACGACGCCCTTGTGTGCTACGAACATTTCAACGCCTCCCAGCTAGCCGTGCTGCTGCCACTGCGCCTGGAAATGGCCCTCGTCCTCTTCCTTCTGCCGCTAGCGGTG